>NC_135501.1:210207372-211474872 GCF_052857255.1 Amblyomma americanum | reverse complement strand
CTGCGTACCATCCGCAGACAAACGGGCTTACAGAACGCCTCAACAAGACCATCGCCGATATGCTTTCTATGTACGTAGACGCAGAACACAAAAGATGGGACGTCATTCTTCCCTATGTGGTGTTCGCCTACAACACCGCTGTGCAAGAGACCACCCAAATGACACCATTTAGTCTCGTCCACGGGAGGGAGGCCACGACCACACTCGACGCCATGCTGCCCGACGTTACCGACGAAAGTAACCTCGACGTCGCCGCCTACCTGCAGCGCGCAGAACAAGCTCGACGACTTGCCCGTGAGAGAATACAAGACCAGCAGCGCACCGACGCCCGACGCTACAATCTTCGAAGACGCGCAGTGCAATACAAGCCAGGCGATAGAGTTTGGGTTTGGACGCCGATTCGCCGCCGCGGACTGAGTGAAAAACTTCTGCGCCGCTATTTCGGCCCGTACAGGATTCTTCGCAGACTGGGTAATCTGGACTATGAACTCGTCCCTGACGGAGTTACAGCATCCCAGAGACGCCGCACACGCTCAGAAGTTGTCCACGTCGCCCGTCTGAAGCCTTACTATTCGCGCTAATGACTCTTTGTGCTTACATTATGAGTATTTATTTTGTATGCTCTGTATCTTTATGTCCGTTATCCCTGTTTTTAAGCATCGGGTCGATGCTTCTTTAAGGGGGGAGTAATGCCGCGAAGCTTGCTTTTTGTCTGGAACCTGCTGCTCTCGCTCGCGGGGCGAACTTTTGGCTCAGTCACCCCCCGGCGCTGCTTCGCTTGGGGGATCTTCTTATCGCGGCAGGCACGCCGCATTATCAATTTTCTGGGTCGCGAGACGCGGCCAGAGTTATCTCGATTTTTCCTAGCCTCGCGCAAGTGTGCCTACTATGTTCTGGAACTTTCCTTGCCGCCTTTAAAATCGAGCACGGCTAAGAGCGGCGGGCATTCTGTTAGTCGACGACCGCCGAGCACGTTCGCTGCTATCGCCGCCGCTGAGTTTTCAGAGCTGTTCTTAGTGGGCGTAAGCCAGCCTATTAAAGTATTCTCTTACGAGCTGCTCTGTGCCTTCCTCAAGACCGGACCCCAGTCGGTGCTACGTGACCCCGGCGGAGTTCCCGTCACCACCTCGTGACAATATAAAGGCCATGTGCGCGGATCGGCTCTTCAGTGGGCTAGGCTGCAGCGGCACCGGCGTCATGTTAAATCGATGCTTGTTCTTCATGCAGTTCATCGCTTGTTTTGCTGATCACGGCCCTTGCGGAATTGTCTCGTGTGGCTTGACTTCTTCGCTTCTGTATGGGCACGTGGATACCACCGTGTGCTTACCCTTGGACTTGCCAGCTGATACCCTGTGTGATGGCTTCGGGTTTCCCGCTTCCAATATCTGCAAGCCAGTCATCTCGCCAACTTCTCGTTAGATCAGCCAATCTCGCTGCACCGCTGGTCTATGACGTCACCTGCCAAGGATATAAAGGCCATGTGCGCGGATCGGCTCTTCAGTGGGCTAGGCTGCAGCGGCACCGGCGTCATGTTAAATCGATGCTTGTTCTTCATGCAGGTATGTTACTATTCTGACGCTGAGTGCGTCCGGTCTGATGATCGATACTTGCTGCTGTACCCTTGCCCACGTACTCTTGTGTCCTGCTGCGTACACGCGTTTTATTGCGCAAGTCATCTCCTCCTGAGTGGTGACGTGGAACTCAATCCAGGCCCCCCATCAAAGTCAGCGAACTCCAGTAAAAGCAATGCATCTTGTACCAGACCTTTAACCCGGTCTGTGAGTGGTTCCAGTCTCACTCTCGGGGAGGCTGACGATGCGAGTTCTTCCGCTGTAAATCTTGACAGCGAATTCTCCTCGAATCCTTCGGTGTCTGACATGTTTTCTAGAATACTAGCAGGGCAGTATCAGTTGGCCCGTGACATCGCCGACATTAAGCAATCTTTTGCTTGTCGCTTCGATGCTTTGGAGTCACGCGTGGCTGCCTTAGAGTCTTTGCCCCCGCCCGAAAATTCCAATCTAATTTCTGATTTACACGCTGAAATTAACTCTTTAAATTCCAGAGTAACACAGCTGGTGCAAAAGAATGATGACCTTGAAAACCGCTCTCGAAGAAATAACATTATAATACACGGCGTTTCAGAAGATCCGAATGAAACCGCTGGCACATTGTTGGATAGCATCTCATCTGTATTTACTGATAAATTGAAGATTAGCTGTCCCAGTATTGAGCGCTTCCACAGGCTCGGTGCAGCTCGCAGAGGTTATACTCGCCCAGTTATCCTAAATCTTTCTAGCTTCAACGATAGAAGTGTGGTTTTTAAAAACGTCTCTAAACTCAAGGGCTCTGCCTTCTTCATTACAGAAGATTTTTCTGCAAGGGTTAGGTCCATTCGGAAAAAAATATGGGACGCATCAGTGTCTTTTCGTGACAACGGTTCTATCGTGAGGTTAAGTTTCGATCATGCCTTCATTGACAAGGTTCGTTACAATTGTGATGAAAGTTCTAGCTCGTTGGTAAAAGCATACAATGATCCTGCTTGTTCTGCGCCTGTGTCCTTGACTGCCGCATCATCGACTCCCTGATTTAGCTCTGGCCGTCCTGATAAGCTAGTTGTTCTAAATATTAACGCTCGCAGCATTGTTAAAAAACTTCCAGATTTACTGTCCCTTATTTCTGTTCACTCCCCCCATATTATTGGCATAACGGAGACTTGGCTGCATAGTGGAATTTATGACTCCGAATTCACCCCACCAGGTTTTGTTACTGTGCGCTTAGACAGAAGTTGCAGTATCGGTGGCGGTGTGGCATTGCTTATCAGATCGGATTTACGATTCTCAGTTTTGCCTTCTCCCCCTAATACAGAATCCTTGTGGTGCAAAGTTTATCTAAACAATTATAGTATTCTAATCAGTGTTATTTATCGTCCACCTGGTTCTTCCGTTGATGTCCTTCACGCTGTCGCAAATTTCATGACTAAGATCAACATTACTTCAAGATTTATCTGTTTGGGAGACTTCAACACTCCTGGCATCCACTGGCCATCGTTGTCTGCATTTGGTCGTGACATTACAATTTGTAAAGAACTAATAAACATTTCCTTATTGTTTGGACTAACTCAGGTTGTTTCTAGTGCTACTAGGCTTATTTCCATCCTCGACTTAGTTTTTCTAAACTCTACTTTGGCCCAAAATGACTTCTCTTGTGAAGTAATTGATGGGCTCTCAGACCATAAAGGCGTGTTAGTTTCACTCTCTTGTCCAGTCTCCAAATCACCCTATTTGTTTACTACTTTTCCTGACTTCACTCGTGCTGACGACCATTCCATTATTGAGGTTTTAGCTGATCGTTTCGATACATTCTCTGCTTTCTCAGCAAGCCACGACGTAAATTTTCTTACTAATTACTTTGAATGTCTTGTCAAGAATTGTGTCCAACGCTTTGTTCCTATTAAAACTAAGAAAAGAAATACTAATGTTCCTTGGATGACTCGAGACATTTTGCATTTATCTCGTCGCCTTCGTAGGCTAAGGCGTTCGAGAAGAAGCAACGATCCCATAACCTTAGACAGATTTCACAAGGCAAAAAAAGAACTTAATCTTAAGTTGCGCATGGCCAAGGATTTCTTTTTTCGTGTCCACCTGCGCGATCTGTTAAGAACTAACCCCCGAAAATTTTGGTCATCCATCTTACCTCGTGACACTTCATCCACTTCGTTCAGATTAGATAATGACGTCATCAGTGAGCCTGCTGTAATATCTGATGCTTTCAACAAATATTTTCACTCGGTGTTCGTTCCGGATAACAACGCCATCCCTCCACTCACTAATATAATTTCTTCTCCAGCAATCAGTGATGCTGTCATAAACACTGATGGCATCCTAAATCTTGTATTAAACCTCGACGTTAAGAAATGTACCGACCCAGATGGAATACATAATGCGTTCCTGGTTCGTTACTCCATGTGGTCTTCGCAATATCTGACCATCATATTCAACAAGTCCTTATCATCCGCTACAGTTCCTTCTTCTTGGAAATTAGCCAAAGTGCTCCCTCTTTTCAAATCTGGTGATAGACAGTGCTTGTCGAACTACAGACCGATTTCATTGACATCACAGTCATGCAAAATGTTGGAACACATCATTCATAAACACATCATGCTTTTTCTTGAATCCAATAATTTGCTATCTAACTTTCAGCATGGGTTTAGGCGCGGTTTTAGTACGGTAACACAATTAACAGAATTTGCTCATGATATATTACATAACCTCGATGTCGGTAACCAAGTTGATGCCATTTTTATAGACTTCTCGAAAGCATTCGATACTGTTCTACATTCCAAGCTTCTTGCTAAACTAAATGCTATACTAAACAATCCTCACTTGGTTGATTGGATTTCTAGCTTTCTCTCATCTCGTTCCCAGTTCGTATCCTATAATTCTTCTCATTCTACTGCTGTTGATGTAACGTCAGGTGTGCCTGAAGGCTCCGTCCTTGGACCACTACTCTTTTTAATATATATAAATGACTTGCCACATAACATTTCTTCTAACATTCGTCTTTACGCTGATGACTGCGTTTTATACGAAGTAATTAATGGCCCTAATGATCATCGTCACCTCCAAGAGTCATTTGCTATGTTTTGTAGTTGGTGTAGTACCTGGCAAATGAGAATTAATTTCGACAAAACCGTCCTCATGTCCTTTTGTAACAAATCTTCCGTTTCCCATTTTAGTTACTCTTTCAATGGCCGTGTGGTGGATAGGGTCTCGCAGTACAAATATCTTGGTGTCATATTCACGCATAACATGTCTTGGTCTAAACACATTGATTACGTATGTAATAAAGCACTAAAAAAACTAGGTTATCTACGACGCACGCTACCCAATTCACCAAAAGACACAAAGCTACTGTTGTATAAATCTCTAATCCGCCCTGTTCTTGATTACGCAGCTGTAGTGTGGAACCCGTACAAGCAATTCGTAATTAACATGTTAGAAGCAGTCCAGAAGAAAGCTGTGCGTTTTATGTCATCGTTATGATCGCGATTTCTCACCCTCTTCTACACTTCTCTCATTGAATTTAACCACGCTGTCTGTCCGTCGCCACACTGAATCATTAAAATTCTTACATTGTGTCGTCAATTCCTCAGTAAGGCTGTCAGCTAACCACTACATTAACTTTGCACCATTATCATCTACAAGAAGTCATCACGAGCTTAATTTGTTACCGTATTTTGCGCATGCTAATTTGTTCAAATTCAGTTTTTTTCCCCGTTCAATAGAAGCCTGGAATTCTTTACCCGGGTCCATTCGTTCTTGTCCATTTCAAAACTTTGTTACTGCCATTGAAGACGCATAATAGCTGTGTATTCTTACCCTGTCGTTAACAGTTCCTTTCTTGTTTGATATTTCATTTGTGATTTTAACTTTTTGTAGTGCTCACTTTGTACATTTTGCTGCATTTTGTTTCCTTGCATTTTTGTGTTTTCCCACTCCTGCCATAGCGCATATAATTGCGCTGCAGTATGTATAAATAAATAAAATAAATAAATTAACAATACCTTTGATGCGTTAAATTGAAGGACCATACAGCAAAAGGGTTTCAAGAAAGTTTTAAATGAGCGAAATTTCAGTGATGATGAAGCCATTTTTATTGCCTTCAACATTTACCTGTCATTACTGAGGAAGTCTACCAGTGGCCACAGAATGATTGAGACGGCACGAAAAACGAGATTTTTAGATTTCATCAGAAGTATGAAAAGGTGACTTGCACTCTACAATTTCACTGTCATGGAAAAGAAAGTCCTCAAATATATATCAGCCCACAAAATTTGTCAAGACCAACTGGAACTTTTTTGCGGACTTATCAGGTCCCACGGAGGCCACAACGACCACCCAACTACTGTACAATTTCGTGCTGCTTTCAGAAAAGTAGTAGTTCACAATGAGCTCGCTGATGTAGCAACAGGGAACTGCTTGCCTTTAGAAACTGCAGCAATCTTGTCCTGCGGTAGTGCTATTATTGCTTCAGCAACTGAGACACTAAACGTGTCAAAAGACAGGAGACGCATTTTGGATGCGGACACTGCGGCGCAGCACCAAGTAGCCAGCGATCACGACTATATCTCACATCCAGAGCATATTACTGAATGGGGAGACAGAGCAGTGACGTACATGGCTGGTTACGTTTCACACAAGTTGCATACTAAGCTGACGTGTGAACAGTGCGCGGCAGCGTTGTTTGCATCTCGGCCACAGGGTAACACATAGTCTTTCATTCAGAAAGAAAGTAGCGGAGGGCTGAGCTACCCATCAGAGAGAGTTTAATTAAAATCTGTCGTAAATCTGAGTCTCTTGTTCGATTGCCGTTGCACAGTAAAAACCTGTCGTCAAGAACTTTTTTAACTAACCTCGTGCATGAAGTTTTGGTTTCATTCCAGCAAAGAGATCTGTTTCTGGAGCTTCATGACCACATGTTTCCGCTTGAGGATTATTATGTCCTTCTAGTGCAGAGCGTTGCAGGGTGCTTTCTAAGCATAGGCTCTATCAGGTAGGCAAGAAGGTCACAGAAAGCTTTCAGGATAGCCATGTGCGACAAATATTTAGGAAGCTTACCTAGTCTAAGGGCCAGTAGCGGGCATATAGCTACGAGTTTCTTTCCGAAACTGTGAGGAAAAGGAATGCATGACCACTTGAGCATCATTTGGGAGAGAGGGGGAAAGGGTTATCATCATTTCAGGAGGTTTCTGGCTCTGTATTGTGGCCAGTAGTTTAATCTTGCAATAGCCAGAAGTCCTCAGTCTGAATCCTCTGCTAGTTTTTGCGAATAAATTTTTTGTTCACCTCACTCGTCAATGACGTACTGGTTTGTGAAACCTGAATCCCTTTCTTTTTTGTGCATAGCATTTTTTATGTATATTTAACTATTGTTTGATTGCATGCTGATAATGTAAATAATGCCTCCTATATTTGCTTACTGGCCGTATTGGTTGGTCAAGAGCCCAAATAAATGTTTCTGACTATGCAACAAGGCGTCACTGCTTTACTTTCACTATTATACAGTTCATCATGCAGAAAACTTTGTGTAAACAGGCCCTGCAGGCCAGCACGAAGTGATGAAATCCTTTGAACAAGAGGTGGGGATTAAGGTAGGTCAACGCGGCCTTTTGCTTATATGACCAAGAAGAACCATTTCCACCTTAGTTCCTGCAGCAATATCTTGGGAATTTGTAAACAAGGTTGAGAAAGGTGGTGCAAGTTGCACATCTAGGTCGTATCAGCTACGCTGTGTCGTTAATTCTGAACATGCATATATGTTAGCCAAGTTGAAATTTATCGGCTGACTGAGAATACTGTCTAGGTGAGCACAGTTGCAGTTATGCTGCAGAATAACTGTATGACAGAGCTAGGTTTGGTTCGACCGCGTAGCTGCGGGGTTAACAATAACCACACGCGACTGCAGCTGAGTTGCATTCGCGCGCATTATACAGGGTTCATGTGGTCTCTCGCGCGTGCCAGCGGCGCATTCAGAAAGGTTTTTCACTTAATCTATATATGCATACTGTTGCAGTGCCAAACGCGCACTGTGCGAATACCACTTTGGGGGGGGGTTCGCCTGCGCTGCGGACGACGCGGATTTATAAGCTTGGTATTGACTGTAGTATACCATCTCTGAGTGAAATTCCAGCGAGAATAAGCGAGCGTAACAAAGAGAAGCATTTTACGGTTTACGGTGAGCATTTAGCGTTGCAGCAGTCGGTGCAGCGCAATTAATATATACATTAAAGCTCAAGGCGATCCATTTCAGACACAGATGGTCGAGCGAATGCAATGGGATCAAATGCAGACCGCTGAGCCGTTGCGGGCTGCAGTGGCCGGACGACCGTTGTTTTAAGGGCTTCGAGAAATAAGGTGCCTCGAAAGCGCGCAGCCCGCCGCAGTCGTTCCCCTCGCACGGGCGTAGAGCCACGGGCAGCCCTTCCGACGCCGAGGAATACGATCGCAAAAGCGTGCCGCTCGGTGTTATTCTACGCCTGCTACGCGAACTTGCTTTTGACACACAGCAGAGCAACATGGAAAACGCTGAAAGCCTCTGCGCATCTCCTTAGTTCGAAAGGATGCAGTAGGCTGCTGCAGAAAACGACGGCTCTGTGCCGCACTGTTTAAGTTCTAATTTAGTTTCCAGATACAAAAACAAACAAATAGCAAAATTAAAGACAAAATGTATTTATGGTGGCGCATTCTATTCTCTCGAAAAAAACGCACCTTTGCAACTTTTAACAGAGGTCACTAGCATGACTACTACTTCATACTAAGGGTTATTTTAGTTTTGTTTCTCCACATGTTATACAAACTTATATCCAAGAGAGATGACCAGCCAAATGCCTGATGCAATCTACCTGAGAAAGATGTATTTTATTTGCAGTAAAAAAAAAACGAAGTAATCGCAATATTGAACGCAAACATTATTTACTTTGGTTTAGTTTCCGTATGAGGAAACTGAGAATAATCTCCAACTTCATGTAAAACATGCCACCTTAAAGTGCTACAAGGGTGGATTTATGGATCATTCTTAAAGGGGGGGTCTCATTTGAAACATGTATTTCTTGGTGAGGAAAAAGGGTTTGGCATGGTTTTCCTAAGTAAAATTTCAGGCTCTGGGATGGGAGTGACATCCCCTTCCCCATGAACCCTCCCCTGCCGTGCTACTATAGGAACTGTCGGCCCTCTCCGTTTCTGTCACCTTTATCAGGGGCTCTTTGAGTTTTGAATCGAAGGTCATTCTTGGCAAGGCCATCATTATGAACATATTAAAATACTAAGTTTTGCATTCAGGGTCAACAAATAAGACTTCTTAGTATTTTTGCCCATCCTCACTGCTGTGTGAGAAAGCATTTCAGGCATGACTAGCCACACGAAATATTGTTATGAAGATAAATGCAATATTCATGACCAAAACCAAAACACTGCAGGATTTTTTTTTGCCCTCACTGCTGCAGGAGAAAGCATTATTGACACAGCCAGCTGCCCAAACATATGCAATAATGCAATATTGAGATTGCAATATTCAGCAACAAGAGCAGCATTCAAAGACAGGTTGAACACAAAGCTGGGGTGTGACCATGCATGGCAGCGTTGTTCACGACTTAGCCAAAAGCAGGCACGTACACGCTCATTCAGCATAAATGTTCCAAGAGTGTGTGCTAACCACCATGCAGAGAGCGTGATTGAAGTGTGCCCAATATGTGGACCGCTTTTATGCAAGCACAACATACAAACAACCCTACATCAAAAACTTTGCTCAGGGATCTCGGGCATCAAGCTCTAAATTCATGCTGGCAAAGAAAGATTTCTTTACAACCTCATAAGATATAATCTGACAGCTGTCCACTTAAAAATCGTGATGTTCTCAAATACAAAGTGTTGGAGAGGGCCATTTAGATATAGCAACCGCGCCAGCAAGCTGGACACTGAAAGCTTCCAGGGTAGCCATGTACTTTTCAGGAAGCCTAAATTTAAAGGCAATACTTTACACTGCATTAAGGCGAGATAGTTGGTTCAGAAGTATCATGAAATGCACAGCGCGATCCAAAGCACACAACATAAAAAAAGAATGAAAGACGATACATGGGACAGACTAGCAAGTTCTATTTCAGTGGCACGTTAAACAGTTCAGTGGCATGTTAAACAGTTTACATCAGAAAAAAGAGAAAGAACACAAGCAAGCATGCTCTTCAACGTGTATAATATATGCAAGATTCGGTTTTGTGTTCTTCTGCTATATTTTGGCAGCAGCTGCGCATTTATACGCATTTTTACTGAACTAATATTTTGTTCCCTTCACCTCATCTGGCGAAATTGGCTTTCTAGCTTTGCGATTAACACGAGCCTATGATGAACCGGGTGTAGGTGTATACCAGTACATTTCGCAAAGTACAGCCTGCAAAGGAAACCAGGGACACATGCTCCCGCCGTCGCAAAGTGACGCAGCCAAAAGCGGCGAAAGACACTGCGTACCATGGTGGGCCACCACAATAAGTGAAAGCGATAGTTCATTCCCGTGCTTACCGCAGTTAATTGCGATAAGCGCCTTCGCCGAGTGCTACTTGATTATGACCATGCAAGGTCGGACAGTTTCGCTCGAACCAGAGAACGGAGATGACGCGGAGACGACGCAGTGCAACCAGCCGAATGTATCGCACGAATATTTCCGAGGTCTCCTGTACATGAACAACGGCCAGGAACCAAGTACGAGTCGTACATCAGTCTCTTTCGTCCAGCTCTTTCGCAAGGTTTGAAACGCGCGCCCGGGCAACATGGCGGCGAGCTCGTTTCCGTCTTCAAAATAAGTTATTTAAGGGCCTGTCCCCTGGCTTTTTCTTCCTCCATGCCTCTCTATATTTCTTAGTTTTTGTAAAAGAATTTCGTTCAGAAATACATTTCATTGCAATAAAGTTAAACAAATTGGATGTGACCGTGAGTGCTAAAAAAAAATCCAGCAGTTTCGGTTTCAAGATCTAAACGCGTGTTGTGTTCTCAGTTTAATCATGCTGTAAGTTTAGTCTGCCTATCGACCTTCTGGTCACAAAGTTTACCTTGATAAATACGGGATATAATAATTATTTATTCTACATTGTTACTAACGCTTTCAAATGGGTAATGTGGCTTCCAGAGAGCGCTGATATCAGACGTATAGGTTCGGTTTCGAAAGCTGAAAGCGCATTTTTGTTCCCCACTCGAAGAAGGTTTCTAATCATTTTAAGAACATCTAACCTTTACTTCTTGGTTGTTATAAACAGGAAATATGTTTGTGAATACTTTTTATGACATCAAATGCTTGAAAAGTGAAATCTGACCAACAAAGACTGCTAGAAGAGAGCCATCAGATTCGGTTTCGAGATCTAATTGTGTGGTGTGTGCTCAGTTTGATCATACTGTTTCATCTGCGTATCGAGTTTTTGGTCGCAACTTTTAGTTTGATAAATAAGGGATATTTTTTTATTTATTCTACAATGTTATAATCGCTTTCAAATGTGTAATGTGGTTACCAGAGGGAACTGTAATCAGACATTCAGGTTTGGTTTTGAAAGCTAAAAGCGGTTTTCTGTTCCTTGTTCGAAGGAGCTTTGTCATACTTTGAAAAGCTTTTAATCTTTACTTCTTGGCAGCTTTAAACAGCAAGTACGGTGTGGAGTATTTTACATTAAAGCTAATGCTGGAAAAATGAAATGTGGCTAAAAAGACTGTTAGAACAGACCACCAGTTTCGGTTTCGAGATCTTAAAGCGTGTTGTGTGCTCAGATTGATCTTACTGTTTCGTCTATCAATCAAAAATTTTAGTCGCAACTTTTAAATGGCTAAATAATGGATATATTTTTGTTTATTCAACAGTGTTGTAAACGCTTGCAAATGGGTAATGTGGCTATCAGAGGGCGCTGAAATCAGACAATCAGGTTCGGTTTCGAAAGCTAAAAGAGGTTTTTTGTTCCGCGTTTGAAGAAACTTTTTGATAATTTTAAAAAATTTTAACCTTTACTTCTTGGCAGCTATAAACGACAAGTACGTGGATGAGTATTTTATATTAAAGCAAACGCTTTAAAAGTGAAACGTGATGAACAAAGACTGCTAGAATAAGCCACCAGTTTCAGTATCGGGATCTAAAAGTGTGCTGTGTGCTCAGTTTAATCATGAATGTTTAACTGTGTAACGAAGTTTGGTTGCAACTTTTAGTTTGCTAAATAAGGGATATATATATATATATATATATATATATATATATATATATATTATTTTACAGCGTTACAATCGCTTTCAAAAGAGTAATCTGGCTACCAGAGGGCGCTGATATCAGATGGTTAGGTACGGTTTCGAAATAATAATAATTAATAATAATAATTGGTTTTTTATGCAAAGGAAATGGCGCAGTATCTGTCTCATACATCGTTGGACACAAACCGCACCGTAAGGGAAGGGATAAAGGAGGGAGTGAAAGAAGAAAGGAAGAAGGCGTGCCGTAGTGGAGGTCTCGGTGTAATTTCGACCACCTGGGGATCTTTAACGTGCACTGACATCGCACAGCACACGGGCGCCTTAGAGTTTTTACTCCATAAAAACGTAGCCACGGCGGTCGGGTTCGAACACGGGAACTCCGGATCAGTAGTCGAGCGCCCTAACCACTGAGCCACCGCGGCGGGTAAGGTTTCGAAAGCTAAAAGCGGTTTTCTGTTCCTTCTTGAAGTTTCTCATAATTTTAAAAATTTTTAACCTTTACTTATTGGCAGCTATAAAAAGCAGGTACGTTGGTGAGTACTTTATATTACAGCAAATGGTTGAGAAGTGAAATGAAAAAAAGACCGCTAGAACAGACCACCAGTCTCGGTTTCTAGATCTTAAAGCTGTGTGCTCAGATTGATCTTACTGTTTCGTCTTTCTATCGAGTTTTTACCGCAACTTTTAGTTTGCTAAATAAGGGATATATATTTTATTTATTCTGCAATGCTACAAACGCTTTCAAATGTGTAATGTGGCTACCAGAGGACGCTAAAGTCAGAGATCCAGGTTCGGTTTCGAAAGCTAAAAGCGCTTTTCTGTTAATAATAATAATTGGTTTTTGGTGGAAAGGAAATGGCGCAGTATCTGTCTCATATATCGTTGGACACCTGAACCGCGCCGTAAGGGGAAGGAATAAAGGAGGGAGTGAAAGAAGAGAGGAACAAATAGGTCCGTAGTGGAGGGCTCCGGAATAATTTCGACCACCTGGGGATCTTTAACGTGCACTGACATCGCACAGCACACGGGCGCCTTAGCGTTTTTCCTCCATAAAAACGCAGCCGTCGCGGTCGGGTTCGAACCCTTGTTCGAAATTGCTTTCTCAAATTTAGCTTTTAACTTTTACTTCTTGGCAGCTATAAACAGCAAGTACGTTGGTGAGTACATTATATTACAGCAAATACTTGAAAAGTGAAATGTGACTAAAAAATGCTGCTAGAACAGACCACCAGTTTCGGTTTCGAGATCTAAAAAGTGTGTTGTGTGCTCAGTTTTATCTTGAATGTTTACCTGTATACTGAGATTTGGTAACAACCTTTAGTTTGCTAAATACGGGATGTAGTTTTGAAATTATTCTACTGTTTTAGAATCGCTTTCAAAAGAATAATTTGGCTACCAGAGGGCTCTAATATCAGACGATTAGGTTCGGTTTCGAAAGCTAAAAGTGGTTTTCTCTTCCTTGTCCGAGAAGCTTTGTCATATTTTTAAGCAAGTACGTTGATCAGTACTTTATATTACAGCAAATGATTGAAAAGTGACAAGCGTGGTGACATCATAGGACAAGAAAGACCACTTTGGAGGAAATTTCCTTCCTAAATCAACGCGAATCTCTGAGGCTGACAGAGGAAGGTTGCGCGGTTCAGTATTGAAGTAAGTTTCGTTTTGAAACCGATAGTGAACTTTTGTCACACTGTGCAGACGGACGAAAGAGAATGTTGGAAGCAGAGAAAACCGATGCTAGGCGGCGCCACAGGTGGCCAGGAGAGAGTTTATTTTTATGGCGCTTCGCGTCTATGAGCTTTGCGTGCCCCGTGGTTTTGTTTTTGACGCGCCTCGATTTACAAGCGCCGAACAGCCGAGGGACTTTAAGTGTCGCTTAAGTGCTAGTTAATCTTCGAAGGAGCCTGTTAAGGCTTGTCAGATGATCGCTACGGTCGCTGAAAAACTGTGATGGCACGATGGTAGGTGATTGTACAAGGCAGTTCGCAGTATAAAGACACTTGTGTCTTCGCACGCTCTCCCGGCGAATCATTCTCGGCTGTTCAAGTCAACTTCAAACTACTTAAACGAAATCGTTTATTAGGGACGGGAGACAAGGCAGTTAAGAAAAATTGCTGATGGCCTAGCTCTGTTAGGCCAGGAAATGCGTAGCGAAAGCGCGGAAGAGTGAATTCACTAGATACGCCTTTATTAATGGTTCTAATGTGAGTGGCGTAGCACAGTGGTAGCGTCTCCGCCTCAAACGCGAATCGCCCTGGTTCGATTCCGAGTCTCCGCACAGGATTTTGTTTTTATTCAGTGAGTGGGCGGGGGGTTTCAGTGGCTCCCATAGATGCCGCCACCGAATACCTTGGTTAGAAGAGCAGGCTCTGATTAAGCGGGCTTATGCTTCGGCGTAACGCGCGCGTTCGCGCCGCACAGCGACGTCCCGTCGACCAAATCGAGACCCTCTGTAGTCCAACTGCGCTTGACCGCCGACGCGTTCGGCGGCTTCGGCGCACTTTCACCGCACTGGCGGAGACTTGGAGTATGTCTATTTCGCGCCGAGTGCGCCAGCCGCCGCCGGCCTGGCCAGACTTTCGGCTCCGCGGCGAGGTGCGCGTTTTGACGTAATTCAATAGCTTCGGCAGTTGAGCGGAGCTGTTCTTTTCGAGCTCTCGGTTAATTTAATCCATTCACAGAACGCATCTGAAGGTACATGCAAGTGGGCGAGAGAGCCCGATACAGTGGACCCGCTGGATCTAGCGGAAGCCCTTGAAGCGTCGTGCGCCGTGTTTAGTTTCAAGCCGCCAGCTTTAAACGCGACCGCCCTTAAGCACCCATCCGTTTTTTGTGGCAAAAAAATAAATAACCTGGCCCTTGCAACCGTAGGAGACCTCGACGCCGCCTGCTGCACCGTACAACCACGCTGTTCAAGGAATCACAATTCGTTGGCCCCAAAGCCCCGGCCAGCCTCCGGGGGGCGCAACGCGACGATCTTGTCCTGGCCTCTCGCGGCTCCCCGCACTGGAGTTATGATATTTAGTTTGCAACGGCTGCTCACTGAGCAAGGGGGAAACGACCCGCCGGCGCCTAACCTAACCGTGCTCCCTCAAAAGCATCGCGCGCTTGTTGTGGGGCTGAGGTCGCTGAAATGTATGCCGGAGTTTTTGCGAGAACTACGTCGTCGGGTTCGGGAACTGGATTCATCGTAACGCTGACAAGACGCCAATGCAAACGTAAACGAAGCGACGGTAGCGACCCCCGATAGATGCCTTCGACGTGCGACGGCGGTAGCTTTCATTTCGGCAGCTGCTAGACCGCACCGCTAGCCGCGGAAATCACGGAGTCTGCGTTTACGTCACATTTCACGTCGCTCAGTCCTATGGCGTCATAAGAATTCTCCGTGACGTCATAAGAGTTTTCGAGTTTGAATCAGAGCGGCGGGAAAAACTTTTTCAACTTTCGATCCAAATTTCTTTGAAATAAATGCATCTTTTGCTCCCGGACAAGCGGCAACAAAGCCATGAAATGCCGAACTATCAGATTTAGCTAACAAAAAAATTTGATAGAGTTCTCCTCAGTGTCCCTTTAAAGCGTGTTGTGTGCTCAGAATGATCTTACTGTTCCGTCTGTTA
This sequence comes from Amblyomma americanum, assembly GCF_052857255.1. Classification (NCBI taxonomy): domain Eukaryota; kingdom Metazoa; phylum Arthropoda; class Arachnida; order Ixodida; family Ixodidae; genus Amblyomma; species Amblyomma americanum. The sequence continues at coordinate 211,459,484 of NC_135501.1, read as the reverse complement.
ATCGAACTTTTGGTCGCAACTTTTATTTTGCTAAATAAGGGATATGTTTAAATTTATTTCGCAAGGATATAAACGCTTTCAAATGGGTAATGCGGCTACCAGACGGCACTGAAATCAGACATTCAGCTTCGGTTTCGAAAGCTAAAAGCGGTTTTCTGTTCCTTGTTCGATACCCGCCGCGGTGGCTCAGTGGTTAGGGCGCTCGACTACTGATCCGGAGTTCCCGGGTTCGAACCCGACCGCGGCGGCTGCGTTTTTATGGAGGAAAAACGCTAAGGCGCCCGTGTGCTGTGCGATGTCAGTGCACGTTAAAGATCCCCAGATGGTCGAAATTATTCCGGAGCCCTCCACTACGGCACCTCTTTCTTCTTTCACTCCCTCCATTATCCCTTTCCTTACGGCGCGGTTCAGGTGTCCAACGATATATTAGACAGATACTGCGCAATTTCCTTTCCCCCCAAAAAAACCAATTATTATTATTATTATTGTTCGAAGGAGCTTTCTCATACTTTTAAAAGCTTTTAACCTTTACTTCTTGGCAGCTATAAACAGCAAGCACGTTGATGAGTACTTTATATTACAGGAATTGCTTGAAAAGTGAAACGTGATCAACAAAGACTGCTAGAAGCCACCAGTTTCTTTTTCGAAATATAAAATTTTGTTGTGTGCTCAGATTGATCATACTGTTTCATCTGTCTATAAAGATTTGGTTAGTTTGCTAAATACAGGATATATTTATTATTTATTCTACAATGTAATAAACGCTTCCAACTGGTTAATGTGGCTACCAGAGGACGCTGATATCAGACAATTAGGTTCGGTTTCGAAAGCCTAAAGCGATTTTCTGTTCCTTGTTCGAAGAAGCTTTCTTATATTTTTAAAAAATTTTACCCTTTACTTCCTGGCAGCTATAAACAGTAATGACGTTGGTGAGTATATTACAGCAAATGCTTGAAAAGTGAAATGTGACTAAGCGAGCCCCACAGCTGGCCGTCATTGACAGCGTACTTCTTCGTGGTGCACTCTGTGCAGCTTGCAGACGTCAAGCTGAGCGAAACAATTCCCAGCACTGTTTGAAAGGAGTGTTTGTCGTACCCATCTGCTAAAAGCACAGATCGGAGCTTGGAGAGTAACGTCGGGTGTGCTCTAAGCGGGCATTCAAAGTTGGCGCTGCAGGTGGCACGGAGATTCTGGGGCCGTAATATTTTGACGGCAGCAGCAAGGCGACGCTTCACAAACTTCAGTTTCGGTTTCGTTTTGCTGTTTGTTTGCTACCAAGGCTTGTTTGCACTAACACAAACTGTGATTTAAAATAAGAGAGAGAGAAAAAAACTTTATTGGCGCCAAAAATTGGTCGATTCAGCGGAACCCGGGTGTCTTCATGTATAAGTTTCGAGTCTTAGTCTTGCTACCTCATACGCATGCTGGACCAGTCCTTTTTGGACCGCCAGCACACTGATGGTGAGCAGGCTCTCCCACTGTTTCGCATTGGGCTCTTTTATTTTTATGGAATGAACAATTTAAAACAAAAAAGTTGTTTGTTCAGCGGGAATCGAACCCTGGTTTACCGCCTCGAGCGCTCTTAAGTACCACTGATCCGGCGCAACAGGTGTTGAAAAAGTACCGATATTCCTCCAAGGATTTGCATGATATAAGCTCTCTTCGCAGCCATTTACAAAAAGCGGTCGCTCGTAATGTTGGGCAGCCGGTGCTGGTACATCAAATATTCAGCTCCGCGCTGTAGCAACTCGCGCTGCGACAATATATAACAGGCCAACTTGCAGCGAGTGAATGAACCGTCCTAAACCACTGCCCAAACTTAAGCGCGAACAGACGACGCACGCCGAAAAGTTCGCACTTGAATTTTTATTCAAGAATTACCCCGCATTGCCCGAAGGTGTTATAGCAGTATAGCACGGTCCCGGATTCACGGATTGGCAGAAAACACGTCTTCGTTTACAGCGCACAATTGGACCTCCGAAAGTCGATTCCACTGTTGCAAAGTTTCAACAAAAAATGAATCCGCGAACAAGTTCGTGACGGTACTCGCGAATTTTACAAGAATGGTCTTGTCATTTAGAAGCAGCAAGACTTTCCCACGTCAAGACATTATTCACTATCCCTGCGCCCGTGCCTGCCCGAGACGAATCTTGCTGCCCTGTTGTGAATTTTCTCCAATGTGTCAATTAATAATTGCTGTGCAGGGCCCCTTACAATCGAGAGGCATATTAAATAAAGGGACGAACACAGGACAGAGAAAGTTTTCTTGAGGTTTGGCCGTGAAAATTCATTAGCGGGAATTGAAACAGCTTGACAGCGCCGTAATTACAAGCGCACATAACCGAAAGACCCGAAATACAGATTGAAGTACTTTTTTCAATCAATTGCGCCAACATGAGTAATGGTTGCGTTTAATTTTGCGATTAGTTTTTTTTTATAATGCAAATTAAAATGCAATTTTTGCGAGCACGTTGGCCCCGCCGCGGTGGCTCAGTGGTTAGGGCGCTCGACTACTGATCCGGAGTTCCCGGGTTCGAACCCGACCGCGGCGGCTGCGTTTTTATGGAGGAAAAACGCTAAGGCGCCCGTGTGCTGTGCGATGTCAGTGCACGTTAAAGATCCCCAGGTGGTCGAAATTATTCCGCAGCCCTCCACTACGGCACCTATTCTTCCTTTCTTCTTTCACTCCCTCCTTTATCCCTTCCCTTACGGCGCGGTTCAGGTGTCCAAAGATATATGAGACAGATACTGCGCCATTTCCTTTCCCCCAAAAACCAATTATTATTGCGAGCACGTTGCTTCAGGGAATTTAGCATGTCATCTCTCTTGCATAAAAGCTTGTATAACAGGTGGAGAAACAAACCTAAAATACACGTTAGCAAGAAGTTGTAGCGTTGCTATTGCCTCCTGTTAAACGTTGCATAGGTACGAATTTTCTTTTTAATAAAATGTCCCAAACTAACTAATGTTTGTTTTTTATTTGGCTATTAGTTTAATTTACTCCAAATAAAATGGAATTTAAGTAGGCAGAATACGAGGTAAGCTTGGACTACAGCTGTAAGTACGGCTGCTTCAGACAATTGAAGTTGTCATCAATCTTGTATACTACTTTGTAAAATACATGGAGAGACAAACATGACTTAGCACATAGCAAGAAGTTGTTGCTTTGCAAATGCCCTCTTTTGAAAGTTGCAAAGGTAAGTATTTTTTATATCAAATCCGCCAACGCAAATAATGTTTGCGTTTAGTTTGCTATTAATCGTTTTTTTATTACTGCAAATAAATCGTGCCTTTCGGAGGTAGATTGCTTCAGGCAATTTGGCTTGTTATCTCTCTTGAAGAAAAATTTGTATAACATATGGAGAAACAAAACCAAAATAACCCTTCGTACGAAGTTGTAGTCCTGCTTGTGGCCTCTGATAAAAGTTGCAAAGGTACGTATTACCGAAAATATTGTCTGTTTTTGTGTTGCTATTAGTTTGTTTTTACTTCTGGAAACAAAAATAGAATTTAAGCAGATAGATACGTGGGACGTTCGTACTTCTGCTGCTAGCAGGGTTGCTTCAGACAATTAAACATTTCATCTCTCTTGCATTCAACTTTATATAACAATGGAAAAACAAACACAACTTAGCAAATTGCAAGAAGTTGTTGCTTTCGAAGTGCCCTCTGTTCAAAGTTGCAAAGGTAAGTTTTCCTTAGATCAAATGCGCCAAAGTAAATAATGCTTGCGCTTCAAAGTGCTTTAACTTGAACGGCCTTTTGCAACGAGAACTACACTGGGCTACCAGTCGAGGCCAATTGGGATTCAAAATGGCGGAGTCTCTTAAGTTGTATCCACCCGGCGCTGGTTTGAGGCTTGTTGTCGTATTCCGCCATCTATCAGCGGGCAGCAAAACTGCGAGACTCCTCGCGCAACGTCCGGAGCACAAGGCAAGCGGCGCCGTTGGTACACCTATCCTTACACCGTGCTCTCGGCCTTCACCGTGTGCTGTTACGTAATATTTATAACGCGTAATCTTTAAGCAGCGACACCACAAACTGTGTACGCTCAGTGCGCGCGGCTGTGATATTTTGTCGCAGTTGGTGCCATCCCATGTGGGAGTGCCAGGAAACGAAGCTGCTGACCGACTCGCCAAGGCAGCCCACTCCAACCCAGCAGCTCCAGTTTGTGAGGCTATCTCGGCCTTTGACGCAGCGCGTCACATACTGCGCCACAAGGTTGCACTTTGCCACCCAGACCCCCGCGTCGCATCCGGCAAGCTCCCAAGGCCTGTCCCATACCTTGCCTTCGGACGCGCGGCATACTCTTTACTCCTGCGCATCAGGATTGGTTGTGTCTTCACGGCAGACCGACGCCACCGCCTCATGGGAGAGGCCGACACAAACTGTATTGACTGCGCAGAGACAGAAACAGTTGAGCACCTGCTCTGTGAATGCCCCGCTCATGCTAACGTGCGCTCCATAATGCGCGCCGAATACAGCAAGCTCGGCCTGCCGTCTGCCACTGCCGGCGACCTAGTCTTCCCTGAGGCATCGCCACACAAAAGGAAAGCTGCCCTGTCCGCTCTCGTCTCCTTCGTCGATGAGGCATGCCTTCGCAGGCGCATCTAGTGTCACCCTAGTTCTTTGTGCTGCATACTGTGAACACAAACCTGTGCATTGTGCTCCAGTGTGCTGAATTTTCACCATCGCGCGCTACATTGTGTGTGCCAGCAAACCCCTTTCCAGAGACTCTTTGGCGTCTCCACTTCCCCTCGTCCTGCACTCAGAAACATACTGTGATCAATGAGTGCATGGGCGTCTTCTGACTCACACCAGTGCGCGCTTCGCAATGTGTGCCCGCCCACTGTTTCTCGTGCCTGTGTATCGCGCTTTTCGTGCCGCATTCTACCGTGCACCTGCCGCCCTTTCCGCCTCCTGGTCCGTCCTCTATTCTATCTCTTTAACTCCCCTCCCCCTACCCTGTGCAGTGCAGCGAAGGTGTTCTCGAAGAAACAGTTGCACGCCCTGCACACAAATTTTTCGCCAACAACCAGAACCACTTACGACCGTTAAAGGCAGAGCCTGGTGACACTCCCGTGTCAGCGTGTCACCAGGCACTGCAGTGTTAAAAGTGTGGTGGAAGTAATGCCAAAATTTAGGCTTAGAAAGTCGGGCCATTAGCAAAGTTGTCGTTTTTGCTATGAAAAATTGGGCCACTAACAACAGCGTACTGCGTCATTATTGCAAAGGGCCCGGGAGCGGTGGGTGCGAGTAGCCCGAGTTATTTTCTCGGTGGCGGCGAGTGGGCTTTCGAGGTGATGTGCTCGGCTTTGCCTTGCGCCTGAAAGTCGTCTCGCCTCGCAGCGGTACGCACTCATTGAGGATTACTTGTGGATGTGTCGAATCGCCGTTTAGCGGCAATTTTTCTCGTCAAAGCTAGTGCGGTGATGCGGAGCGATTGGGCTGTGCAGCACCGAGCCGTTGCTTTCTTCAGCAGCCTACTGCATCCTTTCGAACTATGCAGACGTGCAGAGGCTTTCAGCGTTTTCCACGTTGCCTTGCTGTGTGTCAAAAGCACGCTTTTGCGATCGTATTCCTCGGCGTCGGAAGGGCTGCCGGCGGCTCTACGCCCGTGCGAGGGAAACGACTGCGGCGGGCTGCGCGCTTTCGAGGCACCTTATTTCTCGAAGCCCTTAAAACAACGGTCGTCCGGCCACTGCAGCCCGCAACGGCTCAGCGCTCTGCACTTGATCCCATTGCATTCGCACGATCATCTGTGTCTGAAATGGATCGCCTTGCGCTTTGGTGTAAATACTAATTGCGCTGTACCGACTGCTGCAACGCTAAACGCTCATAGTAAAATGCTTGTCTCTGTTACGCTCGCTTATTCTCGCTGGAATTTCACTCGGAGATGGTATACGACAGTCAATACCAAGCTTATAAATCCGTGTCGTCCGGAGCGCAGGCCCCGCCCCCCCCCCCCCCCAAGTAGTATCCGCACAGTGCGCGTGTAGCACTGCGACACTATGTATATATAGACTAAGTGAAAAACCTCTCTGAATGCGCCGCTGCCATGCGCGCGAGACCACACGAGCCCTGTATAATACGCGCGCATGCAACTCGGCTTCAGTCGCATGGGGTTATTAATTGTTAACCCCACAGCTACACTCTCGGAACAAACCTAGCTCTGTCATACAGTTATTCTGCAGCATAACTTCAATGGTGCTCACGTAGTCAGTATTCTCATTCAGCCGATAAATTTCAACTGGGCTAACATATATGCATGTTCAGAATAAACGACACAGCGTAGCCGACAGACAGACAGACAGAAAAACTTTATTCAGCAAGTGAGTTTTAGACCCAGCTGGGTCCCTGGGCCACTGTGCGGTCCCGCACTGCATCAAGTAGGTCATGCCGGGACATGACGTCGGCAGCCCGAGTCACCGCAGCAAGCTGCAATGTCGGGTCTGCAGACGTAAGCAGGACCTCCCAGTCCTCCCAGCTCGAGATGGCGTGCTGTCCCCGCGGGGGAGGGTCAGCAGGGCAGCCGAAAAGGATATGAGAGAGTGTGGCGTGGGGGTCACCACATAGGGAGCATGCAGGGGATGTGCCGCAATAGTGGGATAAAAGCTGAGGGGATGACAGAGAGCGGGTTTGGAGGCGTCTGAAGAGCATCTGTTGGGAGTGCGTAAGAGAGGGGTGGGGAGGAGGGTAAGTCCGACGGTCCAAACGGGGTATTTGCGTGAGCTCCGCAAAGGTGTGCGCCCGCTCCCTCGAGAATCCTGGATCGAGACTGTCCTGGGCCCGGCAAATCAGACCTCGGGCCAATTTATCGGCAGCCTCGTTTCCAGGGTTCCCAGAGTGAGCCGGCACCCACTGAAGCTCTACCCTGCGCGGTAAATTTTGGGTAGGGGTGTTCAACAATTGCCAGGCAGGGGCGTGAATCCTGCCCCTGGCAAAGTTGGACAGAGCCGTTTTGGAGTCGCTGAAGATGTATTGGGCGTCCAAATGTGCAAGGGCTAGGGCGATGGCGGTCTCCTCTGCCTCCTCAGGCGTAGAGCCCGAGGGAAGACGGTGAGTTAGGGGGTGAGGTAGGGTTGGATTGTGGGCAGCTGCTACCGCTTCATGCGCTGTACATGCGGCATCTGCCCAAACAGCATCGTGGACTTGCCCATAGTACTTATGGAGGGCATTAGCGCGAGCTACGCGGCGGCGAGGGATGTGATATTGGGGATGGACGTTTCGAGGAAGGGGTTTCACAACGAGAGGTGTATGGATGTGTCGAGGGATGGGTATAAGGGTTGACTGGTTAGCGGGTATGTTGATGCAAAGGGAGGAGAGTATATGGCGGCCAGTGGCGCTCGTGGCAAGTCTAAGGTACTGTGTCTGAAGGTGCGCGTCAACTAGTTCCTGAATGGTGTTATGCATGCCTAGTGCAAGAAGTTTGGCTCTGCTAGTGCTACAAGGTAGGTTTAGGGCTGCCTTAGTCGGAAGGCGGATCATTGTGTTCACGCGTTCGGTTTCCGTGCGGTTCAATTTGAGATATGGAGTTGCGTACAGAATGCGGCTAAGCGTAAATGCGTGCACTACTTTCATGTTGTCCGCTTCGTCTAAACCCTTGTTAAGGGAGGACACTAGGCGTAGAAGGTGCAACACGGATTGCGTGGAGGCCTTGAGCCTTTTAAGGGTATGTTCATTTCGTCCAGAATCCTGCAAGTGGAGGCCAAGGATGCGGAGGGTGGGTGTGATGGGGATAGGGGATCCTGTTAAATTGATTTGGATGGGCGAGTTAGCGCTAGATTTTGGCCTAAATAGGAAGAGCGCGGACTTAGATGGGGAACATTCGAGCCCGATGGATGACGCGTGAGAGGAGATGGTGTCTGCTGCTAACCGAAGAGTTTCCTCAATTTCCCCGTCAGAGCCATGAGTGGCCCATGTGGTAATATCATCACCGTACAGGGTATGCTTTACGTGTGGGATTAGAGCCAGATTGTGAGCTAGGGGGATGAGAGCAACGTTAAAGAAAAGGGGAGAAAGGACCGCCCCTTGAGGGGTACCGAGCTCTCCGAGTGTATAAGGGGATGTGGTAATCTGATCTATGTGCAGGGAGGCAGTGCGGCCCGAGAGAAACGCGCGATCGTAATTGTAGGTACGACCTAGCTGTGCAACTTGCACCACCTTTTTCAACCTTGTTTACAAATCCCCAAGATATTGCTGCAGGAACTAAGGGGGCGCGACACCACTCAAAGAACAATGTTGAACGCCCTTCTCACGTTTCAGGCGCTGTCATGCTGGCTACCTGTCAGCGCATGCCCTTCCCGGAACCTATCAACGCCCGCATGCCTCTTTCCCGCTTCCGAACCGGCGCACCATATTCCCCGAACGGCATCCGACTTCTTGCCGTGGCACTGCATTCCCGATCTGGCGCTCGGATCCCACTTCTCCTGGCAACAATCTTCAATTACGTCATCGGTCACGGGACTCGGCAGGCGCTCCCTACTTAAGCCACTCGCCGACATGGGCCAGTTGGGGCGCGACACCGCTCAAAGAACAATGTTGAACGCCCTTCTCACGTTTCAGGTTAGTTATTTAAGCCTCTCTAAAGAATATCGCAGCAGTAATCGTTGCTTGATTTCGGTGTCGTGCCCCGACAGCTTGATGTGGCGAAGGTTGTTTACTCGTGCTTGTTGCGGTGCAGAAATGCTCGCCGCACTCCTTGAACTGGTGCTGTTGATTTCTGGTGATGTCGAGCTTAATCCGGGCCCTCCCAGTTCAGCCGAATTCGAATCTTTGATGGAAACAATAAAACAATTACAAGAAAGTCAGTCAACTATACTGCATGAAATTCAACAGCTTAAAACCGCACAATCCTCCCACAACGAATTACTAGTGTCCGTAACAAACCGCGTTGCGGCACTAGAAGCAACACATTCCCCAACACCTACCTCTGAACATAGCTCTACCGCTCAGATCAAGAAAGATATTGCCGTTCTTAAAGCAGCAAGCACTGATACAAGCAACAGGCTACGCAGAAATAATCTTATTTTCTTTGGCTTAAATGACACCAAAGACGAGACATGGCAAGATTCAGAACAAGGAATAATAACACTGTGTGCGGACAAACTGAATCTTCATCTTGATTCCAGAACCATTGAGCGTGCGCATCGCATAGGTAAATTCTCGGAATCGAAGCATCGCCCGATAATAGTTAAATTCACTCATTTCAAAACTAAGGAAAACATCCTGGCATGTGGAACTAAACTAAAAGGCACCAAAATTGCAATCAGGGAAGACTTTGCGGCTCCCACGCGGATGGCACGTTCAAAATAATTGCAGTTTATCCGACCACAGAAATGCCCCTTCAAACTTCGATTCGACAAGCTTCACGTTGGTGACAAATGTTACGCTTTCGACTCCATTTCTAACAGCGTGATAGATATCACCGAGATCACTGCAATCACTCCCGAAAGCAGTTCTACTAGCGCTACTTCTCCGCATATCAATAACTGACGATCAGTTCGGCTTACCGTATTCCCATCCCGGCACCAACCACCGTCATGCACAAGTCTTAACATCGGATTCACCAACATACGCAGCATCATACCTAAGCGAAATCAGCTGCTCAGCTTCGTTGAAGATATTGATGCTGACATCCTACTCTTAACAGAAACCTGGCTGAACGACAACATTAGTGACAATGAAGTTTTTTCTTATAACACAAATTACACATTATACCGACGAGATAGGAACTATCGGAGGGGAGGGGGAGTTCTCGTGGCAGTTAAAAATTGTTTATCATCTTCACTCATACGTCATGACGGAAACTTAGAACTTACATGGATACGTATCGGCAATGCGCCTCCCAAGGCGATCTTTGGCATATGTTATCGGCCACCTGACTTCATCCCGTCCTTCTGTGATCTATTAGATCAGGCCCTAACCGATATTGAAAAAACATTTCCTGGCATACCTATCTTTTTATTTGGCGATTTCAATTACCCTAATATCAATTGGTCTCTCATGTCTACCTCAAATGGTTCGTCAGCCGACTCCAGACAATTTATCGACCTAGTGCTAGATCATTACCTCCAGCAAATGGTATCATGGCCTACTAGAGGCGATAACACTCTAGACCTCCTGCTCACGTCATCCCCCGATAGTGTAACAGGTATAAATCTCCTGCCCGGTATCAGCGATCACAACCTGCTTCACATTACCATTTCATTAGCTATCAAAAAACGATCACCCGCAAGAAAACTAATCACGGATTACAAAAGAGCAAACTTTGAAAGCATTAATCACGGACTTGATGAGTTTTTGGAAACTTTCCACAGTTCTTATTTATCTCGCGCGGTAAATGCTAATTGGGAGTTGTTTAAGAACACATTAGTCAACTTAAAAAACCAATACATTCCTACAATTCTGGTAAAATCTGACAATAACAACCCCTGGTTTAATAAACGCCTCAAATCACTACTAAATCGAAAAAAACGACTTTACAGGACTGCAAAGGAGAATAACAATCCTGAAAAATGGAACCAGTACCACTTATGCGTAAAACAGTACCTAAAGGAGCTAACTGAGGCTAAGAAGAAATTCCAAACATCTGACTTGCTTTTAATTCTGAGATCCAACCCGAACAAATTCTGGCGTCTTCTATCGAACAAATCCCGTCCTAGCCAAATCAAACTCGCAGATCCCGGTGGCGACACTCTTGACCCTGAGATATGCGCATCCGCACTAAACGACTACTTTGTTTCTGTTTTCACGCCCGCTAACATCACCCCTGTCAATCACACACCTATCATTCGTTCGCACCCCATGACAGAAATAGAAATTAATCCACAGGGCATATCAAACCTCATTAGCTCACTTCCGCTGTCAGTATCAGGTGGCTGCGACGAAATCAACAGCAAATTGTTAAAAAACACTGCATCATTGTCGAGCCACATACTCTGCCTAATCTTTTCCCAATCACTGGACTCTGGGAACATACCTGACGACTGGAAAAAAGCCAGAATAATACCGGTTTTTAAATCAGGTGACCGTTCAAGCCCATTTAACTATCGCCCAATATCCCTGACTAGTATTCCTTCAAAACTCTTTGAACACATTATAGCATCTAACCTTATGGCACACCTTGAATCAATTAACTTCTTCTATCCTCAACAGCATGGTTTCAGGAAATATTCATGCGAAACGCAACTAGCCGAATTTACCCATGATATATTGCAGTACATGGATGACCATTACCAGATCGATTCCATCTTTTTAGATTTTTCGAAGGCGTTTGATCGTGTCCCTCATAATCACTTGTTGCTAAAGTTGTCCGGCCTTGGTTTAACACAAAAACTGTTATCATGGTTAGAGCACTACTTGAAAGGACGTGTTCAGTGCACATGCGCTAACAATTACACATCTCCTTTCTCGAGCGTGACATCCGGTGTTCCTCAGGGCGCCGTGTTGTCCCCATTACTGTTCTTAATTTACATCAATGATCTGCCCTCTAACATCAAATCTAAACTGAGGTTGTTCGCCGATGATTGCATCGTATACCGCGCCATAACTAACCAAGACGACACGTACACCCTCCAACAAGACCTAAATGCTATCTCACTTTGGTGTGAAACATGGCTCATGACTTTAAACACGACCAAATGTAAAGTCATGACATTTTCCCGCCTTCGCAACCAGATTAAGACACCCTACTACCTCAACTCTACACCCATTGCCTACACATCATCATACAAATATCTTGGCCTGCACATGACACCATCGCTATCATGGGTTACACATATTGAAACCATTTGCTCCGAAGCCTCACGCGTTCTCGGCTACATGCGGCGTAGTCTCTCCGACTCATCCTCAGACATTAAAAAACTAGCATATCTCACATTCGTCAGACCAAAGCTTGAATACGCATCAGCCATCTGGAACCCGTAACAATCATACCTCGCCGCTAATCTCGAAGCCATTCAAAACCGCGCAGCACGATTTATCACCTCGAACTATTCAAGAAATTCCAGCGTCACCTCAATGAAAAGAGACCTCGACTTGCCGTCCCTCGCATCACGCCGCATCATATCTCGTTTGTGCCTTCTTCACACATTCTATTATCACCCACGGTCCAGACATGAGCTACTAACAACACCACTAAGAAGATCTTCCCGTTTAAGCCACAGCCAGTCTCTAGCACGAATTTCCACCCGTACCTTTGCAATGAGTACCTCCTTTTTCCCCCATGCAATAGTCTTATGGAATTCCTTACCCGATAACATAGCCGAATGCACAGACAGAAAACAATTCCGCAATAAACTATAACTTCAGCCATCCTGAATAGACTGTCCCCTTTGTACTCTTTTGTTACTTAGTTTGGTTCCATTTCTGCGCCTTGGTGTAATTTTCTTTTGCGCTTGCTTGTTTGCTGTTATTTGACTTAGATGTATGTCTGCATTTTTTACTGTATTTTTTCCTTGCTTTTGTTTTTGCTTGCCTTCATTGTAATTTGCTCTTCACATTTTTCCACGTTCAAGATTTTGTACATCATGTTAATTCGCCCCCCCTTATGTAATGCCCTCGGGCCCTTAAGGAGAAATAAATGAAATAAATGAAACAAAATGAAGAAATGGTTCTTCTTGGTCATACAAGCAAGAGGCCCCGTTGACTTACCTTAATCTCCACCTCTTGTTGAAAGGATTTCATCACTTCGTGCTGGCCTACAGGGCCTGTTTACACAAAGTTTAGTGCATGACCAAATGTATAATAGTGAAAGTAAAGCAGTGACACCATGTTGCATAGTCAGAAACATTTATTTGGGCTCTTGACCAACCAATACGGCCAGTAAGCAAATATAGGAGGCATTATTTACATTATCAGCATGCAATAAAACAATAGTTAAATATACATGGTAAATGCTATGCACAAAAATAAAGGGGATTCAGGGTTTACTAACCAGTCATTGACGAGTGTGAGCTGAACAAAAAATTTATCCGCAAAAACTAGCAGAGGATTCAGACTGAGGAGTTATGACTATTGCAAGATTAAACTACTGGCCACAGTACATAGCCAGAACCCTCCTGATATGATGATAACCCCTTCCCCCTCTCTCCCTCATGATGCTCCACTGGACATGCATTCCTTTGCCTCACAGTTTCGGAAAGAAACTTGTAGCTATATGCCCGCTACTGGCCCTTAAACTGGGTAAGCTTCCTAAAAATTTTTCGCACATTGCTATCCTGGAAGCTTTCCGTGACCTTCTTGCCTACGTGATAGAGCCTATGTTTAAAAAGCACCCTGCAACGCTCTGCACTAGAAGGACATAATGATCCTCAAGCGGAAACATGTGGTCATGAAGCTCCAGAAACAGATCTCTTTGCTGGAATGAAACCAAAACTTCATGCACAGGGTTAGTTAACAAAGTATTTGATGACAGATTTTTACTGTGCGATGGCAATCGAACAAGAGACTCAGAATTACGACAGATTTTAATTACACTCTCTCTCTCTCTGATGGGCAGCTCAGCCATCCGCTACTTTTTCTCTGAATGAAAGAGTATGTGTTACCCTGTGGCCGAGATGCAAACAACGCTGCCGCGCACTGTTCACACATCGGCTTAGTATGCAACTTGTGTGAAACGTAACCAGCCAGGTACGTCACTACTCTGTATCCCCATTCAGTATTATGCTCTGGATGTGAGATATAGTCGTGATCTCTGGCTAATTGGTGCTGCGCAGCAGTGTCCGCATCCAAGATGCGCCTCCTGTCTTTTGACGCGTTTAGTGTCTCAGTTGCTGAAGCAATAATAGCACTACCGCAGGACAAGATTGCTGCAGTTTCTAAAGGTAAGCAGTTCCCTGTTGCTACATCAGCGAGCTCATTGTGAACTACTACTTTTCTGAAAGCAGCACGAAAATGTACAGTAGTTGGGTGGTCGTTGTGGCCTCCGTGGGACCTGACAAGTCTGAAAAAAAGTTCCGGCAGTCTTGACAAATTTTGTGTTCCGATGTATATTTGAGGACTTTCTTTTCCATGACAGTGATATTGTAGAGTGCAGGTAAGCTTTTCATACATCTGATGAAATCTAAAAATCCCGTTTTTTGTGCCGTCTCAATCATGCTGTGGCCACTGGCAGACTTCCTCAGTGATGACAGGTAAATGATGGAGGCTCTAAACATGGCATCAACATCTTTGAAATTCACTCATTTAAAACTTTCTTGAAACCCTTTTGCTGTATGCTTCTTCAATTTTACGCATCAAAGGTATTGTTAATGCACCTCAAAAATTCTTCACTTGGCTGTGAGTCGGCAAAACCTTCTACTTTGAGCACTCAACATTCAGCAAGTGCTGTGGCTGCAGAAGTGCTCATAGCTTGGGTCGCACGCCTGACCTTCCTCGCCTGCCCCTGCCATTCAATATGCGCTCTGTGCAGCTTGTTGGCCAAGTGAAGCCCTTCTTTTTGTTGCAAACTATGTAGCCGTTCAATATGCTGCCATGCCACCGTGTTTCCCTTGTTGATTTTTTGTGCGGTAGAGCATTTGTGACAAGTTTTAACATACCGCTGGTTTTTGGGTGGCAGGATGAGAGATTGTCGTCTTCAGTTGGTCTACATTTTTGAAGCGGCAGCCCAGCTCCTGTGACATGGCTGTATTTGCTGGAGCTCCAGCGCATGTTAGAGCTACAACCATTGCCCCAGCATCGTGGGCAAGAAGCAGGCTTTGTGTATATCACTAAATTAGCTCACTGCTCGCCGACAAGACCATCTACAAAAAAGTATCCGGGCGGCAGCTTCCACCGTCAGTTAATGGCTACTGCCATTGCAACAAAAAGCAGCTTTTGCCTGTGGCAGGCAGTCACCATCAACTCCTGTGCCCTTTTTCCACTGAACCTGCTGCCTGATTGACATTTCATCAGTGATCAGACTGCATACAGTTTGGTGGCCTCGGCTGCTCATCTCGGTGCATTTCATTTTTACAGCATTGAATGCCTCAGTTAAAAAGCCAGCATTTACCACTCTTGCAGTGTTCTTTGGTGGGGCAAGCAGGTGTCGAAGACCTGTCTCGCGTAATTGTATGCTCGTGGCGAGTAGAAATTGAGTGCCAGCGCAAAGGCCCTGAGCTCGGGTGAAAATTGCCTCGGCACGTCCCGGCCAGAGCGATTGGATATCTGTCTTTTAGGGAGGTGTTGATTGGCTATTCCAAGGGTGTCAAGCATGGCCACCTGATCCTTCAGCACGATGTTTTGCCTATGTATCATGTGAAGCACAGCCTTCAATTCAAGCGTTTTTTTTTTTTTTCTGCGGTCTTCTCCTAGACTGCTGCAGCCGCTTGATCTGCTTTCGAGTCTTTATGCGCTCCGAGGCAAACTTTGCTGCACGTGCTCTCAAGAAAGCTTTCTCCGGAGTGTCAACCTATAAAGCAGAATCAAAATTTAGTCACCTACAATCACAAGCTGCCCGGTTCCAGCCACATGTACTTTCTTCAGAGGGAACAAACATGCAGGAGGTTCGCACTGAGGTGTAGGAACAAAAATTTCCTTTGCACTCGCCGTTGCTTGTGTTGCTGGACACCCATTTCCAAGCCGAGAGATCTGGCAGGGGCTCCCCCTCAGCTTGATGTGGAGGACACTCACACACTAAAAAATTGATTGGTTTATTGATAAAAAAAAAGGCATACAAATGTTTTAAGTGTGTTAGCAAGAGTCATGGGTGTAAAATCAAGCTGATCCAGTCACTCCAGACCCCTTACCTATGCGCTGTAAATGGGTTGCAGGAATAAAAACATGCCAGAAATAAGCCATTCACACACACACATGTGAAAGCTCTGGTGTTGTATGTTGTTTTCAGGTTAACCTTGCCTGCCTGCTTTGCTTACCATCGCTTGTTTTCTCTTTTCTGGTGTTTGAACAGAACTCGAAGTTTGTGGAGGCAACATTCCCTGCACAAATTGATGTTAAAAGGGCATTATTTAATTGCGAAGATATCCTTTGCTAGATTAAGAGAAGTATACGGTATACAGAAGATCATTTTGTAGTGACAGCTTGTAATTTTGCTCACATCGTGTCCATTGTCCGAAGATTCATTTTCCTACTGAAGCTGACCTAACAGAAAAGAAATGTCACAGTATATCAGCCATAAATTAATCAGCACGCATATAATTTAAAGAATGGCAGTTAGCTTCCCCAGACAGCACATGGAAACCAAAAAGAGATAATTCTGTTGGGGTACAAACAGCAATTACCCATGTGAAAAGGTTTTTTTACTATAACAACATCTCAAACATTTTCAAACAAATTAATACCGTGGAAAAAAGAAGAATGTATAATTCACTGTGCAGCTCACAAAACGATATTCTATTACCTCTGCAAGGGCCCTCTGCCTTGATGGGAAGCAACATTGATATTACATTCTGAATCTACTGAATATTTCTAAAGACCCTATAAAACAAAGCATTTATTTTAGTACTTTCTTTTTTATCTACGAAATGTAGCAACCAGCATTGGGAAATCAAAAACAGGAATTCGTAACATTCAGAGCTGCAACGGATATACATATGGCATGCAATGTCCCGCACCACCATGCAGTCTCTGAAATGCATTGCAGTGCATATTTATGTTTGGTTAATTCTGCGTGTGTGTGAGCAAGGTTCTCATACATGCACCAAAGCTTTAGTAAGTGGACTTTGGCATAGTTGCTGTGTCACTTGCCCATAAGGCCCTGAACGCACATTAGTAGAGGTTTTCAGCCGCATAGTCTCGGTGCATGCTTGCTAAGGCATAATATGTGCGTCAAAAAGAAAACAGTAGCACTGAAAATGCAAGACATTTGTCATGCAGTTGCATTTTTGTATTACAGCCGCATTGAAATTTAGTAGCTTGAGACAGTTGTTTAGCATGGAAGTTTCAGGAATAAATATGCCCTAAGCCATAGCAAATATTGAACAAAAGCAGTTAATTCTGACAGGGGCATGTACCGACAGGAAAGCAGACTGTGTGACTAGGAAAGGTTGTGAAGCTGGTAAGCACACAAAAATTTCTAGAGGAAGAACTCAACGTGCCGCATGTACCAATTTTAGCACAGAAACTAAAATGCGGTGTACCTTGCTTGCAGCGAAAGGCAGCTCACGTGATACCGCGCAGCAAGAAACCCTTGCAGCTCCGATGCAGTGTACAGTACATGAAAGCTCTGCGATGTCTAGAAAATGTGCAAAAAATTGTAAATTGTGGGGCACGTTTTCGGTGAGGGACGCCGTAGTGAAGGGCTCTGGATTAATTTCGACCACCTGAGAGTCTGATATTTCACAGCACACTCCTGTCTTAAATTTCGCCTTCATCGAAACGCGCGGCCGCGTTATTGAACCCGAGTCGTCGGCTCGGTCGCCTCGAGCGCTCTTAAGTACCACTGATCCGGCGCAACAGGTGTTGAAAAAGTACCGATATTCCTCCAAGGATTTGCATGATATAAGCTCTCTTCGCAGCCATTTACAAAAAGCGGTCGCTCGTAATGTTGGGCAGCCGGTGCTGGTACATCAAATATTCAGCTCCGCGCTGTAGCAACTCGCGCTGCGACAATATATAACAGGCCAACTTGCAGCGAGTGAATGAACCGTCCTAAACCACTGCCCAAACTTAAGCGCGAACAGACGACGCACGCCGAAAAGTTCGCACTTGAATTTTTATTCAAGAATTACCCCGCATTGCCCGAAGGTGTTATAGCAGTATAGCACGGTCCCGGATTCACGGATTGGCAGAAAACACGTCTTCGTTTACAGCGCACACTTGGACCTCCGAAAGTCGATTCCACTGTTGCAAAGTTTCAACAAAAAATGAATTCGCGAACAAGTTCGTGACGGTACTCGCGAATTTTACAAGAATGGTCTTGTCGTTTAGAAGCAGCAACTTTCCCACGTCAAGACATTATTCACTATCCCTGCGCCCGTGCCTGCCCGAGACGAATCTTGCTGCCCTGTTGTGAATTTTTTCCAATGTGTCAATTAATAATTGCTGTGCAGGGTCCCTTACAATCGAGAGGCATATTAAATAAAGGGACGAACACAGGACAGAGAAAGTTTTCTCGAGGTTTGGCCGTGAAAATTCATTAGCGGGAATTGAAACAGCTTGACAGCGCCGTAATTACAAGCGCACATAACCGAAAGACCCGGAATACAGATTGAAGTACTTTTTTCAATCAATTGCGCCAACATGAGTAATGGTTGCGTTTAATTTTGCGATTAGTTTTTTGTTATAATGCAAATTAAAATGAAATTTTTGCGAGCAAGTTGCTTCAGGGAATTTAGCATGTCATCTCTCTTGCATAAAAGCTTGTATAACAAGTGGAGAAACAAACCTAAAATACACGTTAGCAAGAAGTTGTAGCGTTGCTAGTGCCCCTTGTTAAACGTTGCATAGGTACGAATTTTCTTTTTAATAAAATGTGCCATACTAACTAATGTTTGTTTTTTATTTGGCTATTAGTTTAATTTACTCCAAATAAAATAGAATTTAAGTAGGCAGAATACGAGGGAAGCTTGGACTACTGCTGTAAGTACGGCTGCTTCAGACAATTGAAGTTGTCATCAATCTTGTATAATACTTTGTAAAATACATGGAGAGACAAACGTGACATAGCACTTAGCAAGAAGTTGTTGCTTTGCGAGTGCCCTCTTTTGAAAGTTGCAAAGGTAAGTATTTTTTATATCAAATCCGCCAACGCAAATAATGTTTGCGTTTAGTTTGCTATTATTCGTTTTTTTTATTACTGCAAATAAATCGTGCCTTTCGGAGGTAGATTGCTTCAGGCAATTTGGCTTGTTATCTCTCTTGAAGAAAAATTTGTATAACATATGGAGAAACAAAACTAAAATAACCCTTCGTACGAAGTTGTAGTCCTGCTTGTGGCCTCTGATAAAAGTTGCAAAGGTACGTTTTACCGAAAATATTGTCTGTTTTTGTGTTGCTATTAGTTTGTTTTTACTTCTGGAAACAAAAATAGAATTTAAGCAGATAGATACGTGGGACGTTCGTACTTCTGCTGCTAGCAGGGTTGCTTCAGACAATTAAACATTTCATCTCTCTTGCATTCAACTTTATATACCAATGGAAAAACAAACACAACTTAGCAAATTGCAAGAAGTTGTTGCTTTCGAAGTGCCCTCTGTTCAAAGTTGCAAAGGTAAGTTTTCCTTAGATCAAATGTGCCAAAGTAAATAATGCTTGCGCTTCAAAGTGCTTTAACTTGAACGGCCTTTTTGCAACGAGAGCTACACTGGGCTACCAGTCGAGCATTTTGCGGTACATGGGCGAGGCCAGTTGGGATTCAAAATGGCGGAGTCTCTTAAGTTGTATCCACCCAGCGCTGGTTTGAGGCTTAATGTCGTGTTCCGCCATCTATCAGCGGGCAGCAAAACTGCGAGACTCCTCGCGCAACGTCCGGAGCACAAGGCAAGCGGCGCCGTTGGTACACCTATCCTTACACCGTGCTCTCGGCCTTCACCGTGTGCTGTTGCGTAATATTTATAACGCGTAATCTTTAAGCAGCGACACCACAAACTGTGTACGCTCAGTGCGCGCGGCTGTGATATTTTGTTGCAATTGGTGCCATCCCATGTGGGAGTGCCAGGAAACGAAGCTGCTGACCGACTCGCCAAGGCAGCCCACTCCAACCCAGCAGCTCCAGTTTGTGAGGCTATCTCGGCCTTTGACGCAGCGCGTCACATACTGCGCCACAAGGTTGCACTTTGCCACCCAGACCCCCGCATCGCATCCGGCAAGCTCCCAAGGCCTGTCCCATACCTTGCCTTCGGACGCGCGGCATACTCTTTACTCCTGCGCATCAGGATTGGTTGTGTCTTCACGGCAGACCGACGCCACCGCCTCATGGGAGAGGCCGACACAAACTGTATTGACTGCGCAGAGACAGAAACAGTTGAGCACCTGCTCTGTGAATGCCCCGCTCATGCTAACGTGCGCTCCATAATGCGCGCCGAATACAGCAAGCTCGGCCTGCCGTCTGCCACTGCCGGCGACCTAGTCTTCCCTGAGGCATCGCCACACAAAAGGAAAGCTGCCCTGTACGCTCTCGCCTCCTTCGTCGATGAGGCATGCCTTCGCAGGCGCATCTAGTGTCACCCTAGTTCTTTGTGCTGCATGCTGTGAACACAAACCTGTGCATTGTGCTCCAGTGTGCTGAATTTTCACCATCGCGCGCTACATTGTGTGTGCCAGCAAACCCCTTTCCAGAGACTCTTTGGCGTCTCCACTTCCCCTCGTCCTGCACTCAGAAACATACTGTGATCAATGAGTGCATGGGCGTCTTCTGACTCACACCAGTGCGCGCTTCGCAATGTGTGCCCGCCCACTGTTTCTCGTGCCTGTGTATCGCGCTTTTCGTGCCGCATTCTACCGTGCACCTGCCGCCCTTTCCGCCTCCTGGTCCGTCCTCTATTCTATCTCTTTAACTCCCCTCCCCCTACCCTGTGCAGTGCAGCGAAGGTGTTCTCGAAGAAACAGTTGCACGCCCTGCACACAAATTTTTCGCCAGCAACCAGAACCACTTACGACCGTTAAAGGCAGAGCCTGGTGACACTCCCGTGTCAGCGTGTCACCAGGCACTGCAGTGTTAAAAGTGTGGTGGAAGTAATGCCAAAATTTAGGCTTAGAAAGTCGGGCCATTAGCAAAGTTGTCGTTTTTGCTATGAAAAATTGGGCCACTAACAACAGCGTACTGCGTCATTATTGCAAAGGGCCCGGGAGCGGTGGGTGCGAGTAGCCCGAGTTTTTTTCTCGGTGGCGGCGAGTGGGCTTTCGAGGTGATGTGCTCGGCTTTGCCTTGCGCCTGAAAGTCGTCTCGCCTCGCAGCGGTACGCACTCATTGAGGATTACTTGTGGATGTGTCGAATCGCCGTTTAGCGGCAATTTTTCTCGTCAAAGCTAGTGCGGTGATGCGGAGCGATTGGGCTGTGCGGCACTGAGCCGTTGCTTTCTTCAGCAGCCTACTGCATCCTTTCGAACTATGCAGACGTGCAGAGGCTTTCAGCGTTTTCCACGTTGCCTTGCTGTGTGTCAAAAGCACGCTTTTGCGATCGTATTCCTCGGCGTCGGAAGGGCTGCCGGCGGCTCTACGCCCGTGCGAGGGAAACGACTGCGGCGGGCTGCGCGCTTTCGAGGCACCTTATTTCTCGAAGCCCTTAAAACAACGGTCGTCCGGCCACTGCAGCCCGCAACGGCTCAGCGCTCTGCACTTGATCCCATTGCATTCGCACGATCATCTGTGTCTGAAATGGATCGCCTTGCGCTTTGGTGTAAATACTAATTGCGCTGTACCGACTGCTGCAACGCTAAACGCTCATAGTAAAATGCTTGTCTCTGTTACGCTCGCTTATTCTCGCTGGAATTTCACTCGGAGATGGTATACGACAGTCAATACCAAGCTTATAAATCCGTGTCGTCCGGAGCGCAGGCCCCGCCCCCCCCCCCATGTAGTATTCGTACAGTGCGCGTGTAGCACTGCGACACTATGTATATATAGACTAAGTGAAAAACCTCTCTGAATGCGCCGCTGCCATGCGCGCGAGACCACACGAGCCCTGTATAATACGCGCGCATGCAACTCGGCTTCAGTCGCATGGGGTTATTAATTGTTAACCCCACAGCTACACTCTCGGAACAAACCTAGCTCTGTCATACAGTTATTCTGCAGCATAACTTCAATGGTGCTCACGTAGTCAGTATTCTCATTCAGCCGATAAATTTCAACTGGGCTAACATATATGCATGTTCAGGATAAACGACACAGCGTAGCCGACAGACAGACAGACAGAAAAACTTTATTCAGCAAGTGAGTTTTAGACCCAGCTGGGTCCCTGGGCCACTGCGCGGTCCCGCACTGCATCAAGTAGGTCATGCCGGGACATGACGTCGGCAGCCCGAGTCACCGCAGCAAGCTGCAATGTCGGGTCTGCAGACATAAGCAGGACCACCCAGTCCTCCCAGCTCGAGATGGCGTGCTGTCCCCGCGGGGGAGGGTCAGCAGGGCAGCCGAAAAGGATATGAGAGAGTGTGGCGTGGGGGTCACCACATAGGGAGCATGCAGGGGATGTGCCGCAATAGTGGGATAAAAGCTGAGGGGATGACAGAGAGCGGGTTTGGAGGCGTCTGAAGAGCATCTGTTGGGAGTGCGTAAGAGAGGGGTGGGGAGGAGGGTAAGTCCGACGGTCCAAACGGGGTATTTGCGTGAGCTCCGCAAAGGTGTGCGCCCGCTCCCTCGAGAATCCTGGATCGAGACTGTCCTGGGCCCGGCAAATCAGACCTCGGGCCAATTTATCGGCAGCCTCGTTTCCAGGGTTCCCAGAGTGAGCCGGCACCCACTGAAGCTCTACCCTGCGCGGTAAATTTTGGGTAGGGGTGTTCAACAATTGCCAGGCAGGGGCGTGAATCCTGCCCCTGGCAAAGTTGGACAGAGCCGTTTTGGAGTCGCTGAAGATGTATTGGGCGTCCAAATGTGCAAGGGCTAGGGCGATGGCAGTCTCCTCTGCCTCCTCAGGCGTAGAGCCCGAGGGAAGACGGTGAGTTAGGGGGTGAGGTAGGGTTGGATTGTGGGCAGCTGCTACCGCTTCATGCGCTGTACATGCGGCATCTGCCCAAACGGCATCGTGGACTTGCCCATAGTACTTATGGAGGGCATTAGCGCGAGCTACGCGGCAGCGAGGGATGTGATATTGGGGATGGACGTTTCGAGGAAGGGGTTTCACAACGAGAGGTGTATGGATGTGTCGAGGGATGGGTATAAGGGTTGACTGGTTAGCGGGTATGTTGATGCAAAGGGAGGAGAGTATATGGCGGCCAGTGGCGCTCGTGGCAAGTCTAAGGTACTGTGTCTGAAGGTGCGCGTCAACTAGTTCCTGAATGGTGTTATGCATGCCTAGTGCAAGAAGTTTGGCTGTGCTAGTGCTACGAGGTAGGTTTAGGGCTGCCTTAGTCGCAAGGCGGATCATTGTGTTCACGCGTTCGGTTCAATTTGAGATATGGAGTTGCGTACAGAATGCGGCTAAGCGTAAATGCGTGCACTACTTTCATGTCCGCTTCGTCTAAACCCTTTTTAAGGGAGGACACTCGACGTAGAAGGTGCAACACGGATTGTGTGGAGGCCTTGAGCCTTTTAAGGGTATGTTCATTTCGTCCAGAATCCTGCAAGTGGAGGCCAAGGATGCGGAGGGTGGGTGTGATGGGGATAGGGGATCCTTTTAAATTGATTTGGATGGGCGAGTTAGCGCTAGATTTTGGCCTAAATAGGAAGAGCGCGGACTTAGATGGGGAACATTCGAGCCTGATGGATGACGCGTGAGAGGAGATGGTGTCTGCTGCTAACTGAAAAGCTTCCTCAATTTCCCCGTCAGAGCCATGAGTGGCCCATGTGGTAATATCAGCAGCGTACAGGGTATGCTTTAGGTGTGGGATTAGAGCCAGTTTGTGAGCTAGGGGGATGAGAGCAACGTTAAAGAAAAGGGGAGAAAGGACCGCCCCTTGAGGGGTTCCGAGCTCTCCGAGTGTATAAGGGGATGTGGTAATCTGATCTATGTGCAGGGAGGCAGTGCGGCCCGAGAGAAACGCGCGATCGTAATTGTAGGTACGACCTAGCTGTGCAACTTGCACCACCTTTCTCAACCTTGTTTACAAATCCCCAAGATATTGCAGCAGGAACTAATGTAGAAATGGTTCTTTTTGGTCATACAAGCAAGAGGCCGCGTTGACTTACCTTAATCTCCACCTCTTGTTGAAAGGATTTCATCACTTCGTGCTGGCCTGCAGGGCCTGTTTACACAAAGTTTAGTGCATGACCAAATGTATAATAGTGAAAGTAAAGCAGTGACACCATGTTGCATAGTCAGAAACATTTATTTGGGCTCTTGACCAACCAATACGGCCAGTAAGCAAATATAGGAGGCATTATTTACATTATCAGCATGCAATAAAACAATAGTTAAATATACATGGTAAATGCTATGCACAAAAATAAAGGGGGTTCAGGGTTTACTAACCAGTCATTGACGAGTGTGAGCTGAACAAAAAATTTATCCGCAAAAACTAGCAGAGGATTCAGACTGAGGAGTTATGACTATTGCAAGATTAAACTACTGGCCACAGTACATAGCCAGAACCCTCCTGATATGATGATAACCCCTTCCCCCTCTCTCCGACATGATGCTCCACTGGACATGCATTCCTTTGCCTCACAGTTTCGGAAAGAAACTTGTAGCTATATGCCCGCTACTGGCCCTTAAACTGGGTAAGCTTCCTAAAAATTTGTCGCACATTGCTATCCTGGAAGCTTTCTGTGACCTTCTTGCCTACGTGATAGAGCCTATGTTTAAAAAGCACCCTGCAACGCTCTGCACTAGAAGGACATAATGATCCTCAAGTGGAAACATGTGGTCATGAAGCTCCAGAAACAGATCTCTTTGCTGTAATGAAACCGAAACTTCATGCACAGGGTTAGTTAACAAAGTATTTGATGACAGGTTTTTACTGTGCGATGGCAATCGAACAAGAGACTCAGAATTACGACAGATTTTATTTACACTCTCTCTCTCTCTCTGATGGGCAGCTCAGCCATCCGCTACTTTTTCTCTGAATGAAAGAGTATGTGTTACCCTGTGGCCGAGATGCAAACAACGCTGCCGCGCACTGTTCACACATCGGCTTAGTATGCAACTTGTGTGAAACGTAACCAGCCAGGTACGTCACTACTCTATCCCCATTCAGTATTATGCTCTGGATGTGAGATATAGTCGTGATCTCTGGCTAATTGGTGCTGCGCAGCAGTGTCCGCATCCAAGATGCGCCTCCTGTCTTTTGACGCGTTTAGTGTCTCAGTTGCTGAAGCAATAATAGCACTACCGCAGGACAAGATTGCTGCAGTTTCTAAAGGTAAGCAGTTCCCTGTTGCTACATCAGCGAGCTCATTGTGAACTACTACTTTTCTGAAAGCAGCACGAAACTGTACAGTAGTTGGGTGGTCGTTGTGGCCTCCGTGGGACCTGACAAGTCTGAAAAAAAGTTCCGGCAGTCTTGACAAATTTTGTGTTCCGTTGTATATTTGAGGACTTTCTTTTCCATGACAGTGATATTGTAGAGTGCAAGTAAGCTTTTCATACATCTGATCAAATCTAAAAATCCCGTTTTTTGTGCCGTCTCAATCATGCTGTGGCCACTGGTAGACTTCCTCAGTGGTGACAGGTAAATGATGGAGGCTCTAAACATGGCTTCAACATCTTTGAAATTTCACTCATTTAAAACTTTCTTGAAACCCTTTTGCTATATGCTCCTTAAATTTTACGCATCAAAGGTATTGTTAATGCACCTCAAAAATTCTTCACTTGGCTGTGAGTCGGCAAAACCTTCTACTTTGAGCACTCAACATTCAGCAAGTGCTGTGGCTGCAGAAGTGCTCATAGCTTGGGTCGCACGCCTGACCTTCCTCGGCTGCCCCTGCCATTCAATATGCGCTCTGTGCAGCTTGTTGGCCAAGTGAAGCCCTTCTTTTTGTTGCAAACTATGTAGCCGCTCAATATGCTGCCATGCCACCGTGTTTCCTTTGTTGATTTTTTGTGCGGTAGAGCATTTGTGACAAGTTTTAACATACCGCTGGTTTTTGGGTGGCAGGATGAGAGATTGTCGTCTTCAGTTGGTCTACATTTTTGAAGCGGCAGCCCAGCTCCTGTGACATGGCTGTATTTGCTGGAGCTTCATCGCATGTTAGAGCTACAACCATTGCCCCAGCATCGTGGGCAAGAAGCAGGCTTTGTGTATATCACTAAATTAGCTCACTGCTCGCCGACAAGACCATCTACAAAAAAGTATCCGGGCGGCAGCTTCCACCGTCAGTTAATGGCTACTGCCATTGCAACAAAAAGCAGCTTTTGCCTGTGGCAGGCAGTCACCATCAACTCCTGTGCCCTTTTTCCACTGAACCTGCTGCCTGATTGACATTTCATCAGTGATCAGACTGCATACAGTTTGGTGGCCTCGGCTGCTCATCTCGGTGCATTTCATTTTTACAGCATTGAATGCCTCAGTTAAAAAGCCAGCATTTACCACTCTTGCATTGTTCTTTGGTGGGGCAAGCAGGTGTCGAAGACCTGTCTAGCGTAATTGTATGCTCGTGGCGAGTAGAAATTGAGTGCCAGCGCAAAAGCCCTGAGCTCAGGTGAAAATTGCCTCGGCACGTCCCGGCCAGAGCGCTTGGATATCTGTCTTTTAGGGAGGTGTTGATTGGCTATTCCAAGGGTGTCAAGCATGGCCACCTGATCCTTCAGCACGATGTTTTGCCTATGTATCATGTGAAGCACAGCCTTCAATTCAAGCTTTTTTTTTTTTTTCTGCGGTCTTCTCCTAGACTGCTGCAGCCGCTTGATCTGCTTTCGAGTCTTTATGCGCTCCGAGGCAAACTTTGCTGCACGTGCTCTCAAGAAAGCTTTCTCCGGAGTGTCAACCTATAAAGCAGAATCAATATTTAGTCACCTACAATCACAAGCTGCCCAGTTCCAGCCACATGTACTTTCTTCAGAGGGAACAAACATGCAGGAGGTTCGCACTGAGGTGTAGGAACAAAAATTTCCATTGCACTCGCCGTTGCTTGTGTTGCTGGACACCCATTTCCAAGCCGAGAGATCTGGCAGGGGCTCCCCCTCAGCTTGATGTGGAGGACACTCACACACTAAAAAATTGATTGGTTTATTGATAAAAAAAAAGGCATACAAATGTTTTAAGTGTGTTAGCAAGAGTCATGGGTGTAAAATCAAGCTGATCCAGTCACTCCAGACCCCTTACCTATGCGCTGTAAATGGGTTGCAGGAATAAAAACATGCCAGAAATAAGCCATTCACACACACACATGTGAAAGCTCTGGTGTTGTATGTTGTTTTCAGGTTAACCTTGCCTGCCTGCCTTGCTTACCATCGCTTGTTTTCTCTTTTCTGGTGTTTGAACAGAACTCGAAGTTTGTGGAGGCAACATTCCCTGCACAAATTGATGTTAAAAGGGCATTATTTAATTGCGAAGATATCCTTTGCTAGATTAAGAGAAGTATACGGTATACAGAAGATCATTTTGTAGTGACAGCTTGTAATTTTGCTCCCATCGTGTCCATTGTCCGAAGATTCATTTTCCTACTGAAGCTGACCTAACAGAAAAGAAATGTCACAGTATATCAGCCATAATCAGCACGCATATAATTTAAAGAATGGCAGTTAGCTTCCCCAGACAGCACATGGAAACCAAAAAGAGATAATTCTGTTGGGGTACAATCAGCAATTACCCATGTGAAAAGGTTTTTTTACTTTAACAACATCTCAAACATTTTCAAACAAATTAATACCGTGGAAAAAAGAAGAATGTATAATTCACTGTGCAACTCGCAAAACGATATTCTATTACCTCTGCAAGGGCCCTCTGCCTTGATGGGAAGCAACATTGATATTACATTCTGAATCTACTGAATATTTCTAAAGACCCTATAAAACAAAGCATTTATTTTAGTACTTTCTTTTTTATCTACGAAATGTAGCAACCAGCATTGGGAAATCAAAAACAGGAATTCGTAACATTCAGAGCTGCAACGGATATACATATGGCATGCAATGTCCCGCACCACCATGCAGTCTCTGAAATGCATTGCAGTGCATATTTATGTTTGGTTAATTCTGCGTGTGTGTGTGAGCAAGGTTCTCATACATGCACCAAAGCTTTAGTAAGTGGACTTTGGCATAGTTGCTGTGTCACTTGCCCATAAGGCCCTGAACGCACATTAGTAGAGGATTTCAGCCACATAGTCTCGGTGCATGCTTGCTAAGGCATAATATGTGCGTCAAAAAGAAAACAGTAGCACTGAAAATGCAAGACATTTGTCATGCAGTTGCATTTTTGTATTACAGCTGCATTGAAATTTAGTAGCTTGAGACAGTTGTTTAGCATGGAAGTTTCTGGAATAAATATGCCCTAAGCCATAGCAAATATTGAACAAAAGCAGTTAATTCTGACAGGGGCATGTACCGACAGGAATGCAGACTGTGTGCCTAGGAAAGGTCGTGAAGCTGGTAAGCACACAAAACTTTTTAGAGGAAGAACTCAACGTGCCGCATGTGCCGATTTTAGCACAGAAACTAAAATGCGGTGTACCAATTGCTTGCAGCCAAAGGCAGCTCACGTGATACCGCGCGGCAAGAAACCCTTGCAGCTCCGATGCAGTGCACATGAAAGCTCTGCAACGACTAGAAAAAGTGAAAAAAATTTTAAATTGTGGGGCACGTCACGAAGCGACACATTGTCGGTGAGGGACGCCGTAGTGAAGGGTTCTGGATTAATGTCGACCACTTGAGAGTCTGATATTTCACAGCACAATCCTGCCTTTCGCCTTCATAGAAAGGCGCGGCCGCGTAATTGAACCCGAGTCGTCGGCTCAGTCGCCTCGAGCGCTCTTAAGTACCACTGAACCGGCCCAACAGGTGTTAAAAAGTACCGATATTCCTCCAAGGATTTGCATGATATAAGCTCTCTTCGCAGCCATTCTGCTACAAAAAGCGGTCGCTCGTAATGTTTGGCAGCGGTTGCTGGTACTGTACTACTGCACATTCCGGCTAGCAAATAACTATTTTTGCAGATTTGCTAAATCAGTCAATACTTAACGGCTGGCGGTTATTTGATTTTTCCATGGTTTGGCAAATTAGTTTTTATTTTTATTTTAACAATTACGGAAAACTGATTTACCTTGCAATTTTGTGGTTGATAACGGCAGCGAACTAGTTGCGAATGGCAACGAACCAGGGAATAAAAGCAAATGTGTCTGATATGAAGGCAATAGAAAATGCGATAAAAACTGAAAGGCAACTTACGGGACTGCGTAACTGCTACTAATCACCACGTCATTACACCAACAGGCCGGTATAACATTTCAAAATAGGCCGCGTCCGTGCGCTGTAAGGGAGAACACTGAACACTCAAGGGCGACGGCTACACAAACTTAGCCGTAATATACATGCGTTATTTTTACCACGCAAGCTATGCTTTGGAAAGAAAAAGAGAAGGAAATTCGGCGCTGCGGCTAGGTTACACGCAGCACAGCACATTGCTGCGTGTATACCACATTGCTCCCACGTGCTTTTCCTTTTTGTTAACTGCGTTCAGGTGAACAGCCACCCGATTCTTGGCCAATCCCCCAGTGTGGGTATGTGCCATCTTTTGATAGGCTAACAACAACAACAACATTGCTGCTTTCAGTTACGTTTTGCAGCCAAAGACCCTTGCGATGCGCTTGAGAAGCTGTTTTGGATATCATGCTCAATCGAATGTGCTGCAGAAGGTACACCACATACCAATAAGTCGTCTCTGGTTGCTATTCCATTTAATTAAAGCACTGAACAGAACACCTATGGAGTGCTATTAGAGATTCGCGGCTTTGTAGTGTACACGTTCGGAACTGCAGCCAACCTATACTCCGTTTCATACATAGCTGTCTACACAGCCAAAGGTACGGAAGCAGTCCGTCAAAAAAAAAAACTAACAAAATGTGTCACTCCGCCTCGCGTCGTGGCTGAGTGGTACGAAGCGCGGGCATGTTTGTTCATTTTGTGAGGGGGCCCAGGTTCGATCCTCAGCGTAGGTTTGTTATTTTTTTTTCTTTTTTCGGCGAATCTCTAGATAGAAAGTCTAAATGCGAACCATATATAAGTGGCCTTTTTTGTTATCAAAATGAAATTACTTCTTTAATAAGAAGCGTGCTGTTAACTTTTTCCGCAGGGAAACGAAAGTGAAGTGAGAGTTGGCAACGGACGTGCTGAGAGGCGCTGTTTTTCGGTGTTCACGGATTTTTTCGCATGCTGCACACAATGAATCATTAATTGTGGGGTGATAGAATTCAGTGTGGCTTCAATTATTTTACTCCGCCAGAAAGACCTTCTTTCTTAAACCTCACAACTGTCCGAGGGCTCACTCCGGTCATCTCGCCCACAATTGCGAGAACGTCACGCACAGTCTTCTCGGGGTGGAGCTTCCTTATGCTTGCGTAGACATTAACTATCACCGCCTTGCAGTCTTTAGAAAACTTTGGAGACTTCACCTTGGAAAAGAGGCGAACAGGAGATGTTTTCGAAGTCGAAGCGGGGGAAGAAAACAAGCGAGCAGGTGACAGCGACGCCATTTTCACAAACAGACCTGCCGGCTCAGCTGCGAAAACCTGATACAGCCGGCGC
This sequence comes from Amblyomma americanum, assembly GCF_052857255.1. Lineage (NCBI taxonomy): Eukaryota > Metazoa > Arthropoda > Arachnida > Ixodida > Ixodidae > Amblyomma > Amblyomma americanum. Next base: position 211,429,263 of record NC_135501.1, on the reverse strand, counting down.
CTGAGAAAACGAAAAATCTGCGTCACTCGGTTCTGGAAAACATAAAAGAAAAATCAATCTATTTGCAAAATAAAACACTTCCATCGGTCTACTATAATATCAACTACTGTTCACTTTGCTTGTCAATTCATTTCTTTTTTTATTTTTAACGCACTATATTATGATGCGGACGAGGATCGCAAACAGGCACCGTAGCCTTGGCTGCGTCGGCGGAAGAATATTATGTATTGCCGGCGACGCCATTTTTCCGATTCGGCCGCTGTTCGAACAAACTGGACAAAGAAATTAAATTTATTTTCGTGCCCTAACATGTAGCAAAATATTATTTAATATCAACAAAATACTTGCTTTTGACAACATTTATTTAGCACACAGTGTCAAAAATTCAAACATGTTTCCAGAGAACTCGTGTCATCAATGGCTATGAGTGCTACAGACATCGAGAGCACACCTAATCGCGAAGTTGGCGTTTTTGGGCTTTTGTGTGGCTCGTGGCGCTTGCGTGAAGATTTTCGAACTTTCTTTTGCAGGCATCTTTGCTTAAATATTAGCCAAAATGGCGTTCAAAGGAGGCCCAGGACAGAAAGTCCAGAAGGTTATGGTGCAGCCTATTGTATCCTTTTCCTGTTTGAAGACAAAGCGCATGTTTTGGAGTCGAAAGACTCGGTCTGTGCGCACGACGTCGTGATCTTGATCCGGAAAGGGTATGCGCACGACGCGACCTTAGTGCCATCAGCGGCGGTGGCGGCGCGTGCTCGACCAAAAAGTCTAGGTGGTGTTGGCTCGACGAAGGCTGTTCGGGTTCGGCTGCCGGCTGTCGAGCCCGTGCCCCCTACTCCGGCGCCAAACATGGCTCACGGACGGTCGCGGAGACTGCTTTCTCGTCGCAGTCACGTTACTCAAATCGGCGGCCGGACGGCTCGGCGTTGTGTGCCGCTACCGCTGCCCATGCTGGCGATATATACTGATCGATCGCGGGTGCGGTCAGCGCTGTTATGGTCGCCCGCTTCCTTGTGCACATCGAATTTTTCTTTGCAAACATAATCGGCCGCAGCAGCAGCGGACTTACGAAAGCCGGATACATGCAAATTGAGTTTGGACCCCCCCGGGCACGTACAGGAGTTTCGGTTACGACTTATTATGCCACACACTGCACTTTTACTTAATGAAAAGAAATAATTATTACTGTTCCTTCTGATAATTTTCCGGAAAATTGTAGTTCTACTTTACCACTGTTTCCTCGCATGCCTATGCTTTTTCATAGCGAACTACTAGAACTTATGTGACAGTCTTCAAAACTTAAAGTAGCAGTACTTCACACGGCTCCACGATTCCAGGCAGGCAGCCACTTCACCGAACAGAGAATGTAGCACTGCTAGAAAAACGGTTATAAGCTGCTGTCGTACAGTCTATGACTGCTGTTAAACGTGATAAGGAGCACCAACCTAAGATCGAGTTCCGCGCGCGAGTCAGCCCGACGACGATTAGGGTCGGGGTATATTACTGTTGTAAGACGGCGTTGCAGCGGCCGAGCCAAACATTCTTCAACAGCAAAGGGACGTCAATTAATTCTGATTCGGGCAATACGGCACGAGCACGGCATTGTGCTTTTCAGCGCAACTGTCACGAATCTCGCTGCCAGCAATTCGGGTACCCCCGTAAACGCGGAAAAGAATTGCCACCGCACATCGCTTTATTTACAGATTGCAACGCCAGCAGCAGCTCACGACGGCGCGCCAAGCAGTAGTACGTCCAGCCGCCGATTTTAATCGAGTAGTCGCGGCGGCCGGCGACCGAGCCCAACATTCTTCGAGCGCGCGCCGCCGCCACCGCCGCTGAGGGCGCCAAGGTCGCGTCGTGTGCATACCTTTTCCGGTTCAAGATCACGACGTCGTGCGCACAGACCGAGTCTTTGAGTTTGCCGTCTTTGCCCACTCTCATTGTTTCTTGAGCGGAAACCCGGCGAAATCTTCGTGATGCGCAATGCAACAACCATTATTTACTGAGCGCAAACCCACTCACATGTTTGAACCTGTTAGCTCATTTTGTGTAACGCGTTTTGAACAAAGCCTGTCTGTTTAAACTGTTTCCAGAGGACACAATGCTGCATGTTTTCGAGTGTGCGCGTATCTCGCGCAGCGAGTGGTTCTTTTTTCCTTGACAGTTTTGTTTCAGAACCTGATCTTCAGATATCTGCAAAACGTGAGTATCGGGTTGAGACCGTTTACTTGAGATCGCATTTAATGTGTATAACACCAGTACGACGGCACACGCTGTGGCCGACAGCGGGCATTCATTGCCCTGAGTTATAGTTTTAGTGTCTGTGATGGCTTGTTTCCAGAAATTAGCCCGATGAAAGTTCATATTTTCTACGGTCACATGCTGCGCTGTGATTTAGCGGGATTTTTTGGTTTGACGGTGTCAACATGGAAGCGACAGATAATGCGAATTGCTCTGCAGGGCACACAATTTTACAGAAGTTAACGGTTACCTGTTACAGGCCGCTTGAGAAAGCTGCTAGCAGTGTCACATGGGATTTCATGCGCAGTGGCAGTATGGTTTCTCCAAACGCAGGAACTAAGGCGTGCGTGCCATGTGCAGCTGCCTTACATGTTCACCATTTCCAGTATGAGATGTACTGTGAAAAGGTTTATGAAAGGGAACATAAGGTAGATGCAGTGTGGTAGCACGACTTCCATAGAAGTACCAGGAAGTGAATATAGTGATCCGAGACACCTTACAATGTGGTCGTCTGTTTCTTTGTGCTACCGTGTCTATCTCAGATCGCACTGTTTGCTTCATGATGCTATAGAACCAACTAGCCCACCAAAACGTCTTAATGCAATTCCGTAGAAGCCCATACATTTAAAACATGGTGCCCTGTATTATGGAACTGGCACCACATTTGAAGTGGAGAGACAACTGAACATTAAAGGGGCCATGACATGGCCGTTCTTCGTCTTGCAGTTTTGTGCTTCAGTAACTAATACAAGAGCTTATGATTCAATTTCCACAATTTGGCTGCCCTGGATGTGATCGAAATTGAGAACGGGAAACTCCTCCCACCGGCAGTGGCCGCCGTATTGAATGCTCTCGTGACGTCACCAGGGCATACACGGAGCACCGTCGTCTGCTCTCGTTGCTGCATTGTGTGCAGCGAGGTCTCTTGTCCCCTGTACTTCCACAGGCGATCGAAGTAGCAGTCGTCCCTCATATATGAGTGACTGGTGCCGCAAAAGCGTTAATAATAGTAACGTAGTTATTCTTCGGTATATGTATAGGGTTCGGTTACACTAGGCTGATGGGAGGGCGATCGGCGGTCGGTTGGCTGGTCGGTATGCAAATGCCATCACTGACGCACTGGTCAGTCAGGTTAGACCGACGACGACGCCAGCACGACCAACGACCCCGTATCGCAGTAGTGTAAAGAGTGAACTTAGTGGGAGCTGGCTGAGTGTGGTGGAGGACTAGTTGGTATGACATTCTATAAACTTCAGAATTTTAAAACTTATTGTACCTGATGTTAGCCACGGCGACATACGCAATGTGCGTGCACCAACGAAGATGTGCTTTCATTCGGTGCCTGCGCATAGAACCTATCGGCGAGGCAATTGAGCGACACGGGCAGAAAATGCCGCACGATGGTGCCGCTCGTCGCAGGGGCTTATGCGGCCGAGCGAAAGCTTCACGCCCGGTCAATAGAAGGCCCGAAAAACTGCGCTTGTGTACCTTATCCTTGTCGAAAAAAGCAAAAGGAGCGGTTGCATTTCATATCTTCACACTTTCTTACTAATCAGTGGGGAACTCTTGCCAGATGCTCGAATTTCAGCCGACGAATTTCAGCCTTTTTCGTGACGAGGCCTAGTGAGTATGCAGGATTCGTGTGTGCAATTTCGGCGATTGTGGAGAGCGAATTCACAAGTTTTAGCGCCTGAAAATAGCTGTCGAGCGTAGTTTTGGCCACGGTGCCCTCAAAGCGACGACTGCTTACATCGCAGGCTGCGAGTACAATAAGGGGGAAGTGCCGATATGTGACCCGGTATGCACAGCATGTGCTGAAGGCAGCCAGCCGGCAGCAGCCGTCGGCGTCGACTGTGGACAACAAATCTGGTCGTTTTCATTGTTTCATTGTCCGAACGTATTTTTAGCTAATGCGCTTTAAAATCAAATACTGATGACATAAGACGAAGCAGTTACAATTAGCAGGAAGCGCCGGACCTACGCTAACCGTTTCCCAAGTAGGCGATATAGCATCAGCGGCGCTTATTGCAGCGTTATCATAGTGTGTGAGTGAGTAAAATTAAAATTTGTGAGCAATACTACGTGATATTTAAGATAAGGAGAGCCGACCTTGCGTTTTATGCCAAGCAAACAAACAGTACTGTTTGCGCACAGCTATGTAAACAACCCCAGGGCAGGGCTGCAGTTGTCGTGATAGTCGCATTCCTAGGCCACAATGCGCACGCACAGTAAACGCTAAATGATGTGCTATTATTTTCAAGCACTCATTTAGACGGGGCTGACTATTCATCGGTGTGGGCAGTGAAAGCATTCGAGTCGCGTAGGGTTTTGCAAGCGGTTTGGTTCCTGCAAAACGGTTCTACGAGCCAAAGGGTATGTATGTTCGACTTACACATGCACACATGCAACGGGGAGGTTGTCTCATTCGGCACTTTTCTCTGCTTTTTTCTTTGCCTCAAGGTTACTCTAGTGCCACCTTGTGATAATTTGAGTTTAATTATAGAGCCGATGAGTAGCGGACAAGAAATTGGTAGCCAGCTACAGCGCACATTGGTGAAGGCATGCATGGCACGTGCCGCTTTTCACATACGGGAGCACTTGACTGCTCAAAAGAAACCACACTCATAACATAAAAATAGCATGTTTATGGGTGTAAATAATGAAGTAGGGGTGCATCGATTTCGGTTTCCTTAACAATCAGAAAAGGGGTGCCACGAGCAAGTCCGCTTTTTTAAGGATCACTCAGGTCGCGTACTAAGCTGACTGCTTCCGAAAAGAAAACACTGAAAATGCATTTGATTTCGATAAGCTAAAAAAAAAAACACTTTTTGAGCGACTGCCGTCTACTGTGCATGCAGCAAGCAGTTCGCAAAAGAAACGGAAAAAATTCGTTTAAAAAATATTTACCACACAAAATCAACTGAAACTTGGGGGAATTTTAATTTAACAAGTTGAGAATGAAATGCGATAAGCGGGGTATGCATGAAAATAGGCTGTAATGGCCCCTTTAGCATAGATACATGTTGTGTGGTGGGAAAAATAAGTCTGAACGTCTTGGGGGTTCAGTGCGACTCACAAGACAAGGACGAAGAAGGAAGACATGATGAGTGCTGACTACCAACACCATTTTTTGAGTCAGTTCTCGTCTTTTTCCTTCCCTCGCGTTGCACTGATTTTCAAGGTGTTAACCTACGAACAGGGCCGGCTATTTGTCTTAGTGCCTAAGAGGTACAGTTCTAAGAAATAAGGCTCGCTGTTTTCCACCATGTGAGAGCAATGGGCTTAGACAGAATTTTGTTTAGTTTTGCTCAACAAATAGAAGTAACAGCGCACATTTTTTTAAACGTCAATATCTATTATTTGAAAGCCACAACACACAACTCAGACTCGGAGTGGTGACGCTACAATAGGTTGCTGATCTAGCCCATGAGACAAGTTTTAAAATCTACACTTGCATAGTGTGATAAGCGAGTTGCCTGCTGTGGATAAATCGCATGAATGCTGTAAATAGTGCTGCGCTTTCCTGGTGCAGTTAGGCTTGCTTTATAGAACAATTGTGGACAGACACTTTCATTAATAGGACCAAAGCTACACAGACCAAATGGAACATATAATCAAGCACCCGTACAAATGGGGAGCAAATGAAGGTACAGGAGAATGAGCAAATGCGAATAGTGAGCTTGTTCTCATAGGAAACGTTCAAGCAAACACTTGTTCCAAGAGATTACCTCGGAACATTTCAGTGAAACACCTTATCTCATTCAAGACAGCTCTGCCTAATGCACAAATAGAAGCAGCATCTGAGCACTGAGATTCAGCTAAGGGAGCAGAACATGGCACCTGACATACAACACTCTCTTCTCTGATCTGTGATAATAAGGCAAAATAAAGTGCAGTATCATGACAACACAACATCTACAAAACTCGCTGTGAACAAAAACCTCTTCAGTCGCAGTTTCCAGCGCTCTGTCACCAGTAAGGAGTGTAAACATTAAATGTATAGAGATCCAAAGCGATTCCAAACATTTAGAGAGATATAAAGCATATGTATACTTTAAATCACCAAATTCTGCACGCAAGACATCTGGATCATATTTTGGGCATTGGAGCACTGCCAAGTGTACTACCTCGATGGAAAGAAATGCGAACAACCCGGCGCCAACATGCCCCGCTGTTGGAATTTGTTTTCATTGCGCTTTTACCTGGGTGGTACGAAAAAGACGTTAGAGTCGTCCTAGAAGGTATCATGGACGAGTCTAGGGCCTTTTTGCTGTCACCGAAGTAAAAGCGCAGTGAAAAGAAATTGAAACAGCGGAGCGTGTTGGCGTCGGGTTGTTCGCGTTTCTCTCCATCGAGGAAGTACATTGATCGTGGTGTCACCGGGAACACAAATAATTTTCTTTCATTATTTCACTCAGTACAGTGAACATAGTGTGTAATCTTGCAGTCCTCATGCAGTAATCATGCAGAAATTAACAGAATTCAGAATGAAACATGCTCTTTCCTACAAACTACCAAGCTATCAACAAAGTTCCATCTGACACCTCCTACACAGGCGTTATAGACCTTTCTGGCTGTCATAGGTAGGCACTCAGTGACAATGGCATACCACAGTACCAAAGCGAATGTAACACCCTACCATCTTACTGTGATACGAATGAAGCAGTTCTCACTTTGACGCTTTCCTATGAAGCACCAGTTATTTGTGTGCTGTGCACTCTTCATCTCGAACCATATCAAGTCTTTCTGAAGGCAGCAGCATCAAACTGCAAGACTGGAACTATGGCTGGTATGGCAAGAAAACAAGTCTGAGCACGTAGCCGACGAGAATGTAGCCCCGAAGACAGAATAACCAAGCACTTTAAATTAACGCTGATAAAAGGCGGGCAGCTGCACGCCACGAAGTCACGCGGTGACCAGACCTGTACATGCCGGTTGAGGCTGGCAGCTAGCAGCAAGCAAGCAGAAAAAAGTCATGGTGGACGGCATATGAGCCGCTGCCTGCTGCTGTGAGAGGATGCGAACATAAATTTTTCTTTATTAAAAAAGCATTGTACTTCCCGACAAAAATGTACATAGCTAAATTTTTAAACCAGTAACTAGAATGGTATTTTCAATGGTTATGAACCACAGATGTGTAACCAGTTTTTTTTTTTCTTATTCGTGTTTGTCCACTCATCTATCTCATTTTGGGGCCCACTTCCTCCAGATCACGTCGCTGGCGCTTTGTTCTAGACCGCATTCAAGCCCCACCTTCGCGACCCTTGTGAATTGACCTTGGGGCACATGACAGTGCATGTCTCTCTGTGCAGCCAGCGCATTCTAGGTGTGCGTAGTTCGTGGGTACCGCTGTTCCAAGAGCGGAGGCACGCCTGCTTTGTGTTCATGCATCCTTTGTAGCAGCCGAAATTGCTCAGCCGCTGCATGAGAACATACGTAGTTCATCATAGCCATAAACATGACATATCGCTCTATTTCATCAAGATTCGAACTACTTGTAGCCCATGATGCACAACTGCATTCCATATGAAGGCTTTATAGTAGAGTTTGAAATGCGGAGAGCTACCATGATTTTTAATAAATTAGACAACCAGAAGGTAAAAATTGCAACAGTTAACAATTCAAGAGCTTGGATCAGCTGATCTTTTTTACCATTTCTCAATAAGTGCTGAAAACTTCACCCATCGTACATGTGTACCAAGGGCTTTCTAACTTGGGAGCCCGTGCAGTGTGCTCATGTTTACAATTAACCCTTCCTAGGGGAGCAGGACATGTGTGTCCAACTTGCCTCAAGGGCTGCCAAACTGGAAACGGTGCATCTACATGCCATATTTTTGCTTGCCAAGTACTACCAGACTGCGTTCTTATATTTTGGTACTAGGCCTCCTTATGTTCTGTGTTTTTACTAGGGCGGGTGTACAGTTTAACGAGACCCATCTTGGTGGGGAAAAAAATTTTTGAAAAATTTGTCAACTTGTGAGTCTTTTCTGTTAGTCAAATGCCTCATAATACCGTTTGAAGCAATCCTCAATTTTGTTCTCATAAGTTCAAAAGACTGAGATACAGATACGTAGCACATTTGAGGTCTTGTTACGAAGTCATTGGTATAACTGAGTGTCCCTTTTACAAAATTAGTGGTGGAAACGGCTTGAAAGTGATGTCATGCAATTCCTAGGGACATTCTGAGTGAAATTTTACCATTTGTATACATGTTAGACATGCACACAGCTTGCGCCTTAGAAAGGGTTTTAACGGGACACTAGACAACTCCATCCTTTTTGTTGGTAAAAATCAGTGGTTTGACCTTTTGTGAATCCATTGTTGTAGGTTCAGGAGGAAAAGAGAAATTTATTTGTGCAAAAATTGCAGTTGAAAATGGAACATTTTTTTCCCTTGAATTCAATTAAAACTCATGTTGAAAATGACTAATCATTGACTGAAAGTCAGTAGTGTGGTCTGGCCTTGGAGATCTGCAAACCAAAATGGCATTGATATCATTGGTTGCTTTCAAAAAAGACATTTGACAGCAATACCTGTATTGGTTTTCTGGTCTTTTCTGGATTATGAAAATTCTGGTTTAAGGAACCTCTTTGTTATTGGAAACAAAGTAAACAATTGATTTAGGCCAATTCCAGCTTGTCCTCACTGTCTCTTTAAAGGGAAGCTGAAACGGTTTTGAAATCGCATGAAACGCTGTGGTTGGGAAGAAAGGACCTTGAAAATCATGTGTGTAAATTTTTTCCCGATTCTATCTGCTAACAGAGCTGCAATCGCTTCTTAAAAACCCTTCGCCAGCACGCCCTCGTCGCTTCCGGAAGCGCCGGGTGGGGGGGACGGCAGAGAGGGAGAACTGGAGGAAGTGACGCCATTCACGGAGAGTCGGCCGGCCGTCCGGCTGCGCTTGCTTCGCTGCGGCCCGCGCTTTACGGAACCACACATCAATGTAATCTTCTGCCAGTACCGTTTACTTTCTCTCGTTCAGGCGTTCCGTGTTATGCTTCAAGCCTGTATATTAACCAGTTTTGGCATGGTACTTCTTTCGAACAGCGCTCAGCACACAGTGTGGTAGAATCCGTCGGTTTTTCTCCCCAAGCCTCTCCCACGTTAACCAGACAATCTGGAGGTACGCAGCATGTCGAAGCTGCCTGCACAAAATATGTGCATCAATATTTCTCTTTTCGTTATATTACTTTCTTACCTGTTTGTAAACGCTTTGCCTTTTCCAGCTGGTTGACATCCATGCTGAGCTAAGGCCACTTCCAGCACTGTCTTTGAAGTACACAGTCTTAAACTCTTTTGAGCTCGTTACGCACTGTGTGCCTTTTGGCTTTTTCCTTATTGCTTGCACCTCGTGGCAGCACAAGCAATTCTCTTAATCTTTCATCAGCGCGGAGCACATGCAGCTGCACCTAACTGAACAAAAAACCGATTGTATAAGCCTAGTATACTTGAGCAAAGCAAACATTTGCATTCATGAGCGCTTGGTCATGGCTGACGATCAGCAATGGCGCCAGAATTCATGCAAATTTGTTGAGTCAGAACGGCAAAGTTGTCGAGCCGCGGTACGCATATATCTGCCACAAGCAATTCGGCCGGTTATCTCGACAAGCAACACCAGCAACTATATCTCGCAGCACACTAGTTTTAATGAGCAGCACTGCGAGCTCCGAAACGCAGCCATAATTATTGCTCAAAAGCGTGTTCAGCATGCAAAAAAAAACAACGTACGGGTCGCACGCCTGACCTTCCTCGCCTGCCCCTGCCATTCAATATGCGCTCTGTGCAGCTTGTTGGCCAAGTGAAGCCCTTCTTTTTGTTGCAAACTATGTAGCCGTTCAATATGCTGCCATGCCACCGTGTTTCCCTTGTTGATTTTTTGTGCGGTAGAGCATTTGTGACAAGTTTTAACATACCGCTGGTTTTTGGGTGGCAGGATGAGAGATTGTCGTCTTCAGTTGGTCTACATTTTTGAAGCGGCAGCCCAGCTCCTGTGACATGGCTGTATTTGCTGGAGCTCCAGCGCATGTTAGAGCTACAACCATTGCCCCAGCATCGTGGGCAAGAAGCAGGCTTTGTGTATATCACTAAATTAGCTCACTGCTCGCCGACAAGACCATCTACAAAAAAGTATCCGGGCGGCAGCTTCCACCGTCAGTTAATGGCTACTGCCATTGCAACAAAAAGCAGCTTTTGCCTGTGGCAGGCAGTCACCATCAACTCCTGTGCCCTTTTTCCACTGAACCTGCTGCCTGATTGACATTTCATCAGTGATCAGACTGCATACAGTTTGGTGGCCTCGGCTGCTCATCTCGGTGCATTTCATTTTTACAGCATTGAATGCCTCAGTTAAAAAGCCAGCATTTACCACTCTTGCAGTGTTCTTTGGTGGGGCAAGCAGGTGTCGAAGACCTGTCTCGCGTAATTGTATGCTCGTGGCGAGTAGAAATTGAGTGCCAGCGCAAAGGCCCTGAGCTCGGGTGAAAATTGCCTCGGCACGTCCCGGCCAGAGCGATTGGATATCTGTCTTTTAGGGAGGTGTTGATTGGCTATTCCAAGGGTGTCAAGCATGGCCACCTGATCCTTCAGCACGATGTTTTGCCTATGTATCATGTGAAGCACAGCCTTCAATTCAAGCGTTTTTTTTTTTTTTCTGCGGTCTTCTCCTAGACTGCTGCAGCCGCTTGATCTGCTTTCGAGTCTTTATGCGCTCCGAGGCAAACTTTGCTGCACGTGCTCTCAAGAAAGCTTTCTCCGGAGTGTCAACCTATAAAGCAGAATCAAAATTTAGTCACCTACAATCACAAGCTGCCCGGTTCCAGCCACATGTACTTTCTTCAGAGGGAACAAACATGCAGGAGGTTCGCACTGAGGTGTAGGAACAAAAATTTCCTTTGCACTCGCCGTTGCTTGTGTTGCTGGACACCCATTTCCAAGCCGAGAGATCTGGCAGGGGCTCCCCCTCAGCTTGATGTGGAGGACACTCACACACTAAAAAATTGATTGGTTTATTGATAAAAAAAAAGGCATACAAATGTTTTAAGTGTGTTAGCAAGAGTCATGGGTGTAAAATCAAGCTGATCCAGTCACTCCAGACCCCTTACCTATGCGCTGTAAATGGGTTGCAGGAATAAAAACATGCCAGAAATAAGCCATTCACACACACACATGTGAAAGCTCTGGTGTTGTATGTTGTTTTCAGGTTAACCTTGCCTGCCTGCTTTGCTTACCATCGCTTGTTTTCTCTTTTCTGGTGTTTGAACAGAACTCGAAGTTTGTGGAGGCAACATTCCCTGCACAAATTGATGTTAAAAGGGCATTATTTAATTGCGAAGATATCCTTTGCTAGATTAAGAGAAGTATACGGTATACAGAAGATCATTTTGTAGTGACAGCTTGTAATTTTGCTCACATCGTGTCCATTGTCCGAAGATTCATTTTCCTACTGAAGCTGACCTAACAGAAAAGAAATGTCACAGTATATCAGCCATAAATTAATCAGCACGCATATAATTTAAAGAATGGCAGTTAGCTTCCCCAGACAGCACATGGAAACCAAAAAGAGATAATTCTGTTGGGGTACAAACAGCAATTACCCATGTGAAAAGGTTTTTTTACTATAACAACATCTCAAACATTTTCAAACAAATTAATACCGTGGAAAAAAGAAGAATGTATAATTCACTGTGCAGCTCACAAAACGATATTCTATTACCTCTGCAAGGGCCCTCTGCCTTGATGGGAAGCAACATTGATATTACATTCTGAATCTACTGAATATTTCTAAAGACCCTATAAAACAAAGCATTTATTTTAGTACTTTCTTTTTTATCTACGAAATGTAGCAACCAGCATTGGGAAATCAAAAACAGGAATTCGTAACATTCAGAGCTGCAACGGATATACATATGGCATGCAATGTCCCGCACCACCATGCAGTCTCTGAAATGCATTGCAGTGCATATTTATGTTTGGTTAATTCTGCGTGTGTGTGAGCAAGGTTCTCATACATGCACCAAAGCTTTAGTAAGTGGACTTTGGCATAGTTGCTGTGTCACTTGCCCATAAGGCCCTGAACGCACATTAGTAGAGGTTTTCAGCCGCATAGTCTCGGTGCATGCTTGCTAAGGCATAATATGTGCGTCAAAAAGAAAACAGTAGCACTGAAAATGCAAGACATTTGTCATGCAGTTGCATTTTTGTATTACAGCCGCATTGAAATTTAGTAGCTTGAGACAGTTGTTTAGCATGGAAGTTTCAGGAATAAATATGCCCTAAGCCATAGCAAATATTGAACAAAAGCAGTTAATTCTGACAGGGGCATGTACCGACAGGAAAGCAGACTGTGTGACTAGGAAAGGTTGTGAAGCTGGTAAGCACACAAAAATTTCTAGAGGAAGAACTCAACGTGCCGCATGTACCAATTTTAGCACAGAAACTAAAATGCGGTGTACCTTGCTTGCAGCGAAAGGCAGCTCACGTGATACCGCGCAGCAAGAAACCCTTGCAGCTCCGATGCAGTGTACAGTACATGAAAGCTCTGCGATGTCTAGAAAATGTGCAAAAAATTGTAAATTGTGGGGCACGTTTTCGGTGAGGGACGCCGTAGTGAAGGGCTCTGGATTAATTTCGACCACCTGAGAGTCTGATATTTCACAGCACACTCCTGTCTTAAATTTCGCCTTCATCGAAACGCGCGGCCGCGTTATTGAACCCGAGTCGTCGGCTCGGTCGCCTCGAGCGCTCTTAAGTACCACTGATCCGGCGCAACAGGTGTTGAAAAAGTACCGATATTCCTCCAAGGATTTGCATGATATAAGCTCTCTTCGCAGCCATTTACAAAAAGCGGTCGCTCGTAATGTTGGGCAGCCGGTGCTGGTACATCAAATATTCAGCTCCGCGCTGTAGCAACTCGCGCTGCGACAATATATAACAGGCCAACTTGCAGCGAGTGAATGAACCGTCCTAAACCACTGCCCAAACTTAAGCGCGAACAGACGACGCACGCCGAAAAGTTCGCACTTGAATTTTTATTCAAGAATTACCCCGCATTGCCCGAAGGTGTTATAGCAGTATAGCACGGTCCCGGATTCACGGATTGGCAGAAAACACGTCTTCGTTTACAGCGCACACTTGGACCTCCGAAAGTCGATTCCACTGTTGCAAAGTTTCAACAAAAAATGAATTCGCGAACAAGTTCGTGACGGTACTCGCGAATTTTACAAGAATGGTCTTGTCGTTTAGAAGCAGCAACTTTCCCACGTCAAGACATTATTCACTATCCCTGCGCCCGTGCCTGCCCGAGACGAATCTTGCTGCCCTGTTGTGAATTTTTTCCAATGTGTCAATTAATAATTGCTGTGCAGGGTCCCTTACAATCGAGAGGCATATTAAATAAAGGGACGAACACAGGACAGAGAAAGTTTTCTCGAGGTTTGGCCGTGAAAATTCATTAGCGGGAATTGAAACAGCTTGACAGCGCCGTAATTACAAGCGCACATAACCGAAAGACCCGGAATACAGATTGAAGTACTTTTTTCAATCAATTGCGCCAACATGAGTAATGGTTGCGTTTAATTTTGCGATTAGTTTTTTGTTATAATGCAAATTAAAATGAAATTTTTGCGAGCACGTTGCTTCAGGGAATTTAGCATGTCATCTCTCTTGCATAAAAGCTTGTATAACAAGTGGAGAAACAAACCTAAAATACACGTTAGCAAGAAGTTGTAGCGTTGCTAGTGCCCCTTGTTAAACGTTGCATAGGTACGAATTTTCTTTTTAATAAAATGTGCCATACTAACTAATGTTTGTTTTTTATTTGGCTATTAGTTTAATTTACTCCAAATAAAATAGAATTTAAGTAGGCAGAATACGAGGGAAGCTTGGACTACTGCTGTAAGTACGGCTGCTTCAGACAATTGAAGTTGTCATCAATCTTGTATAATACTTTGTAAAATACATGGAGAGACAAACGTGACATAGCACTTAGCAAGAAGTTGTTGCTTTGCGAGTGCCCTCTTTTGAAAGTTGCAAAGGTAAGTATTTTTTATATCAAATCCGCCAACGCAAATAATGTTTGCGTTTAGTTTGCTATTATTCGTTTTTTTTATTACTGCAAATAAATCGTGCCTTTCGGAGGTAGATTGCTTCAGGCAATTTGGCTTGTTATCTCTCTTGAAGAAAAATTTGTATAACATATGGAGAAACAAAACTAAAATAACCCTTCGTACGAAGTTGTAGTCCTGCTTGTGGCCTCTGATAAAAGTTGCAAAGGTACGTTTTACCGAAAATATTGTCTGTTTTTGTGTTGCTATTAGTTTGTTTTTACTTCTGGAAACAAAAATAGAATTTAAGCAGATAGATACGTGGGACGTTCGTACTTCTGCTGCTAGCAGGGTTGCTTCAGACAATTAAACATTTCATCTCTCTTGCATTCAACTTTATATACCAATGGAAAAACAAACACAACTTAGCAAATTGCAAGAAGTTGTTGCTTTCGAAGTGCCCTCTGTTCAAAGTTGCAAAGGTAAGTTTTCCTTAGATCAAATGTGCCAAAGTAAATAATGCTTGCGCTTCAAAGTGCTTTAACTTGAACGGCCTTTTTGCAACGAGAGCTACACTGGGCTACCAGTCGAGCATTTTGCGGTACATGGGCGAGGCCAGTTGGGATTCAAAATGGCGGAGTCTCTTAAGTTGTATCCACCCAGCGCTGGTTTGAGGCTTAATGTCGTGTTCCGCCATCTATCAGCGGGCAGCAAAACTGCGAGACTCCTCGCGCAACGTCCGGAGCACAAGGCAAGCGGCGCCGTTGGTACACCTATCCTTACACCGTGCTCTCGGCCTTCACCGTGTGCTGTTGCGTAATATTTATAACGCGTAATCTTTAAGCAGCGACACCACAAACTGTGTACGCTCAGTGCGCGCGGCTGTGATATTTTGTTGCAATTGGTGCCATCCCATGTGGGAGTGCCAGGAAACGAAGCTGCTGACCGACTCGCCAAGGCAGCCCACTCCAACCCAGCAGCTCCAGTTTGTGAGGCTATCTCGGCCTTTGACGCAGCGCGTCACATACTGCGCCACAAGGTTGCACTTTGCCACCCAGACCCCCGCATCGCATCCGGCAAGCTCCCAAGGCCTGTCCCATACCTTGCCTTCGGACGCGCGGCATACTCTTTACTCCTGCGCATCAGGATTGGTTGTGTCTTCACGGCAGACCGACGCCACCGCCTCATGGGAGAGGCCGACACAAACTGTATTGACTGCGCAGAGACAGAAACAGTTGAGCACCTGCTCTGTGAATGCCCCGCTCATGCTAACGTGCGCTCCATAATGCGCGCCGAATACAGCAAGCTCGGCCTGCCGTCTGCCACTGCCGGCGACCTAGTCTTCCCTGAGGCATCGCCAC
The DNA here is from genome assembly GCF_052857255.1 of Amblyomma americanum. NCBI lineage: Eukaryota > Metazoa > Arthropoda > Arachnida > Ixodida > Ixodidae > Amblyomma > Amblyomma americanum. The sequence continues at coordinate 211,413,620 of NC_135501.1, read as the reverse complement.
ACAAAAGGAAAGCTGCCCTGTACGCTCTCGCCTCCTTCGTCGATGAGGCATGCCTTCGCAGGCGCATCTAGTGTCACCCTAGTTCTTTGTGCTGCATGCTGTGAACACAAACCTGTGCATTGTGCTCCAGTGTGCTGAATTTTCACCATCGCGCGCTACATTGTGTGTGCCAGCAAACCCCTTTCCAGAGACTCTTTGGCGTCTCCACTTCCCCTCGTCCTGCACTCAGAAACATACTGTGATCAATGAGTGCATGGGCGTCTTCTGACTCACACCAGTGCGCGCTTCGCAATGTGTGCCCGCCCACTGTTTCTCGTGCCTGTGTATCGCGCTTTTCGTGCCGCATTCTACCGTGCACCTGCCGCCCTTTCCGCCTCCTGGTCCGTCCTCTATTCTATCTCTTTAACTCCCCTCCCCCTACCCTGTGCAGTGCAGCGAAGGTGTTCTCGAAGAAACAGTTGCACGCCCTGCACACAAATTTTTCGCCAGCAACCAGAACCACTTACGACCGTTAAAGGCAGAGCCTGGTGACACTCCCGTGTCAGCGTGTCACCAGGCACTGCAGTGTTAAAAGTGTGGTGGAAGTAATGCCAAAATTTAGGCTTAGAAAGTCGGGCCATTAGCAAAGTTGTCGTTTTTGCTATGAAAAATTGGGCCACTAACAACAGCGTACTGCGTCATTATTGCAAAGGGCCCGGGAGCGGTGGGTGCGAGTAGCCCGAGTTTTTTTCTCGGTGGCGGCGAGTGGGCTTTCGAGGTGATGTGCTCGGCTTTGCCTTGCGCCTGAAAGTCGTCTCGCCTCGCAGCGGTACGCACTCATTGAGGATTACTTGTGGATGTGTCGAATCGCCGTTTAGCGGCAATTTTTCTCGTCAAAGCTAGTGCGGTGATGCGGAGCGATTGGGCTGTGCGGCACTGAGCCGTTGCTTTCTTCAGCAGCCTACTGCATCCTTTCGAACTATGCAGACGTGCAGAGGCTTTCAGCGTTTTCCACGTTGCCTTGCTGTGTGTCAAAAGCACGCTTTTGCGATCGTATTCCTCGGCGTCGGAAGGGCTGCCGGCGGCTCTACGCCCGTGCGAGGGAAACGACTGCGGCGGGCTGCGCGCTTTCGAGGCACCTTATTTCTCGAAGCCCTTAAAACAACGGTCGTCCGGCCACTGCAGCCCGCAACGGCTCAGCGCTCTGCACTTGATCCCATTGCATTCGCACGATCATCTGTGTCTGAAATGGATCGCCTTGCGCTTTGGTGTAAATACTAATTGCGCTGTACCGACTGCTGCAACGCTAAACGCTCATAGTAAAATGCTTGTCTCTGTTACGCTCGCTTATTCTCGCTGGAATTTCACTCGGAGATGGTATACGACAGTCAATACCAAGCTTATAAATCCGTGTCGTCCGGAGCGCAGGCCCCGCCCCCCCCCCCCATGTAGTATTCGTACAGTGCGCGTGTAGCACTGCGACACTATGTATATATAGACTAAGTGAAAAACCTCTCTGAATGCGCCGCTGCCATGCGCGCGAGACCACACGAGCCCTGTATAATACGCGCGCATGCAACTCGGCTTCAGTCGCATGGGGTTATTAATTGTTAACCCCACAGCTACACTCTCGGAACAAACCTAGCTCTGTCATACAGTTATTCTGCAGCATAACTTCAATGGTGCTCACGTAGTCAGTATTCTCATTCAGCCGATAAATTTCAACTGGGCTAACATATATGCATGTTCAGGATAAACGACACAGCGTAGCCGACAGACAGACAGACAGAAAAACTTTATTCAGCAAGTGAGTTTTAGACCCAGCTGGGTCCCTGGGCCACTGCGCGGTCCCGCACTGCATCAAGTAGGTCATGCCGGGACATGACGTCGGCAGCCCGAGTCACCGCAGCAAGCTGCAATGTCGGGTCTGCAGACATAAGCAGGACCACCCAGTCCTCCCAGCTCGAGATGGCGTGCTGTCCCCGCGGGGGAGGGTCAGCAGGGCAGCCGAAAAGGATATGAGAGAGTGTGGCGTGGGGGTCACCACATAGGGAGCATGCAGGGGATGTGCCGCAATAGTGGGATAAAAGCTGAGGGGATGACAGAGAGCGGGTTTGGAGGCGTCTGAAGAGCATCTGTTGGGAGTGCGTAAGAGAGGGGTGGGGAGGAGGGTAAGTCCGACGGTCCAAACGGGGTATTTGCGTGAGCTCCGCAAAGGTGTGCGCCCGCTCCCTCGAGAATCCTGGATCGAGACTGTCCTGGGCCCGGCAAATCAGACCTCGGGCCAATTTATCGGCAGCCTCGTTTCCAGGGTTCCCAGAGTGAGCCGGCACCCACTGAAGCTCTACCCTGCGCGGTAAATTTTGGGTAGGGGTGTTCAACAATTGCCAGGCAGGGGCGTGAATCCTGCCCCTGGCAAAGTTGGACAGAGCCGTTTTGGAGTCGCTGAAGATGTATTGGGCGTCCAAATGTGCAAGGGCTAGGGCGATGGCAGTCTCCTCTGCCTCCTCAGGCGTAGAGCCCGAGGGAAGACGGTGAGTTAGGGGGTGAGGTAGGGTTGGATTGTGGGCAGCTGCTACCGCTTCATGCGCTGTACATGCGGCATCTGCCCAAACGGCATCGTGGACTTGCCCATAGTACTTATGGAGGGCATTAGCGCGAGCTACGCGGCAGCGAGGGATGTGATATTGGGGATGGACGTTTCGAGGAAGGGGTTTCACAACGAGAGGTGTATGGATGTGTCGAGGGATGGGTATAAGGGTTGACTGGTTAGCGGGTATGTTGATGCAAAGGGAGGAGAGTATATGGCGGCCAGTGGCGCTCGTGGCAAGTCTAAGGTACTGTGTCTGAAGGTGCGCGTCAACTAGTTCCTGAATGGTGTTATGCATGCCTAGTGCAAGAAGTTTGGCTGTGCTAGTGCTACGAGGTAGGTTTAGGGCTGCCTTAGTCGCAAGGCGGATCATTGTGTTCACGCGTTCGGTTCAATTTGAGATATGGAGTTGCGTACAGAATGCGGCTAAGCGTAAATGCGTGCACTACTTTCATGTCCGCTTCGTCTAAACCCTTTTTAAGGGAGGACACTCGACGTAGAAGGTGCAACACGGATTGTGTGGAGGCCTTGAGCCTTTTAAGGGTATGTTCATTTCGTCCAGAATCCTGCAAGTGGAGGCCAAGGATGCGGAGGGTGGGTGTGATGGGGATAGGGGATCCTTTTAAATTGATTTGGATGGGCGAGTTAGCGCTAGATTTTGGCCTAAATAGGAAGAGCGCGGACTTAGATGGGGAACATTCGAGCCTGATGGATGACGCGTGAGAGGAGATGGTGTCTGCTGCTAACTGAAAAGCTTCCTCAATTTCCCCGTCAGAGCCATGAGTGGCCCATGTGGTAATATCAGCAGCGTACAGGGTATGCTTTAGGTGTGGGATTAGAGCCAGTTTGTGAGCTAGGGGGATGAGAGCAACGTTAAAGAAAAGGGGAGAAAGGACCGCCCCTTGAGGGGTTCCGAGCTCTCCGAGTGTATAAGGGGATGTGGTAATCTGATCTATGTGCAGGGAGGCAGTGCGGCCCGAGAGAAACGCGCGATCGTAATTGTAGGTACGACCTAGCTGTGCAACTTGCACCACCTTTCTCAACCTTGTTTACAAATCCCCAAGATATTGCAGCAGGAACTAATGTAGAAATGGTTCTTTTTGGTCATACAAGCAAGAGGCCGCGTTGACTTACCTTAATCTCCACCTCTTGTTGAAAGGATTTCATCACTTCGTGCTGGCCTGCAGGGCCTGTTTACACAAAGTTTAGTGCATGACCAAATGTATAATAGTGAAAGTAAAGCAGTGACACCATGTTGCATAGTCAGAAACATTTATTTGGGCTCTTGACCAACCAATACGGCCAGTAAGCAAATATAGGAGGCATTATTTACATTATCAGCATGCAATAAAACAATAGTTAAATATACATGGTAAATGCTATGCACAAAAATAAAGGGGGTTCAGGGTTTACTAACCAGTCATTGACGAGTGTGAGCTGAACAAAAAATTTATCCGCAAAAACTAGCAGAGGATTCAGACTGAGGAGTTATGACTATTGCAAGATTAAACTACTGGCCACAGTACATAGCCAGAACCCTCCTGATATGATGATAACCCCTTCCCCCTCTCTCCGACATGATGCTCCACTGGACATGCATTCCTTTGCCTCACAGTTTCGGAAAGAAACTTGTAGCTATATGCCCGCTACTGGCCCTTAAACTGGGTAAGCTTCCTAAAAATTTGTCGCACATTGCTATCCTGGAAGCTTTCTGTGACCTTCTTGCCTACGTGATAGAGCCTATGTTTAAAAAGCACCCTGCAACGCTCTGCACTAGAAGGACATAATGATCCTCAAGTGGAAACATGTGGTCATGAAGCTCCAGAAACAGATCTCTTTGCTGTAATGAAACCGAAACTTCATGCACAGGGTTAGTTAACAAAGTATTTGATGACAGGTTTTTACTGTGCGATGGCAATCGAACAAGAGACTCAGAATTACGACAGATTTTATTTACACTCTCTCTCTCTCTCTGATGGGCAGCTCAGCCATCCGCTACTTTTTCTCTGAATGAAAGAGTATGTGTTACCCTGTGGCCGAGATGCAAACAACGCTGCCGCGCACTGTTCACACATCGGCTTAGTATGCAACTTGTGTGAAACGTAACCAGCCAGGTACGTCACTACTCTATCCCCATTCAGTATTATGCTCTGGATGTGAGATATAGTCGTGATCTCTGGCTAATTGGTGCTGCGCAGCAGTGTCCGCATCCAAGATGCGCCTCCTGTCTTTTGACGCGTTTAGTGTCTCAGTTGCTGAAGCAATAATAGCACTACCGCAGGACAAGATTGCTGCAGTTTCTAAAGGTAAGCAGTTCCCTGTTGCTACATCAGCGAGCTCATTGTGAACTACTACTTTTCTGAAAGCAGCACGAAACTGTACAGTAGTTGGGTGGTCGTTGTGGCCTCCGTGGGACCTGACAAGTCTGAAAAAAAGTTCCGGCAGTCTTGACAAATTTTGTGTTCCGTTGTATATTTGAGGACTTTCTTTTCCATGACAGTGATATTGTAGAGTGCAAGTAAGCTTTTCATACATCTGATCAAATCTAAAAATCCCGTTTTTTGTGCCGTCTCAATCATGCTGTGGCCACTGGTAGACTTCCTCAGTGATGACAGGTAAATGATGGAGGCTCTAAACATGGCTTCAACATCTTTGAAATTTCACTCATTTAAAACTTTCTTGAAACCCTTTTGCTATATGCTCCTTAAATTTTACGCATCAAAGGTATTGTTAATGCACCTCAAAAATTCTTCACTTGGCTGTGAGTCGGCAAAACCTTCTACTTTGAGCACTCAACATTCAGCAAGTGCTGTGGCTGCAGAAGTGCTCATAGCTTGGGTCGCACGCCTGACCTTCCTCGGCTGCCCCTGCCATTCAATATGCGCTCTGTGCAGCTTGTTGGCCAAGTGAAGCCCTTCTTTTTGTTGCAAACTATGTAGCCGCTCAATATGCTGCCATGCCACCGTGTTTCCTTTGTTGATTTTTTGTGCGGTAGAGCATTTGTGACAAGTTTTAACATACCGCTGGTTTTTGGGTGGCAGGATGAGAGATTGTCGTCTTCAGTTGGTCTACATTTTTGAAGCGGCAGCCCAGCTCCTGTGACATGGCTGTATTTGCTGGAGCTTCATCGCATGTTAGAGCTACAACCATTGCCCCAGCATCGTGGGCAAGAAGCAGGCTTTGTGTATATCACTAAATTAGCTCACTGCTCGCCGACAAGACCATCTACAAAAAAGTATCCGGGCGGCAGCTTCCACCGTCAGTTAATGGCTACTGCCATTGCAACAAAAAGCAGCTTTTGCCTGTGGCAGGCAGTCACCATCAACTCCTGTGCCCTTTTTCCACTGAACCTGCTGCCTGATTGACATTTCATCAGTGATCAGACTGCATACAGTTTGGTGGCCTCGGCTGCTCATCTCGGTGCATTTCATTTTTACAGCATTGAATGCCTCAGTTAAAAAGCCAGCATTTACCACTCTTGCATTGTTCTTTGGTGGGGCAAGCAGGTGTCGAAGACCTGTCTAGCGTAATTGTATGCTCGTGGCGAGTAGAAATTGAGTGCCAGCGCAAAAGCCCTGAGCTCAGGTGAAAATTGCCTCGGCACGTCCCGGCCAGAGCGCTTGGATATCTGTCTTTTAGGGAGGTGTTGATTGGCTATTCCAAGGGTGTCAAGCATGGCCACCTGATCCTTCAGCACGATGTTTTGCCTATGTATCATGTGAAGCACAGCCTTCAATTCAAGCTTTTTTTTTTTTTTCTGCGGTCTTCTCCTAGACTGCTGCAGCCGCTTGATCTGCTTTCGAGTCTTTATGCGCTCCGAGGCAAACTTTGCTGCACGTGCTCTCAAGAAAGCTTTCTCCGGAGTGTCAACCTATAAAGCAGAATCAATATTTAGTCACCTACAATCACAAGCTGCCCAGTTCCAGCCACATGTACTTTCTTCAGAGGGAACAAACATGCAGGAGGTTCGCACTGAGGTGTAGGAACAAAAATTTCCATTGCACTCGCCGTTGCTTGTGTTGCTGGACACCCATTTCCAAGCCGAGAGATCTGGCAGGGGCTCCCCCTCAGCTTGATGTGGAGGACACTCACACACTAAAAAATTGATTGGTTTATTGATAAAAAAAAAGGCATACAAATGTTTTAAGTGTGTTAGCAAGAGTCATGGGTGTAAAATCAAGCTGATCCAGTCACTCCAGACCCCTTACCTATGCGCTGTAAATGGGTTGCAGGAATAAAAACATGCCAGAAATAAGCCATTCACACACACACATGTGAAAGCTCTGGTGTTGTATGTTGTTTTCAGGTTAACCTTGCCTGCCTGCCTTGCTTACCATCGCTTGTTTTCTCTTTTCTGGTGTTTGAACAGAACTCGAAGTTTGTGGAGGCAACATTCCCTGCACAAATTGATGTTAAAAGGGCATTATTTAATTGCGAAGATATCCTTTGCTAGATTAAGAGAAGTATACGGTATACAGAAGATCATTTTGTAGTGACAGCTTGTAATTTTGCTCCCATCGTGTCCATTGTCCGAAGATTCATTTTCCTACTGAAGCTGACCTAACAGAAAAGAAATGTCACAGTATATCAGCCATAATCAGCACGCATATAATTTAAAGAATGGCAGTTAGCTTCCCCAGACAGCACATGGAAACCAAAAAGAGATAATTCTGTTGGGGTACAATCAGCAATTACCCATGTGAAAAGGTTTTTTTACTTTAACAACATCTCAAACATTTTCAAACAAATTAATACCGTGGAAAAAAGAAGAATGTATAATTCACTGTGCAACTCGCAAAACGATATTCTATTACCTCTGCAAGGGCCCTCTGCCTTGATGGGAAGCAACATTGATATTACATTCTGAATCTACTGAATATTTCTAAAGACCCTATAAAACAAAGCATTTATTTTAGTACTTTCTTTTTTATCTACGAAATGTAGCAACCAGCATTGGGAAATCAAAAACAGGAATTCGTAACATTCAGAGCTGCAACGGATATACATATGGCATGCAATGTCCCGCACCACCATGCAGTCTCTGAAATGCATTGCAGTGCATATTTATGTTTGGTTAATTCTGCGTGTGTGTGTGAGCAAGGTTCTCATACATGCACCAAAGCTTTAGTAAGTGGACTTTGGCATAGTTGCTGTGTCACTTGCCCATAAGGCCCTGAACGCACATTAGTAGAGGATTTCAGCCACATAGTCTCGGTGCATGCTTGCTAAGGCATAATATGTGCGTCAAAAAGAAAACAGTAGCACTGAAAATGCAAGACATTTGTCATGCAGTTGCATTTTTGTATTACAGCTGCATTGAAATTTAGTAGCTTGAGACAGTTGTTTAGCATGGAAGTTTCTGGAATAAATATGCCCTAAGCCATAGCAAATATTGAACAAAAGCAGTTAATTCTGACAGGGGCATGTACCGACAGGAATGCAGACTGTGTGCCTAGGAAAGGTCGTGAAGCTGGTAAGCACACAAAACTTTTTAGAGGAAGAACTCAACGTGCCGCATGTGCCGATTTTAGCACAGAAACTAAAATGCGGTGTACCAATTGCTTGCAGCCAAAGGCAGCTCACGTGATACCGCGCGGCAAGAAACCCTTGCAGCTCCGATGCAGTGCACATGAAAGCTCTGCAACGACTAGAAAAAGTGAAAAAAATTTTAAATTGTGGGGCACGTCACGAAGCGACACATTGTCGGTGAGGGACGCCGTAGTGAAGGGTTCTGGATTAATGTCGACCACTTGAGAGTCTGATATTTCACAGCACAATCCTGCCTTTCGCCTTCATAGAAAGGCGCGGCCGCGTAATTGAACCCGAGTCGTCGGCTCAGTCGCCTCGAGCGCTCTTAAGTACCACTGAACCGGCCCAACAGGTGTTAAAAAGTACCGATATTCCTCCAAGGATTTGCATGATATAAGCTCTCTTCGCAGCCATTCTGCTACAAAAAGCGGTCGCTCGTAATGTTTGGCAGCGGTTGCTGGTACTGTACTACTGCACATTCCGGCTAGCAAATAACTATTTTTGCAGATTTGCTAAATCAGTCAATACTTAACGGCTGGCGGTTATTTGATTTTTCCATGGTTTGGCAAATTAGTTTTTATTTTTATTTTAACAATTACGGAAAACTGATTTACCTTGCAATTTTGTGGTTGATAACGGCAGCGAACTAGTTGCGAATGGCAACGAACCAGGGAATAAAAGCAAATGTGTCTGATATGAAGGCAATAGAAAATGCGATAAAAACTGAAAGGCAACTTACGGGACTGCGTAACTGCTACTAATCACCACGTCATTACACCAACAGGCCGGTATAACATTTCAAAATAGGCCGCGTCCGTGCGCTGTAAGGGAGAACACTGAACACTCAAGGGCGACGGCTACACAAACTTAGCCGTAATATACATGCGTTATTTTTACCACGCAAGCTATGCTTTGGAAAGAAAAAGAGAAGGAAATTCGGCGCTGCGGCTAGGTTACACGCAGCACAGCACATTGCTGCGTGTATACCACATTGCTCCCACGTGCTTTTCCTTTTTGTTAACTGCGTTCAGGTGAACAGCCACCCGATTCTTGGCCAATCCCCCAGTGTGGGTATGTGCCATCTTTTGATAGGCTAACAACAACAACAACATTGCTGCTTTCAGTTACGTTTTGCAGCCAAAGACCCTTGCGATGCGCTTGAGAAGCTGTTTTGGATATCATGCTCAATCGAATGTGCTGCAGAAGGTACACCACATACCAATAAGTCGTCTCTGGTTGCTATTCCATTTAATTAAAGCACTGAACAGAACACCTATGGAGTGCTATTAGAGATTCGCGGCTTTGTAGTGTACACGTTCGGAACTGCAGCCAACCTATACTCCGTTTCATACATAGCTGTCTACACAGCCAAAGGTACGGAAGCAGTCCGTCAAAAAAAAAAACTAACAAAATGTGTCACTCCGCCTCGCGTCGTGGCTGAGTGGTACGAAGCGCGGGCATGTTTGTTCATTTTGTGAGGGGGCCCAGGTTCGATCCTCAGCGTAGGTTTGTTATTTTTTTTTCTTTTTTCGGCGAATCTCTAGATAGAAAGTCTAAATGCGAACCATATATAAGTGGCCTTTTTTGTTATCAAAATGAAATTACTTCTTTAATAAGAAGCGTGCTGTTAACTTTTTCCGCAGGGAAACGAAAGTGAAGTGAGAGTTGGCAACGGACGTGCTGAGAGGCGCTGTTTTTCGGTGTTCACGGATTTTTTCGCATGCTGCACACAATGAATCATTAATTGTGGGGTGATAGAATTCAGTGTGGCTTCAATTATTTTACTCCGCCAGAAAGACCTTCTTTCTTAAACCTCACAACTGTCCGAGGGCTCACTCCGGTCATCTCGCCCACAATTGCGAGAACGTCACGCACAGTCTTCTCGGGGTGGAGCTTCCTTATGCTTGCGTAGACATTAACTATCACCGCCTTGCAGTCTTTAGAAAACTTTGGAGACTTCACCTTGGAAAAGAGGCGAACAGGAGATGTTTTCGAAGTCGAAGCGGGGGAAGAAAACAAGCGAGCAGGTGACAGCGACGCCATTTTCACAAACAGACCTGCCGGCTCAGCTGCGAAAACCTGATACAGCCGGCGCCTGAGAAAACGAAAAATCTGCGTCACTCGGTTCTGGAAAACATAAAAGAAAAATCAATCTATTTGCAAAATAAAACACTTCCATCGGTCTACTATAATATCAACTACTGTTCACTTTGCTTGTCAATTCATTTCTTTTTTTATTTTTAACGCACTATATTATGATGCGGACGAGGATCGCAAACAGGCACCGTAGCCTTGGCTGCGTCGGCGGAAGAATATTATGTATTGCCGGCGACGCCATTTTTCCGATTCGGCCGCTGTTCGAACAAACTGGACAAAGAAATTAAATTTATTTTCGTGCCCTAACATGTAGCAAAATATTATTTAATATCAACAAAATACTTGCTTTTGACAACATTTATTTAGCACACAGTGTCAAAAATTCAAACATGTTTCCAGAGAACTCGTGTCATCAATGGCTATGAGTGCTACAGACATCGAGAGCACACCTAATCGCGAAGTTGGCGTTTTTGGGCTTTTGTGTGGCTCGTGGCGCTTGCGTGAAGATTTTCGAACTTTCTTTTGCAGGCATCTTTGCTTAAATATTAGCCAAAATGGCGTTCAAAGGAGGCCCAGGACAGAAAGTCCAGAAGGTTATGGTGCAGCCTATTGTATCCTTTTCCTGTTTGAAGACAAAGCGCATGTTTTGGAGTCGAAAGACTCGGTCTGTGCGCACGACGTCGTGATCTTGATCCGGAAAGGGTATGCGCACGACGCGACCTTAGTGCCATCAGCGGCGGTGGCGGCGCGTGCTCGACCAAAAAGTCTAGGTGGTGTTGGCTCGACGAAGGCTGTTCGGGTTCGGCTGCCGGCTGTCGAGCCCGTGCCCCCTACTCCGGCGCCAAACATGGCTCACGGACGGTCGCGGAGACTGCTTTCTCGTCGCAGTCACGTTACTCAAATCGGCGGCCGGACGGCTCGGCGTTGTGTGCCGCTACCGCTGCCCATGCTGGCGATATATACTGATCGATCGCGGGTGCGGTCAGCGCTGTTATGGTCGCCCGCTTCCTTGTGCACATCGAATTTTTCTTTGCAAACATAATCGGCCGCAGCAGCAGCGGACTTACGAAAGCCGGATACATGCAAATTGAGTTTGGACCCCCCCGGGCACGTACAGGAGTTTCGGTTACGACTTATTATGCCACACACTGCACTTTTACTTAATGAAAAGAAATAATTATTACTGTTCCTTCTGATAATTTTCCGGAAAATTGTAGTTCTACTTTACCACTGTTTCCTCGCATGCCTATGCTTTTTCATAGCGAACTACTAGAACTTATGTGACAGTCTTCAAAACTTAAAGTAGCAGTACTTCACACGGCTCCACGATTCCAGGCAGGCAGCCACTTCACCGAACAGAGAATGTAGCACTGCTAGAAAAACGGTTATAAGCTGCTGTCGTACAGTCTATGACTGCTGTTAAACGTGATAAGGAGCACCAACCTAAGATCGAGTTCCGCGCGCGAGTCAGCCCGACGACGATTAGGGTCGGGGTATATTACTGTTGTAAGACGGCGTTGCAGCGGCCGAGCCAAACATTCTTCAACAGCAAAGGGACGTCAATTAATTCTGATTCGGGCAATACGGCACGAGCACGGCATTGTGCTTTTCAGCGCAACTGTCACGAATCTCGCTGCCAGCAATTCGGGTACCCCCGTAAACGCGGAAAAGAATTGCCACCGCACATCGCTTTATTTACAGATTGCAACGCCAGCAGCAGCTCACGACGGCGCGCCAAGCAGTAGTACGTCCAGCCGCCGATTTTAATCGAGTAGTCGCGGCGACCGAGCCCAACATTCTTCGAGCGCGCGCCGCCGCCACCGCCGCTGAGGGCGCCAAGGTCGCGTCGTGTGCATACCTTTTCCGGTTCAAGATCACGACGTCGTGCGCACAGACCGAGTCTTTGAGTTTGCCGTCTTTGCCCACTCTCATTGTTTCTTGAGCGGAAACCCGGCGAAATCTTCGTGATGCGCAATGCAACAACCATTATTTACTGAGCGCAAACCCACTCACATGTTTGAACCTGTTAGCTCATTTTGTGTAACGCGTTTTGAACAAAGCCTGTCTGTTTAAACTGTTTCCAGAGGACACAATGCTGCATGTTTTCGAGTGTGCGCGTATCTCGCGCAGCGAGTGGTTCTTTTTTCCTTGACAGTTTTGTTTCAGAACCTGATCTTCAGATATCTGCAAAACGTGAGTATCGGGTTGAGACCGTTTACTTGAGATCGCATTTAATGTGTATAACACCAGTACGACGGCACACGCTGTGGCCGACAGCGGGCATTCATTGCCCTGAGTTATAGTTTTAGTGTCTGTGATGGCTTGTTTCCAGAAATTAGCCCGATGAAAGTTCATATTTTCTACGGTCACATGCTGCGCTGTGATTTAGCGGGATTTTTTGGTTTGACGGTGTCAACATGGAAGCGACAGATAATGCGAATTGCTCTGCAGGGCACACAATTTTACAGAAGTTAACGGTTACCTGTTACAGGCCGCTTGAGAAAGCTGCTAGCAGTGTCACATGGGATTTCATGCGCAGTGGCAGTATGGTTTCTCCAAACGCAGGAACTAAGGCGTGCGTGCCATGTGCAGCTGCCTTACATGTTCACCATTTCCAGTATGAGATGTACTGTGAAAAGGTTTATGAAAGGGAACATAAGGTAGATGCAGTGTGGTAGCACGACTTCCATAGAAGTACCAGGAAGTGAATATAGTGATCCGAGACACCTTACAATGTGGTCGTCTGTTTCTTTGTGCTACCGTGTCTATCTCAGATCGCACTGTTTGCTTCATGATGCTATAGAACCAACTAGCCCACCAAAACGTCTTAATGCAATTCCGTAGAAGCCCATACATTTAAAACATGGTGCCCTGTATTATGGAACTGGCACCACATTTGAAGTGGAGAGACAACTGAACATTAAAGGGGCCATGACATGGCCGTTCTTCGTCTTGCAGTTTTGTGCTTCAGTAACTAATACAAGAGCTTATGATTCAATTTCCACAATTTGGCTGCCCTGGATGTGATCGAAATTGAGAACGGGAAACTCCTCCCACCGGCAGTGGCCGCCGTATTGAATGCTCTCGTGACGTCACCAGGGCATACACGGAGCACCGTCGTCTGCTCTCGTTGCTGCATTGTGTGCAGCGAGGTCTCTTGTCCCCTGTACTTCCACAGGCGATCGAAGTAGCAGTCGTCCCTCATATATGAGTGACTGGTGCCGCAAAAGCGTTAATAATAGTAACGTAGTTATTCTTCGGTATATGTATAGGGTTCGGTTACACTAGGCTGATGGGAGGGCGATCGGCGGTCGGTTGGCTGGTCGGTATGCAAATGCCATCACTGACGCACTGGTCAGTCAGGTTAGACCGACGACGACGCCAGCACGACCAACGACCCCGTATCGCAGTAGTGTAAAGAGTGAACTTAGTGGGAGCTGGCTGAGTGTGGTGGAGGACTAGTTGGTATGACATTCTATAAACTTCAGAATTTTAAAACTTATTGTACCTGATGTTAGCCACGGCGACATACGCAATGTGCGTGCACCAACGAAGATGTGCTTTCATTCGGTGCCTGCGCATAGAACCTATCGGCGAGGCAATTGAGCGACACGGGCAGAAAATGCCGCACGATGGTGCCGCTCGTCGCAGGGGCTTATGCGGCCGAGCGAAAGCTTCACGCCCGGTCAATAGAAGGCCCGAAAAACTGCGCTTGTGTACCTTATCCTTGTCGAAAAAAGCAAAAGGAGCGGTTGCATTTCATATCTTCACACTTTCTTACTAATCAGTGGGGAACTCTTGCCAGATGCTCGAATTTCAGCCGACGAATTTCAGCCTTTTTCGTGACGAGGCCTAGTGAGTATGCAGGATTCGTGTGTGCAATTTCGGCGATTGTGGAGAGCGAATTCACAAGTTTTAGCGCCTGAAAATAGCTGTCGAGCGTAGTTTTGGCCACGGTGCCCTCAAAGCGACGACTGCTTACATCGCAGGCTGCGAGTACAATAAGGGGGAAGTGCCGATATGTGACCCGGTATGCACAGCATGTGCTGAAGGCAGCCAGCCGGCAGCAGCCGTCGGCGTCGACTGTGGACAACAAATCTGGTCGTTTTCATTGTTTCATTGTCCGAACGTATTTTTAGCTAATGCGCTTTAAAATCAAATACTGATGACATAAGACGAAGCAGTTACAATTAGCAGGAAGCGCCGGACCTACGCTAACCGTTTCCCAAGTAGGCGATATAGCATCAGCGGCGCTTATTGCAGCGTTATCATAGTGTGTGAGTGAGTAAAATTAAAATTTGTGAGCAATACTACGTGATATTTAAGATAAGGAGAGCCGACCTTGCGTTTTATGCCAAGCAAACAAACAGTACTGTTTGCGCACAGCTATGTAAACAACCCCAGGGCAGGGCTGCAGTTGTCGTGATAGTCGCATTCCTAGGCCACAATGCGCACGCACAGTAAACGCTAAATGATGTGCTATTATTTTCAAGCACTCATTTAGACGGGGCTGACTATTCATCGGTGTGGGCAGTGAAAGCATTCGAGTCGCGTAGGGTTTTGCAAGCGGTTTGGTTCCTGCAAAACGGTTCTACGAGCCAAAGGGTATGTATGTTCGACTTACACATGCACACATGCAACGGGGAGGTTGTCTCATTCGGCACTTTTCTCTGCTTTTTTCTTTGCCTCAAGGTTACTCTAGTGCCACCTTGTGATAATTTGAGTTTAATTATAGAGCCGATGAGTAGCGGACAAGAAATTGGTAGCCAGCTACAGCGCACATTGGTGAAGGCATGCATGGCACGTGCCGCTTTTCACATACGGGAGCACTTGACTGCTCAAAAGAAACCACACTCATAACATAAAAATAGCATGTTTATGGGTGTAAATAATGAAGTAGGGGTGCATCGATTTCGGTTTCCTTAACAATCAGAAAAGGGGTGCCACGAGCAAGTCCGCTTTTTTAAGGATCACTCAGGTCGCGTACTAAGCTGACTGCTTCCGAAAAGAAAACACTGAAAATGCATTTGATTTCGATAAGCTAAAAAAAAAAACACTTTTTGAGCGACTGCCGTCTACTGTGCATGCAGCAAGCAGTTCGCAAAAGAAACGGAAAAAATTCGTTTAAAAAATATTTACCACACAAAATCAACTGAAACTTGGGGGAATTTTAATTTAACAAGTTGAGAATGAAATGCGATAAGCGGGGTATGCATGAAAATAGGCTGTAATGGCCCCTTTAGCATAGATACATGTTGTGTGGTGGGAAAAATAAGTCTGAACGTCTTGGGGGTTCAGTGCGACTCACAAGACAAGGACGAAGAAGGAAGACATGATGAGTGCTGACTACCAACACCATTTTTTGAGTCAGTTCTCGTCTTTTTCCTTCCCTCGCGTTGCACTGATTTTCAAGGTGTTAACCTACGAACAGGGCCGGCTATTTGTCTTAGTGCCTAAGAGGTACAGTTCTAAGAAATAAGGCTCGCTGTTTTCCACCATGTGAGAGCAATGGGCTTAGACAGAATTTTGTTTAGTTTTGCTCAACAAATAGAAGTAACAGCGCACATTTTTTTAAACGTCAATATCTATTATTTGAAAGCCACAACACACAACTCAGACTCGGAGTGGTGACGCTACAATAGGTTGCTGATCTAGCCCATGAGACAAGTTTTAAAATCTACACTTGCATAGTGTGATAAGCGAGTTGCCTGCTGTGGATAAATCGCATGAATGCTGTAAATAGTGCTGCGCTTTCCTGGTGCAGTTAGGCTTGCTTTATAGAACAATTGTGGACAGACACTTTCATTAATAGGACCAAAGCTACACAGACCAAATGGAACATATAATCAAGCACCCGTACAAATGGGGAGCAAATGAAGGTACAGGAGAATGAGCAAATGCGAATAGTGAGCTTGTT
The DNA here is from genome assembly GCF_052857255.1 of Amblyomma americanum. Classification (NCBI taxonomy): domain Eukaryota; kingdom Metazoa; phylum Arthropoda; class Arachnida; order Ixodida; family Ixodidae; genus Amblyomma; species Amblyomma americanum. Next base: position 211,397,508 of record NC_135501.1, on the reverse strand, counting down.
CTCATAGGAAACGTTCAAGCAAACACTTGTTCCAAGAGATTACCTCGGAACATTTCAGTGAAACACCTTATCTCATTCAAGACAGCTCTGCCTAATGCACAAATAGAAGCAGCATCTGAGCACTGAGATTCAGCTAAGGGAGCAGAACATGGCACCTGACATACAACACTCTCTTCTCTGATCTGTGATAATAAGGCAAAATAAAGTGCAGTATCATGACAACACAACATCTACAAAACTCGCTGTGAACAAAAACCTCTTCAGTCGCAGTTTCCAGCGCTCTGTCACCAGTAAGGAGTGTAAACATTAAATGTATAGAGATCCAAAGCGATTCCAAACATTTAGAGAGATATAAAGCATATGTATACTTTAAATCACCAAATTCTGCACGCAAGACATCTGGATCATATTTTGGGCATTGGAGCACTGCCAAGTGTACTACCTCGATGGAAAGAAATGCGAACAACCCGGCGCCAACATGCCCCGCTGTTGGAATTTGTTTTCATTGCGCTTTTACCTGGGTGGTACGAAAAAGACGTTAGAGTCGTCCTAGAAGGTATCATGGACGAGTCTAGGGCCTTTTTGCTGTCACCGAAGTAAAAGCGCAGTGAAAAGAAATTGAAACAGCGGAGCGTGTTGGCGTCGGGTTGTTCGCGTTTCTCTCCATCGAGGAAGTACATTGATCGTGGTGTCACCGGGAACACAAATAATTTTCTTTCATTATTTCACTCAGTACAGTGAACATAGTGTGTAATCTTGCAGTCCTCATGCAGTAATCATGCAGAAATTAACAGAATTCAGAATGAAACATGCTCTTTCCTACAAACTACCAAGCTATCAACAAAGTTCCATCTGACACCTCCTACACAGGCGTTATAGACCTTTCTGGCTGTCATAGGTAGGCACTCAGTGACAATGGCATACCACAGTACCAAAGCGAATGTAACACCCTACCATCTTACTGTGATACGAATGAAGCAGTTCTCACTTTGACGCTTTCCTATGAAGCACCAGTTATTTGTGTGCTGTGCACTCTTCATCTCGAACCATATCAAGTCTTTCTGAAGGCAGCAGCATCAAACTGCAAGACTGGAACTATGGCTGGTATGGCAAGAAAACAAGTCTGAGCACGTAGCCGACGAGAATGTAGCCCCGAAGACAGAATAACCAAGCACTTTAAATTAACGCTGATAAAAGGCGGGCAGCTGCACGCCACGAAGTCACGCGGTGACCAGACCTGTACATGCCGGTTGAGGCTGGCAGCTAGCAGCAAGCAAGCAGAAAAAAGTCATGGTGGACGGCATATGAGCCGCTGCCTGCTGCTGTGAGAGGATGCGAACATAAATTTTTCTTTATTAAAAAAGCATTGTACTTCCCGACAAAAATGTACATAGCTAAATTTTTAAACCAGTAACTAGAATGGTATTTTCAATGGTTATGAACCACAGATGTGTAACCAGTTTTTTTTTTTTCTTATTCGTGTTTGTCCACTCATCTATCTCATTTTGGGGCCCACTTCCTCCAGATCACGTCGCTGGCGCTTTGTTCTAGACCGCATTCAAGCCCCACCTTCGCGACCCTTGTGAATTGACCTTGGGGCACATGACAGTGCATGTCTCTCTGTGCAGCCAGCGCATTCTAGGTGTGCGTAGTTCGTGGGTACCGCTGTTCCAAGAGCGGAGGCACGCCTGCTTTGTGTTCATGCATCCTTTGTAGCAGCCGAAATTGCTCAGCCGCTGCATGAGAACATACGTAGTTCATCATAGCCATAAACATGACATATCGCTCTATTTCATCAAGATTCGAACTACTTGTAGCCCATGATGCACAACTGCATTCCATATGAAGGCTTTATAGTAGAGTTTGAAATGCGGAGAGCTACCATGATTTTTAATAAATTAGACAACCAGAAGGTAAAAATTGCAACAGTTAACAATTCAAGAGCTTGGATCAGCTGATCTTTTTTACCATTTCTCAATAAGTGCTGAAAACTTCACCCATCGTACATGTGTACCAAGGGCTTTCTAACTTGGGAGCCCGTGCAGTGTGCTCATGTTTACAATTAACCCTTCCTAGGGGAGCAGGACATGTGTGTCCAACTTGCCTCAAGGGCTGCCAAACTGGAAACGGTGCATCTACATGCCATATTTTTGCTTGCCAAGTACTACCAGACTGCGTTCTTATATTTTGGTACTAGGCCTCCTTATGTTCTGTGTTTTTACTAGGGCGGGTGTACAGTTTAACGAGACCCATCTTGGTGGGGAAAAAAATTTTTGAAAAATTTGTCAACTTGTGAGTCTTTTCTGTTAGTCAAATGCCTCATAATACCGTTTGAAGCAATCCTCAATTTTGTTCTCATAAGTTCAAAAGACTGAGATACAGATACGTAGCACATTTGAGGTCTTGTTACGAAGTCATTGGTATAACTGAGTGTCCCTTTTACAAAATTAGTGGTGGAAACGGCTTGAAAGTGATGTCATGCAATTCCTAGGGACATTCTGAGTGAAATTTTACCATTTGTATACATGTTAGACATGCACACAGCTTGCGCCTTAGAAAGGGTTTTAACGGGACACTAGACAACTCCATCCTTTTTGTTGGTAAAAATCAGTGGTTTGACCTTTTGTGAATCCATTGTTGTAGGTTCAGGAGGAAAAGAGAAATTTATTTGTGCAAAAATTGCAGTTGAAAATGGAACATTTTTTTCCCTTGAATTCAATTAAAACTCATGTTGAAAATGACTAATCATTGACTGAAAGTCAGTAGTGTGGTCTGGCCTTGGAGATCTGCAAACCAAAATGGCATTGATATCATTGGTTGCTTTCAAAAAAGACATTTGACAGCAATACCTGTATTGGTTTTCTGGTCTTTTCTGGATTATGAAAATTCTGGTTTAAGGAACCTCTTTGTTATTGGAAACAAAGTAAACAATTGATTTAGGCCAATTCCAGCTTGTCCTCACTGTCTCTTTAAAGGGAAGCTGAAACGGTTTTGAAATCGCATGAAACGCTGTGGTTGGGAAGAAAGGACCTTGAAAATCATGTGTGTAAATTTTTTCCCGATTCTATCTGCTAACAGAGCTGCAATCGCTTCTTAAAAACCCTTCGCCAGCACGCCCTCGTCGCTTCCGGAAGCGCCGGGTGGGGGGGACGGCAGAGAGGGAGAACTGGAGGAAGTGACGCCATTCACGGAGAGTCGGCCGGCCGTCCGGCTGCGCTTGCTTCGCTGCGGCCCGCGCTTTACGGAACCACACATCAATGTAATCTTCTGCCAGTACCGTTTACTTTCTCTCGTTCAGGCGTTCCGTGTTATGCTTCAAGCCTGTATATTAACCAGTTTTGGCATGGTACTTCTTTCGAACAGCGCTCAGCACACAGTGTGGTAGAATCCGTCGGTTTTTCTCCCCAAGCCTCTCCCACGTTAACCAGACAATCTGGAGGTACGCAGCATGTCGAAGCTGCCTGCACAAAATATGTGCATCAATATTTCTCTTTTCGTTATATTACTTTCTTACCTGTTTGTAAACGCTTTGCCTTTTCCAGCTGGTTGACATCCATGCTGAGCTAAGGCCACTTCCAGCACTGTCTTTGAAGTACACAGTCTTAAACTCTTTTGAGCTCGTTACGCACTGTGTGCCTTTTGGCTTTTTCCTTATTGCTTGCACCTCGTGGCAGCACAAGCAATTCTCTTAATCTTTCATCAGCGCGGAGCACATGCAGCTGCACCTAACTGAACAAAAAACCGATTGTATAAGCCTAGTATACTTGAGCAAAGCAAACATTTGCATTCATGAGCGCTTGGTCATGGCTGACGATCAGCAATGGCGCCAGAATTCATGCAAATTTGTTGAGTCAGAACGGCAAAGTTGTCGAGCCGCGGTACGCATATATCTGCCACAAGCAATTCGGCCGGTTATCTCGACAAGCAACACCAGCAACTATATCTCGCAGCACACTAGTTTTAATGAGCAGCACTGCGAGCTCCGAAACGCAGCCATAATTATTGCTCAAAAGCGTGTTCAGCATGCAAAAAAAAACAACGTACGGGGGCAAGTACAGAAGAGTCATGGTTGAACAGTAGCAGCCCGAACATGCGACAGAAGAGAAGGAAAGCGCACACGGGAGCTTCCTCCCGGTCGCCTCGTCTCTTCGCGCTGCAGTACAGCAGTGAACCCACTCCAACTCATCCAGTTTGGCATTCTTTTGTAGTTCTAAAAGGCGTTCGGGAGTAATTAGGCAAGTAACTATAAATAAATGAACAAACAAATGCTTTACCTCGCGTGACTCGTGTAAGCTTGCAGGTGATCTGAATTAGATCATGTTTAGAGGCATTACAAGAAGTTGGTGGCCAGGTTTTATGCAGCAGCGGTACACAAAAACGTTTCGACGCGATTACTTTTTTTTATTGCCATTTGCACCTACACAAAAGATATGCACGCGCATGCAACTACGCAAAACATACATATCAGTCGAGATTTGGTTTTCGTGTTACCATGGTAGGACGTGAAAGGCCCATACTGGGTTAACGAAATTTACGGCTTGCAGGCACCGCCATGCGGTCGCTTCTCTAGTACTTAGCTTTTTATCAGGCGGTGGCACCAGTTTTCTGTCTAGTCCGTATAGTTCTCAACGATTTCAGAATAGGTTTGCACGCGCTCGTTCAGGTTCGGACAGTCTGGCGGTTCCGCAGTTACCCGGAAGCAGAGAATATGGGAATGCGCCGACTACCCTGGAGTCGACGAAGATATTGACAGCAGAGAAAGCTGGGAAGCCGTGCTGCGCAGCGAAGAACCCGCTCGGCAGGAACAAGCCAATCTGCCTGGCGGCTGATGCCGCGGAGAGATAAAATCTCTTTGTTAACCTTTAGTCACGAAGGCTCGGGCCCCCGCCCTCCGGGCCTGCGTGCCGGGGGTGGTGAGTAGTAAGGGGTCTTCATTTCCGGTGGAAATAAAAGCTGTCATCCACCCATCGATCCATTCGAGATTTCCAACACGTGAAAATGTCGCGACTTGACTTTCGCTGCTGGCGCACTACGCGGCGTCGTTGGTTCCGCCGTTTTCTGAAGCTGCTAATGGCTCGAACATGTATGGCTAAAGTCCAAACTGTTCAGCACTGCTTGAATTATCCATAATTTCCAAAACATACTCCTTAAAAGCCAGCTGAAGCAACGTGCTACGCAGCAACGCCGTCGGTGCCTACCGGAGATCCCCGTGGATGACGTCGTGATGGTCCCGGCCAATCGTGGGCAAGAGCGGCGTTCGCTCGGCACCCTGAGGCGATGTGGCGCGTTTTCTTCTAAAAAACAACTTTTTGTGTTTATTTCCACTCTTTTTGAATGAGATATTCTTTTTCAGCGGACTAAAAGCTATAAAATGACGTAGAGAACTCATTTTTTTTTTAAAAGTGCTTCAGCTTCCCTTTAAGTAGTGTAAAACATATACCCCTGTGTGGAATTCTGGTGCTGTTCCCTGCTTTTAGTGGAATAAGACAGGTCAAGCAGAGGTAGTAAACATTTTAGTTAATTTCTCCTATATTATCTTGCCAAGCTACTAGTAGTTTCCTTGTATTTACGGTATGTAATGGCACACGGGCGCTCACTTGATGTGTATGCAGTTTTGCAGAGGGAGCTGTTTGTGGGGCCTGCCTGCCATTGTTGCCAACATATGTAGCATCTTAAAGGAGTATACACACCATATTTTTTTTTCTTCTTTCAAATGATGTGTTGGACATTAGTATACATGGATCGCCCTGTGGTATTCCCCTACGACAACTGAATAATTTATAGTGGAATTTCTTCTTGATGCTGTTGCAGCTTCATCAACCAAGTGATGGCTGGGACGTTTTGGGCGTGTTTAGTTCATGTGAGGCATGAAAAAAAAAAAGCTATAATTGCTGATAAATATTTTTAATTCACAACTCTTAAGTAGCCTGCTTCAAGAGTTGAAATGGCAACAAACAATATATCAGCAGTTATATTGCGATTTTTTCCATGCCTCACATGACCTAAACACTTCTTATGTCACAGCTATTGTTCGCTCAATGAAACCGAAACAGCATGAAAAAAGAAATTGAATTCTATATCGTTTAGCAGTCGTAAGTGAATACCACATGGTGATGCATCTTTTATAATGCCTTATGAATTGTTACATAGAAGAAAATATGCAACTAAGATTAGATGTCTGTAGTCTTTAAAAAAAAAACTCCCACATCCACCTGCTGTCTGGTAGGTGCTTTCGAGATTGTACCCCATGTGGTCATGGAATTCATGTAGGCCTTGCAGTGGATATTCTCAGCGGGGCACGGTACAGGTGTTATCACGTTTTTGTGGCAAAGAAGGATGAAACGTTAACCTTTTTTTTTTTCCATGTCATTCTAACAGTGTTGCTGTTTTGCTTACAGAGAGCACGGATCCAAGTTTGGCTGTATGAGAACGTTGCCTTGAGGATTGAAGGCCACATTATTGTGAGTGTGACACATTTGCAAACATCAGGGAGTCATTTGGCAGACATGTTGCAAAAAAGTAATTTATGTTGAAAGGAGGCACTTTATGCAACTGGATTCTGACGCATAAACTGCATTCTGTTATGCCATTTCCCATTGACTTAGGTATGGTATATTAGGCATGCAACCTTTTCTGATTGTTGCTCAAAAATTCTTTCGCAGTAATTTAATACATCTGGGGTTTAAAAGTTGCAAATTGATCATTGTGGTATTGAGCAACAATGCAGACTGATGGGCAAGTTGGTATGACATAATAAGGCTGAAACTGCACCTGCTCAAGGACTAGCTAAGATGAGACAAGACACAGCGCTGATTTGCAGCTGAAGACAAAACGTTTATTCACAGATTCTAGGATGACTCGAGATAATAATGTTTTTTTAGAACAATTTTTTTTAGTGTTAGCACTCCTTCCATCACTATCTCAAAAAAAGAATGTGATAATCTCGAATCCTCCTAGAATCTGTGAATAAGCAACATGTTTTGCCTTGTTTTACCCGTGTTATTATCCAGGTTTTTTACTTAGTGGTGCTGTCAATAAGTTCTTCATTTGTATGTCAGCACTGTCTTCTCTTATCTTTTCTCATCCTTGTGCAGATGCACTGGTTTTGCCTTATTGTGGTATTGAGGTTATAAACAAATTGTGTTATAATCAAACGCAGTGCATGGATTGGGCTCTTATGATTGTGTCTGCAAAATATTAGCCATGTATAGCCTGAAAGAGATCAAAATTCAAATCAAAGTGTCTTCATGCTCTCTTGGCAAAGCCACTCGCCTTAGCATACCTGCCAATTCACCCAAATTGCCCGGGAGCACCCCGAGTTTCAGCTGAACATACCGATTGTACAAACACGACCTTGTTTCTTTGAAAATTATCGATGGCTTTTTTATGTTTGTAGTTGCCATATTCACTCTTGTAATATGTGCACTTTTTTCTTTAAATTAATGCCTCAAAATGGGGGTAGCCGTCGTGTGGCTCGGGGTTATGGTACCTGGCTACTGGCCCGAAAGATGCGGGTTCGATTCCGGCCGTGGCAGTCGCATTTCGATGGAGCCGAAAAGTTAGAGGTCAGTGTACTGTGCAATGTCAGTGCATATTAAAGAACCCCAGTCAGTCGAATTTTCCTGAGCCCTCTACTCCGGTGTCCCTCATAGCCCGAGTCACTTTGGGACGTTAAACCCCATTAAACCAAACCAAAAAGGAGGTGCACAAGTAACGCGGAGATTTTGCTAACACGTCCTAAAGAAACTCTACAAAGAGCGTAACATGCAATACCGTATTTACGCACGTAATTTGCCCACTTCTCTAAATTAAGGCTTCAAAAAAGGGGCGCAAAAATTACGTGAAAATATTCTGAACATGTCCCAAAAAACTACAAAGGTCACAACACGCAATATACAGGGTGTCCCAGCTAACTTTAGCCAGGGTTTAGAAATATGCTGCGGCACTCGAACACAACGCGACCAAATGCAGGTTTCTGGCTATTGTATGAAGCAACTTGGACTGTTTTTTATATTGGACTTAATTGCATATTTATTTATTTATTTTACCCTCAGGGCAAAGCATTACAGAGGGGAGTGGGTAATACATAACACTGAAAGTACAAACAGCAGAGAACAATAGATTGCAAAAACATAGGTAAGTTAGAATAAGTGACCAACACAATATATCATCCAATAGAAGCGGTAACAGCAGACTGAAACAATTCAGGGTCAGGAATTGTGGCAACTGAGGAAGGAAGGTGGTTCCAGTCATATGACGTGTGAGGAATAAAAGAATCCGAGAATGCTTTAGTTTTGCATGTAGAAATGCCTGCCTTATTTATGTGATCTGTGTGTCGTGAAATATATGAAGGGGGAAGAAGTAACTCGTAGCGAATAGACTCATGATGAAATATTTTGTGAAAAAGGCACAGGCGTGCAATTTTGCGTCGTGATGCAAGTGAAGTTAGGCCCAGGGTAGTCTTCATAGTGGTTATGCTTGATGTACGCTGAAAGTCAGAGAGAATAAACCACGCTGATTTGTGTTTTACCATCTCCAGTAGGTCGATCAATTCCAGGGTTCCAGATTGATGAAGCGTATTCTAGTTGTGAACGTACGAGTGTGGTATAGAGTAGAAGTTTGATGTTAGTTGAGGCTTTATGAAAGTTAGTCTCAGATATCCGAGCATGCGGTTAGCTTTGTTAGTGATGTGGTCAATGTGTGCATGGTAGCTAAGGTTAGACGTAATATGAATTCCAAGGTACTTATATCTTGTAACTGGGTCAAGTAACATCATTAAGAGTATATACGGGCAGTTCACTATTAACACAAGAAATGCGCGTAACTGCACTTTTCAGCATTTAAAGTCATATTCCAAGTTTTGCACCATGTTGAGATAGCGTTAAGGTCAGGCTGAATCATGTGCTTGTCACTATCATTTGTTAGTCAAGATTAATAACCAACGCAAACAATGAAGATAGGCAAAAAAGTCCAATGAGAAAGTTGTAGAACGGTCCATGAAACGTCCCACTAAACAGTTTCTGACTTTTCGTCTATATTACGTCAGCTTTTTTTTGCTTTGTGCTGATGCCCACGAAATACAAAAATACCATGTGAGATTTCCGCTTGCGTTGCACGATGGTAATGCTCTCAAACGTTCCACCCAACCAACAAACAGCTCATTTAGCCAGGTGTGCTGCTGCTTAAAAGGTGGCAGGGCTGCGAGAGTACGCGAGCGCAACTGATAAGGACTGTGTCTGCTGGTCGCTATCATCAAGCGCCGCAAGGTAAGCATACTGCTGACGTAAATCACACAACCAGCTGCTGCATAGTTGCCCTGTCTCCTTTTAAGCGGCAGCACACCAGGATAAATGGATATTTTTGCTCTTACACGGAACGTTTGAGAGCACTGCAATCATGGCGCTCAAGCGGGCATGTCACATGGTATTTTTTTGTATTTCGCGGGCATCTGCAGTGAACGGAAAAAAGCTGATACGTAATATGTGGAAAATGAGAAATTGTTCATTCGGACATTTTGCGGACCGTTCTACAACTTTCTCATCGACCTTTTTCTCCTATCTTCGTTGTTTGCGAAGTTGGTTAATTAATCTCCACTAATTATGCAATTTAAGCACAATACAAAAAATAGTGTGACTTGCTCTATACAGTAACCAGCAGCATGCATTTGGTCATGTCATCTTGGAGTGCCTCAACGCATTTTTAAATCCTGGCTAATGTTAGCTGGGACACCCTGTATACTATATTGCCGCCTTTATGTAGACCCCCGTCTCACACCCCTTGCTGGGCAAGAAGTTGACTCCAAATATAAGGCGCATACCCCCTCCCATCCTGCCCCATGTTCTGCAGTTCCCTGCGGGATGGCATTACGGCATGTGCACAGCTCAAAGCAATAGACGCAACGATGCATTTGTGAACCCAGCAGTGGGAGGCAAAGGAGATAACGGGTGATAAAATGGCGCCCTCTCCATGCATTGCCTGCATCCCAGCTGACTAGCGACAAACGGTAGCCTTGGGATTTGGGCACACGCACAACTGTTTGTCTGGCAAAGCGACCACCAGCATGAGCGAGCCGTGTAAATGGCGCACAATTCTTGCCCTCACCATTCGCCCTTTTTGCAACCGCACACGGTGACGCGGCTGCGCCTATCTTCCCAAGCCTGCCTTGCTCGCACCCGCGTGCATGCTGGTGGTCTGGTGCAGCAGAGTGCAAAATATGCGAATAAAAGTTTGTTTGTTTTTTCCCCCAAAATCTGGGTAAAAATTTGGGAGTGCGCAAATTATGCATGCTTCTCCCTCCTCCTGTTATATCCTGAATTTTGACATTTATGCTTCAGCCACTTTACTAACATTCAAGGCACAGCTATGACTGGAAGGCCGAAAGTTTTATTGGTTCGTCATTCTGGTCATAAGCAAATGGCAGAATTAGCATGGAATGTTGTGTCTTCCTATGAGTCATCTGTTTGTTACACCTATGATTTTTTATTGCAGAATTTGTTTTTGTACACACACACAACACAAAAAGAGACCTATTTAGATTCTTGTTCTGGTCCACTCATGTCTGCACAGGACATGTGCTATGCTATTTATCATTTGCCTGATTCATTTTTTCTATTTTAGCATGCTTGCAGGTCCACTGTCTCTGCAGAAAGTGAAGGTTCCACTAGTTGTGTGCTGCTATAGTTCCCTGCCCTCCGGTTCAGGTAGCAGGGTCTTACAATGGTGTTTCAAGCAAAGCATGATGCAGCCGCCGCGGTGGCTGAGTGGTTATGGCGCTCGGCTGTCAGCCCGAAAAATGTGGGTTCGATCCCGGCCGTGGCGGTCAAATTTCGATGGAGGCGAAATTCTAGAGGCCCGTGTACTGTGCGATATCAGTGCACGTTAAGAACCCCAGGTGGTAGAAATTTCCGGAGCCCTTCACTACGGCGTCTCATAGCCTGAGTTGCTTTGGGACGTTAAATCCTTATAAACCAAACCAAACTAAAGCGTGATGCACCATAGTTATTGAGATGCTGAGTTCTCTGGTGGCATATTGTGTCAGAGTATTATGTTAAATAAGGCAGTTTAAATGCACTTTCTTTCAGGGCTTTGATGAATACATGAACCTGGTGCTGGATGATGCAGAGGAAATCTACACCAAGACGAAACAACGGAAACAAGTTGGTAAGTACTCAAAGAATGTTGGTTCGAGGCGTAATAAAAAGATGAGAAGGAACACCTAAGGAAGATTACAACTGCGGGGACACTTTTCCAAAACTATGGCAAATGAAGGAGTGCTTCAGACTCTTTAGCTTTTGTTTCTGTCTTGTGCTACCAGCGGTCTCATTGAATTATTAGCACAAGGATCGCACTTATATGCACCAATCATGCCCATCTTCATGTTGTACCCCATATCACCATGCACTGGCTACATATGACTTATAGTAGGCACTTTTTTGGTGCTGCTTACTCTACCTTCAAGGAGTCTTACAGGTAGCGAAGATACACCCGCCTCTTTCTTATTCTACTGTGCATCAATTTGTGCGCCATTTCTTTAGCGTCTGTTGTCGCTGGGCCGAGGTTAGCTTGGCTTGCTGCTATAGTAGGATACAAATTAAGAAAACAGCAGTTCTTAACACTGGCCCATGTCTGCGGCATCCTGTATTACTGCGCTAGGCAATCGCAACAGTAAACGTAATCAGCTTTTTAATTTATGACTTTATTAAACAAGCCAGGTATCAAAATTGTGGAGCTTATCATTTTTATCATCTGATTAGCTTCTTGTTTAGGTAACAAGAAAAGTTTTAAGAATCAACTACTTTTTTGTCATGGAGGAATTCTGTGCGGTGGCTCTGAATGTGGGCAGAGCTTCACTGCAGACTTAAGTTGTATCCGACTATAGCACAATGGAGCTTGCACTGCACAGATTTTTGCCAGCGCTATGTTGGACTTCAGTACTGCAATCAATCCCAAATGTATTGAACTTAATTGAAATAGTTTGTTATATTGGTCATTTGATATATAAATTAGGCCAATTGCTTATTCCCTTTTAATAAAATTTAATGCCACTTAATGGAAATTAACCTTGGTACATAGAATGTCATTTGCCCTCTTTTAGTGCTACTCTGTAAAAAAAAAATTTCTGAGGTTGACCGTTATGGCAATCGCATTAGAAACAAGACAGGTAAAACATACGTTGTACATGCAGAGTGTGAAACTAGAATCTAATGCTGTCAAACTATGCATATGTTTTGATATTAACTTAAGAAATAATTCTGTTTCAAATTGCTACATCAGGAGCACCTATCCATCACCAAAACAAGTGAAGCATCCATTGGTTAAGTGTAAACAAAGAGCATGGTGGAGGAGGACGGCAGCATGAAGCAGCTAAAAATTCTTGGGGCTGACATTTATGAGGTGAAGGCTTCTGCTTAGTAGGTAGAGCCATAAACGTGCCCAGTATTACGGGAACATTATTACCATTTCCAAGCAGCTGGGAGAGAACTGAAAGGGTGCAACACGCACAGAAGTGCCTGTGTGCTATTGTAACTCAGTAGCCTAAAATAAGGACAGCTTTTTGCCATTAGTAACATGGGTGTTATTAAATGTCTGAAATTACTTATTCTTTTATGGTGTACAGGTTATGATTGTGAAATGTTTTCACTGCTGGCCCAGGGTGGAGAGTAAGCATTCTCTTCAAAATCAAATGTGGATAGGTTTTCCAAACTCATTCAGTTGTAAATGTTATTTAAACTTAATGATGGTAAATACCCCTGTGTAGTGGTTAATTAATGATGTTAGACACTAATGTTAGTCATTTTCGAATGACATTGGGCATCTATGTGGTGGGTATAATTGTTTTTCAACATTTTTTAATGTTAGTTTGCCTGATGATAATTGCTGTACAATACAAAATGGCTGAATTAGCATGCTACCTGTTTTTTGGAAGTCATGCAGTGATGTGCATAAATTTTTTCTTATCTTCTAGGGCGGATCCTTCTAAAGGGAGAAAATATCACACTTATTATGAGCACTCAGAGCATGTAAAATGTCAAGTTTTTGTTGTACTTACTACTGGACATTTTTTTTCCCTGCATTTTTTGTTCTGTCCTTACTGTCTCCTGTTCAGAATATCAAATTGTTGTCACTGCATGTAATCAGATTTCATTAAATCCATTGGAACTGTGTAGAGCTTGTTTTAATCCCAGTGACAAGCCATTTGAGACTGTGTTCATTGTTGACCAGACTTCATTGCTTCATTGAAAGCTCGTAGCTTTTTTTGTTGCTGCATGGATGCTGCATTTGAGTGTGCTTTGAATGTATTCATGTTGGATGGTTGTCATTCAGTATCCTTTTCAACTATAGTTTGGTCTAAGCTGGCTGCTTTGCAGTCTTGTGCTTAGCCCTGAAATGCTGAAGCATGCAACTTGCATATAGCTGTGCTTATATTTCAAAATGTCTTTCATTTGTGTGCTCAGGTAAAAGAATCAGGTCATTTCAGGATTGGTTTGAAGTCAGCCAATTGATGTATAGCTTGGATAGCTTGAGTGGCATCAGCTTGAGAACAGACAAAAACACGTGAAGAAACATAGGACAGCGCTGACACTATCAACAGCGTTATTGACATTAAGTATGTTGTCGTCCTTGTCAGCAAAGCTCTTGATAGTGTTGACGTTCCACGTTTCCTCATGTTTTCGGTTTTCATCTATTCTCTAAGTGCTGCCACGTAAGTCGTTTCAGGAATGATCATCTAATTGAGATATTCTGTATAGCGTAGAGCAGGGAAAGTAAAAAAATTGAACTTCTTCACAGCTAAGGTATGCAGTTTGAGGCTTAATCCTTTGAAGTTATGAAGTTTTACCCTCTTCGTGGCCATTATGGTCAGGAACTATAGAATGAGCTGTTCATGGGACCCCCATAGTGTGCAAGCAGAAGTAAGTATTAAAAGTTTGGTTTATGGTTTATGGGGGATTTAACGTCCCAAAGCGACTCAGGCTATGAGGGATGCCATAGTGAAGGACTCCGGAAATTTCGACCACCTGGGGTTCTTTTACGTGCACTGACATCGCACAGCACACGGGCCTCTAGAATTTCGTCTCCATCGAAATTTGACCGCCACGGCGTGGATCGAACCCGCGTCTTTCGGGCCGGCAGCCGAGCGCCATAACCACTCAGCCACCGCGGCGGCTAAGTATTAAAAGTGACATTGTGACTGGAGGTGGGGTGCTGGGAAAGAAGGATGGTGTCCAGATAGGCCAGAGGTTGGGAGTGCCGAGAAGCAGCCCTTTGCTTCTATGTGCTCCAAGTGGGCCTGCTTTGTGCAGGTATTCAAGTGTGTGCTCTTGTAAGAGGGAAATCGGAGTTGTGCACGTGACAAAAAATGACAGTTCTTCCAGTAATGCATGCACCTTTCTTTCACAATAGTTCAAGTATGTAATAATCTTTTGTGAATATCAGTAATTGCAAAAGAGCACTACTGTTGTGCACAAATTCTTAATGAAACATTTGTTTTTTTGCATCCTCTGCATGTTATGGTACAGATTTTTCGGACCCGAAAAATCGTCAGAATAATCACAGCCTGAAAAATCCGTGAAGTACAAAAAACACTTTATTGAGATGAAATTGGCTTAAATATTCACTGATTTTACCTTGCTGAAAATTTCTCTTGGCGACGATTTGTGCCAAAGTTGTGCTTTCATTGTACACGCTAGACAGCAAGCTCACGGCATTTAGTTGAATACTTCCCACGCTTCTTTGATGGACCCGGCGGCACCGGCGGGGCCATGTCCACAACACGAGTGTGCGCCACACCGCTCGTGAAACGCGCAAAGACAACGCACTTTTCGTTCAAGGCGGTGGAACCGCCGGGCGCAATCACAAAACGGCGAACGGATGTAACTTCTTGAAGACCGAGCGCCACTCGGTCGACGCAGTCAGAGAAACCCAAGTGACGAAGCGGCGAATGCCAAACGTGTGAGACCCGCCGCGGTGGCTCAGTGGTTAGGGCGCTCGGGTATTGATCTGGAGTACCCGGGTTCGAACCTGACTGCAGTGGCCGCGTTTCGATGGAGGCGAAATGCAAAGGTGCCCGTGTGCTGTGTGATGTCAGTGCATGTTAAAAATCCCCAGGTGGTCCGGAAATTATTCCGGAGCTCTCTACGGCACCTCTTCCTTCTCTCAGTCCCTCTTTTATCCCTTTCCTTAAGCGCGGTTCAGGTGTCCGCCAAGTTGTGAGATAGCTACTGCGCAATTTCCTTCCTCCAACAATCAATTTTCAACATATGGGACAGGCGATAACTGCCCGCAACAACACCCTAATGCTAGAGTCACTAAATAAAGTCTTTATTTATTTTAGTGACTCTACCTAGCGCCGGTTACAAAAGCAAGTTGATGGTGATGACTATTCAACTGCCGCCTTGAAATGTCTGAAATGGCAGGGACCTCTGCTGACAAAAATGAGGTACTGAAAGTATGTCAAGGCAATCCATTATCCAACTGCAGTGTAAATCCACCTCAATCCAAGATGGCGCCTTTTGCGCCAGCGAAAAGCCGATAAGATGGCCTATTTTGGCCCGCAGGCATCTGAAATTAGTCCTAAAAATCGAACTTTCGGACTTTTGTACTCCGAAATATCCGTCGCGAATATGTATGCGCTTCTATGGAGTGACTGACAGTGCTCATCGAGGTCCGAAATATTCTGCAAGTCCGAATTACCTGTCGGCTACTGTATTTGAACAATGTTGTTTTACCTTGCATAGATGAACCTAAAGTATTCTCCTCCTTGGTCGAATTCCATGGTGCTTGCTGCATGTCTTGCAAAGAAACACTGTTCTGCAACATTTAGTTTATTCATCATCCTGTAGTCGTGTCATCCTTGTATTCTCTAAATTGAAGCTTGGTGTTTTTTGTTTGGTGTACCTGGTGAGGGAGGAGTGGCACAATGCAGATGCTGTGGCAGTTGCAATCAGTGGCACTTGGGTTGCGTTGCGGCCCAGGTTGCTCTTCACGAGCACCTCTCGTGATTAAATGGGCTGCCACTTGATCTAGTGGGCTGTTGAGCCGCCTGCCACAAAAGTGGCTTCAGACAAACAATGCCCAAATGCGGGGAATGGCCACTATAAGTGCTAGCGTGCTTAAACTGGAGGCAGAAAGCTGTCAGAAATTGCTGAATCAGACAAGGATGAGCCAAGAGTTTTAAGTTGAATGCGTGCAAAATCATATGGCAGGCGCTCCATGGTGCGAGGTTGAAACCACCTTTTTTGGTCAGGTGGTATCCTCCTGTTGACCTATGGTAAAATGCTGGTGATGTCAGTGTTGGGAATGCTGTGCCAATTGCGCCAACCTATGCCACTGCATTAAACCAGCTGTTTGCTGCTACAAATTGGTGGTATTTGATGAAATTGGGCCATAATACTATTCCAGCAACCAAGAGCTGCATCAACGGATGGGCTAGTTCGTTTTCCATGGTGTATTACCAGCGCAAGAAGGTGCGGATGTTTGTCTTTGTTCTGTGTTCCTTCGTCCCCGTCTTATGCTGGTTTGGTTAGGTTAGGTTGGGTTCGGTTGCATTTAGATAGGTTGTGATTGGTTGGTTTGGGTTACGTTGGGTTGGGAAAGGTTAGGTTGGGTTAGATTACGTTGTAAGGGTTTAGGTTAAGTTAGGTTCGGTGAGGTTGAGTTGGGTTAGTTTGGGATGGGTTGGGATAGGTTGGGTTTGGTTAGGTTAAGTTAGTTTGGGTTAGGTTAGGTGTGGTTGGGTTGGGAAAAGTTAGGTTCGGCAGGGCTAGGTTAGGTTTGGTGAGGTTGGGATAGGTTAGGTAAGTTAAGGTTAAGTTGGGTTGAGTTAGGAAGGTTGCGTAAGGTTAGACTAGTTCGGTTAGCTTAGATTGGGTAAAGTTGGTTTGGGTTAGGTTGGGTTGAGTTAGGTTAGATTAGGTTGTTTGGCTTTGTTGGGTTAGGTCAGGTTGGGTAAGGTTAGGTGAGGTTGGGTTGGTCTGGGTCAGGTTAGTTTAGGTTGGGTTACGCTTGGTTGCATTGGGTTATGATAGGTTTAGGTATGTTGGGTTGTGTTGTATTTGGTTTGGTAAGGTGAGGCTGGGTTAGGTTAGATTAGGTTGGGTTACGATAAATTCAGTTAGGTTGGGCTTGGTTATGTTGGGTTAGGACAGGTTAAGGTATGTTGGGTTAGGTTGTGATGGGTTTGTTTAGGTTAGGTTGTAAGGGTTAAGTTCGGTGAGGATAGGTTGGGTTACGTTAGGTTAGGTTTATAAGTGAAGAGGAGTCCATGTGAACAGCAGCTGAACATGGGTCAGCTGGTCCTTATGAAAAGGAGAAATCCTTTCAGAAGCGGGAGCGTTTGTCCACCTCTATCTATCGAATCGGAGACACCGCGCTGCAAATGAAAGGAAATCGGGTTAACAGTTCCGAACATGGCTACGGAGATCGGTCCTTTGGGGCCCAGTGCGGCAATGAAAACCAGCTAAAAGATGCCGATGGGAGCCCCGGGAAGAATTTTCTCTGAAAGTTGATCGACTCCCTGGAATGGATTCACCCTGAGGTAGGGGACAGTGGCTCCATAGAGCATTGCGGCTCTTGCGCTGTCCGGTACGCTCGTGCCAGCCCTGGAAATTCCGAGTGAGGGAGTGATTTTCCTGCCAGGCCATACCCATATCCGCCGCAGTTCTCCAAGGTGAGCAGCCTCTAGACAAATGTATAAGGAAAGTCGGCAAAACGGAGATGTAAATTTGTGAAAAGGATCGGCTCTGAGGGCTAAGCCAGTCGGGCAGGGCTCGAGAAGCAGGAATGGCTTTGCACTGGGACGGCGAGGCTCGCCGCCGTCAAAAGCGGTGCGGCCGAGCCCGGACCAGCATCGGGACCTTCCTGTGGAAAGCCACAGCTGTGCTTGTGCGGGGCCTTCACGTCCGAGGTTCTTCCTGCGGCCGGAAGAAAACAGCCAACTTAGAGCTGGCACGGACGGGAGAATCCGACTGTAATTAAAACAAAGCATTCCGAGGGCCAGCATTGGTGCTGATGCAATGTGATTTATGCCCAGTGCCTTAAATGTCAACGTCAAAAAATTCAAAAACGCGTGCGTGAACGATGAGAGTAACTATGACGCTTTTGTAGTTGATTCTCCAGCTATTTAGTCACGCTTTTTTGGTTGCAGTTAGGATAGATTAGGTTGGAATGGGTAAGGTTGGGTTAGGTTGCATTGGGTTCGGTTGGGTTATGTCGGGATAGGTTAGGGGAGGTGTTGGGTTAGGATGGGTTGCGTTAAGTTAGGTTGGTTTGGGTTAAGGTTAGGTTGTGATGGGGTGGTATGGGGTAGTTTAGGTTACGTTGAGTTGGAAAAGAGGTTCGGTTACATTGGGTTAGGTTGTGATTTATTGGTTTGGGTTAGTTTAG
This sequence comes from Amblyomma americanum, assembly GCF_052857255.1. NCBI lineage: Eukaryota > Metazoa > Arthropoda > Arachnida > Ixodida > Ixodidae > Amblyomma > Amblyomma americanum. The sequence continues at coordinate 211,379,127 of NC_135501.1, read as the reverse complement.
GTTATGTTGGATGAGGTTTTCAGGGTTAAGTTAGGTTCGGTGAAGTTGGGATAGGTTAGATTAGTTAAGGTTAGGTTAACTTAGGTTGGGCTGCTTAAGGGCACAGGGTAAGGTAAAATTAGAAAAAAATCGTTTTTTTTTTCTTTTGGAATTTTAGAAGTTCAATTCTTTCTACACATGTTCCATGATTGCACTTTCCTCAGAAAGCCATATTTACGGCTGAAAAACGCTTTTTCCGAAACCAAGTAGTGAGCGGCCACGCCCCCTTTCAGGATTAACGTCAATTTTCTCAACCAAAAAGTCCTCCACCTGATTTCAAAACTTGTCTAAAATCAGCTACATATAAAAAATTGTCTGGCAACTATGGTACAGCTCCTTTTTTAGCCAAGACAATCCTGAGACGCTTTGCACGTTTTTTCCACGTTTCTGCAACCTTCATGCAGCTGCGTCCGAGTGCTATCCCTTTCGATCAGTATTGTAAATTGTGCCGGTGTTGGTTGCTGCAGATAAGTTGAGATGCCCAGGGCAAGGAAGGCCTTCGTCAGGCGTGAATTTCACGGCAACCGCTACGCTCATCGTGAAAAAGCAAAAGGATGTCCACGACCGAATGAGACGCCGAACGCGCCAGCTCCTCGACATCGAAGCTTTCAAGATTTTCTCTGTGCTTCCAGGAAGAGGATGTGCTACAGAGCAGCAGCCAATATGCCTTAATGGACATGGACGGCATTTGTGCCGCAATTGTGACAAAACGGGTAGGTGTTGCAAGCGTTTACAGTTTGAACTGTGAAGTGTGTAGTGCCGCACAACGATTTGAGACGTCGAAGAAAACTACTTCTGGCCTCTATGAAGCCAGCCTCAGGTTAGTGTATGCCTTGAGGTCCATTGGTAAGGGAATGGCTGCAGGAAATATACTCTGTGCTATGCTAAACCTTCCTAAGCCGCCGACAAAGTTTGCGAAATACAATCAAGAGCTTCTAGGTCACATCGAAGCTGCTGCTCAGGAGTCGATGAAAAGGGCAGCTGACGAAGAAGCTGTGCAGCTGAATGAGGGGGATAAAGACATCGCAGTTGCTCTTGATGGAAGCTGGCAGAAGCGGGGCCATACTTCCAATAACGGCATAGTCTCTGCGACCAGTGTAGACTCTGGGAAAGTGCTGGATGTGGAGGTTTTGTCTAAACGTTGTCCAAAGTGCAGCATCAAGGGTACAAACAGTGACCCCCTTCATAGAGAGGTGTGCCAAAGCAACTACCAAGGCACCAGCGGTGGAATGGAAGTCGCAGGAGCACTGAAAATTTTCGGCAGGAGTGAGGAGCTTCACGGCGTTCGATACGTCAAATACCTTGGGGATGGTGACAGCAAGGCTTTTATGGCTGTGAAGGCACAAATGCCATATGGTGATTCCGTTGAAATATCCAAGGTTGAGTGCATAGGGCACGTGCAAAAAAGGATGGGCACAAGGTTACGAAGGTTAAAAAAAGGAAACAAAGCAGGAAAACTCTCTGATGGAAAGCCTCTCGGGCCGAGGCCGACTGACTGATGCAGTAATAGACAAGCTCCAGACGTATATGGTTTGGCCATCAGAAGAAATGTAGGAAACCTGGATGAAATGCGAAAGGCCGTTTGGGCAACCTTCTTCCACTTATCGGCCACAGACGATGACCCATGCCATGGACTTTGCCCAAAGGGACCTGATACGTGGTGTGCCTTCAACAGAAGTCAGTCAGAGGGCAAGCCATTTTTCCACAAGGAGAGTTTGCCTGCATCTGTCTTGGAGGCTATCAAACCCATTTATAGGGAGCTATCGAAGGCTGAGCTCCTAGAGAAGTGCCTGCATGGGCGAACTCAAAATGCAAATGAGTCGGTCAACCATGTTGTTTGGGAACGCGCGCCAAAGAATGTGTTTGTTAGGCTTCGGACCCTACGGATGGCAACACTGGATGCTGTTCTTTCATTTAATGATGGTAGCATCGCACGGGCCAACGTTTTGAAGGCGTGTGGATTGAACCCAGGGAGCAACACCATCGAGTGGCTGAGGGAAGCTGACCATAAGCGCACGTACTTTGCGGACCGAGCAACACGACAGCTTACAAAAGAGGCCCGACAGTCAAAACGACAAGCCGAAAAGCGAAATAATGACGGCGACAGTGACTACGAAGCAGGGGGCTATTAAACCAATTACTATGGAGGCGTTTCTGCGAATAAAAAATGGTTTTTCACATCTTTTTTTTCTTTACGCTCTATTATCTCAAAACAGTGTTTTTTTCTTACAAAGGTACCATTATTTCCAATGCCTTTCAAGACAGACGGCTGATTTTTTTTGCAATCATCTACATAAGTGTTGCCAACTACTGAACTAGAATTAAGCAATTTCACTGAGCTGTTATTCTGTTATGAATTTTGAAATGCGCAAAGAAAGGCCAGATTTGTGTACTACCGGAAAAAATTTTATTAAAAATCGAATTTTCAACACATTTCAAATATTCTAGTTCAGTAAAAACAGCACAAAATTTGGCAAACAATGATATATGTATTATTAGGCTACTGTTATTAGTTAGTGAGAAACATGTACCTCAACATGGCCTAAAATGCATGGGAAGTATAGGGCTTACCCTGTGCCCTTAAATTGTGGGTAGGGTTGGGTTCAGTTAGGTTAGGTAAGGCTGGGTTGGGTTGGTTTAGGTTAGGTTCGCTTGAGTTGGGTTAACTTAGGCTAGGTTGTGTTGGGTTACGATAGGTTCAGTTCGATTGGGTTAGGTTGGGTTGCATTAAGTTAGGTAGGGTTTGGTTAGGTTGCACTTAGGTTGGTTTGGGGTAGTTTAAGTTACGGTTTGGAAAAGGTTCGGTTACGTTGGGTTAGGTTAGGCTGTAAGGGTTAAGGTTCGGTGAGGTTGGGTTAGTTAGGTTAGGTGTAGTTACTTTAGGTTGGGGTAGGTTAGGTTACGTTGCATTTAAATAGGTTGTGATTGGTTGGTTTGGGATAGTTTTACATTATGTTGGGTTAGGTTGTGAGGGTTAAGGTTAGGTTAAGTTAGGTTCTGTGAGGTGTTGGGTTAGGTAGGGGACGGTGGCTCCGTAGAGATTTGCTGCTCTTGCGCTGTCCGGTGCGCTCCTGCCAGCCCTGGAAATTCCGAGTGAGGGAGTGGTTTTCCTGCCAGACCATGCCCATATCTGCAGTTCTCCAAGGTGAACAGTCTAGACATGTAGGTAAGGAAAGTCGGCAAAACGGATCTAAGTTTGCGAAAAGGATTGGCTCTGAGGGCTAAGCCAGTGGGGTGGGGTCCAGAAGCAGGAATGGCACTGCACTGGGACTGGGCGAGACGCCGCCGTCAAAAGCGGTGCGGCCGAGCCCGGACCAGCATCGGGACCCCGTGGAAAGCCACAGCTGTACTTGTTCCGGGGCCTTCACGCCCCGAGGTTCCTCCTGCGGCTGGCAGAAAAGAGCCAAATTAGAATTGGCATGGACAGGAGAATCCGACTGTAATTAAAACAGCATTCCGAGGGCCAGCATTGATGCTGACGCAATGTGATTTATGCCCAGTGCCTCAATTGTCAACGTAAAAAATTCAAAAACCCGTGCGTGATCGATGACAGTAACTATGACGCTTTTGTAATATTCAAGATTCTCCAGCTGTTTAACCACGCTTTTTTGGTTGCGGTTAGGATAGATTAGGTTGGTTTAGGTTGGCATGGGTTAGGTTAGGTTGCATTGGGTTCGGTTGGGTTAGGTTAGGCTAGGTTGTGTTTGGTTAGGATAGATTCAGTTCGGTTGGGTTGCATTAAGTTAGGTTGGGTTAGGTTGTACATAGGTTGTGATGGGGTGGAATGGGGTAGTTTAGGTCACATTGAGTTGGAAAAGGTGAAGTTCGGTTACATTGGGTTATGTTAGGTTGTAAGGTATAAGGTTAAGTTAGGTTCGGTGAGGTTGGGTAGGTTAGGTTTGGTTGGTTTACATTAGGTTCGGTTAAGTTGGGTAAGGTTAGTTTGGGTTAGGTGAGGTTGGGTTAGCTTAGGCTAGGTTGTGTTGGGTTAGGATAGGTTCAGTTCGATTGGGTTAGGTTGGGTTTCATTAAGATCGATGGGGTTGGGTTAGGTTAGGTTGTACTTAAATAGGTTGTGATGAGTTGGTTTGGGGTAGTTTAATTTACATTGGTTTGGTAAAGGTTAGGTTCGGTTACATTGGGTTAGGTTAGGCTGTAAGGGTTAAGGTTAGGTAAAGTTGTTTGATGAGGTTGCGTTGGGTTAGGTTGAGATTGGTCGGGTTATGTTAGGTTAGGTTGGGTTAAGTTGGTTTGGGTTGTGTTAGGTTTTGTTGGGTTGGGTTAGATTAAGCTGGGTTGGTTTGGGTTAGATTAGGTGAACAGCCTCTAGACAAATGTATAATGAATGTCGGCAAAACGGATCTGTAAATTCGTGAAAAGGATGGCTCTGAGGGCTAAGCCAGTCCGGCTGGGGTCCAGAAGCAGGAATGGGACTGGGCGGGGCTCGCCGCCGTCAAAAGCGGTGCGGCCGAGCACGGACCAGCGTCGGGACCTTCCTGTGGAGAGCCACAGCTGTGCTTGTTCCGGGGCCTTCACGCCCAAGGTTCTTCCTGCGGCCTGCAGAAAACAGCCAATTTAGAACTGGCACGGACAGGAGAATCCGACTGTAATTAAAACAAAGCATTCCGTGGGCCAGCATTGGTGCTGACGCAATGTGATTTATGCCCAGTGCCTCAAATGTCAACGTAAAAATTCAAAAACGCGTGCGTGAACGAAGAGAGTAACTATGACGCTTTTGTAATATTCAAGATTCTCTAGCTGTTTAACCACACATTTTTGGTTGCGGTTAGGATAGAATAGGTGGAATGGGTTAGGTTAGGTTTCATTGGGTTCGGTTGGGTTGTGTTAGGTTACATCGGATTTTGCAAGGTTGGGTTCGGTTAGGCTATGTGGGGTTGGGTTATGTGAGGTAGGGTTGGGTTAGCTTAGACTAGGTTGTGTTGCTTTAGGGTAGGTTCAGTTCGGTTAGGTTGCGTTAGGTTGGGTTGGGTTTGGTTAGGTTGCACTTAGGTTGTGATGGGTTGCTATGGGGTAGTTTAGGTTACGTTGAGTTGTAAAAGGTTAGGTTCGGTTACATTGAGTTAGGTTAGTTGTAAGGTTAGGTTAGGATAAGTTAGGTTCGGTGAGGTTGCGTTATGTTAGGTTGGGTTGGGTAGGGATATGTTAGGTTGGGTTTAGTTTGGTTGGGTTAGGTTAGTTTAGGTTAGGTTATATTAGGTTAGGTTCGGATAGATTAGTTGGGGAAGGATTGGGTTAGTTTAGTTTGGGTTAGGTTAGGTTGGGTTGGTTTAGGCTAGGTTGGGTTTTGTTCGGTTAGGTTAGGTAAGGTTACATTGAATTTAGATAGGTTTTGTTTTGTTGGTTTGGGTTTGTTCAGGTTACGTTGGATTAGAAAAGCTTAGGTCGTGTTACGTTGGATTAGGTTAGGTTTTAAGGGTTAAGTTCGGTGAGGTTGGGTTGGGATAGGTGAGATTAGGCTGGGTTAGGTTAGCTTAGTTAAGGTTAGATTAGGTTAGCTTAGCTTAGGTTGGGTTGCTTAAGTTGGTTAATTGAGCTTAGGTTGGGTTGGGTTCAGTTAGGTTATGTTGGGTTGGGTTAGTTTAGGTTGGGTTAGGTTAGGTGAGGTTAGGTCAAATTAAGTTGGGTAGGTTAGGTTGGAAAATGTTATGTACGGTTAAGTTGGGTTAGGTTAGGTTAGGTTGGGTTAACTTAGGCTAGGCTGTGTTGGGTCAAGATAGGTTCAGTTCGGTTGGATTAGGTTGGGTAGCATTAAGTTAGGTGGGTTTGGTTTAGGTCGCACTTAGGTTGTGATGGGTTGGTTCGAGGTAGTCTACGTTACGTTGGTTTGGATAAGGTTAGTTTCGGTTAGGTTGTAAGGGTTAAGGTTAGGTAAAATTAGGTTAGGTTGGCATTATTTGGGATATGTTTGGTTGGGTTAGTTAGGCTGGGTTAGTTTGGTTGGGTTAGGTTAGTTTAGATTAGGTTAGGTTGAGTTGGGTTAAGTTGGTTTGGGTTAGGTTAGGTTAGGTTTTGTTGGGTTGGGTTAGGTTAAGTTATGCTGGGTTGGGTTGGGCTGTTTTGGGTCGGGTTGGGTTAAGTTAGGTTTGTCTAGGCTAGGTTAGATTAGGTTTTTTAGGTTGGGATAGGTTACGTTGGGTTGGGTTAGGTTAGGTTACACTGCGTTTAAATAGGTTATGATTGGTTGGTTTGGGTTAGTTTATGTTACGTTGGGTAGGGTTTCGTTGGGTTAGGTTAGGTTGTAAGGGTTAAGGTTAGGTTAATTTAAGTTAGGTTCGGTGAGATTGTGTTGGGTTAGGTAGGGGACGGTGGCTTCGTAGAGCATTGCGGCTCTTGCGCTGTCCGGCGCGCTCTTGGCAGCCCTGGGAATTCCGAGTGATGGAATGTGATTTTCATCCCAGATCATACCCATATCTGCAGCAGTTCTCCAATGTGAACAGTCTCTAGACAAATGAAGATAAGGAAAGTCGGCAAAACGGATCAGTAACTTTGTGAAAAGGATTGGCTCTGAGGGCTACGCCAGTCGGACTGGGGTCCAGAAGCAGGATTGGCTCTGAGGGCTACGCCAGTCGGACTGGGGTCCAGAAGCAGGAATGGCACTGCACTGGGAATGTTCGAGGGTCGCCGCCGGGAAAAGCGGTGCAGCCGAGCCCGGAATAGCGTCGGGGCCTTCCTGTGGAAAGCCACAGCTGCGCTTGTTCCGGGGCCTTCACGCCCAAGGTTCTTCCTACGGCCGGCAGAAAACAGCCAACATAGAACTGGCACGGACAGGGGAGTCCGAGTGTCTAATTAAAACAAAGCAATGCGAGGGCCAGCATTGGTGATGACGCAATGTGATTTATGAACAGTGCCTCAAATGTCAACGTAAGAAATTCAAAAACGTTCGTGAACGATGCGAGTAATTATGATGCTTTTGGAATATTCAAAAGATTCTCCAGCTGTGTAACCACGCTTTTTTGGTTGCGGTTAGGATAGATTAGGTTGGTTTAGGTTGGCATGGGTTAGGTTGGGTTAGGTTGCATTGGGTTCGGTTGGGCTAGGTTGGGTTATGTTGGGTTGGGCAAGGTTGAGTTAGGTTGGGTTAGGTGAGGTTGGGTTGGGTTAGCTTAGGCAAGGTTGTGTTGTGTTAAGATAGGTTTGGTTGGGTTCGGTTGGGTTAGGTTAGGTTGCACTTAGGCTGTGATGAGGTGGTATGGGGTAGTTTAGATTACATTAGGCTGGAAAAGGTGTTTCGGTTGCATTGGGTTAGGTTAGGTTGTAAGGATTAAGGTTAGGTTTGGTTAAGTTAGGTTCGGTAAGGTTGGGTTGGGTTGGGATATGTTAGGTTAGGTTGGTTAGGTATGATTGGGTTGGTTAGGTAAGGCTGGGTTGGGTTAGGTTGCACTTAGGTTGTGATTGGTTGGTTTGGGTTAGTTTAGGTTACGTTGGGTTCGAAAAGGTTAGGTTCGGTTAAGTTGGAATAGGTTAGGTTGTAAGGGTTAAGGTTAAGTCAGGTTCGGTTAGGTTGCGTTAGGTTAGGTTGGGTTGGGGTAGTTATGTTGGGTTAGGTTGGTTTGGGTTAAGTTACTTCAGTTAAGGTTAGCTTAGCTTGGGTTGGGTTAAGTTGGTTTGGGTTAGGTTTGGTTGGGCTAGGTTAGGTTGGGTCGGATTCGGTTTGGTTAGGTTAGGTTGATAGATTAGGTTTGGTTGGGATGGGTTAGGTTAGGTGTGGTTGGGTTGGGTTAGGTTAGCTTAGGTTGGGTTAGGTTAGGTTGGGTTTGGTTTTGTTGGGTTAGGTAAGCTTAGATTAGGTTTGGTGTGTTTCGGTTGGTTTAGGTTAGGTGAGGTGTGGTTGGGTTAGGTTAGATAGAGTTGGGTTAGATGAGGTTGGGTAGGTTGGGTTTGGTTAGGTTAGTTTAGGCTGGGATGGGTTCTGTTAGGTAAGGTAAGAGTAGTGACGTACCTGGCTGGTTACGTTTCACACAAGTTGCATACTAAGCCGATGTGTGAACAGTGCGCGGCAGCGTTGTTTGCATCTCGGCCACAGGGTAACACATACTCTTTCATTCAGAGAAAAAGTAACGGATGGCTGAGCTGCCCATCAGAGAGAGAGAGAGTGTAATTAATATCTGTCGTAATTCTGAGTCTCTTGTTCGATTGCCATCGCACAGTAAAAACCTGTCATCAAATACTTTGTTAACTAACCCTGTGCATGAAGTTTCGGTTTCATTCCAGCAAAGAGATCTGTTTCTGGAGCTTCGTGACCGCATGTTTCCGCTTGAGGATCATTATGTCCTTCTAGTGCAGAGCGTTGCAGGGTGCTTTTTAAACATAGGCTCTATCACGTAGGTAAAGAAGGTCACAGAAAGCTTCCAGGATAGCAATGTGCGACAAATTTTTAGGAAGCTTACCCAGTTTAAGGGCCAGTAGCGGGCATATAGCTACAAGTTTCTTTCCGAAACTGAGGCAAAGGAATGCAGCATCATGTGGGAGAGAGGGGGAAGGGGTTATCATCATATCAGGAGGGTTCTGGCTATGTACTGTGGCCAGTAGTTTAATCTTGCAATAGTCATAACTCCTCAGTCTGAATCCTCTGCTAGTTTTTGCGGATAAATTTTTTGTTCAGCTCACACTCGTCAATGACTGGTTAGTAAACCCTGAATCCCCTTTATTTTTGTGCATAGCATTTACCATGTATATTTAACTATTGTTTTATTGCATGCTGATAATGTAAATAATGCCTCCTATATTTGCTTACTGGCCGTATTGGTTGGTCAAGAGCCCAAATAAATGTTTCTGACTATGCAACATGGTGTCACTGCTTTACTTTCACTATTTTACATTTGGTCATGCACTAAACTTTGTGTAAACAGGCCCTGCAGGCCAGCACGAAGTGATGAAATCCTTTCAACAAGAGGTGGAGATTAAGGTAAGTCAACGGGGCCTCTTGCTTGTATGACCAAAAAGAACCATTTCTACACTAGTTCCTGCAGCAATATCTTGGGGATTTGTAAACAAGGTTGAGAAAGGTGGTGCAAGTTGCACAGCTAGGTCGTACCTACAATTACGATCGCGCGTTTCTATCGGGCTGCACTGCCTCCCTGCACATAGATCAGATTACCACATCCCCTTATACACTCGGAGAGCTCGGAACCCCTCAAGGGGCGGTCCTTTCTCCCCTTTTCTTTAACGTTGCTCTCATCCCCCTAGCTCACAAACTGGCTCTAATCCCACACCTAAAGCATACCCTGTACACTGATGATATTACCACATGGGCCACTCATGGCTCTGACGGGGAAATTGAGGAAGCTCTTCAGTTAGCAGCAGACACCATCTCCTCTCACGCGTCATCCATCGGGCTCGAATGTTCCCCATCTAAGTCCGCGCTCTTCCTATTTAGGCCAAAATCTAGCGCTAACTCGCCCATCCAAATCAATTTAACAGGATCCCCTATCCCCATCACACCCACCCTCCGCATCCTTGGCCTCCACTTGCAGGATTCTGGACGAAATGAACATACCCTTAAAAGGCTCGAGGCCTCCACGCAATCCGTGTTGCACCTTCTACGCCGAGTGTCCTCCCTTAACAAGGGTTTAGACGAAGCGGACAACATGAAAGTAGTGCACGCATTTACGGTTAGCCGCATTCTGTACGCAACTCCATATCTCAAATTGAACCGCACGGAAACCGAACGCGTGAACACAATGATCCGCCTTTCGACTAAGGCAGCCCTAAACCTACCTCGTAGCACTAGCACAGCCAAACTTCTTGCACTAGGCATGCATAGCACCATTCAGGAACTAGTTGACGCGCACCTTCAGACACAGTACCTTAGACTTGCCACGAGCGCCACTGGCTGCCATATACTCTCCTCCCTTCGCATCAACATACCCGCTAACCAGTCAACCCTTATACCCATCCCTCGACACATCCATACACCTCTCGTTGTGAAACCCCTTCCTCGAAACGTCCATCCCCAATATCACATCCCTGGCCGCGTAGCTCGCGCTAATGCCCTCCATAAGTAATATGGGCAAGTCCACGATGCCGTTTGGGCAGATGCCGCATGTACAGCGCATGAAGCGGTAGCAGATGCCCACAATCCAACCCTACCTTACCCCCTAACTCACCGTCTTCCCTCGGCCTCTACGCCTGAGGAGGCAGAGGAGACCGCCATCGCCCTAGCCCTTGCACATTTGGACGCCCAATACATCTTCAGCGACTCCAAAACGGCTCTGTCCAACTTTGCCAGGGGCAGGATTCACGCCCCTGCCTGGCAATTGTTGAACACCCCTACCCAAAATTTACCGCGCAGGGTAGAGCTTCAGTGGGTGCCGGCTCACTCTGGGAACCCTGGAAACGAGGCTGCCGATAAATTGGCCCGAGGTCTGATTTGCCGGGCCCAGGACAGTCTCGATCCAGGATTCTCGAGGGAGCGCGCGCGCACACCTTTGCGGAGCTCACGCAAATACCCCGTTTGGACCGTCGGACTTACCCTCCTCCCCACCCCTCTCTTACGCACTCCCAACAGATGCTCTTCAGACGCCTCCAAACCCGCTCTCTGTCATCCCCTCAGCTTTTATCCCACTATTGCGACACATCCCCTGCATGCTCCCTATGTGGTGACCCCCACGCCACACTCTCTCATATCCTTTTCGGCTGCCCTGCTGACCCTCCCCCGCGGGGACAGCACGCCATCTCGAGCTGGGAGGACTGGGAGGTCCTGCTTATGTCTGCAGACCCGACATTGCAGCTTGCTGCGGTGACTCGGGCTGCCGACGTCATGTCCCGGCATGACCTACTTGATGCAGTGCGGGACCGCGCAGTGGCCCAGGGACCCAGCTGGGTCTAAAACTCACTTGCTGAATAAAGTTTTTCTGTCTGTCTGTCTGTCGGCTACGCTGTGTCGTTTATTATGAACATGCATATATGTTAGCCCAGTTGAAATTTATCGGCTGAATGAGAATACTGACTACGTGAGCACCATTGAAGTTATGCTGCAGAATAACTGTATGACAGAGCTAGGTTTGTTCCGACAGTGTAGCTGTGGGGTTAACAATTAATAACCCCATGCGACTGAAGCCGAGTTGCATGCGCGCGTATTATACAGGGCTCGTGTGGTCTCGCGCGCATGGCAGCGGCGCATTCAGAGAGGTTTTTCACTGTCTATATATACATAGTGTCGCAGTGCTACACGCGCACTGTGAGAATACTACTTGGGGGGGGGGGGGGGGGTCGCCTGCGCTCCGGACGACACGGATTCATAAGCTTGGTATTGACTGTCGTATACCATCTCCGAGTGAAATTCCAGCGAGAATAAGCGAGCGTAACAGAGACAAGCATTTTACTGTGAGCGTTTAGCGTTGCAGCAGTCGGTAAAGCGCAATTAGTATTTACACCAAAGCGCAAGGCGATCCATATCAGACACAGATGATCGTGCGAATGCAATGGGATCAAGTGCAGAGCGCTGAGCCGTTGCGGGCTGCAGTGGCCGGACGACCGTTGTTTTAAGGGCTTCGAGAAATAAGGTGCCTCGAAAGCGCGCAGCCCGCCGCAGTCGTTTCCCTCGCACGGGCGTAGAGCCGCCGGCAGCCCTTCCGACGCCGAGGAATACGATCGCAAAAGCGTGCTTTTGACACACAGCAAGGCAACGTGGAAAACGCTGAAAGCCTCTGCACGTCTGCATAGTTCGAAAGGATGCAGTAGGCTGCTGAAGAAAGCAACGGCTCGGTGCCGCACAGCCCAATCGCTCCGCATCACCGCACTAGCTTTGACGAGAAAAATTGCCGCTAAACGGCGATTCGACACATCCAGAAGTAATCCTCAATGAGTGCGTACCGCTGCGACGCGAGACGACTTTCAGGCGCAAGGCAAAGCCGAGCACATCACCTCGAAAGCCCACTCGCCGCCACCGAGAAAAAAACTCGGGGTACTCGCACCCACCGCTCCCGGGCCCTTTGCAATAATGACGCAGTACGCTGTTGTTAGTGGCCCAATTTTTCATAGCAAAAACGACAACTTTGCTAATGGCCCGACTTTCTAAGCCTAAATTTTGGCATTGCTTCCACCACATTTTTAACACTGCAGTGCCTGGTGACACGCTGACACGGGAGTGTCACCAGGCTCTGCCTTTAACTGTCGTAAGTGGTTCTGGTTGTTGGCGAAAAATTTGTGTGCAGGGCGTGCAACTGTTTCTTCGAGAACACCTTCGCTGCACTGCACAGGGTAGGGGGAGGGGAGTTAAAGAGATAGAATAGAGGACGGATCAGGAGGCGGAAAGGGCGGCAAGTGCACGGTAGAATGCGGCACGAAAAGCGCGATACACAGGCACGAGAAACAGTGGGCGGGCACACATTGCGAAGCGCGCACTGGTGTGAGTCAGAAGACCCCCATGCACTCATTGATCACAGTATGTTTCTAAATGCAGGACGAGGGGAAGTGGAGACGCCAAAGAGTCTCTGGAAAGGGGTTTGCTGGCACACACAATGTAGCGCGCGATGGTGAAAATTCAGCACACTGGAGCACAATGCACAGGTTTGTGTTCACAGCATGCAGCACCAAGAACTAGGGTGACACTAGATGCGCCTGCGAAGGCATGCCTCATCGACGAAGGAGACGAGAGCGGACAGGGCAGCTTTCCTTTTGTGTGGCGATGCCTCAGGGAAGACTAGGTCGCCGGCAGTTGCAGACGGCAGGCCGAGCTTGCTGTATTCGGCGCGCATTATGGAGCGCACGTTAGCACGAGCGGGGCATTCACAGAGCAGGTGCTCAACTGTTTCTGTCTCTGCGCAGTCAATACAGTTTGTGTCGGCCTCTCCCATGAGGCGGTGGCGTCGGTCTGCCGTGAAGACACAACCAATCCTGATGCGTAGGAGTAAAGAGTATGCCGCGCGTCCGAAGGCAAGGTATGGCACAGGCCTTGGGATCTTGCCGGATGCGACGCGGGGGTCTGGGTGGCAAAGTGCAACCTTGTGGCGCAGTATGTGACGCGCTGCGTCAAAGGCCGAGATAGCCTCACAAACTGGAGCTGCTGGGTTGGAGTGGGCTGCCTTGGCGAGTCGGTCAGCAGCTTCGTTTCCAGGCACTTCCACATGGTATGGCACCAATTGCAACAAAATATCACAGCCGCGCGCACTGAGCGTACACAGTTTGTGGTGTCGCTGTTTAAAGATTACGCGTTATAAATATTACGTAACAGCACACGGTGAAGGCCGAGAGCACGGTGTAAGGATAGGTGTACCAACGGCGCCGCTTGCCTTGTGCTCCGGACGTTGCGCGAGGAGTCTCGCAGTTTTGCTGCCCGCTGATAGATGGCGGAATACGACAACAAGCCTCAAACCAGCGCCGGGTGGATACAACTTAAGAGACTCCGCCATTTTGAATCCCAATTGGCCTCTCCCATGTACCGCAAAATGCTCGACTGGTAGCCCAGTGTAGTTCTCGTTGCAAAAGGCCGTTCAAGTTAAAGCACTTTGAAGCGCAAGCATTATTTACTTTGGCGCATTTGATCTAAGGAAAACTTACCTTTGCAACTTTGAACAGAGGGCACTTCGAAAGCAACAACTTCTTGCAATTTGCTAAGTTGTGTTTGTTTTTCCATTGTTATATAAAGTTGAATGCAAGAGAGATGAAATGTTTAATTGTCTGAAGCAACCCTGCTAGCAGCAGAAGTACGAACGTCCCACGTATCTATCTGCTTAAATTCTATTTTTGTTTCCAGAAGTAAAAACAAACTAATAGCAACACAAAAACAGACAATATTTTCGGTAATACGTACCTTTGCAACTTTTATCAGAGGCCACAAGCAGGACTACAACTTCGTACGAAGGGTTATTTTAGTTTTGTTTCTCCATATGTTATACAAATTTTTCTTCAAGAGAGATAACAAGCCAAATTGCCTGAAGCAATCTACCTCCGAAAGGCACGATTTATTTGCAGTAATAAAAAAAACGATTAATAGCAAACTAAACGCAAACATTATTTGCGTTGGCGGATTTGTTATAAAAAATACTTACCTTTGCAACTTTCAAAAGAGGGCAATCGCAAAGCAACAACTTCTTGCTAAGTGCTATGTCACGTTTGTCTCTCCATGTATTTTACAAAGTATTATACAAGATTGATGACAACTTCCATTGTCTGAAGCAGCCGTACCTACAGCAGCAGTCCAAGCTTCCCTCGTATTCTGCCTACTTAAATTCTATTTTATTTGGAGTAAATTAAACTAATAGCCAAACAAAAACAAACATTAGTTAGTTTGGCACAATTTATTAAAAAGAAAATTCGTACCTATGCAACGTTTAACAAGGGGCACTAGCAACGCTACAACTTCTTGCTAACGTGTATTTTAGGTTTGTTTCTCCACCTGTTATACAAGCTTTTATGCAAGAGAGATGACATGCTAAATTCCCTGAAGCAACGTGCTCGCAAAAATTGCATTTTAATTTGCATTATAACAAAAAACTAATCGCAAAATTAAACGCAACCATTACTCATGTTGGCGCAATTGATTGAAAAAAGTACTTCAATCTGTATTCCGGGTCTTTCGGTTATGTGCGCTTGTAATTACGGCGCTGTCAAGCTGTTTCAATTCCCGCTAATGAATTTTCACGGCCAAACCTCAAGAAAACATTCTCTGTCCTGTGTTCGTCCCTTTATTTAATATGCCTCTCGATTGTAAGGGACCCTGCACAGCAATTATTAATTGACACATTGGAGAAAATTCACAACAGGGCAGCAAGATTCGTCTCGGGCAGGCACGGGCGCAGGGATAGTGAATAATGTCTTGACGTGGGAAAGTCTTGCTGCTTCTAAACGACAAGACCATTCTTGTAAAATTCGCGAGTACCGTCACGAACTTGTTCGCGAATTCATTTTTTGTTGAAACTTTGCAACAGTGGAATCGACTTTCGGAGGTCCAAGTGTGCGCTGTAAACGAAGACGTGTTTTCTGCCAATCCGTGAATCCGGGACCGTGCTATACTGCTATAACACCTTCGGGCAATGCGGGGTAATTCTTGAATAAAAATTCAAGTGCGAACTTTTCTGCGTGCGTCGTCTGTTCGCGCTTAAGTTTGGGCAGTGGTTTAGGACGCTTCATTCACTCGCTGCAAGTTGGCCTGTTATATATTGTCGCAGCGCGAGTTGCTACAGCGCGGAGCTGAATATTTGATGTACCAGCACCGGCTGCCCAACATTACGAGCGACCGCTTTTTGTAAATGGCTGCGAAGAGAGCTTATATCATGCAAATCCTTGGAGGAATATCGGTACTTTTTAAACACCTGTTGCGCCGGATCAGTGGTACTTAAGAGCGCTCGAGGCGACCGAGCCGACGACTCGGGTTCAATAACGCGGCCGCGCGTTTCGATGAAGGCGAAATTTAAGACAGGAATGTGCTGTGAAATATCAGACTCTCAGGTGGTCGAAATTAATCCAGAGCCCTTCACTACGGCGTCCCTCATCGACAACGTGCCCCACAATTTACAATTTTTTGCACATTTTCTAGACATCGCAGAGCTTTCATGTACACCGCATCGGAGCTGCAAGGGTTTCTTGCTGCGCGGTATCACGTGAGCTGCCTTTGGCTGCAAGTAAGGTACACCGCATTTTAGTTTCTGTGCTAAAATTGGTACATGCGGCACGTTGAGTTCTTCCTCTAGAAAGTTTTGTGTGCTTACCAGCTTCACAACCTTTCCTAGTCACACAGTCTGCTTTCCTGTCGGTACATGCCCCTGTCAGAATTAACTGCTTTTGTTCAATATTTGCTATGGCTTAGGGCATATAATTTATTCCAGAAACTTCCATGCTAAACAACTGTCTCAAGCTACTAAATTTCAATGCGGCTGTAATACAAAAATGCAACAGCATGACAAATGTCTTGCATTTTCAGTGCTACTGTTTTCTTTTTGACGCACATATTATGCCTTAGCAAGCATGCACCGAGACTATGTGGCTGAAAACCTCTACTAATGTGCGTTCAGGGCCTTATGGGCAAGTGACACAGCAACTATGCCAAAGTCCACTTACTGAAGCTTTGGTGCATGTATGAGAACCTTGCTCACACACACGCAGAATTAACCAAACATAAATATGCACTGCAATGCATTTCAGAGACTGCATGGTGGTGCGGGACATTGCATGCCATATGTATATCCGTTGCAGCTCCGAATGTTACGAATTCCTGTTTTTGATTTCCCAATGCTGGTTGCTACATTTCGTAGATAAAAAAGAAAGTACTAAAATAAATGCTTTGTTTTATAGGGTCCTTAGAAATATTCAGTAGATTCAGAATGTAATATCAATGTTGTTTCCCATCAAGGCAGAGGGCCCTTGCAGAGGTAATAGAATATCGTTTTGTGAGTTGCACAGTGAATTATACATTCTTCTTTTTTCCACGGTATTAATTTGTTTGAAAATGTTTGAGATGTTGTTAAAGTAAAAAAACCTTTTCACATGGGTAATTGCTGTTTGTACCCCAACAGAATTATCTTTTTTTTGGTTTCCATGTGCTGTCTGGGGAAGCTAACTGCCATTCTTTAAATTATATGCGTGCTGATTATGGCTGATATACTGTGACATTTCTTTTCTGTTAGGTAAGCTTCAATAGGAAAATTAATCTTCAGACAATGGACACGATGTGAGCAAAATTACAAGCTGTCACTACAAAATGATCTTCTGTATACCGTATACTTCTCTTAATCTGGCAAAGGATATCTTTGCAATTAAATAATGCCCTTTTAACATCAATTTGTGCAGGGAATGTTGCCTCCACAAACTTCGAGTTCTGTTCAAACACCAGAAAAGAGAAAACAAGCGATGGTAAGCAAGGCAGGCAGGCAAGGTTAACCTGAAAACAACATACAACACCAGAGCTTTCACATGTGTGTGTGTGAATGGCTTATTTCTGGCATGTTTTTATTCCTGCAACCCATTTACAGCGCATAGGTAAGGGGTCTGGAGTGACTGGATCAGCTTGATTTTACACCCATGACTCTTGCTAACACACTTAAAACATTTGTATGCCTTTTTTTTTTATCAATAAACCAATCAATTTTTTAGTGTGTGAGTGTCCTCCACATCAAGCTGAGGGGGAGCCCCTGCCAGATCTCTCGGCTTGGAAATGGGTGTCCAGCAACACAAGCAACGGCGAGTGCAATGGAAATTTTTGTTCCTACACCTCAGTGCGAACCTCCTGCATGTTTGTTCCCTCTGAAGAAAGTACATGTGGCTGGAACCGGGCAGCTTGTGATTGTAGGTGACTAAATTTTGATTCTGCTTTATAGGTTGACACTCCGGAGAAAGCTTTCTTGAGAGCACGTGCAGCAAAGTTTGCCTCGGAGCGCATAAAGACTCGAAAGCAGATCAAGCGGCTGCAGCAGTCTAGGAGAAGACCGCAGAAAAAAAAAAAAAAAACGCTTGAATTGAAGGCTGTGCTTCACATGATACATAGGCAAAACATCGTGCTGAAGGATCAGGTGGCCATGCTTGACACCCTTGGAATAGCCAATCAACTCCTCCCTAAAAGACAGATATCCAAGCGCTCTGGCCGGGACGTGCCGAGGCAATTTTCACCTGAGCTCAGGGCCTTTGCGCTGGCACTCAATTTCTACCCGCCACGAGCATACAATTACGCGAGACAGGTCTTCGACACCTGCTTGCCCCACCAAAGAACACTGCAAGAGTGGTAAATGCTGGCTTTTTAACTGAGGCATTCAATGCTGTAAAAATGAAATGCACCGAGATGAGCAGCCGAGGCCACCAAACTGCATGCAGTCTGATCACTGATGAAATGTCAATCAGGCAGCAGGTTCAGTGGAAAAAGGGCACAGGAGTTGATGGTGACTGCCTGCCACAGGCAAAAGCTGCATTTTGTTGCAATGGCAATAGCCATTAACGGACGGTGGAAGCTGCCGCCAGGATACTTTTTTGTAGATAGTCTTGTCGGCGAGCAGTGAGCTAATTTAGTGATATACACAAAGCCTGCTTCTTGCCCACGATGCTGGGGCAATGGTTGTAGCTCTAACATGCGCTGGAGCTCCAGCAAATACAGCCATGTCACAGGAGCTGGGCTGCCGCTTCAAAAATGTAGACCAACTGAAGACGACAATCTCTCATCCTGCCACCCAAAAGCCAGCGGTATGTTAAAACTTGTCACAAATGCTCTATCGCACAAAAAATCAACAAGGGAAACACGGTGGCATGGCAGCATATTGAGCGGCTACATAGTTTGCAACAAAAAGAAGGGCTTCACTTGGCCAACAAGCTGCACAGAGCGCATATTGAATGGCAGGGGCAGCCGAGGAAGGTCAGGCGTGCGACCCAAGCTACGAGCACTTCTGCAGCCACAACACATGCTGAATGTTGAGTGCTCAAAGTAGAAGGTTTTGCCGACTCACAGCCAAGTGAAGAATTTTTGAGGTGCATTAACAATACCTTTGATGCGTAAAATTGAAGGAGCATACAGCAAAAGGGTTTCAAGAAAGTTTTAAATGAGTGAAATTTCAAAGATGAAGCCATGTTTAGAGCCTCCATCAATTACCTGTCATCACTGAGGAAGTCTACCAGTGGCCACAGCATGATTGAGACGGCACAAAAAACGGGATTTTTAGATTTCATCAGATGTATGAAAAGCTTACTTGCACTCTACAATATCACTGTCATGGAAAAGAAAGTCCTCAAATATACATCGGAACACAAAATTTGTCAAGACTGCTGGAACTTTTTTTCAGACTTGTCAGGTCCCACGGAGGCCACAACGACCACCCAACTACTGTACAGTTTCGTGCTGCTTTCAGAAAAGTAGTAGTTCACAATGAGCTCGCTGATGTAGCAACAGGAAACTGCTTACCTTTAGAAACTGCAGCAATCTTGTCCTGCGGTAGTGCTATTATTGCTTCAGCAACTGAGACACTAAACGCGTCAAAAGACAGGAGGCGCATCTTGGATGCGGACACTGCTGCGCAGCACCAATTAGCCAGAGATCACGACTATATCTCACATCCAGAGCATAATACTGAATGGGGATACAGAGTAGTGACGTACCTGGCTGGTTACGTTTCACACAAGTTGCATACTAAGCCGATGTGTGAACAGTGCGCGGCAGCGTTGTTTGCATCTCGGCCACAGGGTAACACATACTCTTTCATTCAGAGAAAAAGTAGCGGATGGCTGAGCTGCCCATCAGAGAGAGAGAGAGAGTGTAATTAAAATCTGTCGTAATTCTGATTCTCTTGTTCGATTGCCATCGCACAGTAAAAACCTGTCATCAAATACTTTGTTAACTAACCCTGTGCATGAAGTTTCGGTTTCATTCCAGCAAAGAGATCTGTTTCTGGAGCTTCATGACCACATGTTTCCACTTGAGGATCATTATGTCCTTCTAGTGCAGAGCGTTGCAGGGTGCTTTTTAAACATAGGCTCTATCACGTAGGCAAGAAGGTCACAGAAAGCTTCCAGGATAGCAATGTGCGACAAATTTTTAGGAAGCTTACCCAGTTTAAGGGCCAGTAGCGGGCATATAGCTACAAGTTTCTTTCCGAAACTGTGAGGCAAAGGAATGCATGTCCAGTGGAGCATCATGTGGGAGAGAGGGGGAAGGGGTTATTATCATATCAGGAGGGTTCTGGCTATGTACTGTGGCCAGTAGTTTAATCTTGCAATAGTCATAACTCCTCAGTCTGAATCCTCTGCTAGTTTTTGCGGATAAATTTTTTGTTCAGCTCACACTCGTCAATGACTGGTTAGTAAACCCTGAACCCCCTTTATTTTTGTGCATAGCATTTACCATGTATATTTAACTATTGTTTTATTGCATGCTGATAATGTAAATAATGCCTCCTATATTTGCTTACTGGCCGTATTGGTTGGTCAAGAGCCCAAATAAATGTTTCTGACTATGCAACATGGTGTCACTGCTTTACTTTCACTATTATACATTTGGTCATGCACTAAACTTTGTGTAAACAGGCCCTGCAGGCCAGCACGAAGTGATGAAATCCTTTCAACAAGAGGTGGAGATTAAGGTAAGTCAACGGGGCCTCTTGCTGGTATGACCAAAAAGAACCATTTCTACATTAGTTCCTGCAGCAATATCTTGGGGATTTGTAAACAAGGTTGAGAAAGGTGGTGCAAGTTGCACAGCTAGGTCGTACCTACAATTACGATCGCGCGTTTCTCTCGGGCCGCACTGCCTCCCTGCACATAGATCAGATTACCACATCCTCTTATACACTCGGAGAGCTCGGAACCCCTCAAGGGGCGGTCCTTTCTCCCCTTTTCTTTAACGTTGCTCTCATCCCCCTAGCTCACAAACTGGCTCTAATCCCACACCTAAAGCATACCCTGTACGCTGATGATATTACCACATGGGCCACTCATGGCTCTGACGGGGAAATTGAGGAAGCTCTTCAGTTAGCAGCAGACACCATCTCCTCTCACGCGTCATCCATCGGGCTCGAATGTTCCCCATCCAAGTCCGCGCTCTTCCTATTTAGGCAAAATCTAGCGCTAACTCGCCCATCCAAATCAATTTAAAAGGATCCCCTATCCCCATCACACCCACCCTCCGCATCCTTGGCCTCCACTTGCAGGATTCTGGACGAAATGAACATACCCTCAAAAGGCTCAAGGCCTCCACGCAATCCGTGTTGCACCTTCTACGCCGAGTGTCCTCCCTTAAAAAGGGTTTAGACGAAGCGGACAACATGAAAGTAGTGCACGCATTTACGCTTAGCCGCATTCTGTACGCAACTCCATATCTCAAATTGAACCGAACGCGTGAACACAATGATCCGCCTTGCGACTAAGGCAGCCCTAAACCTACCTCGTAGCACTAGCACAGCCAAACTTCTTGCACTAGGCATGCATAGCACCATTCAGGAACTAGTTGACGCGCACCTTCAGACACAGTACCTTAGACTTGCCACGAGCGCCACTGGCTGCCATATACTCTCCTCCCTTCGCATCAACATACCCGCTAACCAGTCAACCCTTATACCCATCCCTCGACACATCCATACACCTCTCGTGAAACCCCTTCCTCGAAACGTCCATCCCCAATATCACATCCCTCGCCGTGTAGCTCGCGCTAATGCCCTCCATAAGTACTATGGGCAAGTCCACGATGCCGTTTGGGCAGATGCCGCATGTACAGCGCATGTACAGCAGATGCCCACAATCCAACCCTACCTCACCCCCTAACTCACCGTCTTCCCTCGGGCTCTACGCCCGAGGAGGCAGAGGAGACCGCCATCGCCCTAGCCCTTGCACATTTGGACGCCCAATACATCTTCAGCGACTCCAAAACGGCTCTGTCCAACTTTGCCAGGGGCAGGATTCACGCCCCTGCCTGGCAATTGTTGAACATCCCTACCCAAAATTTACCGCGCAGGGTAGAGCTTCAGTGGGTGCCGGCTCACTCTGGGAACCCTGGAAACGAGGCTGCCGATAAATTGGCCCGAGGTCTGATTTGCCGGGCCCAGGACAGTCTCGATCCAGGATTCTCGAGGGAGCGGGCGCACACCTTTGCAGAGCTCATGCAAATACCCCGTTTGGACCGTCGGACTTACCCTCCTCCCCACCCCTCTCTTACGCACTCCCAACAGATCCTCTTCAGACGCCTCCAGACCCGCTCTCTGTCATCCCCTCAGCTTTTATCCCACTATTGCGGCACATCCCCTGCATGCTCCCTATGTGGTGACCCCCACGCCACACTCTCTCATATCCTTTTCGGCTGCCCTGCTGACCCTCCCCCGTGGGGACAGCACGCCATCTCGAGCTGGGAGGACTGTGAGGTCCTGCTTATGTCTGCAGACCCGACATCGCAGCTTGCTGCGGTGACTCGGGCTCCCGACGTCATGTCCCGGCATGACCTACCTGATGCAGTGCGGGACCGCGCAGTGGCCCAGGGACCCAGCTGGGTCTAAAACTCACTTGCTGAATAAAGTTTTTCTGTCTGTCTGTCTGTCGGCTACGCTGTGTCGTTTATTCTGAACAGGCATATATGTTAGCCCAGTTGAAATTTATCGGCTGAATGAGAATACTGACTAGGTGAGCACCATTGAGGTTATGCTGCAGAATAACTGCATGACAGAGCTGGGTTTGGTCCGACAGTGTAGCTATGGGGTTAACAATTAATAACCCCATGCGACTGAAGCCGAGTTGCATGCGCGCGTATTATACAGGGCTCGTGTGGTCTCGCGCTCATGGCAGCGGCGCATTCAGAGAGGTTTTTCACTTAATCTATATATACATAGTGTCGCAGTGCTAAACGCGCACTGTGCGAATACTACTTGGGGGGGGGGGGGGCGCCTGCGCTCCGGACGACACGGATTTATAAGCTTGGTATTGACTGTCGTATACGATCTCCGAGTGAAATTCCAGCGAGAATAAGCGAGCGTAACAGAGACAAGCATTTTACTGTGAGCGTTTAGCGTTGCAGCAGTCGGTACAGCGCAATTAGTATTTACACCAAAGCGCAAGGCGATCCATTTCAGACACAGATGATCGTGCGAATGCAATGGGATCAAGTGCAGAGCGCTGAGCCGTTGCGGGCTGCAGTGGCCGGACGACCGTTGTTTTAAGGGCTTCGAGAAATAAGGTGCCTCAAAAGCGCGCAACCCGCCGCAGTCGTTTCCCTCGCACGGGCGTAGAGCCGCCGGCAGCCCTTCCGACGCCGAGGAATACGATCGCAAAAGCGTGCTTTTGACACACAGCAAGGCAACGTGGAAAACGCTGAAAGCCTCTGCACGTCTGCATAGTTCGAAAGGATGCAGTAGGCTGCTGAAGAAAGCAACGGCTCGGTGCCGCACAGCCCAATCGCTCCGCATCACCGCACTAACTTTGACGAGAAAAATTGCCGCTAAACGGCGATTCGACACATCCAGAAGTAATCCTCAATGAGTGCGTACCGCTGCGAGGCGAGACGACTTTCAGGCGCAAGGCAAAGCCGAGCACTACACCTCGAAAGCCCATTCGCCGCCACCGAGAAAAAAACTCGGGCTACTCGCACCCACCGCTCCCGGGCCCTTTGCAATAATGAAGCAGTACGCTGTTGTTAGTGGCCCAATTTTTCATAGCAAAAACGACAACTTTGCTAATGGCCCGACTTTCTAAGCCTAAATTTTGGCATTACTTCCACCACACTTTTAACACTGCAGTGCCTGGTGACACGCTGACACGGGAGTGTCACCAGGCTCTGTCTTTAACTGTCGTAAGTGGTTCTGGTTGTTGGCGAAAAATTTGTGTGCAGGGCGTGCAACTGTTTCTTCGAGAACACCTTCGCTGCACTGCACAGGGTAGGGGGAGGGGAGTTAAAGAGATAGAATAGAGGACGGATCAGGAGGCGGAAAGGGCGGCAAGTGCACGGTAGAATGCGGCACGAAAAGCGCGATACACAGGCACGAGAAACAGTGGGCGGGCACACATTGCGAAGCGCGCACTGGTGTGAGTCAGAAGACGCCGATGCACTCATTGATCACAGTATGTTTCTAAATGCAGGACGAGGGGAAGTGGAGACGCCAAAGAGTCTCTTGAAAGGGGTTTGCTGGCACACACAATGTAGCGCGCGATGGTGAAAATTCAGCACACTGGAGCACAATGCACAGGTTTGTGTTCACAGCATGCAGCACCAAGAACTAGGGTGACACTAGATGCGCCTGCGAAGGCATGCCTCATCGACGAAGGAGACGAGAGCGGACAGGGCAGCTTTCCTTTTGTGTGGCGATGCCTCAGGGAAGACTAGGTCGCCGGCAGTGGCAGACGGCAGGCCGAGCTTGCTGTATTCGGCGCACATTATGGAGCGCACGTTAGCATGAGCGGGGCATTCACAGAGCAGGTGCTCAACTGTTTCTGTCTCTGCGCAGTCAATACAGTTTGTGTCGGCCTCTCCCATGAGGCGGTGGCGTCGGTCTGCCGTGAAGACACAACCAATCCTGATGCGCAGGAGTAAAGAGTATGCCGCGCGTCCGAAGGCAAGGTATGGGACAGGCCTTGGGAGCTTGCCGGATGCGACGCGGGGGTCTGGGTGGCAAAGTGCAACCTTGTGGCGCAGTATGTGACGCGCTGCGTCAAAGGCCGAGATAGCCTCACAAACTGGAGCTGCTGGGTTGGAGTGGGCTGCCTTGGCGAGTCGGTCAGCAGCTTCGTTTCCTGGCACTCCCACATGGGATGGCACCAACTGCAACAAAATATCACAGCCGCGCGCACTGAGCGTACACAGTTTGTGGTGTCGCTGCTTAAAGATTACGCGTTATAAATATTACGTAACAGCACACGGTGAAGGCCGAGAGCACGGTGTAAGGATAGGTGTACCAACGGCGCCGCTTGCCTTGTGCTCCGGACGTTGCGCGAGTAGTCTCGCGGTTTTGCTGCCCGCTGATAGATGGCGGAACACGACAACAAGCCTCAAACCAGCGCCGGGTGGATACAACTTAAGAGACTCCGCAATTTTGAATCCCAACTGGCCTCTCCCATGTACCGCAAAATGCTCGACTGGTAGCCCAGTGTAGTTCTCGCTGCAAAAGGCCGTTCAAGTTAAAGCACTTTGAAGCGCAAGCATTATTTACTTTGGCGCATTTGATCTAAGGAGAACTTACCTTTGCAACTTTGAACAGAGGGCACTTCGAAAGCAACAACTTCTTCCAATTTGCTAAGTTGTGTTTGTTTTTCCATTGGTATATAAAGTTGAATGCAACAGAGATGAAATGTTTAATTGTCTGAAGCAACCCTGCTAGCAGCAGAAGTACGAACGTCCCACGTATCTATCTGCTTAAATTCTATTTTTGTTTCCAGAAGTAAAAACAAACTAATAGCAACACAAAAACAGACAATATTTTCGGTAAAACGTACCTTTGCAACTTTTATCAGAGGCCACAAGCAGGACTACAACTTCGTACGAAGGGTTATTTTAGTTTTGTTTCTCCATATGTTATACAAATTTTTCTTCAAGAGAGATAGCAAGCCAAATTGCCTGAAGCAATCTACCTCCGAAAGGCACGAATTATTTGCAGTAATAAAAAAAACGATTAATAGCAAACTAAACGCAAACATTATTTGCGTTGGCGGATTTGATATAAAAAATACTTACCTTTGCAACTTTCAAAAGAGGACACTTGCAAAGCAACAACTTCTTGCTATGTGCTATGTCATGTTTGTCTCTCCATGTATTTTACAAAGTAAAATACAAGATTGATGACAACTTCAATTGTCTGAAGCAGCCGTACTTACAGCAGTAGTCCAAGCTTCCCTCGTATTTTGCCTACTTAAATTCCATTTTATTTAAAGTAAATTAAACTAGTAGCAAAACAAAAACAAACATTAGTTAGTTTGGCACATTTTATTAAAAAGAAAATTCGTACCTATGCATCGTTTAACAGGCGGCACTTGCAACGCTACAACTTCTTGCTAACGTGTAATTTAGGTTTGTTTCTCCACCTGTTATACAAGCTTTTATGCAAGAGAGATGACATGCTAAATTCCCTGAAGCAACGTGCTCGCAAAAATTGCATTTTAATTTGCATTATAAAAAAAAAACTAATCGCAAAATTAAACGCAACCGTTACTCATGTTGGCGCAATTGATTGTCTTGAATAAACAGCGGGAACAAAGACGTCGTCTTTGTTCGCTCTGTTTATTCAAGATGCTTAACCAACTAGCCCGCCAAAACGCGTTAACGCAATTGATTGAAAAAAGTACTTCAATCTGTATTCCGGGTCTTTCGGTTATGTGCGCTTGTAATTACGGCGCTGTCAAGCTGTTTCAATTCCCGCTAATGAATTTTCACGGCCAAACCTCAAGAAAACTTTCTCTGTCCTGTGTTCGTCCCTTTATTTAATATGCCTCTCTATTGTAAGGGACCCTGCACAGCAATTATTAATTGACACATTGGAGAAAATTCACAACAGGGCAGCAAGATTCGTCTCGGGCAGGTACGGGCGCAGGGATAGTGAATAATGTCTTGACGTGGGAAAGTCTTGCCGCTTCTAAACGACATGACCATTCTTGTAAAATTCGCGAGTACCGTCACGAACTTGTTCGCGAATTCATTTTTGGTTGAAACTTTGCAACAGTGGAATCGACTTTCGGAGGTCCTAGTGTGCGCTGTAAACGAAGACGTGTTTTCTGCCAATCCGGGACCATGCTATACTGCTATAACACCTTCGGGCAATGCGGGGTAATTCTTGAATAAAAATTCAAGTGCGAACTTTTCGGCGTGCGTCGTCTGTTCGCGCTTAAGTTTGGGCAGTGGTTTAGGACGCTTCATTCACTCGCTGCAAGTTGGCCTGTTATATATTGTCGCAGCGCGAGTTGCTACAGCGCGGAGCTGAATATTTGATGTACCAGCACCGGCTGCCCAACATTACGAGCGACCGCTTTTTGTAAATGGCTGCGAAGAGAGCTTATATCATGCAAATCCTTGGAGGAATATCGGTACTTTTTAAACACCTGTTGCGCCGGATCAGTGGTACTTAAGAGCGCTCGAGGCGACCGAGCCGACGACTCGGGTTCAATAACGCGGCCGCGCGTTTCGATGAAGGCGAAATTTAAGACAGGAATGTGCTGTGAAATATCAGACTCTCAGGTGGTCGAAATTAATCCAGAGCCCTTCACTACGGCGTCCCTCATCGACAACGTGCCCCACAATTTACAATTTTCTGCACATTTTCTAGACATCGCAGAGCTTTCATGTACACTGCATCGGAGCTGCAAGGGTTTCTTGCTGCGCGGTATCACGTGAGCTGCCTTTGGCTGTGTTGTGTGCCAAAAGCAGCGGCGTACCGTGCGTGTGTTGGCAACCGTGGACACAAGCTGCATGCGTGCGTATTGACGCTGTGTGTGGTGTGTGGGTGCCGGCGGCATGGCTTCAATGTTGTGTGTCAGTATTGTACCATGTTCTTAGTTGTGCAATAAATGAAGCGCAGACACAACAAATGGCGACGAGGATGGGATCAAGAACGCTCCAAGAACGGCCTGAAGATCACCACATCAAGCGACAGTAACTGGCAGCCGCAAGAAGAGCATTGACAAACACGAAGTGTCAGGCCTAACTCTGCGAGCCCTACGCTGGGCGGGAGAACAATGGCAGCTCAAGCAGCGCTAATCGGTAAGCTCGACAGTTTCGATGACACTGTTGAAGACTGGTCGTCGTATATAGAAAGGGCGGACGAATACTTCGCGCTCAACAGCTTACCGGAAGAGAAGAAGGTAGCGGCTATAATTACAAGCATGGGAGCGAAAACTTACGCTATCCTTCGCAAGCTGACCACGCCGAACAAACCCTCAGAGAAAACGTACGCAGACATTAAAAAGTACCTGGGAGACTACTTTTCACCTGTGCCTCTTGAAATGTCTGAGCGACATCGGTTCTACAAGAGACTTCAGAGAGAAGGCGAGTCTGCTAACGAATATATGGCAGAACTGCGGCGGCTTTCACAGAGCTGCAACTTTGGGTCATTTTTGGACCAGGCACTGCGGGATAAATTTGTGTGCGGTCTTCGCTACGTGCAAGTCCAGCAGAGATTGCTAACCGCAAAAAAGGTTACGCTAGAGCACGCCCTTGACGAAGCAGTAGCACATGAACTTGCCGTGAAGGACATCGCCGAATTCAAAAGCAGGGAAGAAGTGCCGGCTTCCGTGGCTCATGTCGAGAAGGAAGCACGACGATGTTACAGGTGTGACCGCAAGGGGCATACACCGTCCAAATGCAAGTTTCTCACAAGTGTTTGCCACAAGTGCAATAAAGTTGGCCACATTAGTACCGCGTGTAAAAGCAAGTCAAGCGACGCCAATAGAGCACCACGCCGGTCAAGCCTTACTTACAAGAATAGGCAGGCTTCAAAAAGTCAAGTGCATGCCATTGAACAAGACAGTGATGCATTTGAACTTCTGGCACATGTCGACATTGGGAACAAAAGCAGTCCGATCTGGCTGAAGCCACAGATCGAAGGGCACACATTGGAAATGGAGATGGACACTGGATCCAAGTATTCTCTTGTGCCAAGAACCACGTACGAAGCGCATCTCTCTCATCTGCCTCTGGAGGGAACTTCAGTACGGTTCAAGACGCTGACTGGTCAAGCTTTCAGCCCTAACGGTGTGGCAACAGCCAATGTCACGTTTGGGAAGTCAACGCAACGTGTGCAGTTTGTTGTATCCCGTACCGTTGGGGAACTGCCCGGTCCGACTGCCCGGAGCAGCCGGAGCACCACCACGTCAAGCACCCGCCACATACATACCTCGACCAACTCCCCTTTTATTCCAGTTCAATGATGAATATATATACAGATGTGCGAGTCAGCTGACCAGATAGGGCGCATGCCTAGCGCCACCTAGTTTATACAAACATAACTACAGAATACAATACCACATTATTCCCCCTCAAAAGAGTTAGCAACTAACACTGGAAAAACACAAACACTCAATGTCTTTCATAGTCTTTAAACCACACTGGTGGTCTTCTTTGTCTCGTCGAATGCCTCAGTCCTGGAACGTCCCTTTCAACTGGCGTCTGAACAAATGGCTGCTGGGGTGGGTCGTGGTTCTCCTGCTGTGGTTCGCCAAGTGGTTTTGCTGATTCAGGCGAACAACTTTTCGGAACTGTAGGTGGTGGAACTGGTTGGGGGCAAGGTACCAGCCGACTCCGATTCCATGTGCGGCCATCATTGAGCTTGTAGGTATCTTGACCACATTGGTCCACAATGGTGAATGGACTCGAGTAGCTCAGAGCGCCCTTAGCACGTGACCAGGCAACTTGACTCTCACCGGTTGACCTGTTGTTAATGGAGAGTACTTTGCAGCTCGTCGACGGTCAGTGTAAGTCTTACTTGCTTGTTGCCTTTGTGCTACTCTGCTGTGGATGGACTTCATCGCTGCCTGCGGATCTTGAAAAAACTCTTTACCTGGCGCTCCTACAAGATCAAGTTTTGTTCTGGGATGACGGCCGTGAAGAAGGACGGAAGGCTTCACTCCTGTGGTCGCATGCGGTGTGAAACGGTAGACTCCCAGGTATTCGGTGATAGCTTCCTTCAAAGGCCGATGTTCTTGTGCGCAGACTTGAACGTACTCTTTGAGTACTCGATTAAACCTCTCTACCTGCCCGTTAGCTTGCGGATGATAGACTGCCGAATACGTATGAGCGATGCCACGTTCTTTGAGGAAACTGTCAAACTCCAAGGCTGTCAACTGAGCACCATGATCACTCACAATCTCGTCTGGATATCCTTCCCTGCTGAAGATGCTTCGCAGAAAGGAGATGACTGTTGCAGTTGTCACCCTTGCTGAGAAACAAACCTCAGGCCACTTGCTGTAGTAATCGATGGCTGTAATGGCAAAACGGCAATCTGCCGGCACTTCGGAAAAAGGGCCCACAATATCGATGCCTAGCTTCTGCCATGGTGCAGATGGGAATGCAACTGGCTGCAGAGGTGGTGTCACGGGTTTTGCAGACTTGTCAACAGATTGGCATACCGCGCAGGATGCAATGAATTGTTCTACTTGCTTGCACATAGCAGGCCACCAGTATTGCTCACGTAGTCGCTGCTTTGTCCTCGTTATTCCCGGATGAGACTCGTGGGCTGCGTCAAGAAGCCGTGCTACGAGGGACGAAGGTACTACAAATTTGTCACCACGAAGCAGGAGGTCTCCAACGACTGAGAGCTCAGTTTGCACCCGGTAGAACGGAACTGCTTCGGCAGGCAACATCTTCACTGCGGGCCATGCCGATGTCACCCACTTTATAACCTGCTGCAGCAACGGGCCCTGCATCGTTTCAATGACAAACTCTTCATGAGTAATGCATGTTGAGACAACACAAACAGTCTCTTCTTCCTCTTCCTCCACACGACCTGGAAGGGGCATCCTTGAAAGAGCATCAGCAACAGTATTCTTGTCACCCTTGTGAAATTCAATCGTGAAGTTGTATGCCAACAGTCTGGCGTGCCACCTCGCAATCCGGAACGGTCGGCGACCTACTCCCTTTGTACTAAGGAGTGTGACCAGAGCCTGGTGATCGGTGCGTAATATAAATGAACGACCCCAAAGGTACACTCTCCAATATTCGCATGCCCACAAGCAAGCAAGGGCTTCCAATTCCCCTACAGAATACTTCTGTTCCTGTGAAGTAAGCCTGCGAGAAGCAAAAGCAATCGTCACCAGTTCATCATTCCTTGTCTGTTGCAACACTGCTCCCAAGCCAATGGATGAGGCATCCGTAGTGACAATAATGTCACCCGCAGGATCAAATAGCTGTAAACATCTTGTGGCCAGGGAACATTTCAGTTGCTCGAAACAAGCTTGTCTTGCAGGGTTCCATGTGAATGTGGCATTCTTACGTAGCAACTCTCGAAGAGGCTCGACAACCACCGCATAGTCAGGTATAAATTTGGCGTAGTAGCCTACCATGCCCAAGAATGAGCGCAGAGTACCGACATTTCTTGGGGCTGGCACAGCCTTGATGGCGTCAATGTTACTTTGTAAAGGGCGTATTCCCTTGTGACTGATCCTGTGACCAAGGAAGTCGACTTCTTGCACATTAAAAATGCATTTGTCATTCAACTTCAATCCAGCCTTTGCAATCAAGTGCAAAACTTGTTTCAAATTCTTGAAGTGCTCTTCACGTGTGCTTCCGTACACAATGACATCATCTATGTAGCACAAAGTGTTTTTGCAGTTCTGCAAAATAGT
The DNA here is from genome assembly GCF_052857255.1 of Amblyomma americanum. Taxonomy (NCBI): domain Eukaryota; kingdom Metazoa; phylum Arthropoda; class Arachnida; order Ixodida; family Ixodidae; genus Amblyomma; species Amblyomma americanum. Next base: position 211,348,416 of record NC_135501.1, on the reverse strand, counting down.
GGCCATCATTTTCTGAAACGCAGACGGTGCTGATGCAAGACCGAAACAGACGCGCTTGAATCTGTACAGTCCACTATCGGTTATGAAGGTAGTCAGTTCCCTGCTTTCAGGGCTTAGCAGAACTTGGTGATATGCAGCTGCTAAATCAATCTTTGAAAAGTAATTTGCGCCATGAAGTTTGTGCAATATTTCTTCCGTGTGCGGCAGTGGAAATTTGTCAACGACAATCGCTTTGTTTGGTTCGCGCAGATCGACACAAATTCTTATCTTGCCGTTTTTCTTTGCTACTACTACGATTGGAGACACCCATTCAGACGTGTCAATCTTTTCTATGACATCTTCTTGCTCAAGGCGCTGCAGCTCTTCGCGTACTCGGTCTCGCATTGAAAATGGCAAACGCCGCAACTTAGCAACAACAGGCGTGATTCCTTCTCTTATCTTGACCTTATGGACAAAATTTGTTGCAAGCCCTAACTTGCCATCAAACAAGTGCGGAAACTGGCAAAACAGTTCACGGTCAAGGCCTTCTGGCGCTTGCGTAATATGGGTGCATTGCAATGACGTACCGTTGATTTGCAGACGCAGCGTTTCGACAGCGTCGATGCCGAGAATGTCAGTACCGTCCTTGACGACGTAGAAGAGAATGTCGGCCTGCCGATCCTGGAAGATGACTGGCGCCGTGAAACACCCCTCGATGGTTATTCTGCGGCGAGAGAAATCGTAGAGTGACGCTGATGTTGGCTGCAAAGGGAAGCGTTTCAACCTTGAATACGTGGCGTTCGACAGAATGGAGACAGCAGAACCCGTGTCTACGAGGAAACGTATAGGAACATCTTGTACGAAGACTTCTGTGTGTATCCCTCCTTTGCACTGCCGGTCGAGAAGCAACACGTTGAGATCGCCGGATGCACTGCAGGTGTCGACTTCTCGGACAGCAAGGGCCCTTTCGTCAGGCATGCCGCTTCTACAGACACGCTGAAAATGTCCTCGTTTGCCACATTTGCTGCAAGTTTTACCCCGCGCCTTGCATGTCTTGGAATCTGCAAGATGCCCTGAAGACCCGCAACGGAAACAGGACTTCGGCTGCTGCGAACGCGGTAACTGCGTTTCTGAGCGGCATGGCATCCGATGTTTTTCGACCTTTTGAACGCTCGCAGCCGATGACTGCAGCTCAAGTGAGTATTTCGTGGCTTCTTCGATACTGTTTGCAATAGCCAGTGCGCGTTCAAGAGTGAGCGAAGTGCCTTCAAGCAGTAAGCGTTCCCGAAGAACAGGGTTGCACGTTTTCGCTACAAGTTGGTCACGAATAAAATCGTCAGCCTGCTTACCGAAGTCGCAACTTAATGCCAGCTCACGCAACGCCGTGACGAACGCTGTTGCAGTCTCCCCGGGCAGTTGGGTGCGTTGTCCGAACCGATGCCGCTCCACGACGACGTTCGTTTTAGAAGTGAAGTAAGCGTCCAACGTAGCCACCGCTGCATCGTACTCGTCGCTCGTACCGCTTCCTTCCTTTCCTTCTGTAGGCGGCGTCGACGATTTCTCCTCCGGCAACGCGTAGTACAAGCGTTGGCCTTCCACACCCAAACAGTGTAGCAGCAAAGCTTTACGGCGCGCAGGTGGGTGAGCGTCGCTCCCGGACGCCAGGAGATAGTTCTTGAAAAGGCGGTGCCACTGCGTCCAAGGAATGGCGGGCTTCCCGGGCGTCGGCAGGAACTCGGGCGGTTGATGCAGGCTCATTGCTTCCGCGTTCGGTTACTTCACCACTCGTCGCCAACTGTTGTATCCCGTACCGTTGGGGAACTGCCCGGAGCAGCCGGAGCACCACCACGTCAAGCACCCGCCACATACATACTTCGACCAACTCCCCTTTTATTCCAGTTCAATGATGAATATATATACAGATGTGCGAGTCAGCTGACCAGATAGGGCGCATGCCTAGCGCCACCTAGTTTATACAAACATAACTACAGAATACAATACCACACAGTTCTTTGTAGTTGACACTCCAGGACCTCCGCTCTTTGGAAGAGACTGGATTAATCGTTTCAACCTTCTCGAGCTGAGCAGTGTATTGAGGATCGACAACCAACTGGGGCCACGTGCAGATCAACTGAACAAGATCCTCGCAGAACACAGGGACGTCTTCGATGATAGCATTGGAAAACTCAAGCACAACAAACTGAAACTGCGTCTTCAAAGTGGTGTGCAACCGAAGTTCTGCAGGCCACGACAGGTGCCTTATGCCTTGAAGGAGAAAGTGAACACTGAGCTTGAACGGTTGGAAGCAGTCGGCATCCTGACAAAAGTGAATCACAGTGATTGGGCCACGCCCGTAGTGCCTGTAGTGAAAGCAAATGGAACTGTCCGCATATGTGGAGACTTCAAAACCACAATCAACCCTCACTTGGTGGTGGACCAGTATCCCTTACCCCGCATTGAGGACATCTTTGCAAAGTTAGCAGGAGGACAGAAGTTTTCAAAGATAGATCTGAGACAAGCCTACCTACGAATGGAAGTAGACGATGAGTCCAAGCCGCTCTTGACCATCAACACAGAAAAAGGGCTGTATCAGTACAACAGAATGATTTTTGGCATCTCTTCTGCACCAGCTGTGTGGCAGAGAACAATAGACCAAATCCTGCAGGGAATCCCAATGTGCCATGCTACTCAAGATGACATTCTTGTCACTGGTGAGTCAGAAGATTCTCATCTCAAGAACCTAGAGCTAGTGCTCAGAAGACTGCAAGAGTATGGGCTCAGAGCTAACCTCCAGAAATGTTCGTTCTTTGAAGACTCCGTAACATACTGTGGTTACAAGCTCGATGGAACCGGGTTACACAAGACAGAGGACAAGATCAAGGCAGTGATACGTGCCCCTACACCCAAGTCCACGTCTGAGTTGAGGTCATTCCTTGGCCTTGTGAACTATTACGGGAAGTTTATTCCAGACAGTGCTAATCTTCTCAGACCACTGCATGCACTTCTGGAGAAATCATCACCATGGAAGTGGACAAAAGAATGTGAGGTGGCATTTCAGCAAGCAAAGAAGATTATAGCCTCAGAAACTGTCCTTGTGTACTACAACCCGAACCTGGAACTACGTCTAGCATGTGATGCTGGCCCCCACGGACTCGGAGCAGTCCTTTCGCACAAAATGCCTAATGGGAGTGAAAGACCCATCGCATTTGCATCTCGAACCTTGAAGGCTTCGGAAAAGCAGTACTCTCAGATAGATAAAGAAGCACTAGCCATTGTCTGGGGTATACAAAAGTTCTATGCATACCTGTATGGAAGACACTTCAAGCTGATCACAGATCATCAGCCTCTGACACATATCTTTGGCCCAACCAGCAGTGTTCCTGCGATGCAAGCTGCACGCATTCAACGTTATGCCTTGTTTCTAGCTGGGCTCGACTACGAGATACAGTACCGCAAGTCATCGGATAATGCCAATGCAGATACATTGTCACGCCTTCCTCTTCCAGACAGTCCTGAAGACAAACCAGATGAAGCTGAACTTTTCTACCTGAACCAAATGGAGCAACTACCTGTAACAGCTCATCAAGTCAGACAAGCCACAGAGCGTGACCGTCTGCTATCGAGAGTCCGCTACCATGTTTTGAACGGGTGGGACTCGTGCAAACAAGACAACGAAATCCTTCCATTCTACAGGCGTAGAGATGAACTCTCTTTACACCACGGCATCATTGTTTGGGGCATAAGAACTGTCATTCCAGCTGTATTGCGAGAAACAGTCCTCAACGACCTGCACTCTGGACATCAAGGCACTGTGAAAATGAAAGCGCTTGCACGTTCGTTTGTGTGGTGGCCATCTGTTGACACCGATATCGAAGCCATCACTAAGAAATGTGCAGGGTGCTCCAGCGAGAGCAACATGCCACCAAAGGTCTCTCTGCACCCGTGGGAAGTGCCGAGTGGACCATGGCGCCGAGTTCATTTAGACTTTGCAGGGCCATTCCTGGGCAAAATGTTTCTTATCGCTGTTGACTCATTCTCAAAATGGCCTGAAATACATGTGATGAGTTCAACTACGGCAGAGTGCACCGTGGATGCACTGCGCGTTATGTTTGCATCTCACGGCATTCCAGAACGCATTGTCACGGACAATGGTCCTCAGTTCACATCGGAAGAGCTTCGGACCTTTCTCATGCAGAATGGTGTGCGACACACATTTAGCGCGCCATATCACCCGGCGACGAACGGTCTCGCAGAAAGGTTCGTGCAGTCCTTCAAGCACAGTATGAAGGCCATGAAAGGAGAGGGATCCATCATCAAGAAGTTGACAAACTTCCTTTTGGCATACCGTACGACACCCCACTGTGCTACTGGTGAGACACCAGCAAACCTTTATCTCGGGCGCGAGCTACGCACTCGACTGGCACTATTACGCCCACAACCAGGTGGACGTACGTATGAGAAACAAGGGTCATCTCAACCAAGTAAGCCTCAGCGCTCCTTTTCTGAGGGGGAAGAAGTTTCTGTGCGCTCCTATACCGGTACAAGTAAATGGGTGCCCGGAACAATCGCAACCAGAACAGGGCCTCTATCATATGAAGTGGAAGTTGGGGGAACAACCTGGAAACGTCACACTGATCAACTGCGCAAGGGTCACACCGACGACAAACGCCATCTGGATCCGGAACCTGAATTCCTACCCAGTATGCAAACCTCCCCGGACAGCGAGACATCACCTGCTTGTGTTCCAGATGAAAACAAATCTGCATCACCTCGACGTGATCCATGTGTGAGTGCACCAGAAGACAAACTTAATACTCCTCGGGTAGCAGTTCCCGTGAGCCTCCCTGATCCTATCACAGGTCGCCCAGTGAGGGTACGTCGACCACCATCGAAACTGGACTTGTAAAAAAAAATTACAAGGGAGGAAGTGTTGTGTGCCAAAAGCAGCGGCGTACCGTGCGTGTGTTGGCAACCGTGGACACAAGCTGCATGCGTGCGTATTGACGCTGTGTGTGGTGTGTGGGTGCCGGCGGCATGGCTTCAACGTTGTGTGTCAGTATTGTACCATGTTCTTAGTTGTGCAATAAATGAAGTGCAGACACAACAGGCTGCAAGCAAGGTACACTGCATTTTAGTTTCTGTGCTAAAATTGGTACATGCGGCACGTTGAGTTCTTCCTCTAGAAAGTTTTGTGTGCTTACCAGCTTCACAACCTTTCCTAGTCACACAGTCTGCTTTCCTGTCGGTACATGCCCCTGTCAGAATTAACTGCTTTTGTTCAATATTTGCTATGGCTTAGGGCATATAATTTATTCCAGAAACTTCCATGCTAAACAACTGTCTCAAGCTACTAAATTTCAATGCGGCTGTAATACAAAAATGCAACAGCATGACAAATGTCTTGCATTTTCAGTGCTACTGTTTTCTTTTTGACGCACATATTATGCCTTAGCAAGCATGCACCGAGACTATGTGGCTGAAAACCTCTACTAATGTGCGTTCAGGGCCTTATGGGCAAGTGACACAGCAACTATGCCAAAGTCCACTTACTGAAGCTTTGGTGCATGTATGAGAACCTTGCTCACACACACGCAGAATTAACCAAACATAAATATGCACTGCAATGCATTTCAGAGACTGCATGGTGGTGCGGGACATTGCATGCCATATGTATATCCGTTGCAGCTCCGAATGTTACGAATTCCTGTTTTTGATTTCCCAATGCTGGTTGCTACATTTCGTAGATAAAAAAGAAAGTACTAAAATAAATGCTTTGTTTTATAGGGTCCTTAGAAATATTCAGTAGATTCAGAATGTAATATCAATGTTGTTTCCCATCAAGGCAGAGGGCCCTTGCAGAGGTAATAGAATATCGTTTTGTGAGTTGCACAGTGAATTATACATTCTTCTTTTTTCCACGGTATTAATTTGTTTGAAAATGTTTGAGATGTTGTTAAAGTAAAAAAACCTTTTCACATGGGTAATTGCTGTTTGTACCCCAACAGAATTATCTTTTTTTTGGTTTCCATGTGCTGTCTGGGGAAGCTAACTGCCATTCTTTAAATTATATGCGTGCTGATTATGGCTGATATACTGTGACATTTCTTTTCTGTTAGGTAAGCTTCAATAGGAAAATTAATCTTCAGACAATGGACACGATGTGAGCAAAATTACAAGCTGTCACTACAAAATGATCTTCTGTATACCGTATACTTCTCTTAATCTGGCAAAGGATATCTTTGCAATTAAATAATGCCCTTTTAACATCAATTTGTGCAGGGAATGTTGCCTCCACAAACTTCGAGTTCTGTTCAAACACCAGAAAAGAGAAAACAAGCGATGGTAAGCAAGGCAGGCAGGCAAGGTTAACCTGAAAACAACATACAACACCAGAGCTTTCACATGTGTGTGTGTGAATGGCTTATTTCTGGCATGTTTTTATTCCTGCAACCCATTTACAGCGCATAGGTAAGGGGTCTGGAGTGACTGGATCAGCTTGATTTTACACCCATGACTCTTGCTAACACACTTAAAACATTTGTATGCCTTTTTTTTTTATCAATAAACCAATCAATTTTTTAGTGTGTGAGTGTCCTCCACATCAAGCTGAGGGGGAGCCCCTGCCAGATCTCTCGGCTTGGAAATGGGTGTCCAGCAACACAAGCAACGGCGAGTGCAATGGAAATTTTTGTTCCTACACCTCAGTGCGAACCTCCTGCATGTTTGTTCCCTCTGAAGAAAGTACATGTGGCTGGAACCGGGCAGCTTGTGATTGTAGGTGACTAAATTTTGATTCTGCTTTATAGGTTGACACTCCGGAGAAAGCTTTCTTGAGAGCACGTGCAGCAAAGTTTGCCTCGGAGCGCATAAAGACTCGAAAGCAGATCAAGCGGCTGCAGCAGTCTAGGAGAAGACCGCAGAAAAAAAAAAAAAAAACGCTTGAATTGAAGGCTGTGCTTCACATGATACATAGGCAAAACATCGTGCTGAAGGATCAGGTGGCCATGCTTGACACCCTTGGAATAGCCAATCAACTCCTCCCTAAAAGACAGATATCCAAGCGCTCTGGCCGGGACGTGCCGAGGCAATTTTCACCTGAGCTCAGGGCCTTTGCGCTGGCACTCAATTTCTACCCGCCACGAGCATACAATTACGCGAGACAGGTCTTCGACACCTGCTTGCCCCACCAAAGAACACTGCAAGAGTGGTAAATGCTGGCTTTTTAACTGAGGCATTCAATGCTGTAAAAATGAAATGCACCGAGATGAGCAGCCGAGGCCACCAAACTGCATGCAGTCTGATCACTGATGAAATGTCAATCAGGCAGCAGGTTCAGTGGAAAAAGGGCACAGGAGTTGATGGTGACTGCCTGCCACAGGCAAAAGCTGCATTTTGTTGCAATGGCAATAGCCATTAACGGACGGTGGAAGCTGCCGCCAGGATACTTTTTTGTAGATGGTCTTGTCGGCGAGCAGTGAGCTAATTTAGTGATATACACAAAGCCTGCTTCTTGCCCACGATGCTGGGGCAATGGTTGTAGCTCTAACATGCGCTGGAGCTCCAGCAAATACAGCCATGTCACAGGAGCTGGGCTGCCGCTTCAAAAATGTAGACCAACTGAAGACGACAATCTCTCATCCTGCCACCCAAAAGCCAGCGGTATGTTAAAACTTGTCACAAATGCTCTATCGCACAAAAAATCAACAAGGGAAACACGGTGGCATGGCAGCATATTGAGCGGCTACATAGTTTGCAACAAAAAGAAGGGCTTCACTTGGCCAACAAGCTGCACAGAGCGCATATTGAATGGCAGGGGCAGCCGAGGAAGGTCAGGCGTGCGACCCAAGCTACGAGCACTTCTGCAGCCACAACACATGCTGAATGTTGAGTGCTCAAAGTAGAAGGTTTTGCCGACTCACAGCCAAGTGAAGAATTTTTGAGGTGCATTAACAATACCTTTGATGCGTAAAATTGAAGGAGCATACAGCAAAAGGGTTTCAAGAAAGTTTTAAATGAGTGAAATTTCAAAGATGAAGCCATGTTTAGAGCCTCCATCAATTACCTGTCATCACTGAGGAAGTCTACCAGTGGCCACAGCATGATTGAGACGGCACAAAAAACGGGATTTTTAGATTTCATCAGATGTATGAAAAGCTTACTTGCACTCTACAATATCACTGTCATGGAAAAGAAAGTCCTCAAATATACATCGGAACACAAAATTTGTCAAGACTGCTGGAACTTTTTTTCAGACTTGTCAGGTCCCACGGAGGCCACAACGACCACCCAACTACTGTACAGTTTCGTGCTGCTTTCAGAAAAGTAGTAGTTCACAATGAGCTCGCTGATGTAGCAACAGGAAACTGCTTACCTTTAGAAACTGCAGCAATCTTGTCCTGCGGTAGTGCTATTATTGCTTCAGCAACTGAGACACTAAACGCGTCAAAAGACAGGAGGCGCATCTTGGATGCGGACACTGCTGCGCAGCACCAATTAGCCAGAGATCACGACTATATCTCACATCCAGAGCATAATACTGAATGGGGATACAGAGTAGTGACGTACCTGGCTGGTTACGTTTCACACAAGTTGCATACTAAGCCGATGTGTGAACAGTGCGCGGCAGCGTTGTTTGCATCTCGGCCACAGGGTAACACATACTCTTTCATTCAGAGAAAAAGTAGCGGATGGCTGAGCTGCCCATCAGAGAGAGAGAGAGAGTGTAATTAAAATCTGTCGTAATTCTGATTCTCTTGTTCGATTGCCATCGCACAGTAAAAACCTGTCATCAAATACTTTGTTAACTAACCCTGTGCATGAAGTTTCGGTTTCATTCCAGCAAAGAGATCTGTTTCTGGAGCTTCATGACCACATGTTTCCACTTGAGGATCATTATGTCCTTCTAGTGCAGAGCGTTGCAGGGTGCTTTTTAAACATAGGCTCTATCACGTAGGCAAGAAGGTCACAGAAAGCTTCCAGGATAGCAATGTGCGACAAATTTTTAGGAAGCTTACCCAGTTTAAGGGCCAGTAGCGGGCATATAGCTACAAGTTTCTTTCCGAAACTGTGAGGCAAAGGAATGCATGTCCAGTGGAGCATCATGTGGGAGAGAGGGGGAAGGGGTTATTATCATATCAGGAGGGTTCTGGCTATGTACTGTGGCCAGTAGTTTAATCTTGCAATAGTCATAACTCCTCAGTCTGAATCCTCTGCTAGTTTTTGCGGATAAATTTTTTGTTCAGCTCACACTCGTCAATGACTGGTTAGTAAACCCTGAACCCCCTTTATTTTTGTGCATAGCATTTACCATGTATATTTAACTATTGTTTTATTGCATGCTGATAATGTAAATAATGCCTCCTATATTTGCTTACTGGCCGTATTGGTTGGTCAAGAGCCCAAATAAATGTTTCTGACTATGCAACATGGTGTCACTGCTTTACTTTCACTATTATACATTTGGTCATGCACTAAACTTTGTGTAAACAGGCCCTGCAGGCCAGCACGAAGTGATGAAATCCTTTCAACAAGAGGTGGAGATTAAGGTAAGTCAACGGGGCCTCTTGCTGGTATGACCAAAAAGAACCATTTCTACATTAGTTCCTGCAGCAATATCTTGGGGATTTGTAAACAAGGTTGAGAAAGGTGGTGCAAGTTGCACAGCTAGGTCGTACCTACAATTACGATCGCGCGTTTCTCTCGGGCCGCACTGCCTCCCTGCACATAGATCAGATTACCACATCCTCTTATACACTCGGAGAGCTCGGAACCCCTCAAGGGGCGGTCCTTTCTCCCCTTTTCTTTAACGTTGCTCTCATCCCCCTAGCTCACAAACTGGCTCTAATCCCACACCTAAAGCATACCCTGTACGCTGATGATATTACCACATGGGCCACTCATGGCTCTGACGGGGAAATTGAGGAAGCTCTTCAGTTAGCAGCAGACACCATCTCCTCTCACGCGTCATCCATCGGGCTCGAATGTTCCCCATCCAAGTCCGCGCTCTTCCTATTTAGGCAAAATCTAGCGCTAACTCGCCCATCCAAATCAATTTAAAAGGATCCCCTATCCCCATCACACCCACCCTCCGCATCCTTGGCCTCCACTTGCAGGATTCTGGACGAAATGAACATACCCTCAAAAGGCTCAAGGCCTCCACGCAATCCGTGTTGCACCTTCTACGCCGAGTGTCCTCCCTTAAAAAGGGTTTAGACGAAGCGGACAACATGAAAGTAGTGCACGCATTTACGCTTAGCCGCATTCTGTACGCAACTCCATATCTCAAATTGAACCGAACGCGTGAACACAATGATCCGCCTTGCGACTAAGGCAGCCCTAAACCTACCTCGTAGCACTAGCACAGCCAAACTTCTTGCACTAGGCATGCATAGCACCATTCAGGAACTAGTTGACGCGCACCTTCAGACACAGTACCTTAGACTTGCCACGAGCGCCACTGGCTGCCATATACTCTCCTCCCTTCGCATCAACATACCCGCTAACCAGTCAACCCTTATACCCATCCCTCGACACATCCATACACCTCTCGTGAAACCCCTTCCTCGAAACGTCCATCCCCAATATCACATCCCTCGCCGTGTAGCTCGCGCTAATGCCCTCCATAAGTACTATGGGCAAGTCCACGATGCCGTTTGGGCAGATGCCGCATGTACAGCGCATGTACAGCAGATGCCCACAATCCAACCCTACCTCACCCCCTAACTCACCGTCTTCCCTCGGGCTCTACGCCCGAGGAGGCAGAGGAGACCGCCATCGCCCTAGCCCTTGCACATTTGGACGCCCAATACATCTTCAGCGACTCCAAAACGGCTCTGTCCAACTTTGCCAGGGGCAGGATTCACGCCCCTGCCTGGCAATTGTTGAACATCCCTACCCAAAATTTACCGCGCAGGGTAGAGCTTCAGTGGGTGCCGGCTCACTCTGGGAACCCTGGAAACGAGGCTGCCGATAAATTGGCCCGAGGTCTGATTTGCCGGGCCCAGGACAGTCTCGATCCAGGATTCTCGAGGGAGCGGGCGCACACCTTTGCAGAGCTCATGCAAATACCCCGTTTGGACCGTCGGACTTACCCTCCTCCCCACCCCTCTCTTACGCACTCCCAACAGATCCTCTTCAGACGCCTCCAGACCCGCTCTCTGTCATCCCCTCAGCTTTTATCCCACTATTGCGGCACATCCCCTGCATGCTCCCTATGTGGTGACCCCCACGCCACACTCTCTCATATCCTTTTCGGCTGCCCTGCTGACCCTCCCCCGTGGGGACAGCACGCCATCTCGAGCTGGGAGGACTGTGAGGTCCTGCTTATGTCTGCAGACCCGACATCGCAGCTTGCTGCGGTGACTCGGGCTCCCGACGTCATGTCCCGGCATGACCTACCTGATGCAGTGCGGGACCGCGCAGTGGCCCAGGGACCCAGCTGGGTCTAAAACTCACTTGCTGAATAAAGTTTTTCTGTCTGTCTGTCTGTCGGCTACGCTGTGTCGTTTATTCTGAACAGGCATATATGTTAGCCCAGTTGAAATTTATCGGCTGAATGAGAATACTGACTAGGTGAGCACCATTGAGGTTATGCTGCAGAATAACTGCATGACAGAGCTGGGTTTGGTCCGACAGTGTAGCTATGGGGTTAACAATTAATAACCCCATGCGACTGAAGCCGAGTTGCATGCGCGCGTATTATACAGGGCTCGTGTGGTCTCGCGCTCATGGCAGCGGCGCATTCAGAGAGGTTTTTCACTTAATCTATATATACATAGTGTCGCAGTGCTAAACGCGCACTGTGCGAATACTACTTGGGGGGGGGGGGGGCGCCTGCGCTCCGGACGACACGGATTTATAAGCTTGGTATTGACTGTCGTATACGATCTCCGAGTGAAATTCCAGCGAGAATAAGCGAGCGTAACAGAGACAAGCATTTTACTGTGAGCGTTTAGCGTTGCAGCAGTCGGTACAGCGCAATTAGTATTTACACCAAAGCGCAAGGCGATCCATTTCAGACACAGATGATCGTGCGAATGCAATGGGATCAAGTGCAGAGCGCTGAGCCGTTGCGGGCTGCAGTGGCCGGACGACCGTTGTTTTAAGGGCTTCGAGAAATAAGGTGCCTCAAAAGCGCGCAACCCGCCGCAGTCGTTTCCCTCGCACGGGCGTAGAGCCGCCGGCAGCCCTTCCGACGCCGAGGAATACGATCGCAAAAGCGTGCTTTTGACACACAGCAAGGCAACGTGGAAAACGCTGAAAGCCTCTGCACGTCTGCATAGTTCGAAAGGATGCAGTAGGCTGCTGAAGAAAGCAACGGCTCGGTGCCGCACAGCCCAATCGCTCCGCATCACCGCACTAACTTTGACGAGAAAAATTGCCGCTAAACGGCGATTCGACACATCCAGAAGTAATCCTCAATGAGTGCGTACCGCTGCGAGGCGAGACGACTTTCAGGCGCAAGGCAAAGCCGAGCACTACACCTCGAAAGCCCATTCGCCGCCACCGAGAAAAAAACTCGGGCTACTCGCACCCACCGCTCCCGGGCCCTTTGCAATAATGAAGCAGTACGCTGTTGTTAGTGGCCCAATTTTTCATAGCAAAAACGACAACTTTGCTAATGGCCCGACTTTCTAAGCCTAAATTTTGGCATTACTTCCACCACACTTTTAACACTGCAGTGCCTGGTGACACGCTGACACGGGAGTGTCACCAGGCTCTGTCTTTAACTGTCGTAAGTGGTTCTGGTTGTTGGCGAAAAATTTGTGTGCAGGGCGTGCAACTGTTTCTTCGAGAACACCTTCGCTGCACTGCACAGGGTAGGGGGAGGGGAGTTAAAGAGATAGAATAGAGGACGGATCAGGAGGCGGAAAGGGCGGCAAGTGCACGGTAGAATGCGGCACGAAAAGCGCGATACACAGGCACGAGAAACAGTGGGCGGGCACACATTGCGAAGCGCGCACTGGTGTGAGTCAGAAGACGCCGATGCACTCATTGATCACAGTATGTTTCTAAATGCAGGACGAGGGGAAGTGGAGACGCCAAAGAGTCTCTTGAAAGGGGTTTGCTGGCACACACAATGTAGCGCGCGATGGTGAAAATTCAGCACACTGGAGCACAATGCACAGGTTTGTGTTCACAGCATGCAGCACCAAGAACTAGGGTGACACTAGATGCGCCTGCGAAGGCATGCCTCATCGACGAAGGAGACGAGAGCGGACAGGGCAGCTTTCCTTTTGTGTGGCGATGCCTCAGGGAAGACTAGGTCGCCGGCAGTGGCAGACGGCAGGCCGAGCTTGCTGTATTCGGCGCACATTATGGAGCGCACGTTAGCATGAGCGGGGCATTCACAGAGCAGGTGCTCAACTGTTTCTGTCTCTGCGCAGTCAATACAGTTTGTGTCGGCCTCTCCCATGAGGCGGTGGCGTCGGTCTGCCGTGAAGACACAACCAATCCTGATGCGCAGGAGTAAAGAGTATGCCGCGCGTCCGAAGGCAAGGTATGGGACAGGCCTTGGGAGCTTGCCGGATGCGACGCGGGGGTCTGGGTGGCAAAGTGCAACCTTGTGGCGCAGTATGTGACGCGCTGCGTCAAAGGCCGAGATAGCCTCACAAACTGGAGCTGCTGGGTTGGAGTGGGCTGCCTTGGCGAGTCGGTCAGCAGCTTCGTTTCCTGGCACTCCCACATGGGATGGCACCAACTGCAACAAAATATCACAGCCGCGCGCACTGAGCGTACACAGTTTGTGGTGTCGCTGCTTAAAGATTACGCGTTATAAATATTACGTAACAGCACACGGTGAAGGCCGAGAGCACGGTGTAAGGATAGGTGTACCAACGGCGCCGCTTGCCTTGTGCTCCGGACGTTGCGCGAGTAGTCTCGCGGTTTTGCTGCCCGCTGATAGATGGCGGAACACGACAACAAGCCTCAAACCAGCGCCGGGTGGATACAACTTAAGAGACTCCGCAATTTTGAATCCCAACTGGCCTCTCCCATGTACCGCAAAATGCTCGACTGGTAGCCCAGTGTAGTTCTCGCTGCAAAAGGCCGTTCAAGTTAAAGCACTTTGAAGCGCAAGCATTATTTACTTTGGCGCATTTGATCTAAGGAGAACTTACCTTTGCAACTTTGAACAGAGGGCACTTCGAAAGCAACAACTTCTTCCAATTTGCTAAGTTGTGTTTGTTTTTCCATTGGTATATAAAGTTGAATGCAACAGAGATGAAATGTTTAATTGTCTGAAGCAACCCTGCTAGCAGCAGAAGTACGAACGTCCCACGTATCTATCTGCTTAAATTCTATTTTTGTTTCCAGAAGTAAAAACAAACTAATAGCAACACAAAAACAGACAATATTTTCGGTAAAACGTACCTTTGCAACTTTTATCAGAGGCCACAAGCAGGACTACAACTTCGTACGAAGGGTTATTTTAGTTTTGTTTCTCCATATGTTATACAAATTTTTCTTCAAGAGAGATAGCAAGCCAAATTGCCTGAAGCAATCTACCTCCGAAAGGCACGAATTATTTGCAGTAATAAAAAAAACGATTAATAGCAAACTAAACGCAAACATTATTTGCGTTGGCGGATTTGATATAAAAAATACTTACCTTTGCAACTTTCAAAAGAGGACACTTGCAAAGCAACAACTTCTTGCTATGTGCTATGTCATGTTTGTCTCTCCATGTATTTTACAAAGTAAAATACAAGATTGATGACAACTTCAATTGTCTGAAGCAGCCGTACTTACAGCAGTAGTCCAAGCTTCCCTCGTATTTTGCCTACTTAAATTCCATTTTATTTAAAGTAAATTAAACTAGTAGCAAAACAAAAACAAACATTAGTTAGTTTGGCACATTTTATTAAAAAGAAAATTCGTACCTATGCATCGTTTAACAGGCGGCACTTGCAACGCTACAACTTCTTGCTAACGTGTAATTTAGGTTTGTTTCTCCACCTGTTATACAAGCTTTTATGCAAGAGAGATGACATGCTAAATTCCCTGAAGCAACGTGCTCGCAAAAATTGCATTTTAATTTGCATTATAAAAAAAAAACTAATCGCAAAATTAAACGCAACCGTTACTCATGTTGGCGCAATTGATTGTCTTGAATAAACAGCGGGAACAAAGACGTCGTCTTTGTTCGCTCTGTTTATTCAAGATGCTTAACCAACTAGCCCGCCAAAACGCGTTAACGCAATTGATTGAAAAAAGTACTTCAATCTGTATTCCGGGTCTTTCGGTTATGTGCGCTTGTAATTACGGCGCTGTCAAGCTGTTTCAATTCCCGCTAATGAATTTTCACGGCCAAACCTCAAGAAAACTTTCTCTGTCCTGTGTTCGTCCCTTTATTTAATATGCCTCTCTATTGTAAGGGACCCTGCACAGCAATTATTAATTGACACATTGGAGAAAATTCACAACAGGGCAGCAAGATTCGTCTCGGGCAGGTACGGGCGCAGGGATAGTGAATAATGTCTTGACGTGGGAAAGTCTTGCCGCTTCTAAACGACATGACCATTCTTGTAAAATTCGCGAGTACCGTCACGAACTTGTTCGCGAATTCATTTTTGGTTGAAACTTTGCAACAGTGGAATCGACTTTCGGAGGTCCTAGTGTGCGCTGTAAACGAAGACGTGTTTTCTGCCAATCCGGGACCATGCTATACTGCTATAACACCTTCGGGCAATGCGGGGTAATTCTTGAATAAAAATTCAAGTGCGAACTTTTCGGCGTGCGTCGTCTGTTCGCGCTTAAGTTTGGGCAGTGGTTTAGGACGCTTCATTCACTCGCTGCAAGTTGGCCTGTTATATATTGTCGCAGCGCGAGTTGCTACAGCGCGGAGCTGAATATTTGATGTACCAGCACCGGCTGCCCAACATTACGAGCGACCGCTTTTTGTAAATGGCTGCGAAGAGAGCTTATATCATGCAAATCCTTGGAGGAATATCGGTACTTTTTAAACACCTGTTGCGCCGGATCAGTGGTACTTAAGAGCGCTCGAGGCGACCGAGCCGACGACTCGGGTTCAATAACGCGGCCGCGCGTTTCGATGAAGGCGAAATTTAAGACAGGAATGTGCTGTGAAATATCAGACTCTCAGGTGGTCGAAATTAATCCAGAGCCCTTCACTACGGCGTCCCTCATCGACAACGTGCCCCACAATTTACAATTTTCTGCACATTTTCTAGACATCGCAGAGCTTTCATGTACACTGCATCGGAGCTGCAAGGGTTTCTTGCTGCGCGGTATCACGTGAGCTGCCTTTGGCTGTGTTGTGTGCCAAAAGCAGCGGCGTACCGTGCGTGTGTTGGCAACCGTGGACACAAGCTGCATGCGTGCGTATTGACGCTGTGTGTGGTGTGTGGGTGCCGGCGGCATGGCTTCAATGTTGTGTGTCAGTATTGTACCATGTTCTTAGTTGTGCAATAAATGAAGCGCAGACACAACAAATGGCGACGAGGATGGGATCAAGAACGCTCCAAGAACGGCCTGAAGATCACCACATCAAGCGACAGTAACTGGCAGCCGCAAGAAGAGCATTGACAAACACGAAGTGTCAGGCCTAACTCTGCGAGCCCTACGCTGGGCGGGAGAACAATGGCAGCTCAAGCAGCGCTAATCGGTAAGCTCGACAGTTTCGATGACACTGTTGAAGACTGGTCGTCGTATATAGAAAGGGCGGACGAATACTTCGCGCTCAACAGCTTACCGGAAGAGAAGAAGGTAGCGGCTATAATTACAAGCATGGGAGCGAAAACTTACGCTATCCTTCGCAAGCTGACCACGCCGAACAAACCCTCAGAGAAAACGTACGCAGACATTAAAAAGTACCTGGGAGACTACTTTTCACCTGTGCCTCTTGAAATGTCTGAGCGACATCGGTTCTACAAGAGACTTCAGAGAGAAGGCGAGTCTGCTAACGAATATATGGCAGAACTGCGGCGGCTTTCACAGAGCTGCAACTTTGGGTCATTTTTGGACCAGGCACTGCGGGATAAATTTGTGTGCGGTCTTCGCTACGTGCAAGTCCAGCAGAGATTGCTAACCGCAAAAAAGGTTACGCTAGAGCACGCCCTTGACGAAGCAGTAGCACATGAACTTGCCGTGAAGGACATCGCCGAATTCAAAAGCAGGGAAGAAGTGCCGGCTTCCGTGGCTCATGTCGAGAAGGAAGCACGACGATGTTACAGGTGTGACCGCAAGGGGCATACACCGTCCAAATGCAAGTTTCTCACAAGTGTTTGCCACAAGTGCAATAAAGTTGGCCACATTAGTACCGCGTGTAAAAGCAAGTCAAGCGACGCCAATAGAGCACCACGCCGGTCAAGCCTTACTTACAAGAATAGGCAGGCTTCAAAAAGTCAAGTGCATGCCATTGAACAAGACAGTGATGCATTTGAACTTCTGGCACATGTCGACATTGGGAACAAAAGCAGTCCGATCTGGCTGAAGCCACAGATCGAAGGGCACACATTGGAAATGGAGATGGACACTGGATCCAAGTATTCTCTTGTGCCAAGAACCACGTACGAAGCGCATCTCTCTCATCTGCCTCTGGAGGGAACTTCAGTACGGTTCAAGACGCTGACTGGTCAAGCTTTCAGCCCTAACGGTGTGGCAACAGCCAATGTCACGTTTGGGAAGTCAACGCAACGTGTGCAGTTTGTTGTATCCCGTACCGTTGGGGAACTGCCCGGTCCGACTGCCCGGAGCAGCCGGAGCACCACCACGTCAAGCACCCGCCACATACATACCTCGACCAACTCCCCTTTTATTCCAGTTCAATGATGAATATATATACAGATGTGCGAGTCAGCTGACCAGATAGGGCGCATGCCTAGCGCCACCTAGTTTATACAAACATAACTACAGAATACAATACCACATTATTCCCCCTCAAAAGAGTTAGCAACTAACACTGGAAAAACACAAACACTCAATGTCTTTCATAGTCTTTAAACCACACTGGTGGTCTTCTTTGTCTCGTCGAATGCCTCAGTCCTGGAACGTCCCTTTCAACTGGCGTCTGAACAAATGGCTGCTGGGGTGGGTCGTGGTTCTCCTGCTGTGGTTCGCCAAGTGGTTTTGCTGATTCAGGCGAACAACTTTTCGGAACTGTAGGTGGTGGAACTGGTTGGGGGCAAGGTACCAGCCGACTCCGATTCCATGTGCGGCCATCATTGAGCTTGTAGGTATCTTGACCACATTGGTCCACAATGGTGAATGGACTCGAGTAGCTCAGAGCGCCCTTAGCACGTGACCAGGCAACTTGACTCTCACCGGTTGACCTGTTGTTAATGGAGAGTACTTTGCAGCTCGTCGACGGTCAGTGTAAGTCTTACTTGCTTGTTGCCTTTGTGCTACTCTGCTGTGGATGGACTTCATCGCTGCCTGCGGATCTTGAAAAAACTCTTTACCTGGCGCTCCTACAAGATCAAGTTTTGTTCTGGGATGACGGCCGTGAAGAAGGACGGAAGGCTTCACTCCTGTGGTCGCATGCGGTGTGAAACGGTAGACTCCCAGGTATTCGGTGATAGCTTCCTTCAAAGGCCGATGTTCTTGTGCGCAGACTTGAACGTACTCTTTGAGTACTCGATTAAACCTCTCTACCTGCCCGTTAGCTTGCGGATGATAGACTGCCGAATACGTATGAGCGATGCCACGTTCTTTGAGGAAACTGTCAAACTCCAAGGCTGTCAACTGAGCACCATGATCACTCACAATCTCGTCTGGATATCCTTCCCTGCTGAAGATGCTTCGCAGAAAGGAGATGACTGTTGCAGTTGTCACCCTTGCTGAGAAACAAACCTCAGGCCACTTGCTGTAGTAATCGATGGCTGTAATGGCAAAACGGCAATCTGCCGGCACTTCGGAAAAAGGGCCCACAATATCGATGCCTAGCTTCTGCCATGGTGCAGATGGGAATGCAACTGGCTGCAGAGGTGGTGTCACGGGTTTTGCAGACTTGTCAACAGATTGGCATACCGCGCAGGATGCAATGAATTGTTCTACTTGCTTGCACATAGCAGGCCACCAGTATTGCTCACGTAGTCGCTGCTTTGTCCTCGTTATTCCCGGATGAGACTCGTGGGCTGCGTCAAGAAGCCGTGCTACGAGGGACGAAGGTACTACAAATTTGTCACCACGAAGCAGGAGGTCTCCAACGACTGAGAGCTCAGTTTGCACCCGGTAGAACGGAACTGCTTCGGCAGGCAACATCTTCACTGCGGGCCATGCCGATGTCACCCACTTTATAACCTGCTGCAGCAACGGGCCCTGCATCGTTTCAATGACAAACTCTTCATGAGTAATGCATGTTGAGACAACACAAACAGTCTCTTCTTCCTCTTCCTCCACACGACCTGGAAGGGGCATCCTTGAAAGAGCATCAGCAACAGTATTCTTGTCACCCTTGTGAAATTCAATCGTGAAGTTGTATGCCAACAGTCTGGCGTGCCACCTCGCAATCCGGAACGGTCGGCGACCTACTCCCTTTGTACTAAGGAGTGTGACCAGAGCCTGGTGATCGGTGCGTAATATAAATGAACGACCCCAAAGGTACACTCTCCAATATTCGCATGCCCACAAGCAAGCAAGGGCTTCCAATTCCCCTACAGAATACTTCTGTTCCTGTGAAGTAAGCCTGCGAGAAGCAAAAGCAATCGTCACCAGTTCATCATTCCTTGTCTGTTGCAACACTGCTCCCAAGCCAATGGATGAGGCATCCGTAGTGACAATAATGTCACCCGCAGGATCAAATAGCTGTAAACATCTTGTGGCCAGGGAACATTTCAGTTGCTCGAAACAAGCTTGTCTTGCAGGGTTCCATGTGAATGTGGCATTCTTACGTAGCAACTCTCGAAGAGGCTCGACAACCACCGCATAGTCAGGTATAAATTTGGCGTAGTAGCCTACCATGCCCAAGAATGAGCGCAGAGTACCGACATTTCTTGGGGCTGGCACAGCCTTGATGGCGTCAATGTTACTTTGTAAAGGGCGTATTCCCTTGTGACTGATCCTGTGACCAAGGAAGTCGACTTCTTGCACATTAAAAATGCATTTGTCATTCAACTTCAATCCAGCCTTTGCAATCAAGTGCAAAACTTGTTTCAAATTCTTGAAGTGCTCTTCACGTGTGCTTCCGTACACAATGACATCATCTATGTAGCACAAAGTGTTTTTGCAGTTCTGCAAAATAGTGGCCATCATTTTCTGAAACGCAGACGGTGCTGATGCAAGACCGAAACAGACGCGCTTGAATCTGTACAGTCCACTATCGGTTATGAAGGTAGTCAGTTCCCTGCTTTCAGGGCTTAGCAGAACTTGGTGATATGCAGCTGCTAAATCAATCTTTGAAAAGTAATTTGCGCCATGAAGTTTGTGCAATATTTCTTCCGTGTGCGGCAGTGGAAATTTGTCAACGACAATCGCTTTGTTTGGTTCGCGCAGATCGACACAAATTCTTATCTTGCCGTTTTTCTTTGCTACTACTACGATTGGAGACACCCATTCAGACGTGTCAATCTTTTCTATGACATCTTCTTGCTCAAGGCGCTGCAGCTCTTCGCGTACTCGGTCTCGCATTGAAAATGGCAAACGCCGCAACTTAGCAACAACAGGCGTGATTCCTTCTCTTATCTTGACCTTATGGACAAAATTTGTTGCAAGCCCTAACTTGCCATCAAACAAGTGCGGAAACTGGCAAAACAGTTCACGGTCAAGGCCTTCTGGCGCTTGCGTAATATGGGTGCATTGCAATGACGTACCGTTGATTTGCAGACGCAGCGTTTCGACAGCGTCGATGCCGAGAATGTCAGTACCGTCCTTGACGACGTAGAAGAGAATGTCGGCCTGCCGATCCTGGAAGATGACTGGCGCCGTGAAACACCCCTCGATGGTTATTCTGCGGCGAGAGAAATCGTAGAGTGACGCTGATGTTGGCTGCAAAGGGAAGCGTTTCAACCTTGAATACGTGGCGTTCGACAGAATGGAGACAGCAGAACCCGTGTCTACGAGGAAACGTATAGGAACATCTTGTACGAAGACTTCTGTGTGTATCCCTCCTTTGCACTGCCGGTCGAGAAGCAACACGTTGAGATCGCCGGATGCACTGCAGGTGTCGACTTCTCGGACAGCAAGGGCCCTTTCGTCAGGCATGCCGCTTCTACAGACACGCTGAAAATGTCCTCGTTTGCCACATTTGCTGCAAGTTTTACCCCGCGCCTTGCATGTCTTGGAATCTGCAAGATGCCCTGAAGACCCGCAACGGAAACAGGACTTCGGCTGCTGCGAACGCGGTAACTGCGTTTCTGAGCGGCATGGCATCCGATGTTTTTCGACCTTTTGAACGCTCGCAGCCGATGACTGCAGCTCAAGTGAGTATTTCGTGGCTTCTTCGATACTGTTTGCAATAGCCAGTGCGCGTTCAAGAGTGAGCGAAGTGCCTTCAAGCAGTAAGCGTTCCCGAAGAACAGGGTTGCACGTTTTCGCTACAAGTTGGTCACGAATAAAATCGTCAGCCTGCTTACCGAAGTCGCAACTTAATGCCAGCTCACGCAACGCCGTGACGAACGCTGTTGCAGTCTCCCCGGGCAGTTGGGTGCGTTGTCCGAACCGATGCCGCTCCACGACGACGTTCGTTTTAGAAGTGAAGTAAGCGTCCAACGTAGCCACCGCTGCATCGTACTCGTCGCTCGTACCGCTTCCTTCCTTTCCTTCTGTAGGCGGCGTCGACGATTTCTCCTCCGGCAACGCGTAGTACAAGCGTTGGCCTTCCACACCCAAACAGTGTAGCAGCAAAGCTTTACGGCGCGCAGGTGGGTGAGCGTCGCTCCCGGACGCCAGGAGATAGTTCTTGAAAAGGCGGTGCCACTGCGTCCAAGGAATGGCGGGCTTCCCGGGCGTCGGCAGGAACTCGGGCGGTTGATGCAGGCTCATTGCTTCCGCGTTCGGTTACTTCACCACTCGTCGCCAACTGTTGTATCCCGTACCGTTGGGGAACTGCCCGGAGCAGCCGGAGCACCACCACGTCAAGCACCCGCCACATACATACTTCGACCAACTCCCCTTTTATTCCAGTTCAATGATGAATATATATACAGATGTGCGAGTCAGCTGACCAGATAGGGCGCATGCCTAGCGCCACCTAGTTTATACAAACATAACTACAGAATACAATACCACACAGTTCTTTGTAGTTGACACTCCAGGACCTCCGCTCTTTGGAAGAGACTGGATTAATCGTTTCAACCTTCTCGAGCTGAGCAGTGTATTGAGGATCGACAACCAACTGGGGCCACGTGCAGATCAACTGAACAAGATCCTCGCAGAACACAGGGACGTCTTCGATGATAGCATTGGAAAACTCAAGCACAACAAACTGAAACTGCGTCTTCAAAGTGGTGTGCAACCGAAGTTCTGCAGGCCACGACAGGTGCCTTATGCCTTGAAGGAGAAAGTGAACACTGAGCTTGAACGGTTGGAAGCAGTCGGCATCCTGACAAAAGTGAATCACAGTGATTGGGCCACGCCCGTAGTGCCTGTAGTGAAAGCAAATGGAACTGTCCGCATATGTGGAGACTTCAAAACCACAATCAACCCTCACTTGGTGGTGGACCAGTATCCCTTACCCCGCATTGAGGACATCTTTGCAAAGTTAGCAGGAGGACAGAAGTTTTCAAAGATAGATCTGAGACAAGCCTACCTACGAATGGAAGTAGACGATGAGTCCAAGCCGCTCTTGACCATCAACACAGAAAAAGGGCTGTATCAGTACAACAGAATGATTTTTGGCATCTCTTCTGCACCAGCTGTGTGGCAGAGAACAATAGACCAAATCCTGCAGGGAATCCCAATGTGCCATGCTACTCAAGATGACATTCTTGTCACTGGTGAGTCAGAAGATTCTCATCTCAAGAACCTAGAGCTAGTGCTCAGAAGACTGCAAGAGTATGGGCTCAGAGCTAACCTCCAGAAATGTTCGTTCTTTGAAGACTCCGTAACATACTGTGGTTACAAGCTCGATGGAACCGGGTTACACAAGACAGAGGACAAGATCAAGGCAGTGATACGTGCCCCTACACCCAAGTCCACGTCTGAGTTGAGGTCATTCCTTGGCCTTGTGAACTATTACGGGAAGTTTATTCCAGACAGTGCTAATCTTCTCAGACCACTGCATGCACTTCTGGAGAAATCATCACCATGGAAGTGGACAAAAGAATGTGAGGTGGCATTTCAGCAAGCAAAGAAGATTATAGCCTCAGAAACTGTCCTTGTGTACTACAACCCGAACCTGGAACTACGTCTAGCATGTGATGCTGGCCCCCACGGACTCGGAGCAGTCCTTTCGCACAAAATGCCTAATGGGAGTGAAAGACCCATCGCATTTGCATCTCGAACCTTGAAGGCTTCGGAAAAGCAGTACTCTCAGATAGATAAAGAAGCACTAGCCATTGTCTGGGGTATACAAAAGTTCTATGCATACCTGTATGGAAGACACTTCAAGCTGATCACAGATCATCAGCCTCTGACACATATCTTTGGCCCAACCAGCAGTGTTCCTGCGATGCAAGCTGCACGCATTCAACGTTATGCCTTGTTTCTAGCTGGGCTCGACTACGAGATACAGTACCGCAAGTCATCGGATAATGCCAATGCAGATACATTGTCACGCCTTCCTCTTCCAGACAGTCCTGAAGACAAACCAGATGAAGCTGAACTTTTCTACCTGAACCAAATGGAGCAACTACCTGTAACAGCTCATCAAGTCAGACAAGCCACAGAGCGTGACCGTCTGCTATCGAGAGTCCGCTACCATGTTTTGAACGGGTGGGACTCGTGCAAACAAGACAACGAAATCCTTCCATTCTACAGGCGTAGAGATGAACTCTCTTTACACCACGGCATCATTGTTTGGGGCATAAGAACTGTCATTCCAGCTGTATTGCGAGAAACAGTCCTCAACGACCTGCACTCTGGACATCAAGGCACTGTGAAAATGAAAGCGCTTGCACGTTCGTTTGTGTGGTGGCCATCTGTTGACACCGATATCGAAGCCATCACTAAGAAATGTGCAGGGTGCTCCAGCGAGAGCAACATGCCACCAAAGGTCTCTCTGCACCCGTGGGAAGTGCCGAGTGGACCATGGCGCCGAGTTCATTTAGACTTTGCAGGGCCATTCCTGGGCAAAATGTTTCTTATCGCTGTTGACTCATTCTCAAAATGGCCTGAAATACATGTGATGAGTTCAACTACGGCAGAGTGCACCGTGGATGCACTGCGCGTTATGTTTGCATCTCACGGCATTCCAGAACGCATTGTCACGGACAATGGTCCTCAGTTCACATCGGAAGAGCTTCGGACCTTTCTCATGCAGAATGGTGTGCGACACACATTTAGCGCGCCATATCACCCGGCGACGAACGGTCTCGCAGAAAGGTTCGTGCAGTCCTTCAAGCACAGTATGAAGGCCATGAAAGGAGAGGGATCCATCATCAAGAAGTTGACAAACTTCCTTTTGGCATACCGTACGACACCCCACTGTGCTACTGGTGAGACACCAGCAAACCTTTATCTCGGGCGCGAGCTACGCACTCGACTGGCACTATTACGCCCACAACCAGGTGGACGTACGTATGAGAAACAAGGGTCATCTCAACCAAGTAAGCCTCAGCGCTCCTTTTCTGAGGGGGAAGAAGTTTCTGTGCGCTCCTATACCGGTACAAGTAAATGGGTGCCCGGAACAATCGCAACCAGAACAGGGCCTCTATCATATGAAGTGGAAGTTGGGGGAACAACCTGGAAACGTCACACTGATCAACTGCGCAAGGGTCACACCGACGACAAACGCCATCTGGATCCGGAACCTGAATTCCTACCCAGTATGCAAACCTCCCCGGACAGCGAGACATCACCTGCTTGTGTTCCAGATGAAAACAAATCTGCATCACCTCGACGTGATCCATGTGTGAGTGCACCAGAAGACAAACTTAATACTCCTCGGGTAGCAGTTCCCGTGAGCCTCCCTGATCCTATCACAGGTCGCCCAGTGAGGGTACGTCGACCACCATCGAAACTGGACTTGTAAAAAAAAATTACAAGGGAGGAAGTGTTGTGTGCCAAAAGCAGCGGCGTACCGTGCGTGTGTTGGCAACCGTGGACACAAGCTGCATGCGTGCGTATTGACGCTGTGTGTGGTGTGTGGGTGCCGGCGGCATGGCTTCAACGTTGTGTGTCAGTATTGTACCATGTTCTTAGTTGTGCAATAAATGAAGTGCAGACACAACAGGCTGCAAGCAAGGTACACTGCATTTTAGTTTCTGTGCTAAAATTGGTACATGCGGCACGTTGAGTTCTTCCTCTAGAAAGTTTTGTGTGCTTACCAGCTTCACAACCTTTCCTAGTCACACAGTCTGCTTTCCTGTCGGTACATGCCCCTGTCAGAATTAACTGCTTTTGTTCAATATTTGCTATGGCTTAGGGCATATAATTTATTCCAGAAACTTCCATGCTAAACAACTGTCTCAAGCTACTAAATTTCAATGCGGCTGTAATACAAAAATGCAACAGCATGACAAATGTCTTGCATTTTCAGTGCTACTGTTTTCTTTTTGACGCACATATTATGCCTTAGCAAGCATGCACCGAGACTATGTGGCTGAAAACCTCTACTAATGTGCGTTCAGGGCCTTATGGGCAAGTGACACAGCAACTATGCCAAAGTCCACTTACTGAAGCTTTGGTGCATGTATGAGAACCTTGCTCACACACACGCAGAATTAACCAAACATAAATATGCACTGCAATGCATTTCAGAGACTGCATGGTGGTGCGGGACATTGCATGCCATATGTATATCCGTTGCAGCTCCGAATGTTACGAATTCCTGTTTTTGATTTCCCAATGCTGGTTGCTACATTTCGTAGATAAAAAAGAAAGTACTAAAATAAATGCTTTGTTTTATAGGGTCCTTAGAAATATTCAGTAGATTCAGAATGTAATATCAATGTTGCTTCCCATCAAGGCAGAGGGCCCTTGCAGAGGTAATAGAATATCGTTTTGTGAGTTGCACAGTGAATTATACATTCTTCTTTTTTCCACGGTATTAATTTGTTTGAAAATGTTTGAGATGTTGTTAAAGTAAAAAAACCTTTTCACATGGGTAATTGCTGTTTGTACCCCAACAGAATTATCTTTTTTTTGGTTTCCATGTGCTGTCTGGGGAAGCTAACTGCCATTCTTGAAATTATATGCGTGCTGATTATGGCTGATATACTGTGACATTTCTTTTCTGTTAGGTAAGCTTCAATAGGAAAATTAATCTTCAGACAATGGACACGATGTGAGCAAAATTACAAGCTGTCACTACAAAATGATCTTCTGTATACCGTATGCTTCTCTTAATCTGGCAAAGGATATCTTTGCAATTAAATAATGCCCTTTTAACATCAATTTATGCAGGGAATGTTGCCTCCACAAACTTCGAGTTCTGTTCAAACACCAGAAAAGAGAAAACAAGCGGTGGTAAGTAAGGCAGGCAGGCAAGGTTAACCTGAAAACAACATACAACACCAGAGCTTTCACATGTGTGTGTGTGAATGGCTTATTTCTGGCATGTTTTTATTACTGCAACCCATTTACAGCACATAGGTAAGGGGTCTTGAGTGACTGGATCAGCTTGATTTTACACCCATGACTCTTGCTAACACATTTAAAACATTTGTATGCCTTTTGTTTTTTTATCAATAAACCAATCAATTTTTTAGTGTGTGAGTGTCCTCCACATCAAGCTGAGGGGGAGGCCCTGCCAGATCTCTCGGCTTGGAAATGGGTGTCCAGCAACACAAGCAATGGCGAGTGCAATGGAAATTTTTGTTCCTACACCTCAGTGCGAACCTCCTGCATGTTTGTTCCCTCTGAAGAAAGTACATGTGGCTGGAACCGGGCAGCTTGTGATTGTAGGTGACTAAATTTTGATTCTGCTTTATAGGTTGACACTCCGGAGAAAGCTTTCTTGAGAGCACGTGCAGCAAAGTTTGCCTCGGAGCGCATAAAGACTCGAAAGCAGATCAAGCGGCTGCAGCAGTCTAGGAGAAGACCGCAGAAAAAAAAAAAAAAAACGCTTGAATTGAAGGCTGTGCTTCACATGATACATAGGCAAAACATCGTGCTGAAGGATCAGGTGGCCATGCTTGACACCCTTGGAATAGCCAATCAACTCCTCCCTAAAAGACAGATATCCAAGCGCTCTGGCCGGGACGTGCCGAGGCAATTTTCACCTGAGCTCAGGGCCTTTGCGCTGGCACTCAATTTCTACTCGCCACGAGCATACAATTACGCGAGACAGGTCTTCGACACCTGCTTGCCCCACCAAAGAACACTGCAAGAGTGGTAAATGCTGGCTTTTTAACTGAGGCATTCAATGCTGTAAAAATGAAATGCACCGAGATGAGCAGCCGAGGCCACCAAACTGCATGCAGTCTGATCACTGATGAAATGTCAATCAGGCAGCAGGTTCAGTGGAAAAAGGGCACAGGAGTTGATGGTGACTGCCTGCCACAGGCAAAAGCTGCTTTTTGTTGCAATGGCAATAGCCATTAACGGACGGTGGAAGCTGCCGCCAGGATACTTTTTTGTAGATGGTCTTGTCGGCGAGCAGTGAGCTAATTTAGTGATATACACAAAGCCTGCTTCTTGCCCACGATGCTGGGGCAATGGTTGTAGCTCTAACATGCGCTGGAGCTCCAGCAAATACAGCCATGTCACAGGAGCTGGGCTGCCGCTTCAAAAATGTAGACCAACTGAAGACGACAATCTCTCATCCTGCCACCCAAAAACCAGCGGTATGTTAAAACTTGTCACAAATGCTCTATCGCACAAAAAATCAACAAGGGAAACACGGTGGCATGGCAGCATATTGAGCGGCTACATAGTTTGCAACAAAAAGAAGGGCTTCACTTGGCCAACAAGCTGCACAGAGCGCATATTGAATGGCAGGGGCAGCCGAGGAAGGTCAGGCGTGCGACCCAAGCTACGAGCACTTCTGCAGCCACAGCACTTGCTGAATGTTGAGTGC
The DNA here is from genome assembly GCF_052857255.1 of Amblyomma americanum. Lineage (NCBI taxonomy): Eukaryota > Metazoa > Arthropoda > Arachnida > Ixodida > Ixodidae > Amblyomma > Amblyomma americanum. The sequence continues at coordinate 211,320,362 of NC_135501.1, read as the reverse complement.
TCAAAGTAGAAGGTTTTGCCGACTCACAGCCAAGTGAAGAATTTTTGAGGTGCATTAACAATACCTTTGATGCGTAAAATTGAAGGAGCATACAGCAAAAGGGTTTCAAGAAAGTTTTAAATGAGTGAAATTTCAAAGATGAAGCCATGTTTAGAGCCTCCATCAATTACCTGTCATCACTGAGGAAGTCTACCAGTGGCCACAGCATGATTGAGACGGCACAAAAAACGGGATTTTTAGATTTCATCAGATGTATGAAAAGCTTACTTGCACTCTACAATATCACTGTCATGGAAAAGAAAGTCCTCAAATATACATCGGAACACAAAATTTGTCAAGACTGCTGGAACTTTTTTTCAGACTTGTCAGGTCCCACGGAGGCCACAACGACCTCCCAACTACTGTACAGTTTCGTGCTGCTTTCAGAAAAGTAGTAGTTCACAATGAGCTCGCTGATGTAGCAACAGGAAACTGCTTACCTTTAGAAACTGCAGCAATCTTGTCCTGCGGTAGTGCTATTATTGCTTCAGCAACTGAGACACTAAACGCGTCAAAAGACAGGAGGCGCATCTTGGATGCGGACACTGCTGCGCAGCACCAATTAGCCAGAGATCACGACTATATCTCACATCCAGAGCATAATACTGAATGGGGATACAGAGTAGTGACGTACCTGGCTGGTTACGTTTCACACAAGTTGCATACTAAGCCGATGTGTGAACAGTGCGCGGCAGCGTTGTTTGCATCTCGGCCACAGGGTAACACATACTCTTTCATTCAGAGAAAAAGTAGCGGATGGCTGAGCTGCCCATCAGAGAGAGAGAGAGAGTGTAATTAAAATCTGTCGTAATTCTGATTCTCTTGTTCGATTGCCATCGCACAGTAAAAACCTGTCATCAAATACTTTGTTAACTAACCCTGTGCATGAAGTTTCGGTTTCATTCCAGCAAAGAGATCTGTTTCTGGAGCTTCATGACCACATGTTTCCACTTGAGGATCATTATGTCCTTCTAGTGCAGAGCGTTGCAGGGTGCTTTTTAAACATAGGCTCTATCACGTAGGCAAGAAGGTCACAGAAAGCTTCCAGGATAGCAATGTGCGACAAATTTTTAGGAAGCTTACCCAGTTTAAGGGCCAGTAGCGGGCATATAGCTACAAGTTTCTTTCCGAAACTGTGAGGCAAAGGAATGCATGTCCAGTGGAGCATCATGTGGGAGAGAGGGGGAAGGGGTTATTATCATATCAGGAGGGTTCTGGCTATGTACTGTGGCCAGTAGTTTAATCTTGCAATAGTCATAACTCCTCAGTCTGAATCCTCTGCTAGTTTTTGCGGATAAATTTTTTGTTCAGCTCACACTCGTCAATGACTGGTTAGTAAACCCTGAACCCCCTTTATTTTTGTGCATAGCATTTACCATGTATATTTAACTATTGTTTTATTGCATGCTGATAATGTAAATAATGCCTCCTATATTTGCTTACTGGTCGTATTGGTTGGTCAAGAGCCTAAATAAATGTTTCTGACTATGCAACATGGTGTCACTGCTTTACTTTCACTATTATACATTTGGTCATGCACTAAACTTTGTGTAAACAGGCCCTGCAGGCCAGCACGAAGTGATGAAATCCTTTCAACAAGAGGTGGAGATTAAGGTAAGTCAACGGGGCCTCTTGCTGGTATGACCAAAAAGAACCATTTCTACATTAGTTCCTGCAGCAATATCTTGGGGATTTGTAAACAAGGTTGAGAAAGGTGGTGCAAGTTGCACAGCTAGGTCGTACCTACAATTACGATCGCGCGTTTCTCTCGGGCCGCACTGCCTCCCTGCACATAGATCAGATTACCACATCCTCTTATACACTCGGAGAGCTCGGAACCCCTCAAGGGGCGGTCCTTTCTCCCCTTTTCTTTAACGTTGCTCTCATCCCCCTAGCTCACAAACTGGCTCTAATCCCACACCTAAAGCATACCCTGTACGCTGATGATATTACCACATGGGCCACTCATGGCTCTGACGGGGAAATTGAGGAAGCTCTTCAGTTAGCAGCAGACACCATCTCCTCTCACGCGTCATCCATCGGGCTCGAATGTTCCCCATCCAAGTCCGCGCTCTTCCTATTTAGGCAAAATCTAGCGCTAACTCGCCCATCCAAATCAATTTAAAAGGATCCCCTATCCCCATCACACCCACCCTCCGCATCCTTGGCCTCCACTTGCAGGATTCTGGACGAAATGAACATACCCTTAAAAGGCTCAAGGCCTCCACGCAATCCGTGTTGCACTTTCTACGCTGAGTGTCCTCCCTTAAAAAGGGTTTAGACGAAGCGGACAACATGAAAGTAGTGCACGCATTTACGCTTAGCCGCATTCTGTACGCAACTCCATATCTCAAATTGAACCGAACGCGTGAACACAATGATCCGCCTTGCGACTAAGGCAGCCCTAAACCTACCTCGTAGCACTAGCACAGCCAAACTTCTTGCACTAGGCATGCATAGCACCATTCAGGAACTAGTTGACGCGCACCTTCAGGCACAGTACCTTAGACTTGCCACGAGCGCCACTGGCTGCCATATACTCTCCTCCCTTCGCATCAACATACCCGCTAACCAGTCAACCCTTATACCCATCCCTCGACACATCCATACACCTCTCGTGAAACCCCTTCCTCGAAACGTCCATCCCCAATATCACTACCCTCGCCGTGTAGCTCGCGCTAATGCCCTCCATAAGTACTATGGGCAAGTCCACGATGCCGTTTGGGCAGATGCCGCACGTACAGCGCATGAAGCGGTAGCAGATGCCCACAATCCAACCCTACCTCACCCCCTAACTCACCGTCTTCCCTCGGGCTCTACGCCCGAGGAGGCAGAGGAGACCGCCATCGCCCTAGCCCTTGCACATTTGGACGCCCAATACATCTTCAGCGACTCCAAAACGGCTCTGTCCAACTTTGCCAGGGGCAGGATTCACGCCCCTGCCTGGCAATTGTTGAACATCCCTACCCAAAATTTACCGCGCAGGGTAGAGCTTCAGTGGGTGCCGGCTCACTCTGGGAACCCTGGAAACGAGGCTGCCGATAAATTGGCCCGAGGTCTGATTTGCCGGGCCCAGGACAGACTCGATCCAGGATTCTCGAGGGAGCGGGTGCACACCTTTGCGGAGCTCATGCAAATACCCCGTTTGGACCGTCGGACTTACCCTCCTCCCCACCCCTCTCTTACGCACTCCCAACAGATCCTCTTCAGACGCCTCCAGACCCGCTCTCTGTCATCCCCTCAGCTTTTATCCCACTATTGCGGCACATCCCCTGCATGCTCCCTATGTGGTGACCCCCACGCCACACTCTCTCATATCCTTTTCGGCTGCCCTGCTGACCCTCCCCCGTGGGGACAGCACGCCATCTCGAGCTGGGAGGACTGGGAGGTCCTGCTTATGTCTGCAGACCCGACATCGCAGCTTGCTGCGGTGACTCGGGCTCCCGACGTCATGTCCCGGCATGACCTACCTGATGCAGTGCGGGACCGCGCAGTGGCCCAGGGACCCAGCTGGGTCTAAAACTCACTTGCTGAATAAAGTTTTTCTGTCTGTCTGTCTGTCGGCTACGCTGTGTTGTTTATTCTGAACATGCATATATGTTAGCCCAGTTGAAATTTATCGGCTGAATGAGAATACTGACTAGGTGAGCACCATTGAGGTTATGCTGCAGAATAACTGCATGACAGAGCTGGGTTTGGACCGACAGTGTAGCTGTGGGGTTAACAATTAATAACCCCATGCGACTGAAGCCGAGTTGCATGCGCGCGTATTATACAGGGCTCGTGTGGTCTCGCGCTCATGGCAGCGGCGCATTCAGAGAGGTTTTTCACTTAATCTATATATACATAGTGTCGCAGTGCTAAACGCGCACTGTGCGAATACTACTTGGGGGGGGGGGGGGGCGCCTGCGCTCCGGACGACACGGATTTATAAGCTTGGTATTGACTGTCGTATACCATCTCCGAGTGAAATTCCAGCGAGAATAAGCGAGCGTAACAGAGACAAGCATTTTACTGTGAGCGTTTAGCGTTGCAGCAGTCGGTACAGCGCAATTAGTATTTACACCAAAGCGCAAGGCGATCCATTTCAGACACAGATGATCGTGCGAATGCAATGGGATCAAGTGCAGAGCGCTGAGCCGTTGCGGGCTGCAGTGGCCGGAAGACCGTTGTTTTAAGGGCTTCGAGAAATAAGGTGCCTCAAAAGCACGCAACCCGCCGCAGTCGTTTCCCTCGCACGGGCGTAGAGCCGCCGGCAGCCCTTCCGACGCCGAGGAATACGATCGCAAAAGCGTGCTTTTGACACACAGCAAGGCAACGTGGAAAACGCTGAAAGCCTCTGCACGTCTGCATAGTTCGAAAGGATGCAGTAGGCTGCTGAAGAAAGCAACGGCTCGGTGCCGCACAGCCCAATCGCTCCGCATCACCGCACTAACTTTGACGAGAAAAATTGCCGCTAAACGGCGATTCGACACATCCAGAAGTAATCCTCAATGAGTGCGTACCGCTGCGAGGCGAGACGACTTTCAGGCGCAAGGCAAAGCCGAGCACTACACCTCGAAAGCCCATTCGCCGCCACCGAGAAAAAAACTCGGGCTACTCGCACCCACCGCTCCCGGGCCCTTTGCAATAATGACGCAGTACGCTGTTGTTAGTGGCCCAATTTTTCATAGCAAAAACGACAACTTTGCTAATGGCCCGACTTTCTAAGCCTAAATTTTGGCATTACTTCCACCACACTTTTAACACTGCAGTGCCTGGTGACACGCTGACACGGGAGTGTCACCAGGCTCTGTCTTTAACTGTCGTAAGTGGTTCTGGTTGTTGGCGAAAAATTTGTGTGCAGGGCGTGCAACTGTTTCTTCGAGAACACCTTCGCTGCACTGCACAGGGTAGGGGGAGGGGAGTTAAAGAGATAGAATAGAGGACGGATCAGGAGGCGGAAAGGGCGGCAAGTGCACGGTAGAATGCGGCACGAAAAGCGCGATACACAGGCACGAGAAACAGTGGGCGGGCACACATTGCGAAGCGCGCACTGGTGTGAGTCAGAAGACGCCGATGCACTCATTGATCACAGTATGTTTCTAAATGCAGGACGAGGGGAAGTGGAGACGCCAAAGAGTCTCTTGAAAGGGGTTTGCTGGCACACACAATGTAGCGCGCGATGGTGAAAATTCAGCACACTGGAGCACAATGCACAGGTTTGTGTTCACAGCATGCAGCACCAAGAACTAGGGTGACACTAGATGCGCCTGCGAAGGCATGCCTCATCGACGAAGGAGACGAGAGCGGACAGGGCAGCTTTCCTTTTGTGTGGCGATGCCTCAGGGAAGACTAGGTCGCCGGCAGTGGCAGACGGCAGGCCGAGCTTGCTGTATCCGGCGCGCATTATGGAGCGCACGTTTGCATGAGCGGGGCATTCACAGAGCAGGTGCTCAACTGTTTCTGTCTCTGCGCAGTCAATACAGTTTGTGTCGGCCTCTCCCATGAGGCGGTGGCGTCGGTCTGCCGTGAAGACACAACCAATCCTGATGCGCAGGAGTAAAGAGTATGCCGCGCGTCCGAAGGCAAGGTATGGGACAGGCCTTGGGAGCTTGCCGGATGCGACGCGGGGGTCTGGGTGGCAAAGTGCAACCTTGTGGCGCAGTATGTGACGCGCTGCGTCAAAGGCCGAGATAGCCTCACAAACTGGAGCTGCTGGGTTGGAGTGGGCTGCCTTGGCGAGTCGGTCAGCAGCTTCGTTTCCTGGCACTCCCACATGGGATGGCACCAACTGCAACAAAATACCACAGCCGCGCGCACTGAGCGTACACAGTTTGTGGTGTCGCTGCTTAAAGATTACGCGTTATAAATATTACGTAACAGCACACGGTGAAGGCCGAGAGCACGGTGTAAGGATAGGTGTACCAACGGCGCCGCTTGCCTTGTGCTCCGGAGGTTGCGCGAGTAGTCTCGCGGTTTTGCTACCCGCTGATAGATGGCGGAACACGACAACAAGCCTCAAACTAGCGCCGGGTGGATACAACTTAAGAGACTCCGCCATTTTGAATCCCAATTGGCCTCTCCCATGTACCGCAAAATGCTCGACTGGTAGCCCAGTGTAGTTCTCGTTGCAAAAGGCCGTTCAAGTTAAAGCACTTTGAAGCGCAAGCATTATTTACTTTGGCGCATTTGATCTAAGGAAAACTTACCTTTGCAACTTTGAACAGAGGGCACTTCGAAAGCAACAACTTCTTCCAATTTGCTAAGTTGTGTTTGTTTTTCCATTGGTATATAAAGTTGAATGCAAGAGAGATGAAATGTTTAATTGTCTGAAGCAACCCTGCTAGCAGCAGAAGTACGAACGTCCCACGTATCTATCTGCTTAAATTCTATTTTTGTTTCCAGAAGTAAAAACAAACTAATAGCAACACAAAAACACACAATATTTTCGGTAAAACGTACCTTTGCAACTTTTATCAGAGGCCACAAGCAGGACTACAACTTCGTACGAAGGGTTATTTTAGTTTTGTTTCTCCATATGTTATACAAATTTTTCTTCAAGAGAGATAGCAAGCCAAATTGCCTGAAGCAATCTACCTCCGAAAGGCACGAATTATTTGCAGTAATAAAAAAAACGATTAATAGCAAACTAAACGCAAACATTATTTGCGTTGGCGGATTTGATATAAAAAATACTTACCTTTGCAACTTTCAAAAGAGGACACTTGCAAAGCAACAACTTCTTGCTATGTGCTATGTCATGTTTGTCTCTCCATGTATTTTACAAAGTAAAATACAAGATTGATGACAACTTCAATTGTCTGAAGCAGCCGTACTTACAGCAGTAGTCCAAGCTTCCCTCGTATTCTGCCTACTTAAATTCCATTTTAATTAAAGTAAATTAAACTAATAGCAAAACAAAAACAAACATTAGTTAGTTTGGCACATTTTATTAAAAAGAAAATTCGTACCTATGCAACGTTTAACAGGGGGCACTTGCAACGCTACAACTTCTTGCTAACGTGTAATTTAGGTTTGTTTCTCCACCTGTTATACAAGCTTTTATGCAAGAGAGATGACATGCTAAATTCCCTGAAGCAACGTGCTCGCAAAAATTGCATTTTAATTTGCATTACAAAAAAAAAAAAACTAATCGCAAAATTAAACGCAACCATTACTCATGTTGGCGCAATTGATTGTCTTGAATAAACAGCGCGAACAAAGACGTCGTCTTTGTTCGCGCTGTTTATTCAAGATGCTTAACCAACTAGCCCGCCAAAACGCGTTAACGCAATTGATTGAAAAAAGTACTTCAATCTGTATTCCGGGTCTTTCGGTTATGTGCGCTTGTAATTACGGCGCTGTCAAGCTGTTTCAATTCCCGCTAATGAATTTTCACGGCCAAACCTCAAGAAAACTTTCTCTGTCCTGTGTTCGTCCCTTTATTTAATATGCCTCTCTATTGTAAGGGACCCTGCACAGCAATTATTAATTGACACATTGGAGAAAATTCACAACAGGGCAGCAAGATTCGTCTCGGGCAGGTACGGGCGCAGGGATAGTGAATAATGTCTTGACGTGGGAAAGTCTTGCCGCTTCTAAACGACATGACCATTCTTGTAAAATTCGCGAGTACCGTCACGAACTTGTTCGCGAATTCATTTTTGGTTGAAACTTTGCAACAGTGGAATCGACTTTCGGAGGTCCTAGTGTGCGCTGTAAACGAAGACGTGTTTTCTGCCAATCCGGGACCATGCTATACTGCTATAACACCTTCGGGCAATGCGGGGTAATTCTTGAATAAAAATTCAAGTGCGAACTTTTCGGCGTGCGTCGTCTGTTCGCGCTTAAGTTTGGGCAGTGGTTTAGGACGCTTCATTCACTCGCTGCAAGTTGGCCTGTTATATATTGTCGCAGCGCGAGTTGCTACAGCGCGGAGCTGAATATTTGATGTACATACCAGCACCGGCTGCCCAAAATTACGAGCGACCGCTTTTTGTAAATGGCTGCGAAGAGAGCTTATATCATGCAAATCCTTGGAGGAATATCGGTACTTTTTAAACACCTGTTGCGCCGGATCAGTGGTACTTAAGAGCGCTCGAGGCGACCGAGCCGACGACTCGGGTTCAATAACGCGGCCGCGCGTTTCGATGAAGGCGAAATTTAAGACAGGAATGTGCTGTGAAATATCAGACTCTCAGGTGGTCGAAATTAATCCAGAGCCCTTCACTACGGCGTCCCTCATCGACAACGTGCCCCACAATTTACAATTTTTTGCACATTTTCTAGACATCGCAGAGCTTTCATGTACACTGCATCGGAGCTGCAAGGGTTTCTTGCTGCGCGGTATCACGTGAGCTGCCTTTGGCTGCAAGCAAGGTACACTGCATTTTAGTTTCTGTGCTAAAATTGGTACATGCGGCACGTTGAGTTCTTCCTCTAGAAAGTTTTGTGTGCTTACCAGCTTCACAACCTTTCCTAGTCACACAGTCTGCTTTCCTGTCGGTACATGCCCCTGTCAGAATTAACTGCTTTTGTTCAATATTTGCTATGGCTTAGGGCATATAATTTATTCCAGAAACTTCCATGCTAAACAACTGTCTCAAGCTACTAAATTTCAATGCGGCTGTAATACAAAAATGCAACAGCATGACAAATGTCTTGCATTTTCAGTGCTACTGTTTTCTTTTTGACGCACATATTATGCCTTAGCAGGCATGCACCGAGACTATGTGGCTGAAAACCTCCACTAATGTGCGTTCAGGGCCTTATGGGCAAGTGACACAGCAACTATGCCAAAGTCCACTTACTGAAGCTTTGGTGCATGTATGAGAACCTTGCTCACACACACGCAGAATTAACCAAACATAAATATGCACTGCAATGCATTTCAGAGACTGCATGGTGGTGCGGGACATTGCATGCCATATGTATATCCGTTGCAGCTCCGAATGTTACGAATTCCTGTTTTTGATTTCCCAATGCTGGTTGCTACATTTCGTAGATAAAAAAGAAAGTACTAAAATAAATGCTTTGTTTTATAGGGTCCTTAGAAATATTCAGTAGATTCAGAATGTAATATCAATGTTGCTTCCCATCAAGGCAGAGGGCCCTTGCAGAGGTAATAGAATATCGTTTTGTGAGTTGCACAGTGAATTATACATTCTTCTTTTTTCCACGGTATTAATTTGTTTGAAAATGTTTGAGATGTTGTTAAAGTAAAAAAACCTTTTCACATGGGTAATTGCTGTTTGTACCCCAACAGAATTATCTTTTTTTTGGTTTCCATGTGCTGTCTGGGGAAGCTAACTGCCATTCTTTAAATTATATGCGTGCTGATTATGGCTGATATACTGTGACATTTCTTTTCTGTTAGGTAAGCTTCAATAGGAAAATTAATCTTCAGACAATGGACACGATGTGAGCAAAATTACAAGCTGTCACTACAAAATGATCTTCTGTATACCGTATACTTCTCTTAATCTGGCAAAGGATATCTTTGCAATTAAATAATGCCCTTTTAACATCAATTTGTGCAGGGAATGTTGCCTCCACAAACTTCGAGTTCTGTTCAAACACCAGAAAAGAGAAAACAAGCGGTGGTAAGTAAGGCAGGCAGGCAAGGTTAACCTGAAAACAACATACAACACCAGAGCTTTCACATGTGTGTGTGTGAATGGCTTATTTCTGGCATGTTTTTATTACTGCAACCCATTTACAGCGCATAGGTAAGGGGTCTTGAGTGACTGGATCAGCTTGATTTTACACCCATGACTCTTGCTAACACATTTAAAACATTTGTATGCCTTTTTTTTTTTTATCAATAAACCAATCAATTTTTTAGTGTGTGAGTGTCCTCCACATCAAGCTGAGGGGGAGGCCCTGCCAGATCTCTCGGCTTGGAAATGGGTGTCCAGCAACACAAGCAATGGCGAGTGCAATGGAAATTTTTGTTCCTACACCTCAGTGCGAACCTCCTGCATGTTTGTTCCCTCTGAAGAAAGTACATGTGGCTGGAACCGGGCAGCTTGTGATTGTAGGTGACTAAATTTTGATTCTGCTTTATAGGTTGACACTCCGGAGAAAGCTTTCTTGAGAGCACGTGCAGCAAAGTTTGCCTCGGAGTGCATAAAGACTCGAAAGCAGATCAAGCGGCTGCAGCAGTCTAGGAGAAGACCGCAGAAAAAAAAAAAAAAAAACGCTTGAATTGAAGGCTGTGCTTCACATGATACATAGGCAAAACATCGTGCTGAAGGATCAGGTGGCCATGCTTGACACCCTTGGAATAGCCAATCAACTCCTCCCTAAAAGACAGATATCCAAGCGCTCTGGCCGGGACGTGCCGAGGCAATTTTCACCTGAGCTCAGGGCCTTTGCGCTGGCACTCAATTTCTACTAGCCACGAGCATACAATTACGCGAGACAGGTCTTCGACACCTGCTTGCCCCACCAAAGAACACTGCAAGAGTTGTAAATGCTGGCTTTTTAACTGAGGCATTCAATGCTGTAAAAATGAAATGCACCGAGATGAGCAGCCGAGGCCACCAAACTGCATGCAGTCTGATCACTGATGAAATGTCAATCAGGCAGCAGGTTCAGTGGAAAAAGGGCACAGGAGTTGATGGTGACTGCCTGCCACAGGCAAAAGCTGCTTTTTGTTGCAATGGCAATAGCCATTAACGGACGGTGGAAGCTGCCGCCAGGATACTTTTTTGTAGATGGTCTTGTCGGCGAGCAGTGAGCTAATTTAGTGATATACACAAAGCCTGCTTCTTGCCCACGATGCTGGGGCAATGGTTGTAGCTCTAACATGCGCTGGAGCTCCAGCAAATACAGCCATGTCACAGGAGCTGGGCTGCCGCTTCAAAAATGTAGACCAACTGAAGACGACAATCTCTCATCCTGCCACCCAAAAACCAGCGGTATGTTAAAACTTGTCACAAATGCTCTATCGCACAAAAAATCAACAAGGGAAACACGGTGGCATGGCAGCATATTGAGCGGCTACATAGTTTGCAACAAAAAGAAGGGCTTCACTTGGCCAACAAGCTGCACAGAGCGCATATTGAATGGCAGGGGCAGCCGAGGAAGGTCAGGCGTGCGACCCAAGCTACGAGCACTTCTGCAGCCACAACACATGCTGAATGTTGAGTGCTCAAAGTAGAAGGTTTTGCCGACTCACAGCCAAGTGAAGAATTTTTGAGGTGCATTAACAATACCTTTGATGCGTAAAATTGAAGGAGCATACAGCAAAAGGGTTTCAAGAAAGTTTTAAATGAGTGAAATTTCAAAGATGAAGCCATGTTTAGAGCCTCCATCAATTACCTGTCATCACTGAGGAAGTCTACCAGTGGCCACAGCATGATTGAGACGGCACAAAAAACGGGATTTTTAGATTTCATCAGATGTATGAAAAGCTTACTTGCACTCTACAATATCACTGTCATGGAAAAGAAAGTCCTCAAATATACATCGGAACACAAAATTTGTCAAGACTGCTGGAACTTTTTTTCAGACTTGTCAGGTCCCACGGAGGCCACAACGACCACCCAACTACTGTACAGTTTCGTGCTGCTTTCAGAAAAGTAGTAGTTCACAATGAGCTCGCTGATGTAGCAACAGGAAACTGCTTACCTTTAGAAACTGCAGCAATCTTGTCCTGCGGTAGTGCTATTATTGCTTCAGCAACTGAGACACTAAACGCGTCAAAAGACAGGAGGCGCATCTTGGATGCGGACACTGCTGCGCAGCACCAATTAGCCAGAGATCACGACTATATCTCACATCCAGAGCATAATACTGAATGGGGATACAGAGTAGTGACGTACCTGGCTGGTTACGTTTCACACAAGTTGCATACTAAGCCGATGTGTGAACAGTGCGCGGCAGCGTTGTTTGCATCTCGGCCACAGGGTAACACATACTCTTTCATTCAGAGAAAAAGTAGCGGATGGCTGAGCTGCCCATCAGAGAGAGAGAGAGAGTGTAATTAAAATCTGTCGTAATTCTGATTCTCTTGTTCGATTGCCATCGCACAGTAAAAACCTGTCATCAAATACTTTGTTAACTAACCCTGTGCATGAAGTTTCGGTTTCATTCCAGCAAAGAGATCTGTTTCTGGAGCTTCATGACCACATGTTTCCACTTGAGGATCATTATGTCCTTCTAGTGCAGAGCGTTGCAGGGTGCTTTTTAAACATAGGCTCTATCACGTAGGCAAGAAGGTCACAGAAAGCTTCCAGGATAGCAATGTGCGACAAATTTTTAGGAAGCTTACCCAGTTTAAGGGCCAGTAGCGGGCATATAGCTACAAGTTTCTTTCCGAAACTGTGAGGCAAAGGAATGCATGTCCAGTGGAGCATCATGTGGGAGAGAGGGGGAAGGGGTTATCATCATATCAGGAGGGTTCTGGCTATGTACTGTGGCCAGTAGTTTAATCTTGCAATAGTCATAACTCCTCAGTCTGAATCCTCTGCTAGTTTTTGCGGATAAATTTTTTGTTCAGCTCACACTCGTCAATGACTGGTTAGTAAGCCCTGAATCCCCTTTATTTTTGTGCATAGCATTTACCATGTATATTTAACTATTGTTTTATTGCATGCTGATAATGTAAATAATGCCTCCTATATTTGCTTACTGGCCGTATTGGTTGGTCAAGAGCCCAAATAGATGTTTCTGACTATGCAACATGGTGTCACTGCTTTACTTTCACTATTATACATTTGGTCATGCACTAAACTTTGTGTAAACAGGCCCTGCAGGCCAGCACGAAGTGATGAAATCCTTTCAACAAGAGGTGGAGATTAAGGTAAGTCAACGGGGCCTCTTGCTTGTATGACCAAAAAGAACCATTTCTACATTAGTTCCTGCAGCAATATCTTGGGGATTTGTAAACAAGGTTGAGAAAGGTGGTGCAAGTTGCACAGCTAGGTCGTACCTACAATTACGATCGCGCGTTTCTCTCGGGCCGCACTGCCTCCCTGCACATAGATCAGATTACCACATCCCCTTATACACTCGGAGAGCTCGGAACCCCTCAAGGGGCGGTCCTTTCTCCCCCTTTTTTTTTACGTCGCTCTCAACCCCTAGCTCACAAACTGGCTCTAATCCCACACCTAAAGCATACCCTGTACGCTGATGATATTACCACATGGGCCACTCATGGCTCTAACGGGGAAATTGAGGAAGCTCTTCAGTTAGCAGCAGACACCATCTCCTCTCACGCGTCATCCATCGGGCTCGAATGTTCCCCATCCAAGTCCGCGCACTTCCTATTTAGGCCAAAATCTAGCGCTAACTCGCCCATCCAAATCAATTTAACAGGATCCCTTATCCCCATCACACCCACCCTCCGCATCCTTGGCCTCCACTTGCAGGATTCTGGACGAAATGAACATACCCTTAAAAGGCTCAAGGCCTCCACGCAATCCGTGTTGCACCTTCTACGCCGAGTGTCCTCCCTTAACAAGGGTTTAGACGAAGCGGACAACATGAAAGTAGTGCACGCATTTACGCTTAGCCGCATTCTGTACGCAACTCCATATCTCAAATTGAACCGAACGCGTGAACACAATGATCCGCCTTGCGACTAAGGCAGCCCTAAACCTACCTCGCAGCACTAGCACAGCCAAACTTCTTGCACTAGGCATGCATAACACCATTCAGGAACTAGTTGACGCGCACCTTCAGACACAGTACCTTAGACTTGCCACGAGCGCCGCTGGCCGCCATATACTCTCCTCCCTTCGCATCAACATACCCGCTAACCAGTCAACCCTTATACCCATCCCTCGACACATCCATACACCTCTCGTTGTGAAACCCCTTCCTCGAAACGTCCATCCCCAATATCACATCCCTCGCCGCGTAGCTCGCGCTAATGCCCTCCATAAGTACTATGGGCAAGTCCACGATGCCGTTTGGGCAGATGCCGCATGTACAGCGCATGAAGCGGTAGCAGATGCCCACAATCCAACCCTACCTCACCCCCTAACTCACCGTCTTCCCTCGGGCTCTACGCCCGAGGAGGCAGAGGAGACCGCCATCGCCCTAGCCCTTGCACATTTGGACGCCCAATACATCTTCAGCGACTCCAAAACGGCTCTGTCCAACTTTGCCAGGGGCAGGATTCACGCCCCTGCCTGGCAATTGTTGAACATCCCTACCCAAAATTTACCGCGCAGGGTAGAGCTTCAGTGGGTGCCGGCTCACTCTGGGAACCCTGGAAACGAGGCTGCCGATAAATTGGCCCGAGGTCTGATTTGCCGGGCCCAGGACAGTCTCGATCCAGGATTCTCGAGGGAGCGGGCGCACACCTTTGCGGAGCTCATGCAAATACCCCGTTTGGACCGTCGGACTTACCCTCCTCCCCACCCCTCTCTTACGCACTCCCAACAGATCCTCTTCAGACGCCTCCAGACCCGCTCTCTGTCATCCCCTCAGCTTTTATCCCACTATTGCGGCACATCCCCTGCATGCTCCCTATGTGGTGACCCCCACGCCACACTCTCTCATATCCTTTTCGGCTGCCCTGCTGACCCTCCCCCGTGGGGACAGCACGCCATCTCGAGCTGGGAGGACTGGGAGGTCCTGCTTATGTCTGCAGACCCGACATCGCAGCTTGCTGCGGTGACTCGGGCTCCCGACGTCATGTCCCGGCATGACCTACCTGATGCAGTGCGGGACCGCGCAGTGGCCCAGGGACCCAGCTGGGTCTAAAACTCACTTGCTGAATAAAGTTTTTCTGTCTGTCTGTCTGTCGGCTACGCTGTGTCGTTTATTCTGAACATGCATATATGTTAGCCCAGTTGAAATTTATCGGCTGAATGAGAATACTGACTAGGTGAGCACCATTGAGGTTATGCTGCAGAATAACTGCATGACAGAGCTGGGTTTGGTCCGACAGTGTAGCTGTGGGGTTAACAATTAATAACCCCATGCGACTGAAGCCGAGTTGCATGCGCGCGTATTATACAGGGCTCGTGTGGTCTCGCGCTCATGGCAGCGGCGCATTCAGAGAGGTTTTTCACTTAATCTATATATACATAGTGTCGCAGTGCTAAACGCGCACTGTGCGAATACTACTTGGGGGGGGGGGGCGCCTGCGCTCACGACGACACGGATTTATAAGCTTGGTATTGACTGTCGTATACCATCTCCGAGTGAAATTCCAGCGAGAATAAGCGAGCGTAACAGAGACAAGCATTTTACTGTGAGCGTTTAGCGTTGCAGCAGTCGGTACAGCGCAATCAGTATTTACACCAAAGCGCAAGGCGATCCATTTCAGACACAGATGATCGTGCGAATGCAATGGGATCAAGTGCAGAGCGCTGAGCCGTTGCGGGCTGCAGTGGCCGGACGACCGTTGTTTTAAGGGCTTCGAGAAATAAGGTGCCTCAAAAGCGCGCAACCCGCCGCAGTCGTTTCCCTCGCACGGGCGTAGAGCCGCCGGCAGCCCTTCCGACGCCGAGGAATACGATCGCAAAAGCGTGCTTTTGACACACAGCAAGGCAACGTGGAAAACGCTGAAAGCCTCTGCACGTCTGCATAGTTCGAAAGGATGCAGTAGGCTGCTGAAGAAAGCAACGGCTCGGTGCCGCACAGCCCAATCGCTCCGCATCACCGCACTAACTTTGACGAGAAAAATTGCCGCTAAACGGCGATTCGACACATCCAGAAGTAATCCTCAATGAGTGCGTACCGCTGCGAGGCGAGACGACTTTCAGGCGCAAGGCAAAGCCGAGCACTACACCTCGAAAGCCCACTCGCCGCCACCGAGAAAAAAACTCGGGCTACTCGCACCCACCGCTCCCGGGCCCTTTGCAATAATGACGCAGTACGCTGTTGTTAGTGGCCCAATTTTTCATAGCAAAAACGACAACTTTGCTAATGGCCCGACTTTCTAAGCCTAAATTTTGGCATTACTTCCACCACACTTTTAACACTGCAGTGCCTGGTGACACGCTGACACGGGAGTGTCACCAGGCTCTGTCTTTAACTGTCGTAAGTGGTTCTGGTTGTTGGCGAAAAATTTGTGTGCAGGGCGTGCAACTGTTTCTTCGAGAACACCTTCGCTGCACTGCACAGGGTAGGGGGAGGGGAGTTAAAGAGATAGAATAGAGGACGGATCAGGAGGCGGAAAGGGCGGCAAGTGCACGGTAGAATGCGGCACGAAAAGCGCGATACACAGGCACGAGAAACAGTGGGCGGGCACACATTGCGAAGCGCGCACTGGTGTGAGTCAGAAGACGCCGATGCACTCATTGATCACAGTATGTTTCTAAATGCAGGACGAGGGGAAGTGGAGACGCCAAAGAGTCTCTTGAAAGGGGTTTGCTGGCACACACAATGTAGCGCGCGATGGTGAAAATTCAGCACACTGGAGCACAATGCACAGGTTTGTGTTCACAGCATGCAGCACCAAGAACTAGGGTGACACTAGATGCGCCTGCGAAGGCATGCCTCATCGACGAAGGAGACGAGAGCGGACAGGGCAGCTTTCCTTTTGTGTGGCGATGCCTCAGGGAAGACTAGGTCGCCGGCAGTGGCAGACGGCAGGCCGAGCTTGCTGTATTCGGCGCGCATTATGGAGCGCACGTTTGCATGAGCGGGGCATTCACAGAGCAGGTGCTCAACTGTTTCTGTCTCTGCGCAGTCAATACAGTTTGTGTCGGCCTCTCCCATGAGGCGGTGGCGTCGGTCTGCCGTGAAGACACAACCAATCCTGATGCGCAGGAGTAAAGAGTATGCCGCGCGTCCGAAGGCAAGGTATGGGACAGGCCTTGGGAGCTTGCCGGATGCGACGCGGGGGTCTGGGTGGCAAAGTGCAACCTTGTGGCGCAGTATGTGACGCGCTGCGTCAAAGGCCGAGATAGCCTCACAAACTGGAGCTGCTGGGTTGGAGTGGGCTGCCTTGGCGAGTCGGTCAGCAGCTTCGTTTCCTGGCACTCCCACATGGGATGGCACCAACTGCAACAAAATACCACAGCCGCGCGCACTGAGCGTACACAGTTTGTGGTGTCGCTGCTTAAAGATTACGCGTTATAAATATTACGTAACAGCACACGGTGAAGGCCGAGAGCACGGTGTAAGGATAGGTGTACCAACGGCGCCGCTTGCCTTGTGCTCCGGAGGTTGCGCGAGTAGTCTCGCGGTTTTGCTGCCCGCTGATAGATGGCGGAACACGACAACAAGCCTCAAACCAGCGCCGGGTGGATACAACTTAAGAGACTCCGCCATTTTGAATCCCAATTGGCCTCTCCCATGTACCGCAAAATGCTCGACTGGTAGCCCAGTGTAGTTCTCGTTGCAAAAGGCCGTTCAAGTTAAAGCACTTTGAAGCGCAAGCATTATTTACTTTGGCGCATTTGATCTAAGGAAAACTTACCTTTGCAACTTTGAACAGAGGGCACTTCGAAAGCAACAACTTCTTCCAATTTGCTAAGTTGTGTTTGTTTTTCCATTGGTATATAAAGTTGAATGCAAGAGAGATGAAATGTTTAATTGTCTGAAGCAACCCTGCTAGCAGCAGAAGTACGAACGTCCCACGTATCTATCTGCTTAAATTCTATTTTTGTTTCCAGAAGTAAAAACAAACTAATAGCAACACAAAAACAGACAATATTTTCGGTAAAACGTACCTTTGCAACTTTTATCAGAGGCCACAAGCAGGACTACAACTTCGTACGAAGGGTTATTTTAGTTTTGTTTCTCCATATGTTATACAAATTTTTCTTCAAGAGAGATAGCAATCTACCTCCGAAAGGCACGAATTATTTGCAGTAATAAAAAAAACGATTAATAGCAAACTAAACGCAAACATTATTTGCGTTGGCGGATTTGATATAAAAAATACTTACCTTTGCAACTTTCAAAAGAGGACACTTGCAAAGCAACAACTTCTTGCTATGTGCTATGTCATGTTTGTCTCTCCATGTATTTTACAAAGTAAAATACAAGATTGATGACAACTTCAATTGTCTGAAGCAGCCGTACTTACAGCAGTAGTCCAAGCTTCCCTCGTATTCTGCCTACTTAAATTCCATTTTAATTAAAGTAAATTAAACCAATAGCAAAACAAAAACAAACATTAGTTAGTTTGGCACATTTTATTAAAAAGAAAATTCGTACCTATGCAACGTTTAACAGGGGGCACTTGCAACGCAACAACTTCTTGCTAACGTGTAATTTAGGTTTGTTTCTCCACCTGTTATACAAGCTTTTATGCAAGAGAGATGACATGCTAAATTCCCTGAAGCAACGTGCTCGCAAAAATTGCATATTTATTTGCATTATAAAAAAAAAACTAATCGCAAAATTAAACGCAACCATTACTCATGTTGGCGCAATTGATTGTCTTGAATAAACAGCGCGAACAAAGACGTCGTCTTTGTTCGCGCTGTTTATTCAAGATGCTTAACCAACTAGCCCGCCAAAACGCGTTAACGCAATTGATTGAAAAAAGTACTTCAATCTGTATTCCGGGTCTTTCGGTTATGTGCGCTTGTAATTACGGCGCTGTCAAGCTGTTTCAATTCCCGCTAATGAATTTTCACGGCCAAACCTCAAGAAAACTTTCTCTGTCCTGTGTTCGTCCCTTTATTTAATATGCCTCTCTATTGTAAGGGACCCTGCACAGCAATTATTAATTGACACATTGGAGAAAATTCACAACAGGGCAGCAAGATTCGTCTCGGGCAGGTACGGGCGCAGGGATAGTGAATAATGTCTTGACGTGGGAAAGTCTTGCCGCTTCTAAACGACATGACCATTCTTGTAAAATTCGCGAGTACCGTCACGAACTTGTTCGCGAATTCATTTTTGGTTGAAACTTTGCAACAGTGGAATCGACTTTCGGAGGTCCTAGTGTGCGCTGTAAACGAAGACGTGTTTTCTGCCAATCCGGGACCATGCTATACTGCTATAACACCTTCGGGCAATGCGGGGTAATTCTTGAATAAAAATTCAAGTGCGAACTTTTCGGCGTGCGTCGTCTGTTCGCGCTTAAGTTTGGGCAGTGGTTTAGGACGCTTCATTCACTCGCTGCAAGTTGGCCTGTTATATATTGTCGCAGCGCGAGTTGCTACAGCGCGGAGCTGAATATTTGATGTACATACCAGCACAGGCTGCCCAAAATTACGAGCGACCGCTTTTTGTAAATGGCTGCGAAGAGAGCTTATATCATGCAAATCCTTGGAGGAATATCGGTACTTTTTAAACACCTGTTGCGCCGGATCAGTGGTACTTAAGAGCGCTCGAGGCGACCGAGCCGACGACTCGGGTTCAATAACGCGGCCGCGCGTTTCGATGAAGGCGAAATTTAAGACAGGAATGTGCTGTGAAATATCAGACTCTCAGGTGGTCGAAATTAATCCAGAGCCCTTCACTACGGCGTCCCTCATCGACAACGTGCCCCACAATTTACAATTTTTTGCACATTTTCTAGACATCGCAGAGCTTTCATGTACACTGCATCGGAGCTGCAAGGGTTTCTTGCTGCGCGGTATCACGTGAGCTGCCTTTGGCTGCAAGCAAGGTACACTGCATTTTAGTTTCTGTGCTAAAATTGGTACATGCGGCACGTTGAGTTCTTCCTCTAGAAAGTTTTGTGTGCTTACCAGCTTCACAACCTTTCCTAGTCACACAGTCTGCTTTCCTGTCGGTACATGCCCCTGTCAGAATTAACTGCTTTTGTTCAATATTTGCTATGGCTTAGGGCATATAATTTATTCCAGAAACTTCCATGCTAAACAACTGTCTCAAGCTACTAAATTTCAATGCGGCTGTAATACAAAAATGCAACAGCATGACAAATGTCTTGCATTTTCAGTGCTACTGTTTTCTTTTTGACGCACATATTATGCCTTAGCAAGCATGCACCGAGACTATGTGGCTGAAAACCTCCACTAATGTGCGTTCAGGGCCTTATGGGCAAGTGACACAGCAACTATGCCAAAGTCCACTTACTGAAGCTTTGGTGCATGTATGAGAACCTTGCTCACACACACGCAGAATTAACCAAACATAAATATGCACTGCAATGCATTTCAGAGACTGCATGGTGGTGCGGGACATTGCATGCCATATGTATATCCGTTGCAGCTCCGAATGTTACGAATTCCTGTTTTTGATTTCCCAATGCTGGTTGCTACATTTCGTAGATAAAAAAGAAAGTACTAAAATAAATGCTTTGTTTTATAGGGTCCTTAGAAATATTCAGTAGATTCAGAATGTAATATCAATGTTGCTTCCCATCAAGGCAGAGGACCCTTGCAGAGGTAATAGAATATCGTTTTGTGAGTTGCACAGTGAATTATACATTCTTCTTTTTTCCACGGTATTAATTTGTTTGAAAATGTTTGAGATGTTGTTAAAGTAAAAAAACCTTTTCCCATGGGTAATTGCTGTTTGTACCCCAACAGAATTATCTTTTTTTTGGTTTCCATGTGCTGTCTGGGGAAGCTAACTGCCATTCTTTAAATTATATGCGTGCTGATTATGGCTGATATACTGTGACATTTCTTTTCTGTTAGGTAAGCTTCAATAGGAAAATTAATCTTCAGACAATGGACACGATGTGAGCAAAATTACAAGCTGTCACTACAAAATGATCTTCTGTATACCGTATACTTCTCTTAATCTGGCAAAGGATATCTTTGCAATTAAATAATGCCCTTTTAACATCAATTTGTGCAGGGAATGTTGCCTCCACAAACTTCGAGTTCTGTTCAAACACCAGAAAAGAGAAAACAAGCGGTGGTAAGTAAGGCAGGCAGGCAAGGTTAACCTGAAAACAACATACAACACCAGAGCTTTCACATGTGTGTGTGTGAATGGCTTATTTCTGGCATGTTTTTATTACTGCAACCCATTTACAGCGCATAGGTAAGGGGTCTTGAGTGACTGGATCAGCTTGATTTTACACCCATGACTCTTGCTAACACATTTAAAACATTTGTATGCCTTTTTTTTTTTATCAATAAACCAATCAATTTTTTATTGTGTGAGTGTCCTCCACATCAAGCTGAGGGGGAGCCCCTGCCAGATCTCTCGGCTTGGAAATGGGTGTCCAGCAACACAAGCAACCGCGAGTGCAATGAAAATTTTTGTTCCTACACCTCAGTGCGAACCTCCTGCATGTTTGTTCCCTCTGAAGAAAGTACATGTGGCTGGAACCGGGCAGCTTGTGATTGTAGGTGACTAAATTTTGATTCTGCTTTATAGGTTGACACTCCGGAGAAAGCTTTCTTGAGAGCACGTGCAGCAAAGTTTGCCTCGGAGCGCATAAAGACTCGAAAGCAGATCAAGCGGCTGCAGCAGTCTAGGAGAAGACCGCAGAAAAAAAAAAAAAAAACGCTTGAATTGAAGGCTGTGCTTCACATGATACATAGGCAAAACATCGTGCTGAAGGATCAGGTGGCCATGCTTGACACCCTTGGAATAGCCAATGAACACCTCCCTAAAAGACAGATATCCAAGCGCTCTGGCCGGGACGTGCCGAGGCAATTTTCACCTGAGCTCAGGGCCTTTGCGCTGGCACTCAATTTCTACTCGCCACGAGCATACAATTACGCGAGACAGGTCTTCGACACCTGCTTGCCCCACCAAAGAACACTGCAAGAGTGGTAAATGCTGGCTTTTTAACTGAGGCATTCAATGCTGTAAAAATGAAATGCACCGAGATGAGCAGCCGAGGCCACCAAACTGCATGCAGTCTGATCACTGATGAAATGTCAATCAGGCAGCAGGTTCAGTGGAAAAAGGGCACAGGAGTTGATGGTGACTGCCTGCCACAGGCAAAAGCTGCTTTTTGTTGCAATGGCAATAGCCATTAACGGACGGTGGAAGCTGCCGCCAGGATACTTTTTTGTAGATGGTCTTGTCGGCGAGCAGTGAGCTAATTTAGTGATATACACAAAGCCTACTTCTTGCCCACGATGCTGGGGCAATAGTTGTAGCTCTAACATGCGCTGGAGCTCCAGCAAATACAGCCATGTCACAGGAGCTGGGCTGCCGCTTCAAAAATGTAGACCAACTGAAGACGACAATCTCTCATCCTGCCACCCAAAAACCAGCGGTATGTTAAAACTTGTCACAAATGCTCTATCGCACAAAAAATCAACAAGGGAAACACGGTGGCATGGCAGCATATTGAGCGGCTACATAGTTTGCAACAAAAAGAAGGGCTTCACTTGGCCAACAAGCTGCACAGAGCGCATATTGAATGGCAGGGGCAGCCGAGGAAGGTCAGGCGTGCGACCCAAGCTACGAGCACTTCTGCAGCCACAACACATGCTGAATGTTGAGTGCTCAAAGTAGAAGGTTTTGCCGACTCACAGCCAAGTGAAGAATTTTTGAGGTGCATTAACAATACCTTTGATGCGTAAAATTGAAGGAGCATACAGCAAAAGGGTTTCAAGAAAGTTTTAAATGAGTGAAATTTCAAAGATGAAGCCATGTTTAGAGCCTCCATCAATTACCTGTCATCACTGAGGAAGTCTACCAGTGGCCACAGCATGATTGAGACGGCACAAAAAACGGGATTTTTAGATTTCATCAGATGTATGAAAAGCTTACTTGCACTCTACAATATCACTGTCATGGAAAAGAAAGTCCTCAAATATACATCGGAACACAAAATTTGTCAAGACTGCTGGAACTTTTTTTCAGACTTGTCAGGTCCCACGGAGGCCACAACAACCACCCAACTACTGTACAGTTTCGTGCTGCTTTCAGAAAAGTAGTAGTTCACAATGAGCTCGCTGATGTAGCAACAGGAAACTGCTTACCTTTAGAAACTGCAGCAATCTTGTCCTGCGGTAGTGCTATTATTGCTTCAGCAACTGAGACACTAAACGCGTCAAAAGACAGGAGGCGCATCTTGGATGCGGACACTGCTGCGCAGCACCAATTAGCCAGAGATCACGACTATATCTCACATCCAGAGCATAATACTGAATGGGGATACAGAGTAGTGACGTACCTGGCTGGTTACGTTTCACACAAGTTGCATACTAAGCCGATGTGTGAACAGTGCGCGGCAGCGTTGTTTGCATCTCGGCCACAGGGTAACACATACTCTTTCATTCAGAGAAAAAGTAGCGGATGGCTGAGCTGCCCATCAGAGAGAGAGAGAGAGTGTAATTAAAATCTGTCGTAATTCTGATTCTCTTGTTCGATTGCCATCGCACAGTAAAAACCTGTCATCAATTACTTTGTTAACTAACCCTGTGCATGAAGTTTCGGTTTCATTCCAGCAAAGAGATCTGTTTCTGGAGCTTCATGACCACATGTTTCCACTTGAGGATCATTATGTCCTTCTAGTGCAGAGCGTTGCAGGGTGCTTTTTAAACATAGGCTCTATCACGTAGGCAAGAAGGTCACAGAAAGCTTCCAGGATAGCAATGTGCGACAAATTTTTAGGAAGCTTACCCAGTTTAAGGGCCAGTAGCGGGCATATAGCTACAAGTTTCTTTCCGAAACTGTGAGGCAAAGGAATGCATGTCCAGTGGAGCATCATGTGGGAGAGAGGGGGAAGGGGTTATTATCATATCAGGAGGGTTCTGGCTATGTACTGTGGCCAGTAGTTTAATCTTGCAATAGTCATAACTCCTCAGTCTGAATCCTCTGCTAGTTTTTGCAGATAAATTTTTTGTTCAGCTCACACTCGTCAATGACTGGTTAGTAAACCCTGAACCCCCTTTATTTTTGTGCGTAGCATTTACCATGTATATTTAACTATTGTTTTATTGCATGCTGATAATGTAAATAATGCCTCCTATATTTGCTTACTGGCCGTATTGGTTGGTCAAGAGCCCAAATAAATGTTTCTGACTATGCAACATGGTGTCACTGCTTTACTTTCACTATTATACATTTGGTCATGCACTAAACTTTGTGTAAACAGGCCCTGCAGGCCAGCACGAAGTGATGAAATCCTTTCAACAAGAGGTGGAGACTAAGGTAAGTCAACGGGGCCTCTTGCTGGTATGACCAAAAAGAACCATTTCTACATTAGTTCCTGCAGCAATATCTTGGGGATTTGTAAACAAGGTTGAGAAAGGTGGTGCAAGTTGCACAGCTAGGTCGTACCTACAATTACGATAGCGCGTTTCTCTCGGGCCGCACTGCCTCTCTGCACATAGATCAGATTACCACATCCCCTTATACACTCGGAGAGCTCGGAACCCCTCAAGGGGCGGTCCTTTCTCCCCCTTTTTTTTTACGTCGCTCTCATCCCCCTAGCTCACAAACTGGCTCTAATCCCACACCTAAAGCATACCCTGTACGCTGATGATATTACCACATGGGCCACTCATGGCTCTGACGGGGAAATTGAGGAAGCTCTTCAGTTAGCAGCAGACACCATCTCCTCTCACGCGTCATCCATCGGGCTCGAATGTTCCCCATCCAAGTCCGCGCTCTTCCTATTTAGGCAAAATCTAGCGCTAACTCGCCCATCCAAATCAATTTAAAAGGATCCCCTATCCCCATCACACCCACCCTCCGCATCCTTGGCCTCCACTTGCAGGATTCTGGACGAAATGAACATACCCTTAAAAGGCTCAAGGCCTCCACGCAATCCGTGTTGCACCTTCTACGCCGAGTGTCCTCCCTTAAAAAGGGTTTAGACGAAGCGGACAACATGAAAGTAGTGCACGCATTTACGCTTAGCCGCATTCTGTACGCAACTCCATATCTCAAATTGAACCGAACGCGTGAACACAATGATCCGCCTTGCGACTAAGGCAGCCCTAAACCTACCTCGTAGCACTAGCACAGCCAAACTTCTTGCACTAGGCATGCATAGCACCATTCAGGAACTAGTTGACGCGCACCTTCAGACACAGTACCTTAGACTTGCCACGAGCGCCACTGGCTGCCATATACTCTCCTCCCTTCGCATCAACATACCCGCTAACCAGTCAACCCTTATACCCATCCCTCGACACATCCATACACCTCTCGTGAAACCCCTTCCTCGAAACGTCCATCCCCAATATCACATCCCTCGCCGTGTAGCTCGCGCTAATGCCCTCCATAAGTACTATGGGCAAGTCCACGATGCCGTTTGGGCAGATGCCGCATGTACAGCGCATGAAGCGGTAGCAGATGCCCACAATCCAACCCTACCTCACCCCCTAACTCACCGTCTTCCCTCGGGCTCTACGCCCGAGGAGGCAGAGGAGACCGCCATCGCCCTAGCCCTTGCACATTTGGACGCCCAATAAATCTTCAGCGACTCCAAAACGGCTCTGTCCAACTTTGCCAGGGGCAGGATTCACGCCCCTGCCTGGCAATTGTTGAACATCCCTACCCAAAATTTACCGCGCAGGGTAGAGCTTCAGTGGGTGCCGGCTCACTCTGGGAACCCTGGAAACGAGGCTGCCGATAAATTGGCCCGAGGTCTGATTTGCCGGGCCCAGGACAGTCTCGATCCAGGATTCTCGAGGGAGCGGGCGCACACCTTTGCGGAGCTCATGCAAATACCCCGTTTGGACCGTCGGACTTACCCTCCTCCCCACCCCTCTCTTACGCACTCCCAACAGATCCTCTTCAGACGCCTCCAGACCCGCTCTCTGTCATCCCCTCAGCTTTTATCCCACTATTGCGGCACATCCCCTGCATGCTCCCTATGTGGTGACCCCCACGCCACACTCTCTCATATCCTTTTCGGCTGCCCTGCTGACCCTCCCCCGTGGGGACAGCACGCCATCTCGAGCTGGGAGGACTGGGAGGTCCTGCTTATGTCTGCAGACCCGACATCGCAGCTTGCTGCGGTGACTCGGGCTCCCGACGTCATGTCCCGGCATGACCTACCTGATGCAGTGCGGGACCGCGCAGTGGCCCAGGGACCCAGCTGGGTCTAAAACTCACTTGCTGAATAAAGTTTTTCTGTCTGTCTGTCTGTCGGCTACGCTGTGTCGTTTATTCTGAACATGCATATATGTTAGCCCAGTTGAAATTTATCGGCTGAATGAGAATACTGACTAGGTGAGCACCATTGAGGTTATGCTGCAGAATAACTGCATGACAGAGCTGGGTTTGGTCCGACAGTGTAGCTGTGGGGTTAACAATTAATAACCCCATGCGACTGAAGCCGAGTTGCATGCGCGCGTATTATACAGGGCTCGTGTGGTCTCGCGCTAATGGCAGCGGCGCATTCAGAGAGGTTTTTCACTTAATCTATATATACATAGTGTCGCAGTGCTAAACGCGCACTGTGCGAATACTACTTGGGGGGGGGGGCGCCTGCGCTCCGGACGACACGGATTTATAAGCTTGGTATTGACTGTCGTATACCATCTCCGAGTGAAATTCCAGCGAGAATAAGCGAGCGTAACAGAGACAAGCATTTTACTGTGAGCGTTTAGCGTTGCAGCAGTCGGTACAGCGCAATTAGTATTTACACCAAAGCGCAAGGCGATCCATTTCAGGCACAGATGATCGTGCGAATGCAATGGGATCAAGTGCAGAGCGCTGAGCCGTTGCGGGCTGCAGTGGCCGGACGACCGTTGTTTTAAGGGCTTCGAGAAATAAGGTGCCTCAAAAGCGCGCAACCCGCCGCAGTCGTTTCCCTCGCACGGGCGTAGAGCCGCCGGCAGCCCTTCCGACGCCGAGGAATACGATCGCAAAAGCGTGCTTTTGACACACAGCAAGGCAACGTGGAAAACGCTGAAAGCCTCTGCACGTCTGCATAGTTCGAAAGGATGCAGTAGGCTGCTGAAGAAAGCAACGGCTCGGTGCCGCACAGCCCAATCGCTCCGCATCACCGCACTAACTTTGACGAGAAAAATTGCCGCTAAACGGCGATTCGACACATCCAGAAGTAATCCTCAATGAGTGCGTACCGCTGCGAGGCGAGACGACTTTCAGGCGCAAGGCAAAGCCGAGCACTACACCTCGAAAGCCCACTCGCCGCCACCGAGAAAAAAAACTCGGGCTACTCGCACCCACCGCTCCCGGGCCCTTTGCAATAATGACGCAGTACGCTGTTGTTAGTGGCCCAATTTTTCATAGCAAAAACGACAACTTTGCTAATGGCCCGACTTTCTAAGCCTAAATTTTGGCATTACTTCCACCACACTTTTAACACTGCAGTGCCTGGTGACACGCTGACACGGGAGTGTCACCAGGCTCTGTCTTTAACTGTCGTAAGTGGTTCTGGTTGTTGGCGAAAAATTTGTGTGCAGGGCGTGCAACTGTTTCTTCGAGAACACCTTCGCTGCACTGCACAGGGTAGGGGGAGGGGAGTTAAAGAGATAGAATAGAGGACGGATCAGGAGGCGGAAAGGGCGGCAAGTGCACGGTAGAATGCGGCACGAAAAGCGCGATACACAGGCACGAGAAACAGTGGGCGGGCACACATTGCGAAGCGCGCACTGGTGTGAGTCAGAAGACGCCGATGCACTCATTGATCACAGTATGTTTCTAAATGCAGGACGAGGGGAAGTGGAGACGCCAAAGAGTCTCTTGAAAGGGGTTTGCTGGCACACACAATGTAGCGCGCGATGGTGAAAATTCAGCACACTGGAGCACAATGCACAGGTTTGTGTTCACAGCATGCAGCACCAAGAACTAGGGTGACACTAGATGCGCCTGCGAAGGCATGCCTCATCGACGAAGGAGACGAGAGCGGACAGGGCAGCTTTCCTTTTGTGTGGCGATGCCTCAGGGAAGACTAGGTCGCCGGCAGTGGCAGACGGCAGGCCGAGCTTGCTGTATCCGGCGCGCATTATGGAGCGCACGTTTGCATGAGCGGGGCATTCACAGAGCAGGTGCTCAACTGTTTCTGTCTCTGCGCAGTCAATACAGTTTGTGTCGGCCTCTCCCATGAGGCGGTGGCGTCGGTCTGCCGTGAAGACACAACCAATCCTGATGCGCAGGAGTAAAGAGTATGCCGCGCGTCCGAAGGCAAGGTATGGGACAGGCCTTGGGAGCTTGCCGGATGCGACGCGGGGGTCTGGGTGGCAAAGTGCAACCTTGTGGCGCAGTATGTGACGCGCTGCGTCAAAGGCCGAGATAGCCTCACAAACTGGAGCTGCTGGGTTGGAGTGGGCTGCCTTGGCGAGTCGGTCAGCAGCTTCGTTTCCTGGCACTCCCACATGGGATGGCACCAACTGCAACAAAATACCACAGCCGCGCGCACTGAGCGTACACAGTTTGTGGTGTCGCTGCTTAAAGATTACGCGTTATAAATATTACGTAACAGCACACGGTGAAGGCCGAGAGCACGGTGTAAGGATAGGTGTACCAACGGCGCCGCTTGCCTTGTGCTCCGGAGGTTGCGCGAGTAGTCTCGCGGTTTTGCTGCCCGCTGATAGATGGCGGAACACGACAACAAGCCTCAAACCAGCGCCGGGTGGATACAACTTAAGAGACTCCGCCATTTTGAATCCCAATTGGCCTCTCCCATGTACCGCAAAATGCTCGACTGGTAGCCCAGTGTAGTTCTCGTTGCAAAAGGCCGTTCAAGTTAAAGCACTTTGAAGCGCAAGCATTATTTACTTTGGCGCATTTGATCTAAGGAAAACTTACCTTTGCAACTTTGAACAGAGGGCACTTCGAATGCAACAACTTCTTCCAATTTGCTAAGTTGTGTTTGTTTTTCCATTGGTATATAAAGTTGAATGCAAGAGAGATGAAATGTTTAATTGTCTGAAGCAACCCTGCTAGCAGCAGAAGTACGAACGTCCCACGTATCTATCTGCTTAAATTCTATTTTTGTTTCCAGAAGTAAAAACAAACTAATAGCAACACAAAAACAGACAATATTTTCGTTAAAACGTACCTTTGCAACTTTTATCAGAGGCCACAAGCAGGACTACAACTTCGTACGAAGGGTTATTTTAATTTTGTTTCTCCATATGTTATACAAATTTTTCTTCAAGAGAGATAGCAAGCCAAATTGCCTGAAGCAATCTACCTCCGAAAGGCACGAATTATTTGCAGTAATAAAAAAAACGATTAATAGCAAACTAAACGCAAACAATATTTGCGTTGGCGGATTTGATATAAAAAATACTTACCTTTGCAACTTTCAAAAGAGGACACTTGCAAAGCAACAACTTCTTGCTATGTGCTATGTCATGTTTGTCTCTCCATGTAGTTTACAAAGTAAAATATAAGATTGATGACAACTTCAATTGTCTGAAGCAGCCGTACTTACAGCAGTAGTCCAAGCTTCCCTCGTATTCTGCCTACTTAAATTCCATTTTAATTAAAGTAAATTAAACTAATAGCAAAACAAAAACAAACATTAGTTAGTTTGGCACATTTTATTAAAAAGAAACTTCGTACCTATGCAACGTTTAACAGGGGGCACTTGCAACGCTACAACTTCTTGCTAACGTGTAATTTAGGTTTGTTTCTCCACCTGTTATACAAGCTTTTATGCAAGAGAGATGACATGCTAAATTCCCTGAAGCAACCTGCTCGCAAAAATTGCATTTTAATTTGCATTACAAAAAAAAAAAACTAATCGCAAAATTAAACGCAACCATTACTCATGTTGGCGCAATTGATTGTCTTGAATAAACAGCGCGAACAAAGACGTCGTCTTTGTTCGCGCTGTTTATTCAAGATGCTTAACCAACTAGCCCGCCAAAACGCGTTAACGCAATTGATTGAAAAAAGTACTTCAATCTGTATTCCGGGTCTTTCGGTTATGTGCGCTTGTAATTACGGCGCTGTCAAGCTGTTTCAATTCCCGCTAATGAATTTTCACGGCCAAACCTCAAGAAAACTTTCTCTGTCCTGTGTTCGTCCCTTTATTTAATATGCCTCTCTATTGTAAGGGACCCTGCACAGCAATTATTAATTGACACATTGGAGAAAATTCACAACAGGGCAGCAAGATTCGTCTCGGGCAGGTACGGGCGCAGGGATAGTGAATAATGTCTTGACGTGGGAAAGTCTTGCCGCTTCTAAACGACATGACCATTCTTGTAAAATTCGCGAGTACCGTCACGAACTTGTTCGCGAATTCATTTTTGGTTGAAACTTTGCAACAGTGGAATCGACTTTCGGAGGTCCTAGTGTGCGCTGTAAACGAAGACGTGTTTTCTGCCAATCCGGGACCATGCTATACTGCTATAACACCTTCGGGCAATGCGGGGTAATTCTTGAATAAAAATTCAAGTGCGAACTTTTCGGCGTGCGTCGTCTGTTCGCGCTTAAGTTTGGGCAGTGGTTTAGGACGCTTCATTCACTCGCTGCAAGTTGGCCTGTTATATATTGTCGCAGCGCGAGTTGCTACAGCGCGGAGCTGAATATTTGATGTACATACCAGCACAGGCTGCCCAAAATTACGAGCGACCGCTTTTTGTAAATGGCTGCGAAGAGAGCTTATATCATGCAAATCCTTGGAGGAATATCGGTACTTTTTAAACACCTGTTGCGCCGGATCAGTGGTACTTAAGAGCGCTCGAGGCGACCGAGCCGACGACTCGGGTTCAATAACGCGGCCGCGCGTTTCGATGAAGGCGAAATTTAAGACAGGAATGTGCTGTGAAATATCAGACTCTCAGGTGGTCGAAATTAATCCAGAGCCCTTCACTACGGCGTCCCTCATCGACAACGTGCCCCACAATTTACAATTTTTTGCACATTTTCTAGACATCGCAGAGCTTTCATGTACACCGCATCGGAGCTGCAAGGGTTTCTTGCTGCGCGGTATCACGTGAGCTGCCTTTGGCTGCAAGCAAGGTACACTGCATTTTAGTTTCTGTGCTAAAATTGGTACATGCGGCACGTTGAGTTCTTCCTCTAGAAAGTTTTGTGTGCTTACCAGCTTCACAACCTTTCCTAGTCACACAGTCTGCTTTCCTGTCGGTACATGCCCCTGTCAGAATTAACTGCTTTTGTTCAATATTTGCTATGGCTTAGGGCATATAATTTATTCCAGAAACTTCCATGCTAAACAACTGTCTCAAGCTACTAAATTTCAATGCGGCTGTAATACAAAAATGCAACAGCATGACAAATGTCTTCCATTTTCAGTGCTACTGTTTTCTTTTTGACGCACATATTATGCCTTAGCAAGCATGCACCGAGACTATGTGGCTGAAAACCTCTACTAATGTGCGTTCAGGGCCTTATGGGCAAGTGACACAGCAACTATGCCAAAGTCCACTTACTGAAGCTTTGGTGCATGTATGAGAACCTTGCTCACACACACGCAGAATTAACCAAACATAAATATGCACTGCAATGCATTTCAGAGACTGCATGGTGGTGCGGGACATTGCATGCCATATGTATATCCGTTGCAGCTCCGAATGTTACGAATTCCTGTTTTTGATTTCCCAATGCTGGTTGCTACATTTCGTAGATAAAAAAGAAAGTACTAAAATAAATGCTTTGTTTTATAGGGTCCTTAGAAATATTCAGTAGATTCAGAATGTAATATCAATGTTGCTTCCCATCAAGGCAGAGGGCCCTTGCAGAGGTAATAGAATATCGTTTTGTGAGTTGCACAGTGAATTATACATTCTTCTTTTTTCCACGGTATTAATTTGTTTGAAAATGTTTGAGATGTTGTTAAAGTAAAAAAACCTTTTCACATGGGTAATTGCTGTTTGTACCCCAACAGAATTATCTTTTTTTTGGTTTCCATGTGCTGTCTGGGGAAGCTAACTGCCATTCTTTAAATTATATGCGTGCTGATTATGGCTGATATACTGTGACATTTCTTTTCTGTTAGGTAAGCTTCAATAGGAAAATTAATCTTCAGACAATGGACACGATGTGAGCAAAATTACAAGCTGTCACTACAAAATGATCTTCTTTATACCGTATACTTCTCTTAATCTGGCAAAGGATATCTTTGCAATTAAATAATGCCCTTTTAACATCAATTTGTGCAGGGAATGTTGCCTCCACAAACTTCGAGTTCTGTTCAAACACCAGAAAAGAGAAAACAAGCGGTGGTAAGTAAGGCAGGCAGGCAAGGTTAACCTGAAAACAACATACAACACCAGAGCTTTCACATGTGTGTGTGTGAATGGCTTATTTCTGGCATGTTTTTATTACTGCAACCCATTTACAGCGCATAGGTAAGGGGTCTTGAGTGACTGGATCAGCTTGATTTTACACCCATGACTCTTGCTAACACATTTAAAACATTTGTATGCCTTTTTTTTTTTTATCAATAAACCAATCAATTTTTTAGTGTGTGAGTGTCCTCCACATCAAGCTGAGGGGGAGCCCCTGCCAGATCTCTCGGCTTGGAAATGGGTGTCCAGCAACACAAGCAACCGCGAGTGCAATGAAAATTTTTGTTCCTACACCTCAGTGCGAACCTCCTGCATGTTTGTTCCCTCTGAAGAAAGTACATGTGGCTGGAACCGGGCAGCTTGTGATTGTAGGTGACTAAATTTTGATTCTGCTTTATAGGTTGACACTCCGGAGAAAGCTTTCTTGAGAGCACGTGCAGCAAAGTTTGCCTCGGAGCGCATAAAGACTCGAAAGCAGATCAAGCGGCTGCAGCAGTCTAGGAGAAGACCGCAGAAAAAAAAAAAAAAAAAACGCTTGAATTGAAGGCTGTGCTTCACATGATACATAGGCAAAACATCGTGCTGAAGGATCAGGTGGCCATGCTTGACACCCTTGGAATAGCCAATGAACACCTCCCTAAAAGACAGATATCCAAGCGCTCTGGCCGGGACGTGCCGAGGCAATTTTCACCTGAGCTCAGGGCCTTTGCGCTGGCACTCAATTTCTACTCGCCACGAGCATACAATTACGCGAGACAGGTCTTCGACACCTGCTTGCCCCACCAAAGAACACTGCAAGAGTGGTAAATGCTGGCTTTTTAACTGAGGCATTCAATGCTGTAAAAATGAAATGCACCGAGATGAGCAGCCGAGGCCACCAAACTGCATGCAGTCTGATCACTGATGAAATGTCAATCAGGCAGCAGGTTCAGTGGAAAAAGGGCACAGGAGTTGATGGTGACTGCCTGCCACAGGCAAAAGCTGCTTTTTGTTGCAATGGCAATAGCCATTAACGGACGGTGGAAGCTGCCGCCAGGATACTTTTTTGTAGATGGTCTTGTCGGCGAGCAGTGAGCTAATTTAGTGATATACACAAAGCCTACTTCTTGCCCACGATGCTGGGGCAATAGTTGTAGCTCTAACATGCGCTGGAGCTCCAGCAAATACAGCCATGTCACAGGAGCTGGGCTGCCGCTTCAAAAATGTAGACCAACTGAAGACGACAATCTCTCATCCTGCCACCCAAAAACCAGCGGTATGTTAAGACTTGTCACAAATGCTCTATCGCACAAAAAATCAACAAGGGAAACACGGTGGCATGGCAGCATATTGAGCGGCTACATAGTTTGCAACAAAAAGAAGGGCTTCACTTGGCCAACAAGCTGCACAGAGCGCATATTGAATGGCAGGGGCAGCCGAGGAAGGTCAGGCGTGCGACCCAAGCTACGAGCACTTCTGCAGCCACAACACATGCTGAATGTTGAGTGCTCAAAGTAGAAGGTTTTGCCGACTCACAGCCAAGTGA
The DNA here is from genome assembly GCF_052857255.1 of Amblyomma americanum. NCBI lineage: Eukaryota > Metazoa > Arthropoda > Arachnida > Ixodida > Ixodidae > Amblyomma > Amblyomma americanum. Next base: position 211,286,822 of record NC_135501.1, on the reverse strand, counting down.
AGAATTTTTGAGGTGCATTAACAATACCTTTGATGCGTAAAATTGAAGGAGCATACAGCAAAAGGGTTTCAAGAAAGTTTTAAATGAGTGAAATTTCAAAGATGAAGCCATGTTTAGAGCCTCCATCAATTACCTGTCATCACTGAGGAAGTCTACCAGTGGCCACAGCATGATTGAGACGGCACAAAAAACGGGATTTTTAGATTTCATCAGATGTATGAAAAGCTTACTTGCACTCTACAATATCACTGTCATGGAAAAGAAAGTCCTCAAATATACATCGGAACACAAAATTTGTCAAGACTGCTGGAACTTTTTTTCAGACTTGTCAGGTCCCACGGAGGCCACAACGACCACCCAACTACTGTACAGTTTCGTGCTGCTTTCAGAAAAGTAGTAGTTCACAATGAGCTCGCTGATGTAGCAACAGGAAACTGCTTACCTTTAGAAACTGCAGCAATCTTGTCCTGCGGTAGTGCTATTATTGCTTCAGCAACTGAGACACTAAACGCGTCAAAAGACAGGAGGCGCATCTTGGATGCGGACACTGCTGCGCAGCACCAATTAGCCAGAGATCACGACTATATCTCACATCCAGAGCATAATACTGAATGGGGATACAGAGTAGTGACGTACCTGGCTGGTTACGTTTCACACAAGTTGCATACTAAGCCGATGTGTGAACAGTGCGCGGCAGCGTTGTTTGCATCTCGGCCACAGGGTAACACATACTCTTTCATTCAGAGAAAAAGTAGCGGATGGCTGAGCTGCCCATCAGAGAGAGAGAGAGAGTGTAATTAAAATCTGTCGTAATTCTGATTCTCTTGTTCGATTGCCATCGCACAGTAAAAACCTGTCATCAATTACTTTGTTAACTAACCCTGTGCATGAAGTTTCGGTTTCATTCCAGCAAAGAGATCTGTTTCTGGAGCTTCATGACCACATGTTTCCACTTGAGGATCATTATGTCCTTCTAGTGCAGAGCGTTGCAGGGTGCTTTTTAAACATAGGCTCTATCACGTAGGCAAGAAGGTCACAGAAAGCTTCCAGGATAGCAATGTGCGACAAATTTTTAGGAAGCTTACCCAGTTTAAGGGCCAGTAGCGGGCATATAGCTACAAGTTTCTTTCCGAAACTGTGAGGCAAAGGAATGCATGTCCAGTGGAGCATCATGTGGGAGAGAGGGGGAAGGGGTTATTATCATATCAGGAGGGTTCTGGCTATGTACTGTGGCCAGTAGTTTAATCTTGCAATAGTCATAACTCCTCAGTCTGAATCCTCTGCTAGTTTTTGCGGATAAATTTTTTGTTCAGCTCACACTCGTCAATGACTGGTTAGTAAACCCTGAACCCCCTTTATTTTTGTGCATAGCATTTACCATGTATATTTAACTATTGTTTTATTGCATGCTGATAATGTAAATAATGCCTCCTATATTTGCTTACTGGCCGTATTGGTTGGTCAAGAGCCCAAATAAATGTTTCTGACTATGCAACATGGTGTCACTGCTTTACTTTCACTATTATACATTTGGTCATGCACTAAACTTTGTGTAAACAGGCCCTGCAGGCCAGCATGAAGTGATGAAATCCTTTCAACAAGAGGTGGAGACTAAGGTAAGTCAACGGGGCCTCTTGCTGGTATGACCAAAAAGAACCATTTCTACATTAGTTCCTGCAGCAATATCTTGGGGATTTGTAAACAAGGTTGAGAAAGGTGGTGCAAGTTGCACAGCTAGGTCGTACCTACAATTACGATAGCGCGTTTCTCTCGGGCCGCACTGCCTCCCTGCACATAGATCAGATTACCACATCCTCTTATACACTCGGAGAGCTCGGAACCCCTCAAGGGGCGGTCCTTTCTCCCCTTTTCTTTAACGTTGCTCTCATCCCCCTAGCTCACAAACTGGCTCTAATCCCACACCTAAAGCATACCCTGTACGCTGATGATATTACCACATGGGCCACTCATGGCTCTGACGGGGAAATTGAGGAAGCTCTTCAGTTAGCAGCAGACACCATCTCCTCTCACGCGTCATCCATCGGGCTCGAATGTTCCCCATCCAAGTCCGCGCTCTTCCTATTTAGGCAAAATCTAGCGCTAACTCGCCCATCCAAATCAATTTAAAAGGATCCCCTATCCCCATCACACCCACCCTCCGCATCCTTGGCCTCCACTTGCAGGATTCTGGACGAAATGAACATACCCTTAAAAGGCTCAAGGCCTCCACGCAATCCGTGTTGCACCTTCTACGCCGAGTGTCCTCCCTTAAAAAGGGTTTAGACGAAGCGGACAACATGAAAGTAGTGCACGCATTTACGCTTAGCCGCATTCTGTACGCAACTCCATATCTCAAATTGAACCGAACGCGTGAACACAATGATCCGCCTTGCGACTAAGGCAGCCCTAAACCTACCTCGTAGCACTAGCACAGCCAAACTTCTTGCACTAGGCATGCATAGCACCATTCAGGAACTAGTTGACGCGCACCTTCAGACACAGTACCTTAGACTTGCCACGAGCGCCACTGGCTGCCATATACTCTCCTCCCTTCGCATCAACATACCCGCTAACCAGTCAACCCTTATACCCATCCCTCGACACATCCATACACCTCTCGTGAAACCCCTTCCTCGAAACGTCCATCCCCAATATCACATCCCTCGCCGTGTAGCTCGCGCTAATGCCCTCCATAAGTACTATGGGCAAGTCCACGATGCCGTTTGGGCAGATGCCGCATGTACAGCGCATGAAGCGGTAGCAGATGCCCACAATCCAACCCTACCTCACCCCCTAACTCACCGTCTTCCCTCGGGCTCTACGCCCGAGGAGGCAGAGGAGACCGCCATCGCCCTAGCCCTTGCACATTTGGACGCCCAATAAATCTTCAGCGACTCCAAAACGGCTCTGTCCAACTTTGCCAGGGGCAGGATTCACGCCCCTGCCTGGCAATTGTTGAACATCCCTACCCAAAATTTACCGCGCAGGGTAGAGCTTCAGTGGGTGCCGGCTCACTCTGGGAACCCTGGAAACGAGGCTGCCGATAAATTGGCCCGAGGTCTGATTTGCCGGGCCCAGGACAGTCTCGATCCAGGATTCTCGAGGGAGCGGGCGCACACCTTTGCGGAGCTCATGCAAATACCCCGTTTGGACCGTCGGACTTACCCTCCTCCCCACCCCTCTCTTACGCACTCCCAACAGATCCTCTTCAGACGCCTCCAGACCCGCTCTCTGTCATCCCCTCAGCTTTTATCCCACTATTGCGGCACATCCCCTGCATGCTCCCTATGTGGTGACCCCCACGCCACACTCTCTCATATCCTTTTCGGCTGCCCTGCTGACCCTCCCCCGTGGGGACAGCACGCCATCTCGAGCTGGGAGGACTGGGAGGTCCTGCTTATGTCTGCAGACCCGACATCGCAGCTTGCTGCGGTGACTCGGGCTCCCGACGTCATGTCCCGGCATGACCTACCTGATGCAGTGCGGGACCGCGCAGTGGCCCAGGGACCCAGCTGGGTCTAAAACTCACTTACTGAATAAAGTTTTTCTGTCTGTCTGTCTGTCGGCTACGCTGTGTCGTTTATTCTGAACATGCATATATGTTAGCCCAGTTGAAATTTATCGGCTGAATGAGAATACTGACTAGGTGAGCACCATTGAGGTTATGCTGCAGAATAACTGCATGACAGAGCTGGGTTTGGTCCGACAGTGTAGCTGTGGGGTTAACAATTAATAACCCCATGCGACTGAAGCCGAGTTGCATGCGCGCGTATTATACAGGGCTCGTGTGGTCTCGCGCTAATGGCAGCGGCGCATTCAGAGAGGTTTTTCACTTAATCTATATATACATAGTGTCGCAGTGCTAAACGCGCACTGTGCGAATACTACTTGGGGGGGGGGGCGCCTGCGCTCCGGACGACACGGATTTATAAGCTTGGTATTGACTGTCGTATACCATCTCCGAGTGAAATTCCAGCGAGAATAAGCGAGCGTAACAGAGACAAGCATTTTACTGTGAGCGTTTAGCGTTGCAGCAGTCGGTACAGCGCAATTAGTATTTACACCAAAGCGCAAGGCGATCCATTTCAGACACAGATGATCGTGCGAATGCAATGGGATCAAGTGCAGAGCGCTGAGCCGTTGCGGGCTGCAGTGGCCGGACGACCGTTGTTTTAAGGGCTTCGAGAAATAAGGTGCCTCAAAAGCGCGCAACCCGCCGCAGTCGTTTCCCTCGCACGGGCGTAGAGCCGCCGGCAGCCCTTCCGACGCCGAGGAATACGATCGCAAAAGCGTGCTTTTGACACACAGCAAGGCAACGTGGAAAACGCTGAAAGCCTCTGCACGTCTGCATAGTTCGAAAGGATGCAGTAGGCTGCTGAAGAAAGCAACGGCTCGGTGCCGCACAGCCCAATCGCTCCGCATCACCGCACTAACTTTGACGAGAAAAATTGCCGCTAAACGGCGATTCGACACATCCAGAAGTAATCCTCAATGAGTGCGTACCGCTGCGAGGCGAGACGACTTTCAGGCGCAAGGCAAAGCCGAGCACTACACCTCGAAAGCCCACTCGCCGCCACCGAGAAAAAAAACTCGGGCTACTCGCACCCACCGCTCCCGGGCCCTTTGCAATAATGACGCAGTACGCTGTTGTTAGTGGCCCAATTTTTCATAGCAAAAACGACAACTTTGCTAATGGCCCGACTTTCTAAGCCTAAATTTTGGCATTACTTCCACCACACTTTTAACACTGCAGTGCCTGGTGACACGCTGACACGGGAGTGTCACCAGGCTCTGTCTTTAACTGTCGTAAGTGGTTCTGGTTGTTGGCGAAAAATTTGTGTGCAGGGCGTGCAACTGTTTCTTCGAGAACACCTTCGCTGCACTGCACAGGGTAGGGGGAGGGGAGTTAAAGAGATAGAATAGAGGACGGATCAGGAGGCGGAAAGGGCGGCAAGTGCACGGTAGAATGCGGCACGAAAAGCGCGATACACAGGCACGAGAAACAGTGGGCGGGCACACATTGCGAAGCGCGCACTGGTGTGAGTCAGAAGACGCCGATGCACTCATTGATCACAGTATGTTTCTAAATGCAGGACGAGGGGAAGTGGAGACGCCAAAGAGTCTCTTGAAAGGGGTTTGCTGGCACACACAATGTAGCGCGCGATGGTGAAAATTCAGCACACTGGAGCACAATGCACAGGTTTGTGTTCACAGCATGCAGCACCAAGAACTAGGGTGACACTAGATGCGCCTGCGAAGGCATGCCTCATCGACGAAGGAGACGAGAGCGGACAGGGCAGCTTTCCTTTTGTGTGGCGATGCCTCAGGGAGGACTAGGTCGCCGGCAGTGGCAGACGGCAGGCCGAGCTTGCTGTATCCGGCGCGCATTATGGAGCGCACGTTTGCATGAGCGGGGCATTCACAGAGCAGGTGCTCAACTGTTTCTGTCTCTGCGCAGTCAATACAGTTTGTGTCGGCCTCTCCCATGAGGCGGTGGCGTCGGTCTGCCGTGAAGACACAACCAATCCTGATGCGCAGGAGTAAAGAGTATGCCGCGCGTCCGAAGGCAAGGTATGGGACAGGCCTTGGGAGCTTGCCGGATGCGACGCGGGGGTCTGGGTGGCAAAGTGCAACCTTGTGGCGCAGTATGTGACGCGCTGCGTCAAAGGCCGAGATAGCCTCACAAACTGGAGCTGCTGGGTTGGAGTGGGCTGCCTTGGCGAGTCGGTCAGCAGCTTCGTTTCCTGGCACTCCCACATGGGATGGCACCAACTGCAACAAAATACCACAGCCGCGCGCACTGAGCGTACACAGTTTGTGGTGTCGCTGCTTAAAGATTACGCGTTATAAATATTACGTAACAGCACACGGTGAAGGCCGAGAGCACGGTGTAAGGATAGGTGTACCAACGGCGCCGCTTGCCTTGTGCTCCGGAGGTTGCGCGAGTAGTCTCGCGGTTTTGCTGCCCGCTGATAGATGGCGGAACACGACAACAAGCCTCAAACCAGCGCCGGGTGGATACAACTTAAGAGACTCCGCCATTTTGAATCCCAATTGGCCTCTCCCATGTACCGCAAAATGCTCGACTGGTAGCCCAGTGTAGTTCTCGTTGCAAAAGGCCGTTCAAGTTAAAGCACTTTGAAGCGCAAGCATTATTTACTTTGGCGCATTTGATCTAAGGAAAACTTACCTTTGCAACTTTGAACAGAGGGCACTTCGAAAGCAACAACTTCTTCCAATTTGCTAAGTTGTGTTTGTTTTTCCATTGGTATATAAAGTTGAATGCAAGAGAGATGAAATGTTTAATTGTCTGAAGCAACCCTGCTAGCAGCAGAAGTACGAACGTCCCACGTATCTATCTGCTTAAATTCTATTTTTGTTTCCAGAAGTAAAAACAAACTAATAGCAACACAAAAACAGACAATATTTTCGTTAAAACGTACCTTTGCAACTTTTATCAGAGGCCACAAGCAGGACTACAACTTCGTACGAAGGGTTATTTTAATTTTGTTTCTCCATATGTTATACAAATTTTTCTTCAAGAGAGATAGCAAGCCAAATTGCCTGAAGCAATCTACCTCCGAAAGGCACGAATTATTTGCAGTAATAAAAAAAACGATTAATAGCAAACTAAACGCAAACAATATTTGCGTTGGCGGATTTGATATAAAAAATACTTACCTTTGCAACTTTCAAAAGAGGACACTTGCAAAGCAACAACTTCTTGCTATGTGCTATGTCATGTTTGTCTCTCCATGTATTTTACAAAGTAAAATATAAGATTGATGACAACTTCAATTGTCTGAAGCAGCCGTACTTACAGCAGTAGTCCAAGCTTCCCTCGTATTCTGCCTACTTAAATTCCATTTTAATTAAAGTAAATTAAACTAATAGCAAAACAAAAACAAACATTAGTTAGTTTGGCACATTTTATTAAAAAGAAAATTCGTACCTATGCAACGTTTAACAGGGGGCACTTGCAACGCTACAACTTCTTGCTAACGTGTAATTTAGGTTTGTTTCTCCACCTGTTATATACAAGCTTTTATGCAAGAGAGATGACATGCTAAATTCCCTGAAGCAACGTGCTCGCAAAAATTGCATTTTAATTTGCATTACAAAAAAAAAAACTAATCGCAAAATTAAACGCAACCACTACTCATGTTGGCGCAATTGATTGTCTTGAATAAACAGCGCGAACAAAGACGTCGTCTTTGTTCGCGCTGTTTATTCAAGATGCTTAACCAACTAGCCCGCCAAAACGCGTTAACGCAATTGATTGAAAAAAGTACTTCAATCTGTATTCCGGGTCTTTCGGTTATGTGCGCTTGTAATTACGGCGCTGTCAAGCTGTTTCAATTCCCGCTAATGAATTTTCACGGCCAAACCTCAAGAAAACTTTCTCTGTCCTGTGTTCGTCCCTTTATTTAATATGCCTCTCTATTGTAAGGGACCCTGCACAGCAATTATTAATTGACACATTGGAGAAAATTCACAACAGGGCAGCAAGATTCGTCTCGGGCAGGTACGGGCGCAGGGATAGTGAATAATGTCTTGACGTGGGAAAGTCTTGCCGCTTCTAAACGACATGACCATTCTTGTAAAATTCGCGAGTACCGTCACGAACTTGTTCGCGAATTCATTTTTGGTTGAAACTTTGCAACAGTGGAATCGACTTTCGGAGGTCCTAGTGTGCGCTGTAAACGAAGACGTGTTTTCTGCCAATCCGGGACCATGCTATACTGCTATAACACCTTCGGGCAATGCGGGGTAATTCTTGAATAAAAATTCAAGTGCGAACTTTTCGGCGTGCGTCGTCTGTTCGCGCTTAAGTTTGGGCAGTGGTTTAGGACGCTTCATTCACTCGCTGCAAGTTGGCCTGTTATATATTGTCGCAGCGCGAGTTGCTACAGCGCGGAGCTGAATATTTGATGTACCAGCACCGGCTGCCCAAAATTACGAGCGACCGCTTTTTGTAAATGGCTGCGAAGAGAGCTTATATCATGCAAATCCTTGGAGGAATATCGGTACTTTTTAAACACCTGTTGCGCCGGATCAGTGGTACTTAAGAGCGCTCGAGGCGACCGAGCCGACGACTCGGGTTCAATAACGCGGCCGCGCGTTTCGATGAAGGCGAAATTTAAGACAGGAATGTGCTGTGAAATATCAGACTCTCAGGTGGTCGAAATTAATCCAGAGCCCTTCACTACGGCGTCCCTCATCGACAACGTGCCCCACAATTTACAATTTTTTGCACATTTTCTAGACATCGCAGAGCTTTCATGTACACCGCATCGGAGCTGCAAGGGTTTCTTGCTGCGCGGTATCACGTGAGCTGCCTTTGGCTGCAAGCAAGGTACACTGCATTTTAGTTTCTGTGCTAAAATTGGTACATGCGGCACGTTGAGTTCTTCCTCTAGAAAGTTTTGTGTGCTTACCAGCTTCACAACCTTTCCTAGTCACACAGTCTGCTTTCCTGTCGGTACATGCCCCTGTCAGAATTAACTGCTTTTGTTCAATATTTGCTATGGCTTAGGGCATATAATTTATTCCAGAAACTTCCATGCTAAACAACTGTCTCAAGCTACTAAATTTCAATGCGGCTGTAATACAAAAATGCAACAGCATGACAAATGTCTTCCATTTTCAGTGCTACTGTTTTCTTTTTGACGCACATATTATGCCTTAGCAAGCATGCACCGAGACTATGTGGCTGAAAACCTCTACTAATGTGCGTTCAGGGCCTTATGGGCAAGTGACACAGCAACTATGCCAAAGTCCACTTACTGAAGCTTTGGTGCATGTATGAGAACCTTGCTCACACACACGCAGAATTAACCAAACATAAATATGCACTGCAATGCATTTCAGAGACTGCATGGTGGTGCGGGACATTGCATGCCATATGTATATCCGTTGCAGCTCCGAATGTTACGAATTCCTGTTTTTGATTTCCCAATGCCGGTTGCTACATTTCGTAGATAAAAAAGAAAGTACTAAAATAAATGCTTTGTTTTATAGGGTCCTTAGAAATATTCAGTAGATTCAGAATGTAATATCAATGTTGCTTCCCATCAAGGCAGAGGGCCCTTGCAGAGGTAATAGAATATCGTTTTGTGAGTTGCACAGTGAATTATACATTCTTCTTTTTTCCACGGTATTAATTTGTTTGAAAATGTTTGAGATGTTGTTAAAGTAAAAAAACCTTTTCACATGGGTAATTGCTGTTTGTACCCCAACAGAATTATCTTTTTTTTGGTTTCCATGTGCTGTCTGGGGAAGCTAACTGCCATTCTTTAAATTATATGCGTGCTGATTATGGCTGATATACTGTGACATTTCTTTTCTGTTAGGTAAGCTTCAATAGGAAAATTAATCTTCAGACAATGGACACGATGTGAGCAAAATTACAAGCTGTCACTACAAAATGATCTTCTTTATACCGTATACTTCTCTTAATCTGGCAAAGGATATCTTTGCAATTAAATAATGCCCTTTTAACATCAATTTGTGCAGGGAATGTTGCCTCCACAAACTTCGAGTTCTGTTCAAACACCAGAAAAGAGAAAACAAGCGGTGGTAAGTAAGGCAGGCAGGCAAGGTTAACCTGAAAACAACATACAACACCAGAGCTTTCACATGTGTGTGTGTGAATGGCTTATTTCTGGCATGTTTTTATTACTGCAACCCATTTACAGTGCATAGGTAAGGGGTCTTGAGTGACTGGATCAGCTTGATTTTACACCCATGACTCTTGCTAACACATTTAAAACATTTGTATGCCTTTTTTTTTTTATCAATAAACCAATCAATTTTTTAGTGTGTGAGTGTCCTCCACTGGTGTGAGTCAGAAGACGCCGATGCACTCATTGATCACAGTATGTTTCTAAATGCAGGACGAGGGGAAGTGGAGACGCCAAAGAGTCTCTTGAAAGGGGTTTGCTGGCACACACAATGTAGCGCGCGATGGTGAAAATTCAGCACACTGGAGCACAATGCACAGGTTTGTGTTCACAGCATGCAGCACCAAGAACTAGGGTGACACTAGATGCGCCTGCGAAGGCATGCCTCATCGACGAAGGAGACGAGAGCGGACAGGGCAGCTTTCCTTTTGTGTGGCGATGCCTCAGGGAAGACTAGGTCGCCGGCAGTGGCAGACGGCAGGCCGAGCTTGCTGTATTCGGCGCGCATTATGGAGCGCACGTTAGCATGAGCGGGGCATTCACAGAGCAGGTGCTCAACTGTTTCTGTCTCTGCGCAGTCAATACAGTTTGTGTCGGCCTCTCCCATGAGGCGGTGGCGTCGGTCTGCCGTGAAGACACAACCAATCCTGATGCGCAGGAGTAAAGAGTATGCCGCGCGTCCGAAGGCAAGGTATGGGACAGGCCTTCGGAGCTTGCCGGATGCGACGCGGGGGTCTGGGTGGCAAAGTGCAACCTTGTGGCGCAGTATGTGACGCGCTGCGTCAAAGGCCGAGATAGCCTCACAAACTGGAGCTGCTGGGTTGGAGTGGGCTGCCTTGGCGAGTCGGTCAGCAGCTTCGTTTCCTGGCACTCCCACATGGGATGGCACCAACTGCAACAAAATATCACAGCCGCGCGCACTGAGCGTACACAGTTTGTGGTGTCGCTGCTTAAAGATTACGCGTTATAAATATTACGTAACAGCACACGGTGAAGGCCGAGAGCACGGTGTAAGGATAGGTGTACCAACGGCGCCGCTTGCCTTGTGCTCCGGACGTTGCGCAAGTAGTCTCGCGGTTTTGCTGCCCGCTGATAGATGGCGGAACACGACAACAAGCCTCAAACCAGCGCCGGGTGGATACAACTTAAGAGACTCCGCAATTTTGAATCCCAACTGGCCTCTCCCATGTACCGCAAAATGCTCGACTGGTAGCCCAGTGTAGTTCTCGTTGCAAAAGGCCGTTCAAGTTAAAGCACTTTGAAGCGCAAGCATTATTTACTTTGGCGCATTTGATCTAAGGAAAACTTACCTTTGCAACTTTGAACAGAGGGCACTTCGAAAGCAACAACTTCTTCCAATTTGCTAAGTTGTGTTTGTTTTTCCATTGGTATATAAAGTTGAATGCAAGAGAGATGAAATGTTTAATTGTCTGAAGCAACCCTGCTAGCAGCAGAAGTACGAACGTCCCACGTATCTATCTGCTTAAATTCTATTTTTGTTTCCAGAAGTAAAAACAAACTAATAGCAACACAAAAACAGACAATATTTTCGGTAAAACGTACCTTTGCAACTTTTATCAGAGGCCACAAGCAGGACTACAACTTCGTACGAAGGGTTATTTTAATTTTGTTTCTCCATATGTTATACAAATTTTTCTTGAAGAGAGATAGCAAGCCAAATTGCCTGAAGCAATCTACCTCCGAAAGGCACGAATTATTTGCAGTAATAAAAAAAACGATTAATAGCAAACTAAACGCAAACATTATTTGCGTTGGCGGATTTGATATAAAAAATACTTACCTTTGCAACTTTCAAAAGAGGACACTTGCAAAGCAACAACTTCTTGCTATGTGCTATGTTATGTTTGTCTCTCCATGTATTTTACAAAGTAAAATATAAGATTGATGACAACTTCAATTGTCTGAAGCAGCCGTACTTACAGCAGTAGTCCAAGCTTCCCTCGTATTCTGCCTACTTAAATTCCATTTTATTTAAAGTAAATTAAACTAATAGCAAAACAAAAACAAACATTAGTTAGTTTGGCACATTTTATTAAAAAGAAAATTCGTACCTATGCAACGTTTAACAGGGGGCACTTGCAACGCTACAACTTCTTGCTAACGTGTAATTTAGGTTTGTTTCTCCACCTGTTATACAAGCTTTTATGCAAGAGAGATGACATGCTAAATTCCCTGAAGCAACGTGCTCGCAAAAATTGCATTTTAATTTGCATTACAAAAAAAAAAACTAATCGCAAAATTAAACGCAACCATTACTCATGTTGGCGCAATTGATTGTCTTGAATAAACAGCGCGAACAAAGACGTCGTCTTTGTTCGCGCTGTTTATTCAAGATGCTTAACCAACTAGCCCGCCAAAACGCGTTAACGCAATTGATTGAAAAAAGTACTTCAATCTGTATTCCGGGTCTTTCGGTTATGTGCGCTTGTAATTACGGCGCTGTCAAGCTGTTTCAATTCCCGCTAATGAATTTTCACGGCCAAACCTCAAGAAAACTTTCTCTGTCCTGTGTTCGTCCCTTTATTTAATATGCCTCTCTATTGTAAGGGACCCTGCACAGCAATTATTAATTGACACATTGGAGAAAATTCACAACAGGGCAGCAAGATTCGTCTCGGGCAGGTACGGGCGCAGGGATAGTGAATAATGTCTTGACGTGGGAAAGTCTTGCCGCTTCTAAACGACATGACCATTCTTGTAAAATTCGCGAGTACCGTCACGAACTTGTTCGCGAATTCATTTTTGGTTGAAACTTTGCAACAGTGGAATCGACTTTCGGAGGTCCTAGTGTGCGCTGTAAACGAAGACGTGTTTTCTGCCAATCCGGGACCATGCTATACTGCTATAACACCTTCGGGCAATGCGGGGTAATTCTTGAATAAAAATTCAAGTGCGAACTTTTCGGCGTGCGTCGTCTGTTCGCGCTTAAGTTTGGGCAGTGGTTTAGGACGCTTCATTCACTCGCTGCAAGTTGGCCTGTTATATATTGTCGCAGCGCGAGTTGCTACAGCGCGGAGCTGAATATTTGATGTACCAGCACCGGCTGCCCAACATTACGAGCGACCGCTTTTTGTAAATGGCTGCGAAGAGAGCTTATATCATGCAAATCCTTGGAGGAATATCGGTACTTTTTAAACACCTGTTGCGCCGGATCAGTGGTACTTAAGAGCGCTCGAGGCGACCGAGCCGACGACTCGGGTTCAATAACGCGGCCGCGCGTTTCGATGAAGGCGAAATTTAAGACAGGAATGTGCTGTGAAATATCAGACTCTCAGGTGGTCGAAATTAATCCAGAGCCCTTCACTACGGCGTCCCTCATCGACAACGTGCCCCACAATTTACAATTTTTTGCACATTTTCTAGACATCGCAGAGCTTTCATGTACACTGCATCGGAGCTGCAAGGGTTTCTTGCTGCGCGGTATCACGTGAGCTGCCTTTGGCTGCAAGCAAGGTACACTGCATTTTAGTTTCTGTGCTAAAATTGGTACATGCGGCACGTTGAGTTCTTCCTCTAGAAAGTTTTGTGTGCTTACCAGCTTCACAACCTTTCCTAGTCACACAGTCTGCTTTCCTGTCGGTACATGCCCCTGTCAGAATTAACTGCTTTTGTTCAATATTTGCTATGGCTTAGGGCATATAATTTATTCCAGAAACTTCCATGCTAAACAACTGTCTCAAGCTACTAAATTTCAATGCGGCTGTAATACAAAAATGCAACAGCATGACAAATGTCTTGCATTTTCAGTGCTACTGTTTTCTTTTTGACGCACATATTATGCCTTAGCAAGCATGCACCGAGACTATGTGGCTGAAAACCTCTACTAATGTGCATTCAGGGCCTTATGGGCAAGTGACACAGCAACTATGCCAAAGTCCACTTACTGAAGCTTTGGTGCATGTATGAGAACCTTGCTCACACACACGCAGAATTAACCAAACATAAATATGCACTGCAATGCATTTCAGAGACTGCATGGTGGTGCGGGACATTGCATGCCATATGTATATCCGTTGCAGCTCCGAATGTTACGAATTCCTGTTTTTGATTTCCCAATGCTGGTTGCTACATTTCGTAGATAAAAAAGAAAGTACTAAAATAAATGCTTTGTTTTATAGGGTCCTTAGAAATATTCAGTAGATTCAGAATGTAATATCAATGTTGCTTCCCATCAAGGCAGAGGGCCCTTGCAGAGGTAATAGAATATAGTTTTGTGAGTTGCACAGTGAATTATACATTCTTCTTTTTTCCACGGTATTAATTTGTTTGAAAATGTTTGAGATGTTGTTAAAGTAAAAAAACCTTTTCACATGGGTAATTGCTGTTTGTACCCCAACAGAATTATCTTTTTTTTGGTTTCCATGTGCTGTCTGGGGAAGCTAACTGCCATTCTTTAAATTATATGCGTGCTGATTATGGCTGATATACTGTGACATTTCTTTTCTGTTAGGTAAGCTTCAATAGGAAAATTAATCTTCAGACAATGGACACGATGTGAGCAAAATTACAAGCTGTCACTACAAAATGATCTTCTGTATACCGTATACTTCTCTTAATCTGGCAAAGGATATCTTTGCAATTAAATAATGCCCTTTTAACATCAATTTGTGCAGGGAATGTTGCCTCCACAAACTTCGAGTTCTGTTCAAACACCAGAAAAGAGAAAACAAGCGGTGGTAAGTAAGGCAGGCAGGCAAGGTTAACCTGAAAACAACATACAACACCAGACCTTTCACATGTGTGTGTGTGAATGGCTTATTTCTGGCATGTTTTTATTACTGCAACCCATTTACAGCGCATAGGTAAGGGGTCTTGAGTGACTGGATCAGCTTGATTTTACACCCATGACTCTTGCTAACACATTTAAAACATTTGTATGCCTTTTTTTTTTTTATCAATAAACCAATCAATTTTTTAGTGTGTGAGTGTCCTCCACATCAAGCTGAGGGGGAGGCCCTGCCAGATCTCTCGGCTTGGAAATGGGTGTCCAGCAACACAAGCAACGGCGAGTGCAATGGAAATTTTTGTTCCTACACCTCAGTGCGAACCTCCTGCATGTTTGTTCCCTCTGAAGAAAGTACATGTGGCTGGAACCGGGCAGCTTGTGATTGTAGGTGACTAAATTTTGATTCTGCTTTATAGGTTGACACTCCGGAGAAAGCTTTCTTGAGAGCACGTGCAGCAAAGTTTGCCTCGGAGCGCATAAAGACTCGAAAGCAGATCAAGCGGCTGCAGCAGTCTAGGAGAAGACCGCAGAAAAAAAAAAAAAAACGCTTGAATTGAAGGCTGTGCTTCACATGATACATAGGCAAAACATCGTGCTGAAGGATCAGGTGGCCATGCTTGACACCCTTGGAATAGCCAATCAACTCCTCCCTAAAAGACAGATATCCAAGCGCTCTGGCCGGGACGTGCCGAGGCAATTTTCACCTGAGCTCAGGGCCTTTGCGCTGGCACTCAATTTCTACTCGCCACGAGCATACAATTACGCGAGACAGGTCTTCGACACCTGCTTGCCCCACCAAAGAACACTGCAAGAGTGGTAAATGCTGGCTTTTTAACTGAGGCATTCAATGCTGTAAAAATGAAATGCACCGAGATGAGCAGCCGAGGCCACCAAACTGCATGCAGTCTGATCACTGATGAAATGTCAATCAGGCAGCAGGTTCAGTGGAAAAAGGGCACAGGAGTTGATGGTGACTGCCTGCCACAGGCAAAAGCTGCTTTTTGTTGCAATGGCAATAGCCATTAACGGACGGTGGAAGCTGCCGCCAGGATACTTTTTTGTAGATGGTCTTGTCGGCGAGCAGTGAGCTAATTTAGTGATATACACAAAGCCTGCTTCTTGCCCACGATGCTGGGGCAATGGTTGTAGCTCTAACATGCGCTGGAGCTCCAGCAAATACAGCCATGTCACAGGAGCTGGGCTGCCGCTTCAAAAATGTAGACCAACTGAAGACGACAATCTCTCATCCTGCCACCCAAAAACCAGCGGTATGTTAAAACTTGTCACAAATGCTCTATCGCACAAAAAATCAACAAGGGAAACACGGTGGCATGGCAGCATATTGAGCGGCTACATAGTTTGCAACAAAAAGAAGGGCTTCACTTGGCCAACAAGCTGCACAGAGCGCATATTGAATGGCAGGGGCAGCCGAGGAAGGTCAGGCGTGCGACCCAAGCTACGAGCACTTCTGCAGCCACAACACATGCTGAATGTTGAGTGCTCAAAGTAGAAGGTTTTGCCGACTCACAGCCAAGTGAAGAATTTTTGAGGTGCATTAACAATACCTTTGATGCGTAAAATTGAAGGAGCATACAGCAAAAGGGTTTCAAGAAAGTTTTAAATGAGTGAAATTTCAAAGATGAAGCCATGTTTAGAGCCTCCATCAATTACCTGTCATCACTGAGGAAGTCTACCAGTGGCCACAGCATGATTGAGACGGCACAAAAAACGGGATTTTTAGATTTCATCAGATGTATGAAAAGCTTACTTGCACTCTACAATATCACTGTCATGGAAAAGAAAGTCCTCAAATATACATCGGAACACAAAATTTGTCAAGACTGCTGGAACTTTTTTTCAGACTTGTCAGGTCCCACGGAGGCCACAACGACCACCCAACTACTGTACAGTTTCGTGCTGCTTTCAGAAAAGTAGTAGTTCACAATGAGCTCGCTGATGTAGCAACAGGAAACTGCTTACCTTTAGAAAGTGCAGCAATCTTGTCCTGCGGTAGTGCTATTATTGCTTCAGCAACTGAGACACTAAACGCGTCAAAAGACAGGAGGCGCATCTTGGATGCGGACACTGCTGCGCAGCACCAATTAGCCAGAGATCACGACTATATCTCACATCCAGAGCATAATACTGAATGGGGATACAGAGTAGTGACGTACCTGGCTGGTTACGTTTCACACAAGTTGCATACTAAGCCGATGTGTGAACAGTGCGCGGCAGCGTTGTTTGCATCTCGGCCACAGGGTAACACATACTCTTTCATTCAGAGAAAAAGTAGCGGATGGCTGAGCTGCCCATCAGAGAGAGAGAGAGAGAGTGTAATTAAAATCTGTCGTAATTCTGATTCTCTTGTTCGATTGCCATCGCACAGTAAAAACCTGTCATCAAATACTTTGTTCACTAACCCTGTGCATGAAGTTTCGGTTTCATTCCAGCAAAGAGATCTGTTTCTGGAGCTTCATGACCACATGTTTCCACTTGAGGATCATTATGTCCTTCTAGTGCAGAGCGTTGCAGGGTGCTTTTTAAACATAGGCTCTATCACGTAGGCAAGAAGGTCACAGAAAGCTTCCAGGATAGCAATGTGCGACAAATTTTTAGGAAGCTTACCCAGTTTAAGGGCCAGTAGCGGGCATATAGCTACAAGTTTCTTTCCGAAACTGTGAGGCAAAGGAATGCATGTCCAGTGGAGCATCATGTGGGAGAGAGGGGGAAGGGGTTATTATCATATCAGGAGGGTTCTGGCTATGTACTGTGGCCAGTAGTTTAATCTTGCAATAGTCATAACTCCTCAGTCTGAATCCTCTGCTAGTTTTTGCGGATAAATTTTTTGTTCAGCTCACACTCGTCAATGACTGGTTAGTAAACCCTGAACCCCCTTTATTTTTGTGCATAGCATTTACCATGTATATTTAACTATTGTTTTATTGCATGCTGATAATGTAAATAATGCCTCCTATATTTGCTTACTGGCCGTATTGGTTGGTCAAGAGCCCAAATAAATGTTTCTGACTATGCAACATGGTGTCACTGCTTTACTTTCACTATTATACATTTGGTCATGCACTAAACTTTGTGTAAACAGGCCCTGCAGGCCAGCATGAAGTGATGAAATCCTTTCAACAAGAGGTGGAGACTAAGGTAAGTCAACGGGGCCTCTTGCTGGTATGACCAAAAAGAACCATTTCTACATTAGTTCCTGCAGCAATATCTTGGGGATTTGTAAACAAGGTTGAGAAAGGTGGTGCAAGTTGCACAGCTAGGTCGTACCTACAATTACGATAGCGCGTTTCTCTCGGGCCGCACTGCCTCCCTGCACATAGATCAGATTACCACATCCTCTTATACACTCGGAGAGCTCGGAACCCCTCAAGGGGCGGTCCTTTCTCCCCTTTTCTTTAACGTTGCTCTCATCCCCCTAGCTCACAAACTGGCTCTAATCCCACACCTAAAGCATACCCTGTACGCTGATGATATTACCACATGGGCCACTCATGGCTCTGACGGGGAAATTGAGGAAGCTCTTCAGTTAGCAGCAGACACCATCTCCTCTCACGCGTCATCCATCGGGCTCGAATGTTCCCCATCCAAGTCCGCGCTCTTCCTATTTAGGCAAAATCTAGCGCTAACTCGCCCATCCAAATCAATTTAAAAGGATCCCCTATCCCCATCACACCCACCCTCCGCATCCTTGGCCTCCACTTGCAGGATTCTGGACGAAATGAACATACCCTTAAAAGGCTCAAGGCCTCCACGCAATCCGTGTTGCACCTTCTACGCCGAGTGTCCTCCCTTAAAAAGGGTTTAGACGAAGCGGACAACATGAAAGTAGTGCACGCATTTACGCTTAGCCGCATTCTGTACGCAACTCCATATCTCAAATTGAACCGAACGCGTGAACACAATGATCCGCCTTGCGACTAAGGCAGCCCTAAACCTACCTCGTAGCACTAGCACAGCCAAACTTCTTGCACTAGGCATGCATAGCACCATTCAGGAACTAGTTGACGCGCACCTTCAGACACAGTACCTTAGACTTGCCACGAGCGCCACTGGCTGCCATATACTCTCCTCCCTTCGCATCAACATACCCGCTAACCAGTCAACCCTTATACCCATCCCTCGACACATCCATACACCTCTCGTGAAACCCCTTCCTCGAAACGTCCATCCCCAATATCACATCCCTCGCCGTGTAGCTCGCGCTAATGCCCTCCATAAGTACTATGGGCAAGTCCACGATGCCGTTTGGGCAGATGCCGCATGTACAGCGCATGAAGCGGTAGCAGATGCCCACAATCCAACCCTACCTCACCCCCTAACTCACCGTCTTCCCTCGGGCTCTACGCCCGAGGAGGCAGAGGAGACCGCCATCGCCCTAGCCCTTGCACATTTGGACGCCCAATAAATCTTCAGCGACTCCAAAACGGCTCTGTCCAACTTTGCCAGGGGCAGGATTCACGCCCCTGCCTGGCAATTGTTGAACATCCCTACCCAAAATTTACCGCGCAGGGTAGAGCTTCAGTGGGTGCCGGCTCACTCTGGGAACCCTGGAAACGAGGCTGCCGATAAATTGGCCCGAGGTCTGATTTGCCGGGCCCAGGACAGTCTCGATCCAGGATTCTCGAGGGAGCGGGCGCACACCTTTGCGGAGCTCATGCAAATACCCCGTTTGGACCGTCGGACTTACCCTCCTCCCCACCCCTCTCTTACGCACTCCCAACAGATCCTCTTCAGACGCCTCCAGACCCGCTCTCTGTCATCCCCTCAGCTTTTATCCCACTACTGCGGCACATCCCCTGCATGCTCCCTATGTGGTGACCCCCACGCCACACTCTCTCATATCCTTTTCGGCTGCCCTGCTGACCCTCCCCCGTGGGGACAGCACGCCATCTCGAGCTGGGAGGACTGGGAGGTCCTGCTTATGTCTGCAGACCCGACATCGCAGCTTGCTGCGGTGACTCGGGCTCCCGACGTCATGTCCCGGCATGACCTACCTGATGCAGTGCGGGACCGCGCAGTGGCCCAGGGACCCAGCTGGGTCTAAAACTCACTTGCTGAATAAAGTTTTTCTGTCTGTCTGTCTGTCGGCTACGCTGTGTCGTTTATTCTGAACATGCATATATGTTAGCCCAGTTGAAATTTATCGGCTGAATGAGAATACTGACTAGGTGAGCACCATTGAGGTTATGCTGCAGAATAACTGCATGACAGAGCTGGGTTTGGTCCGACAGTGTAGCTGTGGGGTTAACAATTAATAACCCCATGCGACTGAAGCCGAGTTGCATGCGCGCGTATTATACAGGGCTCGTGTGGTCTCGCGCTCATGGCAGCGGCGCATTCAGAGAGGTTTTTCACTTAATCTATATATACATAGTGTCGCAGTGCTAAACGCGCACTGTGCGAATACTACTTGGGGGGGGGGGGGGGGCGCCTGCGCTCCGGACGACACGGATTTATAAGCTTGGTATTGACTGTCGTATACCATCTCCGAGTGAAATTCCAGCGAGAATAAGCGAGCGTAACAGAGACAAGCATTTTACTGTGAGCGTTTAGCGTTGCAGCAGTCGGTACAGCGCAATTAGTATTTACACCAAAGCGCAAGGCGATCCATTTCAGACACAGATGATCGTGCGAATGCAATGGGATCAAGTGCAGAGCGCTGAGCCGTTGCGGGCTGCAGTGGCCGGACGACCGTTGTTTTAAGGGCTTCGAGAAATAAGGTGCCTCAAAAGCGCGCAACCCGCCGCAGTCGTTTCCCTCGCACGGGCGTAGAGCCGCCGGCAGCCCTTCCGACGCCGAGGAATACGATCGCAAAAGCGTGCTTTTGACACACAGCAAGGCAACGTGGAAAACGCTGAAAGCCTCTGCACGTCTGCATAGTTCGAAAGGATGCAGTAGGCTGCTGAAGAAAGCAACGGCTCGGTGCCGCACAGCCCAATCGCTCCGCATCACCGCACTAACTTTGACGAGAAAAATTGCCGCTAAACGGCGATTCGACACATCCAGAAGTAATCCTCAATGAGTGCGTACCGCTGCGAGGCGAGACGACTTTCAGGCGCAAGGCAAAGCCGAGCACTACACCTCGAAAGCCCACTCGCCGCCACCGAGAAAAAAAACTCGGGCTACTCGCACCCACCGCTCCCGGGCCCTTTGCAATAATGACGCAGTACGCTGTTGTTAGTGGCCCAATTTTTCATAGCAAAAACGACAACTTTGCTAATGGCCCGACTTTCTAAGCCTAAATTTTGGCATTACTTCCACCACACTTTTAACACTGCAGTGCCTGGTGACACGCTGACACGGGAGTGTCACCAGGCTCTGTCTTTAACTGTCGTAAGTGGTTCTGGTTGTTGGCGAAAAATTTGTGTGCAGGGCGTGCAACTGTTTCTTCGAGAACACCTTCGCTGCACTGCACAGGGTAGGGGGAGGGGAGTTAAAGAGATAGAATAGAGGACGGATCAGGAGGCGGAAAGGGCGGCAAGTGCACGGTAGAATGCGGCACGAAAAGCGCGATACACAGGCACGAGAAACAGTGGGCGGGCACACATTGCGAAGCGCGCACTGGTGTGAGTCAGAAGACGCCGATGCACTCATTGATCACAGTATGTTTCTAAATGCAGGACGAGGGGAAGTGGAGACGCCAAAGAGTCTCTTGAAAGGGGTTTGCTGGCACACACAATGTAGCGCGCGATGGTGAAAATTCAGCACACTGGAGCACAATGCACAGGTTTGTGTTCACAGCATGCAGCACCAAGAACTAGGGTGACACTAGATGCGCCTGCGAAGGCATGCCTCATCGACGAAGGAGACGAGAGCGGACAGGGCAGCTTTCCTTTTGTGTGGCGATGCCTCAGGGAAGACTAGGTCGCCGGCAGTGGCAGACGGCAGGCCGAGCTTGCTGTATCCGGCGCGCATTATGGAGCGCACGTTTGCATGAGCGGGGCATTCACAGAGCAGGTGCTCAACTGTTTCTGTCTCTGCGCAGTCAATACAGTTTGTGTCGGCCTCTCCCATGAGGCGGTGGCGTCGGTCTGCCGTGAAGACACAACCAATCCTGATGCGCAGGAGTAAAGAGTATGCCGCGCGTCCGAAGGCAAGGTATGGGACAGGCCTTGGGAGCTTGCCGGATGCGACGCGGGGGTCTGGGTGGCAAAGTGCAACCTTGTGGCGCAGTATGTGACGCGCTGCGTCAAAGGCCGAGATAGCCTCACAAACTGGAGCTGCTGGGTTGGAGTGGG
Source organism: Amblyomma americanum (assembly GCF_052857255.1). Taxonomy (NCBI): domain Eukaryota; kingdom Metazoa; phylum Arthropoda; class Arachnida; order Ixodida; family Ixodidae; genus Amblyomma; species Amblyomma americanum. The sequence goes on along the minus strand of NC_135501.1, from coordinate 211,265,136 downwards.
CTGCCTTGGCGAGTCGGTCAGCAGCTTCGTTTCCTGGCACTCCCACATGGGATGGCACCAACTGCAACAAAATACCACAGCCGCGCGCACTGAGCGTACACAGTTTGTGGTGTCGCTGCTTAAAGATTACGCGTTATAAATATTACGTAACAGCACACGGTGAAGGCCGAGAGCACGGTGTAAGGATAGGTGTACCAACGGCGCCGCTTGCCTTGTGCTCCGGAGGTTGCGCGAGTAGTCTCGCGGTTTTGCTGCCCGCTGATAGATGGCGGAACACGACAACAAGCCTCAAACCAGCGCCGGGTGGATACAACTTAAGAGACTCCGCCATTTTGAATCCCAATTGGCCTCTCCCATGTACCGCAAAATGCTCGACTGGTAGCCCAGTGTAGTTCTCGTTGCAAAAGGCCGTTCAAGTTAAAGCACTTTGAAGCGCAAGCATTATTTACTTTGGCGCATTTGATCTAAGGAAAACTTACCTTTGCAACTTTGAACAGAGGGCACTTCGAAAGCAACAACTTCTTCCAATTTGCTAAGTTGTGTTTGTTTTTCCATTGGTATATAAAGTTGAATGCAAGAGAGATGAAATGTTTAATTGTCTGAAGCAACCCTGCTAGCAGCAGAAGTACGAACGTCCCACGTATCTATCTGCTTAAATTCTATTTTTGTTTCCAGAAGTAAAAACAAACTAATAGCAACACAAAAACAGACAATATTTTCGTTAAAACGTACCTTTGCAACTTTTATCAGAGGCCACAAGCAGGACTACAACTTCGTACGAAGGGTTATTTTAATTTTGTTTCTCCATATGTTATACAAATTTTTCTTCAAGAGAGATAGCAAGCCAAATTGCCTGAAGCAATCTACCTCCGAAAGGCACGAATTATTTGCAGTAATAAAAAAAACGATTAATAGCAAACTAAACGCAAACAATATTTGCGTTGGCGGATTTGATATAAAAAATACTTACCTTTGCAACTTTCAAAAGAGGACACTTGCAAAGCAACAACTTCTTGCTATGTGCTATGTCATGTTTGTCTCTCCATGTATTTTACAAAGTAAAATATAAGATTGATGACAACTTCAATTGTCTGAAGCAGCCGTACTTACAGCAGTAGTCCAAGCTTCCCTCGTATTCTGCCTACTTAAATTCCATTTTAATTAAAGTAAATTAAACTAATAGCAAAACAAAAACAAACATTAGTTAGTTTGGCACATTTTATTAAAAAGAAAATTAGTACCTATGCAACGTTTAACAGGGGGCACTTGCAACGCTACAACTTCTTGCTAACGTGTAATTTAGGTTTGTTTCTCCACCTGTTATATACAAGCTTTTATGCAAGAGAGATGACATGCTAAATTCCCTGAAGCAACGTGCTCGCAAAAATTGCATTTTAATTTGCATTACAAAAAAAAAAAACTAATCGCAAAATTAAACGCAACCACTACTCATGTTGGCGCAATTGATTGTCTTGAATAAACAGCGCGAACAAAGACGTCGTCTTTGTTCGCGCTGTTTATTCAAGATGCTTAACCAACTAGCCCGCCAAAACGCGTTAACGCAATTGATTGAAAAAAGTACTTCAATCTGTATTCCGGGTCTTTCGGTTATGTGCGCTTGTAATTACGGCGCTGTCAAGCTGTTTCAATTCCCGCTAATGAATTTTCACGGCCAAACCTCAAGAAAACTTTCTCTGTCCTGTGTTCGTCCCTTTATTTAATATGCCTCTCTATTGTAAGGGACCCTGCACAGCAATTATTAATTGACACATTGGAGAAAATTCACAACAGGGCAGCAAGATTCGTCTCGGGCAGGTACGGGCGCAGGGATAGTGAATAATGTCTTGACGTGGGAAAGTCTTGCCGCTTCTAAACGACATGACCATTCTTGTAAAATTCGCGAGTACCGTCACGAACTTGTTCGCGAATTCATTTTTGGTTGAAACTTTGCAACAGTGGAATCGACTTTCGGAGGTCCTAGTGTGCGCTGTAAACGAAGACGTGTTTTCTGCCAATCCGGGACCATGCTATACTGCTATAACACCTTCGGGCAATGCGGGGTAATTCTTGAATAAAAATTCAAGTGCGAACTTTTCGGCGTGCGTCGTCTGTTCGCGCTTAAGTTTGGGCAGTGGTTTAGGACGCTTCATTCACTCGCTGCAAGTTGGCCTGTTATATATTGTCGCAGCGCGAGTTGCTACAGCGCGGAGCTGAATATTTGATGTACCAGCACCGGCTGCCCAAAATTACGAGCGACCGCTTTTTGTAAATGGCTGCGAAGAGAGCTTATATCATGCAAATCCTTGGAGGAATATCGGTACTTTTTAAACACCTGTTGCGCCGGATCAGTGGTACTTAAGAGCGCTCGAGGCGACCGAGCCGACGACTCGGGTTCAATAACGCGGCCGCGCGTTTCGATGAAGGCGAAATTTAAGACAGGAATGTGCTGTGAAATATCAGACTCTCAGGTGGTCGAAATTAATCCAGAGCCCTTCACTACGGCGTCCCTCATCGACAACGTGCCCCACAATTTACAATTTTTTGCACATTTTCTAGACATCGCAGAGCTTTCATGTACACCGCATCGGAGCTGCAAGGGTTTCTTGCTGCGCGGTATCACGTGAGCTGCCTTTGGCTGCAAGCAAGGTACACTGCATTTTAGTTTCTGTGCTAAAATTGGTACATGCGGCACGTTGAGTTCTTCCTCTAGAAAGTTTTGTGTGCTTACCAGCTTCACAACCTTTCCTAGTCACACAGTCTGCTTTCCTGTCGGTACATGCCCCTGTCAGAATTAACTGCTTTTGTTCAATATTTGCTATGGCTTAGGGCATATAATTTATTCCAGAAACTTCCATGCTAAACAACTGTCTCAAGCTACTAAATTTCAATGCGGCTGTAATACAAAAATGCAACAGCATGACAAATGTCTTCCATTTTCAGTGCTACTGTTTTCTTTTTGACGCACATATTATGCCTTAGCAAGCATGCACCGAGACTATGTGGCTGAAAACCTCTACTAATGTGCGTTCAGGGCCTTATGGGCAAGTGACACAGCAACTATGCCAAAGTCCACTTACTGAAGCTTTGGTGCATGTATGAGAACCTTGCTCACACACACGCAGAATTAACCAAACATAAATATGCACTGCAATGCATTTCAGAGACTGCATGGTGGTGCGGGACATTGCATGCCATATGTATATCCGTTGCAGCTCCGAATGTTACGAATTCCTGTTTTTGATTTCCCAATGCCGGTTGCTACATTTCGTAGATAAAAAAGAAAGTACTAAAATAAATGCTTTGTTTTATAGGGTCCTTAGAAATATTCAGTAGATTCAGAATGTAATATCAATGTTGCTTCCCATCAAGGCAGAGGGCCCTTGCAGAGGTAATAGAATATCGTTTTGTGAGTTGCACAGTGAATTATACATTCTTCTTTTTTCCACGGTATTAATTTGTTTGAAAATGTTTGAGATGTTGTTAAAGTAAAAAAACCTTTTCACATGGGTAATTGCTGTTTGTACCCCAACAGAATTATCTTTTTTTTGGTTTCCATGTGCTGTCTGGGGAAGCTAACTGCCATTCTTTAAATTATATGCGTGCTGATTATGGCTGATATACTGTGACATTTCTTTTCTGTTAGGTAAGCTTCAATAGGAAAATTAATCTTCAGACAATGGACACGATGTGAGCAAAATTACAAGCTGTCACTACAAAATGATCTTCTTTATACCGTATACTTCTCTTAATCTGGCAAAGGATATCTTTGCAATTAAATAATGCCCTTTTAACATCAATTTGTGCAGGGAATGTTGCCTCCACAAACTTCGAGTTCTGTTCAAACACCAGAAAAGAGAAAACAAGCGGTGGTAAGTAAGGCAGGCAGGCAAGGTTAACCTGAAAACAACATACAACACCAGAGCTTTCACATGTGTGTGTGTGAATGGCTTATTTCTGGCATGTTTTTATTACTGCAACCCATTTACAGTGCATAGGTAAGGGGTCTTGAGTGACTGGATCAGCTTGATTTTACACCCATGACTCTTGCTAACACATTTAAAACATTTGTATGCCTTTTTTTTTTTTATCAATAAACCAATCAATTTTTTAGTGTGTGAGTGTCCTCCACTGGTGTGAGTCAGAAGACGCCGATGCACTCATTGATCACAGTATGTTTCTAAATGCAGGACGAGGGGAAGTGGAGACGCCAAAGAGTCTCTTGAAAGGGGTTTGCTGGCACACACAATGTAGCGCGCGATGGTGAAAATTCAGCACACTGGAGCACAATGCACAGGTTTGTGTTCACAGCATGCAGCACCAAGAACTAGGGTGACACTAGATGCGCCTGCGAAGGCATGCCTCATCGACGAAGGAGACGAGAGCGGACAGGGCAGCTTTCCTTTTGTGTGGCGATGCCTCAGGGAAGACTAGGTCGCCGGCAGTGGCAGACGGCAGGCCGAGCTTGCTGTATTCGGCGCGCATTATGGAGCGCACGTTAGCATGAGCGGGGCATTCACAGAGCAGGTGCTCAACTGTTTCTGTCTCTGCGCAGTCAATACAGTTTGTGTCGGCCTCTCCCATGAGGCGGTGGCGTCGGTCTGCCGTGAAGACACAACCAATCCTGATGCGCAGGAGTAAAGAGTATGCCGCGCGTCCGAAGGCAAGGTATGGGACAGGCCTTCGGAGCTTGCCGGATGCGACGCGGGGGTCTGGGTGGCAAAGTGCAACCTTGTGGCGCAGTATGTGACGCGCTGCGTCAAAGGCCGAGATAGCCTCACAAACTGGAGCTGCTGGGTTGGAGTGGGCTGCCTTGGCGAGTCGGTCAGCAGCTTCGTTTCCTGGCACTCCCACATGGGATGGCACCAACTGCAACAAAATATCACAGCCGCGCGCACTGAGCGTACACAGTTTGTGGTGTCGCTGCTTAAAGATTACGCGTTATAAATATTACGTAACAGCACACGGTGAAGGCCGAGAGCACGGTGTAAGGATAGGTGTACCAACGGCGCCGCTTGCCTTGTGCTCCGGACGTTGCGCAAGTAGTCTCGCGGTTTTGCTGCCCGCTGATAGATGGCGGAACACGACAACAAGCCTCAAACCAGCGCCGGGTGGATACAACTTAAGAGACTCCGCAATTTTGAATCCCAACTGGCCTCTCCCATGTACCGCAAAATGCTCGACTGGTAGCCCAGTGTAGTTCTCGTTGCAAAAGGCCGTTCAAGTTAAAGCACTTTGAAGCGCAAGCATTATTTACTTTGGCGCATTTGATCTAAGGAAAACTTACCTTTGCAACTTTGAACAGAGGGCACTTCGAAAGCAACAACTTCTTCCAATTTGCTAAGTTGTGTTTGTTTTTCCATTGGTATATAAAGTTGAATGCAAGAGAGATGAAATGTTTAATTGTCTGAAGCAACCCTGCTAGCAGCAGAAGTACGAACGTCCCACGTATCTATCTGCTTAAATTCTATTTTTGTTTCCAGAAGTAAAAACAAACTAATAGCAACACAAAAACAGACAATATTTTCGGTAAAACGTACCTTTGCAACTTTTATCAGAGGCCACAAGCAGGACTACAACTTCGTACGAAGGGTTATTTTAATTTTGTTTCTCCATATGTTATACAAATTTTTCTTCAAGAGAGATAGCAAGCCAAATTGCCTGAAGCAATCTACCTCCGAAAGGCACGAATTATTTGCAGTAATAAAAAAAACGATTAATAGCAAACTAAACGCAAACATTATTTGCGTTGGCGGATTTGATATAAAAAATACTTACCTTTGCAACTTTCAAAAGAGGACACTTGCAAAGCAACAACTTCTTGCTATGTGCTATGTTATGTTTGTCTCTCCATGTATTTTACAAAGTAAAATATAAGATTGATGACAACTTCAATTGTCTGAAGCAGCCGTACTTACAGCAGTAGTCCAAGCTTCCCTCGTATTCTGCCTACTTAAATTCCATTTTATTTAAAGTAAATTAAACTAATAGCAAAACAAAAACAAACATTAGTTAGTTTGGCACATTTTATTAAAAAAAAAATTCGTACCTATGCAACGTTTAACAGGGGGCACTTGCAACGCTACAACTTCTTGCTAACGTGTAATTTAGGTTTGTTTCTCCACCTGTTATACAAGCTTTTATGCAAGAGAGATGACATGCTAAATTCCCTGAAGCAACGTGCTCGCAAAAATTGCATTTTAATTTGCATTACAAAAAAAAAAACTAATCGCAAAATTAAACGCAACCATTACTCATGTTGGCGCAATTGATTGTCTTGAATAAACAGCGCGAACAAAGACGTCGTCTTTGTTCGCGCTGTTTATTCAAGATGCTTAACCAACTAGCCCGCCAAAACGCGTTAACGCAATTGATTGAAAAAAGTACTTCAATCTGTATTCCGGGTCTTTCGGTTATGTGCGCTTGTAATTACGGCGCTGTCAAGCTGTTTCAATTCCCGCTAATGAATTTTCACGGCCAAACCTCAAGAAAACTTTCTCTGTCCTGTGTTCGTCCCTTTATTTAATATGCCTCTCTATTGTAAGGGACCCTGCACAGCAATTATTAATTGACACATTGGAGAAAATTCACAACAGGGCAGCAAGATTCGTCTCGGGCAGGTACGGGCGCAGGGATAGTGAATAATGTCTTGACGTGGGAAAGTCTTGCCGCTTCTAAACGACATGACCATTCTTGTAAAATTCGCGAGTACCGTCACGAACTTGTTCGCGAATTCATTTTTGGTTGAAACTTTGCAACAGTGGAATCGACTTTCGGAGGTCCTAGTGTGCGCTGTAAACGAAGACGTGTTTTCTGCCAATCCGGGACCATGCTATACTGCTATAACACCTTCGGGCAATGCGGGGTAATTCTTGAATAAAAATTCAAGTGCGAACTTTTCGGCGTGCGTCGTCTGTTCGCGCTTAAGTTTGGGCAGTGGTTTAGGACGCTTCATTCACTCGCTGCAAGTTGGCCTGTTATATATTGTCGCAGCGCGAGTTGCTACAGCGCGGAGCTGAATATTTGATGTACCAGCACCGGCTGCCCAACATTACGAGCGACCGCTTTTTGTAAATGGCTGCGAAGAGAGCTTATATCATGCAAATCCTTGGAGGAATATCGGTACTTTTTAAACACCTGTTGCGCCGGATCAGTGGTACTTAAGAGCGCTCGAGGCGACCGAGCCGACGACTCGGGTTCAATAACGCGGCCGCGCGTTTCGATGAAGGCGAAATTTAAGACAGGAATGTGCTGTGAAATATCAGACTCTCAGGTGGTCGAAATTAATCCAGAGCCCTTCACTACGGCGTCCCTCATCGACAACGTGCCCCACAATTTACAATTTTTTGCACATTTTCTAGACATCGCAGAGCTTTCATGTACACTGCATCGGAGCTGCAAGGGTTTCTTGCTGCGCGGTATCACGTGAGCTGCCTTTGGCTGCAAGCAAGGTACACTGCATTTTAGTTTCTGTGCTAAAATTGGTACATGCGGCACGTTGAGTTCTTCCTCTAGAAAGTTTTGTGTGCTTACCAGCTTCACAACCTTTCCTAGTCACACAGTCTGCTTTCCTGTCGGTACATGCCCCTGTCAGAATTAACTGCTTTTGTTCAATATTTGCTATGGCTTAGGGCATATAATTTATTCCAGAAACTTCCATGCTAAACAACTGTCTCAAGCTACTAAATTTCAATGCGGCTGTAATACAAAAATGCAACAGCATGACAAATGTCTTGCATTTTCAGTGCTACTGTTTTCTTTTTGACGCACATATTATGCCTTAGCAAGCATGCACCGAGACTATGTGGCTGAAAACCTCTACTAATGTGCATTCAGGGCCTTATGGGCAAGTGACACAGCAACTATGCCAAAGTCCACTTACTGAAGCTTTGGTGCATGTATGAGAACCTTGCTCACACACACGCAGAATTAACCAAACATAAATATGCACTGCAATGCATTTCAGAGACTGCATGGTGGTGCGGGACATTGCATGCCATATGTATATCCGTTGCAGCTCCGAATGTTACGAATTCCTGTTTTTGATTTCCCAATGCTGGTTGCTACATTTCGTAGATAAAAAAGAAAGTACTAAAATAAATGCTTTGTTTTATAGGGTCCTTAGAAATATTCAGTAGATTCAGAATGTAATATCAATGTTGCTTCCCATCAAGGCAGAGGGCCCTTGCAGAGGTAATAGAATATAGTTTTGTGAGTTGCACAGTGAATTATACATTCTTCTTTTTTCCACGGTATTAATTTGTTTGAAAATGTTTGAGATGTTGTTAAAGTAAAAAAACCTTTTCACATGGGTAATTGCTGTTTGTACCCCAACAGAATTATCTTTTTTTTGGTTTCCATGTGCTGTCTGGGGAAGCTAACTGCCATTCTTTAAATTATATGCGTGCTGATTATGGCTGATATACTGTGACATTTCTTTTCTGTTAGGTAAGCTTCAATAGGAAAATTAATCTTCAGACAATGGACACGATGTGAGCAAAATTACAAGCTGTCACTACAAAATGATCTTCTGTATACCGTATACTTCTCTTAATCTGGCAAAGGATATCTTTGCAATTAAATAATGCCCTTTTAACATCAATTTGTGCAGGGAATGTTGCCTCCACAAACTTCGAGTTCTGTTCAAACACCAGAAAAGAGAAAACAAGCGGTGGTAAGTAAGGCAGGCAGGCAAGGTTAACCTGAAAACAACATACAACACCAGACCTTTCACATGTGTGTGTGTGAATGGCTTATTTCTGGCATGTTTTTATTACTGCAACCCATTTACAGCGCATAGGTAAGGGGTCTTGAGTGACTGGATCAGCTTGATTTTACACCCATGACTCTTGCTAACACATTTAAAACATTTGTATGCCTTTTTTTTTTTTATCAATAAACCAATCAATTTTTTAGTGTGTGAGTGTCCTCCACATCAAGCTGAGGGGGAGGCCCTGCCAGATCTCTCGGCTTGGAAATGGGTGTCCAGCAACACAAGCAACGGCGAGTGCAATGGAAATTTTTGTTCCTACACCTCAGTGCGAACCTCCTGCATGTTTGTTCCCTCTGAAGAAAGTACATGTGGCTGGAACCGGGCAGCTTGTGATTGTAGGTGACTAAATTTTGATTCTGCTTTATAGGTTGACACTCCGGAGAAAGCTTTCTTGAGAGCACGTGCAGCAAAGTTTGCCTCGGAGCGCATAAAGACTCGAAAGCAGATCAAGCGGCTGCAGCAGTCTAGGAGAAGACCGCAGAAAAAAAAAAAAAAACGCTTGAATTGAAGGCTGTGCTTCACATGATACATAGGCAAAACATCGTGCTGAAGGATCAGGTGGCCATGCTTGACACCCTTGGAATAGCCAATCAACTCCTCCCTAAAAGACAGATATCCAAGCGCTCTGGCCGGGACGTGCCGAGGCAATTTTCACCTGAGCTCAGGGCCTTTGCGCTGGCACTCAATTTCTACTCGCCACGAGCATACAATTACGCGAGACAGGTCTTCGACACCTGCTTGCCCCACCAAAGAACACTGCAAGAGTGGTAAATGCTGGCTTTTTAACTGAGGCATTCAATGCTGTAAAAATGAAATGCACCGAGATGAGCAGCCGAGGCCACCAAACTGCATGCAGTCTGATCACTGATGAAATGTCAATCAGGCAGCAGGTTCAGTGGAAAAAGGGCACAGGAGTTGATGGTGACTGCCTGCCACAGGCAAAAGCTGCTTTTTGTTGCAATGGCAATAGCCATTAACGGACGGTGGAAGCTGCCGCCAGGATACTTTTTTGTAGATGGTCTTGTCGGCGAGCAGTGAGCTAATTTAGTGATATACACAAAGCCTGCTTCTTGCCCACGATGCTGGGGCAATGGTTGTAGCTCTAACATGCGCTGGAGCTCCAGCAAATACAGCCATGTCACAGGAGCTGGGCTGCCGCTTCAAAAATGTAGACCAACTGAAGACGACAATCTCTCATCCTGCCACCCAAAAACCAGCGGTATGTTAAAACTTGTCACAAATGCTCTATCGCACAAAAAATCAACAAGGGAAACACGGTGGCATGGCAGCATATTGAGCGGCTACATAGTTTGCAACAAAAAGAAGGGCTTCACTTGGCCAACAAGCTGCACAGAGCGCATATTGAATGGCAGGGGCAGCCGAGGAAGGTCAGGCGTGCGACCCAAGCTACGAGCACTTCTGCAGCCACAACACATGCTGAATGTTGAGTGCTCAAAGTAGAAGGTTTTGCCGACTCACAGCCAAGTGAAGAATTTTTGAGGTGCATTAACAATACCTTTGATGCGTAAAATTGAAGGAGCATACAGCAAAAGGGTTTCAAGAAAGTTTTAAATGAGTGAAATTTCAAAGATGAAGCCATGTTTAGAGCCTCCATCAATTACCTGTCATCACTGAGGAAGTCTACCAGTGGCCACAGCATGATTGAGACGGCACAAAAAACGGGATATTTAGATTTCATCAGATGTATGAAAAGCTTACTTGCACTCTACAATATCACTGTCATGGAAAAGAAAGTCCTCAAATATACATCGGAACACAAAATTTGTCAAGACTGCTGGAACTTTTTTTCAGACTTGTCAGGTCCCACGGAGGCCACAACGACCACCCAACTACTGTACAGTTTCGTGCTGCTTTCAGAAAAGTAGTAGTTCACAATGAGCTCGCTGATGTAGCAACAGGAAACTGCTTACCTTTAGAAACTGCAGCAATCTTGTCCTGCGGTAGTGCTATTATTGCTTCAGCAACTGAGACACTAAACGCGTCAAAAGACAGGAGGCGCATCTTGGATGCGGACACTGCTGCGCAGCACCAATTAGCCAGAGATCACGACTATATCTCACATCCAGAGCATAATACTGAATGGGGATACAGAGTAGTGACGTACCTGGCTGGTTACGTTTCACACAAGTTGCATACTAAGCCGATGTGTGAACAGTGCGCGGCAGCGTTGTTTGCATCTCGGCCACAGGGTAACACATACTCTTTCATTCAGAGAAAAAGTAGCGGATGGCTGAGCTGCCCATCAGAGAGAGAGAGAGAGTGTAATTAAAATCTGTCGTAATTCTGATTCTCTTGTTCGATTGCCATCGCACAGTAAAAACCTGTCATCAATTACTTTGTTAACTAACCCTGTGCATGAAGTTTCGGTTTCATTCCAGCAAAGAGATCTGTTTCTGGAGCTTCATGACCACATGTTTCCACTTGAGGATCATTATGTCCTTCTAGTGCAGAGCGTTGCAGGGTGCTTTTTAAACATAGGCTCTATCACGTAGGCAAGAAGGTCACAGAAAGCTTCCAGGATAGCAATGTGCGACAAATTTTTAGGAAGCTTACCCAGTTTAAGGGCCAGTAGCGGGCATATAGCTACAAGTTTCTTTCCGAAACTGTGAGGCAAAGGAATGCATGTCCAGTGGAGCATCATGTGGGAGAGAGGGGGAAGGGGTTATTATCATATCAGGAGGGTTCTGGCTATGTACTGTGGCCAGTAGTTTAATCTTGCAATAGTCATAACTCCTCAGTCTGAATCCTCTGCTAGTTTTTGCGGATAAATTTTTTGTTCAGCTCACACTCGTCAATGACTGGTTAGTAAACCCTGAACCCCCTTTATTTTTGTGCATAGCATTTACCATGTATATTTAACTATTGTTTTATTGCATGCTGATAATGTAAATAATGCCTCCTATATTTGCTTACTGGCCGTATTGGTTGGTCAAGAGCCCAAATAAATGTTTCTGACTATGCAACATGGTGTCACTGCTTTACTTTCACTATTATACATTTGGTCATGCACTAAACTTTGTGTAAACAGGCCCTGCAGGCCAGCATGAAGTGATGAAATCCTTTCAACAAGAGGTGGAGACTAAGGTAAGTCAACGGGGCCTCTTGCTGGTATGACCAAAAAGAACCATTTCTACATTAGTTCCTGCAGCAATATCTTGGGGATTTGTAAACAAGGTTGAGAAAGGTGGTGCAAGTTGCACAGCTAGGTCGTACCTACAATTACGATAGCGCGTTTCTCTCGGGCCGCACTGCCTCCCTGCACATAGATCAGATTACCACATCCTCTTATACACTCGGAGAGCTCGGAACCCCTCAAGGGGCGGTCCTTTCTCCCCTTTTCTTTAACGTTGCTCTCATCCCCCTAGCTCACAAACTGGCTCTAATCCCACACCTAAAGCATACCCTGTACGCTGATGATATTACCACATGGGCCACTCATGGCTCTGACGGGGAAATTGAGGAAGCTCTTCAGTTAGCAGCAGACACCATCTCCTCTCACGCGTCATCCATCGGGCTCGAATGTTCCCCATCCAAGTCCGCGCTCTTCCTATTTAGGCAAAATCTAGCGCTAACTCGCCCATCCAAATCAATTTAAAAGGATCCCCTATCCCCATCACACCCACCCTCCGCATCCTTGGCCTCCACTTGCAGGATTCTGGACGAAATGAACATACCCTTAAAAGGCTCAAGGCCTCCACGCAATCCGTGTTGCACCTTCTACGCCGAGTGTCCTCCCTTAAAAAGGGTTTAGACGAAGCGGACAACATGAAAGTAGTGCACGCATTTACGCTTAGCCGCATTCTGTACGCAACTCCATATCTCAAATTGAACCGAACGCGTGAACACAATGATCCGCCTTGCGACTAAGGCAGCCCTAAACCTACCTCGTAGCACTAGCACAGCCAAACTTCTTGCACTAGGCATGCATAGCACCATTCAGGAACTAGTTGACGCGCACCTTCAGACACAGTACCTTAGACTTGCCACGAGCGCCACTGGCTGCCATATACTCTCCTCCCTTCGCATCAACATACCCGCTAACCAGTCAACCCTTATACCCATCCCTCGACACATCCATACACCTCTCGTGAAACCCCTTCCTCGAAACGTCCATCCCCAATATCACATCCCTCGCCGTGTAGCTCGCGCTAATGCCCTCCATAAGTACTATGGGCAAGTCCACGATGCCGTTTGGGCAGATGCCGCATGTACAGCGCATGAAGCGGTAGCAGATGCCCACAATCCAACCCTACCTCACCCCCTAACTCACCGTCTTCCCTCGGGCTCTACGCCCGAGGAGGCAGAGGAGACCGCCATCGCCCTAGCCCTTGCACATTTGGACGCCCAATAAATCTTCAGCGACTCCAAAACGGCTCTGTCCAACTTTGCCAGGGGCAGGATTCACGCCCCTGCCTGGCAATTGTTGAACATCCCTACCCAAAATTTACCGCGCAGGGTAGAGCTTCAGTGGGTGCCGGCTCACTCTGGGAACCCTGGAAACGAGGCTGCCGATAAATTGGCCCGAGGTCTGATTTGCCGGGCCCAGGACAGTCTCGATCCAGGATTCTCGAGGGAGCGGGCGCACACCTTTGCGGAGCTCATGCAAATACCCCGTTTGGACCGTCGGACTTACCCTCCTCCCCACCCCTCTCTTACGCACTCCCAACAGATCCTCTTCAGACGCCTCCAGACCCGCTCTCTGTCATCCCCTCAGCTTTTATCCCACTATTGCGGCACATCCCCTGCATGCTCCCTATGTGGTGACCCCCACGCCACACTCTCTCATATCCTTTTCGGCTGCCCTGCTGACCCTCCCCCGTGGGGACAGCACGCCATCTCGAGCTGGGAGGACTGGGAGGTCCTGCTTATGTCTGCAGACCCGACATCGCAGCTTGCTGCGGTGACTCGGGCTCCCGACGTCATGTCCCGGCATGACCTACCTGATGCAGTGCGGGACCGCGCAGTGGCCCAGGGACCCAGCTGGGTCTAAAACTCACTTGCTGAATAAAGTTTTTCTGTCTGTCTGTCTGTCGGCTACGCTGTGTCGTTTATTCTGAACATGCATATATGTTAGCCCAGTTGAAATTTATCGGCTGAATGAGAATACTGACTAGGTGAGCACCATTGAGGTTATGCTGCAGAATAACTGCATGACAGAGCTGGGTTTGGTCCGACAGTGTAGCTGTGGGGTTAACAATTAATAACCCCATGCGACTGAAGCCGAGTTGCATGCGCGCGTATTATACAGGGCTCGTGTGGTCTCGCGCTCATGGCAGCGGCGCATTCAGAGAGGTTTTTCACTTAATCTATATATACATAGTGTCGCAGTGCTAAACGCGCACTGTGCGAATACTACTTGGGGGGGGGGGCGCCTGCGCTCCGGACGACACGGATTTATAAGCTTGGTATTGACTGTCGTATACCATCTCCGAGTGAAATTCCAGCGAGAATAAGCGAGCGTAACAGAGACAAGCATTTTACTGTGAGCGTTTAGCGTTGCAGCAGTCGGTACAGCGCAATTAGTATTTACACCAAAGCGCAAGGCGATCCATTTCAGACACAGATGATCGTGCGAATGCAATGGGATCAAGTGCAGAGCGCTGAGCCGTTGCGGGCTGCAGTGGCCGGACGACCGTTGTTTTAAGGGCTTCGAGAAATAAGGTGCCTCAAAAGCGCGCAACCCGCCGCAGTCGTTTCCCTCGCACGGGCGTAGAGCCGCCGGCAGCCCTTCCGACGCCGAGGAATACGATCGCAATAGCGTGCTTTTGACACACAGCAAGGCAACGTGGAAAACGCTGAAAGCCTCTGCACGTCTGCATAGTTCGAAAGGATGCAGTAGGCTGCTGAAGAAAGCAACGGCTCGGTGCCGCACAGCCCAATCGCTCCGCATCACCGCACTATCTTTGACGAGAAAAATTGCCGCTAAACGGCGATTCGACACATCCAGAAGAAATCCTCAATGAGTGCGTACCGCTGCGAGGCGAGACGACTTTCAGGCGCAAGGCAAAGCCGAGCACTACACCTCGAAAGCCCACTCGCCGCCACCGAGAAAAAAACTCGGGCTACTCGCACCCACCGCTCCCGGGCCCTTTGCAATAATGACGCAGTACGCTGTTGTTAGTGGCCCAATTTTTCATAGCAAAAACGACAACTTTGCTAATGGCCCGACTTTCTAAGCCTAAATTTTGGCATTACTTCCACCACACTTTTAACACTGCAGTGCCTGGTGACACCCTGACACGGGAGTGTCACCAGGCTCTGTCTTTAACTGTCGTAAGTGGTTCTGGTTGTTGGCGAAAAATTTGTGTGCAGGGCGTGCAACTGTTTCTTCGAGAACACCTTCGCTGCACTGCACAGGGTAGGGGGAGGGGAGTTAAAGAGATAGAATAGAGGACGGATCAGGAGGCGGAAAGGGCGGCAAGTGCACGGTAGAATGCGGCACGAAAAGCGCGATACACAGGCACGAGAAACAGTGGGCGGGCACACATTGCGAAGCGCGCACTGGTGTGAGTCAGAAGACGCCGATGCACTCATTGATCACAGTATGTTTCTAAATGCAGGACGAGGGGAAGTGGAGACGCCAAAGAGTCTCTTGAAAGGGGTTTGCTGGCACACACAATGTAGCGCGCGATGGTGAAAATTCAGCACACTGGAGCACAATGCACAGGTTTGTGTTCACAGCATGCAGCACCAAGAACTAGGGTGACACTAGATGCGCCTGCGAAGGCATGCCTCATCGACGAAGGAGACGAGAGCGGACAGGGCAGCTTTCCTTTTGTGTGGCGATGCCTCAGTGAAGACTAGGTCGCCGGCAGTGGCAGACGGCAGGCCGAGCTTGCTGTATTCGGCGCGCATTATGGAGCGCACGTTAGCATGAGCGGGGCATTCACAGAGCAGGTGCTCAACTGTTTCTGTCTCTGCGCAGTCAATACAGTTTGTGTCGGCCTCTCCCATGAGGCGGTGGCGTCGGTCTGCCGTGAAGACACAACCAATCCTGATGCGTAGGAGTAAAGAGTATGCCGCGCGTCCGAAGGCAAGGTATGGCACAGGCCTTGGGAGCTTGCCGGATGCGACGCGGGGGTCTGGGTGGCAAAGTGCAACCTTGTGGCGCAGTATGTGACGCACTGCGTCAAAGGCCGAGATAGCCTCACAAACTGGAGCTGCTGGGTTGGAGTGGGCTGCCTTGGCGAGTCGGTCAGCAGCTTCGTTTCCTGGCACTCCCACATGGGATGGCACCAACTGCGACAAAATATCACAGCCGCGCGCACTGAGCGTACACAGTTTGTGGTGTCGCTGCTTAAAGATTACGCGTTATAAATATTACGTAACAGCACACGGTGAAGGCCGAGAGCACGGTGTATGGATAGGTGTACCAACGGCGCCGCTTGCCTTGTGCTCCGGAGGTTGCGCGAGTAGTCTCGCGGTTTTGCTGCCCGCTGATAGATGGCGGAACACGACAACAAGCCGGCAACGGCATGGAAACAGGAGGCAAGGAGACGGGTCCAGGAAAAAGAGAATCGCCAATGGCTGCAGGCGCTCGCGGAAAAACCGACACTGGCAGTGTACCGCGAGTGCAAAAACAGCATCGGACCTGAAAAGATTTTTGACAACGGCCTGGGTAGCGCATTGCTGTTTGAGGCCCGTGCCGGAGCGCTGCGAACACTGGTGTACCGCCGTCACTTCGACGCAACACCAGAAGCACAGGCAGCAATATGCCGAGCGTGTGGCGACGCGGAGGAAACCATCGAGCACCTGGTAATGTCGTGCCAGAGACTCCATCCAATGCCGACAGAGGGCACCACATTCCCACAGGCGCTCGGGTTTCACGGTCCTGCAGTGGACGACGGAGACAGCTCCGAGGTCAAGAACGAGGGGGTGCTGCGAACCAAGCGTCGACTAACTCTTTGGTGGAGCACTGTGTTTAAAAGCGCGAAGCCGCAGAGTCGGAAGTGAACGAGGTCGATGAGCGACCCCCCCCCCCCCCCCCCCCATCCACCTCCTGACTTTAGCCTTTGCGTGTTTCTTTTCTTTTTTTTCTTTCCTTTTCTCTTTTTTTTCTTTTTTTTCTTCTTTTTCCATTTTTTGTGCGTTTTATCTTTCTTTCCCCCCTTGTGTGCTTCGATCTTCTTGTTTTTTTTTGTTTTTTTCTTGGCCGGGTGCCCAACCTAGTGGTGCCCACCCGTTACAAAGGGCAAGGCCTCAAGTATCTATCTATCTATCTACCTCAAACCAGCGCCGGGTGGATACAACTTAAGACTCCGCCATTTTGAATCCCAATTGGCCTCTCCCATGTACCGCAAAATGCTCGACTGGTAGCCCAGTGTAGTTCTCGTTGCAAAAGGCCGTTCAAGTTAAAGCACTTTGAAGCGCAAGCATTATTTACTTTGGCGCATTTGATCTAAGGAAAACTTACCTTTGCAACTTTGAACAGAGGGCACTTCGAAAGCAACAACTTCTTCCAATTTGCTAAGTTGTGTTTGTTTTTCCATTGGTATATAAAGTTGAATGCAAGAGAGATGAAATGTTTAATTGTCTGAAGCAACCCTGCTAGCAGCAGAAGTACGAACGTCCCACGTATCTATCTGCTTAAATTCTATTTTTGTTTCCAGAAGTAAAAACAAACTAATAGCAACACAAAAACAGACAATATTTTCGGTAAAACGTACCTTTGCAACTTTTATCAGAGGCCACAAGCAGGACTACAACTTCGTACGAAGGGTTATTTTAATTTTGTTTCTCCATATGTTATACAAATTTTTCTTCAAGAGAGATAGCAAGCCAAATTGCCTGAAGCAATCTACCTCCGAAAGGCACGAATTATTTGCAGTAATAAAAAAAACGATTAATAGCAAACTAAACGCAAACATTATTTGCGTTGGCGGATTTGATATAAAAAATACTTACCTTTGCAACTTTCAAAAGAGGACACTTGCAAAGCAACAACTTCTTGCTATGTGCTATGTCATGTTTGTCTCTCCATGTATTTTACAAAGTAAAATCCAAGATTGATGACAACTTCAATTGTCTGAAGCAGCCGTACTTACAGCAGTAGTCCAAGCTTCCCTCGTATTCTGCCTACTTAAATTCCATTTTATTTAAAGTAAATTAAACTAATAGCAAAACAAAAACAAACATTAGTTAGTTTGGCACATTTTATTAAAAAGAAAATTCGTACCTATGCAACGTTTAACAGGGGGCACTTGCAACGCTACAACTTCTTGCTAACATGGAATTTAGGTTTGTTTCTCCACCTGTTATACAAGCTTTTATGCAAGAGAGATGACATGCTAAATTCCCTGAAGCAACGTGCTCGCAAAAATTGCATTTTAATTTGCATTACAAAAAAAAAAACTAATCGCAAAATTAAACGCAACCATTACTCATGTTGGCGCAATTGATTGTCTTGAATAAACAGCGCGAACAAAGACGTCGTCTTTGTTCGCGCTGTTTATTCAAGATGCTTAACCAACTAGCCCGCCAAAACGCGTTAACGCAATTGATTGAAAAAAGTACTTCAATCTGTATTCCGGGTCTTTCGGTTATGTGCGCTTGTAATTACGGCGCTGTCAAGCTGTTTCAATTCCCGCTAATGAATTTTCACGGCCAAACCTCAAGAAAACTTTCTCTGTCCTGTGTTCGTCCCTTTATTTAATATGCCTCTCTATTGTAAGGGACCCTGCACAGCAATTATTAATTGACACATTGGAGAAAATTCACAACAGGGCAGCAAGATTCGTCTCGGGCAGGTACGGGCGCAGGGATAGTGAATAATGTCTTGACGTGGGAAAGTCTTGCCGCTTCTAAACGACATGACCATTCTTGTAAAATTCGCGAGTACCGTCACGAACTTGTTCGCGAATTCATTTTTGGTTGAAACTTTGCAACAGTGGAATCGACTTTCGGAGGTCCTAGTGTGCGCTGTAAACGAAGACGTGTTTTCTGCCAATCCGGGACCATGCTATACTGCTATAACACCTTCGGGCAATGCGGGGTAATTCTTGAATAAAAATTCAAGTGCGAACTTTTCGGCGTGCGTCGTCTGTTCGCGCTTAAGTTTGGGCAGTGGTTTAGGACGCTTCATTCACTCGCTGCAAGTTGGCCTGTTATATATTGTCGCAGCGCGAGTTGCTACAGCGCGGAGCTGAATATTTGATGTACCAGCACCGGCTGCCCAACATTACGAGCGACCGCTTTTTGTAAATGGCTGCGAAGAGAGCTTATATCATGCAAATCCTTGGAGGAATATCGGTACTTTTTAAACACCTGTTGCGCCGGATCAGTGGTACTTAAGAGCGCTCGAGGCGACCGAGCCGACGACTCGGGTTCAATAACGCGGCCGCGCGTTTCGATGAAGGCGAAATTTAAGACAGGAATGTGCTGTGAAATATCAGACTCTCAGGTGGTCGAAATTAATCCAGAGCCCTTCACTACGGCGTCCCTCATCGACAACGTGCCCCACAATTTACAATTTTTTGCACATTTTCTAGACATCGCAGAGCTTTCATGTACACTGCATCGGAGCTGCAAGGGTTTCTTGCTGCGCGGTATCACGTGAGCTGCCTTTGGCTGCAAGCAAGGTACACTGCATTTTAGTTTCTGTGCTAAAATTGGTACATGCGGCACGTTGAGTTCTTCCTCTAGAAAGTTTTGTGTGCTTACCAGCTTCACAACCTTTCCTAGTCACACAGTCTGCTTTCCTGTCGGTACATGCCCCTGTCAGAATTAACTGCTTTTGTTCAATATTTGCTATGGCTTAGGGCATATAATTTATTCCAGAAACTTCCATGCTAAACAACTGTCTCAAGCTACTAAATTTCAATGCGGCTGTAATACAAAAATGCAACAGCATGACAAATGTCTTGCATTTTCAGTGCTACTGTTTTCTTTTTGACGCACATATTATGCCTTAGCAAGCATGCACCGAGACTATGTGGCTGAAAACCTCTACTAATGTGCATTCAGGGCCTTATGGGCAAGTGACACAGCAACTATGCCAAAGTCCACTTACTGAAGCTTTGGTGCATGTAAGAGAACCTTGCTCACACACACGCAGAATTAACCAAACATAAATATGCACTGCAATGCATTTCAGAGACTGCATGGTGGTGCGGGACATTGCATGCCATATGTATATCCGTTGCAGCTCCGAATGTTACGAATTCCTGTTTTTGATTTCCCAATGCTGGTTGCTACATTTCGTAGATAAAAAAGAAAGTACTAAAATAAATGCTTTGTTTTATAGGGTCCTTAGAAATATTCAGTAGATTCAGAATGTAATATCAATGTTGCTTCCCATCAAGGCAGAGGGCCCTTGCAGAGGTAATAGAATATCGTTTTGTGAGTTGCACAGTGAATTATACATTCTTCTTTTTTCCACGGTATTAATTTGTTTGAAAATGTTTGAGATGTTGTTAAAGTAAAAAAACCTTTTCACATGGGTAATTGCTGTTTGTACCCCAACAGAATTATCTTTTTTTTGGTTTCCATGTGCTGTCTGGGGAAGCTAACTGCCATTCTTTAAATTATATGCGTGCTGATTATGGCTGATATACTGTGACATTTCTTTTCTGTTAGGTAAGCTTCAATAGGAAAATTAATCTTCAGACAATGGACACGATGTGAGCAAAATTACAAGCTGTCACTACAAAATGATCTTCTGTATACCGTATACTTCTCTTAATCTGGCAAAGGATATCTTTGCAATTAAATAATGCCCTTTTAACATCAATTTGTGCAGGGAATGTTGCCTCCACAAACTTCGAGTTCTGTTCAAACACCAGAAAAGAGAAAACAAGCGGTGGTAAGTAAGGCAGGCAGGCAAGGTTAACCTGAAAACAACATACAACACCAGAGCTTTCACATGTGTGTGTGTGAATGGCTTATTTCTGGCATGTTTTTATTACTGCAACCCATTTACAGCGCATAGGTAAGGGGTCTTGAGTGACTGGATCAGCTTGATTTTACACCCATGACTCTTGCTAACACATTTAAAACATTTGTATGCCTTTTTTTTTTTATCAATAAACCAATCAATTTTTTAGTGTGTGAGTGTCCTCCACATCAAGCTGAGGGGGAGGCCCTGCCAGATCTCTCGGCTTGGAAATGGGTGTCCAGCAACACAAGCAACGGCGAGTGCAATGGAAATTTTTGTTCCTACACCTCAGTGCGAACCTCCTGCATGTTTGTTCCCTCTGAAGAAAGTACATGTGGCTGGAACCGGGCAGCTTGTGATTGTAGGTGACTAAATTTTGATTCTGCTTTATAGGTTGACACTCCGGAGAAAGCTTTCTTGAGAGCACGTGCAGCAAAGTTTGCCTCGGAGCGCATAAAGACTCGAAAGCAGATCAAGCGGCTGCAGCAGTCTAGGAGAAGACCGCAGAAAAAAAAAAAAAACGCTTGAATTGAAGGCTGTGCTTCACATGATACATAGGCAAAACATCGTGCTGAAGGATCAGGTGGCCATGCTTGACACCCTTGGAATAGCCAATCAACTCCTCCCTAAAAGACAGATATCCAAGCGCTCTGGCCGGGACGTGCCGAGGCAATTTTCACCTGAGCTCAGGGCCTTTGCGCTGGCACTCAATTTCTACTCGCCACGAGCATACAATTACGCGAGACAGGTCTTCGACACCTGCTTGCCCCACCAAAGAACACTGCAAGAGTTGTAAATGCTGGCTTTTTAACTGAGGCATTCAATGCTGTAAAAATGAAATGCACCGAGATGAGCAGCCGAGGCCACCAAACTGCATGCAGTCTGATCACTGATGAAATGTCAATCAGGCAGCAGGTTCAGTGGAAAAAGGGCACAGGAGTTGATGGTGACTGCCTGCCACAGGCAAAAGCTGCTTTTTGTTGCAATGGCAATAGCCATTAACGGACGGTGGAAGCTGCCGCCAGGATACTTTTTTGTAGATGGTCTTGTCGGCGAGCAGTGAGCTAATTTAGTGATATACACAAAGCCTGCTTCTTGCCCACGATGCTGGGGCAATGGTTGTAGCTCTAACATGCGCTGGAGCTCCAGCAAATACAGCCATGTCACAGGAGCTGGGCTGCCGCTTCAAAAATGTAGACCAACTGAAGACGACAATCTCTCATCCTGCCACTCAAAAACCAGCGGTATGTTAAAACTTGTCACAAATGCTCTATCGCACAAAAAATCAACAAGGGAAACACGGTGGCATGGCAGCATATTGAGCGGCTACATAGTTTGCAACAAAAAGAAGGGCTTCACTTGGCCAACAAGCTGCACAGAGCGCATATTGAATGGCAGGGGCAGCCGAGGAAGGTCAGGCGTGCGACCCAAGCTACGAGCACTTCTGCAGCCACAACACATGCTGAATGTTGAGTGCTCAAAGTAGAAGGTTTTGCCGACTCACAGCCAAGTGAAGAATTTTTGAGGTGCATTAACAATACCTTTGATGCGTAAAATTGAAGGAGCATACAGCAAAAGGGTTTCAAGAAAGTTTTAAATGAGTGAAATTTCAAAGATGAAGCCATGTTTAGAGCCTCCATCAATTACCTGTCATCACTGAGGAAGTCTACCAGTGGCCACAGCATGATTGAGACGGCACAAAAAACGGGATTTTTAGATTTCATCAGATGTATGAAAAGCTTACTTGCACTCTACAATATCACTGTCATGGAAAAGAAAGTCCTCAAATATACATCGGAACACAAAATTTGTCAAGACTGCTGGAACTTTTTTTCAGACTTGTCAGGTCCCACGGAGGCCACAACGACCACCCAACTACTGTACAGTTTCGTGCTGCTTTCAGAAAAGTAGTAGTTCACAATGAGCTCGCTGATGTAGCAACAGGAAACTGCTTACCTTTAGAAACTGCAGCAATCTTGTCCTGCGGTAGTGCTATTATTGCTTCAGCAACTGAGACACTAAACGCGTCAAAAGACAGGAGGCGCATCTTGGATGCGGACACTGCTGCGCAGCACCAATTAGCCAGAGATCACGACTATATCTCACATCCAGAGCATAATACTGAATGGGGATACAGAGTAGTGACGTACCTGGCTGGTTACGTTTCACACAAGTTGCATACTAAGCCGATGTGTGAACAGTGCGCGGCAGCGTTGTTTGCATCTCGGCCACAGGGTAACACATACTCTTTCATTCAGAGAAAAAGTAGCGGATGGCTGAGCTGCCCATCAGAGAGAGAGAGAGAGTGTAATTAAAATCTGTCGTAATTCTGATTCTCTTGTTCGATTGCCATCGCACAGTAAAAACCTGTCATCAAATACTTTGTTCACTAACCCTGTGCATGAAGTTTCGGTTTCATTCCAGCAAAGAGATCTGTTTCTGGAGCTTCATGACCACATGTTTCCACTTGAGGATCATTATGTCCTTCTAGTGCAGAGCGTTGCAGGGTGCTTTTTAAACATAGGCTCTATCACGTAGGCAAGAAGGTCACAGAAAGCTTCCAGGATAGCAATGTGCAACAAATTTTTAGGAAGCTTACCCAGTTTAAGGGCCAGTAGCGGGCATATAGCTACAAGTTTCTTTCCGAAACTGTGAGGCAAAGGAATGCATGTCCAGTGGAGCATCATGTGGGAGAGAGGGGGAAGGGGTTATTATCATATCAGGAGGGTTCTGGCTATGTACTGTGGCCAGTAGTTTAATCTTGCAATAGTTATAACTCCTCAGTCTGAATCCTCTGCTAGTTTTTGCGGATAAATTTTTTGTTCAGCTCACACTCGTCAATGACTGGTTAGTAAACCCTGAACCCCCTTTATTTTTGTGCATAGCATTTACCATGTATATTTAACTATTGTTTTATTGCATGCTGATAATGTAAATAATGCCTCCTATATTTGCTTACTGGCCGTATTGGTTGGTCAAGAGCCCAAATAAGTGTTTCTGACTATGCAACATGGTGTCACTGCTTTACTTTCACTATTATACATTTGGTCATGCACTAAACTTTGTGTAAACAGGCCCTGCAGGCCAGCACGAAGTGATGAAATCCTTTCAACAAGAGGTGGAGATTAAGGTAAGTCAACGGGGCCTCTTGCTGGTATGACCAAAAAGAACCATTTCTACATTAGTTCCTGCAGCAATATCTTGGGGATTTGTAAACAAGGTTGAGAAAGGTGGTGCAAGTTGCACAGCTAGGTCGTACCTACAATTACGATAGCGCGTTTCTCTCGGGCCGCACTGCCTCCCTGCACATAGATCAGATTACCACATCCTCTTATACACTCGGAGAGCTCGGAACCCCTCAAGGGGCGGTCCTTTCTCCCCTTTTCTTTAACGTTGCTCTCATCCCCCTAGCTCACAAACTGGCTCTAATCCCACACCTAAAGCATACCCTGTACGCTGATGATATTACCACATGGGCCACTCATGGCTCTGACGGGGAAATTGAGGAAGCTCTTCAGTTAGCAGCAGACACCATCTCCTCTCACGCGTCATCCATCGGGCTCGAATGTTCCCCATCCAAGTCCGCGCTCTTCCTATTTAGGCAAAATCTAGCGCTAACTCGCCCATCCAAATCAATTTAAAAGGATCCCCTATCCCCATCACACCCACCCTCCGCATCCTTGGCCTCCACTTGCAGGATTCTGGACGAAATGAACATACCCTTAAAAGGCTCAAGGCCTCCACGCAATCCGTGTTGCACCTTCTACGCCGAGTGTCCTCCCTTAAAAAGGGTTTAGACGAAGCGGACAACATGAAAGTAGTGCACGCATTTACGCTTAGCCGCATTCTGTACGCAACTCCATATCTCAAATTGAACCGAACGCGTGAACACAATGATCCGCCTTGCGACTAAGGCAGCCCTAAACCTACCTCGTAGCACTAGCACAGCCAAACTTCTTGCACTAGGCATGCATAGCACCATTCAGGAACTAGTTGACGCGCACCTTCAGACACAGTACCTTAGGCTTGCCACGAGCGCCACTGGCTGCCATATACTCTCCTCCCTTCGCATCAACATACCCGCTAACCAGTCAACCCTTATACCCATCCATCGACACATCCATACACCTCTCGTGAAACCCCTTCCTCGAAACGTCCATCCCCAATATCACATCCCTCGCCGTGTAGCTCGCGCTAATGCCCTCCATAAGTACTATGGGCAAGTCCACGATGCCGTTTGGGCAGATGCCGCATGTACAGCGCATGAAGCGGTAGCAGATGCCCACAATCCAACCCTACCTCACCCCCTAACTCACCGTCTTCCCTCGGGCTTTACGCCCGAGGAGGCAGAGGAGACCGCCATCGCCCTAGCCCTTGCACATTTGGACGCCCAATACATCTTCAGCGACTCCAAAACGGCTCTGTCCAACTTTGCCAGGGGCAGGATTCACGCTCCTGCCTGGCAATTGTTGAACATCCCTACCCAAAATTTACCGCGCAGGGTAGAGCTTCAGTGGGTGCCGGCTCACTCTGGGAACCCTGGAAACGAGGCTGCCGATAAATTGGCCCGAGGTCTGATTTGCCGGGCCCAGGACAGTCTCGATCCAGGATTCTCGAGGGAGCGGGCGCACACCTTTGCGGAGCTCATGCAAATACCCCGTTTGGACCGTCGGACTTACCCTCCTCCCCACCCCTCTCTTACGCACTCCCAACAGATCCTCTTCAGACGCCTCCAGACCCGCTCTCTGCCATCCCCTCAGCTTTTATCCCACTATTGCGGCACATCCCCTGCATGCTCCCTATGTGGTGACCCCCACGCCACACTCTCTCATATCCTTTTCGGCTGCCCTGCTGACCCTCCCCCGTGGGGACAGCACGCCATCTCGAGCTGGGAGGACTGGGAGGTCCTGCTTATGTCTGCAGACCCGACATCGCAGCTTGCTGCGGTGACTCGGGCTCCCGACGTCATGTCCCGGCATGACCTACCTGATGCAGTGCGGGACCGCGCAGTGGCCCAGGGACCCAGCTGGGTCTAAAACTCACTTGCTGAATAAAGTTTTTCTGTCTGTCTGTCTGTCGGCTACGCTGTGTCGTTTATTCTGAACATGCATATATGTTAGCCCAGTTGAAATTTATCGGCTGAATGAGAATACTGACTAGGTGAGCACCATTGAGGTTATGCTGCAGAATAACTGCATGACAGAGCTGGGTTTGGTCCGACAGTGTAGCTGTGGGGTTAACAATTAATAACCCCATGCGACTGAAGCCGAGTTGCATGCGCGCGTATTATACAGGGCTCGTGTGGTCTCGCGCTCATGGCAGCGGCGCATTCAGAGAGGTTTTTCACTTAATCTATATATACATAGTGTCGCAGTGCTAAACGCGCACTGTGCGAATACTACTTGGGGGGGGGGCGCCTGCACTCCGGACGACACGGATTTATAAGCTTGGTATTGACTGTCGTATACCATCTCCGAGTGAAATTCCAGCGAGAATAAGCGAGCGTAACAGAGACAAGCATTTTACTGTGAGCGTTTAGCGTTGCAGCAGTCGGTACAGCGCAATTAGTATTTACACCAAAGCGCAAGGCGATCCATTTCAGACACAGATGATCGTGCGAATGCAATGGGATCAAGTGCAGAGCGCTGAGCCGTTGCGGGCTGCAGTGGCCGGACGACCGTTGTTTTAAGGGCTTCGAGAAATAAGGTGCCTCAAAAGCGCGCAACCCGCCGCAGTCGTTTCCCTCGCACGGGCGTAGAGCCGCCGGCAGCCCTTCCGACGCCGAGGAATACGATCGCAAAAGCGTGCTTTTGACACACAGCAAGGCAACGTGGAAAACGCTGAAAGCCTCTGCACGTCTGCATAGTTCGAAAGGATGCAGTAGGCTGCTGAAGAAAGCAACGGCTCGGTGCCGCACAGCCCAATCGCTCCGCATCACCGCACTATCTTTGACGAGAAAAATTGCCGCTAAACGGCGATTCGACACATCCAGAAGTAATCCTCAATGAGTGCGTACCGCTGCGAGGCGAGACGACTTTCAGGCGCAAGGCAAAGCCGAGCACTACACCTCGAAAGCCCACTCGCCGCCACCGAGAAAAAAACTCGGGCTACTCGCACCCACCGCTCCCGGGCCCTTTGCAATAATGACGCAGTACGCTGTTGTTAGTGGCCCAATTTTTCATAGCAAAAACGACAACTTTGCTAATGGCCCGACTTTCTAAGCCTAAATTTTGGCATTACTTCCACCACACTGCAGTGCCTGGTGACACCCTGACACGGGAGTGTCACCAGGCTCTGTCTTTAACTGTCGTAAGTGGTTCTGGTTGTTGGCGAAAAATTTGTGTGCAGGGCGTGCAACTGTTTCTTCGAGAACACCTTCGCTGCACTGCACAGGGTAGGGGGAGGGGAGTTAAAGAGATAGAATAGAGGACGGATCAGGAGGCGGAAAGGGCGGCAAGTGCACGGTAGAATGCGGCACGAAAAGCGCGATACACAGGCACGAGAAACAGTGGGCGGGCACACATTGCGAAGTGCGCACTGGTGTGAGTCAGAAGACGCCGATGCACTCATTGATCACAGTATGTTTCTAAATGCAGGACGAGGGGAAGTGGAGACGCCAAAGAGTCTCTTGAAAGGGGTTTGCTGGCACACACAATGTAGCGCGCGATGGTGAAAATTCAGCACACTGGAGCACAATGCACAGGTTTGTGTTCACAGCATGCAGCACCAAGAACTAGGGTGACACTAGATGCGCCTGCGAAGGCATGCCTCATCGACGAAGGAGACGAGAGCGGACAGGGCAGCTTTCCTTTTGTGTGGCGATGCCTCAGGGAAGACTAGGTCGCCGGCAGTGGCAGACGGCAGGCCGAGCTTGCTGTATTCGGCGCGCATTATGGAGCGCACGTTAGCATGAGCGGGGCATTCACAGAGCAGGTGCTCAACTGTTTCTGTCTCTGCGCAGTCAATACAGTTTGTGTCGGCCTCTCCCATGAGGCGGTGGCGTCGGTCTGCCGTGAAGACACAACCAATCCTGATGCGCAGGAGTAAAGAGTATGCCGCGCGTCCGAAGGCAAGGTATGGGACAGGCCTTGGGAGCTTGCCGGATGCGACGCGGGGGTCTGGGTGGCAAAGTGCAACCTTGTGGCGCAGTATGTGACGCGCTGCGTCAAAGGCCGAGATAGCCTCACAAAATGGAGCTGCTGGGTTGGAGTCGGCTGCCTTGGCGAGTCGGTCAGCAGCTTCGTTTCCTGGCACTCCCACATGGGATGGCACCAACTGCAACAAAATATCACAGCCGCGCGCACTGAGCGTACACAGTTTGTGGTGTCGCTGCTTAAAGATTACGCGTTATAAATATTACGTAACAGCACACGGTGAAGGCCGAGAGCACGGTGTAAGGATAGGTGTACCAACGGCGCCGCTTGCCTTGTGCTCCGGACGTTGCGCGAGTAGTCTCGCGGTTTTGCTGCCCGCTGATAGATGGCGGAACACGACAACAAGCCTCAAACCAGCGCCGGGTGGATACAACTTAAGAGACTCCGCCATTTTGAATCCCAACTGGCCTCTCCCATGTACCGCAAAATGCTCGACTGGTAGCCCAGTGTAGTTCTCGTTGCAAAAGGCCGTTCAAGTTAAAGCACTTTGAAGCGCAAGCATTATTTACTTTGGCGCATTTGATCTAAGGAAAACTTACCTTTGCAACTTTGAACAGAGGGCACTTCGAAAGCAACAACTTCTTCCAATTTGCTAAGTTGTGTTTGTTTTTCCATTGGTATATAAAGTTGAATGCAAGAGAGATGAAATGTTTAATTGTCTGAAGCAACCCTGCTAGCAGCAGAAGTACGAACGTCCCACGTATCTATCTGCTTAAATTCTATTTTTGTTTCCAGAAGTAAAAACAAACTAATAGCAACACAAAAACAGACAATATTTTCGGTAAAACATACCTTTGCAACTTTTATCTGAGGCCACAAGCAGGACTACAACTTCGTACGAAGGGTTATTTTAGTTTTGTTTCTCCATATGTTATACAAATTTTTCTTCAAGAGAGATAGCAAGCCAAATTGCCTGAAGCAATCTACCTCCGAAAGGCACGAATTATTTGCAGTAATAAAAAAAACGATTAAGAGCAAACTAAACGCAAACAATATTTGCGTTGGCGGATTTGATATAAAAAATACTTACCTTTGCAACTTTCAAAAGAGGACACTTGCAAAGCATCAACTTCTTGCTATGTGCTATGTCATGTTTGTCTCTCCATGTATTTTACAAAGTAAAATACAAGATTGATGACAACTTCAATTGTCTGAAGCAGCCGTACTTACAGCAGTAGTCCAAGCTTCCCTCGTATTCTGCCTACTTAAATTCCATTTTATTTAAAGTAAATTAAACTAATAGCAAAACAAAAACAAACATTAGTTAGTTTGGCACATTTTATTGAAAAGAAAATTCGTACCTATGCAACGTTTAACAGGGGGCACTTGCAACGCTACAACTTCTTGCTAACGTGTAATTTAGGTTTGTTTCTCCACCTGTTATACAAGCTTTTATGCAAGAGAGATGACATGCTAAATTCCCTGAAGCAACGTGCTCGCAAAAATTGCATTTTAATTTGCATTACAAAAAAAAAAACTAATCGCAAAATTAAACGCAACCATTACTCATGTTGGCGCAATTGATTGTCTTGAATAAACAGCGCGAACAAAGACGTCGTCTTTGTTCGCGCTGTTTATTCAAGATGCTTAACCAACTAGCCCGCCAAAACGCGTTAACGCAATTGATTGAAAAAAGTACTTCAATCTGTATTCCGGGTCTTTCGGTTATGTGCGCTTGTAATTACGGCGCTGTCAAGCTGTTTCAATTCCCGCTAATGAATTTTCACGGCCAAACCTCAAGAAAACTTTCTCTGTCCTGTGTTCGTCCCTTTATTTAATATGCCTCTCTATTGTAAGGGACCCTGCACAGCAATTATTAATTGACACATTGGAGAAAATTCACAACAGGGCAGCAAGATTCGTCTCGGGCAGGTACGGGCGCAGGGATAGTGAATAATGTCTTGACGTGGGAAAGTCTTGCCGCTTCTAAACGACATGACCATTCTTGTAAAATTCGCGAGTACCGTCACGAACTTGTTCGCGAATTCATTTTTGGTTGAAACTTTGCAACAGTGGAATCGACTTTCGGAGGTCCTAGTGTGCGCTGTAAACGAAGACGTGTTTTCTGCCAATCCGGGACCATGCTATACTGCTATAACACCTTCGGGCAATGCGGGGTAATTCTTGAATAAAAATTCAAGTGCGAACTTTTCGGCGTGCGTCGTCTGTTCGCGCTTAAGTTTGGGCAGTGGTTTAGGACGCTTCATTCACTCGCTGCAAGTTGGCCTGTTATATATTGTCGCAGCGCGAGTTGCTACAGCGCGGAGCTGAATATTTGATGTACCAGCACCGGCTGCCCAACATTACGAGCGACCGCTTTTTGTAAATGGCTGCGAAGAGAGCTTATATCATGCAAATCCTTGGAGGAATATCGGTACTTTTTAAACACCTGTTGCGCCGGATCAGTGGTACTTAAGAGCGCTCGAGGCGACCGAGCCGACGACTCGGGTTCAATAACGCGGCCGCGCGTTTCGATGAAGGCGAAATTTAAGACAGGAATGTGCTGTGAAATATCAGACTCTCAGGTGGTCGAAATTAATCCAGAGCCCTTCACTACGGCGTCCCTCATCGACAACGTGCCCCACAATTTACAATTTTTTGCACATTTTCTAGACATCGCAGAGCTTTCATGTACACTGCATCGGAGCTGCAAGGGTTTCTTGCTGCGCGGTATCACGTGAGCTGCCTTTGGCTGCAAGCAAGGTACACTGCATTTTAGTTTCTGTGCTAAAATTGGTACATGCGGCACGTTGAGTTCTTCCTCTAGAAAGTTTTGTGTGCTTACCAGCTTCACAACCTTTCCTAGTCACACAGTCTGCTTTCCTGTCGGTACATGCCCCTGTCAGAATTAACTGCTTTTGTTCAATATTTGCTATGGCTTAGGGCATATAATTTATTCCAGAAACTTCCATGCTAAACAACTGTCTCAAGCTACTAAATTTCAATGCGGCTGTAATACAAAAATGCAACAGCATGACAAATGTCTTGCATTTTCAGTGCTACTGTTTTCTTTTTGACGCACATATTATGCCTTAGCAAGCATGCACCGAGACTATGTGGCTGAAAACCTCTACTAATGTGCATTCAGGGCCTTATGGGCAAGTGACACAGCAACTATGCCAAAGTCCACTTACTGAAGCTTTGGTGCATGTATGAGAACCTTGCTCACACACACGCAGAATTAACCAAACATAAATATGCACTGCAATGCATTTCAGAGACTGCATGGTGGTGCGGGACATTGCATGCCATATGTATATCCGTTGCAGCTCCGAATGTTACGAATTCCTGTTTTTGATTTCCCAATGCTGGTTGCTACATTTCGTAGATAAAAAAGAAAGTACTAAAATAAATGCTTTGTTTTATAGGGTCCTTAGAAATATTCAGTAGATTCAGAATGTAATATCAATGTTGCTTCCCATCAAGGCAGAGGGCCCTTGCAGAGGTAATAGAATATCGTTTTGTGAGTTGCACAGTGAATTATACATTCTTCTTTTTTCCACGGTATTAATTTGTTTGAAAATGTTTGAGATGTTGTTAAAGTAAAAAAACCTTTTCACATGGGTAATTGCTGTTTGTACCCCAACAGAATTATCTTTTTTTTGGTTTCCATGTGCTGTCTGGGGAAGCTAACTGCCATTCTTTAAATTATATGCGTGCTGATTATGGCTGATATACTGTGACATTTCTTTTCTGTTAGGTAAGCTTCAATAGGAAAATTAATCTTCAGACAATGGACACGATGTGAGCAAAATTACAAGCTGTCACTACAAAATGATCTTCTGTATACCGTATACTTCTCTTAATCTGGCAAAGGATATCTTTGCAATTAAATAATGCCCTTTTAACATCAATTTGTGCAGGGAATGTTGCCTCCACAAACTTCGAGTTCTGTTCAAACACCAGAAAAGAGAAAACAAGCGGTGGTAAGTAAGGCAGGCAGGCAAGGTTAACCTGAAAACAACATACAACACCAGAGCTTTCACATGTGTGTGTGTGAATGGCTTATTTCTGGCATGTTTTTATTACTGCAACCCATTTACAGCGCATAGGTAAGGGGTCTTGAGTGACTGGATCAGCTTGATTTTACACCCATGACTCTTGCTAACACATTTAAAACATTTGTATGCCTTTTTTTTTTTTTATCAATAAACCAATCAATTTTTTAGTGTGTGAGTGTCCTCCACATCAAGCTGAGGGGGAGGCCCTGCCAGATCTCTCGGCTTGGAAATGGGTGTCCAGCAACACAAGCAATGGCGAGTGCAATGGAAATTTTTGTTCCTACACCTCAGTGCGAACCTCCTGCATGTTTGTTCCCTCTGAAGAAAGTACATGTGGCTGGAACCGGGCAGCTTGTGATTGTAGGTGACTAAATTTTGATTCTGCTTTATAGGTTGACACTCCGGAGAAAGCTTTCTTGAGAGCACGTGCAGCAAAGTTTGCCTCGGAGCGCATAAAGACTCGAAAGCAGATCAAGCGGCTGCAGCAGTCTAGGAGAAGACCGCAGAAAAAAAAAAAAAAAACGCTTGAATTGAAGGCTGTGCTTCACATGATACATAGGCAAAACATCGTGCTGAAGGATCAGGTGGCCATGCTTGACACCCTTGGAATAGCCAATCAACTCCTCCCTAAAAGACAGATATCCAAGCGCTCTGGCCGGGACGTGCCGAGGCAATTTTCACCTGAGCTCAGGGCCTTTGCGCTGGCACTCAATTTCTACTCGCCACGAGCATACAATTACGCGAGACAGGTCTTCGACACCTGCTTGCCCCACCAAAGAACACTGCAAGAGTGGTAAATGCTGGCTTTTTAACTGAGGCATTCAATGCTGTAAAAATGAAATGCACCGAGATGAGCAGCCGAGGCCACCAAACTGCATGCAGTCTGATCACTGATGAAATGTCAATCAGGCAGCAGGTTCAGTGGAAAAAGGGCACAGGAGTTGATGGTGACTGCCTGCCACAGGCAAAAGCTGCTTTTTGTTGCAATGGCAATAGCCATTAACGGACGGTGGAAGCTGCCGCCAGGATACTTTTTTGTAGATGGTCTTGTCGGCGAGCAGTGAGCTAATTTAGTGATATACACAAAGCCTGCTTCTTGCCCACGATGCTGGGGCAATGGTTGTAGCTCTAACATGCGCTGGAGCTCCAGCAAATACAGCCATGTCACAGGAGCTGGGCTGCCGCTTCAAAAATGTAGACCAACTGAAGACGACAATCTCTCATCCTGCCACCCAAAAACCAGCGGTATGTTAAAACTTGTCACAAATGCTCTATCGCACAAAAAATCAACAAGGGAAACACGGTGGCATGGCAGCATATTGAGCGGCTACATAGTTTGCAACAAAAAGAAGGGCTTCACTTGGCCAACAAGCTGCACAGAGCGCATATTGAATGGCAGGGGCAGCCGAGGAAGGTCAGGCGTGCGACCCAAGCTACGAGCACTTCTGCAGCCACAGCACATGCTGAATGTTGAGTGCTCAAAGTAGAAGGTTTTGCCGACTCACAGCCAAGTGAAGAATTTTTGAGGTGCATTAACAATACCTTTGATGCGTAAAATTGAAGGAGCATACAGCAAAAGGGTTTCAAGAAAGTTTTAAATGAGTGAAATTTCAAAGATGAAGCCATGTTTAGAGCCTCCATCAATTACCTGTCATCACTGAAGAAGTCTACCAGTGGCCACAGCATGATTGAGACGGCACAAAAAACGGGATTTTTAGATTTCATCAGATGTATGAAAAGCTTACTTGCACTCTACAATATCACTGTCATGGAAAAGAAAGTCCTCAAATATACATCGGAACACAAAATTTGTCAAGACTGCTGGAACTTTTTTTCAGACTTGTCAGGTCCCACGGAGGCCACAACGACCACCCAACTACTGTACAGTTTCGTGCTGCTTTCAGAAAAGTAGTAGTTCACAATGAGCTCGCTGATGTAGCAACAGGAAACTGCTTACCTTTAGAAAGTGCAGCAATCTTGTCCTGCGGTAGTGCTATTATTGCTTCAGCAACTGAGACACTAAACGCGTCAAAAGACAGGAGGCGCATCTTGGATGCGGACACTGCTGCGCAGCACCAATTAGCCAGAGATCACGACTATATCTCACATCCAGAGCATAATACTGAATGGGGATACAGAGTAGTGACGTACCTGGCTGGTTACGTTTCACACAAGTTGCATACTAAGCCGATGTGTGAACAGTGCGCGGCAGCGTTGTTTGCATCTCGGCCACAGGGTAACACATACTCTTTCATTCAGAGAAAAAGTAGCGGATGGCTGAGCTGCCCATCAGAGAGAGAGAGAGAGTGTAATTAAAATCTGTCGTAATTCTGATTCTCTTGTTCGATTGCCATCGCACAGTAAAAACCTGTCATCAAATACTTTGTTAACTAACCCTGTGCATGAAGTTTCGGTTTCATTCCAGCAAAGAGATCTGTTTCTGGAGCTTCATGACCACATGTTTCCACTTGAGGATCATTATGTCCTTCTAGTGCAGAGCGTTGCAGGGTGCTTTTTAAACATAGGCTCTATCACGTAGGCAAGAAGGTCACAGAAAGCTTCCAGGATAGCAATGTGCGACAAATTTTTAGGAAGCTTACCCAGTTTAAGGGCCAGTAGCGGGCATATAGCTACAAGTTTCTTTCCGAAACTGTGAGGCAAAGGAATGCATGTCCAGTGGAGCATCATGTGGGAGAGAGGGGGAAGGGGTTATTATCATATCAGGAGGGTTCTGGCTATGTACTGTGGCCAGTAGTTTAATCTTGCAATAGTCATAACTCCTCAGTCTGAATCCTCTGCTAGTTTTTGCGGATAAATTTTTTGTTCAGCTCACACTCGTCAATGACTGGTTAGTAAACCCTGAACCCCCTTTATTTTTGTGCATAGCATTTACCATGTATATTTAACTATTGTTTTATTGCATGCTGATAATGTAAATAATGCCTCCTATATTTGCTTACTGGCCGTATTGGTTGGTCAAGAGCCCAAATAAATGTTTCTGACTATGCAACATGGTGTCACTGCTTTACTTTCACTATTATACATTTGGTCATGCACTAAACTTTGTGTAAACAGGCCCTGCAGGCCAGCACGAAGTGATGAAATCCTTTCAACAAGAGGTGGAGATTAAGGTAAGTCAACGGGGCCTCTTGCTGGTATGACCAAAAAGAACCATTTCTACATTAGTTCCTGCAGCAATATCTTGGGGATTTGTAAACAAGGTTGAGAAAGGTGGTGCAAGTTGCACAGCTAGGTCGTACCTACAATTACGATAGCGCGTTTCTCTCGGGCCGCACTGCCTCCCTGCACATAGATCAGATTACCACATCCTCTTATACACTCGGAGAGCTCGGAACCCCTCAAGGGGCGGTCCTTTCTCCCCTTTTCTTTAACGTTGCTCTCATCCCCCTAGCTCACTAACTGGCTCTAATCCCACACCTAAAGCATACCCTGTACGCTGATGATATTACCACATGGGCCACTCATGGCTCTGACGGGGAAATTGAGGAAGCTCTTCAGTTAGCAGCAGACACCATCTCCTCTCACGCGTCATCCATCGGGCTCGAATGTTCCCCATCCAAGTCCGCGCTCTTCCTATTTAGGCAAAATCTAGCGCTAACTCGCCCATCCAAATCAATTTAAAAGGATCCCCTATCCCCATCACACCCACCCTCCGCATCCTTGGCCTCCACTTGCAGGATTCTGGACGAAATGAACATACCCTTAAAAGGCTCAAGGCCTCCACGCAATCCGTGTTGCACCTTCTACGCCGAGTGTCCTCCCTTAAAAAGGGTTTAGACGAAGCGGACAACATGAAAGTAGTGCACGCATTTACGCTTAGCCGCATTCTGTACGCAACTCCATATCTCAAATTGAACCGAACGCGTGAACACAATGATCCGCCTTGCGACTAAGGCAGCCCTAAACCTACCTCGTAGCACTAGCACAGCCAAACTTCTTGCACTAGGCATGCATAGCACCATTCAGGAACTAGTTGACGCGCACCTTCAGACACAGTACCTTAGACTTGCCACGAGCGCCACTGGCTGCCATATACTCTCCTCCCTTCGCACCAACATACCCGCTAACCAGTCAACCCTTATACCCATCCCTCGACACATCCATACACCTCTCGTGAAACCCCTTCCTCGAAACGTCCATCCCCAATATCACATCCCTCGCCGTGTAGCTCGCGCTAATGCCCTCCATAAGTACTATGGGCAAGTCCACGATGCCGTTTGGGCAGATGCCGCATGTACAGCGCATGAAGCGGTAGCAGATGCCCACAATCCAACCCTACCTCACCCCCTAACTCACCGTCTTCCCTCGGGCTCTACGCCCGAGGAGGCAGAGGAGACCGCCATCGCCCTAGCCCTTGCACATTTGGACGCCCAATACATCTTCAGCGACTCCAAAACGGCTCTGTCCAACTTTGCCAGGGGCAGGATTCACGCCCCTGCCTGGCAATTGTTGAACATCCCTACCCAAAATTTACCGCGCAGGGTAGAGCTTCAGTGGGTGCCGGCTCACTCTGGGAACCCTGGAAACGAGGCTGCCGATAAATTGGCCCGAGGTCTGATTTGCCGGGCCCAGGACAGTCTCGATCCAGGATTCTCGAGGGAGCGGGCGCACACCTTTGCGGAGCTCATGCAAATACCCCGTTTGGACCGTCGGACTTACCCTCCTCCCCACCCCTCTCTTACGCACTCCCAACAGATCCTCTTCAGACGCCTCCAGACCCGCTCTCTGTCATCCCCTCAGCTTTTATCCCACTATTGCGGCACATCCCCTGCATGCTCCCTATGTGGTGACCCCCACGCCACACTCTCTCATATCCTTTTCGGCTGCCCTGCTGACCCTCCCCCGTGGGGACAGCACGCCATCTCGAGCTGGGAGGACTGGGAGGTCCTGCTTATGTCTGCAGACCCGACATCGCAGCTTGCTGCGGTGACTCGGGCTCCTGACGTCATGTCCCGGCATGACCTACCTGATGCAGTGCGGGACCGCGCAGTGGCCCAGGGACCCAGCTGGGTCTAAAACTCACTTGCTGAATAAAGTTTTTCTGTCTGTCTGTCTGTCGGCTACGCTGTGTCGTTTATTCTGAACATGCATATATGTTAGCCCAGTTGAAATTTATCGGCTGAATGAGAATACTGACTAGGTGAGCACCATTGAGGTTATGCTGCAGAATAACTGCATGACAGAGCTGGGTTTGGTCCGACAGTATAGCTGTGGGGTTAACAATTAATAACCCCATGCGACTGAAGCCGAGTTGCATGCGCGCGTATTATACAGGGCTCGTGTGGTCTCGCGCTCATGGCAGCGGCGCATTCAGAGAGGTTTTTCACTTAATCTATATATACATAGTGTCGCAGTGCTAAACGCGCACTGTGCGAATACTACTTGGGGGGGGGGGGGCGCCTGCGCTCCGGACGACACGGATTTATAAGCTTGGTATTGACTGTCGTATACCATCTCCGAGTGAAATTCCAGCGAGAATAAGCGAGCGTAACAGAGACAAGCATTTTACTGTGAGCGTTTAGCGTTGCAGCAGTCGGTACAGCGCAATTAGTATTTACACCAAAGCGCAAGGCGATCCATTTCAGACACAGATGATCGTGCGAATGCAATGGGATCAAGTGCAGAGCGCTGAGCCGTTGCGGGCTGCAGTGGCCGGACGACCGTTGTTTTAAGGGCTTCGAGAAATAAGGTGCCTCAAAAGCGCGCAACCCGCCGCAGTCGTTTCCCTCGCACGGGCGTAGAGCCGCCGGCAGCCCTTCCGACGCCGAGGAATACGATCGCAAAAGCGTGCTTTTGACACACAGCAAGGCAACGTGGAAAACGCTGAAAGCCTCTGCACGTCTGCATAGTTCGAAAGGATGCAGTAGGCTGCTGAAGAAAGCAACGGCTCGGTGCCGCACAGCCCAATCGCTCCGCATCACCGCACTAACTTTGACGAGAAAAATTGCCGCTAAACGGCGATTCGACACATCCAGAAGTAATCCTCAATGAGTGCGTACCGCTGCGAGGCGAGACGACTTTCAGGCGCAAGGCAAAGCCGAGCACTACACCTCGAAAGCCCACTCGCCGCCACCGAGAAAAAAAACTCGGGCTACTCGCACCCACCGCTCCCGGGCCCTTTGCAATAATGACGCAGTACGCTGTTGTTAGTGGCCCAATTTTTCATAGCAAAAACGACAACTTTGCTAATGGCCCGACTTTCTAAGCCTAAATTTTGGCATTACTTCCACCACACTTTTAACACTGCAGTGCCTGGTGACACGCTGACACGGGAGTGTCACCAGGCTCTGTCTTTAACTGTCGTAAGTGGTTCTGGTTGTTGGCGGAAAATTTGTGTGCAGGGCGTGCAACTGTTTCTTCGAGAACACCTTCGCTGCACTGCACAGGGTAGGGGGAGGGGAGTTAAAGAGATAGAATAGAGGACGGATCAGGAGGCGGAAAGGGCGGCAAGTGCACGGTAGAATGCGGCACGAAAAGCGCGATACACAGGCACGAGAAACAGTGGGCGGGCACACATTGCGAAGCGCGCACTGGTGTGAGTCAGAAGACGCCGATGCACTCATTGATCACAGTATGTTTCTAAATGCAGGACGAGGGGAAGTGGAGACGCCAAAGAGTCTCTTGAAAGGGGTTTGCTGGCACACACAATGTAGCGCGCGATGGTGAAAATTCAGCACACTGGAGCACAATGCACAGGTTTGTGTTCACAGCATGCAGCACCAAGAACTAGGGTGACACTAGATGCGCCTGCGAAGGCATGCCTCATCGACGAAGGAGACGAGAGCGGACAGGGCAGCTTTCCTTTTGTGTGGCGATGCCTCAGGGAAGACTAGGTCGCCGGCAGTGGCAGACGGCAGGCCGAGCTTGCTGTATTCGGCGCGCATTATGGAGCGCACGTTAGCATGAGCGGGGCATTCACAGAGCAGGTGCTCAACTGTTTCTGTCTCTGCGCAGTCAATACAGTTTGTGTCGGCCTCTCCCATGAGGCGGTGGCGTCGGTCTGCCGTGAAGACACAACCGATCCTGATGCGCAGGAGTAAAGAGTATGCCGCGCGTCCGAAGGCAAGGTATGGGACAGGCCTTGGGAGCTTGCCGGATGCGACGCGGGGGTCTGGGTGGCAAAGTGCAACCTTGTGGCGCAGTATGTGACGCGCTGCGTCAAAGGCCGAGATAGCCTCACAAACTGGAGCTGCTGGGTTGGAGTGGGCTGCCTTGGCGAGTCGGTCAGCAGCTTCGTTTCCTGGCACTCCCACATGGGATGGCACCAACTGCAACAAAATATCACAGCCGCGCGCACTGAGCGTACACAGTTTGTGGTGTCGCTGCTTAAAGATTACGCGTTATAAATATTACGTAACAGCACACGGTGAAGACCGAGAGCACGGTGTAAGGATAGGTGTACCAACGGCGCCGCTTGCCTTGTGCTCCGGACGTTGCGCGAGTAGTCTCGCGGTTTTGCTGCCCGCTGATAGATGGCGGAACACGACAACAAGCCTCAAACCAGCGCCGGGTGGATACAACTTAAGAGACTCCGCCATTTTGAATCCCAACTGGCCTCTCCCATGTACCGCAAAATGCTCGACTGGTAGCCCAGTGTAGTTCTCGTTGCAAAAGGCCGTTCAAGTTAAAGCACTTTGAAGCGCAAGCATTATTTACTTTGGCGCATTTGATCTAAGGAAAACTTACCTTTGCAACTTTGAACAGAGGGCACTTCGAAAGCAACAACTTCTTCCAATTTGCTAAGTTGTGTTTGTTTTTCCATTGGTATATAAAGTTGAATGCAAGAGAGATGAAATGTTTAATTGTCTGAAGCAACCCTGCTAGCAGCAGAAGTACGAACGTCCCACGTATCTATCTGCTCAAACTCTATTTTTGTTTCCAGAAGTAAAAACAAACTAATAGCAACACAAAAACAGACAATATTTTCGGTAAAACATACCTTTGCAACTTTTATCTGAGGCCACAAGCAGGACTACAACTTCGTACGAAGGGTTATTTTAGTTTTGTTTCTCCATATGTTATACAAATTTTTCTTCAAGAGAGATAGCAAGCCAAATTGCCTGAAGCAATCTACCTCCGAAAGGCACGAATTATTTGCAGTAATAAAAAAAACGATTAATAGCAAACTAAACGCAAACAATATTTGCGTTGGCGGATTTGATATAAAAAATACTTACCTTTGCAACTTTCAAAAGAGGACACTTGCAAAGCAACAACTTCTTGCTATGTGCTATGTCATGTTTGTCTCTCCATGTATTTTACAAAGTAAAATACAAGATTGATGACAACTTCAATTGTCTGAAGCAGCCGTACTTACAGCAGTAGTCCAAGCTTCCCTCGTATTCTGCCTACTTAAATTCCATTTTATTTAAAGTAAATTAAACTAATAGCAAAACAAAAACAAACATTAGTTAGTTTGGCACATTTTATTGAAAAGAAAATTCGTACCTATGCAACGTTTAACAGGGGGCACTTGCAACGCTACAACTTCTTGCTAACGTGTAATTTAGGTTTGTTTCTCCACCTGTTATACAAGCTTTTATGCAAGAGAGATGACATGCTAAATTCCCTGAAGCAACGTGCTCGCAAAAATTGCATTTTAATTTGCATTACAAAAAAAAAAACTAATCGCAAAATTAAACGCAACCATTACTCATGTTGGCGCAATTGATTGTCTTGAATAAACAGCGCGAACAAAGACGTCGTCTTTGTTCGCGCTGTTTATTCAAGATGCTTAACCAACTAGCCCGCCAAAACGCGTTAACGCAATTGATTGAAAAAAGTACTTCAATCTGTATTCCGGGTCTTTCGGTTATGTGCGCTTGTAATTACGGCGCTGTCAAGCTGTTTCAATTCCCGCTAATGAATTTTCACGGCCAAACCTCAAGAAAACTTTCTCTGTCCTGTGTTCGTCCCTTTATTTAATATGCCTCTCTATTGTAAGGGACCCTGCACAGCAATTATTAATTGACACATTGGAGAAAATTCACAACAGGGCAGCAAGATTCGTCTCGGGCAGGTACGGGCGCAGGGATAGTGAATAATGTCTTGACGTGGGAAAGTCTTGCCGCTTCTAAACGACATGACCATTCTTGTAAAATTCGCGAGTACCGTCACGAACTTGTTCGCGAATTCATTTTTGGTTGAAACTTTGCAACAGTGGAATCGACTTTCGGAGGTCCTAGTGTGCGCTGTAAACGAAGACGTGTTTTCTGCCAATCCGGGACCATGCTATACTGCTTAACACCTTCGGGCAATGCGGGGTAATTCTTGAATAAAAATTCAAGTGCGAACTTTTCGGCGTGCGTCGTCTGTTCGCGCTTAAGTTTGGGCAGTGGTTTAGGACGCTTCATTCACTCGCTGCAAGTTGGCCTGTTATATATTGTCGCAGCGCGAGTTGCTACAGCGCGGAGCTGAATATTTGATGTACCAGCACCGGCTGCCCAACATTACGAGCGACCGCTTTTTGTAAATGGCTGCGAAGAGAGCTTATATCATGCAAATCCTTGGAGGAATATCGGTACTTTTTAAACACCTGTTGCGCCGGATCAGTGGTACTTAAGAGCGCTCGAGGCGACCGAGCCGACGACTCGGGTTCAATAACGCGGCCGCGCGTTTCGATGAAGGCGAAATTTAAGACAGGAATGTGCTGTGAAATATCAGACTCTCAGGTGGTCGAAATTAATCCAGAGCCCTTCACTACGGCGTCCCTCATCGACAACGTGCCCCACAATTTACAATTTTTTGCACATTTTCTAGACATCGCAGAGCTTTCATGTACACTGCATCGGAGCTGCAAGGGTTTCTTGCTGCGCGGTATCACGTGAGCTGCCTTTGGCTGCAAGCAAGGTACACTGCATTTTAGTTTCTGTGCTAAAATTGGTACATGCGGCACGTTGAGTTCTTCCTCTAGAAAGTTTTGTGTGCTTACCAGCTTCACAACCTTTCCTAGTCACACAGTCTGCTTTCCTGTCGGTACATGCCCCTGTCAGAATTAACTGCTTTTGTTCAATATTTGCTATGGCTTAGGGCATATAATTTATTCCAGAAACTTCCATGCTAAACAACTGTCTCAAGCTACTAAATTTCAATGCGGCTGTAATACAAAAATGCAACAGCATGACAAATGTCTTGCATTTTCAGTGCTACTGTTTTCTTTTTGACGCACATATTATGCCTTAGCAAGCATGCACCGAGACTATGTGGCTGAAAACCTCTACTAATGTGCGTTCAGGGCCTTATGGGCAAGTGACACAGCAACTATGCCAAAGTCCACTTACTGAAGCTTTGGTGCATGTATGAGAACCTTGCTCACACACACGCAGAATTAACCAAACATAAATATGCACTGCAATGCATTTCAGAGACTGCATGGTGGTGCGGGACATTGCATGCCATATGTATATCCGTTGCAGCTCCGAATGTTACGAATTCCTGTTTTTGATTTCCCAATGCTGGTTGCTACATTTCGTAGATAAAAAAGAAAGTACTAAAATAAATGCTTTGTTTTATAGGGTCCTTAGAAATATTCAGTAGATTCAGAATGTAATATCAATGTTGCTTCCCATCAAGGCAGAGGGCCCTTGCAGAGGTAATAGAATATCGTTTTGTGAGTTGCACAGTGAATTATACATTCTTCTTTTTTCCACGGTATTAATTTGTTTGAAAATGTTTGAGATGTTGTTAAAGTAAAAAAACCTTTTCACATGGGTAATTGCTGTTTGTACCCCAACAGAATTATCTTTTTTTTGGTTTCCATGTGCTGTCTGGGGAAGCTAACTGCCATTCTTTAAATTATATGCGTGCTGATTATGGCTGATATACTGTGACATTTCTTTTCTGTTAGGTAAGCTTCAATAGGAAAATTAATCTTCAGACAATGGACACGATGCGAGCAAAATTACAAGCTGTCACTACAAAATGATCTTCTGTATACCGTATACTTCTCTTAATCTGGCAAAGGATATCTTTGCAATTAAATAATGCCCTTTTAACATCAATTTGTGCAGGGAATGTTGCCTCCACAAACTTCGAGTTCTGTTCAAACACCAGAAAAGAGAAAACAAGCGGTGGTAAGTAAGGCAGGCAGGCAAGGTTAACCTGAAAACAACATACAACACCAGAGCTTTCACATGTGTGTGTGTGAATGGCTTATTTCTGGCATGTTTTTATTACTGCAACCCATTTACAGCGCATAGGTAAGGGGTCTTGAGTGACTGGATCAGCTTGATTTTACACCCATGACTCTTGCTAACACATTTAA
Organism: Amblyomma americanum; assembly: GCF_052857255.1. Classification (NCBI taxonomy): domain Eukaryota; kingdom Metazoa; phylum Arthropoda; class Arachnida; order Ixodida; family Ixodidae; genus Amblyomma; species Amblyomma americanum. The sequence goes on along the minus strand of NC_135501.1, from coordinate 211,222,034 downwards.
AACATTTGTATGCCTTTTTTTTTTTTATCAATAAACCAATCAATTTTTTAGTGTGTGAGTGTCCTCCACATCAAGCTGAGGGGGAGCCCCTGCCAGATCTCTCGGCTTGGAAATGGGTGTCCAGCAACACAAGCAACGGCGAGTGCAATGGAAATTTTTGTTCCTACACCTCAGTGCGAACCTCCTGCATGTTTGTTCCCTCTGAAGAAAGTACATGTGGCTGGAACCGGGCAGCTTGTGATTGTAGGTGACTAAATTTTGATTCTGCTTTATAGGTTGACACTCCGGAGAAAGCTTTCTTGAGAGCACGTGCAGCAAAGTTTGCCTCGGAGCGCATAAAGACTCGAAAGCAGATCAAGCGGCTGCAGCAGTCTAGGAGAAGACCGCAGAAAAAAAAAAAAAAAAAAACGCTTGAATTGAAGGCTGTGCTTCACATGATACATAGGCAAAACATCGTGCTGAAGGATCAGGTGGCCATGCTTGACACCCTTGGAATAGCCAATCAACTCCTCCCTAAAAGACAGATATCCAAGCGCTCTGGCCGGGACGTGCCGAGGCAATTTTCACCTGAGCTCAGGGCCTTTGCGCTGGCACTCAATTTCTACTCGCCACGAGCATACAATTACGCGAGACAGGTCTTCGACACCTGCTTGCCCCACCAAAGAACACTGCAAGAGTGGTAAATGCTGGCTTTTTAACTGAGGCATTCAATGCTGTAAAAATGAAATGCACCGAGATGAGCAGCCGAGGCCACCAAACTGCATGCAGTCTGATCACTGATGAAATGTCAATCAGGCAGCAGGTTCAGTGGAAAAAGGGCACAGGAGTTGATGGTGACTGCCTGCCACAGGCAAAAGCTGCTTTTTGTTGCAATGGCAATAGCCATTAACGGACGGTGGAAGCTGCCGCCAGGATACTTTTTTGTAGATGGTCTTGTCGGCGAGCAGTGAGCTAATTTAGTGATATACACAAAGCCTGCTTCTTGCCCACGATGCTGGGGCAATGGTTGTAGCTCTAACATGCGCTGGAGCTCCAGCAAATACAGCCATGTCACAGGAGCTGGGCTGCCGCTTCAAAAATGTAGACCAACTGAAGACGACAATCTCTCATCCTGCCACCCAAAAACCAGCGGTATGTTAAAACTTGTCACAAATGCTCTATCGCACAAAAAATCAACAAGGGAAACACGGTGGCATGGCAGCATATTGAGCGGCTACATAGTTTGCAACAAAAAGAAGGGCTTCACTTGGCCAACAAGCTGCACAGAGCGCATATTGAATGGCAGGGGCAGCCGAGGAAGGTCAGGCGTGCGACCCAAGCTACGAGCACTTCTGCAGCCACAACACATGCTGAATGTTGAGTGCTCAAAGTAGAAGGTTTTGCCGACTCACAGCCAAGTGAAGAATTTTTGAGGTGCATTAACAATACCTTTGATGCGTAAAATTGAAGGAGCATACAGCAAAAGGGTTTCAAGAAAGTTTTAAATGAGTGAAATTTCAAAGATGAAGCCATGTTTAGAGCCTCCATCAATTACCTGTCATCACTGAAGAAGTCTACCAGTGGCCACAGCATGATTGAGACGGCACAAAAAACGGGATTTTTAGATTTCATCAGATGTATGAAAAGCTTACTTGCACTCTACAATATCACTGTCATGGAAAAGAAAGTCCTCAAATATACATCGGAACACAAAATTTGTCAAGACTGCTGGAACTTTTTTTCAGACTTGTCAGGTCCCACAGAGGCCACAACGACCACCCAACTACTGTACAGTTTCGTGCTGCTTTCAGAAAAGTAGTAGTTCACAATGAGCTCGCTGATGTAGCAACAGGAAACTGCTTACCTTTAGAAAGTGCAGCAATCTTGTCCTGCGGTAGTGCTATTATTGCTTCAGCAACTGAGACACTAAACGCGTCAAAAGACAGGAGGCGCATCTTGGATGCGGACACTGCTGCGCAGCACCAATTAGCCAGAGATCACGACTATATCTCACATCCAGAGCATAATACTGAATGGGGATACAGAGTAGTGACGTACCTGGCTGGTTACGTTTCACACAAGTTGCATACTAAGCCGATGTGTGAACAGTGCGCGGCAGCGTTGTTTGCATCTCGGCCACAGGGTAACACATACTCTTTCATTCAGAGAAAAAGTAGCGGATGGCTGAGCTGCCCATCAGAGAGAGAGAGAGAGTGTAATTAAAATCTGTCGTAATTCTGATTCTCTTGTTCGATTGCCATCGCACAGTAAAAACCTGTCATCAAATACTTTGTTAACTAACCCTGTGCATGAAGTTTCGGTTTCATTCCAGCAAAGAGATCTGTTTCTGGAGCTTCATGACCACATGTTTCCACTTGAGGATCATTATGTCCTTCTAGTGCAGAGCGTTGCAGGGTGCTTTTTAAACATAGGCTCTATCACGTAGGCAAGAAGGTCACAGAAAGCTTCCAGGATAGCAATGTGCGACAAATTTTTAGGAAGCTTACCCAGTTTAAGGGCCAGTAGCGGGCATATAGCTACAAGTTTCTTTCCGAAACTGTGAGGCAAAGGAATGCATGTCCAGTGGAGCATCATGTGGGAGAGAGGGGGAAGGGGTTATTATCATATCAGGAGGGTTCTGGCTATGTACTGTGGCCAGTAGTTTAATCTTGCAATAGTCATAACTCCTCAGTCTGAATCCTCTGCTAGTTTTTGCGGATAAATTTTTTGTTCAGCTCACACTCGTCAATGACTGGTTAGTAAACCCTGAACCCCCTTTATTTTTGTGCATAGCATTTACCATGTATATTTAACTATTGTTTTATTGCATGCTGATAATGTAAATAATGCCTCCTATATTTGCTTACTGGCCGTATTGGTTGGTCAAGAGCCCAAATAAATGTTTCTGACTATGCAACATGGTGTCACTGCTTTACTTTCACTATTATACATTTGGTCATGCACTAAACTTTGTGTAAACAGGCCCTGCAGGCCAGCACGAAGTGATGAAATCCTTTCAACAAGAGGTGGAGAATAAGGTAAGTCAACGGGGCCTCTTGCTGGTATGACCAAAAAGAACCATTTCTACATTAGTTCCTGCAGCAATATCTTGGGGATTTGTAAACAAGGTTGAGAAAGGTGGTGCAAGTTGCACAGCTAGGTCGTACCTACAATTACGATAGCGCGTTTCTCTCGGGCCGCACTGCCTCCCTGCACATAGATCAGATTACCACATCCTCTTATACACTCGGAGAGCTCGGAACCCCTCAAGGGGCGGTCCTTTCTCCCCTTTTCTTTAACGTTGCTCTCATCCCCCTAGCTCACTAACTGGCTCTAATCCCACACCTAAAGCATACCCTGTACGCTGATGATATTACCACATGGGCCACTCATGGCTCTGACGGGGAAATTGAGGAAGCTCTTCAGTTAGCAGCAGACACCATCTCCTCTCACGCGTCATCCATCGGGCTCGAATGTTCCCCATCCAAGTCCGCGCTCTTCCTATTTAGGCAAAATCTAGCGCTAACTCGCCCATCCAAATCAATTTAAAAGGATCCCCTATCCCCATCACACCCACCCTCCGCATCCTTGGCCTCCACTTGCAGGATTCTGGACGAAATGAACATACCCTTAAAAGGCTCAAGGCCTCCACGCAATCCGTGTTGCACCTTCTACGCCGAGTGTCCTCCCTTAAAAAGGGTTTAGACGAAGCGGACAACATGAAAGTAGTGCACGCATTTACGCTTAGCCGCATTCTGTACGCAACTCCATATCTCAAATTGAACCGAACGCGTGAACACAATGATCCGCCTTGCGACTAAGGCAGCCCTAAACCTACCTCGTAGCACTAGCACAGCCAAACTTCTTGCACTAGGCATGCATAGCACCATTCAGGAACTAGTTGACGCGCACCTTCAGACACAGTACCTTAGACTTGCCACGAGCGCCACTGGCTGCCATATACTCTCCTCCCTTCGCACCAACATACCCGCTAACCAGTCAACCCTTATACCCATCCCTCGACACATCCATACACCTCTTGTGAAACCCCTTCCTCGAAACGTCCATCCCCAATATCACATCCCTCGCCGTGTAGCTCGCGCTAATGCCCTCCATAAGTACTATGGGCAAGTCCACGATGCCGTTTGGGCAGATGCCGCATGTACAGCGCATGAAGCGGTAGCAGATGCCCACAATCCAACCCTACCTCACCCCCTAACTCACCGTCTTCCCTCGGGCTCTACGCCCGAGGAGGCAGAGGAGACCGCCATCGCCCTAGCCCTTGCACATTTGGACGCCCAATACATCTTCAGCGACTCCAAAACGGCTCTGTCCAACTTTGCCAGGGGCAGGATTCACGCCCCTGCCTGGCAATTGTTGAACATCCCTACCCAAAATTTACCGCGCAGGGTAGAGCTTCAGTGGGTGCCGGCTCACTCTGGGAACCCTGGAAACGAGGCTGCCGATAAATTGGCCCGAGGTCTGATTTGCCGGGCCCAGGACAGTCTCGATCCAGGATTCTCGAGGGAGCGGGCGCACACCTTTGCGGAGCTCATGCAAATACCCCGTTTGGACCGTCGGACTTACCCTCCTCCCCACCCCTCTCTTACGCACTCCCAACAGATCCTCTGCAGACGCCTCCAGACCCGCTCTCTGTCATCCCCTCAGCTTTTATCCCACTATTGCGGCACATCCCCTGCATGCTCCCTATGTGGTGACCCCCACGCCACACTCTCTCATATCCTTTTCGGCTGCCCTGCTGACCCTCCCCCGTGGGGACAGCACGCCATCTCGAGCTGGGAGGACTGGGAGGTCCTGCTTATGTCTGCAGACCCGACATCGCAGCTTGCTGCGGTGACTCGGGCTCCCGACGTCATGTCCCGGCATGACCTACCTGATGCAGTGCGGGACCGCGCAGTGGCCCAGGGACCCAGCTGGGTCTAAAACTCACTTGCTGAATAAAGTTTTTCTGTCTGTCTGTCTGTCGGCTACGCTGTGTCGTTTATTCTGAACATGCATATATGTTAGCCCAGTTGAAATTTATCGGCTGAATGAGAATACTGACTAGGTGAGCACCATTGAGGTTATGCTGCAGAATAACTGCATGACAGAGCTGGGTTTGGTCCGACAGTGTAGCTGTGGGGTTAACAATTAATAACCCCATGCGACTGAAGCCGAGTTGCATGCGCGCGTATTATACAGGGCTCGTGTGGTCTCGCGCTCATGGCAGCGGCGCATTCAGAGAGGTTTTTCACTTAATCTATATATACATAGTGTCGCAGTGCTAAACGCGCACTGTGCGAATACTACTAGGGGGGGGGGGGGGGCGCCTGCGCTCCGGACGACACGGATTTATAAGCTTGGTATTGACTGTCGTATACCATCTCCGAGTGAAATTCCAGCGAGAATAAGCGAGCGTAACAGAGACAAGCATTTTACTGTGAGCGTTTAGCGTTGCAGCAGTCGGTACAGCGCAATTAGTATTTACACCAAAGCGCAAGGCGATCCATTTCAGACACAGATGATCGTGCGAATGCAATGGGATCAAGTGCAGAGCGCTGAGCCGTTGCGGGCTGCAGTGGCCGGACGACCGTTGTTTTAAGGGCTTCGAGAAATAAGGTGCCTCAAAAGCGCGCAACCCGCCGCAGTCGTTTCCCTCGCACGGGCGTAGAGCCGCCGGCAGCCCTTCCGACGCCGAGGAATACGATCGCAAAAGCGTGCTTTTGACACACAGCAAGGCAACGTGGAAAACGCTGAAAGCCTCTGCACGTCTGCATAGTTCGAAAGGATGCAGTAGGCTGCTGAAGAAAGCAACGGCTCGGTGCCGCACAGCCCAATCGCTCCGCATCACCGCACTAACTTTGACGAGAAAAATTGCCGCTAAACGGCGATTCGACACATCCAGAAGTAATCCTCAATGAGTGCGTACCGCTGCGAGGCGAGACGACTTTCAGGCGCAAGGCAAAGCCGAGCACTACACCTCGAAAGCCCACTCGCCGCCACCGAGAAAAAAAACTCGGGCTACTCGCACCCACCGCTCCCGGGCCCTTTGCAATAATGACGCAGTACGCTGTTGTTAGTGGCCCAATTTTTCATAGCAAAAACGACAACTTTGCTAATGGCCCGACTTTCTAAGCCTAAATTTTGGCATTACTTCCACCACACTTTTAACACTGCAGTGCCTGGTGACACGCTGACACGGGAGTGTCACCAGGCTCTGTCTTTAACTGTCGTAAGTGGTTCTGGTTGTTGGCGGAAAATTTGTGTGCAGGGCGTGCAACTGTTTCTTCGAGAACACCTTCGCTGCACTGCACAGGGTAGGGGGAGGGGAGTTAAAGAGATAGAATAGAGGACGGATCAGGAGGCGGAAAGGGCGGCAAGTGCACGGTAGAATGCGGCACGAAAAGCGCGATACACAGGCACGAGAAACAGTGGGCGGGCACACATTGCGAAGCGCGCACTGGTGTGAGTCAGAAGACGCCGATGCACTCATTGATCACAGTATGTTTCTAAATGCAGGACGAGGGGAAGTGGAGACGCCAAAGAGTCTCTTGAAAGGGGTTTGCTGGCACACACAATGTAGCGCGCGATGGTGAAAATTCAGCACACTGGAGCACAATGCACAGGTTTGTGTTCACAGCATGCAGCACCAAGAACTAGGGTGACACTAGATGCGCCTGCGAAGGCATGCCTCATCGACGAAGGAGACGAGAGCGGACAGGGCAGCTTTCCTTTTGTGTGGCGATGCCTCAGGGAAGACTAGGTCGCCGGCAGTGGCAGACGGCAGGCCGAGCTTGCTGTATTCGGCGCGCATTATGGAGCGCACGTTAGCATGAGCGGGGCATTCACAGAGCAGGTGCTCAACTGTTTCTGTCTCTGCGCAGTCAATACAGTTTGTGTCGGCCTCTCCCATGAGGCGGTGGCGTCGGTCTGCCGTGAAGACACAACCGATCCTGATGCGCAGGAGTAAAGAGTATGCCGCGCGTCCGAAGGCAAGGTATGGGACAGGCCTTGGGAGCTTGCCGGATGCGACGCGGGGGTCTGGGTGGCAAAGTGCAACCTTGTGGCGCAGTATGTGACGCGCTGCGTCAAAGGCCGAGATAGCCTCACAAACTGGAGCTGCTGGGTTGGAGTGGGCTGCCTTGGCGAGTCGGTCAGCAGCTTCGTTTCCTGGCACTCCCACATGGGATGGCACCAACTGCAACAAAATATCACAGCCGCGCGCACTGAGCGTACACAGTTTGTGGTGTCGCTGCTTAAAGATTACGCGTTATAAATATTACGTAACAGCACACGGTGAAGACCGAGAGCACGGTGTAAGGATAGGTGTACCAACGGCGCCGCTTGCCTTGTGCTCCGGACGTTGCGCGAGTAGTCTCGCGGTTTTGCTGCCCGCTGATAGATGGCGGAACACGACAACAAGCCTCAAACCAGCGCCGGGTGGATACAACTTAAGAGACTCCGCCATTTTGAATCCCAACTGGCCTCTCCCATGTACCGAAAATGCTCGACTGGTAGCCCAGTGTAGTTCTCGCTGCAAAAGGCCGTTCAAGTTAAAGCACTTTGAAGCGCAAGCATTATTTACTTTGGCGCATTTGATCTAAGGAAAACTTACCTTTGCAACTTTGAACAGAGGGCACTTCGAAAGCAACAACTTCTTCCAATTTGCTAAGTTGTGTTTGTTTTTCCATTGGTATATAAAGTTGAATGCAAGAGAGATGAAATGTTTAATTGTCTGAAGCAACCCTGCTAGCAGCAGAAGTACGAACGTCCCACGTATCTATCTGCTTAAAATCTATTTTTGTTTCCAGAAGTAAAAACAAACTAATAGCAACACAAAAACAGACAATATTTTCGGTAAAACGTACCTTTGCAACTTTTATCAGAGGCCACAAGCAGGACTACAACTTCGTACGAAGGGTTATTTTAGTTTTGTTTCTCCATATGTTATACAAATTTTTCTTCAAGAGAGATAGCAAGCCAAATTGCCTGAAGCAATCTACCTCCGAAAGGCACGAATTATTTGCAGTAATAAAAAAAACGATTAATAGCAAACTAAACGCAAACATTATTTGCGTTGGCGGATTTGATATAAAAAATACTTACCTTTGCAACTTTCAAAAGAGGACACTTGCAAAGCAACAACTTCTTGCTATGTGCTATGTCATGTTTGTCTCTCCATGTATTTTACAAAGTAAAATACAAGATTGATGACAACTTCAATTGTCTGAAGCAGCCGTACTTACAGCAGTAGTCCAAGCTTCCCTCGTATTCTGCCTACTTAAATTCCATTTTATTTAAAGTAAATTAAACTAGTAGCAAAACAAAAACAAACATTAGTTAGTTTGGCACATTTTATTGAAAAGAAAATTCGTACCTATGCAACGTTTAACAGGGGGCACTTGCAACGCTACAACTTCTTGCTAACGTGTAATTTAGGTTTGTTTCTCCACCTGTTATACAAGCTTTTATGCAAGAGAGATGACATGCTAAATTCCCTGAAGCAACGTACTCGCAAAAATTGCATTTTAATTTGCATTACAAAAAAAAAAAACTAATCGCAAAATTAAACGCAACCATTACTCATGTTGGCGCAATTGATTGTCTTGAATAAACAGCGCGAACAAAGACGTCGTCTTTGTTCGCGCTGTTTATTCAAGATGCTTAACCAACTAGCCCGCCAAAACGCGTTAACGCAATTGATTGAAAAAAGTACTTCAATCTGTATTCCGGGTCTTTCGGTTATGTGCGCTTGTAATTACGGCGCTGTCAAGCTGTTTCAATTCCCGCTAATGAATTTTCACGGCCAAACCTCAAGAAAACTTTCTCTGTCCTGTGTTCGTCCCTTTATTTAATATGCCTCTCTATTGTAAGGGACCCTGCACAGCAATTATTAATTGACACATTGGAGAAAATTCACAACAGGGCAGCAAGATTCGTCTCGGGCAGGTACGGGCGCAGGGATAGTGAATAATGTCTTGACGTGGGAAAGTCTTGCCGCTTCTAAACGACATGACCATTCTTGTAAAATTCGCGAGTACCGTCACGAACTTGTTCGCGAATTCATTTTTGGTTGAAACTTTGCAACAGTGGAATCGACTTTCGGAGGTCCTAGTGTGCGCTGTAAACGAAGACGTGTTTTCTGCCAATCCGGGACCATGCTATACTGCTATAACACCTTCGGGCAATGCGGGGTAATTCTTGAATAAAAATTCAAGTGCGAACTTTTCGGCGTGCGTCGTCTGTTCGCGCTTAAGTTTGGGCAGTGGTTTAGGACGCTTCATTCACTCGCTGCAAGTTGGCCTGTTATATATTGTCGCAGCGCGAGTTGCTACAGCGCGGAGCTGAATATTTGATGTACCAGCACCGGCTGCCCAACATTACGAGCGACCGCTTTTTGTAAATGGCTGCGAAGAGAGCTTATATCATGCAAATCCTTGGAGGAATATCGGTACTTTTTAAACACCTGTTGCGCCGGATCAGTGGTACTTAAGAGCGCTCGAGGCGACCGAGCCGACGACTCGGGTTCAATAACGCGGCCGCGCGTTTCGATGAAGGCGAAATTTAAGACAGGAATGTGCTGTGAAATATCAGACTCTCAGGTGGTCGAAATTAATCCAGAGCCCTTCACTACGGCGTCCCTCATCGACAACGTGCCCCACAATTTACAATTTTTTGCACATTTTCTAGACATCGCAGAGCTTTCATGTACACTGCATCGGAGCTGCAAGGGTTTCTTGCTGCGCGGTATCACGTGAGCTGCCTTTGGCTGCAAGCAAGGTACACTGCATTTTAGTTTCTGTGCTAAAATTGGTACATGCGGCACGTTGAGTTCTTCCTCTAGAAAGTTTTGTGTGCTTACCAGCTTCACAACCTTTCCTAGTCACACAGTCTGCTTTCCTGTCGGTACATGCCCCTGTCAGAATTAACTGCTTTTGTTCAATATTTGCTATGGCTTAGGGCATATAATTTATTCCAGAAACTTCCATGCTAAACAACTGTCTCAAGCTACTAAATTTCAATGCGGCTGTAATACAAAAATGCAACAGCATGACAAATGTCTTGCATTTTCAGTGCTACTGTTTTCTTTTTGACGCACATATTATGCCTTAGCAAGCATGCACCGAGACTATGTGGCTGAAAACCTCTACTAATGTGCGTTCAGGGCCTTATGGGCAAGTGACACAGCAACTATGCCAAAGTCCACTTACTGAAGCTTTGGTGCATGTATGAGAACCTTGCTCACACACACGCAGAATTAACCAAACATAAATATGCACTGCAATGCATTTCAGAGACTGCATGGTGGTGCGGGACATTGCATGCCATATGTATATCCGTTGCAGCTCCGAATGTTACGAATTCCTGTTTTTGATTTCCCAATGCTGGTTGCTACATTTCGTAGATAAAAAAGAAAGTACTAAAATAAATGCTTTGTTTTATAGGGTCCTTAGAAATATTCAGTAGATTCAGAATGTAATATCAATGTTGCTTCCCATCAAGGCAGAGGGCCCTTGCAGAGGTAATAGAATATCGTTTTGTGAGTTGCACAGTGAATTATACATTCTTCTTTTTTCCACGGTATTAATTTGTTTGAAAATGTTTGAGATGTTGTTAAAGTAAAAAAACCTTTTCACATGGGTAATTGCTGTTTGTACCCCAACAGAATTATCTTTTTTTTGGTTTCCATGTGCTGTCTGGGGAAGCTAACTGCCATTCTTTAAATTATATGCGTGCTGATTATGGCTGATATACTGTGACATTTCTTTTCTGTTAGGTAAGCTTCAATAGGAAAATTAATCTTCAGACAATGGACACGATGCGAGCAAAATTACAAGCTGTCACTACAAAATGATCTTCTGTATACCGTATACTTCTCTTAATCTGGCAAAGGATATCTTTGCAATTAAATAATGCCCTTTTAACATCAATTTGTGCAGGGAATGTTGCCTCCACAAACTTCGAGTTCTGTTCAAACACCAGAAAAGAGAAAACAAGCGGTGGTAAGTAAGGCAGGCAGGCAAGGTTAACCTGAAAACAACATACAACACCAGAGCTTTCACATGTGTGTGTGTGAATGGCTTATTTCTGGCATGTTTTTATTACTGCAACCCATTTACAGCGCATAGGTAAGGGGTCTTGAGTGACTGGATCAGCTTGATTTTACACCCATGACTCTTGCTAACACATTTAAAACATTTGTATGCCTTTTTTTTTTTTTATCAATAAACCAATCAATTTTTTAGTGTGTGAGTGTCCTCCACATCAAGCTGAGGGGGAGGCCCTGCCAGATCTCTCGGCTTGGAAATGGGTGTCCAGCAACACAAGCAATGGCGAGTGCAATGGAAATTTTTGTTCCTACACCTCAGTGCGAACCTCCTGCATGTTTGTTCCCTCTGAAGAAAGTACATGTGGCTGGAACCGGGCAGCTTGTGATTGTAGGTGACTAAATTTTGATTCTGCTTTATAGGTTGACACTCCGGAGAAAGCTTTCTTGAGAGCACGTGCAGCAAAGTTTGCCTCGGAGCGCATAAAGACTCGAAAGCAGATCAAGCGGCTGCAGCAGTCTAGGAGAAGACCGCAGAAAAAAAAAAAAAAAAAAACGCTTGAATTGAAGGCTGTGCTTCACATGATACATAGGCAAAACATCGTGCTGAAGGATCAGGTGGCCATGCTTGACACCCTTGGAATAGCCAATCAACTCCTCCCTAAAAGACAGATATCCAAGCGCTCTGGCCGGGACGTGCCGAGGCAATTTTCACCTGAGCTCAGGGCCTTTGCGCTGGCACTCAATTTCTACTCGCCACGAGCATACAATTACGCGAGACAGGTCTTCGACACCTGCTTGCCCCACCAAAGAACACTGCAAGAGTGGTAAATGCTGGCTTTTTAACTGAGGCATTCAATGCTGTAAAAATGAAATGCACCGAGATGAGCAGCCGAGGCCACCAAACTGCATGCAGTCTGATCACTGATGAAATGTCAATCAGGCAGCAGGTTCAGTGGAAAAAGGGCACAGGAGTTGATGGTGACTGCCTGCCACAGGCAAAAGCTGCTTTTTGTTGCAATGGCAATAGCCATTAACGGACGGTGGAAGCTGCCGCCAGGATACTTTTTTGTAGATGGTCTTGTCGGCGAGCAGTGAGCTAATTTAGTGATATACACAAAGCCTGCTTCTTGCCCACGATGCTGGGGCAATGGTTGTAGCTCTAACATGCGCTGGAGCTCCAGCAAATACAGCCATGTCACAGGAGCTGGGCTGCCGCTTCAAAAATGTAGACCAACTGAAGACGACAATCTCTCATCCTGCCACCCAAAAACCAGCGGTATGTTAAAACTTGTCACAAATGCTCTATCGCACAAAAAATCAACAAGGGAAACACGGTGGCATGGCAGCATATTGAGCGGCTACATAGTTTGCAACAAAAAGAAGGGCTTCACTTGGCCAACAAGCTGCACAGAGCGCATATTGAATGGCAGGGGCAGCCGAGGAAGGTCAGGCGTGCGACCCAAGCTACGAGCACTTCTGCAGCCACAACACATGCTGAATGTTGAGTGCTCAAAGTAGAAGGTTTTGCCGACTCACAGCCAAGTGAAGAATTTTTGAGGTGCATTAACAATACCTTTGATGCGTAAAATTGAAGGAGCATACAGCAAAAGGGTTTCAAGAAAGTTTTAAATGAGTGAAATTTCAAAGATGAAGCCATGTTTAGAGCCTCCATCAATTACCTGTCATCACTGAAGAAGTCTACCAGTGGCCACAGCATGATTGAGACGGCACAAAAAACGGGATTTTTAGATTTCATCAGATGTATGAAAAGCTTACTTGCACTCTACAATATCACTGTCATGGAAAAGAAAGTCCTCAAATATACATCGGAACACAAAATTTGTCAAGACTGCTGGAACTTTTTTTCAGACTTGTCAGGTCCCACGGAGGCCACAACGACCACCCAACTACTGTACAGTTTCGTGCTGCTTTCAGAAAAGTAGTAGTTCACAATGAGCTCGCTGATGTAGCAACAGGAAACTGCTTACCTTTAGAAAGTGCAGCAATCTTGTCCTGCGGTAGTGCTATTATTGCTTCAGCAACTGAGACACTAAACGCGTCAAAAGACAGGAGGCGCATCTTGGATGCGGACACTGCTGCGCAGCACCAATTAGCCAGAGATCACGACTATATCTCACATCCAGAGCATAATACTGAATGGGGATACAGAGTAGTGACGTACCTGGCTGGTTACGTTTCACACAAGTTGCATACTAAGCCGATGTGTGAACAGTGCGCGGCAGCGTTGTTTGCATCTCGGCCACAGGGTAACACATACTCTTTCATTCAGAGAAAAAGTAGCGGATGGCTGAGCTGCCCATCAGAGAGAGAGAGAGAGAGTGTAATTAAAATCTGTCGTAATTCTGATTCTCTTGTTCGATTGCCATCGCACAGTAAAAACCTGTCATCAAATACTTTGTTCACTAACCCTGTGCATGAAGTTTCGGTTTCATTCCAGCAAAGAGATCTGTTTCTGGAGCTTCATGACCACATGTTTCCACTTGAGGATCATTATGTCCTTCTAGTGCAGAGCGTTGCAGGGTGCTTTTTAAACATAGGCTCTATCACGTAGGCAAGAAGGTCACAGAAAGCTTCCAGGATAGCAATGTGCGACAAATTTTTAGGAAGCTTACCCAGTTTAAGGGCCAGTAGCGGGCATATAGCTACAAGTTTCTTTTTGAAACTGTGAGGCAAAGGAATGCATGTCCAGTGGAGCATCATGTGGGAGAGAGGGGGAAGGGGTTATTATCATATCAGGAGGGTTCTGGCTATGTACTGTGGCCAGTAGTTTAATCTTGCAATAGTCATAACTCCTCAGTCTGAATCCTCTGCTAGTTTTTGCGGATAAATTTTTTGTTCAGCTCACACTCGTCAATGACTGGTTAGTAAACCCTGAACCCCCTTTATTTTTGTGCATAGCATTTACCATGTATATTTAACTATTGTTTTATTGCATGCTGATAATGTAAATAATGCCTCCTATATTTGCTTACTGGCCGTATTGGTTGGTCAAGAGCCCAAATAAATGTTTCTGACTATGCAACATGGTGTCACTGCTTTACTTTCACTATTATACATTTGGTCATGCACTAAACTTTGTGTAAACAGGCCCTGCAGGCCAGCACGAAGTGATGAAATCCTTTCAACAAGAGGTGGAGACTAAGGTAAGTCAACGGGGCCTCTTGCTGGTATGACCAAAAAGAACCATTTCTACATTAGTTCCTGCAGCAATATCTTGGGGATTTGTAAACAAGGTTGAGAAAGGTGGTGCAAGTTGCACAGCTAGGTCGTACCTACAATTACGATAGCGCGTTTCTCTCGGGCCGCACTGCCTCCCTGCACATAGATCAGATTACCACATCCTCTTATACACTCGGAGAGCTCGGAACCCCTCAAGGGGCGGTCCTTTCTCCCCTTTTCTTTAACGTTGCTCTCATCCCCCTAGCTCACAAACTGGCTCTAATCCCACACCTAAAGCATACCCTGTACGCTGATGATATTACCACATGGGCCACTCATGGCTCTGACGGGGAAATTGAGGAAGCTCTTCAGTTAGCAGCAGACACCATCTCCTCTCACGCGTCATCCATCGGGCTCGAATGTTCCCCATCCAAGTCCGCGCTCTTCCTATTTAGGCAAAATCTAGCGCTAACTCGCCCATCCAAATAAATTTAAAAGGATCCCCTATCCCCATCACACCCACCCTCCGCATCCTTGGCCTCCACTTGCAGGATTCTGGACGAAATGAACATACCCTTAAAAGGCTCATGGCCTCCACGCAATCCGTGTTGCACCTTCTACGCCGAGTGTCCTCCCTTAAAAAGGGTTTAGACGAAGCGGACAACATGAAAGTAGTGCACGCATTTACGCTTAGCCGCATTCTGTACGCAACTCCATATCTCAAATTGAACCGAACGCGTGAACACAATGATCCGCCTTGCGACTAAGGCAGCCCTAAACCTACCTCGTAGCACTAGCACAGCCAAACTTCTTGCACTAGGCATGCATAGTACCATTCAGGAACTAGTTGACGCGCACCTTCAGACACAGTACCTTAGACTTGCCACGAGCGCCACTGGCTGCCATATACTCTCCTCCCTTCGCACCAACATACCCGCTAACCAGTCAACCCTTATACCCATCCCTCGACACATCCATACACCTCTCGTGAAACCCCTTCCTCGAAACGTCCATCCCCAATATCACATCCCTCGCCGCGTAGCTCGCGCTAATGCCCTCCATAAGTACTATGGGCAAGTCCACGATGCCGTTTGGGCAGATGCCGCATGTACAGCGCATGAAGCGGTAGCAGATGCCCACAATCCAACCCTACCTCACCCCCTAACTCACCGTCTTCCCTCGGGCTCTACGCCCGAGGAGGCAGAGGAGACCGCCATCGCCCTAGCCCTTGCACATTTGGACGCCCAATACATCTTCAGCGACTCCAAAACGGCTCTGTCCAACTTTGCCAGGGGCAGGATTCACGCCCCTGCCTGGCAATTGTTGAACATCCCTACCCAAAATTTACCGCGCAGGGTAGAGCTTCAGTGGGTGCCGGCTCACTCTGGGAACCCTGGAAACGAGGCTGCCGATAAATTGGCCCGAGGTCTGATTTGCCGGGCCCAGGACAGTCTCGATCCAGGATTCTCGAGGGAGCGGGCGCACACCTTTGCGGAGCTCATGCAAATACCCCGTTTGGACCGTCGGACTTACCCTCCTCCCCACCCCTCTCTTACGCACTCCCAACAGATCCTCTTCAGACGCCTCCAGACCCGCTCTCTGTCATCCCCTCAGCTTTTATCCCACTATTGCGGCACATCCCCTGCATGCTCCCTATGTGGTGACCCCCACGCCACACTCTCTCATATCCTTTTCGGCTGCCCTGCTGACCCTCCCCCGTGGGGACAGCACGCCATCTCGAGCTGGGAGGACTGGGAGGTCCTGCTTATGTCTGCAGACCCGACATCGCAGCTTGCTGCGGTGACTCGGGCTCCCGACGTCATGTCCCGGCATGACCTACCTGATGCAGTGCGGGACCGCGCAGTGGCCCAGGGACCCAGCTGGGTCTAAAACTCACTTGCTGAATAAAGTTTTTCTGTCTGTCTGTCTGTCGGCTACGCTGTGTCGTTTATTCTGAACATGCATATATGTTAGCCCAGTTGAAATTTATCGGCTGAATGAGAATACTGACTAGGTGAGCACCATTGAGGTTATGCTGCAGAATAACTGCATGACAGAGCTGGGTTTGGTCCGACAGTGTAGCTGTGGGGTTAACAATTAATAACCCCATGCGACTGAAGCCGAGTTGCATGCGCGCGTATTATACAGGGCTCGTGTGGTCTCGCGCTCATGGCAGCGGCGCATTCAGAGAGGTTTTTCACTTAATCTATATATACATAGTGTCGCAGTGCTAAACGCGCACTGTGCGAATACTACTTGGGGGGGGGGGGGGGGGGCGCCTGCGCTCCGGACGACACGGATTTATAAGCTTGGTATTGACTGTCGTATACCATCTCCGAGTGAAATTCCAGCGAGAATAAGCGAGCGTAACAGAGACAAGCATTTTACTGTGAGCGTTTAGCGTTGCAGCAGTCGGTACAGCGCAATTAGTATTTACACCAAAGCGCAAGGCGATCCATTTCAGACACAGATGATCGTGCGAATGCAATGGGATCAAGTGCAGAGCGCTGAGCCGTTGCGGGCTGCAGTGGCCGGACGACCGTTGTTTTAAGGGCTTCGAGAAATAAGGTGCCTCAAAAGCGCGCAACCCGCCGCAGTCGTTTCCCTCGCACGGGCGTAGAGCCGCCGGCAGCCCTTCCGACGCCGAGGAATACGATCGCAAAAGCGTGCTTTTGACACACAGCAAGGCAACGTGGAAAACGCTGAAAGCCTCTGCACGTCTGCATAGTTCGAAAGGATGCAGTAGGCTGCTGAAGAAAGCAACGGCTCGGTGCCGCACAGCCCAATCGCTCCGCATCACCGCACTAACTTTGACGAGAAAAATTGCCGCTAAACGGCGATTCGACACATCCAGAAGTAATCCTCAATGAGTGCGTACCGCTGCGAGGCGAGACGACTTTCAGGCGCAGGGCAAAGCCGAGCACTACACCTCGAAAGCCCACTCGCCGCCACCGAGAAAAAAAACTCGGGCTACTCGCACCCACCGCTCCCGGGCCCTTTGCAATAATGACGCAGTACGCTGTTGTTAGTGGCCCAATTTTTCATAGCAAAAACGACAACTTTGCTAATGGCCCGACTTTCTAAGCCTAAATTTTGGCATTACTTCCACCACACTTTTAACACTGCAGTGCCTGGTGACACGCTGACACGGGAGTGTCACCAGGCTCTGTCTTTAACTGTCGTAAGTGGTTCTGGTTGTTGGCGAAAAATTTGTGTGCAGGGCGTGCAACTGTTTCTTCGAGAACACCTTCGCTGCACTGCACAGGGTAGGGGGAGGGGAGTTAAAGAGATAGAATAGAGGACGGATCAGGAGGCGGAAAGGGCGGCAAGTGCACGGTAGAATGCGGCACGAAAAGCGCGATACACAGGCACGAGAAACAGTGGGCGGGCACACATTGCGAAGCGCGCACTGGTGTGAGTCAGAAGACGCCGATGCACTCATTGATCACAGTATGTTTCTAAATGCAGGACGAGGGGAAGTGGAGACGCCAAAGAGTCTCTTGAAAGGGGTTTGCTGGCACACACAATGTAGCGCGCGATGGTGAAAATTCAGCACACTGGAGCACAATGCACAGGTTTGTGTTCACAGCATGCAGCACCAAGAACTAGGGTGACACTAGATGCGCCTGCGAAGGCATGCCTCATCGACGAAGGAGACGAGAGCGGACAGGGCAGCTTTCCTTTTGTGTGGCGATGCCTCAGGGAAGACTAGGTCGCCGGCAGTGGCAGACGGCAGGCCGAGCTTGCTGTATTCGGCGCGCATTATGGAGCGCACGTTAGCATGAGCGGGGCATTCACAGAGCAGGTGCTCAACTGTTTCTGTCTCTGCGCAGTCAATACAGTTTGTGTCGGCCTCTCCCATGAGGCGGTGGCGTCGGTCTGCCGTGAAGACACAACCAATCCTGATGCGCAGGAGTAAAGAGTATGCCGCGCGTCCGAAGGCAAGGTATGGGACAGGCCTTGGGAGCTTGCCGGATGCGACGCGGGGGTCTGGGTGGCAAAGTGCAACCTTGTGGCGCAGTATGTGACGCGCTGCGTCAAAGGCCGAGATAGCCTCACAAACTGGAGCTGCTGGGTTGGAGTGGGCTGCCTTGGCGAGTCGGTCAGCAGCTTCGTTTCCTGGCACTCCCACATGGGATGGCACCAACTGCAACAAAATATCACAGCCGCGCGCACTGAGCTTACACAGTTTGTGGTGTCGCTGCTTAAAGATTACGCGTTATAAATATTACGTAACAGCACACGGTGAAGGCCGAGAGCACGATGTAAGGATAGGTGTACCAACGGCGCCGCTTGCCTTGTGCTCCGGACGTTGCGCGAGTAGTCTCGCGGTTTTGCTGCCCGCTGATAGATGGCGGAACACGACAACAAGCCTCAAACCAGCGCCGGGTGGATACAACTTAAGACACTCCGCAATTTTGAATCCCAACTGGCCTCTCCCATGTACCGGAAAATGCTCGACTGGTAGCCCAGTGTAGTTCTCGCTGCAAAAGGCCGTTCAAGTTAAAGCACTTTGAAGCGCAAGCATTATTTACTTTGGCGCATTTGATCTAAGGAAAACTTACCTTTGCAACTTTGAACAGAGGGCACTTCGAAAGCAACAACTTCTTCCAATTTGCTAAGTTGTGTTTGTTTTTCCATTGGTATATAAAGTTGAATGCAAGAGAGATGAAATGTTTAATTGTCTGAAGCAACCCTGCTAGCAGCAGAAGTACGAACGTCCCACGTATCTATCTGCTTAAAATCTATTTTTGTTTCCAGAAGTAAAAACAAACTAATAGCAACACAAAAACAGACAATATTTTCGGTAAAACGTACCTTTGCAACTTTTATCAGAGGCCACAAGCAGGACTACAACTTCGTACGAAGGGTTATTTTAGTTTTGTTTCTCCATATGTTATACAAATTTTTCTTCAAGAGAGATAGCAAGCCAAATTGCCTGAAGCAATCTACCTCCGAAAGGCACGAATTATTTGCAGTAATAAAAAAAACGATTAATAGCAAACTAAACGCAAACATTATTTGCGTTGGCGGATTTGATATAAAAAATACTTACCTTTGCAACTTTCAAAAGAGGACACTTGCAAAGCAACAACTTCTTGCTATGTGCTATGTCATGTTTGTCTCTCCATGTATTTTACAAAGTAAAATACAAGATTGATGACAACTTCAATTGTCTGAAGCAGCCGTACTTACAGCAGTAGTCCAAGCTTCCCTCGTATTCTGCCTACTTAAATTCCATTTCATTTAAAGTAAATTAAACTAATAGCAAAACAAAAACAAACATTAGTTAGTTTGGCACATTTTATTGAAAAGAAAATTCGTACCTATGCAACGTTTAACAGGGGGCACTTGCAACGCTACAACTTCTTGCTAACGTGTAATTTAGGTTTGTTTCTCCACCTGTTATACAAGCTTTTATGCAAGAGAGATGACATGCTAAATTCCCTGAAGCAACGTGCTCGCAAAAATTGCATTTTAATTTGCATTACAAAAAAAAAAACTAATCGCAAAATTAAACGCAACCATTACTCATGTTGGCGCAATTGATTGTCTTGAATAAACAGCGCGAACAAAGACGTCGTCTTTGTTCGCGCTGTTTATTCAAGATGCTTAACCAACTAGCCCGCCAAAACGCGTTAACGCAATTGATTGAAAAAAGTACTTCAATCTGTATTCCGGGTCTTTCGGTTATGTGCGCTTGTAATTACGGCGCTGTCAAGCTGTTTCAATTCCCGCTAATGAATTTTCACGGCCAAACCTCAAGAAAACTTTCTCTGTCCTGTGTTCGTCCCTTTATTTAATTTGCCTCTCTATTGTAAGGGACCCTGCACAGCAATTATTAATTGACACATTGGAGAAAATTCACAACAGGGCAGCAAGATTCGTCTCGGGCAGGTACGGGCGTAGGGATAGTGAATAATGTCTTGACGTGGGAAAGTCTTGCCGCTTCTAAACGACATGACCATTCTTGTAAAATTCGCGAGTACCGTCACGAACTTGTTCGCGAATTCATTTTTGGTTGAAACTTTGCAACAGTGGAATCGACTTTCGGAGGTCCTAGTGTGCGCTGTAAACGAAGACGTGTTTTCTGCCAATCCGGGACCATGCTATACTGCTATAACACCTTCGGGCAATGCGGGGTAATTCTTGAATAAAAATTCAAGTGCGAACTTTTCGGCGTGCGTCGTCTGTTCGCGCTTAAGTTTGGGCAGTGGTTTAGGACGCTTCATTCACTCGCTGCAAGTTGGCCTGTTATATATTGTCGCAGCGCGAGTTGCTACAGCGCGGAGCTGAATATTTGATGTACCAGCACCGGCTGCCCAACATTACGAGCGACCGCTTTTTGTAAATGGCTGCGAAGAGAGCTTATATCATGCAAATCCTTGGAGGAATATCGGTACTTTTTAAACACCTGTTGCGCCGGATCAGTGGTACTTAAGAGCGCTCGAGGCGACCGAGCCGACGACTCGGGTTCAATAACGCGGCCGCGCGTTTCGATGAAGGCGAAATTTAAGACAGGAATGTGCTGTGAAATATCAGACTCTCAGGTGGTCGAAATTAATCCAGAGCCCTTCACTACGGCGTCCCTCATCGACAACGTGCCCCACAATTTACAATTTTTTGCACATTTTCTAGACATCGCAGAGCTTTCATGTACACTGCATCGGAGCTGCAAGGGTTTCTTGCTGCGCGGTATCACGTGAGCTGCCTTTGGCTGCAAGCAAGGTACACTGCATTTTAGTTTCTGTGCTAAAATTGGTACATGCGGCACGTTGAGTTCTTCCTCTAGAAAGTTTTGTGTGCTTACCAGCTTCACAACCTTTCCTAGTCACACAGTCTGCTTTCCTGTCGGTACATGCCCCTGTCAGAATTAACTGCTTTTGTTCAATATTTGCTATGGCTTAGGGCATATAATTTATTCCAGAAACTTCCATGCTAAACAACTGTCTCAAGCTACTAAATTTCAATGCGGCTGTAATACAAAAATGCAACAGCATGACAAATGTCTTGCATTTTCAGTGCTACTGTTTTCTTTTTGACGCACATATTATGCCTTAGCAAGCATGCACCGAGACTATGTGGCTGAAAACCTCTACTAATGTGCGTTCAGGGCCTTATGGGCAAGTGACACAGCAACTATGCCAAAGTCCACTTACTGAAGCTTTGGTGCATGTATGAGAACCTTGCTCACACACACGCAGAATTAACCAAACATAAATATGCACTGCAATGCATTTCAGAGACTGCATGGTGGTGCGGGACATTGCATGCCATATGTATATCCGTTGCAGCTCCGAATGTTACGAATTCCTGTTTTTGATTTCCCAATGCTGGTTGCTACATTTCGTAGATAAAAAAGAAAGTACTAAAATAAATGCTTTGTTTTATAGGGTCCTTAGAAATATTCAGTAGATTCAGAATGTAATATCAATGTTGCTTCCCATCAAGGCAGAGGGCCCTTGCAGAGGTAATAGAATATCGTTTTGTGAGTTGCACAGTGAATTATACATTCTTCTTTTTTCCACGGTATTAATTTGTTTGAAAATGTTTGAGATGTTGTTAAAGTAAAAAAACCTTTTCACATGGGTAATTGCTGTTTGTACCCCAACAGAATTATCTTTTTTTTGGTTTCCATGTGCTGTCTGGGGAAGCTAACTGCCATTCTTTAAATTATATGCGTGCTGATTATGGCTGATATACTGTGACATTTCTTTTCTGTTAGGTAAGCTTCAATAGGAAAATTAATCTTCAGACAATGGACACGATGTGAGCAAAATTACAAGCTGTCACTACAAAATGATCTTCTGTATACCGTATACTTCTCTTAATCTGGCAAAGGATATCTTTGCAATTAAATAATGCCCTTTTAACATCAATTTGTGCAGGGAATGTTGCCTCCACAAACTTCGAGTTCTGTTCAAACACCAGAAAAGAGAAAACAAGCGGTGGTAAGTAAGGCAGGCAGGCAAGGTTAACCTGAAAACAACATACAACACCAGAGCTTTCACATGTGTGTGTGTGAATGGCTTATTTCTGGCATGTTTTTATTACTGCAACCCATTTACAGCGCATAGGTAAGGGGTCTTGAGTGACTGGATCAGCTTGATTTTACACCCATGACTCTTGCTAACACATTTAAAACATTTGTATGCCTTTTTTTTTTATCAATAAACCAATCAATTTTTTAGTGTGTGAGTGTCCTCCACATCAAGCTGAGGGGGAGCCCCTGCCAGATCTCTCGGCTTGGAAATGGGTGTCCAGCAACACAAGCAACGGCGAGTGCAATGGAAATTTTTGTTCCTACACCTCAGTGCGAACCTCCTGCATGTTTGTTCCCTCTGAAGAAAGTACATGTGGCTGGAACCGGGCAGCTTGTGATTGTAGGTGACTAAATTTTGATTCTGCTTTATAGGTTGACACTCCGGAGAAAGCTTTCTTGAGAGCACGTGCAGCAAAGTTTGCCTCGGAGCGCATAAAGACTCGAAAGCAGATCAAGCGGCTGCAGCAGTCTAGGAGAAGACCGCAGAAAAAAAAAAAAAAAACGCTTGAATTGAAGGCTGTGCTTCACATGATACATAGGCAAAACATCGTGCTGAAGGATCAGGTGGCCATGCTTGACACCCTTGGAATAGCCAATCAACTCCTCCCTAAAAGACAGATATCCAAGCGCTCTGGCCGGGACGTGCCGAGGCAATTTTCACCTGAGCTCAGGGCCTTTGCGCTGGCACTCAATTTCTACTCGCCACGAGCATACAATTACGCGAGACAGGTCTTCGACACCTGCTTGCCCCACCAAAGAACACTGCAAGAGTGGTAAATGCTGGCTTTTTAACTGAGGCATTCAATGCTGTAAAAATGAAATGCACCGAGATGAGCAGCCGAGGCCACCAAACTGCATGCAGTCTGATCACTGATGAAATGTCAATCAGGCAGCAGGTTCAGTGGAAAAAGGGCACAGGAGTTGATGGTGACTGCCTGCCACAGGCAAAAGCTGCTTTTTGTTGCAATGGCAATAGCCATTAACGGACGGTGGAAGCTGCCGCCAGGATACTTTTTTGTAGATGGTCTTGTCGGCGAGCAGTGAGCTAATTTAGTGATATACACAAAGCCTGCTTCTTGCCCACGATGCTGGGGCAATGGTTGTAGCTCTAACATGCGCTGGAGCTCCAGCAAATACAGCCATGTCACAGGAGCTGGGCTGCCGCTTCAAAAATGTAGACCAACTGAAGACGACAATCTCTCATCCTGCCACCCAAAAACCAGCGGTATGTTAAAACTTGTCACAAATGCTCTATCGCACAAAAAATCAACAAGGGAAACACGGTGGCATGGCAGCATATTGAGCGGCTACATAGTTTGCAACAAAAAGAAGGGCTTCACTTGGCCAACAAGCTGCACAGAGCGCATATTGAATGGCAGGGGCAGCCGAGGAAGGTCAGGCGTGCGACCCAAGCTACGAGCACTTCTGCAGCCACAACACATGCTGAATGTTGAGTGCTCAAAGTAGAAGGTTTTGCCGACTCACAGCCAAGTGAAGAATTTTTGAGGTGCATTAACAATACCTTTGATGCGTAAAATTGAAGGAGCATACAGCAAAAGGGTTTCAAGAAAGTTTTAAATGAGTGAAATTTCAAAGATGAAGCCATGTTTAGAGCCTCCATCAATTACCTGTCATCACTGAAGAAGTCTACCAGTGGCCACAGCATGATTGAGACGGCACAAAAAACGGGATTTTTAGATTTCATCAGATGTATGAAAAGCTTACTTGCACTCTACAATATCACTGTCATGGAAAAGAAAGTCCTCAAATATACATCGGAACACAAAATTTGTCAAGACTGCTGGAACTTTTTTTCAGACTTGTCAGGTCCCACGGAGGCCACAACGACCACCCAACTACTGTACAGTTTCGTGCTGCTTTCAGAAAAGTAGTAGTTCACAATGAGCTCGCTGATGTAGCAACAGGAAACTGCTTACCTTTAGAAAGTGCAGCAATCTTGTCCTGCGGTAGTGCTATTATTGCTTCAGCAACTGAGACACTAAACGCGTCAAAAGACAGGAGGCGCATCTTGGATGCGGACACTGCTGCGCAG
This sequence comes from Amblyomma americanum, assembly GCF_052857255.1. Classification (NCBI taxonomy): domain Eukaryota; kingdom Metazoa; phylum Arthropoda; class Arachnida; order Ixodida; family Ixodidae; genus Amblyomma; species Amblyomma americanum. The sequence goes on along the minus strand of NC_135501.1, from coordinate 211,197,728 downwards.
CACCAATTAGCCAGAGATCACGACTATATCTCACATCCAGAGCATAATACTGAATGGGGATACAGAGTAGTGACGTACCTGGCTGGTTACGTTTCACACAAGTTGCATACTAAGCCGATGTGTGAACAGTGCGCGGCAGCGTTGTTTGCATCTCGGCCACAGGGTAACACATACTCTTTCATTCAGAGAAAAAGTAGCGGATGGCTGAGCTGCCCATCAGAGAGAGAGAGAGAGTGAAATTAAAATCTGTCGTAATTCTGATTCTCTTGTTCGATTGCCATCGCACAGTAAAAACCTGTCATCAAATACTTTGTTAACTAACCCTGTGCATGAAGTTTCGGTTTCATTCCAGCAAAGAGATCTGTTTCTGGAGCTTCATGACCACATGTTTCCACTTGAGGATCATTATGTCCTTCTAGTGCAGAGCGTTGCAGGGTGCTTTTTAAACATAGGCTCTATCACGTAGGCAAGAAGGTCACAGAAAGCTTCCAGGATAGCAATGTGCGACAAATTTTTAGGAAGCTTACCCAGTTTAAGGGCCAGTAGCGGGCATATAGCTACAAGTTTCTTTCCGAAACTGTGAGGCAAAGGAATGCATGTCCAGTGGAGCATCATGTGGGAGAGAGGGGGAAGGGGTTATTATCATATCAGGAGGGTTCTGGCTATGTACTGTGGCCAGTAGTTTAATCTTGCAATAGTCATAACTCCTCAGTCTGAATCCTCTGCTAGTTTTTGCGGATAAATTTTTTGTTCAGCTCACACTCGTCAATGACTGGTTAGTAAACCCTGAACCCCCTTTATTTTTGTGCATAGCATTTACCATGTATATTTAACTATTGTTTTATTGCATGCTGATAATGTAAATAATGCCTCCTATATTTGCTTACTGGCCGTATTGGTTGGTCAAGAGCCCAAATAAATGTTTCTGACTATGCAACATGGTGTCACTGCTTTACTTTCACTATTATACATTTGGTCATGCACTAAACTTTGTGTAAACAGGCCCTGCAGGCCAGCACGAAGTGATGAAATCCTTTCAACAAGAGGTGGAGATTAAGGTAAGTCAACGGGGCCTCTTGCTGGTATGACCAAAAAGAACCATTTCTACATTAGTTCCTGCAGCAATATCTTGGGGATTTGTAAACAAGGTTGAGAAAGGTGGTGCAAGTTGCACAGCTAGGTCGTACCTACAATTACGATAGCGCGTTTCTCTCGGGCCGCACTGCCTCCCTGCACATAGATCAGATTACCACATCCTCTTATACACTCGGAGAGCTCGGAACCCCTCAAGGGGCGGTCCTTTCTCCCCTTTTCTTTAACGTTGCTCTCATCCCCCTAGCTCACAAACTGGCTCTAATCCCACACCTAAAGCATACCCTGTACGCTGATGATATTACCACATGGGCCACTCATGGCTCTGACGGGGAAATTGAGGAAGCTCTTCAGTTAGCAGCAGACACCATCTCCTCTCACGCGTCATCCATCGGGCTCGAATGTTCCCCATCCAAGTCCGCGCTCTTCCTATTTAGGCAAAATCTAGCGCTAACTCGCCCATCCAAATCAATTTAAAAGGATCCCCTATCCCCATCACACCCACCCTCCGCATCCTTGGCCTCCACTTGCAGGATTCTGGACGAAATGAACATACCCTTAAAAGGCTCAAGGCCTCCACGCAATCCGTGTTGCACCTTCTACGCCGAGTGTCCTCCCTTAAAAAGGGTTTAGACGAAGCGGACAACATGAAAGTAGTGCACGCATTTACGCTTAGCCGCATTCTGTACGCAACTCCATATCTCAAATTGAACCGAACGCGTGAACACAATGATCCGCCTTGCGACTAAGGCAGCCCTAAACCTACCTCGTAGCACTAGCACAGCCAAACTTCTTGCACTAGGCATGCATAGCACCATTCAGGAACTAGTTGACGCGCACCTTCAGACACAGTACCTTAGACTTGCCACGAGCGCCACTGGCTGCCATATACTCTCCTCCCTTCGCACCAACATACCCGCTAACCAGTCAACCCTTATACCCATCCCTCGACACATCCATACACCTCTCATGAAACCCCTTCCTCGAAACGTCCATCCCCAATATCACATCCCTCGCCGTGTAGCTCGCGCTAATGCCCTCCATAAGTACTATGGGCAAGTCCACGATGCCGTTTGGGCAGATGCCGCATGTACAGCGCATGAAGCGGTAGCAGATGCCCACAATCCAACCCTACCTCACCCCCTAACTCACCGTCTTCCCTCGGGCTCTACGCCCGAGGAGGCAGAGGAGACCGCCATCGCCCTAGCCCTTGCACATTTGGACGCCCAATACATCTTCAGCGACTCCAAAACGGCTCTGTCCAACTTTGCCAGGGGCAGGATTCACGCCCCTGCCTGGCAATTGTTGAACATCCCTACCCAAAATTTACCGCGCAGGGTAGAGCTTCAGTGGGTGCCGGCTCACTCTGGGAACCCTGGAAACGAGGCTGCCGATAAATTGGCCCGAGGTCTGATTTGCCGGGCCCAGGACAGTCTCGATCCAGGATTCTCGAGGGAGCGGGCGCACACCTTTGCGGAGCTCATGCAAATACCCCGTTTGGACCGTCGGACTTACCCTCCTCCCCACCCCTCTCTTACGCACTCCCAACAGATCCTCTTCAGACGCCTCCAGACCCGCTCTCTGTCATCCCCTCAGCTTTTATCCCACTATTGCGGCACATCCCCTGCATGCTCCCTATGTGGTGACCCCCACGCCACACTCTCTCATATCCTTTTCGGCTGCCCTGCTGACCCTCCCCCGTGGGGACAGCACGCCATCTCGAGCTGGGAGGACTGGGAGGTCCTGCTTATGTCTGCAGACCCGACATCGCAGCTTGCTGCGGTGACTCGGGCTCCCGACGTCATGTCCCGGCATGACCTACCTGATGCAGTGCGGGACCGCGCAGTGGCCCAGGGACCCAGCTGGGTCTAAAACTCACTTGCTGAATAAAGTTTTTCTGTCTGTCTGTCTGTCGGCTACGCTGTGTCGTTTATTCTGAACATGCATATATGTTAGCCCAGTTGAAATTTATCGGCTGAATGAGAATACTGACTAGGTGAGCACCATTGAGGTTATGCTGCAGAATAACTGCATGACAGAGCTGGGTTTGGTCCGACAGTGTAGCTGTAGGGTTAACAATTAATAACCCCATGCGACTGAAGCCGAGTTGCATGCGCGCGTATTATACAGGGCTCGTGTGGTCCCGCGCTCATGGCAGCGGCGCATTCAGAGAGGTTTTTCACTTAATCTATATATACATAGTGTCGCAGTGCTAAACGCGCACTGTGCGAATACTACTTGGGGGGGGGGGGGGGGCGCCTGCGCTCCGGACGACACGGATTTATAAGCTTGGTATTGACTGTCGTATACCATCTCCGAGTGAAATTCCAGCGAGAATAAGCGAGCGTAACAGAGACAAGCATTTTACTGTGAGCGTTTAGCGTTGCAGCAGTCGGTACAGCGCAATTAGTATTTACACCAAAGCGCAAGGCGATCCATTTCAGACACAGATGATCGTGCGAATGCAATGGGATCAAGTGCAGAGCGCTGAGCCGTTGCGGGCTGCAGTGGCCGGACGACCGTTGTTTTAAGGGCTTCGAGAAATAAGGTGCCTCAAAAGCGCGCAACCCGCCGCAGTCGTTTCCCTCGCACGGGCGTAGAGCCGCCGGCAGCCCTTCCGACGCCGAGGAATACGATCGCAAAAGCGTGCTTTTGACACACAGCAAGGCAACGTGGAAAACGCTGAAAGCCTCTGCACGTCTGCATAGTTCGAAAGGATGCAGTAGGCTGCTGAAGAAAGCAACGGCTCGGTGCCGCACAGCCCAATCGCTCCGCATCACCGCACTAACTTTGACGAGAAAAATTGCCGCTAAACGGCGATTCGACACATCCAGAAGTAATCCTCAATGAGTGCGTACCGCTGCGAGGCGAGACGACTTTCAGGCGCAAGGCAAAGCCGAGCACTACACCTCGAAAGCCCACTCGCCGCCACCGAGAAAAAAAACTCGGGCTACTCGCACCCACCGCTCCCGGGCCCTTTGCAATAATGACGCAGTACGCTGTTGTTAGTGGCCCAATTTTTCATAGCAAAAACGACAACTTTGCTAATGGCCCGACTTTCTAAGCCTAAATTTTGGCATTACTTCCACCACACTTTTAACACTGCAGTGCCTGGTGACACGCTGACACGGGAGTGTCACCAGGCTCTGTCTTTAACTGTCGTAAGTGGTTCTGGTTGTTGGCGGAAAATTTGTGTGCAGGGCGTGCAACTGTTTCTTCGAGAACACCTTCGCTGCACTGCACAGGGTAGGGGGAGGGGAGTTAAAGAGATAGAATAGAGGACGGATCAGGAGGCGGAAAGGGCGGCAAGTGCACGGTAGAATGCGGCACGAAAAGCGCGATACACAGGCACGAGAAACAGTGGGCGGGCACACATTGCGAAGCGCGCACTGGTGTGAGTCAGAAGACGCCGATGCACTCATTGATCACAGTATGTTTCTAAATGCAGGACGAGGGGAAGTGGAGACGCCAAAGAGTCTCTTGAAAGGGGTTTGCTGGCACACACAATGTAGCGCGCGATGGTGAAAATTCAGCACACTGGAGCACAATGCACAGGTTTGTGTTCACAGCATGCAGCACCAAGAACTAGGGTGACACTAGATGCGCCTGCGAAGGCATGCCTCATCGACGAAGGAGACGAGAGCGGAGAGGGCAGCTTTCCTTTTGTGTGGCGATGCCTCAGGGAAGACTAGGTCGCCGGCAGTGGCAGACGGCAGGCCGAGCTTGCTGTATTCGGCGCGCATTATGGAGCGCACGTTAGCATGAGCGGGGCATTCACAGAGCAGGTGCTCAACTGTTTCTGTCTCTGCGCAGTCAATACAGTTTGTGTCGGCCTCTCCCATGAGGCGGTGGCGTCGGTCTGCCGTGAAGACACAACCGATCCTGATGCGCAGGAGTAAAGAGTATGCCGCGCGTCCGAAGGCAAGGTATGGGACAGGCCTTGGGAGCTTGCCGGATGCGACGCGGGGGTCTGGGTGGCAAAGTGCAACCTTGTGGCGCAGTATGTGACGCGCTGCGTCAAAGGCCGAGATAGCCTCACAAACTGGAGCTGCTGGGTTGGAGTGGGCTGCCTTGGCGAGTCGGTCAGCAGCTTCGTTTCCTGACACTCCCACATGGGATGGCACCAACTGCAACAAAATATCACAGCCGCGCGCACTGAGCGTACACAGTTTGTGGTGTCGCTGCTTAAAGATTACGCGTTATAAATATTACGTAACAGCACACGGTGAAGACCGAGAGCACGGTGTAAGGATAGGTGTACCAACGGCGCCGCTTGCCTTGTGCTCCGGACGTTGCGCGAGTAGTCTCGCGGTTTTGCTGCCCGCTGATAGATGGCGGAACACGACAACAAGCCTCAAACCAGCGCCGGGTGGATACAACTTAAGAGACTCCGCCATTTTGAATCCCAACTGGCCTCTCCCATGTACCGCAAAATGCTCGACTGGTAGCCCAGTGTAGTTCTCGCTGCAAAAGGCCGTTCAAGTTAAAGCACTTTGAAGCGCAAGCATTATTTACTTTGGCGCATTTGATCTAAGGAAAACTTACCTTTGCAACTTTGAACAGAGGGCACTTCGAAAGCAACAACTTCTTCCAATTTGCTAAGTTGTGTTTGTTTTTCCATTGGTATATAAAGTTGAATGCAAGAGAGATGAAATGTTTAATTGTCTGAAGCAACCCTGCTAGCAGCAGAAGTACGAACGTCCCACGTATCTATCTGCTTAAAATCTATTTTTGTTTCCAGAAGTAAAAACAAACTAATAGCAACACAAAAACAGACAATATTTTCGGTAAAACGTACCTTTGCAACTTTTATCAGAGGCCACAAGCAGGACTACAACTTCGTACGAAGGGTTATTTTAGTTTTGTTTCTCCATATGTTATACAAATTTTTCTTCAAGAGAGATAGCAAGCCAAATTGCCTGAAGCAATCTACCTCCGAAAGGCACGAATTATTTGCAGTAATAAAAAAAACGATTAATAGCAAACTAAACGCAAACATTATTTGCGTTGGCGGATTTGATATAAAAAATACTTACCTTTGCAACTTTCAAAAGAGGACACTTGCAAAGCAACAACTTCTTGCTATGTGCTATGTCATGTTTGTCTCTCCATGTATTTTACAAAGTAAAATACAAGATTGATGACAACTTCAATTGTCTGAAGCAGCCGTACTTACAGCAGTAGTCCAAGCTTCCCTCGTATTCTGCCTACTTAAATTCCATTTCATTTAAAGTAAATTAAACTAATAGCAAAACAAAAACAAACATTAGTTAGTTTGGCACATTTTATTGAAAAGAAAATTCGTACCTATGCAACGTTTAACAGGGGGCACTTGCAACGCTGCAACTTCTTGCTAACGTGTAATTTAGGTTTGTTTCTCCACCTGTTATACAAGCTTTTATGCAAGAGAGATGACATGCTAAATTCCCTGAAGCAACGTGCTCGCAAAAATTGCATTTTAATTTGCATTACAAAAAAAAAAAACTAATCGCAAAATTAAACGCAACCATTACTCATGTTGGCGCAATTGATTGTCTTGAATAAACAGCGCGAACAAAGACGTCGTCTTTGTTCGCGCTGTTTATTCAAGATGCTTAACCAACTAGCCCGCCAAAACGCGTTAACGCAATTGATTGAAAAAAGTACTTCAATCTGTATTCCGGGTCTTTCGGTTATGTGCGCTTGTAATTACGGCGCTGTCAAGCTGTTTCAATTCCCGCTAATGAATTTTCACGGCCAAACCTCAAGAAAACTTTCTCTGTCCTGTGTTCGTCCCTTTATTTAATATGCCTCTCTATTGTAAGGGACCCTGCACAGCAATTATTAATTGACACATTGGAGAAAATTCACAACAGGGCAGCAAGATTCGTCTCGGGCAGGTACGGGCGCAGGGATAGTGAATAATGTCTTGACGTGGGAAAGTCTTGCCGCTTCTAAACGACATGACCATTCTTGTAAAATTCGCGAGTACCGTCACGAACTTGTTCGCGAATTCATTTTTGGTTGAAACTTTGCAACAGTGGAATCGACTTTCGGAGGTCCTAGTGTGCGCTGTAAACGAAGACGTGTTTTCTGCCAATCCGGGACCATGCTATACTGCTATAACACCTTCGGGCAATGCGGGGCAATTCTTGAATAAAAATTCAAGTGCGAACTTTTCGGCGTGCGTCGTCTGTTCGCGCTTAAGTTTGGGCAGTGGTTTAGGACGCTTCATTCACTCGCTGCAAGTTGGCCTGTTATATATTGTCGCAGCGCGAGTTGCTACAGCGCGGAGCTGAATATTTGATGTACCAGCACCGGCTGCCCAACATTACGAGCGACCGCTTTTTGTAAATGGCTGCGAAGAGAGCTTATATCATGCAAATCCTTGGAGGAATATCGGTACTTTTTAAACACCTGTTGCGCCGGATCAGTGGTACTTAAGAGCGCTCGAGGCGACCGAGCCGACGACTCGGGTTCAATAACGCGGCCGCGCGTTTCGATGAAGGCGAAATTTAAGACAGGAATGTGCTGTGAAATATCAGACTCTCAGGTGGTCGAAATTAATCCAGAGCCCTTCACTACGGCGTCCCTCATCGACAACGTGCCCCACAATTTACAATTTTTTGCACATTTTCTAGACATCGCAGAGCTTTCATGTACACTGCATCGGAGCTGCAAGGGTTTCTTGCTGCGCGGTATCACGTGAGCTGCCTTTGGCTGCAAGCAAGGTACACTGCATTTTAGTTTCTGTGCTAAAATTGGTACATGCGGCACGTTGAGTTCTTCCTCTAGAAAGTTTTGTGTGCTTACCAGCTTCACAACCTTTCCTAGTCACACAGTCTGCTTTCCTGTCGGTACATGCCCCTGTCAGAATTAACTGCTTTTGTTCAATATTTGCTATGGCTTAGGGCATATAATTTATTCCAGAAACTTCCATGCTAAACAACTGTCTCAAGCTACTAAATTTCAATGCGGCTGTAATACAAAAATGCAACAGCATGACAAATGTCTTGCATTTTCAGTGCTACTGTTTTCTTTTTGACGCACATATTATGCCTTAGCAAGCATGCACCGAGACTATGTGGCTGAAAACCTCTACTAATGTGCGTTCAGGGCCTTATGGGCAAGTGACACAGCAACTATGCCAAAGTCCACTTACTGAAGCTTTGGTGCATGTATGAGAACCTTGCTCACACACACGCAGAATTAACCAAACATAAATATGCACTGCAATGCATTTCAGAGACTGCATGGTGGTGCGGGACATTGCATGCCATATGTATATCCGTTGCAGCTCCGAATGTTACGAATTCCTGTTTTTGATTTCCCAATGCTGGTTGCTACATTTCGTAGATAAAAAAGAAAGTACTAAAATAAATGCTTTGTTTTATAGGGTCCTTAGAAATATTCAGTAGATTCAGAATGTAATATCAATGTTGCTTCCCATCAAGGCAGAGGGCCCTTGCAGAGGTAATAGAATATCGTTTTGTGAGTTGCACAGTGAATTATACATTCTTCTTTTTTCCACGGTATTAATTTGTTTGAAAATGTTTGAGATGTTGTTAAAGTAAAAAAAACCTTTTCACATGGGTAATTGCTGTTTGTACCCCAACAGAATTATCTTTTTTTTGGTTTCCATGTGCTGTCTGGGGAAGCTAACTGCCATTCTTTAAATTATATGCGTGCTGATTATGGCTGATATACTGTGACATTTCTTTTCTGTTAGGTAAGCTTCAATAGGAAAATTAATCTTCAGACAATGGACACGATGTGAGCAAAATTACAAGCTGTCACTACAAAATGATCTTCTGTATACTGTATACTTCTCTTAATCTGGCAAAGGATATCTTTGCAATTAAATAATGCCCTTTTAACATCAATTTGTGCAGGGAATGTTGCCTCCACAAACTTCGAGTTCTGTTCAAACACCAGAAAAGAGAAAACAAGCGGTGGTAAGTAAGGCAGGCAGGCAAGGTTAACCTGAAAACAACATACAACACCAGAGCTTTCACATGTGTGTGTGTGAATGGCTTATTTCTGGCATGTTTTTATTACTGCAACCCATTTACAGCGCATAGGTAAGGGGTCTTGAGTGACTGGATCAGCTTGATTTTACACCCATGACTCTTGCTAACACATTTAAAACATTTGTATGCCTTTTTTTTTTTTTATCAATAAACCAATCAATTTTTTAGTGTGTGAGTGTCCTCCACATCAAGCTGAGGGGGAGGCCCTGCCAGATCTCTCGGCTTGGAAATGGGTGTCCAGCAACACAAGCAATGGCGAGTGCAATGGAAATTTTTGTTCCTACACCTCAGTGCGAACCTCCTGCATGTTTGTTCCCTCTGAAGAAAGTACATGTGGCTGGAACCGGGCAGCTTGTGATTGTAGGTGACTAAATTTTGATTCTGCTTTATAGGTTGACACTCCGGAGAAAGCTTTCTTGAGAGCACGTGCAGCAAAGTTTGCCTCGGAGCGCATAAAGACTCGAAAGCAGATCAAGCGGCTGCAGCAGTCTAGGAGAAGACCGCAGAAAAAAAAAAAAAAAACGCTTGAATTGAAGGCTGTGCTTCACATGATACATAGGCAAAACATCGTGCTGAAGGATCAGGTGGCCATGCTTGACACCCTTGGAATAGCCAATCAACTCCTCCCTAAAAGACAGATATCCAAGCGCTCTGGCCGGGACGTGCCGAGGCAATTTTCACCTGAGCTCAGGGCCTTTGCGCTGGCACTCAATTTCTACTCGCCACGAGCATACAATTACGCGAGACAGGTCTTCGACACCTGCTTGCCCCACCAAAGAACACTGCAAGAGTGGTAAATGCTGGCTTTTTAACTGAGGCATTCAATGCTGTAAAAATGAAATGCACCGAGATGAGCAGCCGAGGCCACCAAACTGCATGCAGTCTGATCACTGATGAAATGTCAATCAGGCAGCAGGTTCAGTGGAAAAAGGGCACAGGAGTTGATGGTGACTGCCTGCCACAGGCAAAAGCTGCTTTTTGTTGCAATGGCAATAGCCATTAACGGACGGTGGAAGCTGCCGCCAGGATACTTTTTTGTAGATGGTCTTGTCGGCGAGCAGTGAGCTAATTTAGTGATATACACAAAGCCTGCTTCTTGCCCACGATGCTGGGGCAATGGTTGTAGCTCTAACATGCGCTGGAGCTCCAGCAAATACAGCCATGTCACAGGAGCTGGGCTGCCGCTTCAAAAATGTAGACCAACTGAAGACGACAATCTCTCATCCTGCCACCCAAAAACCAGCGGTATGTTAAAACTTGTCACAAATGCTCTATCGCACAAAAAATCAACAAGGGAAACACGGTGGCATGGCAGCATATTGAGCGGCTACATAGTTTGCAACAAAAAGAAGGGCTTCACTTGGCCAACAAGCTGCACAGAGCGCATATTGAATGGCAGGGGCAGCCGAGGAAGGTCAGGCGTGCGACCCAAGCTACGAGCACTTCTGCAGCCACAACACATGCTGAATGTTGAGTGCTCAAAGTAGAAGGTTTTGCCGACTCACAGCCAAGTGAAGAATTTTTGAGGTGCATTAACAATACCTTTGATGCGTAAAATTGAAGGAGCATACAGCAAAAGGGTTTCAAGAAAGTTTTAAATGAGTGAAATTTCAAAGATGAAGCCATGTTTAGAGCCTCCATCAATTACCTGTCATCACTGAAGAAGTCTACCAGTGGCCACAGCATGATTGAGACGGCACAAAAAACGGGATTTTTAGATTTCATCAGATGTATGAAAAGCTTACTTGCACTCTACAATATCACTGTCATGGAAAAGAAAGTCCTCAAATATACATCGGAACACAAAATTTGTCAAGACTGCTGGAACTTTTTTTCAGACTTGTCAGGTCCCACGGAGGCCACAACGACCACCCAACTACTGTACAGTTTCGTGCTGCTTTCAGAAAAGTAGTAGTTCACAATGAGCTCGCTGATGTAGCAACAGGAAACTGCTTACCTTTAGAAAGTGCAGCAATCTTGTCCTGCGGTAGTGCTATTATTGCTTCAGCAACTGAGACACTAAACGCGTCAAAAGACAGGAGGCGCATCTTGGATGCGGACACTGCTGCGCAGCACCAATTAGCCAGAGATCACGACTATATCTCACATCCAGAGCATAATACTGAATGGGGATACAGAGTAGTGACGTACCTGGCTGGTTACGTTTCACACAAGTTGCATACTAAGCCGATGTGTGAACAGTGCGCGGCAGCGTTGTTTGCATCTCGGCCACAGGGTAACACATACTCTTTCATTCAGAGAAAAAGTAGCGGATGGCTGAGCTGCCCATCAGAGAGAGAGAGAGAGAGTGAAATTAAAATCTGTCGTAATTCTGATTCTCTTGTTCGATTGCCATCGCACAGTAAAAACCTGTCATCAAATACTTTGTTAACTAACCCTGTGCATGAAGTTTCGGTTTCATTCCAGCAAAGAGATCTGTTTCTGGAGCTTCATGACCACATGTTTCCACTTGAGGATCATTATGTCCTTCTAGTGCAGAGCGTTGCAGGGTGCTTTTTAAACATAGGCTCTATCACGTAGGCAAGAAGGTCACAGAAAGCTTCCAGGATAGCAATGTGCGACAAATTTTTAGGAAGCTTACCCAGTTTAAGGGCCAGTAGCGGGCATATAGCTACAAGTTTCTTTCCGAAACTGTGAGGCAAAGGAATGCATGTCCAGTGGAGCATCATGTGGGAGAGAGGGGGAAGGGGTTATTATCATATCAGGAGGGTTCTGGTTATGTACTGTGGCCAGTAGTTTAATCTTGCAATAGTCATAACTCCTCAGTCTGAATCCTCTGCTAGTTTTTGCGGATAAATTTTTTGTTCAGCTCACACTCGTCAATGACTGGTTAGTAAACCCTGAACCCCCTTTATTTTTGTGCATAGCATTTACCATGTATATTTAACTATTGTTTTATTGCATGCTGATAATGTAAATAATGCCTCCTATATTTGCTTACTGGCCGTATTGGTTGGTCAAGAGCCCAAATAAATGTTTCTGACTATGCAACATGGTGTCACTGCTTTACTTTCACTATTATACATTTGGTCATGCACTAAACTTTGTGTAAACAGGCCCTGCAGGCCAGCACGAAGTGATGAAATCCTTTCAACAAGAGGTGGAGATTAAGGTAAGTCAACGGGGCCTCTTGCTGGTATGACCAAAAAGAACCATTTCTACATTAGTTCCTGCAGCAATATCTTGGGGATTTGTAAACAAGGTTGAGAAAGGTGGTGCAAGTTGCACAGCTAGGTCGTACCTACAATTACGATAGCGCGTTTCTCTCGGGCCGCACTGCCTCCCTGCACATAGATCAGATTACCACATCCTCTTATACACTCGGAGAGCTCGGAACCCCTCAAGGGGCGGTCAGTTCTCCCCTTTTCTTTAACGTTGCTCTCATCCCCCTAGCTCACAAACTGGCTCTAATCCCACACCTAAAGCATACCCTGTACGCTGATGATATTACCACATGGGCCACTCATGGCTCTGACGGGGAAATTGAGGAAGCTCTTCAGTTAGCAGCAGACACCATCTCCTCTCACGCGTCATCCATCGGGCTCGAATGTTCCCCATCCAAGTCCGCGCTCTTCCTATTTAGGCAAAATCTAGCGCTAACTCGCCCATCCAAATCAATTTAAAAGGATCCCCTATCCCCATCACACCCACCCTCCGCATCCTTGGCCTCCACTTGCAGGATTCTGGACGAAATGAACATACCCTTAAAAGGCTCAAGGCCTCCACGCAATCCGTGTTGCACCTTCTACGCCGAGTGTCCTCCCTTAAAAAGGGTTTAGACGAAGCGGACAACATGAAAGTAGTGCACGCATTTACGCTTAGCCGCATTCTGTACGCAACTCCATATCTCAAATTGAACCGAACGCGTGAACACAATGATCCGCCTTGCGACTAAGGCAGCCCTAAACCTACCTCGTAGCACTAGCACAGCCAAACTTCTTGCACTAGGCATGCATAGCACCATTCAGGAACTAGTTGACGCGCACCTTCAGACACAGTACCTTAGACTTGCCACGAGCGCCACTGGCTGCCATATACTCTCCTCCCTTCGCACCAACATACCCGCTAACCAGTCAACCCTTATACCCATCCCTCGACACATCCATACACCTCTCGTGAAACCCCTTCCTCGAAACGTCCATCCCCAATATCACATCCCTCGCCGTGTAGCTCGCGCTAATGCCCTCCATAAGTACTATGGGCAAGTCCACGATGCCGTTTGGGCAGATGCCGCATGTACAGCGCATGAAGCGGTAGCAGATGCCCACAATCCAACCCTACCTCACCCCCTAACTCACCGTCTTCCCTCGGGCTCTACGCCCGAGGAGGCAGAGGAGACCGCCATCGCCCTAGCCCTTGCACATTTGGACGCCCAATACATCTTCAGCGACTCCAAAACGGCTCTGTCCAACCTTGCCAGGGGCAGGATTCACGCCCCTGCCTGGCAATTGTTGAACATCCCTACCCAAAATTTACCGCGCAGGGTAGAGCTTCAGTGGGTGCCGGCTCACTCTGGGAACCCTGGAAACGAGGCTGCCGATAAATTGGCCCGAGGTCTGATTTGCCGGGCCCAGGACAGTCTCGATCCAGGATTCTCGAGGGAGCGGGCGCACACCTTTGTGGAGCTCATGCAAATACCCCGTTTGGACCGTCGGACTTACCCTCCTCCCCACCCCTCTCTTACGCACTCCCAACAGATCCTCTTCAGACGCCTCCAGACCCGCTCTCTGTCATCCCCTCAGCTTTTATCCCACTATTGCGGCACATCCCCTGCATGCTCCCTATGTGGTGACCCCCACGCCACACTCTCTCATATCCTTTTCGGCTGCCCTGCTGACCCTCCCCCGTGGGGACAGCACGCCATCTCGAGCTGGGAGGACTGGGAGGTCCTGCTTATGTCTGCAGACCCGACATCGCAGCTTGCTGCGGTGACTCGGGCTCCCGACGTCATGTCCCGGCATGACCTACCTGATGCAGTGCGGGACCGCGCAGTGGCCCAGGGACCCAGCTGGGTCTAAAACTCACTTGCTGAATAAAGTTTTTCTGTCTGTCTGTCTGTCGGCTACGCTGTGTCGTTTATTCTGAACATGCATATATGTTAGCCCAGTTGAAATTTATCGGCTGAATGAGAATACTGACTAGGTGAGCACCATTGAGGTTATGCTGCAGAATAACTGCATGACAGAGCTGGGTTTGGTCCGACAGTGTAGCTGTGGGGTTAACAATTAATAACCCCATGCGACTGAAGCCGAGTTGCATGCGCGCGTATTATACAGGGCTCGTGTGGTCTCGCGCTCATGGCAGCGGCGCATTCAGAGAGGTTTTTCACTTAATCTATATATACATAGTGTCGCAGTGCTAAACGCGCACTGTGCGAATACTACTTGGGGGGGGGGGGGGGCGCCTGCGCTCCGGACGACACGGATTTATAAGCTTGGTATTGACTGTCGTATACCATCTCCGAGTGAAATTCCAGCGAGAATAAGCAAGCGTAACAGAGACAAGCATTTTACTGTGAGCGTTTAGCGTTGCAGCAGTCGGTACAGCGCAATTAGTATTTACACCAAAGCGCAAGGCGATCCATTTCAGACACAGATGATCGTGCGAATGCAATGGGATCAAGTGCAGAGCGCTGAGCCGTTGCGGGCTGCAGTGGCCGGACGACCGTTGTTTTAAGGGCTTCGAGAAATAAGGTGCCTCAAAAGCGCGCAACCCGCCGCAGTCGTTTCCCTCGCACGGGCGTAGAGCCGCCGGCAGCCCTTCCGACGCCGAGGAATACGATCGCAAAAGCGTGCTTTTGACACACAGCAAGGCAACGTGGAAAACGCTGAAAGCCTCTGCACGTCTGCATAGTTCGAAAGGATGCAGTAGGCTGCTGAAGAAAGCAACGGCTCGGTGCCGCACAGCCCAATCGCTCCGCATCACCGCACTAACTTTGACGAGAAAAATTGCCGCTAAACGGCGATTCGACACATCCAGAAGTAATCCTCAATGAGTGCGTACCGCTGCGAGGCGAGACGACTTTCAGGCGCAAGGCAAAGCCGAGCACTACACCTCGAAAGCCCACTCGCCGCCACCGAGAAAAAAAACTCGGGCTACTCGCACCCACCGCTCCCGGGCCCTTTGCAATAATGACGCAGTACGCTGTTGTTAGTGGCCCAATTTTTCATAGCAAAAACGACAACTTTGCTAATGGCCCGACTTTCTAAGCCTAAATTTTGGCATTACTTCCACCACACTTTTAACACTGCAGTGCCTGGTGACACGCTGACACGGGAGTGTCACCAGGCTCTGTCTTTAACTGTCGTAAGTGGTTCTGGTTGTTGGCGGAAAATTTGTGTGCAGGGCGTGCAACTGTTTCTTCGAGAACACCTTCGCTGCACTGCACAGGGTAGGGGGAGGGGAGTTAAAGAGATAGAATAGAGGACGGATCAGGAGGCGGAAAGGGCGGCAAGTGCACGGTAGAATGCGGCACGAAAAGCGCGATACACAGGCACGAGAAACAGTGGGCGGGCACACATTGCGAAGCGCGCACTGGTGTGAGTCAGAAGACGCCGATGCACTCATTGATCACAGTATGTTTCTAAATGCAGGACGAGGGGAAGTGGAGACGCCAAAGAGTCTCTTGAAAGGGGTTTGCTGGCACACACAATGTAGCGCGCGATGGTGAAAATTCAGCACACTGGAGCACAATGCACAGGTTTGTGTTCACAGCATGCAGCACCAAGAACTAGGGTGACACTAGATGCGCCTGCGAAGGCATGCCTCATCGACGAAGGAGACGAGAGCGGAGAGGGCAGCTTTCCTTTTGTGTGGCGATGCCTCAGGGAAGACTAGGTCGCCGGCAGTGGCAGACGGCAGGCCGAGCTTGCTGTATTCGGCGCGCATTATGGAGCGCACGTTAGCATGAGCGGGGCATTCACAGAGCAGGTGCTCAACTGTTTCTGTCTCTGCGCAGTCAATACAGTTTGTGTCGGCCTCTCCCATGAGGCGGTGGCGTCGGTCTGCCGTGAAGACACAACCGATCCTGATGCGCAGGAGTAAAGAGTATGCCGCGCGTCCGAAGGCAAGGTATGGGACAGGCCTTGGGAGCTTGCCGGATGCGACGCGGGGGTCTGGGTGGCAAAGTGCAACCTTGTGGCGCAGTATGTGACGCGCTGCGTCAAAGGCCGAGATAGCCTCACAAACTGGAGCTGCTGGGTTGGAGTGGGCTGCCTTGGCGAGTCGGTCAGCAGCTTCGTTTCCTGGCACTCCCACATGGGATGGCACCAACTGCAACAAAATATCACAGCCGCGCGCACTGAGCGTACACAGTTTGTGGTGTCGCTGCTTAAAGATTACGCGTTATAAATATTACGTAACAGCACACGGTGAAGACCGAGAGCACGGTGTAAGGATAGGTGTACCAACGGCGCCGCTTGCCTTGTGCTCCGGACGTTGCGCGAGTAGTCTCGCGGTTTTGCTGCCCGCTGATAGATGGCGGAACACGACAACAAGCCTCAAACCAGCGCCGGGTGGATACAACTTAAGAGACTCCGCCATTTTGAATCCCAACTGGCCTCTCCCATGTACCGCAAAATGCTCGACTGGTAGCCCAGTGTAGTTCTCGCTGCAAAAGGCCGTTCAAGTTAAAGCACTTTGAAGCGCAAGCATTATTTACTTTGGCGCATTTGATCTAAGGAAAACTTACCTTTGCAACTTTGAACAGAGGGCACTTCGAAAGCAACAACTTCTTCCAATTTGCTAAGTTGTGTTTGTTTTTCCATTGGTATATAAAGTTGAATGCAAGAGAGATGAAATGTTTAATTGTCTGAAGCAACCCTGCTAGCAGCAGAAGTACGAACGTCCCACGTATCTATCTGCTTAAAATCTATTTTTGTTTCCAGAAGTAAAAACAAACTAATAGCAACACAAAAACAGACAATATTTTCGGTAAAACGTACCTTTGCAACTTTTATCAGAGGCCACAAGCAGGACTACAACTTCGTACGAAGGGTTATTTTAGTTTTGTTTCTCCATATGTTATACAAATTTTTCTTCAAGAGAGATAGCAAGCCAAATTGCCTGAAGCAATCTACCTCCGAAAGGCACGAATTATTTGCAGTAATAAAAAAAACGATTAATAGCAAACTAAACGCAAACATTATTTGCGTTGGCGGATTTGATATAAAAAATACTTACCTTTGCAACTTTCAAAAGAGGACACTTGCAAAGCAACAACTTCTTGCTATGTGCTATGTCATGTTTGTCTCTCCATGTATTTTACAAAGTAAAATACAAGATTGATGACAACTTCAATTGTCTGAAGCAGCCGTACTTACAGCAGTAGTCCAAGCTTCCCTCGTATTCTGCCTACTTAAATTCCATTTCATTTAAAGTAAATTAAACTAATAGCAAAACAAAAACAAACATTAGTTAGTTTGGCACATTTTATTGAAAAGAAAATTCGTACCTATGCAACGTTTAACAGGGGGCACTTGCAACGCTGCAACTTCTTGCTAACGTGTAATTTAGGTTTGTTTCTCCACCTGTTATACAAGCTTTTATGCAAGAGAGATGACATGCTAAATTCCCTGAAGCAACGTGCTCGCAAAAATTGCATTTTAATTTGCATTACAAAAAAAAAACTAATCGCAAAATTAAACGCAACCATTACTCATGTTGGCGCAATTGATTGTCTTGAATAAACAGCGCGAACAAAGACGTCGTCTTTGTTCGCGCTGTTTATTCAAGATGCTTAACCAACTAGCCCGCCAAAACGCGTTAACGCAATTGATTGAAAAAAGTACTTCAATCTGTATTCCGGGTCTTTCGGTTATGTGCGCTTGTAATTACGGCGCTGTCAAGCTGTTTCAATTCCCGCTAATGAATTTTCACGGCCAAACCTCAAGAAAACTTTCTCTGTCCTGTGTTCGTCCCTTTATTTAATATGCCTCTCTATTGTAAGGGACCCTGCACAGCAATTATTAATTGACACATTGGAGAAAATTCACAACAGGGCAGCAAGATTCGTCTCGGGCAGGTACGGGCGCAGGGATAGTGAATAATGTCTTGACGTGGGAAAGTCTTGCCGCTTCTAAACGACATGACCATTCTTGTAAAATTCGCGAGTACCGTCACGAACTTGTTCGCGAATTCATTTTTGGTTGAAACTTTGCAACAGTGGAATCGACTTTCGGAGGTCCTAGTGTGCGCTGTAAACGAAGACGTGTTTTCTGCCAATCCGGGACCATGCTATACTGCTATAACACCTTCGGGCAATGCGGGGTAATTCTTGAATAAAAATTCAAGTGCGAACTTTTCGGCGTGCGTCGTCTGTTCGCGCTTAAGTTTGGGCAGTGGTTTAGGACGCTTCATTCACTCGCTGCAAGTTGGCCTGTTATATATTGTCGCAGCGCGAGTTGCTACAGCGCGGAGCTGAATATTTGATGTACCAGCACCGGCTGCCCAACATTACGAGCGACCGCTTTTTGTAAATGGCTGCGAAGAGAGCTTATATCATGCAAATCCTTGGAGGAATATCGGTACTTTTTAAACACCTGTTGCGCCGGATCAGTGGTACTTAAGAGCGCTCGAGGCGACCGAGCCGACGACTCGGGTTCAATAACGCGGCCGCGCGTTTCGATGAAGGCGAAATTTAAGACAGGAATGTGCTGTGAAATATCAGACTCTCAGGTGGTCGAAATTAATCCAGAGCCCTTCACTACGGCGTCCCTCATCGACAACGTGCCCCACAATTTACAATTTTTTGCACATTTTCTAGACATCGCAGAGCTTTCATGTACACTGCATCGGAGCTGCAAGGGTTTCTTGCTGCGCGGTATCACGTGAGCTGCCTTTGGCTGCAAGCAAGGTACACTGCATTTTAGTTTCTGTGCTAAAATTGGTACATGCGGCACGTTGAGTTCTTCCTCTAGAAAGTTTTGTGTGCTTACCAGCTTC
The DNA here is from genome assembly GCF_052857255.1 of Amblyomma americanum. Taxonomy (NCBI): domain Eukaryota; kingdom Metazoa; phylum Arthropoda; class Arachnida; order Ixodida; family Ixodidae; genus Amblyomma; species Amblyomma americanum. The sequence continues at coordinate 211,178,664 of NC_135501.1, read as the reverse complement.
ACAACCTTTCCTAGTCACACAGTCTGCTTTCCTGTCGGTACATGCCCCTGTCAGAATTAACTGCTTTTGTTCAATATTTGCTATGGCTTAGGGCATATAATTTATTCCAGAAACTTCCATGCTAAACAACTGTCTCAAGCTACTAAATTTCAATGCGGCTGTAATACAAAAATGCAACAGCATGACAAATGTCTTGCATTTTCAGTGCTACTGTTTTCTTTTTGACGCACATATTATGCCTTAGCAAGCATGCACCGAGACTATGTGGCTGAAAACCTCTACTAATGTGCGTTCAGGGCCTTATGGGCAAGTGACACAGCAACTATGCCAAAGTCCACTTACTGAAGCTTTGGTGCATGTATGAGAACCTTGCTCACACACACGCAGAATTAACCAAACATAAATATGCACTGCAATGCATTTCAGAGACTGCATGGTGGTGCGGGACATTGCATGCCATATGTATATCCGTTGCAGCTCCGAATGTTACGAATTCCTGTTTTTGATTTCTTAATGCTGGTTGCTACATTTCGTAGATAAAAAAGAAAGTACTAAAATAAATGCTTTGTTTTATAGGGTCCTTAGAAATATTCAGTAGATTCAGAATGTAATATCAATGTTGCTTCCCATCAAGGCAGAGGGCCCTTGCAGAGGTAATAGAATATCGTTTTGTGAGTTGCACAGTGAATTATACATTCTTGTTTTTTCCACGGTATTAATTTGTTTGAAAATGTTTGAGATGTTGTTAAAGTAAAAAAACCTTTTCACATGGGTAATTGCTGTTTGTACCCCAACAGAATTATCTTTTTTTTGGTTTCCATGTGCTGTCTGGGGAAGCTAACTGCCATTCTTTAAATTATATGCGTGCTGATTATGGCTGATATACTGTGACATTTCTTTTCTGTTAGGTAAGCTTCAATAGGAAAATTAATCTTCAGACAATGGACACGATGCGAGCAAAATTACAAGCTGTCACTACAAAATGATCTTCTGTATACCGTATACTTCTCTTAATCTGGCAAAGGATATCTTTGCAATTAAATAATGCCCTTTTAACATCAATTTGTGCAGGGAATGTTGCCTCCACAAACTTCGAGTTCTGTTCAAACACCAGAAAAGAGAAAACAAGCGGTGGTAAGTAAGGCAGGCAGGCAAGGTTAACCTGAAAACAACATACAACACCAGAGCTTTCACATGTGTGTGTGTGAATGGCTTATTTCTGGCATGTTTTTATTACTGCAACCCATTTACAGCGCATAGGTAAGGGGTCTTGAGTGACTGGATCAGCTTGATTTTACACCCATGACTCTTGCTAACACATTTAAAACATTTGTATGCCTTTTTTTTTTTTTATCAATAAACCAATCAATTTTTTAGTGTGTGAGTGTCCTCCACATCAAGCTGAGGGGGAGGCCCTGCCAGATCTCTCGGCTTGGAAATGGGTGTCCAGCAACACAAGCAATGGCGAGTGCAATGGAAATTTTTGTTCCTACACCTCAGTGCGAACCTCCTGCATGTTTGTTCCCTCTGAAGAAAGTACATGTGGCTGGAACCGGGCAGCTTGTGATTGTAGGTGACTAAATTTTGATTCTGCTTTATAGGTTGACACTCCGGAGAAAGCTTTCTTGAGAGCACGTGCAGCAAAGTTTGCCTCGGAGCGCATAAAGACTCGAAAGCAGATCAAGCGGCTGCAGCAGTCTAAAAGAAGACCGCAGAAAAAAAAAAAAAAAAAACGCTTGAATTGAAGGCTGTGCTTCACATGATACATAGGCAAAACATCGTGCTGAAGGATCAGGTGGCCATGCTTGACACCCTTGGAATAGCCAATCAACTCCTCCCTAAAAGACAGATATCCAAGCGCTCTGGCCGGGACGTGCCGAGGCAATTTTCACCTGAGCTCAGGGCCTTTGCGCTGGCACTCAATTTCTACTCGCCACGAGCATACAATTACGCGAGACAGGTCTTCGACACCTGCTTGCCCCACCAAAGAACACTGCAAGAGTGGTAAATGCTGGCTTTTTAACTGAGGCATTCAATGCTGTAAAAATGAAATGCACCGAGATGAGCAGCCGAGGCCACCAAACTGCATGCAGTCTGATCACTGATGAAATGTCAATCAGGCAGCAGGTTCAGTGGAAAAAGGGCACAGGAGTTGATGGTGACTGCCTGCCACAGGCAAAAGCTGCTTTTTGTTGCAATGGCAATAGCCATTAACGGACGGTGGAAGCTGCCGCCAGGATACTTTTTTGTAGATGGTCTTGTCGGCGAGCAGTGAGCTAATTTAGTGATATACACAAAGCCTGCTTCTTGCCCACGATGCTGGGGCAATGGTTGTAGCTCTAACATGCGCTGGAGCTCCAGCAAATACAGCCATGTCACAGGAGCTGGGCTGCCGCTTCAAAAATGTAGACCAACTGAAGACGACAATCTCTCATCCTGCCACCCAAAAACCAGCGGTATGTTAAAACTTGTCACAAATGCTCTATCGCACAAAAAATCAACAAGGGAAACACGGTGGCATGGCAGCATATTGAGCGGCTACATAGTTTGCAACAAAAAGAAGGGCTTCACTTGGCCAACAAGCTGCACAGAGCGCATATTGAATGGCAGGGGCAGCCGAGGAAGGTCAGGCGTGCGACCCAAGCTACGAGCACTTCTGCAGCCACAACACATGCTGAATGTTGAGTGCTCAAAGTAGAAGGTTTTGCCGACTCACAGCCAAGTGAAGAATTTTTGAGGTGCATTAACAATACCTTTGATGCGTAAAATTGAAGGAGCATACAGCAAAAGGGTTTCAAGAAAGTTTTAAATGAGTGAAATTTCAAAGATGAAGCCATGTTTAGAGCCTCCATCAATTACCTGTCATCACTGAAGAAGTCTACCAGTGGCCACAGCATGATTGAGACGGCACAAAAAACGGGATTTTTAGATTTCATCAGATGTATGAAAAGCTTACTTGCACTCTACAATATCACTGTCATGGAAAAGAAAGTCCTCAAATATACATCGGAACACAAAATTTGTCAAGACTGCTGGAACTTTTTTTCAGACTTGTCAGGTCCCACGGAGGCCACAACGACCACCCAACTACTGTACAGTTTCGTGCTGCTTTCAGAAAAGTAGTAGTTCACAATGAGCTCGCTGATGTAGCAACAGGAAACTGCTTACCTTTAGAAACTGCAGCAATCTTGTCCTGCGGTAGTGCTATTATTGCTTCAGCAACTGAGACACTAAACGCGTCAAAAGACAGGAGGCGCATCTTGGATGCGGACACTGCTGCGCAGCACCAATTAGCCAGAGATCACGACTATATCTCACATCCAGAGCATAATACTGAATGGGGATACAGAGTAGTGACGTACCTGGCTGGTTACGTTTCACACAAGTTGCATACTAAGCCGATGTGTGAACAGTGCGCGGCAGCGTTGTTTGCATCTCGGCCACAGGGTAACACATACTCTTTCATTCAGAGAAAAAGTAGCGGATGGCTGAGCTGCCCATCAGAGAGAGAGAGAGAGTGTAATTAAAATCTGTCGTAATTCTGATTCTCTTGTTCGATTGCCATCGCACAGTAAAAACCTGTCATCAAATACTTTGTTAACTAACCCTGTGCATGAAGTTTCGGTTTCATTCCAGCAAAGAGATCTGTTTCTGGAGCTTCATGACCACATGTTTCCACTTGAGGATCATTATGTCCTTCTAGTGCAGAGCGTTGCAGGGTGCTTTTTAAACATAGGCTCTATCACGTAGGCAAGAAGGTCACAGAAAGCTTCCAGGATAGCAATGTGCGACAAATTTTTAGGAAGCTTACCCAGTTTAAGGGCCAGTAGCGGGCATATAGCTACAAGTTTCTTTCCGAAACTGTGAGGCAAAGGAATGCATGTCCAGTGGAGCATCATGTGGGAGAGAGGGGGAAGGGGTTATTATCATATCAGGAGGGTTCTGGCTATGTACTGTGGCCAGTAGTTTAATCTTGCAATAGTCATAACTCCTCAGTCTGAATCCTCTGCTAGTTTTTGCGGATAAATTTTTTGTTCAGCTCACACTCGTCAATGACTGGTTAGTAAACCCTGAACCCCCTTTATTTTTGTGCATAGCATTTACCATGTATATTTAACTATTGTTTTATTGCATGCTGATAATGTAAATAATGCCTCCTATATTTGCTTACTGGCCGTATTGGTTGGTCAAGAGCCCAAATAAATGTTTCTGACTATGCAACATGGTGTCACTGCTTTACTTTCACTATTATACATTTGGTCATGCACTAAACTTTGTGTAAACAGGCCCTGCAGGCCAGCACGAAGTGATGAAATCCTTTCAACAAGAGGTGGAGACTAAGGTAAGTCAACAGGGCCTCTTGCTGGTATGACCAAAAAGAACCATTTCTACATTAGTTCCTGCAGCAATATCTTGGGGATTTGTAAACAAGGTTGAGAAAGGTGGTGCAAGTTGCACAGCTAGGTCGTACCTACAATTACGATAGCGCGTTTCTCTCGGGCCGCACTGCCTCCCTGCACATAGATCAGATTACCACATCCTCTTATACACTCGGAGAGCTCGGAACCCCTCAAGGGGCGGTCCTTTCTCCCCTTTTCTTTAACGTTGCTCTCATCCCCCTAGCTCACAAACTGGCTCTAATCCCACACCTAAAGCATACCCTGTACGCTGATGATATTACCACATGGGCCACTCATGGCTCTGACGGGGAAATTGAGGAAGCTCTTCAGTTAGCAGCAGACACCATCTCCTCTCACGCGTCATCCATCGGGCTCGAATGTTCCCCATCCAAGTCCGCGCTCTTCCTATTTAGGCAAAATCTAGCGCTAACTCGCCCATCCAAATCAATTTAAAAGGATCCCCTATCCCCATCACACCCACCCTCCGCATCCTTGGCCTCCACTTGCAGGATTCTGGACGAAATGAACATACCCTTAAAAGGCTCAAGGCCTCCACGCAATCCGTGTTGCACCTTCTACGCCGAGTGTCCTCCCTTAAAAAGGGTTTAGACGAAGCGGACAACATGAAAGTAGTGCACGCATTTACGCTTAGCCGCATTCTGTACGCAACTCCATATCTCAAATTGAACCGAACGCGTGAACACAATGATCCGCCTTGCGACTAAGGCAGCCCTAAACCTACCTCATAGCACTAGCACAGCCAAACTTCTTGCACTAGGCATGCATAGCACCATTCAGGAACTAGTTGACGCGCACCTTCAGACACAGTACCTTAGACTTGCCACGAGCGCCACTGGCTGCCATATACTCTCCTCCCTTCGCACCAACATACCCGCTAACCAGTCAACCCTTATACCCATCCCTCGACACATCCATACACCTCTCGTGAAACCCCTTCCTCGAAACGTCCATCCCCAATATCACATCCCTCGCCGTGTAGCTCGCGCTAATGCCCTCCATAAGTACTATGGGCAAGTCCACGATGCCGTTTGGGCAGATGCCGCATGTACAGCGCATGAAGCGGTAGCAGATGCCCACAATCCAACCCTACCTCACCCCCTAACTCACCGTCTTCCCTCGGGCTCTACGCCCGAGGAGGCAGAGGAGACCGCCATCGCCCTAGCCCTTGCACATTTGGACGCCCAATAAATCTTCAGCGACTCCAAAACGGCTCTGTCCAACTTTGCCAGGGGCAGGATTCACGCCCCTGCCTGGCAATTGTTGAACATCCCTACCCAAAATTTACCGCGCAGGGTAGAGCTTCAGTGGGTGCCGGCTCACTCTGGGAACCCTGGAAACGAGGCTGCCGATAAATTGGCCCGAGGTCTGATTTGCCGGGCCCAGGACAGTCTCGATCCAGGATTCTCGAGGGAGCGGGCGCACACCTTTGCGGAGCTCATGCAAATACCCCGTTTGGACCGTCGGACTTACCCTCCTCCCCACCCCTCTCTTACGCACTCCCAACAGATCCTCTTCAGACGCCTCCAGACCCGCTCTCTGTCATCCCCTCAGCTTTTATCCCACTATTGCGGCACATCCCCTGCATGCTCCCTATGTGGTGACCCCCACGCCACACTCTCTCATATCCTTTTCGGCTGCCCTGCTGACCCTCCCCCGTGGGGACAGCACGCCATCTCGTGCTGGGAGGACTGGGAGGTCCTGCTTATGTCTGCAGACCCGACATCGCAGCTTGCTGCGGTGACTCGGGCTCCCGACGTCATGTCCCGGCATGACCTACCTGATGCAGTGCGGGACCGCGCAGTGGCCCAGGGACCCAGCTGGGTCTAAAACTCACTTGCTGAATAAAGTTTTTCTGTCTGTCTGTCTGTCGGCTACGCTGTGTCGTTTATTCTGAACATGCATATATGTTAGCCCAGTTGAAATTTATCGGCTGAACAAGAATACTGACTAGGTGAGCACCATTGAGGTTATGCTGCAGAATAACTGCATGACAGAGCTGGGTTTGGTCCGACAGTGTAGCTGTGGGGTTAACAATTAATAACCCCATGCGACTGAAGCCGAGTTGCATGCGCGCGTATTATACAGGGCTCGTGTGGTCTCGCGCTCATGGCAGCGGCGCATTCAGAGAGGTTTTTCACTTAATCTATATATACATAGTGTCGCAGTGCTAAACGCGCACTGTGCGAATACTACTTGGGGGGGGGGGGGGGGGCGCCTGCGCTCCGGACGACACGGATTTATAAGCTTGGTATTGACTGTCGTATACCATCTCCGAGTGAAATTCCAGCGAGAATAAGCGAGCGTAACAGAGACAAGCATTTTACTGTGAGCGTTTAGCGTTGCAGCAGTCGGTACAGCGCAATTAGTATTTACACCAAAGCGCAAGGCGATCCATTTCAGACACAGATGATCGTGCGAATGCAATGGGATCAAGTGCAGAGCGCTGAGCCGTTGCGGGCTGCAGTGGCCGGACGACCGTTGTTTTAAGGGCTTCGAGAAATAAGGTGCCTCAAAAGCGCGCAACCCGCCGCAGTCGTTTCCCTCGCACGGGCGTAGAGCCGCCGGCAGCCCTTCCGACGCCGAGGAATACGATCGCAAAAGCGTGCTTTTGACACACAGCAAGGCAACGTGGAAAACGCTGAAAGCCTCTGCACGTCTGCATAGTTCGAAAGGATGCAGTAGGCTGCTGAAGAAAGCAACGGCTCGGTGCCGCACAGCCCAATCGCTCCGCATCACCGCACTAACTTTGACGAGAAAAATTGCCGCTAAACGGCGATTCGACACATCCAGAAGTAATCCTCAATGAGTGCGTACCGCTGCGAGGCGAGACGACTTTCAGGCGCAGGGCAAAGCCGAGCACTACACCTCGAAAGCCCACTCGCCGCCACCGAGAAAAAAAACTCGGGCTACTCGCACCCACCGCTCCCGGGCCCTTTGCAATAATGACGCAGTACGCTGTTGTTAGTGGCCCAATTTTTCATAGCAAAAACGACAACTTTGCTAATGGCCCGACTTTCTAAGCCTAAATTTTGGCATTACTTCCACCACACTTTTAACACTGCAGTGCCTGGTGACACGCTGACACGGGAGTGTCACCAGGCTCTGTCTTTAACTGTCGTAAGTGGTTCTGGTTGTTGGCGAAAAATTTGTGTGCAGGGCGTGCAACTGTTTCTTCGAGAACACCTTCGCTGCACTGCACAGGGTAGGGGGAGGGGAGTTAAAGAGATAGAATAGAGGACGGATCAGGAGGCGGAAAGGGCGGCAAGTGCACGGTAGAATGCGGCACGAAAAGCGCGATACACAGGCACGAGAAACAGTGGGCGGGCACACATTGCGAAGCGCGCACTGGTGTGAGTCAGAAGACGCCGATGCACTCATTGATCACAGTATGTTTCTAAATGCAGGACGAGGGGAAGTGGAGACGCCAAAGAGTCTCTTGAAAGGGGTTTGCTGGCACACACAATGTAGCGCGCGATGGTGAAAATTCAGCACACTGGAGCACAATGCACAGGTTTGTGTTCACAGCATGCAGCACCAAGAACTAGGGTGACACTAGATGCGCCTGCGAAGGCATGCCTCATCGACGAAGGAGACGAGAGCGGACAGGGCAGCTTTCCTTTTGTGTGGCGATGCCTCAGGGAAGACTAGGTCGCCGGCAGTGGCAGACGGCAGGCCGAGCTTGCTGTATTCGGCGCGCATTATGGAGCGCACGTTAGCATGAGCGGGGCATTCACAGAGCAGGTGCTCAACTGTTTCTGTCTCTGCGCAGTCAATACAGTTTGTGTCGGCCTCTCCCATGAGGCGGTGGCGTCGGTCTGCCGTGAAGACACAACCAATCCTGATGCGCAGGAGTAAAGAGTATGCCGCGCGTCCGAAGGCAAGGTATGGGACAGGCCTTGGGAGCTTGCCGGATGCGACGCGGGGGTCTGGGTGGCAAAGTGCAACCTTGTGGCGCAGTATGTGACGCGCTGCGTCAAAGGCCGAGATAGCCTCACAAACTGGAGCTGCTGGGTTGGAGTGGGCTGCCTTGGCGAGTCGGTCAGCAGCTTCGTTTCCTGGCACTCCCACATGGGATGGCACCAACTGCAACAAAATATCACAGCCGCGCGCACTGAGCGTACACAGTTTGTGGTGTCGCTGCTTAAAGATTACGCGTTATAAATATTACGTAACAGCACACGGTGAAGGCCGAGAGCACGATGTAAGGATAGGTGTACCAACGGCGCCGCTTGCCTTGTGCTCCGGACGTTGCGCGAGTAGTCTCGCGGTTTTGCTGCCCGCTGATAGATGGCGGAACACGACAACAAGCCTCAAACCAGCGCCGGGTGGATACAACTTAAGACACTCCGCAATTTTGAATCCCAACTGACCTCTCCCATGTACCGCAAAATGCTCGACTGGTAGCCCAGTGTAGTTCTCGCTGCAAAAGGCCGTTCAAGTTAAAGCACTTTGAAGCGCAAGCATTATTTACTTTGGCGCATTTGATCTAAGGAAAACTTACCTTTGCAACTTTGAACAGAGGGCACTTCGAAAGCAACAACTTCTTCCAATTTGCTAAGTTGTGTTTGTTTTTCCATTGGTATATAAAGTTGAATGCAAGAGAGATGAAATGTTTAATTGTCTGAAGCAACCCTGCTAGCAGCAGAAGTACGAACGTCCCACGTATCTATCTGCTTAAAATCTATTTTTGTTTCCAGAAGTAAAAACAAACTAATAGCAACACAAAAACAGACAATATTTTCGGTAAAACGTACCTTTGCAACTTTTATCAGAGGCCACAAGCAGGACTACAACTTCGTACGAAGGGTTATTTTTGTTTTGTTTCTCCATATGTTATACAAATTTTTCTTCAAGAGAGATAGCAAGCCAAATTGCCTGAAGCAATCTACCTCCGAAAGGCACGAATTATTTGCAGTAATAAAAAAAAACGATTAATAGCAAACTAAACGCAAACATTATTTGCGTTGGCGGATTTGATATAAAAAATACTTACCTTTGCAACTTTCAAAAGAGGACACTTGCAAAGCAACAACTTCTTGCTATGTGCTATGTCATGTTTGTCTCTCCATGTATTTTACAAAGTAAAATACAAGATTGATGACAACTTCAATTGTCTGAAGCAGCCGTACTTACAGCAGTAGTCCAAGCTTCCCTCGTATTCTGCCTACTTAAATTCCATTTCATTTAAAGTAAATTAAACTAATAGCAAAACAAAAACAAACATTAGTTAGTTTGGCACATTTTATTGAAAAGAAAATTCGTACCTATGCAACGTTTAACAGGGGGCACTTGCAACGCTACAACTTCTTGCTAACGTGTAATTTAGGTTTGTTTCTCCACCTGTTATACAAGCTTTTATGCAAGAGAGATGACATGCTAAATTCCCTGAAGCAACGTGCTCGCAAAAATTGCATTTTAATTTGCATTACAAAAAAAAAAAACTAATCGCAAAATTAAACGCAACCATTACTCATGTTGGCGCAATTGATTGTCTTGAATAAACAGCGCGAACAAAGACGTCGTCTTTGTTCGCGCTGTTTATTCAAGATGCTTAACCAACTAGCCCGCCAAAACGCGTTAACGCAATTGATTGAAAAAAGTACTTCAATCTGTATTCCGGGTCTTTCGGTTATGTGCGCTTGTAATTACGGCGCTGTCAAGCTGTTTCAATTCCCGCTAATGAATTTTCACGGCCAAACCTCAAGAAAACTTTCTCTGTCCTGTGTTCGTCCCTTTATTTAATTTGCCTCTCTATTGTAAGGGACCCTGCACAGCAATTATTAATTGACACATTGGAGAAAATTCACAACAGGGCAGCAAGATTCGTCTCGGGCAGGTACGGGCGTAGGGATAGTGAATAATGTCTTGACGTGGGAAAGTCTTGCCGCTTCTAAACGACATGACCATTCTTGTAAAATTCGCGAGTACCGTCACGAACTTGTTCGCGAATTCATTTTTGGTTGAAACTTTGCAACAGTGGAATCGACTTTCGGAGGTCCTAGTGTGCGCTGTAAACGAAGACGTGTTTTCTGCCAATCCGGGACCATGCTATACTGCTATAACACCTTCGGGCAATGCGGGGTAATTCTTGAATAAAAATTCAAGTGCGAACTTTTCGGCGTGCGTCGTCTGTTCGCGCTTAAGTTTGGGCAGTGGTTTAGGACGCTTCATTCACTCGCTGCAAGTTGGCCTGTTATATATTGTCGCAGCGCGAGTTGCTACAGCGCGGAGCTGAATATTTGATGTACCAGCACCGGCTGCCCAACATTACGAGCGACCGCTTTTTGTAAATGGCTGCGAAGAGAGCTTATATCATGCAAATCCTTGGAGGAATATCGGTACTTTTTAAACACCTGTTGCGCCGGATCAGTGGTACTTAAGAGCGCTCGAGGCGACCGAGCCGACGACTCGGGTTCAATAACGCGGCCGCGCGTTTCGATGAAGGCGAAATTTAAGACAGGAATGTGCTGTGAAATATCAGACTCTCAGGTGGTCGAAATTAATCCAGAGCCCTTCACTACGGCGTCCCTCATCGACAACGTGCCCCACAATTTACAATTTTTTGCACATTTTCTAGACATCGCAGAGCTTTCATGTACACTGCATCGGAGCTGCAAGGGTTTCTTGCTGCGCGGTATCACGTGAGCTGCCTTTGGCTGCAAGCAAGGTACACTGCATTTTAGTTTCTGTGCTAAAATTGGTACATGCGGCACGTTGAGTTCTTCCTCTAGAAAGTTTTGTGTGCTTACCAGCTTCACAACCTTTCCTAGTCACACAGTCTGCTTTCCTGTCGGTACATGCCCCTGTCAGAATTAACTGCTTTTGTTCAATATTTGCTATGGCTTAGGGCATATAATTTATTCCAGAAACTTCCATGCTAAACAACTGTCTCAAGCTACTAAATTTCAATGCGGCTGTAATACAAAAATGCAACAGCATGACAAATGTCTTGCATTTTCAGTGCTACTGTTTTCTTTTTGACGCACATATTATGCCTTAGCAAGCATGCACCGAGACTATGTGGCTGAAAACCTCTACTAATGTGCGTTCAGGGCCTTATGGGCAAGTGACACAGCAACTATGCCAAAGTCCACTTACTGAAGCTTTGGTGCATGTATGAGAACCTTGCTCACACACACGCAGAATTAACCAAACATAAATATGCACTGCAATGCATTTCAGAGACTGCATGGTGGTGCGGGACATTGCATGCCATATGTATATCCGTTGCAGCTCCGAATGTTACGAATTCCTGTTTTTGATTTCTTAATGCTGGTTGCTACATTTCGTAGATAAAAAAGAAAGTACTAAAATAAATGCTTTGTTTTATAGGGTCCTTAGAAATATTCAGTAGATTCAGAATGTAATATCAATGTTGCTTCCCATCAAGGCAGAGGGCCCTTGCAGAGGTAATAGAATATCGTTTTGTGAGTTGCACAGTGAATTATACATTCTTGTTTTTTCCACGGTATTAATTTGTTTGAAAATGTTTGAGATGTTGTTAAAGTAAAAAAACCTTTTCACATGGGTAATTGCTGTTTGTACCCCAACAGAATTATCTTTTTTTTGGTTTCCATGTGCTGTCTGGGGAAGCTAACTGCCATTCTTTAAATTATATGCGTGCTGATTATGGCTGATATACTGTGACATTTCTTTTCTGTTAGGTAAGCTTCAATAGGAAAATTAATCTTCAGACAATGGACACGATGCGAGCAAAATTACAAGCTGTCACTACAAAATGATCTTCTGTATACCGTATACTTCTCTTAATCTGGCAAAGGATATCTTTGCAATTAAATAATGCCCTTTTAACATCAATTTGTGCAGGGAATGTTGCCTCCACAAACTTCGAGTTCTGTTCAAACACCAGAAAAGAGAAAACAAGCGGTGGTAAGTAAGGCAGGCAGGCAAGGTTAACCTGAAAACAACATACAACACCAGAGCTTTCACATGTGTGTGTGTGAATGGCTTATTTCTGGCATGTTTTTATTACTGCAACCCATTTACAGCGCATAGGTAAGGGGTCTTGAGTGACTGGATCAGCTTGATTTTACACCCATGACTCTTGCTAACACATTTAAAACATTTGTATGCCTTTTTTTTTTTTATCAATAAACCAATCAATTTTTTAGTGTGTGAGTGTCCTCCACATCAAGCTGAGGGGGAGGCCCTGCCAGATCTCTCGGCTTGGAAATGGGTGTCCAGCAACACAAGCAATGGCGAGTGCAATGGAAATTTTTGTTCCTACACCTCAGTGCGAACCTCCTGCATGTTTGTTCCCTCTGAAGAAAGTACATGTGGCTGGAACCGGGCAGCTTGTGATTGTAGGTGACTAAATTTTGATTCTGCTTTATAGGTTGACACTCCGGAGAAAGCTTTCTTGAGAGCACGTGCAGCAAAGTTTGCCTCGGAGCGCATAAAGACTCGAAAGCAGATCAAGCGGCTGCAGCAGTCTAGGAGAAGACCGCAGAAAAAAAAAAAAAAAACGCTTGAATTGAAGGCTGTGCTTCACATGATACATAGGCAAAACATCGTGCTGAAGGATCAGGTGGCCATGCTTGACACCCTTGGAATAGCCAATCAACTCCTCCCTAAAAGACAGATATCCAAGCGCTCTGGCCGGGACGTGCCGAGGCAATTTTCACCTGAGCTCAGGGCCTTTGCGCTGGCACTCAATTTCTACTCGCCACGAGCATACAATTACGCGAGACAGGTCTTCGACACCTGCTTGCCCCACCAAAGAACACTGCAAGAGTGGTAAATGCTGGCTTTTTAACTGAGGCATTCAATGCTGTAAAAATGAAATGCACCGAGATGAGCAGCCGAGGCCACCAAACTGCATGCAGTCTGATCACTGATGAAATGTCAATCAGGCAGCAGGTTCAGTGGAAAAAGGGCACAGGAGTTGATGGTGACTGCCTGCCACAGGCAAAAGCTGCTTTTTGTTGCAATGGCAATAGCCATTAACGGACGGTGGAAGCTGCCGCCAGGATACTTTTTTGTAGATGGTCTTGTCGGCGAGCAGTGAGCTAATTTAGTGATATACACAAAGCCTGCTTCTTGCCCACGATGCTGGGGCAATGGTTGTAGCTCTAACATGCGCTGGAGCTCCAGCAAATACAGCCATGTCACAGGAGCTGGGCTGCCGCTTCAAAAATGTAGACCAACTGAAGACGACAATCTCTCATCCTGCCACCCAAAAACCAGCGGTATGTTAAAACTTGTCACAAATGCTCTATCGCACAAAAAATCAACAAGGGAAACACGGTGGCATGGCAGCATATTGAGCGGCTACATAGTTTGCAACAAAAAGAAGGGCTTCACTTGGCCAACAAGCTGCACAGAGCGCATATTGAATGGCAGGGGCAGCCGAGGAAGGTCAGGCGTGCGACCCAAGCTACGAGCACTTCTGCAGCCACAACACATGCTGAATGTTGAGTGCTCAAAGTAGAAGGTTTTGCCGACTCACAGCCAAGTGAAGAATTTTTGAGGTGCATTAACAATACCTTTGATGCGTAAAATTGAAGGAGCATACAGCAAAAGGGTTTCAAGAAAGTTTTAAATGAGTGAAATTTCAAAGATGAAGCCATGTTTAGAGCCTCCATCAATTACCTGTCATCACTGAGGAAGTCTACCAGTGGCCACAGCATGATTGAGACAGCACAAAAAACGGGATTTTTAGATTTCATCAGATGTATGAAAAGCTTACTTGCACTCTACAATATCACTGTCATGGAAAAGAAAGTCCTCAAATATACATCGGAACACAAAATTTGTCAAGACTGCTGGAACTTTTTTTCAGACTTGTCAGGTCCCACGGAGGCCACAACGACCACCCAACTACTGTACAGTTTCGTGCTGCTTTCAGAAAAGTAGTAGTTCACAATGAGCTCGCTGATGTAGCAACAGGAAACTGCTTACCTTTAGAAACTGCAGCAATCTTGTCCTGCGGTAGTGCTATTATTGCTTCAGCAACTGAGACACTAAACGCGTCAAAAGACAGGAGGCGCATCTTGGATGCGGACACTGCTGCGCAGCACCAATTAGCCAGAGATCACGACTATATCTCACATCCAGAGCATAATACTGAATGGGGATACAGAGTAGTGACGTACCTGGCTGGTTACGTTTCACACAAGTTGCATACTAAGCCGATGTGTGAACAGTGCGCGGCAGCGTTGTTTGCATCTCGGCCACAGGGTAACACATACTCTTTCATTCAGAGAAAAAGTAGCGGATGGCTGAGCTGCCCATCAGAGAGAGAGAGAGAGTGTAATTAAAATCTGTCGTAATTCTGATTCTCTTGTTCGATTGCCATCGCACAGTAAAAACCTGTCATCAAATACTTTGTTAACTAACCCTGTGCATGAAGTTTCGGTTTCATTCCAGCAAAGAGATCTGTTTCTGGAGCTTCATGACCACATGTTTCCACTTGAGGATCATTATGTCCTTCTAGTGCAGAGCGTTGCAGGGTGCTTTTTAAACATAGGCTCTATCACGTAGGCAAGAAGGTCACAGAAAGCTTCCAGGATAGCAGTGTGCGACAAATTTTTAGGAAGCTTACCCAGTTTAAGGGCCAGTAGCGGGCATATAGCTACAAGTTTCTTTCCGAAACTGTGAGGCAAAGGAATGCATGTCCAGTGGAGCATCATGTGGGAGAGAGGGGGAAGGGGTTATTATCATATCAGGAGGGTTCTGGCTATGTACTGTGGCCAGTAGTTTAATCTTGCAATAGTCATAACTCCTCAGTCTGAATCCTCTGCTAGTTTTTGCGGATAAATTTTTTGTTCAGCTCACACTCGTCAATGACTGGTTAGTAAACCCTGAACCCCCTTTATTTTTGTGCATAGCATTTACCATGTATATTTAACTATTGTTTTATTGCATGCTGATAATGTAAATAATGCCTCCTATATTTGCTTACTGGCCGTATTGGTTGGTCAAGAGCCCAAATAAATGTTTCTGACTATGCAACATGGTGTCACTGCTTTACTTTCACTATTATACATTTGGTCATGCACTAAACTTTGTGTAAACAGGCCCTGCAGGCCAGCACGAAGTGATGAAATCCTTTCAACAAGAGGTGGAGACTAAGGTAAGTCAACAGGGCCTCTTGCTGGTATGACCAAAAAGAACCATTTCTACATTAGATCCTGCAGCAATATCTTGGGGATTTGTAAACAAGGTTGAGAAAGGTGGTGCAAGTTGCACAGCTAGGTCGTACCTACAATTACGATAGCGCGTTTCTCTCGGGCCGCACTGCCTCCCTGCACATAGATCAGATTACCACATCCTCTTATACACTCGGAGAGCTCGGAACCCCTCAAGGGGCGGTCCTTTCTCCCCTTTTCTTTAACGTTGCTCTCATCCCCCTAGCTCACAAACTGGCTCTAATCCCACACCTAAAGCATACCCTGTACGCTGATGATATTACCACATGGGCCACTCATGGCTCTGACGGGGAAATTGAGGAAGCTCTTCAGTTAGCAGCAGACACCATCTCCTCTCACGCGTCATCCATCGGGCTCGAATGTTCCCCATCCAAGTCCGCGCTCTTCCTATTTAGGCAAAATCTAGCGCTAACTCGCCCATCCAAATCAATTTAAAAGGATCCCCTATCCCCATCACACCCACCCTCCGCATCCTTGGCCTCCACTTGCAGGATTCTGGACGAAATGAACATACCCTTAAAAGGCTCAAGGCCTCCACGCAATCCGTGTTGCACCTTCTACGCCGAGTGTCCTCCCTTAAAAAGGGTTTAGACGAAGCGGACAACATGAAAGTAGTGCACGCATTTACGCTTAGCCGCATTCTGTACGCAACTCCATATCTCAAATTGAACCGAACGCGTGAACACAATGATCCGCCTTGCGACTAAGGCAGCCCTAAACCTACCTCGTAGCACTAGCACAGCCAAACTTCTTGCACTAGGCATGCATAGCACCATTCAGGAACTAGTTGACGCGCACCTTCAGACACAGTACCTTAGACTTGCCACGAGCGCCACTGGCTGCCATATACTCTCCTCCCTTCGCATCAACATACCCGCTAACCAGTCAACCCTTATACCCATCCCTCGACACATCCATACACCTCTCGTGAAACCCCTTCCTCGAAACGTCCATCCCCAATATCACATCCCTCGCCGTGTAGCTCGCGCTAATGCCCTCCATAAGTACTATGGGCAAGTCCACGATGCCGTTTGGGCAGATGCCGCATGTACAGCGCATGAAGCGGTAGCAGATGCCCACAATCCAACCCTACCTCACCCCCTAACTCACCGTCTTCCCTCGGGCTCTACGCCCGAGGAGGCAGAGGAGACCGCCATCGCCCTAGCCCTTGCACATTTGGACGCCCAATAAATCTTCAGCGACTCCAAAACGGCTCTGTCCAACTTTGCCAGGGGCAGGATTCACGCCCCTGCCTGGCAATTGTTGAACATCCCTACCCAAAATTTACCGCGCAGGGTAGAGCTTCAGTGGGTGCCGGCTCACTCTGGGAACCCTGGAAACGAGGCTGCCGATAAATTGGCCCGAGGTCTGATTTGCCGGGCCCAGGACAGTCTCGATCCAGGATTCTCGAGGGAGCGGGCGCACACCTTTGCGGAGCTCATGCAAATACCCCGTTTGGACCGTCGGACTTACCCTCCTCCCCACCCCTCTCTTACGCACTCCCAACAGATCCTCTTCAGACGCCTCCAGACCCGCTCTCTGTCATCCCCTCAGCTTTTATCCCACTATTGCGGCACATCCCCTGCATGCTCCCTATGTGGTGACCCCCACGCCACACTCTCTCATATCCTTTTCGGCTGCCCTGCTGACCCTCCCCCGTGGGGACAGCACGCCATCTCGTGCTGGGAGGACTGGGAGGTCCTGCTTATGTCTGCAGACCCGACATCGCAGCTTGCTGCGGTGACTCGGGCTCCCGACGTCATGTCCCGGCATGACCTACCTGATGCAGTGCGGGACCGCGCAGTGGCCCAGGGACCCAGCTGGGTCTAAAACTCACTTGCTGAATAAAGTTTTTCTGTCTGTCTGTCTGTCGGCTACGCTGTGTCGTTTATTCTGAACATGCATATATGTTAGCCCAGTTGAAATTTATCGGCTGAACAAGAATACTGACTAGGTGAGCACCATTGAGGTTATGCTGCAGAATAACTGCATGACAGAGCTGGGTTTGGTCCGACAGTGTAGCTGTGGGGTTAACAATTAATAACCCCATGCGACTGAAGCCGAGTTGCATGCGCGCGTATTATACAGGGCTCGTGTGGTCTCGCGCTCATGGCAGCGGCGCATTCAGAGAGGTTTTTCACTTAATCTATATATACATAGTGTCGCAGTGCTAAACGCGCACTGTGCGAATACTACTTGGGGGGGGGGGGGGGGGGGGGGGGCGCCTGCGCTCCGGACGACACGGATTTATAAGCTTGGTATTGACTGTCGTATACCATCTCCGAGTGAAATTCCAGCGAGAATAAGCGAGCGTAACAGAGACAAGCATTTTACTGTGAGCGTTTAGCGTTGCAGCAGTCGGTACAGCGCAATTAGTATTTACACCAAAGCGCAAGGCGATCCATTTCAGACACAGATGATCGTGCGAATGCAATGGGATCAAGTGCAGAGCGCTGAGCCGTTGCGGGCTGCAGTGGCCGGACGACCGTTGTTTTAAGGGCTTCGAGAAATAAGGTGCCTCAAAAGCGCGCAACCCGCCGCAGTCGTTTCCCTCGCACGGGCGTAGAGCCGCCGGCAGCCCTTCCGACGCCGAGGAATACGATCGCAAAAGCGTGCTTTTGACACACAGCAAGGCAACGTGGAAAACGCTGAAAGCCTCTGCACGTCTGCATAGTTCGAAAGGATGCAGTAGGCTGCTGAAGAAAGCAACGGCTCGGTGCCGCACAGCCCAATCGCTCCGCATCACCGCACTAACTTTGACGAGAAAAATTGCCGCTAAACGGCGATTCGACACATCCAGAAGTAATCCTCAATGAGTGCGTACCGCTGCGAGGCGAGACGACTTTCAGGCGCAGGGCAAAGCCGAGCACTACACCTCGAAAGCCCACTCGCCGCCACCGAGAAAAAAAACTCGGGCTACTCGCACCCACCGCTCCCGGGCCCTTTGCAATAATGACGCAGTACGCTGTTGTTAGTGGCCCAATTTTTCATAGCAAAAACGACAACTTTGCTAATGGCCCGACTTTCTAAGCCTAAATTTTGGCATTACTTCCACCACACTTTTAACACTGCAGTGCCTGGTGACACGCTGACACGGGAGTGTCACCAGGCTCTGTCTTTAACTGTCGTAAGTGGTTCTGGTTGTTGGCGAAAAATTTGTGTGCAGGGCGTGCAACTGTTTCTTCGAGAACACCTTCGCTGCACTGCACAGGGTAGGGGGAGGGGAGTTAAAGAGATAGAATAGAGGACGGATCAGGAGGCGGAAAGGGCGGCAAGTGCACGGTAGAATGCGGCACGAAAAGCGCGATACACAGGCACGAGAAACAGTGGGCGGGCACACATTGCGAAGCGCGCACTGGTGTGAGTCAGAAGACGCCGATGCACTCATTGATCACAGTATGTTTCTAAATGCAGGACGAGGGGAAGTGGAGACGCCAAAGAGTCTCTTGAAAGGGGTTTGCTGGCACACACAATGTAGCGCGCGATGGTGAAAATTCAGCACACTGGAGCACAATGCACAGGTTTGTGTTCACAGCATGCAGCACCAAGAACTAGGGTGACACTAGATGCGCCTGCGAAGGCATGCCTCATCGACGAAGGAGACGAGAGCGGACAGGGCAGCTTTCCTTTTGTGTGGCGATGCCTCAGGGAAGACTAGGTCGCCGGCAGTGGCAGACGGCAGGCCGAGCTTGCTGTATTCGGCGCGCATTATGGAGCGCACGTTAGCATGAGCGGGGCATTCACAGAGCAGGTGCTCAACTGTTTCTGTCTCTGCGCAGTCAATACAGTTTGTGTCGGCCTCTCCCATGAGGCGGTGGCGTCGGTCTGCCGTGAAGACACAACCGATCCTGATGCGCAGGAGTAAAGAGTATGCCGCGCGTCCGAAGGCAAGGTATGGGACAGGCCTTGGGAGCTTGCCGGATGCGACGCGGGGGTCTGGGTGGCAAAGTGCAACCTTGTGGCGCAGTATGTGACGCGCTGCGTCAAAGGCCGAGATAGCCTCACAAACTGGAGCTGCTGGGTTGGAGTGGGCTGCCTTGGCGAGTCGGTCAGCAGCTTCGTTTCCTGGCACTCCCACATGGGATGGCACCAACTGCAACAAAATATCACAGCCGCGCGCACTGAGCGTACACAGTTTGTGGTGTCGCTGCTTAAAGATTACGCGTTATAAATATTACGTAACAGCACACGGTGAAGGCCGAGAGCACGGTGTAAGGATAGGTGTACCAACGGCGCCGCTTGCCTTGTGCTCCGGACGTTGCGCGAGTAGTCTCGCGGTTTTGCTGCCCGCTGATAGATGGCGGAACACGACAACAAGCCTCAAACCAGCGCCGGGTGGATACAACTTAAGACACTCCGCAATTTTGAATCCCAACTGGCCTCTCCCATGTACCGCAAAATGCTCGACTGGTAGCCCAGTGTAGTTCTCGCTGCAAAAGGCCGTTCAAGTTAAAGCACTTTGAAGCGCAAGCATTATTTACTTTGGCGCATTTGATCTAAGGAAAACTTACCTTTGCAACTTTGAACAGAGGGCACTTCGAAAGCAACAACTTCTTCCAATTTGCTAAGTTGTGTTTGTTTTTCCATTGGTATATAAAGTTGAATGCAAGAGAGATGAAATGTTTAATTGTCTGAAGCAACCCTGCTAGCAGCAGAAGTACGAACGTCCCACGTATCTATCTGCTTAAAATCTATTTTTGTTTCCAGAAGTAAAAACAAACTAATAGCAACACAAAAACAGACAATATTTTCGGTAAAACGTACCTTTGCAACTTTTATCAGAGGCCACAAGCAGGACTACAACTTCGTACGAAGGGTTATTTTTGTTTTGTTTCTCCATATGTTATACAAATTTTTCTTCAAGAGAGATAGCAAGCCAAATTGCCTGAAGCAATCTACCTCCGAAAGGCACGAATTATTTGCAGTAATAAAAAAAAACGATTAATAGCAAACTAAACGCAAACATTATTTGCGTTGGCGGATTTGATATAAAAAATACTTACCTTTGCAACTTTCAAAAGAGGACACTTGCAAAGCAACAACTTCTTGCTATGTGCTATGTCATGTTTGTCTCTCCATGTATTTTACAAAGTAAAATACAAGATTGATGACAACTTCAATTGTCTGAAGCAGCCGTACTTACAGCAGTAGTCCAAGCTTCCCTCGTATTCTGCCTACTTAAATTCCATTTCATTTAAAGTAAATTAAACTAATAGCAAAACAAAAACAAACATTAGTTAGTTTGGCACATTTTATTGAAAAGAAAATTCGTACCTATGCAACGTTTAACAGGGGGCACTTGCAACGCTACAACTTCTTGCTAACGTGTAATTTAGGTTTGTTTCTCCACCTGTTATACAAGCTTTTATGCAAGAGAGATGACATGCTAAATTCCCTGAAGCAACGTGCTCGCAAAAATTGCATTTTAATTTGCATTACAAAAAAAAAAACTAATCGCAAAATTAAACGCAACCATTACTCATGTTGGCGCAATTGATTGTCTTGAATAAACAGCGCGAACAAAGACGTCGTCTTTGTTCGCGCTGTTTATTCAAGATGCTTAACCAACTAGCCCGCCAAAACGCGTTAACGCAATTGATTGAAAAAAGTACTTCAATCTGTATTCCGGGTCTTTCGGTTATGTGCGCTTGTAATTACGGCGCTGTCAAGCTGTTTCAATTCCCGCTAATGAATTTTCACGGCCAAACCTCAAGAAAACTTTCTCTGTCCTGTGTTCGTCCCTTTATTTAATTTGCCTCTCTATTGTAAGGGACCCTGCACAGCAATTATTAATTGACACATTGGAGAAAATTCACAACAGGGCAGCAAGATTCGTCTCGGGCAGGTACGGGCGTAGGGATAGTGAATAATGTCTTGACGTGGGAAAGTCTTGCCGCTTCTAAACGACATGACCATTCTTGTAAAATTCGCGAGTACCGTCACGAACTTGTTCGCGAATTCATTTTTGGTTGAAACTTTGCAACAGTGGAATCGACTTTCGGAGGTCCTAGTGTGCGCTGTAAACGAAGACGTGTTTTCTGCCAATCCGGGACCATGCTATACTGCTATAACACCTTCGGGCAATGCGGGGTAATTCTTGAATAAAAATTCAAGTGCGAACTTTTCGGCGTGCGTCGTCTGTTCGCGCTTAAGTTTGGGCAGTGGTTTAGGACGCTTCATTCACTCGCTGCAAGTTGGCCTGTTATATATTGTCGCAGCGCGAGTTGCTACAGCGCGGAGCTGAATATTTGATGTACCAGCACCGGCTGCCCAACATTACGAGCGACCGCTTTTTGTAAATGGCTGCGAAGAGAGCTTATATCATGCAAATCCTTGGAGGAATATCGGTACTTTTTAAACACCTGTTGCGCCGGATCAGTGGTACTTAAGAGCGCTCGAGGCGACCGAGCCGACGACTCGGGTTCAATAACGCGGCCGCGCGTTTCGATGAAGGCGAAATTTAAGACAGGAATGTGCTGTGAAATATCAGACTCTCAGGTGGTCGAAATTAATCCAGAGCCCTTCACTACGGCGTCCCTCATCGACAACGTGCCCCACAATTTACAATTTTTTGCACATTTTCTAGACATCGCAGAGCTTTCTTGTACACTGCATCGGAGCTGCAAGGGTTTCTTGCTGCGCGGTATCACGTGAGCTGCCTTTGGCTGCAAGCAAGGTACACTGCATTTTAGTTTCTGTGCTAAAATTGGTACATGCGGCACGTTGAGTTCTTCCTCTAGAAAGTTCTGTGTGCTTACCAGCTTCACAACCTTTCCTAGTCACACAGTCTGCTTTCCTGTCGGTACATGCCCCTGTCAGAATTAACTGCTTTTGTTCAATATTTGCTATGGCTTAGGGCATATAATTTATTCCAGAAACTTCCATGCTAAACAACTGTCTCAAGCTACTAAATTTCAATGCGGCTGTAATACAAAAATGCAACAGCATGACAAATGTCTTGCATTTTCAGTGCTACTGTTTTCTTTTTGACGCACATATTATGCCTTAGCAAGCATGCACCGAGACTATGTGGCTGAAAACCTCTACTAATGTGCGTTCAGGGCCTTATGGGCAAGTGACACAGCAACTATGCCAAAGTCCACTTACTGAAGCTTTGGTGCATGTATGAGAACCTTGCTCACACACACGCAGAATTAACCAAACATAAATATGCACTGCAATGCATTTCAGAGACTGCATGGTGGTGCGGGACATTGCATGCCATATGTATATCCGTTGCAGCTCCGAATGTTACGAATTCCTGTTTTTGATTTCCCAATGCTGGTTGCTACATTTCGTAGATAAAAAAGAAAGTACTAAAATAAATGCTTTGTTTTATAGGGTCCTTAGAAATATTCAGTAGATTCAGAATGTAATATCAATGTTGCTTCCCATCAAGGCAGAGGGCCCTTGCAGAGGTAATAGAATATCGTTTTGTGAGTTGCACAGTGAATTATACATTCTTCTTTTTTCCACGGTATTAATTTGTTTGAAAATGTTTGAGATGTTGTTAAAGTAAAAAAAACCTTTTCACATGGGTAATTGCTGTTTGTACCCCAACAGAATTATCTTTTTTTTGGTTTCCATGTGCTGTCTGGGGAAGCTAACTGCCATTCTTTAAATTATATGCGTGCTGATTATGGCTGATATACTGTGACATTTCTTTTCTGTTAGGTAAGCTTCAATAGGAAAATTAATCTTCAGACAATGGACACGATGTGAGCAAAATTACAAGCTGTCACTACAAAATGATCTTCTGTATACTGTATACTTCTCTTAATCTGGCAAAGGATATCTTTGCAATTAAATAATGCCCTTTTAACATCAATTTGTGCAGGGAATGTTGCCTCCACAAACTTCGAGTTCTGTTCAAACACCAGAAAAGAGAAAACAAGCGGTGGTAAGTAAGGCAGGCAGGCAAGGTTAACCTGAAAACAACATACAACACCAGAGCTTTCACATGTGTGTGTGTGAATGGCTTATTTCTGGCATGTTTTTATTACTGCAACCCATTTACAGCGCATAGGTAAGGGGTCTTGAGTGACTGGATCAGCTTGATTTTACACCCATGACTCTTGCTAACACATTTAAAACATTTGTATGCCTTTTTTTTTTTTATCAATAAACCAATCAATTTTTTAGTGTGTGAGTGTCCTCCACATCAAGCTGAGGGGGAGGCCCTGCCAGATCTCTCGGCTTGGAAATGGGTGTCCAGCAACACAAGCAATGGCGAGTGCAATGGAAATTTTTGTTCCTACACCTCAGTGCGAACCTCCTGCATGTTTGTTCCCTCTGAAGAAAGTACATGTGGCTGGAACCGGGCAGCTTGTGATTGTAGGTGACTAAATTTTGATTCTGCTTTATAGGTTGACACTCCGGAGAAAGCTTTCTTGAGAGCACGTGCAGCAAAGTTTGCCTCGGAGCGCATAAAGACTCGAAAGCAGATCAAGCGGCTGCAGCAGTCTAGGAGAAGACCGCAGAAAAAAAAAAAAAAAACGCTTGAATTGAAGGCTGTGCTTCACATGATACATAGGCAAAACATCGTGCTGAAGGATCAGGTGGCCATGCTTGACACCCTTGGAATAGCCAATCAACTCCTCCCTAAAAGACAGATATCCAAGCGCTCTGGCCGGGACGTGCCGAGGCAATTTTCACCTGAGCTCAGGGCCTTTGCGCTGGCACTCAATTTCTACTCGCCACGAGCATACAATTACGCGAGACAGGTCTTCGACACCTGCTTGCCCCACCAAAGAACACTGCAAGAGTGGTAAATGCTGGCTTTTTAACTGAGGCATTCAATGCTGTAAAAATGAAATGCACCGAGATGAGCAGCCGAGGCCACCAAACTGCATGCAGTCTGATCACTGATGAAATGTCAATCAGGCAGCAGGTTCAGTGGAAAAAGGGCACAGGAGTTGATGGTGACTGCCTGCCACAGGCAAAAGCTGCTTTTTGTTGCAATGGCAATAGCCATTAACGGACGGTGGAAGCTGCCGCCAGGATACTTTTTTGTAGATGGTCTTGTCGGCGAGCAGTGAGCTAATTTAGTGATATACACAAAGCCTGCTTCTTGCCCACGATGCTGGGGCAATGGTTGTAGCTCTAACATGCGCTGGAGCTCCAGCAAATACAGCCATGTCACAGGAGCTGGGCTGCCGCTTCAAAAATGTAGACCAACTGAAGACGACAATCTCTCATCCTGCCACCCAAAAACCAGCGGTATGTTAAAACTTGTCACAAATGCTCTATCGCACAAAAAATCAACAAGGGAAACACGGTGGCATGGCAGCATATTGAGCGGCTACATAGTTTGCAACAAAAAGAAGGGCTTCACTTGGCCAACAAGCTGCACAGAGCGCATATTGAATGGCAGGGGCAGCCGAGGAAGGTCAGGCGTGCGACCCAAGCTACGAGCACTTCTGCAGCCACAACACATGCTGAATGTTGAGTGCTCAAAGTAGAAGGTTTTGCCGACTCACAGCCAAGTGAAGAATTTTTGAGGTGCATTAACAATACCTTTGATGCGTAAAATTGAAGGAGCATACAGCAAAAGGGTTTCAAGAAAGTTTTAAATGAGTGAAATTTCAAAGATGAAGCCATGTTTAGAGCCTCCATCAATTACCTGTCATCACTGAAGAAGTCTACCAGTGGCCACAGCATGATTGAGACGGCACAAAAAACGGGATTTTTAGATTTCATCAGATGTATGAAAAGCTTACTTGCACTCTACAATATCACTGTCATGGAAAAGAAAGTCCTCAAATATACATCGGAACACAAAATTTGTCAAGACTGCTGGAACTTTTTTTCAGACTTGTCAGGTCCCACGGAGGCCACAACGACCACCCAACTACTGTACAGTTTCGTGCTGCTTTCAGAAAAGTAGTAGTTCACAATGAGCTCGCTGATGTAGCAACAGGAAACTGCTTACCTTTAGAAAGTGCAGCAATCTTGTCCTGCGGTAGTGCTATTATTGCTTCAGCAACTGAGACACTAAACGCGTCAAAAGACAGGAGGCGCATCTTGGATGCGGACACTGCTGCGCAGCACCAATTAGCCAGAGATCACGACTATATCTCACATCCAGAGCATAATACTGAATGGGGATACAGAGTAGTGACGTACCTGGCTGGTTACGTTTCACACAAGTTGCATACTAAGCCGATGTGTGAACAGTGCGCGGCAGCGTTGTTTGCATCTCGGCCACAGGGTAACACATACTCTTTCATTCAGAGAAAAAGTAGCGGATGGCTGAGCTGCCCATCAGAGAGAGAGAGAGAGTGTAATTAAAATCTGTCGTAATTCTGATTCTCTTGTTCGATTGCCATCGCAGCAACCTTGCCTGTCCCTCCGACCGAATTCGCTAGGTGCGCGTTGCATGTGAAAGCACTCACCCAAAATCGCAGTGCAGCGTCACCGACTAGGCCGACTGTTTTCGTTCCAGTCGCAGCGTGTGAAACGGACCTTAGCCTGTATGGTCTGCAGCGCGTGTGTGGAGCCCGCTTTACAGGTGCTTCGTTACAGTAAAAACCTGTCATCAAATACTTTGTTAACTAACCCTGTGCATGAAGTTTCGGTTTCATTCCAGCAAAGAGATCTGTTTCTGGAGCTTCATGACCACATGTTTCCACTTGAGGATCATTATGTCCTTCTAGTGCAGAGCGTTGCAGGGTGCTTTTTAAACATAGGCTCTATCACGTAGGCAAGAAGGTCACAGAAAGCTTCCAGGATAGCAATGTGCGACAAATTTTTAGGAAGCTTACCCAGTTTAAGGGCCAGTAGCGGGCATATAGCTACAAGTTTCTTTCCGAAACTGTGAGGCAAAGGAATGCATGTCCAGTGGAGCATCATGTGGGAGAGAGGGGGAAGGGGTTATTATCATATCAGGAGGGTTCTGGCTATGTACTGTGGCCAGTAGTTTAATCTTGCAATAGTCATAACTCCTCAGTCTGAATCCTCTGCTAGTTTTTGCGGATAAATTTTTTGTTCAGCTCACACTCGTCAATGACTGGTTAGTAAACCCTGAACCCCCTTTATTTTTGTGCATAGCATTTACCATGTATATTTAACTATTGTTTTATTGCATGCTGATAATGTAAATAATGCCTCCTATATTTGCTTACTGGCCGTATTGGTTGGTCAAGAGCCCAAATAAATGTTTCTGACTATGCAACATGGTGTCACTGCTTTACTTTCACTATTATACATTTGGTCATGCACTAAACTTTGTGTAAACAGGCCCTGCAGGCCAGCACGAAGTGATGAAATCCTTTCAACAAGAGGTGGAGACTAAGGTAAGTCAACGGGGCCTCTTGCTGGTATGACCAAAAAGAACCATTTCTACATTAGTTCCTGCAGCAATATCTTGGGGATTTGTAAACAAGGTTGAGAAAGGTGGTGCAAGTTGCACAGCTAGGTCGTACCTACAATTACGATAGCGCGTTTCTCTCGGGCCGCACTGCCTCCCTGCACATAGATCAGATTACCACATCCTCTTATACACTCGGAGAGCTCGGAACCCCTCAAGGGGCGGTCCTTTCTCCCCTTTTCTTTAACGTTGCTCTCATCCCCCTAGCTCACTAACTGGCTCTAATCCCACACCTAAAGCATACCCTGTACGCTGATGATATTACCACATGGGCCACTCATGGCTCTGACGGGGAAATTGAGGAAGCTCTTCAGTTAGCAGCAGACACCATCTCCTCTCACGCGTCATCCATCGGGCTCGAATGTTCCCCATCCAAGTCCGCGCTCTTCCTATTTAGGCAAAATCTAGCGCTAACTCGCCCATCCAAATCAATTTAAAAGGATCCCCTATCCCCATCACACCCACCCTCCGCATCCTTGGCCTCCACTTGCAGGATTCTGGACGAAATGAACATACCCTTAAAAGGCTCAAGGCCTCCACGCAATCCGTGTTGCACCTTCTACGCCGAGTGTCCTCCCTTAAAAAGGGTTTAGACGAAGCGGACAACATGAAAGTAGTGCACGCATTTACGCTTAGCCGCATTCTGTACGCAACTCCATATCTCAAATTGAACCGAACGCGTGAACACAATGATCCGCCTTGCGACTAAGGCAGCCCTAAACCTACCTCGTAGCACTAGCACAGCCAAACTTCTTGCACTAGGCATGCATAGCACCATTCAGGAACTAGTTGACGCGCACCTTCAGACACAGTACCTTAGACTTGCCACGAGCGCCACTGGCTGCCATATACTCTCCTCCCTTCGCACCAACATACCCGCTAACCAGTCAACCCTTATACCCATCCCTCGACACATCCATACACCTCTCGTGAAACCCCTTCCTCGAAACGTCCATCCCCAATATCACATCCCTCGCCGTGTAGCTCGCGCTAATGCCCTCCATAAGTACTATGGGCAAGTCCACGATGCCGTTTGGGCAGATGCCGCATGTACAGCGCATGAAGCGGTAGCAGATGCCCACAATCCAACCCTACCTCACCCCCTAACTCACTGTCTTCCCTCGGGCTCTACGCCCGAGGAGGCAGAGGAGACCGCCATCGCCCTAGCCCTTGCACATTTGGACGCCCAATACATCTTCAGCGACTCCAAAACGGCTCTGTCCAACTTTGCCAGGGGCAGGATTCACGCCCCTGCCTGGCAATTGTTGAACATCCCTACCCAAAATTTACCGCGCAGGGTAGAGCTTCAGTGGGTGCCGGCTCACTCTGGGAACCCTGGAAACGAGGCTGCCGATAAATTGGCCCGAGGTCTGATTTGCCGGGCCCAGGACAGTCTCGATCCAGGATTCTCGAGGGAGCGGGCGCACACCTTTGCGGAGCTCATGCAAATACCCCGTTTGGACCGTCGGACTTACCCTCCTCCCCACCCCTCTCTTACGCACTCCCAACAGATCCTCTTCAGACGCCTCCAGACCCGCTCTCTGTCATCCCCTCAGCTTTTATCCCACTATTGCGGCACATCCCCTGCATGCTCCATATGTGGTGACCCCCACGCCACACTCTCTCATATCCTTTTCGGCTGCCCTGCTGACCCTCCCCCGTGGGGACAGCACGCCATCTCGAGCTGGGAGGACTGGGAGGTCCTGCTTATGTCTGCAGACCCGACATCGCAGCTTGCTGCGGTGACTCGGGCTCCCGACGTCATGTCCCGGCATGACCTACCTGATGCAGTGCGGGACCGCGCAGTGGCCCAGGGACCCAGCTGGGTCTAAAACTCACTTGCTGAATAAAGTTTTTCTGTCTGTCTGTCTGTCGGCTACGCTGTGTCGTTTATTCTGAACATGCATATATGTTAGCCCAGTTGAAATTTATCGGCTGAATGAGAATACTGACTAGGTGAGCACCATTGAGGTTATGCTGCAGAATAACTGCATGACAGAGCTGGGTTTGGTCCGACAGTGTAGCTGTGGGGTTAACAATTAATAACCCCATGCGACTGAAGCCGAGTTGCATGCGCGCGTATTATACAGGGCTCGTGTGGTCTCGCGCTCATGGCAGCGGCGCATTCAGAGAGGTTTTTCACTTAATCTATATATACATAGTGTCGCAGTGCTAAACGCGCACTGTGCGAATACTACTTGGGGGGGGGGGGGCGCCTGCGCTCCGGACGACACGGATTTATAAGCTTGGTATTGACTGTCGTATACCATCTCCGAGTGAAATTCCAGCGAGAATAAGCGAGCGTAACAGAGACAAGCATTTTACTGTGAGCGTTTAGCGTTGCAGCAGTCGGTACAGCGCAATTAGTATTTACACCAAAGCGCAAGGCGATCCATTTCAGACACAGATGATCGTGCGAATGCAATGGGATCAAGTGCAGAGCGCTGAGCCGTTGCGGGCTGCAGTGGCCGGACGACCGTTGTTTTAAGGGCTTCGAGAAATAAGGTGCCTCAAAAGCGCGCAACCCGCCGCAGTCGTTTCCCTCGCACGGGCGTAGAGCCGCCGGCAGCCCTTCCGACGCCGAGGAATACGATCGCAAAAGCGTGCTTTTGACACACAGCAAGGCAACGTGGAAAACGCTGAAAGCCTCTGCACGTCTGCATAGTTCGAAAGGATGCAGTAGGCTGCTGAAGAAAGCAACGGCTCGGTGCCGCACAGCCCAATCGCTCCGCATCACCGCACTAACTTTGACGAGAAAAATTGCCGCTAAACGGCGATTCGACACATCCAGAAGTAATCCTCAATGAGTGCGTACCGCTGCGAGGCGAGACGACTTTCAGGCGCAAGGCAAAGCCGAGCACTACACCTCGAAAGCCCACTCGCCGCCACCGAGAAAAAAAACTCGGGCTACTCGCACCCACCGCTCCCGGGCCCTTTGCAATAATGACGCAGTACGCTGTTGTTAGTGGCCCAATTTTTCATAGCAAAAACGACAACTTTGCTAATGGCCCGACTTTCTAAGCCTAAATTTTGGCATTACTTCCACCACACTTTTAACACTGCAGTGCCTGGTGACACGCTGACACGGGAGTGTCACCAGGCTCTGTCTTTAACTGTCGTAAGTGGTTCTGGTTGTTGGCGGAAAATTTGTGTGCAGGGCGTGCAACTGTTTCTTCGAGAACACCTTCGCTGCACTGCACAGGGTAGGGGGAGGGGAGTTAAAGAGATAGAATAGAGGACGGATCAGGAGGCGGAAAGGGCGGCAAGTGCACGGTAGAATGCGGCACGAAAAGCGCGATACACAGGCACGAGAAACAGTGGGCGGGCACACATTGCGAAGCGCGCACTGGTGTGAGTCAGAAGACGCCGATGCACTCATTGATCACAGTATGTTTCTAAATGCAGGACGAGGGGAAGTGGAGACGCCAAAGAGTCTCTTGAAAGGGGTTTGCTGGCACACACAATGTAGCGCGCGATGGTGAAAATTCAGCACACTGGAGCACAATGCACAGGTTTGTGTTCACAGCATGCAGCACCAAGAACTAGGGTGACACTAGATGCGCCTGCGAAGGCATGCCTCATCGACGAAGGAGACGAGAGCGGACAGGGCAGCTTTCCTTTTGTGTGGCGATGCCTCAGGGAAGACTAGGTCGCCGGCAGTGGCAGACGGCAGGCCGAGCTTGCTGTATTCGGCGCGCATTATGGAGCGCACGTTAGCATGAGCGGGGCATTCACAGAGCAGGTGCTCAACTGTTTCTGTCTCTGCGCAGTCAATACAGTTTGTGTCGGCCTCTCCCATGAGGCGGTGGCGTCGGTCTGCCGTGAAGACACAACCGATCCTGATGCGCAGGAGTAAAGAGTATGCCGCGCGTCCGAAGGCAAGGTATGGGACAGGCCTTGGGAGCTTGCCGGATGCGACGCGGGGGTCTGGGTGGCAAAGTGCAACCTTGTGGCGCAGTATGTGACGCGCTGCGTCAAAGGCCGAGATAGCCTCACAAACTGGAGCTGCTGGGTTGGAGTGGGCTGCCTTGGCGAGTCGGTCAGCAGCTTCGTTTCCTGGCACTCCCACATGGGATGGCACCAACTGCAACAAAATATCACAGCCGCGCGCACTGAGCGTACACAGTTTGTGGTGTCGCTGCTTAAAGATTACGCGTTATAAATATTACGTAACAGCACACGGTGAAGACCGAGAGCACGGTGTAAGGATAGGTGTACCAACGGCGCCGCTTGCCTTGTGCTCCGGACGTTGCGCGAGTAGTCTCGCGGTTTTGCTGCCCGCTGATAGATGGCGGAACACGACAACAAGCCTCAAACCAGCGCCGGGTGGATACAACTTAAGAGACTCCGCCATTTTGAATCCCAACTGGCCTCTCCCATGTACCGCAAAATGCTCGACTGGTAGCCCAGTGTAGTTCTCGTTGCAAAAGGCCGTTCAAGTTAAAGCACTTTGAAGCGCAAGCATTATTTACTTTGGCGCATTTGATCTAAAGAAAACTTACCTTTGCAACTTTGAACAGAGGGCACTTCGAAAGCAACAACTTCTTCCAATTTGCTAAGTTGTGTTTGTTTTTCCATTGGTATATAAAGTTGAATGCAAGAGAGATGAAATGTTTAATTGTCTGAAGCAACCCTGCTAGCAGCAGAAGTGGGAACGTCCCACGTATCTATCTGCTTAAATTCTATTTTTGTTTCCAGAAGTAAAAACAAACTAATAGCAACACAAAAACAGACAATATTTTCGGTAAAACATACCTTTGCAACTTTTATCTGAGGCCACAAGCAGGACTACAACTTCGTACGAAGGGTTATTTTAGTTTTGTTTCTCCATATGTTATACAAATTTTTCTTCAAGAGAGATAGCAAGCCAAATTGCCTGAAGCAATCTACCTCCGAAAGGCACGAATTATTTGCAGTAATAAAAAAAACGATTAATAGCAAACTAAACGCAAACAATATTTGCGTTGGCGGATTTGATATAAAAAATACTTACCTTTGCAACTTTCAAAAGAGGACACTTGCAAAGCAACAACTTCTTGCTATGTGCTATGTCATGTTTGTCTCTCCATGTATTTTACAAAGTAAAATACAAGATTGATGACAACTTCAATTGTCTGAAGCAGCCGTACTTACAGCAGTAGTCCAAGCTTCCCTCGTATTCTGCCTACTTAAATTCCATTTTATTTAAAGTAAATTAAACTAATAGCAAAACAAAAACAAACATTAGTTAGTTTGGCACATTTTATTGAAAAGAAAATTCGTACCTATGCAACGTTTAACAGGCGGCACTTGCAACGCTACAACTTCTTGCTAACGTGTAATTTAGGTTTGTTTCTCCACCTGTTATACAAGCTTTTATGCAAGAGAGATGACATGCTAAATTCCCTGAAGCAACGTGCTCGCAAAAATTGCATTTTAATTTGCATTACAAAAAAAAAAACTAATCGCAAAATTAAACGCAACCATTACTCATGTTGGCGCAATTGATTGTCTTGAATAAACAGCGCGAACAAAGACGTCGTCTTTGTTCGCGCTGTTTATTCAAGATGCTTAACCAACTAGCCCGCCAAAACGCGTTAACGCAATTGATTGAAAAAAGTACTTCAATCTGTATTCCGGGTCTTTCGGTTATGTGCGCTTGTAATTACGGCGCTGTCAAGCTGTTTCAATTCCCGCTAATGAATTTTCACGGCCAAACCTCAAGAAAACTTTCTCTGTCCTGTGTTCGTCCCTTTATTTAATATGCCTCTCTATTGTAAGGGACCCTGCACAGCAATTATTAATTGACACATTGGAGAAAATTCACAACAGGGCAGCAAGATTCGTCTCGGGCAGGTACGGGCGCAGGGATAGTGAATAATGTCTTGACGTGGGAAAGTCTTGCCGCTTCTAAACGACATGACCATTCTTGTAAAATTCGCGAGTACCGTCACGAACTTGTTCGCGAATTCATTTTTGGTTGAAACTTTGCAACAGTGGAATCGACTTTCGGAGGTCCTAGTGTGCGCTGTAAACGAAGACGTGTTTTCTGCCAATCCGGGACCATGCTATACTGCTATAACACCTTCGGGCAATGCGGGGTAATTCTTGAATAAAAATTCAAGTGCGAACTTTTCGGCGTGCGTCGTCTGTTCGCGCTTAAGTTTGGGCAGTGGTTTAGGACGCTTCATTCACTCGCTGCAAGTTGGCCTGTTATATATTGTCGCAGCGCGAGTTGCTACAGCGCGGAGCTGAATATTTGATGTACCAGCACCGGCTGCCCAACATTACGAGCGACCGCTTTTTGTAAATGGCTGCGAAGAGAGCTTATATCATGCAAATCCTTGGAGGAATATCGGTACTTTTTAAACACCTGTTGCGCCGGATCAGTGGTACTTAAGAGCGCTCGAGGCGACCGAGCCGACGACTCGGGTTCAATAACGCGGCCGCGCGTTTCGATGAAGGCGAAATTTAAGACAGGAATGTGCTGTGAAATATCAGACTCTCAGGTGGTCGAAATTAATCCAGAGCCCTTCACTACGGCGTCCCTCATCGACAACGTGCCCCACAATTTACAATTTTTTGCACATTTTCTAGACATCGCAGAGCTTTCATGTACACTGCATCGGAGCTGCAAGGGTTTCTTGCTGCGCGGTATCACGTGAGCTGCCTTTGGCTGCAAGCAAGGTACACTGCATTTTAGTTTCTGTGCTAAAATTGGTACATGCGGCACGTTGAGTTCTTCCTCTAGAAAGTTTTGTGTGCTTACCAGCTTCACAACCTTTCCTAGTCACACAGTCTGCTTTCCTGTCGGTACATGCCCCTGTCAGAATTAACTGCTTTTGTTCAATATTTGCTATGGCTTAGGGCATATAATTTATTCCAGAAACTTCCATGCTAAACAACTGTCTCAAGCTACTAAATTTCAATGCGGCTGTAATACAAAAATGCAACAGCATGACAAATGTCTTGCATTTTCAGTGCTACTGTTTTCTTTTTGACGCACATATTATGCCTTAGCAAGCATGCACCGAGACTATGTGGCTGAAAACCTCTACTAATGTGCGTTCAGGGCCTTATGGGCAAGTGACACAGCAACTATGCCAAAGTCCACTTACTGAAGCTTTGGTGCATGTATGAGAACCTTGCTCACACACACGCAGAATTAACCAAACATAAATATGCACTGCAATGCATTTCAGAGACTGCATGGTGGTGCGGGACATTGCATGCCATATGTATATCCGTTGCAGCTCCGAATGTTACGAATTCCTGTTTTTGATTTCCCAATGCTGGTTGCTACATTTCGTAGATAAAAAAGAAAGTACTAAAATAAATGCTTTGTTTTATAGGGTCCTTAGAAATATTCAGTAGATTCAGAATGTAATATCAATGTTGCTTCCCATCAAGGCAGAGGGCCCTTGCAGAGGTAATAGAATATCGTTTTGTGAGTTGCACAGTGAATTATACATTCTTCTTTTTTCCACGGTATTAATTTGTTTGAAAATGTTTGAGATGTTGTTAAAGTAAAAAAACCTTTTCACATGGGTAATTGCTGTTTGTACCCCAACAGAATTATCTTTTTTTTGGTTTCCATGTGCTGTCTGGGGAAGCTAACTGCCATTCTTTAAATTATATGCGTGCTGATTATGGCTGATATACTGTGACATTTCTTTTCTGTTAGGTAAGCTTCAATAGGAAAATTAATCTTCAGACAATGGACACGATGCGAGCAAAATTACAAGCTGTCACTACAAAATGATCTTCTGTATACCGTATACTTCTCTTAATCTGGCAAAGGATATCTTTGCAATTAAATAATGCCCTTTTAACATCAATTTGTGCAGGGAATGTTGCCTCCACAAACTTCGAGTTCTGTTCAAACACCAGAAAAGAGAAAACAAGCGGTGGTAAGTAAGGCAGGCAGGCAAGGTTAACCTGAAAACAACATACAACACCAGAGCTTTCACATGTGTGTGTGTGAATGGCTTATTTCTGGCATGTTTTTATTACTGCAACCCATTTACAGCGCATAGGTAAGGGGTCTTGAGTGACTGGATCAGCTTGATTTTACACCCATGACTCTTGCTAACACATTTAAAACATTTGTATGCCTTTTTTTTTTTTATCAATAAACCAATCAATTTTTTAGTGTGTGAGTGTCCTCCACATCAAGCTGAGGGGGAGGCCCTGCCAGATCTCTCGGCTTGGAAATGGGTGTCCAGCAACACAAGCAATGGCGAGTGCAATGGAAATTTTTGTTCCTACACCTCAGTGCGAACCTCCTGCATGTTTGTTCCCTCTGAAGAAAGTACATGTGGCTGGAACCGGGCAGCTTGTGATTGTAGGTGACTAAATTTTGATTCTGCTTTATAGGTTGACACTCCGGAGAAAGCTTTCTTGAGAGCACGTGCAGCAAAGTTTGCCTCGGAGCGCATAAAGACTCGAAAGCAGATCAAGCGGCTGCAGCAGTCTAGGAGAAGACCGCAGAAAAAAAAAAAAAAAACGCTTGAATTGAAGGCTGTGCTTCACATGATACATAGGCAAAACATCGTGCTGAAGGATCAGGTGGCCATGCTTGACACCCTTGGAATAGCCAATCAACTCCTCCCTAAAAGACAGATATCCAAGCGCTCTGGCCGGGACGTGCCGAGGCAATTTTCACCTGAGCTCAGGGCCTTTGCGCTGGCACTCAATTTCTACTCGCCACGAGCATACAATTACGCGAGACAGGTCTTCGACACCTGCTTGCCCCACCAAAGAACACTGCAAGAGTGGTAAATGCTGGCTTTTTAACTGAGGCATTCAATGCTGTAAAAATGAAATGCACCGAGATGAGCAGCCGAGGCCACCAAACTGCATGCAGTCTGATCACTGATGAA
The DNA here is from genome assembly GCF_052857255.1 of Amblyomma americanum. Classification (NCBI taxonomy): domain Eukaryota; kingdom Metazoa; phylum Arthropoda; class Arachnida; order Ixodida; family Ixodidae; genus Amblyomma; species Amblyomma americanum. The sequence continues at coordinate 211,142,843 of NC_135501.1, read as the reverse complement.
ATGTCAATCAGGCAGCAGGTTCAGTGGAAAAAGGGCACAGGAGTTGATGGTGACTGCCTGCCACAGGCAAAAGCTGCTTTTTGTTGCAATGGCAATAGCCATTAACGGACGGTGGAAGCTGCCGCCAGGATACTTTTTTGTAGATGGTCTTGTCGGCGAGCAGTGAGCTAATTTAGTGATATACACAAAGCCTGCTTCTTGCCCACGATGCTGGGGCAATGGTTGTAGCTCTAACATGCGCTGGAGCTCCAGCAAATACAGCCATGTCACAGGAGCTGGGCTGCCGCTTCAAAAATGTAGACCAACTGAAGACGACAATCTCTCATCCTGCCACCCAAAAACCAGCGGTATGTTAAAACTTGTCACAAATGCTCTATCGCACAAAAAATCAACAAGGGAAACACGGTGGCATGGCAGCATATTGAGCGGCTACATAGTTTGCAACAAAAAGAAGGGCTTCACTTGGCCAACAAGCTGCACAGAGCGCATATTGAATGGCAGGGGCAGCCGAGGAAGGTCAGGCGTGCGACCCAAGCTACGAGCACTTCTGCAGCCACAACACATGCTGAATGTTGAGTGCTCAAAGTAGAAGGTTTTGCCGACTCACAGCCAAGTGAAGAATTTTTGAGGTGCATTAACAATACCTTTGATGCGTAAAATTGAAGGAGCATACAGCAAAAGGGTTTCAAGAAAGTTTTAAATGAGTGAAATTTCAAAGATGAAGCCATGTTTAGAGCCTCCATCAATTACCTGTCATCACTGAAGAAGTCTACCAGTGGCCACAGCATGATTGAGACGGCACAAAAAACGGGATTTTTAGATTTCATCAGATGTATGAAAAGCTTACTTGCACTCTACAATATCACTGTCATGGAAAAGAAAGTCCTCAAATATACATCGGAACACAAAATTTGTCAAGACTGCTGGAACTTTTTTTCAGACTTGTCAGGTCCCACGGAGGCCACAACGACCACCCAACTACTGTACAGTTTCGTGCTGCTTTCAGAAAAGTAGTAGTTCACAATGAGCTCGCTGATGTAGCAACAGGAAACTGCTTACCTTTAGAAAGTGCAGCAATCTTGTCCTGCGGTAGTGCTATTATTGCTTCAGCAACTGAGACACTAAACGCGTCAAAAGACAGGAGGCGCATCTTGGATGCGGACACTGCTGCGCAGCACCAATTAGCCAGAGATCACGACTATATCTCACATCCAGAGCATAATACTGAATGGGGATACAGAGTAGTGACGTACCTGGCTGGTTACGTTTCACACAAGTTGCATACTAAGCCGATGTGTGAACAGTGCGCGGCAGCGTTGTTTGCATCTCGGCCACAGGGTAACACATACTCTTTCATTCAGAGAAAAAGTAGCGGATGGCTGAGCTGCCCATCAGAGAGAGAGAGAGAGTGTAATTAAAATCTGTCGTAATTCTGATTCTCTTGTTCGATTGCCATCGCACAGTAAAAACCTGTCATCAAATACTTTGTTAACTAACCCTGTGCATGAAGTTTCGGTTTCATTCCAGCAAAGAGATCTGTTTCTGGAGCTTCATGACCACATGTTTCCACTTGAGGATCATTATGTCCTTCTAGTGCAGAGCGTTGCAGGGTGCTTTTTAAACATAGGCTCTATCACGTAGGCAAGAAGGTCACAGAAAGCTTCCAGGATAGCAATGTGCGACAAATTTTTAGGAAGCTTACCCAGTTTAAGGGCCAGTAGCGGGCATATAGCTACAAGTTTCTTTCCGAAACTGTGAGGCAAAGGAATGCATGTCCAGTGGAGCATCATGTGGGAGAGAGGGGGAAGGGGTTATTATCATATCAGGAGGGTTCTGGCTATGTACTGTGGCCAGTAGTTTAATCTTGCAATAGTCATAACTCCTCAGTCTGAATCCTCTGCTAGTTTTTGCGGATAAATTTTTTGTTCAGCTCACACTCGTCAATGACTGGTTAGTAAACCCTGAACCCCCTTTATTTTTGTGCATAGCATTTACCATGTATATTTAACTATTGTTTTATTGCATGCTGATAATGTAAATAATGCCTCCTATATTTGCTTACTGGCCGTATTGGTTGGTCAAGAGCCCAAATAAATGTTTCTGACTATGCAACATGGTGTCACTGCTTTACTTTCACTATTATACATTTGGTCATGCACTAAACTTTGTGTAAACAGGCCCTGCAGGCCAGCACGAAGTGATGAAATCCTTTCAACAAGAGGTGGAGACTAAGGTAAGTCAACGGGGCCTCTTGCTGGTATGACCAAAAAGAACCATTTCTACATTAGTTCCTGCAGCAATATCTTGGGGATTTGTAAACAAGGTTGAGAAAGGTGGTGCAAGTTGCACAGCTAGGTCGTACCTACAATTACGATAGCGCGTTTCTCTCGGGCCGCACTGCCTCCCTGCACATAGATCAGATTACCACATCCTCTTATACACTCGGAGAGCTCGGAACCCCTCAAGGGGCGGTCCTTTCTCCCCTTTTCTTTAACGTTGCTCTCATCCCCCTAGCTCACAAACTGGCTCTAATCCCACACCTAAAGCATACCCTGTACGCTGATGATATTACCACATGGGCCACTCATGGCTCTGACGGGGAAATTGAGGAAGCTCTTCAGTTAGCAGCAGACACCATCTCCTCTCACGCGTCATCCATCGGGCTCGAATGTTCCCCATCCAAGTCCGCGCTCTTCCTATTTAGGCAAAATCTAGCGCTAACTCGCCCATCCAAATCAATTTAAAAGGATCCCCTATCCCCATCACACCCACCCTCCGCATCCTTGGCCTCCACTTGCAGGATTCTGGACGAAATGAACATACCCTTAAAAGGCTCAAGGCCTCCACGCAATCCGTGTTGCACCTTCTACGCCGAGTGTCCTCCCTTAAAAAGGGTTTAGACGAAGCGGACAACATGAAAGTAGTGCACGCATTTACGCTTAGCCGCATTCTGTACGCAACTCCATATCTCAAATTGAACCGAACGCGTGAACACAATGATCCGCCTTGCGACTAAGGCAGCCCTAAACCTACCTCGTAGCACTAGCACAGCCAAACTTCTTGCACTAGGCATGCATAGCACCATTCAGGAACTAGTTGACGCGCACCTTCAGACACAGTACCTTAGACTTGCCACGAGCGCCACTGGCTGCCATATACTCTCCTCCCTTCGCACCAACATACCCGCTAACCAGTCAACCCTTATACCCATCCCTCGACACATCCATACACCTCTCGTGAAACCCCTTCCTCGAAACGTCCATCCCCAATATCACATCCCTCGCCGTGTAGCTCGCGCTAATGCCCTCCATAAGTACTATGGGCAAGTCCACGATGCCGTTTGGGCAGATGCCGCATGTACAGCGCATGAAGCGGTAGCAGATGCCCACAATCCAACCCTACCTCACCCCCTAACTCACCGTCTTCCCTCGGGCTCTACGCCCGAGGAGGCAGAGGAGACCGCCATCGCCCTAGCCCTTGCACATTTGGACGCCCAATACATCTTCAGCGACTCCAAAACGGCTCTGTCCAACTTTGCCAGGGGCAGGATTCACGCCCCTGCCTGGCAATTGTTGAACATCCCTACCCAAAATTTACCGCGCAGGGTAGAGCTTCAGTGGGTGCCGGCTCACTCTGGGAACCCTGGAAACGAGGCTGCCGATAAATTGGCCCGAGGTCTGATTTGCCGGGCCCAGGACAGTCTCGATCCAGGATTCTCGAGGGAGCGGGCGCACACCTTTGCGGAGCTCATGCAAATACCCCGTTTGGACCGTCGGACTTACCCTCCTCCCCACCCCTCTCTTACGCACTCCCAACAGATCCTCTTCAGACGCCTCCAGACCCGCTCTCTGTCATCCCCTCAGCTTTTATCCGACTATTGCGGCACATCCCCTGCATGCTCCCTATGTGGTGACCCCCACGCCACACTCTCTCATATCCTTTTCGGCTGCCCTGCTGACCCTCCCCCGTGGGGACAGCACGCCATCTCGAGCTGGGAGGACTGGGAGGTCCTGCTTATGTCTGCAGACCCGACATCGCAGCTTGCTGCGGTGACTCGGGCTCCCGACGTCATGTCCCGGCATGACCTACCTGATGCAGTGCGGGACCGCGCAGTGGCCCAGGGACCCAGCTGGGTCTAAAACTCACTTGCTGAATAAAGTTTTTCTGTCTGTCTGTCTGTCGGCTACGCTGTGTCGTTTATTCTGAACATGCATATATGTTAGCCCAGTTGAAATTTATCGGCTGAATGAGAATACTGACTAGGTGAGCACCATTGAGGTTATGCTGCAGAATAACTGCATGACAGAGCTGGGTTTGGTCCGACAGTGTAGCTGTGGGGTTAACAATTAATAACCCCATGCGACTGAAGCCGAGTTGCATGCGCGCGTATTATACAGGGCTCGTGTGGTCTCGCGCTCATGGCAGCGGCGCATTCAGAGAGGTTTTTCACTTAATCTATATATACATAGTGTCGCAGTGCTAAACGCGCACTGTGCGAATACTACTTGGGGGGGGGGGGGCGCCTGCGCTCCGGACGACACGGATTTATAAGCTTGGTATTGACTGTCGTATACCATCTCCGAGTGAAATTCCAGCGAGAATAAGCGAGCGTAACAGAGACAAGCATTTTACTGTGAGCGTTTAGCGTTGCAGCAGTCGGTACAGCGCAATTAGTATTTACACCAAAGCGCAAGGCGATCCATTTCAGACACAGATGATCGTGCGAATGCAATGGGATCAAGTGCAGAGCGCTGAGCCGTTGCGGGCTGCAGTGGCCGGACGACCGTTGTTTTAAGGGCTTCGAGAAATAAGGTGCCTCAAAAGCGCGCAACCCGCCGCAGTCGTTTCCCTCGCACGGGCGTAGAGCCGCCGGCAGCCCTTCCGACGCCGAGGAATACGATCGCAAAAGCGTGCTTTTGACACACAGCAAGGCAACGTGGAAAACGCTGAAAGCCTCTGCACGTCTGCATAGTTCGAAAGGATGCAGTAGGCTGCTGAAGAAAGCAACGGCTCGGTGCCGCACAGCCCAATCGCTCCGCATCACCGCACTAACTTTGACGAGAAAAATTGCCGCTAAACGGCGATTCGACACATCCAGAAGTAATCCTCAATGAGTGCGTACCGCTGCGAGGCGAGACGACTTTCAGGCGCAAGGCAAAGCCGAGCACTACACCTCGAAAGCCCACTCGCCGCCACCGAGAAAAAAAACTCGGGCTACTCGCACCCACCGCTCCCGGGCCCTTTGCAATAATGACGCAGTACGCTGTTGTTAGTGGCCCAATTTTTCATAGCAAAAACGACAACTTTGCTAATGGCCCGACTTTCTAAGCCTAAATTTTGGCATTACTTCCACCACACTTTTAACACTGCAGTGCCTGGTGACACGCTGACACGGGAGTGTCACCAGGCTCTGTCTTTAACTGTCGTAAGTGGTTCTGGTTGTTGGCGGAAAATTTGTGTGCAGGGCGTGCAACTGTTTCTTCGAGAACACCTTCGCTGCACTGCACAGGGTAGGGGGAGGGGAGTTAAAGAGATAGAATAGAGGACGGATCAGGAGGCGGAAAGGGCGGCAAGTGCACGGTAGAATGCGGCACGAAAAGCGCGATACACAGGCACGAGAAACAGTGGGCGGGCACACATTGCGAAGCGCGCACTGGTGTGAGTCAGAAGACGCCGATGCACTCATTGATCACAGTATGTTTCTAAATGCAGGACGAGGGGAAGTGGAGACGCCAAAGAGTCTCTTGAAAGGGGTTTGCTGGCACACACAATGTAGCGCGCGATGGTGAAAATTCAGCACACTGGAGCACAATGCACAGGTTTGTGTTCACAGCATGCAGCACCAAGAACTAGGGTGACACTAGATGCGCCTGCGAAGGCATGCCTCATCGACGAAGGAGACGAGAGCGGACAGGGCAGCTTTCCTTTTGTGTGGCGATGCCTCAGGGAAGACTAGGTCGCCGGCAGTGGCAGACGGCAGGCCGAGCTTGCTGTATTCGGCGCGCATTATGGAGCGCACGTTAGCATGAGCGGGGCATTCACAGAGCAGGTGCTCAACTGTTTCTGTCTCTGCGCAGTCAATACAGTTTGTGTCGGCCTCTCCCATGAGGCGGTGGCGTCGGTCTGCCGTGAAGACACAACCGATCCTGATGCGCAGGAGTAAAGAGTATGCCGCGCGTCCGAAGGCAAGGTATGGGACAGGCCTTCGGAGCTTGCCGGATGCGACGCGGGGGTCTGGGTGGCAAAGTGCAACCTTGTGGCGCAGTATGTGACGCGCTGCGTCAAAGGCCGAGATAGCCTCACAAACTGGAGCTGCTGGGTTGGAGTGGGCTGCCTTGGCGAGTCGGTCAGCAGCTTCGTTTCCTGGCACTCCCACATGGGATGGCACCAACTGCAACAAAATATCACAGCCGCGCGCACTGAGCGTACACAGTTTGTGGTGTCGCTGCTTAAAGATTACGCGTTATAAATATTACGTAACAGCACACGGTGAAGACCGAGAGCACGGTGTAAGGATAGGTGTACCAACGGCGCCGCTTGCCTTGTGCTCCGGACGTTGCGCGAGTAGTCTCGCGGTTTTGCTGCCCGCTGATAGATGGCGGAACACGACAACAAGCCTCAAACCAGCGCCGGGTGGATACAACTTAAGAGACTCCGCCATTTTGAATCCCAACTGGCCTCTCCCATGTACCGCAAAATGCTCGACTGGTAGCCCAGTGTAGTTCTCGCTGCAAAAGGCCGTTCAAGTTAAAGCACTTTGAAGCGCAAGCATTATTTACTTTGGCGCATTTGATCTAAGGAAAACTTACCTTTGCAACTTTGAACAGAGGGCACTTCGAAAGCAACAACTTCTTCCAATTTGCTAAGTTGTGTTTGTTTTTCCATTGGTATATAAAGTTGAATGCAAGAGAGATGAAATGTTTAATTGTCTGAAGCAACCCTGCTAGCAGCAGAAGTGCGAACGTCCCACGTATCTATCTGCTTAAATTCTATTTTTGTTTCCAGAAGTAAAAACAAACTAATAGCAACACAAAAACAGACAATATTTTCGGTAAAACATACCTTTGCAACTTTTATCTGAGGCCACAAGCAGGACTACAACTTCGTACGAAGGGTTATTTTAGTTTTGTTTCTCCATATGTTATACAAATTTTTCTTCAAGAGAGATAGCAAGCCAAATTGCCTGAAGCAATCTACCTCCGAAAGGCACGAATTATTTGCAGTAATAAAAAAAACGATTAATAGCAAACTAAACGCAAACAATATTTGCGTTGGCGGATTTGATATAAAAAATACTTACCTTTGCAACTTTCAAAAGAGGACACTTGCAAAGCAACAACTTCTTGCTATGTGCTATGTCATGTTTGTCTCTCCATGTATTTTACAAAGTAAAATACAAGATTGATGACAACTTCAATTGTCTGAAGCAGCCGTACTTACAGCAGTAGTCCAAGCTTCCCTCGTATTCTGCCTACTTAAATTCCATTTTATTTAAAGTAAATTAAACTAATAGCAAAACAAAAACAAACATTAGTTAGTTTGGCACATTTTATTGAAAAGAAAATTCGTACCTATGCAACGTTTAACAGGCGGCACTTGCAACGCTACAACTTCTTGCTAACGTGTAATTTAGGTTTGTTTCTCCACCTGTTATACAAGCTTTTATGCAAGAGAGATGACATGCTAAATTCCCTGAAGCAACGTGCTCGCAAAAATTGCATTTTAATTTGCATTACAAAAAAAAAACTAATCGCAAAATTAAACGCAACCATTACTCATGTTGGCGCAATTGATTGTCTTGAATAAACAGCGCGAACAAAGACGTCGTCTTTGTTCGCGCTGTTTATTCAAGATGCTTAACCAACTAGCCCGCCAAAACGCGTTAACGCAATTGATTGAAAAAAGTACTTCAATCTGTATTCCGGGTCTTTCGGTTATGTGCGCTTGTAATTACGGCGCTGTCAAGCTGTTTCAATTCCCGCTAATGAATTTTCACGGCCAAACCTCAAGAAAACTTTCTCTGTCCTGTGTTCGTCCCTTTATTTAATATGCCTCTCTATTGTAAGGGACCCTGCACAGCAATTATTAATTGACACATTGGAGAAAATTCACAACAGGGCAGCAAGATTCGTCTCGGGCAGGTACGGGCGCAGGGATAGTGAATAATGTCTTGACGTGGGAAAGTCTTGCCGCTTCTAAACGACATGACCATTCTTGTAAAATTCGCGAGTACCGTCACGAACTTGTTCGCGAATTCATTTTTGGTTGAAACTTTGCAACAGTGGAATCGACTTTCGGAGGTCCTAGTGTGCGCTGTAAACGAAGACGTGTTTTCTGCCAATCCGGGACCATGCTATACTGCTATAACACCTTCGGGCAATGCGGGGTAATTCTTGAATAAAAATTCAAGTGCGAACTTTTCGGCGTGCGTCGTCTGTTCGCGCTTAAGTTTGGGCAGTGGTTTAGGACGCTTCATTCACTCGCTGCAAGTTGGCCTGTTATATATTGTCGCAGCGCGAGTTGCTACAGCGCGGAGCTGAATATTTGATGTACCAGCACCGGCTGCCCAACATTACGAGCGACCGCTTTTTGTAAATGGCTGCGAAGAGAGCTTATATCATGCAAATCCTTGGAGGAATATCGGTACTTTTTAAACACCTGTTGCGCCGGATCAGTGGTACTTAAGAGCGCTCGAGGCGACCGAGCCGACGACTCGGGTTCAATAACGCGGCCGCGCGTTTCGATGAAGGCGAAATTTAAGACAGGAATGTGCTGTGAAATATCAGACTCTCAGGTGGTCGAAATTAATCCAGAGCCCTTCACTACGGCGTCCCTCATCGACAACGTGCCCCACAATTTACAATTTTTTGCACATTTTCTAGACATCGCAGAGCTTTCATGTACACTGCATCGGAGCTGCAAGGGTTTCTTGCTGCGCGGTATCACGTGAGCTGCCTTTGGCTGCAAGCAAGGTACACTGCATTTTAGTTTCTGTGCTAAAATTGGTACATGCGGCACGTTGAGTTCTTCCTCTAGAAAGTTTTGTGTGCTTACCAGCTTCACAACCTTTCCTAGTCACACAGTCTGCTTTCCTGTCGGTACATGCCCCTGTCAGAATTAACTGCTTTTGTTCAATATTTGCTATGGCTTAGGGCATATAATTTATTCCAGAAACTTCCATGCTAAACAACTGTCTCAAGCTACTAAATTTCAATGCGGCTGTAATACAAAAATGCAACAGCATGACAAATGTCTTGCATTTTCAGTGCTACTGTTTTCTTTTTGACGCACATATTATGCCTTAGCAAGCATGCACCGAGACTATGTGGCTGAAAACCTCTACTAATGTGCGTTCAGGGCCTTATGGGCAAGTGACACAGCAACTATGCCAAAGTCCACTTACTGAAGCTTTGGTGCATGTATGAGAACCTTGCTCACACACACGCAGAATTAACCAAACATAAATATGCACTGCAATGCATTTCAGAGACTGCATGGTGGTGCGGGACATTGCATGCCATATGTATATCCGTTGCAGCTCCGAATGTTACGAATTCCTGTTTTTGATTTCCCAATGCTGGTTGCTACATTTCGTAGATAAAAAAGAAAGTACTAAAATAAATGCTTTGTTTTATAGGGTCCTTAGAAATATTCAGTAGATTCAGAATGTAATATCAATGTTGCTTCCCATCAAGGCAGAGGGCCCTTGCAGAGGTAATAGAATATCGTTTTGTGAGTTGCACAGTGAATTATACATTCTTCTTTTTTCCACGGTATTAATTTGTTTGAAAATGTTTGAGATGTTGTTAAAGTAAAAAAACCTTTTCACATGGGTAATTGCTGTTTGTACCCCAACAGAATTATCTTTTTTTTGGTTTCCATGTGCTGTCTGGGGAAGCTAACTGCCATTCTTTAAATTATATGCGTGCTGATTATGGCTGATATACTGTGACATTTCTTTTCTGTTAGGTAAGCTTCAATAGGAAAATTAATCTTCAGACAATGGACACGATGCGAGCAAAATTACAAGCTGTCACTACAAAATGATCTTCTGTATACCGTATACTTCTCTTAATCTGGCAAAGGATATCTTTGCAATTAAATAATGCCCTTTTAACATCAATTTGTGCAGGGAATGTTGCCTCCACAAACTTCGAGTTCTGTTCAAACACCAGAAAAGAGAAAACAAGCGGTGGTAAGTAAGGCAGGCAGGCAAGGTTAACCTGAAAACAACATACAACACCAGAGCTTTCACATGTGTGTGTGTGAATGGCTTATTTCTGGCATGTTTTTATTACTGCAACCCATTTACAGCGCATAGGTAAGGGGTCTTGAGTGACTGGATCAGCTTGATTTTACACCCATGACTCTTGCTAACACATTTAAAACATTTGTATGCCTTTTTTTTTTTTTATCAATAAACCAATCAATTTTTTAGTGTGTGAGTGTCCTCCACATCAAGCTGAGGGGGAGGCCCTGCCAGATCTCTCGGCTTGGAAATGGGTGTCCAGCAACACAAGCAATGGCGAGTGCAATGGAAATTTTTGTTCCTACACCTCAGTGCGAACCTCCTGCATGTTTGTTCCCTCTGAAGAAAGTACATGTGGCTGGAACCGGGCAGCTTGTGATTGTAGGTGACTAAATTTTGATTCTGCTTTATAGGTTGACACTCCGGAGAAAGCTTTCTTGAGAGCACGTGCAGCAAAGTTTGCCTCGGAGCGCATAAAGACTCGAAAGCAGATCAAGCGGCTGCAGCAGTCTAGGAGAAGACCGCAGAAAAAAAAAAAAAAAACGCTTGAATTGAAGGCTGTGCTTCACATGATACATAGGCAAAACATCGTGCTGAAGGATCAGGTGGCCATGCTTGACACCCTTGGAATAGCCAATCAACTCCTCCCTAAAAGACAGATATCCAAGCGCTCTGGCCGGGACGTGCCGAGGCAATTTTCACCTGAGCTCAGGGCCTTTGCGCTGGCACTCAATTTCTACTCGCCACGAGCATACAATTACGCGAGACAGGTCTTCGACACCTGCTTGCCCCACCAAAGAACACTGCAAGAGTGGTAAATGCTGGCTTTTTAACTGAGGCATTCAATGCTGTAAAAATGAAATGCACCGAGATGAGCAGCCGAGGCCACCAAACTGCATGCAGTCTGATCACTGATGAAATGTCAATCAGGCAGCAGGTTCAGTGGAAAAAGGGCACAGGAGTTGATGGTGACTGCCTGCCACAGGCAAAAGCTGCTTTTTGTTGCAATGGCAATAGCCATTAACGGACGGTGGAAGCTGCCGCCAGGATACTTTTTTGTAGATGGTCTTGTCGGCGAGCAGTGAGCTAATTTAGTGATATACACAAAGCCTGCTTCTTGCCCACGATGCTGGGGCAATGGTTGTAGCTCTAACATGCGCTGGAGCTCCAGCAAATACAGCCATGTCACAGGAGCTGGGCTGCCGCTTCAAAAATGTAGACCAACTGAAGACGACAATCTCTCATCCTGCCACCCAAAAACCAGCGGTATGTTAAAACTTGTCACAAATGCTCTATCGCACAAAAAATCAACAAGGGAAACACGGTGGCATGGCAGCATATTGAGCGGCTACATAGTTTGCAACAAAAAGAAGGGCTTCACTTGGCCAACAAGCTGCACAGAGCGCATATTGAATGGCAGGGGCAGCCGAGGAAGGTCAGGCGTGCGACCCAAGCTACGAGCACTTCTGCAGCCACAACACATGCTGAATGTTGAGTGCTCAAAGTAGAAGGTTTTGCCGACTCACAGCCAAGTGAAGAATTTTTGAGGTGCATTAACAATACCTTTGATGCGTAAAATTGAAGGAGCATACAGCAAAAGGGTTTCAAGAAAGTTTTAAATGAGTGAAATTTCAAAGATGAAGCCATGTTTAGAGCCTCCATCAATTACCTGTCATCACTGAAGAAGTCTACCAGTGGCCACAGCATGATTGAGACGGCACAAAAAACGGGATTTTTAGATTTCATCAGATGTATGAAAAGCTTACTTGCACTCTACAATATCACTGTCATGGAAAAGAAAGTCCTCAAATATACATCGGAACACAAAATTTGTCAAGACTGCTGGAACTTTTTTTCAGACTTGTCAGGTCCCACGGAGGCCACAACGACCACCCAACTACTGTACAGTTTCGTGCTGCTTTCAGAAAAGTAGTAGTTCACAATGAGCTCGCTGATGTAGCAACAGGAAACTGCTTACCTTTAGAAAGTGCAGCAATCTTGTCCTGCGGTAGTGCTATTATTGCTTCAGCAACTGAGACACTAAACGCGTCAAAAGACAGGAGGCGCATCTTGGATGCGGACACTGCTGCGCAGCACCAATTAGCCAGAGATCACGACTATATCTCACATCCAGAGCATAATACTGAATGGGGATACAGAGTAGTGACGTACCTGGCTGGTTACGTTTCACACAAGTTGCATACTAAGCCGATGTGTGAACAGTGCGCGGCAGCGTTGTTTGCATCTCGGCCACAGGGTAACACATACTCTTTCATTCAGAGAAAAAGTAGCGGATGGCTGAGCTGCCCATCAGAGAGAGAGAGAGAGTGTAATTAAAATCTGTCGTAATTCTGATTCTCTTGTTCGATTGCCATCGCACAGTAAAAACCTGTCATCAAATACTTTGTTAACTAACCCTGTGCATGAAGTTTCGGTTTCATTCCAGCAAAGAGATCTGTTTCTGGAGCTTCATGACCACATGTTTCCACTTGAGGATCATTATGTCCTTCTAGTGCAGAGCGTTGCAGGGTGCTTTTTAAACATAGGCTCTATCACGTAGGCAAGAAGGTCACAGAAAGCTTCCAGGATAGCAATGTGCGACAAATTTTTAGGAAGCTTACCCAGTTTAAGGGCCAGTAGCGGGCATATAGCTACAAGTTTCTTTCCGAAACTGTGAGGCAAAGGAATGCATGTCCAGTGGAGCATCATGTGGGAGAGAGGGGGAAGGGGTTATTATCATATCAGGAGGGTTCTGGCTATGTACTGTGGCCAGTAGTTTAATCTTGCAATAGTCATAACTCCTCAGTCTGAATCCTCTGCTAGTTTTTGCGGATAAATTTTTTGTTCAGCTCACACTCGTCAATGACTGGTTAGTAAACCCTGAACCCCCTTTATTTTTGTGCATAGCATTTACCATGTATATTTAACTATTGTTTTATTGCATGCTGATAATGTAAATAATGCCTCCTATATTTGCTTACTGGCCGTATTGGTTGGTCAAGAGCCCAAATAAATGTTTCTGACTATGCAACATGGTGTCACTGCTTTACTTTCACTATTATACATTTGGTCATGCACTAAACTTTGTGTAAACAGGCCCTGCAGGCCAGCACGAAGTGATGAAATCCTTTCAACAAGAGGTGGAGACTAAGGTAAGTCAACGGGGCCTCTTGCTGGTATGACCAAAAAGAACCATTTCTACATTAGTTCCTGCAGCAATATCTTGGGGATTTGTAAACAAGGTTGAGAAAGGTGGTGCAAGTTGCACAGCTAGGTCGTACCTACAATTACGATAGCGCGTTTCTCTCGGGCCGCACTGCCTCCCTGCACATAGATCAGATTACCACATCCTCTTATACACTCGGAGAGCTCGGAACCCCTCAAGGGGCGGTCCTTTCTCCCCTTTTCTTTAACGTTGCTCTCATCCCCCTAGCTCACAAACTGGCTCTAATCCCACACCTAAAGCATACCCTGTACGCTGATGATATTACCACATGGGCCACTCATGGCTCTGACGGGGAAATTGAGGAAGCTCTTCAGTTAGCAGCAGACACCATCTCCTCTCACGCGTCATCCATCGGGCTCGAATGTTCCCCATCCAAGTCCGCGCTCTTCCTATTTAGGCAAAATCTAGCGCTAACTCGCCCATCCAAATCAATTTAAAAGGATCCCCTATCCCCATCACACCCACCCTCCGCATCCTTGGCCTCCACTTGCAGGATTCTGGACGAAATGAACATACCCTTAAAAGGCTCAAGGCCTCCACGCAATCCGTGTTGCACCTTCTACGCCGAGTGTCCTCCCTTAAAAAGGGTTTAGACGAAGCGGACAACATGAAAGTAGTGCACGCATTTACGCTTAGCCGCATTCTGTACGCAACTCCATATCTCAAATTGAACCGAACGCGTGAACACAATGATCCGCCTTGCGACTAAGGCAGCCCTAAACCTACCTCGTAGCACTAGCACAGCCAAACTTCTTGCACTAGGCATGCATAGCACCATTCAGGAACTAGTTGACGCGCACCTTCAGACACAGTACCTTAGACTTGCCACGAGCGCCACTGGCTGCCATATACTCTCCTCCCTTCGCATCAACATACCCGCTAACCAGTCAACCCTTATACCCATCCCTCGACACATCCATACACCTCTCGTGAAACCCCTTCCTCGAAACGTCCATCCCCAATATCACATCCCTCGCCGTGTAGCTCGCGCTAATGCCCTCCATAAGTACTATGGGCAAGTCCACGATGCCGTTTGGGCAGATGCCGCATGTACAGCGCATGAAGCGGTAGCAGATGCCCACAATCCAACCCTACCTCACCCCCTAACTCACCGTCTTCCCTCGGGCTCTACGCCCGAGGAGGCAGAGGAGACCGCCATCGCCCTAGCCCTTGCACATTTGGACGCCCAATAAATCTTCAGCGACTCCAAAACGGCTCTGTCCAACTTTGCCAGGGGCAGGATTCACGCCCCTGCCTGGCAATTGTTGAACATCCCTACCCAAAATTTACCGCGCAGGGTAGAGCTTCAGTGGGTGCCGGCTCACTCTGGGAACCCTGGAAACGAGGCTGCCGATAAATTGGCCCGAGGTCTGATTTGCCGGGCCCAGGACAGTCTCGATCCAGGATTCTCGAGGGAGCGGGCGCACACCTTTGCGGAGCTCATGCAAATACCCCGTTTGGACCGTCGGACTTACCCTCCTCCCCACCCCTCTCTTACGCACTCCCAACAGATCCTCTTCAGACGCCTCCAGACCCGCTCTCTGTCATCCCCTCAGCTTTTATCCCACTATTGCGGCACATCCCCTGCATGCTCCCTATGTGGTGACCCCCACGCCACACTCTCTCATATCCTTTTCGGCTGCCCTGCTGACCCTCCCCCGTGGGGACAGCACGCCATCTCGTGCTGGGAGGACTGGGAGGTCCTGCTTATGTCTGCAGACCCGACATCGCAGCTTGCTGCGGTGACTCGGGCTCCCGACGTCATGTCCCGGCATGACCTACCTGATGCAGTGCGGGACCGCGCAGTGGCCCAGGGACCCAGCTGGGTCTAAAACTCACTTGCTGAATAAAGTTTTTCTGTCTGTCTGTCTGTCGGCTACGCTGTGTCGTTTATTCTGAACATGCATATATGTTAGCCCAGTTGAAATTTATCGGCTGAACAAGAATACTGACTAGGTGAGCACCATTGAGGTTATGCTGCAGAATAACTGCATGACAGAGCTGGGTTTGGTCCGACAGTGTAGCTGTGGGGTTAACAATTAATAACCCCATGCGACTGAAGCCGAGTTGCATGCGCGCGTATTATACAGGGCTCGTGTGGTCTCGCGCTCATGGCAGCGGCGCATTCAGAGAGGTTTTTCACTTAATCTATATATACATAGTGTCGCAGTGCTAAACGCGCACTGTGCGAATACTACTTGGGGGGGGGGGGGGGGGGGCGCCTGCGCTCCGGACGACACGGATTTATAAGCTTGGTATTGACTGTCGTATACCATCTCCGAGTGAAATTCCAGCGAGAATAAGCGAGCGTAACAGAGACAAGCATTTTACTGTGAGCGTTTAGCGTTGCAGCAGTCGGTACAGCGCAATTAGTATTTACACCAAAGCGCAAGGCGATCCATTTCAGACACAGATGATCGTGCGAATGCAATGGGATCAAGTGCAGAGCGCTGAGCCGTTGCGGGCTGCAGTGGCCGGACGACCGTTGTTTTAAGGGCTTCGAGAAATAAGGTGCCTCAAAAGCGCGCAACCCGCCGCAGTCGTTTCCCTCGCACGGGCGTAGAGCCGCCGGCAGCCCTTCCGACGCCGAGGAATACGATCGCAAAAGCGTGCTTTTGACACACAGCAAGGCAACGTGGAAAACGCTGAAAGCCTCTGCACGTCTGCATAGTTCGAAAGGATGCAGTAGGCTGCTGAAGAAAGCAACGGCTCGGTGCCGCACAGCCCAATCGCTCCGCATCACCGCACTAACTTTGACGAGAAAAATTGCCGCTAAACGGCGATTCGACACATCCAGAAGTAATCCTCAATGAGTGCGTACCGCTGCGAGGCGAGACGACTTTCAGGCGCAGGGCAAAGCCGAGCACTACACCTCGAAAGCCCACTCGCTGCCACCGAGAAAAAAAACTCGGGCTACTCGCACCCACCGCTCCCGGGCCCTTTGCAATAATGACGCAGTACGCTGTTGTTAGTGGCCCAATTTTTCATAGCAAAAACGACAACTTTGCTAATGGCCCGACTTTCTAAGCCTAAATTTTGGCATTACTTCCACCACACTTTTAACACTGCAGTGCCTGGTGACACGCTGACACGGGAGTGTCACCAGGCTCTGTCTTTAACTGTCGTAAGTGGTTCTGGTTGTTGGCGAAAAATTTGTGTGCAGGGCGTGCAACTGTTTCTTCGAGAACACCTTCGCTGCACTGCACAGGGTAGGGGGAGGGGAGTTAAAGAGATAGAATAGAGGACGGATCAGGAGGCGGAAAGGGCGGCAAGTGCACGGTAGAATGCGGCACGAAAAGCGCGATACACAGGCACGAGAAACAGTGGGCGGGCACACATTGCGAAGCGCGCACTGGTGTGAGTCAGAAGACGCCGATGCACTCATTGATCACAGTATGTTTCTAAATGCAGGACGAGGGGAAGTGGAGACGCCAAAGAGTCTCTTGAAAGGGGTTTGCTGGCACACACAATGTAGCGCGCGATGGTGAAAATTCAGCACACTGGAGCACAATGCACAGGTTTGTGTTCACAGCATGCAGCACCAAGAACTAGGGTGACACTAGATGCGCCTGCGAAGGCATGCCTCATCGACGAAGGAGACGAGAGCGGACAGGGCAGCTTTCCTTTTGTGTGGCGATGCCTCAGGGAAGACTAGGTCGCCGGCAGTGGCAGACGGCAGGCCGAGCTTGCTGTATTCGGCGCGCATTATGGAGCGCACGTTAGCATGAGCGGGGCATTCACAGAGCAGGTGCTCAACTGTTTCTGTCTCTGCGCAGTCAACACAGTTTGTGTCGGCCTCTCCCATGAGGCGGTGGCGTCGGTCTGCCGTGAAGACACAACCGATCCTGATGCGCAGGAGTAAAGAGTATGCCGCGCGTCCGAAGGCAAGGTATGGGACAGGCCTTGGGAGCTTGCCGGATGCGACGCGGGGGTCTGGGTGGCAAAGTGCAACCTTGTGGCGCAGTATGTGACGCGCTGCGTCAAAGGCCGAGATAGCCTCACAAACTGGAGCTGCTGGGTTGGAGTGGGCTGCCTTGGCGAGTCGGTCAGCAGCTTCGTTTCCTGGCACTCCCACATGGGATGGCACCAACTGCAACAAAATATCACAGCCGCGCGCACTGAGCGTACACAGTTTGTGGTGTCGCTGCTTAAAGATTACGCGTTATAAATATTACGTAACAGCACACGGTGAAGGCCGAGAGCACGGTGTAAGGATAGGTGTACCAACGGCGCCGCTTGCCTTGTGCTCCGGACGTTGCGCGAGTAGTCTCGCGGTTTTGCTGCCCGCTGATAGATGGCGGAACACGACAACAAGCCTCAAACCAGCGCCGGGTGGATACAACTTAAGACACTCCGCAATTTTGAATCCCAACTGGCCTCTCCCATGTACCGCAAAATGCTCGACTGGTAGCCCAGTGTAGTTCTCGCTGCAAAAGGCCGTTCAAGTTAAAGCACTTTGAAGCGCAAGCATTATTTACTTTGGCGCATTTGATCTAAGGAAAACTTACCTTTGCAACTTTGAACAGAGGGCACTTCGAAAGCAACAACTTCTTCCAATTTGCTAAGTTGTGTTTGTTTTTCCATTGGTATATAAAGTTGAATGCAAGAGAGATGAAATGTTTAATTGTCTGAAGCAACCCTGCTAGCAGCAGAAGTACGAACGTCCCACGTATCTATCTGCTTAAAATCTATTTTTGTTTCCAGAAGTAAAAACAAACTAATAGCAACACAAAAACAGACAATATTTTCGGTAAAACGTACCTTTGCAACTTTTATCAGAGGCCACAAGCAGGACTACAACTTCGTACGAAGGGTTATTTTTGTTTTGTTTCTCCATATGTTATACAAATTTTTCTTCAAGAGAGATAGCAAGCCAAATTGCCTGAAGCAATCTACCTCCGAAAGGCACGAATTATTTGCAGTAATAAAAAAAAACGATTAATAGCAAACTAAACGCAAACATTATTTGCGTTGGCGGATTTGATATAAAAAATACTTACCTTTGCAACTTTCAAAAGAGGAAACTTGCAAAGCAACAACTTCTTGCTATGTGCTATGTCATGTTTGTCTCTCCATGTATTTTACAAAGTAAAATACAAGATTGATGACAACTTCAATTGTCTGAAGCAGCCGTACTTACAGCAGTAGTCCAAGCTTCCCTCGTATTCTGCCTACTTAAATTCCATTTCATTTAAAGTAAATTAAACTAATAGCAAAACAAAAACAAACATTAGTTAGTTTGGCACATTTTATTGAAAAGAAAATTCGTACCTATGCAACGTTTAACAGGGGGCACTTGCAACGCTACAACTTCTTGCTAACGTGTAATTTAGGTTTGTTTCTCCACCTGTTATACAAGCTTTTATGCAAGAGAGATGACATGCTAAATTCCCTGAAGCAACGTGCTCGCAAAAATTGCATTTTAATTTGCATTACAAAAAAAAAAACTAATCGCAAAATTAAACGCAACCATTACTCATGTTGGCGCAATTGATTGTCTTGAATAAACAGCGCGAACAAAGACGTCGTCTTTGTTCGCGCTGTTTATTCAAGATGCTTAACCAACTAGCCCGCCAAAACGCGTTAACGCAATTGATTGAAAAAAGTACTTCAATCTGTATTCCGGGTCTTTCGGTTATGTGCGCTTGTAATTACGGCGCTGTCAAGCTGTTTCAATTCCCGCTAATGAATTTTCACGGCCAAACCTCAAGAAAACTTTCTCTGTCCTGTGTTCGTCCCTTTATTTAATTTGCCTCTCTATTGTAAGGGACCCTGCACAGCAATTATTAATTGACACATTGGAGAAAATTCACAACAGGGCAGCAAGATTCGTCTCGGGCAGGTACGGGCGCAGGGATAGTGAATAATGTCTTGACGTGGGAAAGTCTTGCCGCTTCTAAACGACATGACCATTCTTGTAAAATTCGCGAGTACCGTCACGAACTTGTTCGCGAATTCATTTTTGGTTGAAACTTTGCAACAGTGGAATCGACTTTCGGAGGTCCTAGTGTGCGCTGTAAACGAAGACGTGTTTTCTGCCAATCCGGGACCATGCTATACTGCTATAACACCTTCGGGCAATGCGGGGTAATTCTTGAATAAAAATTCAAGTGCGAACTTTTCGGCGTGCGTCGTCTGTTCGCGCTTAAGTTTGGGCAGTGGTTTAGGACGCTTCATTCACTCGCTGCAAGTTGGCCTGTTATATATTGTCGCAGCGCGAGTTGCTACAGCGCGGAGCTGAATATTTGATGTACCAGCACCGGCTGCCCAACATTACGAGCGACCGCTTTTTGTAAATGGCTGCGAAGAGAGCTTATATCATGCAAATCCTTGGAGGAATATCGGTACTTTTTAAACACCTGTTGCGCCGGATCAGTGGTACTTAAGAGCGCTCGAGGCGACCGAGCCGACGACTCGGGTTCAATAACGCGGCCGCGCGTTTCGATGAAGGCGAAATTTAAGACAGGAATGTGCTGTGAAATATCAGACTCTCAGGTGGTCGAAATTAATCCAGAGCCCTTCACTACGGCGTCCCTCATCGACAACGTGCCCCACAATTTACAATTTTTTGCACATTTTCTAGACATCGCAGAGCTTTCATGTACACTGCATCGGAGCTGCAAGGGTTTCTTGCTGCGCGGTATCACGTGAGCTGCCTTTGGCTGCAAGCAAGGTACACTGCATTTTAGTTTCTGTGCTAAAATTGGTACATGCGGCACGTTGAGTTCTTCCTCTAGAAAGTTTTGTGTGCTTACCAGCTTCACAACCTTTCCTAGTCACACAGTCTGCTTTCCTGTCGGTACATGCCCCTGTCAGAATTAACTGCTTTTGTTCAATATTTGCTATGGCTTAGGGCATATAATTTATTCCAGAAACTTCCATGCTAAACAACTGTCTCAAGCTACTAAATTTCAATGCGGCTGTAATACAAAAATGCAACAGCATGACAAATGTCTTGCATTTTCAGTGCTACTGTTTTCTTTTTGACGCACATATTATGCCTTAGCAAGCATGCACCGAGACTATGTGGCTGAAAACCTCTACTAATGTGCGTTCAGGGCCTTATGGGCAAGTGACACAGCAACTATGCCAAAGTCCACTTACTGAAGCTTTGGTGCATGTATGAGAACCTTGCTCACACACACGCAGAATTAACCAAACATAAATATGCACTGCAATGCATTTCAGAGACTGCATGGTGGTGCGGGACATTGCATGCCATATGTATATCCGTTGCAGCTCCGAATGTTACGAATTCCTGTTTTTGATTTCCCAATGCTGGTTGCTACATTTCGTAGATAAAAAAGAAAGTACTAAAATAAATGCTTTGTTTTATAGGGTCCTTAGAAATATTCAGTAGATTCAGAATGTAATATCAATGTTGCTTCCCATCAAGGCAGAGGGCCCTTGCAGAGGTAATAGAATATCGTTTTGTGAGTTGC
Organism: Amblyomma americanum; assembly: GCF_052857255.1. Classification (NCBI taxonomy): domain Eukaryota; kingdom Metazoa; phylum Arthropoda; class Arachnida; order Ixodida; family Ixodidae; genus Amblyomma; species Amblyomma americanum. Next base: position 211,121,926 of record NC_135501.1, on the reverse strand, counting down.
ACAGTGAATTATACATTCTTCTTTTTTCCACGGTATTAATTTGTTTGAAAATGTTTGAGATGTTGTTAAAGTAAAAAAAACCTTTTCACATGGGTAATTGCTGTTTGTACCCCAACAGAATTATCTTTTTTTTGGTTTCCATGTGCTGTCTGGGGAAGCTAACTGCCATTCTTTAAATTATATGCGTGCTGATTATGGCTGATATACTGTGACATTTCTTTTCTGTTAGGTAAGCTTCAATAGGAAAATTAATCTTCAGACAATGGACACGATGTGAGCAAAATTACAAGCTGTCACTACAAAATGATCTTCTGTATACTGTATACTTCTCTTAATCTGGCAAAGGATATCTTTGCAATTAAATAATGCCCTTTTAACATCAATTTGTGCAGGGAATGTTGCCTCCACAAACTTCGAGTTCTGTTCAAACACCAGAAAAGAGAAAACAAGCGGTGGTAAGTAAGGCAGGCAGGCAAGGTTAACCTGAAAACAACATACAACACCAGAGCTTTCACATGTGTGTGTGTGAATGGCTTATTTCTGGCATGTTTTTATTACTGCAACCCATTTACAGCGCATAGGTAAGGGGTCTTGAGTGACTGGATCAGCTTGATTTTACACCCATGACTCTTGCTAACACATTTAAAACATTTGTATGCCTTTTTTTTTTTTTATCAATAAACCAATCAATTTTTTAGTGTGTGAGTGTCCTCCACATCAAGCTGAGGGGGAGGCCCTGCCAGATCTCTCGGCTTGGAAATGGGTGTCCAGCAACACAAGCAATGGCGAGTGCAATGGAAATTTTTGTTCCTACACCTCAGTGCGAACCTCCTGCATGTTTGTTCCCTCTGAAGAAAGTACATGTGGCTGGAACCGGGCAGCTTGTGATTGTAGGTGACTAAATTTTGATTCTGCTTTATAGGTTGACACTCCGGAGAAAGCTTTCTTGAGAGCACGTGCAGCAAAGTTTGCCTCGGAGCGCATAAAGACTCGAAAGCAGATCAAGCGGCTGCAGCAGTCTAGGAGAAGACCGCAGAAAAAAAAAAAAAAAACGCTTGAATTGAAGGCTGTGCTTCACATGATACATAGGCAAAACATCGTGCTGAAGGATCAGGTGGCCATGCTTGACACCCTTGGAATAGCCAATCAACTCCTCCCTAAAAGACAGATATCCAAGCGCTCTGGCCGGGACGTGCCGAGGCAATTTTCACCTGAGCTCAGGGCCTTTGCGCTGGCACTCAATTTCTACTAGCCACGAGCATACAATTACGCGAGACAGGTCTTCGACACCTGCTTGCCCCACCAAAGAACACTGCAAGAGTGGTAAATGCTGGCTTTTTAACTGAGGCATTCAATGCTGTAAAAATGAAATGCACCGAGATGAGCAGCCGAGGCCACCAAACTGCATGCAGTCTGATCACTGATGAAATGTCAATCAGGCAGCAGGTTCAGTGGAAAAAGGGCACAGGAGTTGATGGTGACTGCCTGCCACAGGCAAAAGCTGCTTTTTGTTGCAATGGCAATAGCCATTAACGGACGGTGGAAGCTGCCGCCAGGATACTTTTTTGTAGATGGTCTTGTCGGCGAGCAGTGAGCTAATTTAGTGATATACACAAAGCCTGCTTCTTGCCCACGATGCTGGGGCAATGGTTGTAGCTCTAACATGCGCTGGAGCTCCAGCAAATACAGCCATGTCACAGGAGCTGGGCTGCCGCTTCAAAAATGTAGACCAACTGAAGACGACAATCTCTCATCCTGCCACCCAAAAACCAGCGGTATGTTAAAACTTGTCACAAATGCTCTATCGCACAAAAAATCAACAAGGGAAACACGGTGGCATGGCAGCATATTGAGCGGCTACATAGTTTGCAACAAAAAGAAGGGCTTCACTTGGCCAACAAGCTGCACAGAGCGCATATTGAATGGCAGGGGCAGCCGAGGAAGGTCAGGCGTGCGACCCAAGCTACGAGCACTTCTGCAGCCACAACACATGCTGAATGTTGAGTGCTCAAAGTAGAAGGTTTTGCCGACTCACAGCCAAGTGAAGAATTTTTGAGGTGCATTAACAATACCTTTGATGCGTAAAATTGAAGGAGCATACAGCAAAAGGGTTTCAAGAAAGTTTTAAATGAGTGAAATTTCAAAGATGAAGCCATGTTTAGAGCCTCCATCAATTACCTGTCATCACTGAAGAAGTCTACCAGTGGCCACAGCATGATTGAGACGGCACAAAAAACGGGATTTTTAGATTTCATCAGATGTATGAAAAGCTTACTTGCACTCTACAATATCACTGTCATGGAAAAGAAAGTCCTCAAATATACATCGGAACACAAAATTTGTCAAGACTGCTGGAACTTTTTTTCAGACTTGTCAGGTCCCACGGAGGCCACAACGACCACCCAACTACTGTACAGTTTCGTGCTGCTTTCAGAAAAGTAGTAGTTCACAATGAGCTCGCTGATGTAGCAACAGGAAACTGCTTACCTTTAGAAAGTGCAGCAATCTTGTCCTGCGGTAGTGCTATTATTGCTTCAGCAACTGAGACACTAAACGCGTCAAAAGACAGGAGGCGCATCTTGGATGCGGACACTGCTGCGCAGCACCAATTAGCCAGAGATCACGACTATATCTCACATCCAGAGCATAATACTGAATGGGGATACAGAGTAGTGACGTACCTGGCTGGTTACGTTTCACACAAGTTGCATACTAAGCCGATGTGTGAACAGTGCGCGGCAGCGTTGTTTGCATCTCGGCCACAGGGTAACACATACTCTTTCATTCAGAGAAAAAGTAGCGGATGGCTGAGCTGCCCATCAGAGAGAGAGAGAGAGTGTAATTAAAATCTGTCGTAATTCTGATTCTCTTGTTCGATTGCCATCGCACAGTAAAAACCTGTCATCAAATACTTTGTTAACTAACCCTGTGCATGAAGTTTCGGTTTCATTCCAGCAAAGAGATCTGTTTCTGGAGCTTCATGACCACATGTTTCCACTTGAGGATCATTATGTCCTTCTAGTGCAGAGCGTTGCAGGGTGTTTTTTAAACATAGGCTCTATCACGTAGGCAAGAAGGTCACAGAAAGCTTCCAGGATAGCAATGTGCGACAAATTTTTAGGAAGCTTACCCAGTTTAAGGGCCAGTAGCGGGCATATAGCTACAAGTTTCTTTCCGAAACTGTGAGGCAAAGGAATGCATGTCCAGTGGAGCATCATGTGGGAGAGAGGGGGAAGGGGTTATTATCATATCAGGAGGGTTCTGGCTATGTACTGTGGCCAGTAGTTTAATCTTGCAATAGTCATAACTCCTCAGTCTGAATCCTCTGCTAGTTTTTGCGGATAAATTTTTTGTTCAGCTCACACTCGTCAATGACTGGTTAGTAAACCCTGAACCCCCTTTATTTTTGTGCATAGCATTTACCATGTATATTTAACTATTGTTTTATTGCATGCTGATAATGTAAATAATGCCTCCTATATTTGCTTACTGGCCGTATTGGTTGGTCAAGAGCCCAAATAAATGTTTCTGACTATGCAACATGGTGTCACTGCTTTACTTTCACTATTATACATTTGGTCATGCACTAAACTTTGTGTAAACAGGCCCTGCAGGCCAGCACGAAGTGATGAAATCCTTTCAACAAGAGGTGGAGATTAAGGTAAGTCAACGGGGCCTCTTGCTGGTATGACCAAAAAGAACCATTTCTACATTAGTTCCTGCAGCAATATCTTGGGGATTTGTAAACAAGGTTGAGAAAGGTGGTGCAAGTTGCACAGCTAGGTCGTACCTACAATTACGATAGCGCGTTTCTCTCGGGCCGCACTGCCTCCCTGCACATAGATCAGATTACCACATCCTCTTATACACTCGGAGAGCTCGGAACCCCTCAAGGGGCGGTCCTTTCTCCCCTTTTCTTTAACGTTGCTCTCATCCCCCTAGCTCACTAACTGGCTCTAATCCCACACCTAAAGCATACCCTGTACGCTGATGATATTACCACATGGGCCACTCATGGCTCTGACGGGGAAATTGAGGAAGCTCTTCAGTTAGCAGCAGACACCATCTCCTCTCACGCGTCATCCATCGGGCTCGAATGTTCCCCATCCAAGTCCGCGCTCTTCCTATTTAGGCAAAATCTAGCGCTAACTCGCCCATCCAAATCAATTTAAAAGGATCCCCTATCCCCATCACACCCACCCTCCGCATCCTTGGCCTCCACTTGCAGGATTCTGGACGAAATGAACATACCCTTAAAAGGCTCAAGGCCTCCACGCAATCCGTGTTGCACCTTCTACGCCGAGTGTCCTCCCTTAAAAAGGGTTTAGACGAAGCGGACAACATGAAAGTAGTGCACGCATTTACGCTTAGCCGCATTCTGTACGCAACTCCATATCTCAAATTGAACCGAACGCGTGAACACAATGATCCGCCTTGCGACTAAGGCAGCCCTAAACCTACCTCGTAGCACTAGCACAGCCAAACTTCTTGCACTAGGCATGCATAGCACCATTCAGGAACTAGTTGACGCGCACCTTCAGACACAGTACCTTAGACTTGCCACGAGCGCCACTGGCTGCCATATACTCTCCTCCCTTCGCACCAACATACCCGCTAACCAGTCAACCCTTATACCCATCCCTCGACACATCCATACACCTCTCGTGAAACCCCTTCCTCGAAACGTCCATCCCCAATATCACATCCCTCGCCGTGTAGCTCGCGCTAATGCCCTCCATAAGTACTATGGGCAAGTCCACGATGCCGTTTGGGCAGATGCCGCATGTACAGCGCATGAAGCGGTAGCAGATGCCCACAATCCAACCCTACCTCACCCCCTAACTCACCGTCTTCCCTCGGGCTCTACGCCCGAGGAGGCAGAGGAGACCGCCATCGCCCTAGCCCTTGCACATTTGGACGCCCAATACATCTTCAGCGACTCCAAAACGGCTCTGTCCAACTTTGCCAGGGGCAGGATTCACGCCCCTGCCTGGCAATTGTTGAACATCCCTACCCAAAATTTACCGCGCAGGGTAGAGCTTCAGTGGGTGCCGGCTCACTCTGGGAACCCTGGAAACGAGGCTGCCGATAAATTGGCCCGAGGTCTGATTTGCCGGGCCCAGGACAGTCTCGATCCAGGATTCTCGAGGGAGCGGGCGCACACCTTTGCGGAGCTCATGCAAATACCCCGTTTGGACCGTCGGACTTACCCTCCTCCCCACCCCTCTCTTACGCACTCCCAACAGATCCTCTTCAGACGCCTCCAGACCCGCTCTCTGTCATCCCCTCAGCTTTTATCCCACTATTGCGGCACATCCCCTGCATGCTCCCTATGTGGTGACCCCCACGCCACACTCTCTCATATCCTTTTCGGCTGCCCTGCTGACCCTCCCCCGTGGGGACAGCACGCCATCTCGAGCTGGGAGGACTGGGAGGTCCTGCTTATGTCTGCAGACCCGACATCGCAGCTTGCTGCGGTGACTCGGGCTCCCGACGTCATGTCCCGGCATGACCTACCTGATGCAGTGCGGGACCGCGCAGTGGCCCAGGGACCCAGCTGGGTCTAAAACTCACTTGCTGAATAAAGTTTTTCTGTCTGTCTGTCTGTCGGCTACGCTGTGTCGTTTATTCTGAACATGCATATATGTTAGCCCAGTTGAAATTTATCGGCTGAATGAGAATACTGACTAGGTGAGCACCATTGAGGTTATGCTGCAGAATAACTGCATGACAGAGCTGGGTTTGGTCCGACAGTGTAGCTGTGGGGTTAACAATTAATAACCCCATGCGACTGAAGCCGAGTTGCATGCGCGCGTATTATACAGGGCTCGTGTGGTCTCGCGCTCATGGCAGCGGCGCATTCAGAGAGGTTTTTCACTTAATCTATATATACATAGTGTCGCAGTGCTAAACGCGCACTGTGCGAATACTACTTGGGGGGGGGGGGGCGCCTGCGCTCCGGACGACACGGATTTATAAGCTTGGTATTGACTGTCGTATACCATCTCCGAGTGAAATTCCAGCGAGAATAAGCGAGCGTAACAGAGACAAGCATTTTACTGTGAGCGTTTAGCGTTGCAGCAGTCGGTACAGCGCAATTAGTATTTACACCAAAGCGCAAGGCGATCCATTTCAGACACAGATGATCGTGCGAATGCAATGGGATCAAGTGCAGAGCGCTGAGCCGTTGCGGGCTGCAGTGGCCGGACGACCGTTGTTTTAAGGGCTTCGAGAAATAAGGTGCCTCAAAAGCGCGCAACCCGCCGCAGTCGTTTCCCTCGCACGGGCGTAGAGCCGCCGGCAGCCCTTCCGACGCCGAGGAATACGATCGCAAAAGCGTGCTTTTGACACACAGCAAGGCAACGTGGAAAACGCTGAAAGCCTCTGCACGTCTGCATAGTTCGAAAGGATGCAGTAGGCTGCTGAAGAAAGCAACGGCTCGGTGCCGCACAGCCCAATCGCTCCGCATCACCGCACTAACTTTGACGAGAAAAATTGCCGCTAAACGGCGATTCGACACATCCAGAAGTAATCCTCAATGAGTGCGTACCGCTGCGAGGCGAGACGACTTTCAGGCGCAAGGCAAAGCCGAGCACTACACCTCGAAAGCCCACTCGCCGCCACCGAGAAAAAAAACTCGGGCTACTCGCACCCACCGCTCCCGGGCCCTTTGCAATAATGACGCAGTACGCTGTTGTTAGTGGCCCAATTTTTCATAGCAAAAACGACAACTTTGCTAATGGCCCGACTTTCTAAGCCTAAATTTTGGCATTACTTCCACCACACTTTTAACACTGCAGTGCCTGGTGACACGCTGACACGGGAGTGTCACCAGGCTCTGTCTTTAACTGTCGTAAGTGGTTCTGGTTGTTGGCGGAAAATTTGTGTGCAGGGCGTGCAACTGTTTCTTCGAGAACACCTTCGCTGCACTGCACAGGGTAGGGGGAGGGGAGTTAAAGAGATAGAATAGAGGACGGATCAGGAGGCGGAAAGGGCGGCAAGTGCACGGTAGAATGCGGCACGAAAAGCGCGATACACAGGCACGAGAAACAGTGGGCGGGCACACATTGCGAAGCGCGCACTGGTGTGAGTCAGAAGACGCCGATGCACTCATTGATCACAGTATGTTTCTAAATGCAGGACGAGGGGAAGTGGAGACGCCAAAGAGTCTCTTGAAAGGGGTTTGCTGGCACACACAATGTAGCGCGCGATGGTGAAAATTCAGCACACTGGAGCACAATGCACAGGTTTGTGTTCACAGCATGCAGCACCAAGAACTAGGGTGACACTAGATGCGCCTGCGAAGGCATGCCTCATCGACGAAGGAGACGAGAGCGGACAGGGCAGCTTTCCTTTTGTGTGGCGATGCCTCAGGGAAGACTAGGTCGCCGGCAGTGGCAGACGGCAGGCCGAGCTTGCTGTATTCGGCGCGCATTATGGAGCGCACGTTAGCATGAGCGGGGCATTCACAGAGCAGGTGCTCAACTGTTTCTGTCTCTGCGCAGTCAATACAGTTTGTGTCGGCCTCTCCCATGAGGCGGTGGCGTCGGTCTGCCGTGAAGACACAACCGATCCTGATGCGCAGGAGTAAAGAGTATGCCGCGCGTCCGAAGGCAAGGTATGGGACAGGCCTTGGGAGCTTGCCGGATGCGACGCGGGGGTCTGGGTGGCAAAGTGCAACCTTGTGGCGCAGTATGTGACGCGCTGCGTCAAAGGCCGAGATAGCCTCACAAACTGGAGCTGCTGGGTTGGAGTGGGCTGCCTTGGCGAGTCGGTCAGCAGCTTCGTTTCCTGGCACTCCCACATGGGATGGCACCAACTGCAACAAAATATCACAGCCGCGCGCACTGAGCGTACACAGTTTGTGGTGTCGCTGCTTAAAGATTACGCGTTATAAATATTACGTAACAGCACACGGTGAAGGCCGAGAGCACGGTGTAAGGATAGGTGTACCAACGGCGCCGCTTGCCTTGTGCTCCGGACGTTGCGCGAGTAGTCTCGCGGTTTTGCTGCCCGCTGATAGATGGCGGAACACGACAACAAGCCTCAAACCAGCGCCGGGTGGATACAACTTAAGAGACTCCGCCATTTTGAATCCCACTGGCCTCTCCCATGTACCGCAAAATGCTCGACTGGTAGCCCAGTGTAGTTCTCGTTGCAAAAGGCCGTTCAAGTTAAAGCACTTTGAAGCGCAAGCATTATTTACTTTGGCGCATTTGATCTAAGGAAAACTTACCTTTGCAACTTTGAACAGAGGGCACTTCGAAAGCAACAACTTCTTCCAATTTGCTAAGTTGTGTTTGTTTTTCCATTGGTATATAAAGTTGAATGCAAGAGAGATGAAATGTTTAATTGTCTGAAGCAACCCTGCTAGCAGCAGAAGTACGAACGTCCCACGTATCTATCTGCTTAAAATCTATTTTTGTTTCCAGAAGTAAAAACAAACTAATAGCAACACAAAAACAGACAATATTTTCGGTAAAACGTACCTTTGCAACTTTTATCAGAGGCCACAAGTGGACTACAACTTCGTACGAAGGGTTATTTTAGTTTTGTTTCTCCATATGTTATACAAATTTTTCTTCAAGAGAGATAGCAAGCCAAATTGCCTGAAGCAATCTACCTCCGAAAGGCACGAATTATTTGCAGTAATAAAAAAAACGATTAATAGCAAACTAAACGCAAACATTATTTGCGTTGGCGGATTTGATATAAAAAATACTTACCTTTGCAACTTTCAAAAGAGGACACTTGCAAAGCAACAACTTCTTGCTATGTGCTATGTCATGTTTGTCTCTCCATGTATTTTACAAAGTAAAATACAAGATTGATGACAACTTCAATTGTCTGAAGCAGCCGTACTTACAGCAGTAGTCCAAGCTTCCCTCGTATTCTGCCTACTTAAATTCCATTTCATTTAAAGTAAATTAAACTAATAGCAAAACAAAAACAAACATTAGTTAGTTTGGCACATTTTATTGAAAAGAAAATTCGTACCTATGCAACGTTTAACAGGGGGCACTTGCAACGCTACAACTTCTTGCTAACGTGTAATTTAGGTTTGTTTCTCCACCTGTTATACAAGCTTTTATGCAAGAGAGATGACATGCTAAATTCCCTGAAGCAACGTGCTCGCAAAAATTGCATTTTAATTTGCATTACAAAAAAAAAACTAATCGCAAAATTAAACGCAACCATTACTCATGTTGGCGCAATTGATTGTCTTGAATAAACAGCGCGAACAAAGACGTCGTCTTTGTTCGCGCTGTTTATTCAAGATGCTTAACCAACTAGCCCGCCAAAACGCGTTAACGCAATTGATTGAAAAAAGTACTTCAATCTGTATTCCGGGTCTTTCGGTTATGTGCGCTTGTAATTACGGCGCTGTCAAGCTGTTTCAATTCCCGCTAATGAATTTTCACGGCCAAACCTCAAGAAAACTTTCTCTGTCCTGTGTTCGTCCCTTTATTTAATTTGCCTCTCTATTGTAAGGGACCCTGCACAGCAATTATTAATTGACACATTGGAGAAAATTCACAACAGGGCAGCAAGATTCGTCTCGGGCAGGTACGGGCGTAGGGATAGTGAATAATGTCTTGACGTGGGAAAGTCTTGCCGCTTCTAAACGACATGACCATTCTTGTAAAATTCGCGAGTACCGTCACGAACTTGTTCGCGAATTCATTTTTGGTTGAAACTTTGCAACAGTGGAATCGACTTTCGGAGGTCCTAGTGTGCGCTGTAAACGAAGACGTGTTTTCTGCCAATCCGGGACCATGCTATACTGCTATAACACCTTCGGGCAATGCGGGGTAATTAAAAGACTAGCGCATATAACAGAGACACAGACAAAGAAGTAGACAGGACGAGCGCTCGTCCTGTCTACTTCTTTGTCTGTGTCTCTGTTATATGCGCTAGTCTTTTAATTCATGATGAAACACCAACTAGCCCAGCTTTCCGCCTTGATTGCGGGGTAATTCTTGAATAAAAATTCAAGTGCGAACTTTTCGGCGTGCGTCGTCTGTTCGCGCTTAAGTTTGGGCAGTGGTTTAGGACGCTTCATTCACTCGCTGCAAGTTGGCCTGTTATATATTGTCGCAGCGCGAGTTGCTACAGCGCGGAGCTGAATATTTGATGTACCAGCACCGGCTGCCCAACATTACGAGCGACCGCTTTTTGTAAATGGCTGCGAAGAGAGCTTATATCATGCAAATCCTTGGAGGAATATCGGTACTTTTTAAACACCTGTTGCGCCGGATCAGTGGTACTTAGCCGACGACTCGGGTTCAATAACGCGGCCGCGCGTTTCGATGAAGGCGAAATTTAAGACAGGAATGTGCTGTGAAATATCAGACTCTCAGGTGGTCGAAATTAATCCAGAGCCCTTCACTACGGCGTCCCTCATCGACAACGTGCCCCACAATTTACAATTTTTTGCACATTTTCTAGACATCGCAGAGCTTTCATGTACACTGCATCGGAGCTGCAAGGGTTTCTTGCTGCGCGGTATCACGTGAGCTGCCTTTGGCTACAAGCAAGGTACACTGCATTTTAGTTTCTGTGCTAAAATTGGTACATGCGGCACGTTGAGTTCTTCCTCTAGAAAGTTTTGTGTGCTTACCAGCTTCACAACCTTTCCTAGTCACACAGTCTGCTTTCCTGTCGGTACATGCCCCTGTCAGAATTAACTGCTTTTGTTCAATATTTGCTATGGCTTAGGGCATATAATTTATTCCAGAAACTTCCATGCTAAACAACTGTCTCAAGCTACTAAATTTCAATGCGGCTGTAATACAAAAATGCAACAGCATGACAAATGTCTTGCATTTTCAGTGCTACTGTTTTCTTTTTGACGCACATATTATGCCTTAGCAAGCATGCACCGAGACTATGTGGCTGAAAACCTCTACTAATGTGCGTTCAGGGCCTTATGGGCAAGTGACACAGCAACTATGCCAAAGTCCACTTACTGAAGCTTTGGTGCATGTATGAGAACCTTGCTCACACACACGCAGAATTAACCAAACATAAATATGCACTGCAATGCATTTCAGAGACTGCATGGTGGTGCGGGACATTGCATGCCATATGTATATCCGTTGCAGCTCCGAATGTTACGAATTCCTGTTTTTGATTTCCCAATGCTGGTTGCTACATTTCGTAGATAAAAAAGAAAGTACTAAAATAAATGCTTTGTTTTATAGGGTCCTTAGAAATATTCAGTAGATTCAGAATGTAATATCAATGTTGCTTCCCATCAAGGCAGAGGGCCCTTGCAGAGGTAATAGAATATCGTTTTGTGAGTTGCACAGTGAATTATACATTCTTCTTTTTTCCACGGTATTAATTTGTTTGAAAATGTTTGAGATGTTGTTAAAGTAAAAAAAACCTTTTCACATGGGTAATTGCTGTTTGTACCCCAACAGAATTATCTTTTTTTTGGTTTCCATGTGCTGTCTGGGGAAGCTAACTGCCATTCTTTAAATTATATGCGTGCTGATTATGGCTGATATACTGTGACATTTCTTTTCTGTTAGGTAAGCTTCAATAGGAAAATTAATCTTCAGACAATGGACACGATGTGAGCAAAATTACAAGCTGTCACTACAAAATGATCTTCTGTATACTGTATACTTCTCTTAATCTGGCAAAGGATATCTTTGCAATTAAATAATGCCCTTTTAACATCAATTTGTGCAGGGAATGTTGCCTCCACAAACTTCGAGTTCTGTTCAAACACCAGAAAAGAGAAAACAAGCGGTGGTAAGTAAGGCAGGCAGGCAAGGTTAACCTGAAAACAACATACAACACCAGAGCTTTCACATGTGTGTGTGTGAATGGCTTATTTCTGGCATGTTTTTATTACTGCAACCCATTTACAGCGCATAGGTAAGGGGTCTTGAGTGACTGGATCAGCTTGATTTTACACCCATGACTCTTGCTAACACATTTAAAACATTTGTATGCCTTTTTTTTTTTTTATCAATAAACCAATCAATTTTTTAGTGTGTGAGTGTCCTCCACATCAAGCTGAGGGGGAGGCCCTGCCAGATCTCTCGGCTTGGAAATGGGTGTCCAGCAACACAAGCAATGGCGAGTGCAATGGAAATTTTTGTTCCTACACCTCAGTGCGAACCTCCTGCATGTTTGTTCCCTCTGAAGAAAGTACATGTGGCTGGAACCGGGCAGCTTGTGATTGTAGGTGACTAAATTTTGATTCTGCTTTATAGGTTGACACTCCGGAGAAAGCTTTCTTGAGAGCACGTGCAGCAAAGTTTGCCTCGGAGCGCATAAAGACTCGAAAGCAGATCAAGCGGCTGCAGCAGTCTAGGAGAAGACCGCAGAAAAAAAAAAAAAAAACGCTTGAATTGAAGGCTGTGCTTCACATGATACATAGGCAAAACATCGTGCTGAAGGATCAGGTGGCCATGCTTGACACCCTTGGAATAGCCAATCAACTCCTCCCTAAAAGACAGATATCCAAGCGCTCTGGCCGGGACGTGCCGAGGCAATTTTCACCTGAGCTCAGGGCCTTTGCGCTGGCACTCAATTTCTACTCGCCACGAGCATACAATTACGCGAGACAGGTCTTCGACACCTGCTTGCCCCACCAAAGAACACTGCAAGAGTGGTAAATGCTGGCTTTTTAACTGAGGCATTCAATGCTGTAAAAATGAAATGCACCGAGATGAGCAGCCGAGGCCACCAAACTGCATGCAGTCTGATCACTGATGAAATGTCAATCAGGCAGCAGGTTCAGTGGAAAAAGGGCACAGGAGTTGATGGTGACTGCCTGCCACAGGCAAAAGCTGCTTTTTGTTGCAATGGCAATAGCCATTAACGGACGGTGGAAGCTGCCGCCAGGATACTTTTTTGTAGATGGTCTTGTCGGCGAGCAGTGAGCTAATTTAGTGATATACACAAAGCCTGCTTCTTGCCCACGATGCTGGGGCAATGGTTGTAGCTCTAACATGCGCTGGAGCTCCAGCAAATACAGCCATGTCACAGGAGCTGGGCTGCCGCTTCAAAAATGTAGACCAACTGAAGACGACAATCTCTCATCCTGCCACCCAAAAACCAGCGGTATGTTAAAACTTGTCACAAATGCTCTATCGCACAAAAAATCAACAAGGGAAACACGGTGGCATGGCAGCATATTGAGCGGCTACATAGTTTGCAACAAAAAGAAGGGCTTCACTTGGCCAACAAGCTGCACAGAGCGCATATTGAATGGCAGGGGCAGCCGAGGAAGGTCAGGCGTGCGACCCAAGCTACGAGCACTTCTGCAGCCACAACACATGCTGAATGTTGAGTGCTCAAAGTAGAAGGTTTTGCCGACTCACAGCCAAGTGAAGAATTTTTGAGGTGCATTAACAATACCTTTGATGCGTAAAATTGAAGGAGCATACAGCAAAAGGGTTTCAAGAAAGTTTTAAATGAGTGAAATTTCAAAGATGAAGCCATGTTTAGAGCCTCCATCAATTACCTGTCATCACTGAAGAAGTCTACCAGTGGCCACAGCATGATTGAGACGGCACAAAAAACGGGATTTTTAGATTTCATCAGATGTATGAAAAGCTTACTTGCACTCTACAATATCACTGTCATGGAAAAGAAAGTCCTCAAATATACATCGGAACACAAAATTTGTCAAGACTGCTGGAACTTTTTTTCAGACTTGTCAGGTCCCACGGAGGCCACAACGACCACCCAACTACTGTACAGTTTCGTGCTGCTTTCAGAAAAGTAGTAGTTCACAATGAGCTCGCTGATGTAGCAACAGGAAACTGCTTACCTTTAGAAAGTGCAGCAATCTTGTCCTGCGGTAGTGCTATTATTGCTTCAGCAACTGAGACACTAAACGCGTCAAAAGACAGGAGGCGCATCTTGGATGCGGACACTGCTGCGCAGCACCAATTAGCCAGAGATCACGACTATATCTCACATCCAGAGCATAATACTGAATGGGGATACAGAGTAGTGACGTACCTGGCTGGTTACGTTTCACACAAGTTGCATACTAAGCCGATGTGTGAACAGTGCGCGGCAGCGTTGTTTGCATCTCGGCCACAGGGTAACACATACTCTTTCATTCAGAGAAAAAGTAGCGGATGGCTGAGCTGCCCATCAGAGAGAGAGAGAGAGTGTAATTAAAATCTGTCGTAATTCTGATTCTCTTGTTCGATTGCCATCGCACAGTAAAAACCTGTCATCAAATACTTTGTTAACTAACCCTGTGCATGAAGTTTCGGTTTCATTCCAGCAAAGAGATCTGTTTCTGGAGCTTCATGACCACATGTTTCCACTTGAGGATCATTATGTCCTTCTAGTGCAGAGCGTTGCAGGGTGCTTTTTAAACATAGGCTCTATCACGTAGGCAAGAAGGTCACAGAAAGCTTCCAGGATAGCAATGTGCGACAAATTTTTAGGAAGCTTACCCAGTTTAAGGGCCAGTAGCGGGCATATAGCTACAAGTTTCTTTCCGAAACTGTGAGGCAAAGGAATGCATGTCCAGTGGAGCATCATGTGGGAGAGAGGGGGAAGGGGTTATTATCATATCAGGAGGGTTCTGGCTATGTACTGTGGCCAGTAGTTTAATCTTGCAATAGTCATAACTCCTCAGTCTGAATCCTCTGCTAGTTTTTGCGGATAAATTTTTTGTTCAGCTCACACTCGTCAATGACTGGTTAGTAAACCCTGAACCCCCTTTATTTTTGTGCATAGCATTTACCATGTATATTTAACTATTGTTTTATTGCATGCTGATAATGTAAATAATGCCTCCTATATTTGCTTACTGGCCGTATTGGTTGGTCAAGAGCCCAAATAAATGTTTCTGACTATGCAACATGGTGTCACTGCTTTACTTTCACTATTATACATTTGGTCATGCACTAAACTTTGTGTAAACAGGCCCTGCAGGCCAGCACGAAGTGATGAAATCCTTTCAACAAGAGGTGGAGATTAAGGTAAGTCAACGGGGCCTCTTGCTGGTATGACCAAAAAGAACCATTTCTACATTAGTTCCTGCAGCAATATCTTGGGGATTTGTAAACAAGGTTGAGAAAGGTGGTGCAAGTTGCACAGCTAGGTCGTACCTACAATTACGATAGCGCGTTTCTCTCGGGCCGCACTGCCTCCCTGCACATAGATCAGATTACCACATCCTCTTATACACTCGGAGAGCTCGGAACCCCTCAAGGGGCGGTCCTTTCTCCCCTTTTCTTTAACGTTGCTCTCATCCCCCTAGCTCACTAACTGGCTCTAATCCCACACCTAAAGCATACCCTGTACGCTGATGATATTACCACATGGGCCACTCATGGCTCTGACGGGGAAATTGAGGAAGCTCTTCAGTTAGCAGCAGACACCATCTCCTCTCACGCGTCATCCATCGGGCTCGAATGTTCCCCATCCAAGTCCGCGCTCTTCCTATTTAGGCAAAATCTAGCGCTAACTCGCCCATCCAAATCAATTTAAAAGGATCCCCTATCCCCATCACACCCACCCTCCGCATCCTTGGCCTCCACTTGCAGGATTCTGGACGAAATGAACATACCCTTAAAAGGCTCAAGGCCTCCACGCAATCCGTGTTGCACCTTCTACGCCGAGTGTCCTCCCTTAAAAAGGGTTTAGACGAAGCGGACAACATGAAAGTAGTGCACGCATTTACGCTTAGCCGCATTCTGTACGCAACTCCATATCTCAAATTGAACCGAACGCGTGAACACAATGATCCGCCTTGCGACTAAGGCAGCCCTAAACCTACCTCGTAGCACTAGCACAGCCAAACTTCTTGCACTAGGCATGCATAGCACCATTCAGGAACTAGTTGACGCGCACCTTCAGACACAGTACCTTAGACTTGCCACGAGCGCCACTGGCTGCCATATACTCTCCTCCCTTCGCACCAACATACCCGCTAACCAGTCAACCCTTATACCCATCCCTCGACACATCCATACACCTCTCGTGAAACCCCTTCCTCGAAACGTCCATCCCCAATATCACATCCCTCGCCGTGTAGCTCGCGCTAATGCCCTCCATAAGTACTATGGGCAAGTCCACGATGCCGTTTGGGCAGATGCCGCATGTACAGCGCATGAAGCGGTAGCAGATGCCCACAATCCAACCCTACCTCACCCCCTAACTCACCGTCTTCCCTCGGGCTCTACGCCCGAGGAGGCAGAGGAGACCGCCATCGCCCTAGCCCTTGCACATTTGGACGCCCAATACATCTTCAGCGACTCCAAAACGGCTCTGTCCAACTTTGCCAGGGGCAGGATTCACGCCCCTGCCTGGCAATTGTTGAACATCCCTACCCAAAATTTACCGCGCAGGGTAGAGCTTCAGTGGGTGCCGGCTCACTCTGGGAACCCTGGAAACGAGGCTGCCGATAAATTGGCCCGAGGTCTGATTTGCCGGGCCCAGGACAGTCTCGATCCAGGATTCTCGAGGGAGCGGGCGCACACCTTTGCGGAGCTCATGCAAATACCCCGTTTGGACCGTCGGACTTACCCTCCTCCCCACCCCTCTCTTACGCACTCCCAACAGATCCTCTTCAGACGCCTCCAGACCCGCTCTCTGTCATCCCCTCAGCTTTTATCCCACTACTGCGGCACATCCCCTGCATGCTCCCTATGTGGTGACCCCCACGCCACACTCTCTCATATCCTTTTCGGCTGCCCTGCTGACCCTCCCCCGTGGGGACAGCACGCCATCTCGAGCTGGGAGGACTGGGAGGTCCTGCTTATGTCTGCAGACCCGACATCGCAGCTTGCTGCGGTGACTCGGGCTCCCGACGTCATGTCCCGGCATGACCTACCTGATGCAGTGCGGGACCGCGCAGTGGCCCAGGGACCCAGCTGGGTCTAAAACTCACTTGCTGAATAAAGTTTTTCTGTCTGTCTGTCGGCTACGCTGTGTCGTTTATTCTGAACATGCATATATGTTAGCCCAGTTGAAATTTATCGGCTGAATGAGAATACTGACTAGGTGAGCACCATTGAGGTTATGCTGCAGAATAACTGCATGACAGAGCTGGGTTTGGTCCGACAGTGTAGCTGTGGGGTTAACAATTAATAACCCCATGCGACTGAAGCCGAGTTGCATGCGCGCGTATTATACAGGGCTCGTGTGGTCTCGCGCTCATGGCAGCGGCGCATTCAGAGAGGTTTTTCACTTAATCTATATATACATAGTGTCGCAGTGCTAAACGCGCACTGTGCGAATACTACTTGGGGGGGGGGGGGGGGCGCCTGCGCTCCGGACGACACGGATTTATAAGCTTGGTATTGACTGTCGTATACCATCTCCGAGTGAAATTCCAGCGAGAATAAGCGAGCGTAACAGAGACAAGCATTTTACTGTGAGCGTTTAGCGTTGCAGCAGTCGGTACAGCGCAATTAGTATTTACACCAAAGCGCAAGGCGATCCATTTCAGACACAGATGATCGTGCGAATGCAATGGGATCAAGTGCAGAGCGCTGAGCCGTTGCGGGCTGCAGTGGCCGGACGACCGTTGTTTTAAGGGCTTCGAGAAATAAGGTGCCTCAAAAGCGCGCAACCCGCCGCAGTCGTTTCCCTCGCACGGGCGTAGAGCCGCCGGCAGCCCTTCCGACGCCGAGGAATACGATCGCAAAAGCGTGCTTTTGACACACAGCAAGGCAACGTGGAAAACGCTGAAAGCCTCTGCACGTCTGCATAGTTCGAAAGGATGCAGTAGGCTGCTGAAGAAAGCAACGGCTCGGTGCCGCACAGCCCAATCGCTCCGCATCACCGCACTAACTTTGACGAGAAAAATTGCCGCTAAACGGCGATTCGACACATCCAGAAGTAATCCTCAATGAGTGCGTACCGCTGCGAGGCGAGACGACTTTCAGGCGCAAGGCAAAGCCGAGCACTACACCTCGAAAGCCCACTCGCCGCCACCGAGAAAAAAAACTCGGGCTACTCGCACCCACCGCTCCCGGGCCCTTTGCAATAATGACGCAGTACGCTGTTGTTAGTGGCCCAATTTTTCATAGCAAAAACGACAACTTTGCTAATGGCCCGACTTTCTAAGCCTAAATTTTGGCATTACTTCCACCACACTTTTAACACTGCAGTGCCTGGTGACACGCTGACACGGGAGTGTCACCAGGCTCTGTCTTTAACTGTCGTAAGTGGTTCTGGTTGTTGGCGGAAAATTTGTGTGCAGGGCGTGCAACTGTTTCTTCGAGAACACCTTCGCTGCACTGCACAGGGTAGGGGGAGGGGAGTTAAAGAGATAGAATAGAGGACGGATCAGGAGGCGGAAAGGGCGGCAAGTGCACGGTAGAATGCGGCACGAAAAGCGCGATACACAGGCACGAGAAACAGTGGGCGGGCACACATTGCGAAGCGCGCACTGGTGTGAGTCAGAAGACGCCGATGCACTCATTGATCACAGTATGTTTCTAAATGCAGGACGAGGGGAAGTGGAGACGCCAAAGAGTCTCTTGAAAGGGGTTTGCTGGCACACACAATGTAGCGCGCGATGGTGAAAATTCAGCACACTGGAGCACAATGCACAGGTTTGTGTTCACAGCATGCAGCACCAAGAACTAGGGTGACACTAGATGCGCCTGCGAAGGCATGCCTCATCGACGAAGGAGACGAGAGCGGACAGGGCAGCTTTCCTTTTGTGTGGCGATGCCTCAGGGAAGACTAGGTCGCCGGCAGTGGCAGACGGCAGGCCGAGCTTGCTGTATTCGGCGCGCATTATGGAGCGCACGTTAGCATGAGCGGGGCATTCACAGAGCAGGTGCTCAACTGTTTCTGTCTCTGCGCAGTCAATACAGTTTGTGTCGGCCTCTCCCATGAGGCGGTGGCGTCGGTCTGCCGTGAAGACACAACCGATCCTGATGCGCAGGAGTAAAGAGTATGCCGCGCGTCCGAAGGCAAGGTATGGGACAGGCCTTGGGAGCTTGCCGGATGCGACGCGGGGGTCTGGGTGGCAAAGTGCAACCTTGTGGCGCAGTATGTGACGCGCTGCGTCAAAGGCCGAGATAGCCTCACAAACTGGAGCTGCTGGGTTGGAGTGGGCTGCCTTGGCGAGTCGGTCAGCAGCTTCGTTTCCTGGCACTCCCACATGGGATGGCACCAACTGCAACAAAATATCACAGCCGCGCGCACTGAGCGTACACAGTTTGTGGTGTCGCTGCTTAAAGATTACGCGTTATAAATATTACGTAACAGCACACGGTGAAGGCCGAGAGCACGGTGTAAGGATAGGTGTACCAACGGCGCCGCTTGCCTTGTGCTCCGGACGTTGCGCGAGTAGTCTCGCGGTTTTGCTGCCCGCTGATAGATGGCGGAACACGACAACAAGCCTCAAACCAGCGCCGGGTGGATACAACTTAAGAGACTCCGCCATTTTGAATCCCACTGGCCTCTCCCATGTACCGCAAAATGCTCGACTGGTAGCCCAGTGTAGTTCTCGTTGCAAAAGGCCGTTCAAGTTAAAGCACTTTGAAGCGCAAGCATTATTTACTTTGGCGCATTTGATCTAAGGAAAACTTACCTTTGCAACTTTGAACAGAGGGCACTTCGAAAGCAACAACTTCTTCCAATTTGCTAAGTTGTGTTTGTTTTTCCATTGGTATATAAAGTTGAATGCAAGAGAGATGAAATGTTTAATTGTCTGAAGCAACCCTGCTAGCAGCAGAAGTACGAACGTCCCACGTATCTATCTGCTCAAATTCTATTTTTGTTTCCAGAAGTAAAAACAAACTAATAGCAACACAAAAACAGACAATATTTTCGGTAAAACATACCTTTGCAACTTTTATCTGAGGCCACAAGCAGGACTACAACTTCGTACGAAGGGTTATTTTAGTTTTGTTTCTCCATATGTTATACAAATTTTTCTTCAAGAGAGATAGCAAGCCAAATTGCCTGAAGCAATCTACCTCCGAAAGGCACGAATTATTTGCAGTAATAAAAAAAACGATTAATAGCAAACTAAACGCAAACAATATTTGCGTTGGCGGATTTGATATAAAAAATACTTACCTTTGCAACTTTCAAAAGAGGACACTTGCAAAGCAACAACTTCTTGCTATGTGCTATGTCATGTTTGTCTCTCCATGTATTTTACAAAGTAAAATACAAGATTGATGACAACTTCAATTGTCTGAAGCAGCCGTACTTACAGCAGTAGTCCAAGCTTCCCTCGTATTCTGCCTACTTAAATTCCATTTTATTTAAAGTAAATTAAACTAGTAGCAAAACAAAAACAAACATTAGTTAGTTTGGCACATTTTATTGAAAAGAAAATTCGTACCTATGCAACGTTTAACAGGGGGCACTTGCAACGCTACAACTTCTTGCTAACGTGTAATTTAGGTTTGTTTCTCCACCTGTTATACAAGCTTTTATGCAAGAGAGATGACATGCTAAATTCCCTGAAGCAACGTACTCGCAAAAATTGCATTTTAATTTGCATTACAAAAAAAAAAAACTAATCGCAAAATTAAACGCAACCATTACTCATGTTGGCGCAATTGATTGTCTTGAATAAACAGCGCGAACAAAGACGTCGTCTTTGTTCGCGCTGTTTATTCAAGATGCTTAACCAACTAGCCCGCCAAAACGCGTTAACGCAATTGATTGAAAAAAGTACTTCAATCTGTATTCCGGGTCTTTCGGTTATGTGCGCTTGTAATTACGGCGCTGTCAAGCTGTTTCAATTCCCGCTAATGAATTTTCACGGCCAAACCTCAAGAAAACTTTCTCTGTCCTGTGTTCGTCCCTTTATTTAATATGCCTCTCTATTGTAAGGGACCCTGCACAGCAATTATTAATTGACACATTGGAGAAAATTCACAACAGGGCAGCAAGATTCGTCTCGGGCAGGTACGGGCGCAGGGATAGTGAATAATGTCTTGACGTGGGAAAGTCTTGCCGCTTCTAAACGACATGACCATTCTTGTAAAATTCGCGAGTACCGTCACGAACTTGTTCGCGAATTCATTTTTGGTTGAAACTTTGCAACAGTGGAATCGACTTTCGGAGGTCCTAGTGTGCGCTGTAAACGAAGACGTGTTTTCTGCCAATCCGGGACCATGCTATACTGCTATAACACCTTCGGGCAATGCGGGGTAATTCTTGAATAAAAATTCAAGTGCGAACTTTTCGGCGTGCGTCGTCTGTTCGCGCTTAAGTTTGGGCAGTGGTTTAGGACGCTTCATTCACTCGCTGCAAGTTGGCCTGTTATATATTGTCGCAGCGCGAGTTGCTACAGCGCGGAGCTGAATATTTGATGTACCAGCACCGGCTGCCCAACATTACGAGCGACCGCTTTTTGTAAATGGCTGCGAAGAGAGCTTATATCATGCAAATCCTTGGAGGAATATCGGTACTTTTTAAACACCTGTTGCGCCGGATCAGTGGTACTTAAGAGCGCTCGAGGCGACCGAGCCGACGACTCGGGTTCAATAACGCGGCCGCGCGTTTCGATGAAGGCGAAATTTAAGACAGGAATGTGCTGTGAAATATCAGACTCTCAGGTGGTCGAAATTAATCCAGAGCCCTTCACTACGGCGTCCCTCATCGACAACGTGCCCCACAATTTACAATTTTTTGCACATTTTCTAGACATCGCAGAGCTTTCATGTACACTGCATCGGAGCTGCAAGGGTTTCTTGCTGCGCGGTATCACGTGAGCTGCCTTTGGCTGCAAGCAAGGTACACTGCATTTTAGTTTCTGTGCTAAAATTGGTACATGCGGCACGTTGAGTTCTTCCTCTAGAAAGTTTTGTGTGCTTACCAGCTTCACAACCTTTCCTAGTCACACAGTCTGCTTTCCTGTCGGTACATGCCCCTGTCAGAATTAACTGCTTTTGTTCAATATTTGCTATGGCTTAGGGCATATAATTTATTCCAGAAACTTCCATGCTAAACAACTGTCTCAAGCTACTAAATTTCAATGCGGCTGTAATACAAAAATGCAACAGCATGACAAATGTCTTGCATTTTCAGTGCTACTGTTTTCTTTTTGACGCACATATTATGCCTTAGCAAGCATGCACCGAGACTATGTGGCTGAAAACCTCTACTAATGTGCGTTCAGGGCCTTATGGGCAAGTGACACAGCAACTATGCCAAAGTCCACTTACTGAAGCTTTGGTGCATGTATGAGAACCTTGCTCACACACACGCAGAATTAACCAAACATAAATATGCACTGCAATGCATTTCAGAGACTGCATGGTGGTGCGGGACATTGCATGCCATATGTATATCCGTTGCAGCTCCGAATGTTACGAATTCCTGTTTTTGATTTCCCAATGCTGGTTGCTACATTTCGTAGATAAAAAAGAAAGTACTAAAATAAATGCTTTGTTTTATAGGGTCCTTAGAAATATTCAGTAGATTCAGAATGTAATATCAATGTTGCTTCCCATCAAGGCAGAGGGCCCTTGCAGAGGTAATAGAATATCGTTTTGTGAGTTGCACAGTGAATTATACATTCTTCTTTTTTCCACGGTATTAATTTGTTTGAAAATGTTTGAGATGTTGTTAAAGTAAAAAAACCTTTTCACATGGGTAATTGCTGTTTGTACCCCAACAGAATTATCTTTTTTTTGGTTTCCATGTGCTGTCTGGGGAAGCTAACTGCCATTCTTTAAATTATATGCGTGCTGATTATGGCTGATATACTGTGACATTTCTTTTCTGTTAGGTAAGCTTCAATAGGAAAATTAATCTTCAGACAATGGACACGATGTGAGCAAAATTACAAGCTGTCACTACAAAATGATCTTCTGTATACCGTATACTTCTCTTAATCTGGCAAAGGATATCTTTGCAATTAAATAATGCCCTTTTAACATCAATTTGTGCAGGGAATGTTGCCTCCACAAACTTCGAGTTCTGTTCAAACACCAGAAAAGAGAAAACAAGCGGTGGTAAGTAAGGCAGGCAGGCAAGGTTAACCTGAAAACAACATACAACACCAGAGCTTTCACATGTGTGTGTGTGAATGGCTTATTTCTGGCATGTTTTTATTACTGCAACCCATTTACAGCGCATAGGTAAGGGGTCTTGAGTGACTGGATCAGCTTGATTTTACACCCATGACTCTTGCTAACACATTTAAAACATTTGTATGCCTTTTTTTTTTATCAATAAACCAATCAATTTTTTAGTGTGTGAGTGTCCTCCACATCAAGCTGAGGGGGAGCCCCTGCCAGATCTCTCGGCTTGGAAATGGGTGTCCAGCAACACAAGCAACGGCGAGTGCAATGGAAATTTTTGTTCCTACACCTCAGTGCGAACCTCCTGCATGTTTGTTCCCTCTGAAGAAAGTACATGTGGCTGGAACCGGGCAGCTTGTGATTGTAGGTGACTAAATTTTGATTCTGCTTTATAGGTTGACACTCCGGAGAAAGCTTTCTTGAGAGCACGTGCAGCAAAGTTTGCCTCGGAGCGCATAAAGACTCGAAAGCAGATCAAGCGGCTGCAGCAGTCTAGGAGAAGACCGCAGAAAAAAAAAAAAAAAAAACGCTTGAATTGAAGGCTGTGCTTCACATGATACATAGGCAAAACATCGTGCTGAAGGATCAGGTGGCCATGCTTGACACCCTTGGAATAGCCAATCAACTCCTCCCTAAAAGACAGATATCCAAGCGCTCTGGCCGGGACGTGCCGAGGCAATTTTCACCTGAGCTCAGGGCCTTTGCGCTGGCACTCAATTTCTACTCGCCACGAGCATACAATTACGCGAGACAGGTCTTCGACACCTGCTTGCCCCACCAAAGAACACTGCAAGAGTGGTAAATGCTGGCTTTTTAACTGAGGCATTCAATGCTGTAAAAATGAAATGCACCGAGATGAGCAGCCGAGGCCACCAAACTGCATGCAGTCTGATCACTGATGAAATGTCAATCAGGCAGCAGGTTCAGTGGAAAAAGGGCACAGGAGTTGATGGTGACTGCCTGCCACAGGCAAAAGCTGCTTTTTGTTGCAATGGCAATAGCCATTAACGGACGGTGGAAGCTGCCGCCAGGATACTTTTTTGTAGATGGTCTTGTCGGCGAGCAGTGAGCTAATTTAGTGATATACACAAAGCCTGCTTCTTGCCCACGATGCTGGGGCAATGGTTGTAGCTCTAACATGCGCTGGAGCTCCAGCAAATACAGCCATGTCACAGGAGCTGGGCTGCCGCTTCAAAAATGTAGACCAACTGAAGACGACAATCTCTCATCCTGCCACCCAAAAACCAGCGGTATGTTAAAACTTGTCACAAATGCTCTATCGCACAAAAAATCAACAAGGGAAACACGGTGGCATGGCAGCATATTGAGCGGCTACATAGTTTGCAACAAAAAGAAGGGCTTCACTTGGCCAACAAGCTGCACAGAGCGCATATTGAATGGCAGGGGCAGCCGAGGAAGGTCAGGCGTGCGACCCAAGCTACGAGCACTTCTGCAGCCACAACACATGCTGAATGTTGAGTGCTCAAAGTAGAAGGTTTTGCCGACTCACAGCCAAGTGAAGAATTTTTGAGGTGCATTAACAATACCTTTGATGCGTAAAATTGAAGGAGCATACAGCAAAAGGGTTTCAAGAAAGTTTTAAATGAGTGAAATTTCAAAGATGAAGCCATGTTTAGAGCCTCCATCAATTACCTGTCATCACTGAGGAAGTCTACCAGTGGCCACAGCATGATTGAGACGGCACAAAAAACGGGATTTTTAGATTTCATCAGATGTATGAAAAGCTTACTTGCACTCTACAATATCACTGTCATGGAAAAGAAAGTCCTCAAATATACATCGGAACACAAAATTTGTCAAGACTGCTGGAACTTTTTTTCAGACTTGTCAGGTCCCACGGAGGCCACAACGACCACCCAACTACTGTACAGTTTCGTGCTGCTTTCAGAAAAGTAGTAGTTCACAATGAGCTCGCTGATGTAGCAACAGGAAACTGCTTACCTTTAGAAACTGCAGCAATCTTGTCCTGCGGTAGTGCTATTATTGCTTCAGCAACTGAGACACTAAACGCGTCAAAAGACAGGAGGCGCATCTTGGATGCGGACACTGCTGCGCAGTACCAATTAGCCAGAGATCACGACTATATCTCACATCCAGAGCATAATACTGAATGGGGATACAGAGTAGTGACGTACCTGGCTGGTTACGTTTCACACAAGTTGCATACTAAGCCGATGTGTGAACAGTGCGCGGCAGCGTTGTTTGCATCTCGGCCACAGGGTAACACATACTCTTTCATTCAGAGAAAAAGTAGCGGATGGCTGAGCTGCCCATCAGAGAGAGAGAGAGAGAGTGTAATTAAAATCTGTCGTAATTCTGATTCTCTTGTTCGATTGCCATCGCACAGTAAAAACCTGTCATCAAATACTTTGTTCACTAACCCTGTGCATGAAGTTTCGGTTTCATTCCAGCAAAGAGATCTGTTTCTGGAGCTTCATGACCACATGTTTCCACTTGAGGATCATTATGTCCTTCTAGTGCAGAGCGTTGCAGGGTGCTTTTTAAACATAGGCTCTATCACGTAGGCAAGAAGGTCACAGAAAGCTTCCAGGATAGCAATGTGCGACAAATTTTTAGGAAGCTTACCCAGTTTAAGGGCCAGTAGCGGGCATATAGCTACAAGTTTCTTTTTGAAACTGTGAGGCAAAGGAATGCATGTCCAGTGGAGCATCATGTGGGAGAGAGGGGGAAGGGGTTATTATCATATCAGGAGGGTTCTGGCTATGTACTGTGGCCAGTAGTTTAATCTTGCAATAGTCATAACTCCTCAGTCTGAATCCTCTGCTAGTTTTTGCGGATAAATTTTTTGTTCAGCTCACACTCGTCAATGACTGGTTAGTAAACCCTGAACCCCCTTTATTTTTGTGCATAGCATTTACCATGTATATTTAACTATTGTTTTATTGCATGCTGATAATGTAAATAATGCCTCCTATATTTGCTTACTGGCCGTATTGGTTGGTCAAGAGCCCAAATAAATGTTTCTGACTATGCAACATGGTGTCACTGCTTTACTTTCACTATTATACATTTGGTCATGCACTAAACTTTGTGTAAACAGGCCCTGCAGGCCAGCACGAAGTGATGAAATCCTTTCAACAAGAGGTGGAGATTAAGGTAAGTCAACGGGGCCTCTTGCTGGTATGACCAAAAAGAACCATTTCTACATTAGTTCCTGCAGCAATATCTTGGGGATTTGTAAACAAGGTTGAGAAAGGTGGTGCAAGTTGCACAGCTAGGTCGTACCTACAATTACGATAGCGCGTTTCTCTCGGGCCGCACTGCCTCCCTGCACATAGATCAGATTACCACATCCTCTTATACACTCGGAGAGCTCGGAACCCCTCAAGGGGCGGTCCTTTCTCCCCTTTTCTTTAACGTTGCTCTCATCCCCCTAGCTCACAAACTGGCTCTAATCCCACACCTAAAGCATACCCTGTACGCTGATGATATTACCACATGGGCCACTCATGGCTCTGACGGGGAAATTGAGGAAGCTCTTCAGTTAGCAGCAGACACCATCTCCTCTCACGCGTCATCCATCGGGCTCGAATGTTCCCCATCCAAGTCCGCGCTCTTCCTATTTAGGCAAAATCTAGCGCTAACTCGCCCATCCAAATAAATTTGAAAGGATCCCCTATCCCCATCACACCCACCCTCCGCATCCTTGGCCTCCACTTGCAGGATTCTGGACGAAATGAACATACCCTTAAAAGGCTCATGGCCTCCACGCAATCCGTGTTGCACCTTCTACGCCGAGTGTCCTCCCTTAAAAAGGGTTTAGACGAAGCGGACAACATGAAAGTAGTGCACGCATTTACGCTTAGCCGCATTCTGTACGCAACTCCATATCTCAAATTGAACCGAACGCGTGAACACAATGATCCGCCTTGCGACTAAGGCAGCCCTAAACCTACCTCGTAGCACTAGCACAGCCAAACTTCTTGCACTAGGCATGCATAGTACCATTCAGGAACTAGTTGACGCGCACCTTCAGACACAGTACCTTAGACTTGCCACGAGCGCCACTGGCTGCCATATACTCTCCTCCCTTCGCACCAACATACCCGCTAACCAGTCAACCCTTATACCCATCCCTCGACACATCCATACACCTCTCGTGAAACCCCTTCCTCGAAACGTCCATCCCCAATATCACATCCCTCGCCGCGTAGCTCGCGCTAATGCCCTCCATAAGTACTATGGGCAAGTCCACGATGCCGTTTGGGCAGATGCCGCATGTACAGCGCATGAAGCGGTAGCAGATGCCCACAATCCAACCCTACCTCACCCCCTAACTCACCGTCTTCCCTCGGGCTCTACGCCCGAGGAGGCAGAGGAGACCGCCATCGCCCTAGCCCTTGCACATTTGGACGCCCAATACATCTTCAGCGACTCCAAAACGGCTCTGTCCAACTTTGCCAGGGGCAGGATTCACGCCCCTGCCTGGCAATTGTTGAACATCCCTACCCAAAATTTACCGCGCAGGGTAGAGCTTCAGTGGGTGCCGGCTCACTCTGGGAACCCTGGAAACGAGGCTGCCGATAAATTGGCCCGAGGTCTGATTTGCCGGGCCCAGGACAGTCTCGATCCAGGATTCTCGAGGGAGCGGGCGCACACCTTTGCGGAGCTCATGCAAATACCCCGTTTGGACCGTCGGACTTACCCTCCTCCCCACCCCTCTCTTACGCACTCCCAACAGATCCTCTTCAGACGCCTCCAGACCCGCTCTCTGTCATCCCCTCAGCTTTTATCCCACTATTGCGGCACATCCCCTGCATGCTCCCTATGTGGTGACCCCCACGCCACACTCTCTCATATCCTTTTCGGCTGCCCTGCTGACCCTCCCCCGTGGGGACAGCACGCCATCTCGAGCTGGGAGGACTGGGAGGTCCTGCTTATGTCTGCAGACCCGACATCGCAGCTTGCTGCGGTGACTCGGGCTCCCGACGTCATGTCCCGGCATGACCTACCTGATGCAGTGCGGGACCGCGCAGTGGCCCAGGGACCCAGCTGGGTCTAAAACTCACTTGCTGAATAAAGTTTTTCTGTCTGTCTGTCTGTCGGCTACGCTGTGTCGTTTATTCTGAACATGCATATATGTTAGCCCAGTTGAAATTTATCGGCTGAATGAGAATACTGACTAGGTGAGCACCATTGAGGTTATGCTGCAGAATAACTGCATGACAGAGCTGGGTTTGGTCCGACAGTGTAGCTGTGGGGTTAACAATTAATAACCCCATGCGACTGAAGCCGAGTTGCATGCGCGCGTATTATACAGGGCTCGTGTGGTCTCGCGCTCATGGCAGCGGCGCATTCAGAGAGGTTTTTCACTTAATCTATATATACATAGTGTCGCAGTGCTAAACGCGCACTGTGCGAATACTACTTGGGGGGGGGGGCGCCTGCGCTCCGGACGACACGGATTTATAAGCTTGGTATTGACTGTCGTATACCATCTCCGAGTGAAATTCCAGCGAGAATAAGCGAGCGTAACAGAGACAAGCATTTTACTGTGAGCGTTTAGCGTTGCAGCAGTCGGTACAGCGCAATTAGTATTTACACCAAAGCGCAAGGCGATCCATTTCAGACACAGATGATCGTGCGAATGCAATGGGATCAAGTGCAGAGCGCTGAGCCGTTGCGGGCTGCAGTGGCCGGACGACCGTTGTTTTAAGGGCTTCGAGAAATAAGGTGCCTCAAAAGCGCGCAACCCGCCGCAGTCGTTTCCCTCGCACGGGCGTAGAGCCGCCGGCAGCCCTTCCGACGCCGAGGAATACGATCGCAAAAGCGTGCTTTTGACACACAGCAAGGCAACGTGGAAAACGCTGAAAGCCTCTGCACGTCTGCATAGTTCGAAAGGATGCAGTAGGCTGCTGAAGAAAGCAACGGCTCGGTGCCGCACAGCCCAATCGCTCCGCATCACCGCACTAACTTTGACGAGAAAAATTGCCGCTAAACGGCGATTCGACACATCCAGAAGTAATCCTCAATGAGTGCGTACCGCTGCGAGGCGAGACGACTTTCAGGCGCAAGGCAAAGCCGAGCACTACACCTCGAAAGCCCACTCGCCGCCACCGAGAAAAAAACTCGGGCTACTCGCACCCACCGCTCCCGGGCCCTTTGCAATAATGACGCAGTACGCTGTTGTTAGTGGCCCAATTTTTCATAGCAAAAACGACAACTTTGCTAATGGCCCGACTTTCTAAGCCTAAATTTTGGCATTACTTCCACCACACTTTTAACACTGCAGTGCCTGGTGACACGCTGACACGGGAGTGTCACCAGGCTCTGTCTTTAACTGTCGTAAGTGGTTCTGGTTGTTGGCGAAAAATTTGTGTGCAGGGCGTGCAACTGTTTCTTCGAGAACACCTTCGCTGCACTGCACAGGGTAGGGGGAGGGGAGTTAAAGAGATAGAATAGAGGACGGATCAGGAGGCGGAAAGGGCGGCAAGTGCACGGTAGAATGCGGCACGAAAAGCGCGATACACAGGCACGAGAAACAGTGGGCGGGCACACATTGCGAAGCGCGCACTGGTGTGAGTCAGAAGACGCCGATGCACTCATTGATCACAGTATGTTTCTAAATGCAGGACGAGGGGAAGTGGAGACGCCAAAGAGTCTCTTGAATGGGGTTTGCTGGCACACACAATGTAGCGCGCGATGGTGAAAATTCAGCACACTGGAGCACAATGCACAGGTTTGTGTTCACAGCATGCAGCACCAAGAACTAGGGTGACACTAGATGCGCCTGCGAAGGCATGCCTCATCGACGAAGGAGACGAGAGCGGACAGGGCAGCTTTCCTTTTGTGTGGCGATGCCTCAGGGAAGACTAGGTCGCCGGCAGTGGCAGACGGCAGGCCGAGCTTGCTGTATTCGGCGCGCATTATGGAGCGCACGTTAGCATGAGCGGGGCATTCACAGAGCAGGTGCTCAACTGTTTCTGTCTCTGCGCAGTCAATACAGTTTGTGTCGGCCTCTCCCATGAGGCGGTGGCGTCGGTCTGCCGTGAAGACACAACCAATCCTGATGCGCAGGAGTAAAGAGTATGCCGCGCGTCCGAAGGCAAGGTATGGGACAGGCCTTGGGAGCTTGCCGGATGCGACGCGGGGGTCTGGGTGGCAAAGTGCAACCTTGTGGCGCAGTATGTGACGCGCTGCGTCAAAGGCCCAGATAGCCTCACAAACTGGAGCTGCTGGGTTGGAGTGGGCTGCCTTGGCGAGTCGGTCAGCAGCTTCGTTTCCTGGCACTCCCACATGGGATGGCACCAACTGCAACAAAATATCACAGCCGCGCGCACTGAGCGTACACAGTTTGTGGTGTCGCTGCTTAAAAAAGATTACGCGTTATAAATATTACGTAACAGCACACGGTGAAGGCCGAGAGCACGGTGTAAGGATAGGTGTACCAACGGCGCCGCTTGCCTTGTGCTCCGGAGGTTGCGCGAGTAGTCTCGCGGTTTGCTGCCCGCTGATAGATGCCGGAACACGACAACAAGCCTCAAACCAGCGCCGGGTGGATACAACTTAAGAGACTCCGCCATTTTGAATCCCAATTGGCCTCTCCCATGTACCGCAAAATGCTCGACTGGTAGCCCAGTGTAGTTCTCGTTGCAAAAGGCCGTTCAAGTTAAAGCACTTTGAAGCGCAAGCATTGTTTACTTTGGCGCATTTGATCTAAGGAAAACTTACCTTTGCAACTTTGAACAGAGGGCACTTCGAAAGCAACAACTTCTTCCAATTTGCTAAGTTGTGTTTGTTTTTCCATTGGTATATAAAGTTGAATGCAAGAGAGATGAAATGTTTAATTGTCTGAAGCAACCCTGCTAGCAGCAGAAGTACGAACGTCCCACGTATCTATCTGCTTAAATTCTATTTTTGTTTCCAGAAGTAAAAACAAACTAATAGCAACACAAAAACAGACAATATTTTCGGTAAAACGTACCTTTGCAACTTTTATCAGAAGCCACAAGCAGGACTACAACTTCGTACGAAGGGTTATTTTAGTTTTGTTTCTCCATATGTTATACAAATTTTTCTTCAAGAGAGATAGCAAGCCAATTTGCCTGAAGCAATCTACCTCCGAAAGGCACGAATTATTTGCAGTAATAAAAAAAACGATTAATAGCAAACTAAACGCAAACATTATTTGCGTTGGCGGATTTGATATAAAAAATACTTACCTTTGCAACTTTTAAAAGAGGACACTTGCAAAGCAACAACTTCTTGCTATGTGCTATGTCATGTTTGTCTCTCCATGTATTTTACAAAGTAAAATACAAGATTGATGACAACTTCAATTGTCTGAAGCAGCCGTACTTACAGCAGTAGTCCAAGCTTCCCTCGTATTCTGCCTACTTAAATTCCATTTTATTTAAAGTAAATTAAACTAATAGCAAAACAAAAACAAACATTAGTTAGTTTGGCACATTTTATTAAAAAGAAAATTCGTACCTATGCAACGTTTAACAAGGGGCACTTGCAACGCTACAACTTCTTGCTAACGTGTAATTAAGGTTTGTTTCTCCACCTGTTATACAAGCTTTTATGCAAGAGAGATGACATGCTAAATTCCCTGAAGCAACGTGCTCGCAAAAATTGCATTTTAATTTGCATTATAAAAAAAAAACTAATCGCAAAATTAAACGCAACCATTACTCATGTTGGCGCAATTGATTGTCTTGAATAAACAGCGCGAACAAAGACGTCGTCTTTGTTCGCGCTGTTTATTCAAGATGCTTAACCAACTAGCCCGCCAAAACGCGTTAACGCAATTGATTGAAAAAAGTACTTCAATCTGTATTCCGGGTCTTTCGGTTATGTGCGCCTGTAATTACGGCGCTGTCAAGCTGTTTCAATTCCCGCTAATGAATTTTCACGGCCAAACCTCAAGAAAACTTTCTCTGTCCTGTGTTCGTCCCTTTATTTAATATGCCTCTCTATTGTAAGGGACCCTGCACAGCAATTATTAATTGACACATTGGAGAAAATTCACAACAGGGCAGCAAGATTCGTCTCGGGCAGGTACGGGCGCAGGGATAGTGAATAATGTCTTGACGTGGGAAAGTCTTGCCGCTTCTAAACGACATGACCATTCTTGTAAAATTCGCGAGTACCGTCACGAACTTGTTCGCGAATTCATTTTTGGTTGAAACTTTGCAACAGTGGAATCGACTTTCGGAGGTCCTAGTGTGCGCTGTAAACGAAGACGTGTTTTCTGCCAATCCGGGACCATGCTATACTGCTATAACACCTTCGGGCAATGCGGGGTAATTCTTGAATAAAAATTCAAGTGCGAACTTTTCGGCGTGCGTCGTCTGTTCGCGCTTAAGTTTGGGCAGTGGTTTAGGACGCTTCATTCACTCGCTGCAAGTTGGCCTGTTATATATTGTCGCAGCGCGAGTTGCTACAGCGCGGAGCTGAATATTTGATGTACCAGCACCGGCTGCCCAACATTACGAGCGACCGCTTTTTGTAAATGGCTGCGAAGAGAGCTTATATCATGCAAATCCTTGGAGGAATATCGGTACTTTTTAAACACCTGTTGCGCCGGATCAGTGGTACTTAAGAGCGCTCGAGGCGACCGAGCCGACGACTCGGGTTCAATAACGCGGGCGCGCGTTTCGATGAAGGCGAAATTTAAGACAGGAATGTGCTGTGAAATATCAGACTCTCAGGTGGTCGAAATTAATCCAGAGCCCTTCACTACGGCGTCCCTCATCGACAACGTGCCCCACAATTTACAATTTTTTGCACATTTTCTAGACATCGCAGAGCTTTCATGTACACTGCATCGGAGCTGCAAGGGTTTCTTGCTGCGCGGTATCACGTGAGCTGCCTTTGGCTGCAAGCAAGGTACACTGCATTTTAGTTTCTGTGCTAAAATTGGTACATGCGGCACGTTGAGTTCTTCCTCTAGAAAGTTTTGTGTGCTTACCAGCTTCACAACCTTTCCTAGTCACACAGTCTGCTTTCCTGTCGGTACATGCCCCTGTCAGAATTAACTGCTTTTGTTCAATATTTGCTATGGCTTAGGGCATATAATTTATTCCAGAAACTTCCATGCTAAACAACTGTCTCAAGCTACTAAATTTCAATGCGGCTGTAATACAAAAATGCAACAGCATGACAAATGTCTTGCATTTTCAGTGCTACTGTTTTCTTTTTGACGCACATATTATGCCTTAGCAAGCATGCACCGAGACTATGTGGCTGAAAACCTCTACTAATGTGCGTTCAGGGCCTTATGGGCAAGTGACACAGCAACTATGCCAAAGTCCACTTACTGAAGCTTTGGTGCATGTATGAGAACCTTGCTCACACACACGCAGAATTAACCAAACATAAATATGCACTGCAATGCATTTCAGAGACTGCATGGTGGTGCGGGACATTGCATGCCATATGTATATCCGTTGCAGCTCCGAATGTTACGAATTCCTGTTTTTGATTTCCCAATGCTGGTTGCTACATTTCGTAGATAAAAAAGAAAGTACTAAAATAAATGCTTTGTTTTATAGGGTCCTTAGAAATATTCAGTAGATTCAGAATGTAATATCAATGTTGCTTCCCATCAAGGCAGAGGGCCCTTGCAGAGGTAATAGAATATCGTTTTGTGAGTTGCACAGTGAATTATACATTCTTCTTTTTTCCACGGTATTAATTTGTTTGAAAATGTTTGAGATGTTGTTAAAGTAAAAAAACCTTTTCACATGGGTAATTGCTGTTTGTACCCCAACAGAATTATCTTTTTTTTGGTTTCCATGTGCTGTCTGGGGAAGCTAACTGCCATTCTTTAAATTATATGCGTGCTGATTATGGCTGATATACTGTGACATTTCTTTTCTGTTAGGTAAGCTTCAATAGGAAAATTAATCTTCAGACAATGGACACGATGTGAGCAAAATTACAAGCTGTCACTACAAAATGATCTTCTGTATACCGTATACTTCTCTTAATCTGGCAAAGGATATCTTTGCAATTAAATAATGCCCTTTTAACATCAATTTGTGCAGGGAATGTTGCCTCCACAAACTTCGAGTTCTGTTCAAACACCAGAAAAGAGAAAACAAGCGGTGGTAAGTAAGGCAGGCAGGCAAGGTTAACCTGAAAACAACATACAACACCAGAGCTTTCACATGTGTGTTTGTGAATGGCTTATTTCTGGCATGTTTTTATTACTGCAACCCATTTACAGCGCATAGGTAAGGGGTCTTGAGTGACTGGATCAGCTTGATTTTACACCCATGACTCTTGCTAACACATTTAAAACATTTGTATGCCTTTTTTTTTTTTATCAATAAACCAATCAATTTTTTAGTGTGTGAGTGTCCTCCACATCAAGCTGAGGGGGAGGCCCTGACAGATCTCTCGGCTTGGAAATGGGTGTCCAGCAACACAAGCAACGGCGAGTGCAATGGAAATTTTTGTTCCTACACCTCAGTGCGAACCTCCTGCATGTTTGT
This sequence comes from Amblyomma americanum, assembly GCF_052857255.1. NCBI lineage: Eukaryota > Metazoa > Arthropoda > Arachnida > Ixodida > Ixodidae > Amblyomma > Amblyomma americanum. The sequence continues at coordinate 211,087,440 of NC_135501.1, read as the reverse complement.
TCCCTCTGAAGAAAGTACATGTGGCTGGAACCGGGCAGCTTGTGATTGTAGGTGACTAAATTTTGATTCTGCTTTATAGGTTGACACTCCGGAGAAAGCTTTCTTGAGAGCACGTGCAGCAAAGTTTGCCTCGGAGCGCATAAAGACTCGAAAGCAGATCAAGCGGCTGCAGCAGTCTAGGAAAAGACCGCAGAAAAAAAAAAAAAAACGCTTGAATTGAAGGCTGTGCTTCACATGATACATAGGCAAAACATCGTGCTGAAGGATCAGGTGGCCATGCTTGACACCCTTGGAATAGCCAATCAACTCCTCCCTAAAAGACAGATATCCAAGCGCTCTGGCCGGGACGTGCCGAGGCAATTTTCACCTGAGCTCAGGGCCTTTGCGCTGGCACTCAATTTCTACTCGCCACGAGCATACAATTACGCGAGACAGGTCTTCGACACCTGCTTGCCCCACCAAAGAACACTGCAAGAGTGGTAAATGCTGGCTTTTTAACTGAGGCATTCAATGCTGTAAAAATGAAATGCACCGAGATGAGCAGCCGAGGCCACCAAACTGCATGCAGTCTGATCACTGATGAAATGTCAATCAGGCAGCAGGTTCAGTGGAAAAAGGGCACAGGAGTTGATGGTGACTGCCTGCCACAGGCAAAAGCTGCTTTTTGTTGCAATGGCAATAGCCATTAACGGACGGTGGAAGCTGCCGCCAGGATACTTTTTTGTAGATGGTCTTGTCGGCGAGCAGTGAGCTAATTTAGTGATATACACAAAGCCTGCTTCTTGCCCACGATGCTGGGGCAATAGTTGTAGCTCTAACATGCGCTGGAGCTCCAGCAAATACAGCCATGTCACAGGAGCTGGGCTGCCGCTTCAAAAATGTAGACCAACTGAAGACGACAATCTCTCATCCTGCCACCCAAAAACCAGCGGTATGTTAAAACTTGTCACAAATGCTCTATCGCACAAAAAATCAACAAGGGAAACACGGTGGCATGGCAGCATATTGAGCGGCTACATAGTTTGCAACAAAAAGAAGGGCTTCACTTGGCCAACAAGCTGCACAGAGCGCATATTGAATGGCAGGGGCAGCCGAGGAAGGTCAGGCGTGCGACCCAAGCTACGAGCACTTCTGCAGCCACAACACATGCTGAATGTTGAGTGCTCAAAGTAGAAGGTTTTGCCGACTCACAGCCAAGTGAAGAATTTTTGAGGTGCATTAACAATACCTTTGATGCGTAAAATTGAAGGAGCATACAGCAAAAGGGTTTCAAGAAAGTTTTAAATGAGTGAAATTTCAAAGATGAAGCCATGTTTAGAGCCTCCATCAATTACCTGTCATCACTGAGGAAGTCTACCAGTGGCCACAGCATGATTGAGACGGCACAAAAAACGGGATTTTTAGATTTCATCAGATGTATGAAAAGCTTACTTGCACTCTACAATATCACTGTCATGGAAAAGAAAGTCCTCAAATATACATCGGAACACAAAATTTGTCAAGACTGCTGGAACTTTTTTTCAGACTTGTCAGGTCCCACGGAGGCCACAACGACCACCCAACTACTGTACAGTTTCGTGCTGCTTTCAGAAAAGTAGTAGTTCACAATGAGCTCGCTGATGTAGCAACAGGAAACTGCTTACCTTTAGAAACTGCAGCAATCTTGTCCTGCGGTAGTGCTATTATTGCTTCAGCAACTGAGACACTAAACGCGTCAAAAGACAGGAGGCGCATCTTGGATGCGGACACTGCTGCGCAGCACCAATTAGCCAGAGATCACGACTATATCTCACATCCAGAGCATAATACTGAATGGGGATACAGAGTAGTGACGTACCTGGCTGGTTACGTTTCACACAAGTTGCATACTAAGCCGATGTGTGAACAGTGCGCGGCAGCGTTGTTTGCATCTCGGCCACAGGGTAACACATACTCTTTCATTCAGAGAAAAAGTAGCGGATGGCTGAGCTGCCCATCAGAGAGAGAGAGAGAGTGTAATTAAAATCTGTCGTAATTCTGATTCTCTTGTTCGATTGCCATCGCACAGTAAAAACCTGTCATCAATTACTTTGTTAACTAACCCTGTGCATGAAGTTTCGGTTTCATTCCAGCAAAGAGATCTGTTTCTGGAGCTTCATGACCACATGTTTCCACTTGAGGATCATTATGTCCTTCTAGTGCAGAGCGTTGCAGGGTGCTTTTTAAACATAGGCTCTATCACGTAGGCAAGAAGGTCACAGAAAGCTTCCAGGATAGCAATGTGCGACAAATTTTTAGGAAGCTTACCCAGGTTAAGGGCCAGTAGCGGGCATATAGCTACAAGATTCTTTCCGAAACTGTGAGGCAAAGGAATGCATGTCCAGTGGAGCATCATGTGGGAGAGAGGGGGAAGGGGTTATTATCATATCAGGAGGGTTCTGGCTATGTACTGTGGCCAGTAGTTTAATCTTGCAATAGTCATAACTCCTCAGTCTGAATCCTCTGCTAGTTTTTGCGGATAAATTTTTTGTTCAGCTCACACTCGTCAATGACTGGTTAGTAAACCCTGAACCCCCTTTATTTTTGTGCATAGCATTTACCATGTATATTTAACTATTGTTTTATTGCATGCTGATAATGTAAATAATGCCTCCTATATTTGCTTACTGGCCGTATTGGTTGGTCAAGAGCCCAAATAAATGTTTCTGACTATGCAACATGGTGTCACTGCTTCACTTTCACTATTATACATTTGGTCATGCACTAAACTTTGTGTAAACAGGCCCTGCAGGCCAGCACGAAGTGATGAAATCCTTTCAACAAGAGGTGGGGATTAAGGTAAGTCAACGGGGCCTCTTGCTGGTATGACCAAAAGGAACCATTTCTACATTAGTTCCTGCAGCAATATCTTGGGGATTTGTAAACAAGGTTGAGAAAGGTGGTGCAAGTTGCACAGCTAGGTCGTACCTACAATTACGATAGCGCGTTTCTCTCGGGCCGCACTGCCTCCCTGCACATAGATCAGATTACCACATCCTTTTATACACTCGGAGAGCTCGGAACCCCTCAAGGGGCGGTCCTTTCTCCCCTTTTCTTTAACGTTGCTCTCATCCCCCTAGCTCACAAACTGGCTCTAATCCCACACCTAAAGCATACCCTGTACGCTGATGATATTACCACATGGGCCACTCATGGCTCTGACGGGGAAATTGAGGAAGCTCTTCAGTTAGCAGCAGACACCATCTCCTCTCACGCGTCATCCATCGGGCTCGAATGTTCCCCATCCAAGTCCGCGCACTTCCTATTTAGGCCAAAATCTAGCGCTAACTCGCCCATCCAAATCAATTTAACAGGATCCCTTATCCCCATCACACCCACCCTCCGCATCCTTGGCCTCCACTTGCAGGATTCTGGACGAAATGAACATACCCTTAAAAGGCTCAAGGCCTCCACGCAATCCGTGTTGCACCTTCTACGCCGAGTGTCCTCCCTTAACAAGGGTTTAGACGAAGCGGACAACATGAAAGTAGTGCACGCATTTACGCTTAGCCGCATTCTGTACGCAACTCCATATCTCAAATTGAACCGAACGCGTGAACACAATGATCCGCCTTGCGACTAAGGCAGCCCTAAACCTACCTCGCAGCACTAGCACAGCCAAACTTCTTGCACTAGGCATGCATAACACCATTCAGGAACTAGTTGACGCGCACCTTCAGACACAGTACCTTAGAGTTGCCACGAGCGCCACTGGCCGCCATATACTCTCCTCCCTTCGCACCAACATACCCGCTAACCAGTCAACCCTTATACCCATCCCTCGACACATCCATACACCTCTCGTTGTGAAACCCCTTCCTCGAAACGTCCATCCCCAATATCACATCCCTCGCCGCGTAGCTCGCGCTAATGCCCTCCATAAGTACTATGGGCAAGTCCACGATGCCGTTTGGGCAGATGCCGCATGTACAGCGCATGAAGCGGTAGCAGAAGCCCACAATCCAACCCTACCTCACCCCCTAACTCACCGTCTTCCCTCGGGCTCTACGCCCGAGGAGGCAGAGGAGACCGCCATCGCCCTAGCCCTTGCACATTTGGACGTGCAATACATCTTCAGCGACTCCAATACGGCTCTGTCCAACTTTGCCAGGGGCAGGATTCACGCCCCTGCCTGGCAATTGTTGAACATCCCTACCCAAAATTTACCGCGCAGGGTAGAGCTTCAGTGGGTGCCGGCTCACTCTGGGAACCCTGGAAACGAGGCTGCCGATAAATTGGCCCGAGGTCTGATTTGCTGGGCCCAGGACAGTCTCGATCCAGCATTCTCGAGGGAGCGGGCGCACACCTTTGCGGAGCTCACGCAAATACCCCGTTTGGACCGTCGGACTTACCCTCCTCCCCACCCCTCTCTTACGCACTCCCAACAGATGCTCTTCAGACGCCTCCAGACCCGCTCTCTGTCATCCCCTCAGCTTTTATCCCACTATTGCGGCACATCCCCTGCATGCTCCCTATGTGGTGACCCCCACGCCACACTCTCTCATATCCTTTTCGGCTGCCCTGCTGACCCTCCCCCGCGGGGACAGCACTCCATCTCGAGCTGGGAGGACTGGGAGGTCCTGCTTATGTCTGCAGACCCGACATCGCAGCTTGCTGCGGTGACTCGGGCTGCCGACGTCATGTCCTGGCATGACCTACTTGATGAAGTGCGGGACCGCGCAGTGGCCCAGGGACCCAGCTGGGTCTAAAACTCACTTGCTGAATAAAGTTCTTCTGTCTGTCTGTCTGTCGGCTACGCTGTGTCGTTTATTCTGAACATGCATATATGTTAGCCCAGTTGAAATTTATCGGCTGAATGAGAATACTGACTAGGTGAGCACCATTGAGGTTATGCTGCAGAATAACTGTATGACAGAGCTAGGTTTGGTCCGACAGTGTAGCTGTGGGGTTAACAATTAATAACCCCATGCGACTGAAGCCGAGTTGCATGCGCGCGTATTATACAGGGCTCGTGTGGTCTCGCGCTCATGGCAGCGGCGCATTCAGAGAGGTTTTTCACTTAATCTATATATACATAGTGTCGCAGTGCTAAACGCGCACTGTGCGAATACTACTTGGGGGGGGGGGGGGGGCACCTGCGCTCCGGACGACACGGATTTATAAGCTTGGTATTGACTGTCGTATACCATCTCCGAGTGAAATTCCAGCGAGAATAAGCGAGCGTAACAGAGACAAGCATTTTACTGTGAGCGTTTAGCGTTGCAGCAGTCGGTACAGCGCAATTAGTATTTACACCAAAGCGCAAGGCGATCCATTTCAGACACAGATGATCGTGCGAATGCAATGGGATCAAGTGCAGAGCGCTGAGCCGTTGCGGGCTGCAGTGGCCGGACGACCGTTGTTTTAAGGGCTTCGAGAAATAAGGTGCCTCAAAAGCGCGCAGCCCGCCGCAGTCGTTTCCCTCGCACGGGCGTAGAGCCGCCGGCAGCCCTTCCGACGCCGAGGAATACGATCGCAAAAGCGTGCTTTTGACACACAGCAAGGCAACGTGGAAAACGCTGAAAGCCTCTGCACGTCTGCATAGTTCGAAAGGATGCAGTAGGCTGCTGAAGAAAGCAACGGCTCGGTGCCGCACAGCCCAATCGCTCCGCATCACCGCACTAACTTTGACGAGAAAAATTGCCGCTAAACGGCGATTCGACACATCCAGAAGTAATCCTCAATGAGTGCGTACCGCTGCGAGGCGAGACGACTTTCAGGCGCAAGGCAAAGCCGAGCACATCACCTCGAAAGCTCACTCGCCGCCACCGAGAAAAAAACTCGGGCTACTCGCACCCACCGCTCCCAGGCCCTTTGCAATAATGATGCAGTACGCTGTTGTTAGTGGCCCAATTTTTCATAGCAAAAACGACAACTTTGCTAATGGCCCGAATTTCTAAGCCTAAATTTTGGCATTACTTCCACCACACATTTAACACTGCAGTGCCTGGTGACACGCTGACACGGGAGTGTCACCAGGCTCTGTCTTTAACTGTCGTAAGTGGTTCTGGTTGTTGGCAAAAAATTTGTGTGCAGGGCGTGCAACTGTTTCTTCGAGAACACCTTCGCTGCACTGCACAGGGTAGGGGGAGGGGAGTTAAAGAGATAGAATAGAGGACGGATCAGGAGGCGGAAAGGGCGGCAAGTGCACGGTAGAATGCGGCACGAAAAGCGCGATACACAGGCACGAGAAACAGTGGGCGGGCACACATTGCGAAGCGCGCACTGGTGTGAGTCAGAAGACGCCCATGCACTCATTGATCACAGTATGTTTCTAAATGCAGGACGAGGGGAAGTGGAGGCGCCAAAGAGTCTCTGGAAAGGGGTTTGCTGGCACACACAATGTAGCGCGCGATGGTGAAAATTCAGCACACTTGAGCACAATGCACAGGTTTGTGTTCACAGCATGCAGCACCAAGAACTAGGGTGACACTAGATGCGCCTGCGAAGGCATGCCTCATCGACGAAGGAGACGAGAGCGGACAGGGCAGCTTTCCTTTTGTGTGGCGATGCCTCAGGGAAGACTAGGTCGCCGGCAGTGGCAGACGGCAGGCCGAGCTTGCTGCATTCGGCGCGCATTATGGAGCGCACGTTAGCATGAGCGGGGCATTCACAGAGCAGGTGCTCGACTGTTTCTGTCTCTGCGCAGTCAATACAGTTTGTGTCGGCCTCTCCCATGAGGCGGTGGCGTCGGTCTGCCGTGAAGACACAACCAATCCTGATGCGCAGGAGTAAAGAGTATGCCGCGCGTCCGAAGGCAATTTATGGGACAGGCCTTGGGAGCTTGCCGGATGCGACGCGGGGGTCTGGGTGGCAAAGTGCAACCTTGTGGCGCAGTATGTGACGCGCTGCGTCAAAGGCCGAGATAGCCTCACAAACTGGAGCTGCTGGGTTGGAGTGGGCTGCCTTGGCGAGTCGGTCAGCAGCTTCGTTTCCTGGCACTCCCACATGGGATGGCACCAACTGCAACAAAATATCACAGCCGCGCGCACTGAGCGTACACAGTTTGTGGTGTCGCTGCTTAAAAAAGATTACGCGTTATAAATATTACGTAACAGCACACGGTGAAGGCCGAGAGCACAGTGTAAGGATAGGTGTACCAACGGCGCCGCTTGCCTTGTGCTCCGGACGTTGCGCGAGGAGTCTCGCGGTTTTGCTGCCCGCTGATAGATGGCGGAACACGACAACAAGCCTCAAACCAGCGCCGGGTGGATACAACTTAAGAGACTCCGCCATTTTGAATCCCAATTGGCCTCTCCCATGTACCGCAAAATGCTCGACTGGTAGCCCAGTGTAGTTCTCGTTGCAAAAGGCCGTTCAAGTTAAAGCACTTTGAAGCGCAAGCATTATTTACTTTGGCGCATTTGATCTAACGAAAACTTACCTTTGCAACTTTGAACAGAGGGCGCTTCGAAAGCAACAACTTCTTGCAATTTGCTAAGTTGTGTTTGTTTTTCCATTGGTATATAAAGTTGAATGCAAGAGAGATGAAATGTTTATTTGTCTGAAGCAACCTTGCTAGCAGCAGAAGTACGAACGTCCCACGTATCTATCTGCTTAAATTCTATTTTTATTTCCAGAAGAAAAACAAACTAATACCAACACAAAAACAGACAATATTTTCGGCAATACGTACCTTTGCAACTTTTATCAGAGGCCACAAGCAGGACTACAACTTCGTACGAAGGGTTATTTTAGTTTTGTTTCTCCATATGTTATACAAATTTTTCTTCAAGAGAGATAGCAAGCCAAATTGCCTGAAGCAATCTACCTCCGAAAGGCACGATTTATTTGCAGTAATAAAAAAAAGATTAATAGCAAACTAAACGCAAACATTATTTGCGTTGGCGGATTTGATATAAAAAATACTTACCTTTGCAACTTTCAAAAGAGGGCACTTGCAAAGCAACAACTTCTTGCTATGTGCTATGTCATGTTTGTCTCTCCATATATTTTACAAAGTAATATACAAGATTGATGACAACTTCAATTGTCTGAAGCAGCCGTACTTACAGCAGTAGTCCAAGCTTCCCTCGTATTCTGCCTACCTAAATTCCAATTTATTTGGAGTAAATTAAACTAATAGCAAAATAAAAAACAAACATTAGTTAGTTTGGCACATTTTATTAAAAAGAAAATTCGTACCTATGCAACGTTTAACAGGGGGCACTTGCAACGGTACAACTTCTTGCTAACGTGTATTTTAGGTTTGTTTCTCCACCTGTTATACAAGCTTTTATGCAAGAGAGATGACATGCTAAATTCCCTGAAGCAACGTGCTCGCAAAAATTGCATTTTAATTTGCATTATAAAAAAAAAAACTAATCGCAAAATTAAACGCAACCATTACTCATGTTGGCGCAATTGATTGTCTTGAATAAACAGCGCGAACAAAGACGTCGTCTTTGTTCGCGCTGTTTATTCAAGATGCTTAACCAACTAGCCCGCCAAAACGCGTTAACGCAATTGATTGAAAAAAGTACTTCAATCTGTATTCCGGGTCTTTCGGTTATGTGCGCTTGTAATTACGGCGCTTTCAAGCTGTTTCAATTCCCGCTAATGAATTTTCACGGCCAAACCTCAAGAAAACTTTCTCTGTCCTGTGTTCGTCCCTTTATTTAATATGCCTCTCTATTGTAAGGGACCCTGCACAGCAATTATTAATTGACACATTGGAGAAAATTCACAACAGGGCAGCAAGATTCGTCTCGGGCAGGTACGGGCGCAGGGATAGTGAATAATGTCTTGACGTGGGAAAGTCTTGCCGCTTCTAAACGACATGACCATTCTTGTAAAATTCGCGAGTACCGTCACGAACTTGTTCGCGAATTCATTTTTGGTTGAAACTTTGCAACAGTGGAATCGACTTTCGGAGGTCCTAGTGTGCGCTGTAAACGAAGACGTGTTTTCTGCCAATCCGGGACCATGCTATACTGCTATAACACCTTCGGGCAATGCGGGGTAATTCTTGAATAAAAATTCAAGTGCGAACTTTTCGGCGTGCGTCGTCTGTTCGCGCTTAAGTTTGGGCAGTGGTTTAGGACGCTTCATTCACTCGCTGCAAGTTGGCCTGTTATATATTGTCGCAGCGCGAGTTGCTACAGCGCGGAGCTGAATATTTGATGTACCAGCACCGGCTGCCCAACATTACGAGCGACCGCATTTTGTAAATGGCTGCGAAGAGAGCTTATATCATGCAAATCCTTAGAGGAATATCGGTACTTTTTCAACACCTGTTGCGCCGGATCAGTGGTACTTAAGAGCGCTCGAGGCGACCGAGCCGACGACTCGGGTTCAATAACGCGGCCGCGCGTTTCGATGAAGGCGAAATTTAAGACAGGAGTGTGCTGTGAAATATCAGACTCTCAGGTGGTCGAAATTAATCCAGAGCCCTTCACTACGGCGTCCCTCACCGACAACGTGCCCCACAATTTACAATTTTTTGCACATTTTCTAGACATCGCAGAGCTTTCATGTACACCGCATCGGAGCTGCAAGGGTTTCTTGCTGCGCGGTATCACGTGAGCTGCCTTTGGCTGCAAGCAAGGTACACCGCATTTTAGTTTCTGTGCTAAAATTGGTACATGCGGCACGTTGAGTTCTTCCTCTAGAAAGTTTTGTGTACTTACCAGCTTCACAACCTTTCCTAGTCACACAGTCTGCTTTCCTGTCGGTACATGCCCCTGTCAGAATTAACTGCTTTTGTTCAATATTTGCTATAGCTTAGGGCATATAATTTATTCCAGAAACTTCCATGCTAAACAACTGTCTCAAGCTACTAAATTTCAATGCGGCTGTAATACAAAAATGCAACAGCATGACAAATGTCTTGCATTTTCAGTGCTACTGTTTTCTTTTTGACGCACATATTATGCCTTAGCAAGCATGCACCGAGACTATGTGGCTGAAAACCTCTACTAATGTGCGTTCAGGGCCTTATGGGCAAGTGACACAGCAACTATGCCAAAGTCCACTTACTGAAGCTTTGGTGCATGTATGAGAACCTTGCTCACACACACGCAGAATTAACCAAACATAAATATGCACTGCAATGCATTTCAGAGACTGCATGGTGGTGCGGGACATTGCATGCCATATGTATATCCGTTGCAGCTCCGAATGTTACGAATTCCTGTTTTTGATTTCCCAATGCTGGTTGCTACATTTCGTAGATAAAAAAGAAAGTACTAAAATAAATGCTTTGTTTTATAGGGTCCTTAGAAATATTCAGTAGATTCAGAATGTAATATCAATGTTGCTTCCCATCAAGGCAGAGGGCCCTTGCAGAGGTAATAGAATATCGTTTTGTGAGTTGCACAGTGAATTATACATTCTTCTTTTTTCCACGGTATTAATTTGTTTGAAAATGTTTGAGATGTTGTTAAAGTAAAAAAACCTTTTCACATGGGTAATTGCTGTTTGTACCCCAACAGAATTATCTTTTTTTTGGTTTCCATGTGCTGTCTGGGGAAGCTAACTGCCATTCTTTAAATTATATGCGTGCTGATTATGGCTGATATACTGTGACATTTCTTTTCTGTTAGGTAAGCTTCAATAGGAAAATTAATCTTCAGACAATGGACACGATGTGAGCAAAATTACAAGCTGTCACTACAAAATGATCTTCTGTATACCGTATACTTCTCTTAATCTGGCAAAGGATATCTTTGCAATTAAATAATGCCCTTTTAACATCAATTTGTGCAGGGAATGTTGCCTCCACAAACTTCGAGTTCTGTTCAAACACCAGAAAAGAGAAAACAAGCGGTGGTAAGTAAGGCAGGCAGGCAAGGTTAACCTGAAAACAACATACAACACCAGAGCTTTCACATGTGTGTGTGTGAATGGCATAATTCTGGCATGTTTTTATTACTGCAACCCATTTACAGCGCATAGGTAAGGGGTCTTGAGTGACTGGATCAGCTTGATTTTACACCCATGACTCTTGCTAACACATTTAAAACATTTGTATGCCTTTTTTTTTTTTTATCAATAAACCAATCAATTTTTTAGTGTGTGAGTGTCCTCCACATCAAGCTGAGGGGGAGGCCCTGCCAGATCTCTCGGCTTGGAAATGGGTGTCCAGCAACACAAGCAATGGCGAGTGCAATGGAAATTTTTGTTCCTACACCTCAGTGCGAACCTCCTGTGTTCCCTCTGAAGAAAGTACATGTGGCTGGAACCGGGCAGCTTGTGATTGTAGGTGACTAAATTTTGATTCTGCTTTATAGGTTGACACTCCGGAGAAAGCTTTCTTGAGAGCACGTGCAGCAAAGTTTGCCTCGGAGCGCATAAAGACTCGAAAGCAGATCAAGCGGCTGCAGCAGTCTAGGAGAAGACCGCAGAAAAAAAAAAAAAAAACGCTTGAATTGAAGGCTGTGCTTCACATGATACATAGGCAAAACATCGTGCTGAAGGATCAGGTGGCCATGCTTGACACCCTTGGAATAGCCAATCAACTCCTCCCTAAAAGACAGATATCCAAGCGCTCTGGCCGGGACGTGCCGAGGCAATTTTCACCTGAGCTCAGGGCCTTTGCGCTGGCACTCAATTTCTACTCGCCACGAGCATACAATTACGCGAGACAGGTCTTCGACACCTGCTTGCCCCACCAAAGAACACTGCAAGAGTGGTAAATGCTGGCTTTTTAACTGAGGCATTCAATGCTGTAAAAATGAAATGCACCGAGATGAGCAGCCGAGGCCACCAAACTGCATGCAGTCTGATCACTGATGAAATGTCAATCAGGCAGCAGGTTCAGTGGAAAAAGGGCACAGGAGTTGATGGTGACTGCCTGCCACAGGCAAAAGCTGCTTTTTGTTGCAATGGCAATAGCCATTAACGGACGGTGGAAGCTGCCGCCAGGATACTTTTTTGTAGATGGTCTTGTCGGCGAGCAGTGAGCTAATTTAGTGATATACACAAAGCCTGCTTCTTGCCCACGATGCTGGGGCAATGGTTGTAGCTCTAACATGCGCTGGAGCTCCAGCAAATACAGCCATGTCACAGGAGCTGGGCTGCCGCTTCAAAAATGTAGACCAACTGAAGACGACAATCTCTCATCCTGCCACCCAAAAACCAGCGGTATGTTAAAACTTGTCACAAATGCTCTATCGCACAAAAAATCAACAAGGGAAACACGGTGGCATGGCAGCATATTGAGCGGCTACATAGTTTGCAACAAAAAGAAGGGCTTCACTTGGCCAACAAGCTGCACAGAGCGCATATTGAATGGCAGGGGCAGCCGAGGAAAGTCAGGCGTGCGACCCAAGCTACGAGCACTTCTGCAGCCACAACACATGCTGAATGTTGAGTGCTCAAAGTAGAAGGTTTTGCCGACTCACAGCCAAGTGAAGAATTTTTGAGGTGCATTAACAATACCTTTGATGCGTAAAATTGAAGGAGCATACAGCAAAAGGGTTTCAAGAAAGTTTTAAATGAGTGAAATTTCAAAGATGAAGCCATGTTTAGAGCCTCCATCAATTACCTGTCATCACTGAGGAAGTCTACCAGTGGCCACAGCATGATTGAGACGGCACAAAAAACGGGATTTTTAGATTTCATCAGATGTATGAAAAGCTTACTTGCACTCTACAATATCACTGTCATGGAAAAGAAAGTCCTCAAATATACATCGGAACACAAAATTTGTCAAGACTGCTGGAACTTTTTTTCAGACTTGTCAGGTCCCACGGAGGCCACAACGACCACCCAACTACTGTACAGTTTCGTGCTGCTTTCAGAAAAGTAGTAGTTCACAATGAGCTCGCTGATGTAGCAACAGGAAACTGCTTACCTTTAGAAACTGCAGCAATCTTGTCCTGCGGTAGTGCTATTATTGCTTCAGCAACTGAGACACTAAACGCGTCAAAAGACAGGAGGCGCATCTTGGATGCGGACACTGCTGCGCAGCACCAATTAGCCAGAGATCACGCCTATATCTCACATCCAGAGCATAATACTGAATGGGGATACAGAGTAGTGACGTACCTGGCTGGTTACGTTTCACACAAGTTGCATACTAAGCCGATGTGTGAACAGTGCGCGGCAGCGTTGTTTGCATCTCGGCCACAGGGTAACACATACTCTTTCATTCAGAGAAAAAGTAGCGGATGGCTGAGCTGCCCATCAGAGAGAGAGAGAGAGTGTAATTAAAATCTGTCGTAATTCTGATTCTCTTGTTCGATTGCCATCGCACAGTAAAAACCTGTCATCAATTACTTTGTTAACTAACCCTGTGCATGAAGTTTCGGTTTCATTCCAGCAAAGAGATCTGTTTCTGGAGCTTCATGACCACATGTTTCCACTTGAGGATCATTATGTCCTTCTAGTGCAGAGCGTTGCAGGGTGCTTTTTAAACATAGGCTCTATCACGTAGGCAAGAAGGTCACAGAAAGCTTCCAGGATAGCAATGTGCGACAAATTTTTAGGAAGCTTACCCAGTTTAAGGGCCAGTAGCGGGCATATAGCTACAAGATTCTTTCCGAAACTGTGAGGCAAAGGAATGCATGTCCAGTGGAGCATCATGTGGGAGAGAGGGGGAAGGGGTTATTATCATATCAGGAGGGTTCTGGCTATGTACTGTGGCCAGTAGTTTAATCTTGCAATAGTCATAACTCCTCAGTCTGAATCCTCTGCTAGTTTTTGCGGATAAATTTTTTGTTCAGCTCACACTCGTCAATGACTGGTTAGTAAACCCTGAACCCCCTTTATTTTTGTGCATAGCATTTACCATGTATATTTAACTATTGTTTTATTGCATGCTGATAATGTAAATAATGCCTCCTATATTTGCTTACTGGCCGTATTGGTTGGTCAAGAGCCCAAATAAATGTTTCTGACTATGCAACATGGTGTCACTGCTTTACTTTCACTATTATACATTTGGTCATGCACTAAACTTTGTGTAAACAGGCCCTGCAGGCCAGCACGAAGTGATGAAATCCTTTCAACAAGAGGTGGGGATTAAGGTAAGTCAACGGGGCCTCTTGCTGGTATGACCAAAAGGAACCATTTCTACATTAGTTCCTGCAGCAATATCTTGGGGATTTGTAAACAAGGTTGAGAAAGGTGGTGCAAGTTGCACAGCTAGGTCGTACCTACAATTACGATAGCGCGTTTCTCTCGGGCCGCACTGCCTCCCTGCACATAGATCAGATTACCACATCCTTTTATACACTCGGAGAGCTCGGAACCCCTCAAGGGGCGGTCCTTTCTCCCCTTTTCTTTAACGTTGCTCTCATCCCCCTAGCTCACAAACTGGCTCTAATCCCACACCTAAAGCATACCCTGTACGCTGATATTACCACATGGGCCACTCATGGCTCTGACGGGGAAATTGAGGAAGCTCTTCAGTTAGCAGCAGACACCATCTCCTCTCACGCGTCATCCATCGGGCTCGAATGTTCCCCATCCAAGTCCGCGCACTTCCTATTTAGGCCAAAATCTAGCGCTAACTCGCCCATCCAAATCAATTTAACAGGATCCCTTATCCCCATCACACCCACCCTCCGCATCCTTGGCCTCCACTTGCAGGATTCTGGACGAAATGAACATACCCTTAAAAGGCTCAAGGCCTCCACGCAATCCGTGTTGCACCTTCTACGCCGAGTGTCCTCCCTTAACAAGGGTTTAGACGAAGCGGACAACATGAAAGTAGTGCACGCATTTACGCTTAGCCGCATTCTGTACGCAACTCCATATCTCAAATTGAACCGAACGCGTGAACACAATGATCCGCCTTGCGACTAAGGCAGCCCTAAACCTACCTCGCAGCACTAGCACAGCCAAACTTCTTGCACTAGGCATGCATAACACCATTCAGGAACTAGTTGACGCGCACCTTCAGACACAGTACCTTAGAGTTGCCACGAGCGCCACTGGCCGCCATATACTCTCCTCCCTTCGCACCAACATACCCGCTAACCAGTCAACCCTTATACCCATCCCTCGACACATCCATACACCTCTCGTTGTGAAACCCCTTCCTCGAAACGTCCATCCCCAATATCACATCCCTCGCCGCGTAGCTCGCGCTAATGCCCTCCATAAGTACTATGGGCAAGTCCACGATGCCGTTTGGGCAGATGCCGCATGTACAGCGCATGAAGCGGTAGCAGAAGCCCACAATCCAACCCTACCTCACCCCCTAACTCACCGTCTTCCCTCGGGCTCTACGCCCGAGGAGGCAGAGGAGACCGCCATCGCCCTAGCCCTTGCACATTTGGACGTGCAATACATCTTCAGCGACTCCAATACGGCTCTGTCCAACTTTGCCAGGGGCAGGATTCACGCCCCTGCCTGGCAATTGTTGAACATCCCTACCCAAAATTTACCGCGCAGGGTAGAGCTTCAGTGGGTGCCGGCTCACTCTGGGAACCCTGGAAACGAGGCTGCCGATAAATTGGCCCGAGGTCTGATTTGCTGGGCCCAGGACAGTCTCGATCCAGCATTCTCGAGGGAGCGGGCGCACACCTTTGCGGAGCTCACGCAAATACCCCGTTTGGACCGTCGGACTTACCCTCCTCCCCACCCCTCTCTTACGCACTCCCAACAGATGCTCTTCAGACGCCTCCAGACCCGCTCTCTGTCATCCCCTCAGCTTTTATCCCACTATTGCGGCACATCCCCTGCATGCTCCCTATGTGGTGACCCCCACGCCACACTCTCTCATATCCTTTTCGGCTGCCCTGCTGACCCTCCCCCGCGGGGACAGCACTCCATCTCGAGCTGGGAGGACTGGGAGGTCCTGCTTATGTCTGCAGACCCGACATCGCAGCTTGCTGCGGTGACTCGGGCTGCCGACGTCATGTCCTGGCATGACCTACTTGATGAAGTGCGGGACCGCGCAGTGGCCCAGGGACCCAGCTGGGTCTAAAACTCACTTGCTGAATAAAGTTTTTCTGTCTGTCTGTCTGTCGGCTACGCTGTGTCGTTTATTCTGAACATGCATATATGTTAGCCCAGTTGAAATTTATCGGCTGAATGAGAATACTGACTAGGTGAGCACCATTGAGGTTATGCTGCAGAATAACTGTATGACAGAGCTAGGTTTGGTCCGACAGTGTAGCTGTGGGGTTAACAATTAATAACCCCATGCGACTGAAGCCGAGTTGCATGCGCGCGTATTATACAGGGCTCGTGTGGTCTCGCGCTCATGGCAGCGGCGCATTCAGAGAGGTTTTTCACTTAATCTATATATACATAGTGTCGCAGTGCTAAACGCGCACTGTGCGAATACTACTTGGGGGGGGGGGGGGGGGGGGGGGGCACCTGCGCTCCGGACGACACGGATTTATAAGCTTGGTATTGACTGTCGTATACCATCTCCGAGTGAAATTCCAGCGAGAATAAGCGAGCGTAACAGAGACAAGCATTTTACTGTGAGCGTTTAGCGTTGCAGCAGTCGGTACAGCGCAATTAGTATTTACACCAAAGCGCAAGGCGATCCATTTCAGACACAGATGATCGTGCGAATGCAATGGGATCAAGTGCAGAGCGCTGAGCCGTTGCGGGCTGCAGTGGCCGGACGACCGTTGTTTTAAGGGCTTCGAGAAATAAGGTGCCTCAAAAGCGCGCAGCCCGCCGCAGTCGTTTCCCTCGCACGGGCGTAGAGCCGCCGGCAGCCCTTCCGACGCCGAGGAATACGATCGCAAAAGCGTGCTTTTGACACACAGCAAGGCAACGTGGAAAACGCTGAAAGCCTCTGCACGTCTGCATAGTTCGAAAGGATGCAGTAGGCTGCTGAAGAAAGCAACGGCTCGGTGCCGCACAGCCCAATCGCTCCGCATCACCGCACTAACTTTGACGAGAAAAATTGCCGCTAAACGGCGATTCGACACATCCAGAAGTAATCCTCAATGAGTGCGTACCGCTGCGAGGCGAGACGACTTTCAGGCGCAAGGCAAAGCCGAGCACATCACCTCGAAAGCTCACTCGCCGCCACCGAGAAAAAAACTCGGGCTACTCGCACCCACCGCTCCCAGGCCCTTTGCAATAATGACGCAGTACGCTGTTGTTAGTGGCCCAATTTTTCATAGCAAAAACGACAACTTTGCTAATGGCCCGAATTTCTAAGCCTAAATTTTGGCATTACTTCCACCACACATTTAACACTGCAGTGCCTGGTGACACGCTGACACGGGAGTGTCACCAGGCTCTGTCTTTAACTGTCGTAAGTGGTTCTGGTTGTTGGCGAAAAATTTGTGTGCAGGGCGTGCAACTGTTTCTTCGAGAACACCTTCGCTGCACTGCACAGGGTAGGGGGAGGGGAGTTAAAGAGATAGAATAGAGGACGGATCAGGAGGCGGAAAGGGCGGCAAGTGCACGGTAGAATGCGGCACGAAAAGCGCGATACACAGGCACGAGAAACAGTGGGCGGGCACACATTGCGAAGCGCGCACTGGTGTGAGTCAGAAGACGCCGATGCACTCATTGATCACAGTATGTTTCTAAATGCAGGACGAGGGGAAGTGGAGACGCCAAAGAGTCTCTTGAATGGGGTTTGCTGGCACACACAATGTAGCGCGCGATGGTGAAAATTCAGCACACTGGAGCACAATGCACAGGTTTGTGTTCACAGCATGCAGCACCAAGAACTAGGGTGACACTAGATGCGCCTGCGAAGGCATGCCTCATCGACGAAGGAGACGAGAGCGGACAGGGCAGCTTTCCTTTTGTGTGGCGATGCCTCAGGGAAGACTAGGTCGCCGGCAGTGGCAGACGGCAGGCCGAGCTTGCTGTATTCGGCGCGCATTATGGAGCGCACGTTAGCATGAGCGGGGCATTCACAGAGCAGGTGCTCGACTGTTTCTGTCTCTGCGCAGTCAATACAGTTTGTGTCGGCCTCTCCCATGAGGCGGTGGCGTCGGTCTGCCGTGAAGACACAACCAATCCTGATGCGCAGGAGTAAAGAGTATGCCGCGCGTCCGAAGGCAAGGTATGGGACAGGCCTTGGGAGCTTGCCGGATGCGACGCGGGGGTCTGGGTGGCAAAGTGCAACCTTGTGGCGCAGTATGTGACGCGCTGCGTCAAAGGCCGAGATAGCCTCACAAACTGGAGCTGCTGGGTTGGAGTGGGCTGCCTTGGCGAGTCGGTCAGCAGCTTCGTTTCCTGGCACTCCCACATGGGATGGCACCAACTGCAACAAAATATGACAGCCGCGCGCACTGAGCGTACACAGTTTGTGGTGTCGCTGCTTAAAAAAGATTACGCGTTATAAATATTACGTAACAGCACACGGTGAAGGCCGAGAGCACAGTGTAAGGATAGGTGTACCAACGGCGCCGCTTGCCTTGTGCTCCGGACGTTGCGCGAGGAGTCTCGCGGTTTTGCTGCCCGCTGATAGATGGCGGAACACGACAACAAGCCTCAAACCAGCGCCGGGTGGATACAACTTAAGAGACTCCGCCATTTTGAATCCCAATTGGCCTCTCCCATGTACCGCAAAATGCTCGACTGGTAGCCCAGTGTAGTTCTCGTTGCAAAAGGCCGTTCAAGTTAAAGCACTTTGAAGCGCAAGCATTATTTACTTTGGCGCATTTGATCTAACGAAAACTTACCTTTGCAACTTTGAACAGAGGGCGCTTCGAAAGCAACAACTTCTTGCAATTTGCTAAGTTGTGTTTGTTTTTCCATTGGTATATAAAGTTGAATGCAAGAGAGATGAAATGTTTATTTGTCTGAAGCAACCTTGCTAGCAGCAGAAGTACGAACGTCCCACGTATCTATCTGCTTAAATTCTATTTTTATTTCCAGAAGAAAAACAAACTAATACCAACACAAAAACAGACAATATTTTCGGCAATACGTACCTTTGCAACTTTTATCAGAGGCCACAAGCAGGACTACAACTTCGTACGAAGGGTTATTTTAGTTTTGTTTCTCCATATGTTATACAAATTTTTCTTCAAGAGAGATAGCAAGCCAAATTGCCTGAAGCAATCTACCTCCGAAAGGCACGATTTATTTGCAGTAATAAAAAAAAGATTAATAGCAAACTAAACGCAAACATTATTTGCGTTGGCGGATTTGATATAAAAAATACTTACCTTTGCAACTTTCAAAAGAGGGCACTTGCAAAGCAACAACTTCTTGCTATGTGCTATGTCATGTTTGTCTCTCCATATATTTTACAAAGTAATATACAAGATTGATGACAACTTCAATTGTCTGAAGCAGCCGTACTTACAGCAGTAGTCCAAGCTTCCCTCGTATTCTGCCTACCTAAATTCCAATTTATTTGGAGTAAATTAAACTAATAGCAAAATAAAAAACAAACATTAGTTAGTTTGGCACATTTTATTAAAAAGAAAATTCGTACCTATGCAACGTTTAACAGGGGGCACTTGCAACGGTACAACTTCTTGCTAACGTGTATTTTAGGTTTGTTTCTCCACCTGTTATACAAGCTTTTATGCAAGAGAGATGACATGCTAAATTCCCTGAAGCAACGTGCTCGCAAAAATTGCATTTTAATTTGCATTATAAAAAAAAAAACTAATCGCAAAATTAAACGCAACCATTACTCATGTTGGCGCAATTGATTGTCTTGAATAAACAGCGCGAACAAAGACGTCGTCTTTGTTCGCGCTGTTTATTCAAGATGCTTAACCAACTAGCCCGCCAAAACGCGTTAACGCAATTGATTGAAAAAAGTACTTCAATCTGTATTCCGGGTCTTTCGGTTATGTGCGCTTGTAATTACGGCGCTGTCAAGCTGTTTCAATTCCCGCTAATGAATTTTCACGGCCAAACCTCAAGAAAACTTTCTCTGTCCTGTGTTCGTCCCTTTATTTAATATGCCTCTCTATTGTAAGGGACCCTGCACAGCAATTATTAATTGACACATTGGAGAAAATTCACAACAGGGCAGCAAGATTCGTCTCGGGCAGGTACGGGCGCAGGGATAGTGAATAATGTCTTGACGTGGGAAAGTCTTGCCGCTTCTAAACGACATGACCATTCTTGTAAAATTCGCGAGTACCGTCACGAACTTGTTCGCGAATTCATTTTTGGTTGAAACTTTGCAACAGTGGAATCGACTTTCGGAGGTCCTAGTGTGCGCTGTAAACGAAGACGTGTTTTCTGCCAAACCGTGAATCCGAGACCATGCTATACTGCTATAACACCTTCGGGCAATGCGGGATAATTCTTGAATAAAAATTCAAGTGCGAACTTTTCGGCGTGCGTCGTCTGTTCGCGCTTAAGTTTGGGCAGTGGTTTAGGACGCTTCATTCACTCGCTGCAAGTTGGCCTGTTACATATTGTCGCAGCGCGAGTTGCTACAGCGCGGAGCTGAATATTTGATGTACCAGCACCGGCTGCCCAACATTACGAGCGACCGCATTTTGTAAATGGCTGCGAAGAGAGCTTATATCATGCAAATCCTTGGAGGAATATCGGTACTTTTTCAACACCTGTTGCGCCGGATCAGTGGTACTTAAGAGCGCTCGAGGCGACCGAGCCGACGACTCGGGTTCAATAACGCGGCCGCGCGTTTCGATGAAGGCTAAATTTAAGACAGGAGTGTGCTGTGAAATATCAGACTCTCAGGTGGTCGAAATTAATCCAGAGCCCTTCACTACGGCGTCCCTCTCCGACAACGTGCCCCACAATTTACAATTTTTTGCACATTTTCTAGACATCGCAGAGCTTTCATGTACACCGCATCGGAGCTGCAAGGGTTTCTTGCTGCGCGGTATCACGTGAGCTGCCTTTGGCTGCAAGCAAGGTACACCGCATTTTAGTTTCTGTGCTAAAATTGGTACATGCGGCACGTTGAGTTCTTCCTCTAGAAAGTTTTGTGTACTTACCAGCTTCACAACCTTTCCTAGTCACACAGTCTGCTTTCCTGTCGGTACATGCCCCTGTCAGAATTAACTGCTTTTGTTCAATATTTGCTATGGCTTAGGGCATATAATTTATTCCAGAAACTTCCATGCTAAACAACTGTCTCAAGCTACTAAATTTCAATGCGGCTGTAATACAAAAATGCAATAGCATGACAAATGTCTTGCATTTTCAGTGCTACTGTTTTCTTTTTGACGCACATATTATGCCTTGGCAAGCATGAACCGAGACTATGTGGCTGAAAACCTCTACTAATGTGCGTTCAGGGCCTTATGGGCAAGTGACACAGCAACTATGCCAAAGTCAACTTACTGAAGCTTTGGTGCATGTATGAGAACCTTGCTCACACACACGCAGAATTAACCAAACATAAATATGCACTGCAATGCATTTCAGAGACTGCATGGTGGTGCGGGACATTGCATGCCATATGTATATCCGTTGCAGCTCC
The DNA here is from genome assembly GCF_052857255.1 of Amblyomma americanum. Taxonomy (NCBI): domain Eukaryota; kingdom Metazoa; phylum Arthropoda; class Arachnida; order Ixodida; family Ixodidae; genus Amblyomma; species Amblyomma americanum. The sequence continues at coordinate 211,066,121 of NC_135501.1, read as the reverse complement.
GAATGTTACGAATTCCTGTTTTTGATTTCCCAATGCTGGTTGCTACATTTCGTAGATAAAAAAGAAAGTACTAAAATAAATGCTTTGTTTTATAGGGTCCTTAGAAATATTCAGTAGATTCAGAATGTAATATCAATGTTGCTTCCCATCAAGGCAGAGGGCCCTTGCAGAGGTAATAGAATATCGTTTTGTGAGTTGCACAGTGAATTATACATTCTTCTTTTTTCCACGGTATTAATTTGTTTGAAAATGTTTGAGATGTTGTTAAAGTAAAAAAACCTTTTCACATGGGTAATTGCTGTTTGTACCCCAACAGAATTATCTTTTTTTTGGTTTCCATGTGCTGTCTGGGGAAGCTAACTGCCATTCTTTAAATTATATGCGTGCTGATTATGGCTGATATACTGTGACATTTCTTTTCTGTTAGGTAAGCTTCAATAGGAAAATTAATCTTCAGACAATGGACACGATGTGAGCAAAATTACAAGCTGTCACTACAAAATGATCTTCTGTATACCGTATACGTCTCTTAATCTGGCAAAGGATATCTTTGCAATTAAATAATGCCCTTTTAACATCAATTTGTGCAGGGAATGTTGCCTCCACAAACTTCGAGTTCTGTTCAAACACCAGAAAAGAGAAAACAAGCGGTGGTAAGTAAGGCAGGCAGGCAAGGTTAACCTGAAAACAACATACAACACCAGAGCTTTCACATGTGTGTGTGTGAATGGCTTATTTCTGGCATGTTTTTATTACTGCAACCCATTTACAGCGCATAGGTAAGGGGTCTTGAGTGACTGGATCAGCTTGATTTTACACCCATGACTCTTGCTAACACATTTAAAACATTTGTATGCCTTTTTTTTTTTTATCAATAAACCAATCAATTTTTTAGTGTGTGTGTCCTCCACATCAAGCTGAGGGGGAGGCCCTGCCAGATCTCTCGGCTTGGAAATGGGTGTCCAGCAACACAAGCAATGGCGAGTGCAATGGAAATTTTTGTTCCTACACCTCAGTGCGAACCTCCTGCATGTTTGTTCCCTCTGAAGAAAGTACATGTGGCTGGAACCGGGCAGCTTGTGATTGTAGGTGACTAAATTTTGATTCTGCTTTATAGGTTGACACTCCGGAGAAAGCTTTCTTGAGAGCACGTGCAGCAAAGTTTGCCTCGGAGCGCATAAAGACTTGAAAGCAGATCAAGCAGCTGCAGCAGTCTAGGAGAAGACCGCAGAAAAAAAAAAAAAAACGCTTGAATTGAAGGCTGTGCTTCACATGATACATAGGCAAAACATCGTGCTGAAGGATCAGGTGGCCATGCTTGACACCCTTGGAATAGCCAATCAACTCCTCCCTAAAAGACAGATATCCAAGCGCTCTGGCCGGGACGTGCCGAGGCAATTTTCACCTGAGCTCAGGGCCTTTGCGCTGGCACTCAATTTCTACTCGCCACGAGCATACAATTACGCGAGACAGGTCTTCGACACCTGCTTGCCCCACCAAAGAACACTGCAAGAGTGGTAAATGCTGGCTTTTTAACTGAGGCATTCAATGCTGTAAAAATGAAATGCACCGAGATGAGCAGCCGAGGCCACCAAACTGCATGCAGTCTGATCACTGATGAAATGTCAATCAGGCAGCAGGTTCAGTGGAAAAAGGGCAGAGGAGTTGATGGTGACTGCCTGCCACAGGCAAAAGCTGCTTTTTGTTGCAATGGCAATAGCCATTAACGGACGGTGGAAGCTGCCGCCAGGATACTTTTTTGTAGATGGTCTTGTCGGCGAGCAGTGAGCTAATTTAGTGATATACACAAAGCCTGCTTCTTGCCCACGATGCTGGGGCAATAGTTGTAGCTCTAACATGCGCTGGAGCTCCAGCAAATACAGCCATGTCACAGGAGCTGGGCTGCCGCTTCAAAAATGTAGACCAACTGAAGACGACAATCTCTCATCCTGCCACCCAAAAACCAGCGGTATGTTAAAACTTGTCACAAATGCTCTATCGCACAAAAAATCAACAAGGGAAACACGGTGGCATGGCAGCATATTGAGCGGCTACATAGTTTGCAACAAAAAGAAGGGCTTCACTTGGCCAACAAGCTGCACAGAGCGCATATTGAATGGCAGGGGCAGCCGAGGAAGGTCAGGCGTGCGACCCAAGCTACGAGCACTTCTGCAGCCACAACACATGCTGAATGTTGAGTGCTCAAAGTAGAAGGTTTTGCCGACTCACAGCCAAGTGAAGAATTTTTGAGGTGCATTAACAATACCTTTGATGCGTAAAATTGAAGGAGCATACAGCAAAAGGGTTTCAAGAAAGTTTTAAATGAGTGAAATTTCAATGATGAAGCCATGTTTAGAGCCTCCATCAATTACCTGTCATCACTGAGGAAGTCTACCAGTGGCCACAGCATGATTGAGACGGCACAAAAAACGGGATTTTTAGATTTCATCAGATGTATGAAAAGCTTACTTGCACTCTACAATATCACTGTCATGGAAAAGAAAGTCCTCAAATATACATCGGAACACAAAATTTGTCAAGACCTCTTGAAATTTTTTTTCAGACTTGTCAGGTCCCACGGAGGCCACAACGACCACCCAACTACTGTACAGTTTCGTGCTGCTTTCAGAAAAGTAGTAGTTCACAATGAGCTCGCTGATGTAGCAACAGGAAACTGCTTACCTTTAGAAACTGCAGCAATCTTGTCCTGCGGTAGTGCTATTATTGCTTCAGCAACTGAGACACTAAACGCGTCAAAAGACAGGAGGCGCATCTTGGATGCGGACACTGCTGCGCAGCACCAATTAGCCAGAGATCACGACTATATCTCACATCCAGAGCATAATACTGAATGGGGATACAGAGTAGTGACGTACCTGGCTGGTTACGTTTCACACAAGTTGCATACTAAGCCGATGTGTGAACAGTGCGCGGCAGCGTTGTTTGCATCTCGGCCACAGGGTAACACATACTCTTTCATTCAGAGAAAAAGTAGCGGATGGCTGAGCTGCCCATCAGAGAGAGAGAGAGTGTAATTAAAATCTGTCGTAATTCTGATTCTCTTGTTCGATTGCCATCGCACAGTAAAAACCTGTCATCAAATACTTTGTTAACTAACCCTGTGCATGAAGTTTCGGTTTCATTCCAGCAAAGAGATCTGTTTCTGGAGCTTCATGACCACATGTTTCCACTTGAGGATCATTATGTCCTTCTAGTGCAGAGCGTTGCAGGGTGCTTTTTAAACATAGGCTCTATCACGTAGGCAAGAAGGTCACAGAAAGCTTCCAGGATAGCAATGTGCGACAAATTTTTAGGAAGCTTACCCAGTTTAAGGGCCAGTAGCGGGCATATAGCTACAAGTTTCTTTCCGAAACTGTGAGGCAAAGGAATGCATGTCCAGTGGAGCATCATGTGGGAGAGAGGGGGAAGGGGTTATCATCATATCAGGAGGGTTCTGGCTATGTACTGTGGCCAGTAGTTTAATCTTGCAATAGTCATAACTCGTCAGTCTGAATCCTCTGCTAGTTTTTGCGGATAAATTTGTTGTTCAGCTCACACTCGTCAATGACTGGTTAGTAAACCCTGAACCCCCTTTATTTTTGTGCATAGCATTTACCATGTATATTTAACTATTGTTTTATTGCATGCTGATAATGTAAATAATGCCTCCTATATTTGCTTACTGGCCGTATTGGTTGGTCAAGAGCCCAAATAAATGTTTCTGACTATGCAACATGGTGTCACTGCTTTACTTTCACTATTATACATTTGGTCATGCACTAAACTTTGTGTAAACAGGCCCTGCAGGCCAGCACGAAGTGATGAAATCCTTTCAACAAGAGGTGGAGATTAAGGTAAGTCAACGGGGCCTCTTGCTGGTATGACCAAAAAGAACCATTTCTACATTAGTTCCTGCAGCAATATCTTGGGGATTTGTAAACAAGGTTGAGAAAGGTGGTGCAAGTTGCACAGCTAGGTCGTACCTACAATTACGATCGCGCGTTTCTCTCGGGCCGCACTGCCTCCCTGCACATAGATCAGATTACCACATCCTCTTATACACTCGGAGAGCTCGGAACACCTCAAGGGGCGGTCCTTTCTCCCCTTTTCTTTAACGTTGCTCTCATCCCCCTAGCTCACAAACTGGCTCTAATCCCACACCTAAAGCATACCCTGTACGCTGATGATATTACCACATGGGCCACTCATGGCTCTGACGGGGAAATTGAGGAAGCTCTTCAGTTAGCAGCAGACACCATCTCCTCTCACGCGTCATCCATCGGGCTCGAATGTTCCCCATCCAAGTCCGCGCTCTTCCTATTTAGGCAAAATCTAGCGCTAACTCGCCCATCCAAATCAATTTAAAAGGATCCCCTATCCCCATCACACCCACCCTCCGCATCCTTGGCCTCCACTTGCAGGATTCTGGACGAAATGAACATACCCTTAAAAGGCTCAAGGCCTCCACGCAATCCGTGTTGCACCTTCTACGCCGAGTGTCCTCCCTTAAAAAGGGTTTAGACGAAGCGGACAACATGAAAGTAGTGCACGCATTTACGCTTAGCCGCATTCTGTACGCAACTCCATATCTCAAATTGAACCGAACGCGTGAACACAATGATCCGCCTTGCGACTAAGGCAGCCCTAAACCTACCTCGTAGCACTAGCACAGCCAAACTTCTTGCACTAGGCATGCATAGCACCATTCAGGAACTAGTTGACGCGCACCTTCAGACACAGTACCTTAGACTTGCCACAAGCGCCACTGGCTGCCATATACTCTCCTCCCTTCGCATCAACATACCCGCTAACCAGTCAACCCTTATACCCATCCCTCGACACATCCATACACCTCTCGTGAAACCCCTTCCTCGAAACGTCCATCCCCAATATCACATCCCTCGCCGCGTAGCTCGCGCTAATGCCCTCCATAAGTACTATGGGCAAGTCCACGATGCCGTTTGGGCAGATGCCGCATGTACAGCGCATGAAGCGGTAGCAGATGCCCACAATCCAACCCTACCTCACCCCCTAACTCACCGTCTTCCCTCGGGCTCTACGCCCGAGGAGGCAGAGGAGACCGCCATCGCCCTAGCCCTTGCACATTTGGACGCCCAATACATCTTCAGCGACTCCAAAACGGCTCTGTCCAACTTTGCCAGGGGCAGGATTCACGCCCCTGCCTGGCAATTGTTGAACATCCCTACCCAAAATTTACCGCGCAGGGTAGAGCTTCAGTGGGTGCCGGCTCACTCTGGGAACCCTGGAAACGAGGCTGCTGATAAATTGGCCCGAGGTCTGATTTGCCAGGCCCAGGACAGTCTCGATCCAGGATTCTCGAGGGAGCGGGCGCACACCTTTGCGGAGCTCATGCAAATACCCCGTTTGGACCGTCGGACTTACCCTCCTCCCCACCCCTCTCTTACGCACTTCCAACAGATCCTCTTCAGACGCCTCCAGACCCGCTCTCTGTCATCCCCTCAGCTTTTATCCCACTATTGCGGCACATCCCCTGCATGCTCCCTATGTGGTGACCCCCACGCCACACTCTCTCATATCCTTTTCGGCTGCCCTGCTGACCCTCCCCCGCGGGTACAGCACGCCATCTCGAGCTGGGAGGACTGGGAGGTCCTGCTTATGTCTGCAGACCCGACATCGCAGCTTGCTGCGGTGACTCGGGCTCCCGACGTCATGTCCCGGCATGACCTACCTGATGCAGTGCGGGACCGCGCAGTGGCCCAGGGACCCAGCTGGGTCTAAAACTCACTTGCTGAATACAGTTTTTCTGTCTGTCTGTCTCTCGGCTACGCTGTGTCGTTTATTCTGAACATGCATATATGTTAGCCCAGTTGAAATTTATCGGCTGAATGAGAATACTGACTAGGTGAGCACCATTGAGGTTATGCTGCAGAATAACTGCATGACAGAGCTGGGTTTGGTCCGACAGTGTAGCTGTGGGGTTAACAATTAATAACCCCATGCGACTGAAGCCGAGTTGCATGCGCGCATATTATACAGGGCTCGTGTGGTCTCGCGCTCATGGCAGCGGCGCATTCAGAGAGGTTTTTCACTTAATCTATATATACATAGTGTCGCAGTGCTAAACGCGCACTGTGCGAATACTACTTGGGGGGGGGGGCGCCTGCGCTCCGGACGACACGGATTTATAAGCTTGGTATTGACTGTCGTATACCATCTCCGAGTGAAATTCCAGCGAGAATAAGCGAGCGTAACAGAGACAAGCATTTTACTGTGAGCGTTTAGCGTTGCAGCAGTCGGTACAGCGCAATTAGTATTTACACCAAAGCGCAAGGCGATCCATTTCAGACACAGATGATCGTGCGAATGCAATGGGATCAAGTGCAGAGCGCTGAGCCGTTGCGGGCTGCAGTGGCCGGACGACCGTTGTTTTAAGGGCTTCGAGAAATAAGGTGCCTCGAAAGCGCGCAGCCCGCCGCAGTCGTTTCCCTCGCACGGGCGTAGAGCCGCCGGCAGCCCTTCCGACGCCGAGGAATACGACCGCAAAAGCGTGCTTTTGACACACAGCAAGGCAACGTGGAAAACGCTGAAAGCCTCTGCACGTCTGCATAGTTCGAAAGGATGCAGTAGGCTGCTGAAGAAAGCAACGGCTCGGTGCTGTACAGCCCAATCGCTCCGCATCACCGCACTAGCTTTGACGAGAAAAATTGCCGCTAAACGGCGATTCGACACATCCAGAAGTAATCCTCAATGAGTGCGTACCGCTGCGAGGCGAGACGACTTTCAGGCGCAAGGCAAAGCCGAGCACATCACCTCGAAAGCCCACTCGCCGCCACCGAGAAAAAAACTCGGGCTACTCGCTCCCACCGCTCCCGGGCCCTTTGCAATAATGACGCAGTACGCTGTTGTTAGTGGCCCAATTTTTCATAGCAAAAACGACAACTTTGCTAATGGCCCGACTTTCTAAGCCTAAATTTTGGCATTACTTCCACCACATTTTTAACACTGCAGTGCCTGGTGACATGCTGACACGGGAGTGTCACCAGGCTCTGCCTTTAACTGTCGTAAGTGGCTCTGGTTGTTGGCGAAAAATTTGTGTGCAGGGCGTGCAACTGTTTCTTCGAGAACACCTTCGCTGCACTGCACAGGGTACGGGGAGGGGAGTTAAAGAGATAGAATAGAGGACGGATCAGGAGGAGGAAAGGGCGGCAAGTGCACGGTAGAATGCGGCACGAAAAGCGCGATACACAGGCACGAGAAACAGTGGGCGGGCACACATTGCGAAGCGCGCACTGGTGTGAGTCAGAAGACGCCCATGCACTCATTGATCACAGTATGTTTCTAAATGCAGGACGAGGGGAAGTGGAGACGCCAAAGAGTCTCTGGAAAGGGGTTTGCTGGCACACACAATGTAGCGCGCGATGGTGAAAATTCAGCACACTTGAGCACAATGCACAGGTTTGTGTTCACAGCATGCAGCACCAAGAACTAGGGTGACACTAGATGCGCCTGCGAAGGCATGCCTCATCGACGAAGGAGACGAGAGCGGACAGGGCAGCTTTCCTTTTGTGTGGCGATGCCTCAGGGAAGACTAGGTCGCCGGCAGTGGCAGACGGCAGGCCGAGCTTGCTGTATTCGGCGCGCATTATGGAGCGCACGTTAGCATGAGCGGGGCATTCACATAGCAGGTGCTCAACTGTTTCTGTCTCTGCGCAGTCAATACAGTTTGTGTCGGCCTCTCCCATGAGGCGGTGGCGTCGGTCTGCCGTGAAGACACAACCAATCCTGATGCGCAGGAGTAAAGAGTATGCCGCGCGTCCGAAGGCAAGGTATGGGACACGCCTTGGGAGCTTGCCGGATGCGACGCGGGGGTCTGGGTGGCAAAGTGCAACCTTGTGGCGCAGTATGTGACGCGCTGCGTCAAAGGCCGAGATAGCCTCACAAACTGGAGCTGCTGGGTTGGAGTGGGCTGCCTTGGCGAGTCGGTCAGCAGCTTCGTTTCCTGGCACTCCCACATGGGATGGCACCAATTGCAACAAAATATCACAGCCGCGCGCACTGAGCGTACACAGTTTGTGGTGTCGCTGCTTAAAGATTACGCGTTATAAATATTACGTAACCGCACACGGTGACGGCCGAGAGCACGGTGTAAGGATAGGTGTACCAACGGCGCCGCTTGCCTTGTGCTCCGGACGTTGCGCGAGGAGTCTCGCGGTTTTGCTGCCCGCTGATATATGGCGGAACACGACAAACATGAAATGCAATCACTGGTGCAGGCAAAGTTGGCTCAAGCAAATGCAAACCCTGCGGGCAGAGGGCAAGTCGGCGGCTCAGAAATTCTGGCGGTATGTCAGCTCCCTGGACAGGGAAAGGGTGGGGCCAACAGAAATGGTCGATAGTGCCACGGGACAGCCCATCACCGACCTGCAACAACACGTCACGGACTACTTGTCAGGCCTCTATGGGCCACCAGCCTGCATGCCTGAGGACAAGCTTGAAGGGTCATCGCCCTCAGCTCCATCCCAGGACCAACCAGATATCGCATGGGAGGTCACACTGCCAGGCATGAACCGGGCACTGGGCCGCATCAGCGCTTGCACAGCCACGGGACCCGATGGAATACCAGCTCGCCTACTAAAACTACTCGGTCCAAACTCGAGAGAACAGCTGGCCGAGTTGTTTACCACCATTATTAACGGCGGAGACATACCCGAGGACTGGCGCAATGGCAGGGTGGTGCTCCTGCTGAAGCCCGGCGGTAATGCGGCCCACATCGGCGACTACCGGGCACTCACGGTCACTAGCGTGGTGTACCGAGTTTTCATGCAAGTCTTGAAAGCGTGGATCAGCGGATGGGCAGAATCAGCGCACGTCCTAACGGAGCTGCAGAATGGGTTTCGTCCGGGCAGACGGCTAGAAGACAACCTCTTCGTACTCACCAGCTGTACAGAAATTGCCAGGAAGGAAGGCAGGAGACTCATCTGCTGCTTTCTGGACGTCGAAAAGGCCTATGATAACGTCACGCACGAAACTCTCTTCCATCGCCTTGGTACTCTGGGAATGGCACCACCACTTCTCGAGACGATAAAGAGGTTGTACAGGGAAAACGTAGTCACAGCCGTTTTTGGCAATGTGCATTCGGAACGGGTCTACGTACACAGGGGGCTTCGGCAGGGATGTCCATTGTCTCCCCTCCTCTACCTCCTGTATGTGGCCGGACTGGAAAAGGCACTCCTGCAGGCAAACCTGGGATTCGGCCTTAAGTACAGCACCACAGGAATTGACAACTCCAGCCGACTGCCGGGTCTTGCCTTTGCTGATGATTTGGTAATCATGGAAGAAAACACAGAGGATGTGCAAAAAATGCTAGACATTTGTGCCGCGGAGCTGCGAAGCCTTGGCCTCAAGTTTAACCAGCGAAAATGCAGGGTTGTTCAGCTGGCAGGCGAGGCGAATGATCAGCTATCGCTGACGTTGAATGAAGAGACCCTGACAGTCGACAGATCGTATAAATACCTGGGCATAAATTTGTGTGCTGAGACTGACATGTTCAGACTGCACGAGGCTAAGGTCGGTCAATCTGCACTTCGAGCGCAATGCATCCTCCGACGTCGGTGCCTGTGGGGGTGCCACCAGTACACCATGGTCCGCGACCTCTGGAAGCTCGCGCACGTGCCAGGACTCACATTCGCCAACGCGGTGGTCTGCCTCCCATCAGCCACCAGAAATTGGTTAGAGCGCAGACAAACAGAGGTCGGCCGCACTGCAGTCGGATGTCATGGACGGGTGGCCAATGCAGCCATTCAAGGCGACCTGGGATGGTCTAGTTTTGAGGCAAGGGAGGCATGCAGCAAGCTGGAGTACCGCGGTCGACTGCAGTTCATGAGCCACAACCGATGGGCAAGGCGGGTCTTTGAATACCTCGCTGCGACATGCCTACGCACTACATGGGTGAAGCGCCTCCACAAGATAGAAGGCAAGTATGGACTTTTCCAGACACCCATAAGTGCCGAATCGGCAACGGCATGGAAACAGGAGGCAAGGAGACGGGTCCAGGAAAAAGAGAATCGCCAATGGCTGCAGGCGCTCGCGGAAAAACCGACACTGGCAGTGTACCGCGAGTGCAAAAACAGCATCGGACCTGAAAAGATTTTTGACAACGGCCTGGGTAGCGCATTGCTGTTTGAGGCCCGTGCCGGAGCGCTGCGAACACTGGTGTACCGCCGTCACTTCGACGCAACACCAGAAGCACAGGCAGCAATATGCCGAGCGTGTGGCGACGCGGAGGAAACCATCGAGCACCTGGTGATGTCGTGCCAGAGACTCCATCCAATGCCGACAGAGGGCACCACATTCCCACAGGCGCTCGGGTTTCACGGTCCTGCAGTGGACGAAGAAGGAGACAGCTCCAAGGTCAAGAGCGAGGGGGTGCTGCGAACCAAGCGTCGACTAATGGTGTCTTCGACTGGTCGCTTTAGATCGCTCTAGAGCGCTCTGAGAGGCGGCCGCACATTCGGCTGGTCGAAACCGGGCGCTCTGACTACATTCGGCTGGTTGTTTCTGAGCGCTCGCCTCCAGCTCAGAGCGCTCTGACGCGCTCCGAGAAAAAAGTCGGAGCGGCTCCGAGATGTGTTCACGTGACAGAGCCACTTCCGCTACGTCGCGGAAGCGGTGCGAGTTAACCGCGGCATTCCCTACTCGTAGGCAGAAGCAAGTGTCGGCTTTTGGTGTAGTCACGCATTTGTAGCGTCCTTGCTGAGTTGTGTTTTGAGTGGGCCGCGCTGTGTGAAACAAAAAAAATGTTCAAGAGGCGCCGGTTAACTACGCTTGGAATGCCGTCTGTGTTGCTGTCACATCTAGCACATGACAACAGCGGTGCCGCGGCGGGGTTCCGGAAGTGACGGCCCCCTTCTGCCTCCTGCGCTTCCGCTCTAAGAATTCGCAGACCATTCGGCTTGACCAGTCTCGCTATGCGCTCGGAGCGAGAGCGGCTCCCACTCTGCCAGATCCAAACCGGATCGCGGGAGCGACCAGTCGAAGACACCATAACTCTTTGGTGGAGCACTGTGTTTAAAAGCGCGAAGCCGCAGAGGCGGAAGTGAACGAGGTCGACGAGCGAACCCCCCCCCCCCCCCATCCACCTCCTGACTTTAGCCTTTGCGTGTTTTTTTTCTTCTTTTTTTTTCTTCCTTTTCTATTTTTTATGCGTTTTATCTTTATTTCTCTCCTGGTGTGCTTCCATCTTCTTGTTTTTTTGTTTTTTTTGGCCGGGTGCCCAACCTAGTGGTGCCCACCCGTTACAAAGGGCAAGGCCTCAGGTATCTATCTATCTATCTATCCTCAAACCAGCGCCGGGTGGATACAACTTAAGAGACTCCGCCATTTTGAATCCCAACTGGCCTCTCCCATGTACCGCAAAATGTTCGACTGGTAGCCCAGTGTAGCTCTCGTTGCAAAAGGCCGTTCAAGTTAAAGCACTTTGAAGCGCAAGCATTATTTACTTTGCGCATTTGATCTAAAGAAAACTTACCTTTGCAACTTTGAACAGATGGCACTTCGAAAGCAACAACTTCTTGCAATTTGCTATGTTGTGTTTGTTTTTCCATTGGTATATAAAGTTGAATGCAAGAGAGATGAAATGTTTAATTGTCTGAAGCAACCCTGCTAGCAGCAGAAGTACGAACGTCCCACGTATCTATCTGCTTAAATTCTATTTTTGTTTCCAGAAGTAAAAACAAACTAATAGCAACACAAAAACAGACAATATTTTCGGTAATACGTACCTTTGCAACTTTTATCAGAGGCCACAAGCAGGACTACAACTTCGTACGAAGGGTTATTTTAGTTTTGTTTCTCCATATGTTATACAAATTTTTCTTCAAGAGAGATAACAAGCCAAATTGCCTGAAGCAATCTACCTCCGAAAGGCACGATTTATTTGCAGTAATAAAAAAAACAATTAATAGCAAACTAAACGCAAACATTATTTGCGTTGGCGGATTTGATTTAAAAAATACTTACCTTTGCAACTTTCAAAAGAGGGCACTTGCAAAGCAACAACTTCTTGCTATGTGCTATGTCATGTTTCTCTCTCCATGTATTTTACAAAGTAATATACAAGATTGATGACAACTTCAATTGTCTGAAGCAGCCGTACTTACAGCAGTAGTCCAAGCTTCCCTCGTATTCTGCCTACTTAAGTTCCATTTTATTTGGAGTAAATTAAACTAATAGCAAAATAAAAAACAAACATTAGTTAGTTTGGCACATTTTATTAAAAAGAAAATTCGTACCTATGCAACGTTTAACAGGAGGCAATAGCAACGCTACAACTTCTTGCTAACGTGTATTTTAGGTCTGTTTCTCCACCTGTTATACAAGCTTTTATGCAAGAGAGATGACATGCTAAATTCCCTGAAGCAACGTGCTCGCAAAAATTGCATTTTAATTTGCATTATAAAAAAAAAACTAATCACAAAATTAAACGCAACCATTACTCATGTTGGCGCAATTGATTGAAAAAAGTACTTAAATCTGTATTCCGGGTCTTTCGGTTATGTGCGCTTGTAATTACGGCGCTGTCAAGCTGTTTCAATTCCCGCTAATGAATTTTCACGGCCAAACCTCAAGAAAACTTTCTCTGTCCTGTGTTCGTCCCTTTATTTAATATGCCTCTCTATTGTATGGGACCCTGCACAGCAATTATTAATTGACACATTGGAGAAAATTCACAACAGGGCAGCAAGATTCGTCTCGGGCAGGCACGGGCGCAGGGATAGTGAATAATGTCTTGACGTGGGAAAGTCTTGCTGCTTCTAAACGACATGACCATTCTTGTAAAATTCGCGAGTACCGTCACGAACTTGTTCGCGAATTCATTTTTTGTTGAAACTTTGCAACAGTGGAATCGACTTTCGGAGGTCCAAGTGTGCGCTGTAAACGAAGACGTGTTTTCTGCCAATCCGTGAATCCGAGACCATGCTATACTGCTATAACACCTTCGGGCAATGCGGGATAATTCTTGAATAAAAATTCAAGTGCGAACTTTTCGGCGTGCGTCGTCTGTTCGCGCTTAAGTTTGGGCAGTGGTTTAGGACGCTTCATTCACTCGCTGCAAGTTGGCCTGTTACATATTGTCGCAGCGCGAGTTGCTACAGCGCGGAGCTGAATATTTGATGTACCAGCACCGGCTGCCCAACATTACGAGCGACCGCATTTTGTAAATGGCTGCGAAGAGAGCTTATATCATGCAAATCCTTGGAGGAATATCGGTACTTTTTCAACACCTGTTGCGCCGGATCAGTGGTACTTAAGAGCGCTCGAGGCGACCGAGCCGACGACTCGGGTTCAATAACGCGGCCGCGCGTTTCGATGAAGGCGAAATTTAAGACAGGAGTGTGCTGTGAAATATCAGACTCTCAGGTGGTCGAAATTAATCCAGAGCCCTTCACTACGGCGTCCCTCTCCGACAACGTGCCCCACAATTTACAATTTTTTGCACATTTTCTAGACATCGCAGAGCTTTCATGTACACCGCATCGGAGCTGCAAGGGTTTCTTGCTGCGCGGTATCACGTGAGCTGCCTTTGGCTGCAAGCAAGGTACACCGCATTTTAGTTTCTGTGCTAAAATTGGTACATGCGGCACGTTGAGTTCTTCCTCTAGAAAGTTTTGTGTACTTACCAGCTTCACAACCTTTCCTAGTCACACAGTCTGCTTTCCTGTCGGTACATGCCCCTGTCAGAATTAACTGCTTTTGTTCAATATTTGCTATGGCTTAGGGCATATAATTTATTCCAGAAACTTCCATGCTAAACAACTGTCTCAAGCTACTAAATTTCAATGCGGCTGTAATACAAAAATGCAATAGCATGACAAATGTCTTGCATTTTCAGTGCTACTGTTTTCTTTTTGACGCACATATTATGCCTTGGCAAGCATGAACCGAGACTATGTGGCTGAAAACCTCTACTAATGTGCGTTCAGGGCCTTATGGGCAAGTGACACAGCAACTATGCCAATGTCCACTTACTGAAGCTTTGGTGCATGTATGAGAACCTTGCTCACACACACGCAGGATTAACCAAACATAAATATGCACTGCAATGCATTTCAGAGCCTGCATGGTGGTGCGGGACATTGCATGGCATGTGTATATCCGTTGCAGCTCTGAATGTTAAGAATTCCTGTTTTTGATTTCACAATGCTGGTGGCTACATTACGTAGATAAAAAAGAAAGTACTAAAATAAATGCCTATCTGCCGTGGACATCCGTATAAAGAAAAACCTGATAGGGACAGCCGTACTGAAAATTATGAGGTATGTGGACGATTACCTGGTCATACTGAACGCTCCGTCAGAAGGCAGTATTAAAGGTTTGGTGCCAGAGATTGTTAAGCTGTTCACCACTGAGTATAGAGGCTTGAAGTTCACCTGGGAATTCCCTCAAGGCAACTGTATCAAGTTTTTAGATCTGCAGATCAACTTTTGTCAACCTGATTGCAATCTGTGTTACAAGTACAACCCATGTACGAGAAAAAGTCTGCTTCCTTATGAAAGCGCCCATTCTAAATTGATAAAACGTGGGATTGTACGAACACTTCTTCAAGCAGCGCTCAACAAAAGCTGCCCGCACTTCATGGAAGACAGTTTTGGAAACCAAATTGCCCGTCTCGAGAAAGCAGGATACCCCACTGACGTTATCAGCAGTGTCACAGTCAGTCTTCTACAGAAGGTAAAAGAAGGCAACAAGAAGACTTCGAGCCCCCAATCCCTAGGCAGAGCATGAAGGCCATACCATATATCCATAGAATTTCCCACAACTTGAAGAAGATAGGCCATAGATATGACGTAAAGGTTCTTTTTTCCGCCCCCAGTAAGCTTTCTAGTATTTGTACTGTCCAGTCCAAGAAGCAAGAGCCATGTGAAAAGAAGCACGATAACCATTACGTCCAATGCGCCACCAACGTCGTGTATAGAATTCCGTTAACCTGTGGTTGCATATATATCGGACTAACGGGAAAGTACGTCAACGAGAGGACAATAAAAAACAATGAAAGACGCCGCCTACCAGAGCATACTGTGGATCATGGATGCAAGCCCGTCTTTACCAATACCACGATTCTGGCCCATGCCAAGACTAAACTTCGGAGAGAAATAATTGAGGCTTTTCATATTGCTAACACTGGTGACGAATGCGTTAGTACTGCTGCAGTTGTTCTGCTCGACAGAGATAATATTCTTAGATGGACATGTGTAAATTCGATGTCCTCTAGGTTGCTTTACGTCGGTAAAACTCGGTGCTGTTATTTCTGTGGCTTAGTGTTTTTAGCGTTTCACACTCACTTTATTGATACTGCTTTAGCAACGAGGATAATATACCCGTTAACAGGTATCACTATCATGTTCGACTCTGCTTTTGTTATGGCATTTTTGACACTGCTTTGATAAGATATGTCATATCCACCGCTTTGTTCCACCTCATGAATCTTTCTCTTTTGGTGTTATGTTTTGCTTCTTATGTTTGGAGTATCATATCTGTTGAACAGAATGATATCTGGTTGTAGCCTTGGCGGCGGCGGTATGCTGGTTGGTGTGAACTGCACAGGTGGCATATCTTTCTTTTGGTTTTGTAATCTTTCTGTTGGCCAACACTGGTATATATTCAAGTTGCCTGCTCTTAATAAACTAGTTGGAAGTTGCGCTCTGTTCTTGTCGTATGTGCTACTTTGTTGTGTCCTGTGTTCTTTGCGCAAGTACATTCTTTGTTAGAAATGAACCAACTCGCCCAGACAAGAGTGTTAATTACATTGGTGTACCTTGACAGCTCAGTGCAAAGAAACCAGCCTATTGCGTGCATACTTGTAGGTTTACACCACAGAAGCATATGATTTCGCTTTCTTGAAGCATAGTACAATGGTTTCCAACCGCTGTGCAAAACACTGAACTTTTACTGCTGAGGCTGCTCCCTGGTAATGATCAACTGAATAACTAGCTCGCTTACAGCTACTTTAAAAGAAACTTGTCTGGCTTGCCAACAGTAAACCACCCTGACGCTTCTCTCAGAGACGAGTGCTGCTCAACAAACAATCCACATAATTATTAAAGGATTCCAAAGAAAGCCTCATGCTAGTGTGCTTGCCGGTTTGGTTTATGGAGTTTAACGTCCCAAAACGACTCGGGCTATTATAAGGGACGCCGTAGTGGACTCCAGAAAATTTCGACCATCTGGGGTTGTTTAATGTGCACAGACATCGCACAGTACATGGGCCTCTAGCATTTCGCCTACATCGAAATGCGACCGCTGAGGCCCGGATCGAACCTGTGTATTTCAGGTCAGCAGCCAGACTAATGACTATCATTAGTACTGATGAACATTTCACATTACTTTCATTACTTCTGAAGCCTGTACATGTATCAATTCTGGATGACTACAGCCACATCCTAGGAAGATAGACCATTCGTTTTCTTAAATTACTCTCAATTTCCTTAATTAGTTATCTTTCTGCAGCCGCGATTGCCGTTTGAAACAGTAGGGCTCAGCATCCTGAATAATCATGGAATGATTCTTTCCCAATTTTCCTTTTCTATTTCCTATGCAAGCCCAGAGCCTTCCTTTCTGCCTGTTTAAACTTCTTTACTTCTGTTTCAGTTGACCCCAAACTACTAGTTTTGTATTCCTTTCCTTCCATTTTGAGTCAAGGCTGTTTTTATTGATACCTGAACACCTTAAATGACATGTTTTCACCTGATTTCTAACACCATTCCTCACACAAAATTTTACTCTGCATTTCTAGTCTTGTACAGCATCATTTTAAGTTTCACAGTGAGCACCTAATGCTGGTATTCTAACAACACTGTGGTTCATTTCTGGAAACTTGTACAAAGCTGCTTAAGTGCCTGTCCTGCTAAGTTATAAGTCAACAAGGAAGGAAACTGCAGGCCCAATTGGTGTGCTTCAAACACAATGAGCACAAACCCCCTAGCTCTATACTGGAGTGCATCGCAGACATAATAACCAACTCTGCACTTTGGTAATGAACAATTCGTCTATGAAGTGCACAAAATGAAAGTAGCGCTACACGACTAACAGGCTTCCTAGTACACCAAACCACTCCCAGCAGTGCTCCAAGGCGCCCCTGTGTTGTGCTGTACCAGACTGAGAAGGCTGAGGCTGCCCGGGTTTGTCTCATTTCTTCTGCCCTTAGGCACTGCACTTTCAAAACTAAGCTCTGGCACCACTCTTTCTGTCAAAATTCCTCTCGGTCGTTCATACCTATTGCACCCACTTAGAAGTGCTGCAGGCTAACCATAGAGCAGCTCAGTAACAATGGTTACAATGTCAGGAGCAATTTCTGCTGCATGAATTCATTGCAGTGCTAAGCTCCTTATCACCTCCTACCTGTATTACCAAAATACGCTTGGGAGAGAGGAGAAATTTTGATTTTAGGGCTCGAGGGCAGTCCATTTTATTTAACCATAGCGCTTGCGGCGGCGTTACACGCACAGCACAATATCTGAAGCCAGTGGTTGGGCAGAGGTAGAAACAGAGAGGCCATCTTCATACGAAGCTCTAGTAAAGTCGCAGCGTTCACACCAGGTTTCAGTACCAATTATTTCGCGTCCTTTTTGTACTTTTTCGGGGCTACTGTGATCTTTGGATAAGCAGCCAACCAAAACGTCGATCTCCGGCACCATGGGAAAACCCAAGTAAACCAGATCATCGAAAAAAGCCAATTTGTGCTCGAAGACGAGAAGTTTGGAGTCGTCTATGCTCGCATACTCACAGGAGTCAGGAAGCTTGCCGACACCATCGACGACGCGTTGCACAAAAGTTTTGCACAAGCTGATGCTGCAGCATGAACATGCACGCCAACAGACATCATTGAGAAAGCATGCAATACACACCGGACGCTTTGGCACATTTGGTCCGCTATGCCAGCTCTCTGCAGCGAGAAAACGCTTCACTGCTGTGAGGTAGTACAACATTGGCATGGTGCCAGTGCTCAGGACACGTTTTGCTCGAATGCTGAAGCCAGCAAGGTATGCAGGCTTGCACTCGTAGCTGCTGTTGTGAAAGTGTAGCGAGTATATAACACTGTATACGTGCTCAGTTCAATAGTGGTGCCCAGCTGCACGCACAAAATCTATCCAGGCTTGCTTCTGCGCGGCATCCCGAGGAAATTTATGCAACGCCGCTTCAAAGCCGAACTTGCCGAGGCAAACGCCAACAACACACGAAACCGGAGGCATGACGATTGGTGTGCCTAGAAGCTCACTGTGCGCATAAACTAAAACGCACGCAGGACTAGAAGGCTCGTTGGTCGTGAGTGTTAAGGAAAAGAAAGATTTGTGAGCAAGGTTGCTAGGCCGCAAAACTTTGCCCCATATGTCAGAAAACTGTGCAATGACGAAACAAATACCTGATGTGTTTTCTTCTCCGTCCCTACGTCGCGTTGATGCACTAGTGATGGGTCGGACTTCCAAGAGTGAGCATTTTTACAAACTTTAAAATGAGATTAAAATATATTCTAGACGTCCCTTGAGTTTAATAATTGGCTCCTATGGTGCTCACATACCAAGGCAACATATGAGTCTTTGTACAACCTTGGAATTTGGTGTCTCTACCCCTTTCACGTAGTTACACTGAGTAGGACGTGCGAAATCACTTGAGGCAACACCACCTCGAAGGAAACCGCATGCATGACCTTATCAGCCGCTATCGGCAGCCACATCCGGGGATCCGGTTCCGTACGTTGACGGAGCACCTACACAAGGCCTCCGCCACTGGCGCTTTGTCAAAGGTTGAAGCCACAAGGAGTCACACGTACCTCGGGTTTTTAGGCTTTGCTAGTGCAGTAGTGCTTTGGCACCAGAAGAAATAAGAGCTCCAACTCTTGCTTGAGAGCTTTGCAACGCACCAAATATTGACAACTTTCTTCTCACCTCCAAATACCAGGTTCAACATCCAACCACAGTACATGGGCGTCATTTATGCGCTCAAGATGTCCTGTCATTGGTACACCGTCTGACTCAAGCTGTCCTACCATTGGCACATCATCAAACTCATGCTGATAGCAATCCACACACCACATACACAGTGTTTCGGTTCGGATACCTTTGTCAGCTGGTGTGGAAATGATTAAGGCCACAATGATGGGACTGACTGCGGACTGCAACAGGAATTGCTTCCACAAAGCATAATCACAAAACTGAACAAGGGAAACCCTCAGGGTGCTTGGTAACGTTTCAACAAGAGGACCTGTCATCGTCTGGATGTAAAGCATGCCTTATGGGCAATGGAACGACTGAGAACACAGTTGAACATCCGCGTGATCAGACACACGTGGATTTGTAGCAACGCGTTGATGCACAGATGGCCGGGCAAGATTTTGCCCAAGATGAATTTGTTGGCGTAAATTATGCGTGGTCTTTGCAAAGTTATACACTGCCTAGGCCACTGCACGAGAAGTACCAGCACTGCCTGACTGGCAAGAATGTGACGAGGAAGAGGCCGACCGACCACCAGCTGCCATGAACATTTTTTAACCATGATCAGTCAAATCCTGTTCTCAGAGCAGCTTAACTGTTCGCACTTGGAGCCTCGGCAAGGAATATTAATTACGACTGCTCTTGAAGGCTTGAAAAACATTTTGAAATAGTTTCCTTTGAAAAAGCAGATGCGCATAACGAACATACTTAAGAAACAAGTGCCACTTTCATTGGACTTCGTATTTCTGGCAGTAAAATGGGTAGTCCACTAGCTACAAACAATGGATACTACGAACACAATCTGTGTGACCGTCAGGTTTGCTGTAAATTGGCTTGACTGTACTGGTAATACAACTTCAGAACTGTAAAAAATTTGCCACGGTAGTACAAGAAGGCTGCAGTTGATCACTGACCTTATATGAACTACTGAAACACTGTGCAGCAAACAAATCTGCAAATTAACAAACACAGTTCAGGTGCCACAAATTTGCAGTCTTTTTATTTCAGTGTGACAAAAGGGGGGTGGGTGAGAGTTGCTTATGAATATATACATATCACTTTGAGAATGGGACGTGCAAATGCTTGCCCTCACTGCCTTGGCGGTGGCCTCATGCCAGGAGGGGGGCCTGCAAAATACATTGAAAGGGTACATAACAGTCTCTATCAGCAAAATAAAGCAAGATAATTATTTCGTTTTCATAGCATCACTGAAATTTTAGCATCCGATTTCAGGCTTGTAACACATCTGCTATGAAGTAGCTACTGTAAAGAGCCAGAAAAAAGAACAACACTGCAGCAATGGCGCAGTGGTTATGGTGCTTGGCTGCCGGCCTGAAAGACGCGGGTTCGATCCTGGCCGCGGCGATCACATTTCAATGGAGGCGAAATGTTAGAGGCCCCTGTGTAGCGCGCGACGCCAGTGCACATTAAAGAACCCCAGGCAGTCAAAATTATCCGGAGCCCTCCACCACGGCATCCCTCATAGCCTGAGCTGCTTTGGGACGTTAAACCCCGTAAAACCAAACCGAAGGAATCGATAACATTTCATTGTCTGAAAAGCCGATACTTCAAAACTCGCCATAACAAATGAGATCACCGCCAAACAGCGTAGCTAAAGGTTAATCTGAATCTCATCATTTCCAATGTACAGCAAGCGGTCTTAGTAACTCTTTCCTTACCACGAAAAAAAAAGGGCCAAATTTGGGAGCATTGAATTTTTTTTTAATGAGAATCGCCAAACGCATCGCACACGGCAATGCATGATATTGTAGCTTATTAGTTACACTTTTAACAGAAAAAATTGACGCAGGTTCGCAAATCTGCCGAACCTTAATGCAAAGCGAAAGCTTATTTTATTGTTTTCAATGTTTGTTTTTATTCTTTGTTTGATTTCATTTTTGGTGGCGTTATTTTCACATTATTGTTGTCTTCATTTTTATTTTGTGCGCCGCTGGTTCCCAAGGTCATTTTGGATACCGACATGACTTTAAAGACTGGCAGTATTTTATTACTTTTATTTTGCTCACTACTGCCTCCCAAGGCCTTTTTGCATATTGACATGATCTTGAAGAACGGGAGGAGTACAGCTTTCACTCTAAAAATGCCACAGTTGAGTCTGCAAAACTAGTCGAAAATTTACTGGTTGAATATGCTGGTAACACAAAAAAAGAATACAAGCAAAGCAGAAATAAGCCACTGCGCTGAACCAGAAATTGACTACAAAGAAATTAAAATATACAAAACGTGGACATGCTCTTATTTACCATTCTTAAGGTTCTTCAGCTGCATACATACCCAATACAGACTGTTGTGCAATCAAACGCATGCCGTAGAATGCTTCTAACAGCTAAAGTGGCAAGTCGTTCGAGCTCAAGTTTCACACGGAAATGGCAATAGGTTGGCAGAATTGTTTTACGCTACATATGTTCGGAGTACTTGATTGAATCTGCCAAAAAAAGTCATTAATTCTCATCCTCTGTGGCAACGAAGGAACAAAACTAGCCATTATCTCAGCGATTGCATCAGTGGCGCTATCTCGTTTGTCGGCCGTGGAGATTTGGCAAAGCGGGCAGAAGCATCCCCTTTGCTGGTGGTTTAAGACACTTTTCAACTGCTTTATCAATGATCACAAAAACCTAGTAGCGTCCGACCTTTTTTGGTTCCCTTTTTGTTTTGCATCCTGCTAAATCACTTGGTGTTTTATCTTTCCTTCCTTCGACGGTATTTATTGCGCGTGCAAATAAAACCATTTTCAGTTGGTAGTGTCAGTGCTTGTGTTTGTCTTTCTTCTGTTGTCTGAGCGTTTTTTGCGCTGCATATTTTCTGCTTCTGTTATTCATTATATGGCAGCATTCTTTTGAAATATAGCAATACTAAGCAAAATCATTCCACAGTTGTGTGCTCTGGAAATTCCTAAAGCCACATAACGGAAAAAATTAGGAAGATTACAATTATTTTCCAAACGACAGTTTTCCTAAGCAAACATAGTCATGCTTGTCATAGAGGTTGCAGAACTTGCTTGATACTTATTCCAGAGTAATGAAACTTGGCACGGATGGTCCCAGCAGTGATATAAATTAGCCATGCAAGTTTCAATTAAATTGAGCAAGCGGTTCAAAA
This sequence comes from Amblyomma americanum, assembly GCF_052857255.1. Classification (NCBI taxonomy): domain Eukaryota; kingdom Metazoa; phylum Arthropoda; class Arachnida; order Ixodida; family Ixodidae; genus Amblyomma; species Amblyomma americanum. The sequence continues at coordinate 211,044,033 of NC_135501.1, read as the reverse complement.
TTTCACTCTTTAGGGTAGCGTCCCCCTTAATGCACTTGCCAGTAAGCTTAGCTTTACTAATTTTTTTTTTCTTCACATGCCAGTGATGTTGGAAAGTTATGATAAAGTTTCCATTAACTAATTTCAAGGACTATAGACAATTTTATTGCATGTTTCCTTCTTTCAAATGATGCGTTCAACATTAGAATCAGTGTTGGCGGTAACGCGTTCCTTTTTTAGGTAACTTATACCCCTGCCACACGGCAAATCTAATGTCATTCCCATCGAATGACATTTGTTCGACTTAATGTCATTTATTCTGCGTGCTGCTACACGGCCAAAAGTAATGCCATTTGCAAATGATGGCGATTGCGATGGAGAAAAAGTGCAGCATAAAAACATTTCGATCTCTGCTTCAATATGTTTCGAAAAGTATTGTTTTGCGAATGGAAACCGATTTCAAAATTTTAATCCTCGTTTCAATAACGCGTTGATCACTGCTATCCACCAGGAGTCCAAGCCAAGCCAAAGTTCAGCCAGCGGCGGCAGACAAATGGCGGACGTCACTACGTCGCTTTGTGCAATGGATTCGCGGCAGCGGAATGCGATCGCTGCGAGTCTATGCTTGCGAGCACAAAGACGCAGCAGGCTGGCCCTGTACAAAGGCAGATTAGCGCAGCTGAGGGTAGCCATACGCCATCAAGAAGCAGTGAGCGCTGACCTTGAGGATCGACTTATCGCCAATGCCTTCGCGATAAGTGCAGCTATTGCTGAAAGTTTGCCAGCGGTGCCTCGAGAGCGATGGACATTCCAGAGGAGCGAAAGATGGTTTGAAGAAACTTTGCCGCACTTGGGTGAACTGCATTTTCGACAGCCAAAAAACATGCCTGCTCGTCCATTCCGTTTGGCTGGTAGCGAGTGTGACAGTTTTATTTTTTCTGGTGCTATTCGGTATTATTATATAAATAAATGAACGACCACAGAATTATACGGGCGTTGAAATATTATAATGCTTGTGTTGCGTTTGAAATTTATGTTCGGTGCATATTCTCACCAAGTCTCTGGTGTCGAGGGAACACATTAGCTCGGAGTTTGCTGGCGAATGAGTTCCCCAAACTCATTCGATACCTAATGTCGTTTTCATCGAATGTCATTATATTTTCTCGTGTGGCAGCAAACTAATGTCGTTTTGAACGAATGTCATTCGATGGAAATGACATTAAATTTGCCGTGTGGCAGGGGTATTAGTAACGTACTCGTTACCATTTGGGAACTGTAACGGGTAACGTACTTACGTTAACATTTTTTGGTAACGTGAAGTGCCACGTTACTAGTTACTTTTTGTTCCAGTTGTCCTCCACTCTGCCCCCTTTTTTAGAAAACAAAACACAGAGAACATAAATTGATGCTGCAAATAAACAAACAGGTGCCCTCGGCGGCCTCTGTTGCGGCTCGCATGCATGCCAGAAAACACCTGCTCTTGACGACGCACCCAAATAAAAAAAAGACAAAATACCCATATAGCGCGTAACACGTGCACGAACACGCATTCACACACTTACCTTCACCTACCTCCCCTTCCCGAACTGCTCACACACACAACTCTCTACAGAGTGGAAGCATGCCGAGCATTTCTGAACATCACATTTTTCAGAATTACTGCAATTTTGTTGAGAGTTCAGCGATGTTTTCTTTGTAAAGTTAGAATAGATGATGAAGTGCCATTTTGTGTTTAATGTCGCATTCAGAAAATGGCTTCACCATGTGCCACAGAGTTAGAATCCATCAAATGTAAGTCTAGAGGCAACTTTAGGCCACTATAACATTGCTAAGCTCCTGGACATTTGTGCAAAGTATTCTCTTTAAATCAGGATTTCAAACAAAATCATTTTTTGGGCAAGAAGTTTTATGTGAAATATGAGCTTTATGAAACTGTTATCGTGAGTTCTTAAGACGAAGAAGCAGTAATTAAAATTTATGGCCATGAAGTAACGGCAAAGTAACGTGCGGTACTTTCTTTCGGTAACGGTAACGCGTTCTTTTTTCCTTAGCGTAACGAGTAACGTATTTAGTTACTTTTTTTTGGTAACGCCTACAATACTGATTAGAATACATGGGTCACCACGGGGCATTCACCTACGACCGCTAAATAAATTATAACTGAATTTCTTCCCTCATGCTGTTTCGGTTTCAACCAAACGATGGCTGTGACATATAGTTGAACTTTAGGTCATGTGATGCATAGAAAAACTGCAGTATAATCACTGATACATAGTTTTAACTCACTACAGCCCTTAAAACAGCCTGCTGCAAGAGCTAGAATTACAACAAACGATGTATCAGCTGTTATATAGCAGTGACGTGACGTCAAGTGGACATCAAAGCCATCGTTCGGTTGAGAAAACCGAAATGGCATCAAGAAGAAATTCAATTATAAATTATTTAGCAGTCGTAGGTGAATGCCATGGGGTGCTCCATGTACACCAATGTCTAATGCATTGTTTGAAAGAAAAAAAGCATGCATGCAAAAATTTGGTGTCTATAGTCCTTTCAGTAAATTTGGTGTTCGTGTTCAGCAACAACTGGGCTACATACTAAAGCCTTAATTTTTTCCATATAAAAAAGTGGCAGTGTCAAAAATCTTTAAATGCAATTTTCTCAACTTTTTTTTTGTCAAATGCCTCTGCTTTACGGAAGTTTTGTTAATGTTTGCGAGAAGGAATATTAATGAACTATGTACGATTGTTTTCAGCAATACCTCAGCTACATCCTAAAGCTTTCCTTTTTCAGTTAAACTTGAAAGAATAGCAATTAGATGAAGTCTAATTACGGCCAATTCTTTTTTCCTTTCAGACTATTTATTTATGGCCAACAAAATGATTTGATAGATTTTGTAGTGGTGGACATATGGAAATGTCTGGATATTCTTATAAAAGAATTTTTCAATGAGAAATTACATAACGACCCGTAAGAAGTGACCTAATTAGGATATGTTATTTTGGAATGTAAACTGCTGAACGCAAAGCAGGCCATTAGGGCGCCCTGCATGCTGCACAACATCTGCGAAGCCTTTCGAGATAATGTGGAGGAGCAGTGGGTGCAGGACGTGCACAACTACAAGGCACTGTACGAGCAGCCCTCGCACAACACTGATGCTTGCACTGCTGAAAGCCAAGATGTAAGGGCTGCATTTGCCGAATACTTCTGGAAACTGGCCCAATAATCCCACTGATACACATGCAGCTCAAGAAAACACTTTTATTTTTCTAAGTATTTAAACAGCGCCTCAGTCAAGCGTTATTCTGTGGCGGCTGATTCGCGGAGAATATCCAGCTTCATTCTGCAAAGCTCCATCTCTTCTTTCCGGCTATCTTTGATGTCGGAGCCCAACTGCCGGTTTGTGTTTACCAGCTCCACCAGCAGACTCTTTTGGGTGGAATGCCGGCTTGGTTTTGCGGCTCGGCGACTTGCTGCCACTGGTTGGGCCCTGCTGCTGTCCTCTGTGTCTGTTGTTTGTGATGAAGAGGACAAGGGCAGTGCAGCAGACTCGAACAGCACTTCGTGTGCTGGTTCCGGAGGCGTCCAACCAGCAGTGGCATCCATTCCAGATTCTTCGTCACCTGATGATGCTGTCGTGCCATTTTGCATGCTATCAATTATCTGAAAAAGCAAAAAAATATACCGCATGTAAATATATTTGTGCTTCCAAGGACACGCATGCAGCTCAAGCAAACACTTAATTTTTCTAAGTACTTGAGAAATAATTACCTGTTGCATGCAGCCTTCAGATTGAACAGGCGTATCAGACCCATTCCTATACTGAATATTCTACACTACCTCAGCATTTTGTGGTGACTGTGACATTTCTCATGTGAAATTTTCATTCATGTATACATTTTTACTCATCCGCAAGAGGCGCTGTGGGTAATGAATAAATATGCCAAGTTTCCCTGTGTCATGCCATAGAGGATCAATGCGTCTGCTTCCTGATAAGTTACAGAAAACGGAAGAGGTCTTCCTCACGCTGGGTTCACAGCTAGGAGCCCTGCATTGAGATACAGAAGCGTACTTACATCTCAACAGTGGCACCATCGGCACCAACTGTCTCGTCTACAAGGCTGCCGTCATTCACAGGCAAGCAGCCAAGAAATTGGGCAATATCTTTGTAGAAGCGCCACGTGATGGCACCTTGTCCCGTGGTTTTTCGGCTCAGCAACCTGCAAGAAACGTATGACTTTGTTGCAATGGTGTTTATAAGCTGCAGAGGACTCTACATGACTGCTGCTAGGAAAACAGTCACCTCTTCTCAACATGCAGACACCGTTGATCTGCCCAGCAATGTGTTGCATGTAGTTACTTTCAGTGCTTACACTATTAATACTGCTTCCACTAGGACCAGTTAAGGGGAGTGATTTCCAAGTAAATATTTCGGCAGCTCAATGCTTCTGCGCAAAATTAATTCATGTGCCCATGTTTTATGCACCAGGCAGCCACCACAGACGAACGGTTTAGAAAAGGTTTGGCATCTGAGACTCAAGGTAAAACCAAGATGCCTTGCAAAAAGAACTAGAAAATTAAACGGAAGTTGTGCGATAAATACTACGCACAAATGCATTAAGCATTTGCAAACCTGCCTTCAGGAAACGCAGATATCACTACTTCGTAGCGGTGTATGTTCAGTCACGACTAAAGGCATGAATATAGAATGATGACACATTACTTTTATTTAGGGACGAGTGAACGCCGAAACACAATAGCACGACTGTTTTCCGTATTTCAGAAGTGCATGTTGTTGGGCGAGTCGGTCGTACATCATTGAGTAAAGGTACTGCGCAAAATAATACAAACATGGACGAGAAGGGCACAGGGACGGGCGCCCGCCCCTGAGCCCTTCTCGTCCATGTTTGTATTATTTTGCGCAGTACCTTTACTCAACTGTTTTCCGTACTCTTTTAAAATGTGGCGCATCAGAGGTTCGGCACGCAAAAAAAATCAATCGATGATGCAGGTGTGCAGCCTCGCATCTGATAACAGCACTCCTGCGGTGAATGAGCAGCGCACTGTAAGGCAAAACAAAATGAAGGGTGCCACTTACCGGTACCTGTTTCCAAGGTTTTCAACCTTGGATTTTATCTGCTTCACAGTCTTTTCAATACCCTGCGCACACAGGCACTCTGCGACGGCAATATATGCACGCATGTTGCGTTTCGCGCGGCGCAAATCGCTGAGGTGGTCTTGCCACACTTTAATAAGTGCCCGCGTTTCGTCATCAGTCTGGGCTGGCGAAGCTGCAGAGTTGTCTTCCATGGTGAGCACTGAAGGCAAATGGAGTCTGCGACCACGCTACTCAGGAAAGATGGAGGACGGTTTGTAAACAAATGCGGCCGTCTCTACAATAGCCGGCGGCGACTGGAAACAAGAGTATAGTTGCGCAAATCGCTTCAAATACCTTGTTTTACATCAAACAATGATTCAAAAGTTCATTGCAGCAATTAAAGAAAAACATTTACTTTAAATACATTTTGTTCTCACTAATTATTTTTGTATTTTTTCAACAAGCCACTGTCGTCGAGATTACACAGGTCGCGCGTGCATGAGTTCGGGAAACTTATTCAATGGGCGAATATTGTTAGCTGTGAATCTCATTGACTGCCAGTGTAGCAGCGAAAAAAACGCCATTCAAATGTAATGTCATTCGCGGCGAATGACATTCAACGTCCCATGTGACAGGGGTATCACTCAAAATGGTGCCGGGCTGCAAGCGGTCGACGCCACCAGCCAACCAAAAGTCGCCATTTTGGTCACGAGATTTGGAAAACCAATAACAGCGTGCGTTTTGCCCAATTTCGCTTTCTTCTTTACCGCATTTAGGGCTTGCTCATGGTTGCCAGCCGGAATATGGGAATAGCCTGAATAGCGACCTTTCAGAAAACCAAAATGGCACCGGCGGAGAGTGTATTTCTAGAACTGCAGATGATCAAAGTTCAGTGCAATTAAACCTCAATTTAAAGGGCCGCGCGCGCGGTTTCACGTCTTCGGAATGCTATAACGTACAAATTTGGCGGTATTTTTCAACGCAAATTCGTAGATAGCTGCGAAATGACCCCAGGACCCCAAAAATGAAAAGATCAAAAATCCAATTTTTTGCACTAATTTTCGACCGCAAAGAGCCCTGTCCCCCCTTAAGGCTTTTCATTACGTTAGGGCCGCCCCTGAAAAAACATATGTTCTTGCAAACATCACTGAGGGCATCCTCAATGCAGGAAAACAGCTCATAAGCGGTCGCATGGCCCAAATGAAAGGACTGGAGACGCTCCACCACATTTTCAGTGTTAACAAAGTAGTAGCGGACAAGCACGTCCAGTTGCTGCACCTTGGCCTCAGGGATTGGTCTGTCGTCAATCGTGATGGTTGAAAACATGATGCACATGTCAAGCTAGTGAACTACTTTTGCCTCGAAATATGGTCCCAGGCAATCAGAAATAATGTACGAAACATCAATTTCATAGTGAGCACCCAGTGTTGCCTAGTCAACAATAACACTCTGCTAAATTTGGCTCTGTATACTTGCAATGGGCGTAAATTGCCATTTAGGCGCAGTACATCAAATTGGCACAGCATGGCGCAACCGGCTCAGCACTTTCGCCCCTGGTATTTTACAGTAAAAGCTCGTTAATTCGAACTTCACGGGACCGGGAAAAAAGTGAATTATTTGATGTTCGAATTATTGACTGGCCTCGGAAAAACTGACAAGAACCATTTGCATTACGGTATATGTAACGCATTTACTCGTGTAACGAACCTACTCACATAATGAACCCACCCGTCCCCCATTTTTGGCTAAGAATTTGAAAAAAAAAAGAAAGCGTCAGTCGTTAACGCTTCCCTCCGTTTCACACAGTCACGGTCTACAACGCATTTCTTGGCAGTGCGCCAAGATGCTGCGGAGCACGGTGTGTTAGCTCTAGCAAGGGGAGAAGCAAACTTTGCAGAATGCCAGCGCTTGTCCGGTTGTCCCAAGCCTCGTTTTCAGTACGTTCGCCTTGGGCGACCCACATGGAGCGAACTTGCGCTGCGGGAAACGGGCGGCTGCCGCCAGGATTTAGAAATGGCTTGATTCCATATGCTTAGTAAAATGCTAAAAAGAACAGCTTTGCATTTACAATTAACTCTTTCAAGACCGCAGTCCGGATACCGTGCAAAAATGCATGATCAAATTTCCCGCGCTCTCAAGCGTGAAATTCTCGCGTTGGAACATGTGTCGCCATCTAGTGGGGGCGTTGCAGATCTGTAGTTTTTGTTTTTGCGTAGTTAGCCTCCCTCGCGGCAGGCGGCGACGTAAGAGAGATTTTAATCTTGGGCGCGACGGCGGCCGAGATTGAGAAGCATGGCGTCGACGTCGCGTCAGGCCGCGCGAGGAAAGAATCCTCTGTCGCGTGATTCAGCTGCTTCGAATGCGGATTTTTCTGATCCAACGAGCGGCGAAGAGTCCCAAGATGAGTTCTCAAGCTCTGATTTCAGTTCAGAAAGTGATCCGGTATCGCGATCACCTGGACCGTCAACTAGTGTCCGAAGGTGACTCTATAGTTTTACTTTCTGCTCGCTCTTGAGTATTTACGCAGGATCACTACAGTGAAATCTCGATACAACAAACTTCGCGGGACCCCCGCGAATCGTTCGTTATACTGAAATATCGTAGTAACGAAACAATCGGAAACAAAAGGTAATATACCGCTCAAAGAGTAATTCCTACCTTTAGAAAGGGCTCTCGTGTGGGCCAGGCATCATCAGATAACACAACAAGCACACTTTCTTGTCTTTATTTAAAGAAATCCGTAATTTTCTTCTGGCGACTGCGGCACACGCTCCCCAAGACAAACGATTCAACGTCGCCGACTTTCTTGTGGACAGATTCAGGCACTTCATCACAGTGTGCGATGAAGGTGCGAATCTTGCCAATCGACGCCAAAACATCTGAAGTTGAGACAGCTTCGTCCGTATGTGGCGATTCCGCGTCGTCGTCCAGGTCATCCTCATCACCTTGACCGTTCTCGCGCACGCTGGTGACGATGTCTTCTTCGGTCAGCTCGGCTGACGTTAAGGCTTCGCTGTCGCATTCAACGTAGTCCGCAAAAGTTACCGACGGTTCTACGGACATATTTTCGGTAATTTCGTCCCACAAGGCACTGCTGTCATCCCGTACGTCGTTGCTTTGTTCCGAGTGAGGCGGCGAGTTTCCGACTTCGCAGTCTTCTGCCTGTGCCGATTTCAAAAGCCCTGCTTTCCGCCAGCAGTTTTTAATGGCGCATGCTTTTACGTTCCACCACACTCCAATGAGCATTTCTGCGGCTTGGCGGATGTCAACTGCAGTCGGGCGCCCAAGCCGGATGTTGATGAGCAGTCGTTGCACCATCCGCTTTCGGAATTCTGCCTTTACACTTCTTATAATTCCTTGGTCCAGGGGTTGGAGCAAAGCAGTGTTGTTAGAGGGCAAGAACTCCAGGCGCACATTTGTGAGGCGCACGTTCACGATGTGTGCGGAGCAATTGTCCACGATGAGTATTTTCTTCCCATCCCTCCTCATCTGGTCGTCTAGCTTGACGAGCCAACTAGCAAACAACTCTCGCGTCATCCAGGCTCGCTTATTAGCCCTGTACTCACAGGGCAAAGACACTACGTTATTTAGGCAGCGAGGGCTGGTGTACTTCCCTATGACCAGGGGCTTCAGTTTTTTTGTCCCCAGTGCGTTGCAGCAAAACAGGACAGATACCCAGACACGGGATTTCTTACCGCCCCTGCACTTTTCCCCCTTGAAATTCATTGTTTTGTCCGGCAGCAGCTGGTAAAAGCAGGCAGTTTCGTCGGCATTGTAAATGTCCTCCTCCGCGTAACCTTCGGCGATCTCCTGAAAGCGGTCGTCGCGCCAGGAGATTGCGCCTTCTTTGTCCGCAGCTGCCGCCTCGCCGGAAACCACTTGCCAAGTAATTCCAGACCTTTGCCGAAACCAAAAAAGCCAGCCAGAACTTGCCTCGAATCTGGTGATACCAAAGGCAGTGGCGAATGAATGCGCTTTTTCTTGGAGCATCGGGCCAGACACCGGAATGTTCTGAAGCCTAACCTCCTTGAACCAAGCGAGAACAGCTTCGTCTACATTTTCGTGATTGCCAAGTCGCAAACGTTTTCTCGCGGGATCAAGCTGGGACAGTCGATGAAGCTTGGTGATTTTTTCTCTTTCTTTTAAAATGGTAGCAACGGTTGACGGCGCAATGCCGCGCTCTTTGCACAAGTTCACCTGCTTTTTTCCGGCGTCCAGTTCATGGAGAATATCCACCTTCTCCTTCAGTGAAAACTGTCGTCGCTTGTTTTTAACACAGGCACCAGCAGAGCTCATAGTCACGCTCTTCAACTCAGCACCACACAGAACTAACTTACACGTCTTCGTGGAGTACGGACAAAAAGCAGGTAGCGAGAGCTTGCCTGCACCACCAAGCCACTGCCCTTGCTTGAAAACAACAGAACAAAAAAAATGGCGGAAGTCTAGTGGATGTATCCAACTTCCGGCGAGACACAGATGATGGTGATAGCTACAGCTTTGATACGCCACAGCGAACTCATCTTAAATTCAAAAAACTTCGTAGTAACGAGGCGCGTTTCTATAGGGGAGAAAATAAATTGTGCATGTTATTCTGAAATGTTCAATATTTTGAAATTCGTAGTAGTGAAATATTTTTGCATTGAAAATATATTCATTTCGGCAGGAATTTTTGAAATTTTCGTAAATCTGAAAAAATCGTTAATGCGGCATTCGTTGTATCGAGATTTCACTGTATATGTTCTCATTATTTTTCTGTGTTTGGTAGGGTTTCCACAAGCTACAGGAACGACGTCCTGCCCCCGCGACAGAAGCGTATTCAGTTTTCTCCCAGGCGGGAACCTGGTGTGCATCTGACCGAGGATGTGGGTGTGGCACTCCTGAGCAACACAAAGAGATTCCTGACCGCCCTCGACTTCTTTTTCCTTTTTTCTCGGCGGAAGTAATCAAAACTATTTGTGAAAACACCAACAAATATGCTTGGATGAAGATCTTGGAGAAGCCCACTCATGCTTGTCCCGATGGGTCCTGGGAAGAGGTCACTACAAGTGAAATGATAAAGTTCATTGGCCTCATAATTCTATATGGGCATCTTGAAAGCACCACGCATCATGCTATACTGGAACGTGGGAAGCATCTACAGTAGTCTGCTGCCACCATGAATTATGCCGCGTGCGTCGCTTCATAGCGCTTCTTGCGATGCTACATGTTGCTGACTTGGACAATGTCACTCAGATGTCAAAAGGAAAGCTTCGCTTCGTGTGGTGGCTTCTGCAACACATAAACAAAGTGTCGGCAAAGCTCTTTCAGCCTCATCGAGACCTCTCTGTGGATGAGCGCATGGTGAAATCTAAAGGGAGATCAGGGATATGGCAGTATATGAAAGATAAAGTAACGAAGTGGGGCTACAAGCTGTGGGTCCTTGCAGACCCGGAAACCAGGTATACAGTGCAGTTTGCTGTATACACAGGCAAGCGCAACCAGCCAGGGCCCCATGTGTTGGCTTTTGATGTAGTTTGCCAGCTGTGTGCAGAATACTTTGATCAGGGCTACAAAATTTTTATGGATAACTTTTACACCTCCACACACCTGTTGTCACCTCCTCGACCGGAAAACATTGGCTTGCGGGACTACGCGAAAAGACCGCCGGGAATTCCCTGCAGAATTTAAAGATGCATGCTGGGAAAAGAAAGCTCAACGAGGTGAAATTAGATGGCTGCACAACCAAGAAATTCTCTATCTGCAATGGAAAGACCGACATGTAGTGAACATGATGAGCACGATGCACACAGCCAATGAGACAGTCACCGCAAAACGAAGACAAAGAAGTGGAAGTACTTGGACCCAAATTTCGATCCCAAAACCTTTGCCAATTCACGATTACAATTCTGTAATGCTTGGAGTGGATAAATCAGATCAGATGATTGGCTATTACAATGTACTGATGCGTAGCGTCCGCTGGTGGAAGACTCTCTTCTTCCACTGTATCGACATTGCATGCGTGAATAGTTTCATACTGTTCCAAGAATACCGCAAATTACATCCAGAAGTCCCTGAGCTGGCTAGAAATGCTTCCTTCGACCATTTAGCTTTCAGGGAGGAACTGGTGTAAACAGCTTCTTCATCTTGAAGGAGCCAAGCAAACTCTTGCTCCTCCACCACCACCCGCAAAGCCTCCCCTTCACAAGCCCGTAAAAATGGAGACGTAAAAATTGTAAGCTGTGCTATCAGCAAGCAAAAAATGAGGTGAAAACTACTGTTTTCTGCAGTGACTGCAACGCGCATTTGTGCTTCAATGCTTTGCGGAACTGCTTCCTTGAGTGGCACAGAGCGTGCACAGAAGTGAGTCGTGTGACAGTGGTGTGAGAAATCATGCACACAAAAAAATTGTACATAAGCTTGCAAAGTTTTTTTGCCTCAAAGTTATCATAGAGGTATTGTACCACATTTTGTATATTCTGGAATTTTTTCAGTGCTGCTTTTTACTTTCATATGGTAAAATTTCCAACCTTTTTTTGTTTACTTGAAGAGAAAATTTGTATTTTGAGATTTTTTTTGTACCATGTATATTGTTCAGTCATTTTACTTTTTCTACAATAAATGTCCAATCACTTAGCTTCGTTTTGATGCATGTTTCAACAAGATAGTGCAAAAAATTTTATTGAATAAAAAATATTTTTCAAGCATGTATCAGAATTGCCTTCTTTTGGGCGGTCCCAAAAGAGTTAAGCTATTATTTATTCAATGACGATGTGGCGACACACTCTGCACATATTTCCGTGCAGCCTCCGCCTTGTTATCATCCGGCCCAGCCTAACACGGCCACACGTCGGACCCCGTTCCCAAAAAACACAGGGCCACCGCTGCGTCACCCGAAACGTGCGTCACCGACAATGGCTACAAAAACAGGCTGCCCGGCTGGGAAGATCACTAGTCTACCTTCCGCTACAGAGACAAGCGAGGCGTCGGTATGCTCGTCCTCTGCCATCGGCAATCGAATAAACCCTTGTTACGTTTTTATGTTGGGATTCGTCCTTCGGTAGAAACGACATCCCACATTTGGTGACCCGGACAACGGACAAGAACGCACCGCCATGGAGAAACAAGACCAACAGCTTCAGGAAGTACGTCACGGCCAACTTAATGCTTCCGTGTAGCAGCATCTTGCCGGCTCCGTTGAAGATGTCAGAAGCACAGCAGATGGCATACCGCATGCTGCCCCGCACGACGTCTGGCGCGTCGCTGTGAAACTTCCGACGTTTTGGGCCTACTTGCCCGAGGTACGGTTCACCCAAGTCGAGGCCCAGTTTTCACTCGCGCACATTGCGCAAGACCAGACCCGCTATGATTATGTCGTTGCTCACCTCGATTCCCGCTACACTAACGAGGTCAGGGATATCCTTGCCAACCCGCCAACGGCCAACCTCTACGAACATCTCAAGACTGAACTCATCCGCCGCCTGTCACTCTCGGAAGACCAGAAAGTGCGACAGCTACAGTCCGCAGAACTTGCAGAGCGCAAGCCTTCGCAGCTTCTCCATCACATGCGTGCTCTCGCGGGAAACATGAAGTCCAGGATTCCTTTGCGAGCACTTTGGCTTCGATTTCCACCGCAGGTCCAGGCAATTCTGCAAGCTCAGCTTAAGCTACCTCACGACCAACCTTCCGAGATCGCTGATCGCATCATCGAGGTCTCTTTGCCGCAGTTGTCGCCCACCGTCCAGGCTGTTGCTGCACCACAGAACACCACAGAGCTTGTTCGCCGTATCGATGACATCAATCCACAGCTCAGCTCCATTCAACGACGCGCCACCCGCAAAGCCACCCCACCACCCCATCGCAGCAGCCTGGTGAAGATGACCGGTGCTACTACCATCGAAGCTTTCGGGGGACAGAGCACGAAAATGTCGACCACCCTGCTCCGCTGGACATAAGGGAAACGGCAACGGCAGCTCGTAGACACTGCCATGAGCTGCAAACCTGGAGGCCGTCGCATCTTCGTCACCATCAAATTACAAAGCAGTGGTTCCGACATCTGCTGCTACCCACGAGCCCACCTTCAAAGTAACCGTCCCATGTCTTTCGAGCTAAGCGCGGAAAACCGGTCCACAATCAAGACTTACGGCTCGCCCCGTCTGCACATCCAGTTTAAAAACCTATGCCGTGGCCTTCATTGGAGTTTTGTCATTGCCGACATCAGCGAGCCAATCATCGGCTCAGACTTTTTGGCGCACTATAACCTCCTTCCGGACTGCCGCCATGACCGCCTCATCGATGCGACGACGGGACATTCTTTGCCAGGACATCGAACGACTACCTACCAGCCGAGCATCAATGTACTCGTTGTTGAAAATCATTCACCGTACCGTGCAATCCTCGCCGAATTTCCCGGTTTGACGCGCCCTAGCGGGTTGCCACAAGATGTGCAGCACACCACTGTGCACTACATATGGACCACCCCAGGCCCCGTTTTCTGCCGCGCCCGTCCCCTTGCCCCAGACCGCATGCGCATAGCCAAAGCAGAGTTCAAAGCCATGCTTCGTGAGGGAATCGCTCGCCACTCCGACGGCCCATGGGCCTTGCCACTTCACCTTGTCCCGAAGAAGACCGAAGGCTGGTGGCCCTGTGAGGACTACCGTGCCCTCAACGCCCTCACCATTCCGGACAGGTACCCCGTTCACCACATACAAGACTTCGCCCATCGCATTTATGGCTGCCATGTTTTCTCCGTGCTAGACCTGGTAAAGGCCTACATGCTTGGATGACGTCCCGAAAACTGCAATCATTACCCCTTTCGGCTTGTCCGAGTTTCCCTTCATGAGCCTTGGCCTGAGGAACGTTGGACAAACCTTTCAGCGCTTCATCGACGAAGTCGTCCGCGGCCTCGACTTCTGCTTCGTCTATCTTGACGACATATTGGTCTTTACCTGTAACGCCGACGAACACCACACGCACCTCCGTCTACTTTTCCAACGCCTCGATGACCACGGCCTACTCGTCAATGTCCCAAAGAGCACGCTTCGCGCTTCAGGCGTCAAATTTCTCGGCCATGAAGTTTCATAAGAGGGAACTCGATCTTTGCCTCAACGCATCTCAGACCTGCAAAATTACCCCCAACCCACCACCTCTAAAGACCTTTGCCGTTTCCTCGGCATGCTGAACTTTTACAGGCGTTTCTTGCCACATGCAGCAGACTACCAGGCTCCCCTCCATGATGCCTTGGCTGAGCTATGAAGAAACCAACCCGTCACGTGGACACCGGCTTTAACGAAAGTTTTCGAAGAATGCAAAGCTGCTCTCTGCAACGCCACACTTCTCACCTATCCCGTGGCAGACGCTCCCTTGGGGCTCTTCATGGACGCCTCTAACTTCGTCGTCGGTACCGCCCTTATGCAACGTGTAGATAACACCTGGCATCCCTTGGCATTCTCCAAGAAACTCTCAGCTCGGAAAACGACGGCCAGTCCCACCAACGGAACCACGACCACCGCCCTGTCGAGTTCGCCAGCCTACTACAGACAACTTCTGGCGATATACGAAGCAGTTGAACACTTTCGCCACATTCTCGAAGCACAGCCCTGCACTATCTGCACCGACCATAAACCTCTGACCTACGCCTTCTCTCAACACCGCGACAAACTCCCGCCGGTCCAGCAGAGCTCGGTTTCGTTCATTGCCGAGTTTACCACCGACATCCAACATGTCGGCGGGAAGGACAACGTGGTCGCCGACATGCTTTCACGTGTGGCAGCTATCAACTCTTTGCAGATAACAGCTGACGTCCTCGCCGAGGCTCAGACTACAGACGTCGAACTGCAAGAACTTCTTAAGGGCGGGTCCTCAGTACAGCTGCAACAAGTCCCCATACCTGGATCGACGACTATCTACTGCGACAAGTCAACAGCACGAAGCAGGCCTTACGTGCCCCTTTCCCATCGCCATGGCCTCTTCAACTAGCAGCATAATCTTGGCCATACCGGCATACGCACCTCTTACACGCCTCGTGGCCGGCCGCTATGTCTGGCCCTCCATGCAGTGGGATTGACGCACCTGGGCGCGCTCCTGCATTCAATGCCAGCGCGCTAAAGTGACCAGGCATGTTACTTCACCGCTCGGAGCATCCCGTCAGCCCTCTGGTCGTTTTCGACACGTCCACCTTGATATCATAGGGCCCTTTCCCCCAGCTGGACCCTATCGCTACTGCCTCACTGCCATCGATCGGTACACTCGATGACCTGAGGCATGGCCCCTCGTGGCAATCACCGCCGAAGACGTCGCATCGGCCCCCCTTGCCGCGTCACCACCGACCACGGATGACAGTTCAAATCGCACCTTTACAGGCTCCTTGGGCTAACCATTGGGTTCGAGCGCTCGAGGACCGCCACCTACCACCCCTGCGCCAACAGGATGATCGAGCGTTTCCACCGTCAGTTCAAAGCAGCCATCATGTGCCACCCGGACTCAACCTGGCTCGAAGCCATCCTAGCCGTTGCCCTAGGTCTTCGCGCCACCTTCAAGCTTGACATTCAGGCTACACCTGCAGAGCTAGTCTACGGGGAACCACTCCGTCTCCAAGGCGAACTTCTTGCTGCCCCGCCATCCACCACCGCGACGTCAGATCCCACCGATTTTATCGCCCAGCTCTGACGCACCATCACTTCCTTCCGCCCGTCACCTGCAGCTCACCACTTTAAGACTGCCCCTTTCGTCTTCAAGGATCTGGCAACGTGCATGCACACTTTTCTCCGCGACGACACTGTCCGCAGGCCTTTCCAGCCACCTTACATATATCAGCGTGGGCAGAGAAAAAAGAAAAATAATGTTGCCCGGCCCAGCCACCTTACAGCGGACGCTACCCAGTTCTTCGTCGCGACGACAAAACCTTCACCCTGCGCGTTAACGGGAACAATGTGCGCATCTCTATCGACCGGCTGAAGCCAGCCTACATCGACTGTGCCAAACCAGGAAATACCAGCACACCTACAGGCGTCCCCACCACCCCCGACATCGCAGCCTGCTTCTGTCACTACACGCTATGGACGTCGGGTACGCTGCAGATTTTTACAAGCCCTGAGGGCTCTCCACTCCGCGGGGGGTGATGTGGCGACACACTCTGCACATATTTCCGCGAAGCCTCCGCCTTATCATCCAGCCCAGCCTAACATGGCCACATGCTGGACTGCGTTCCCGATAAAACACAGCGCCACCGCTGTGTCACCCGAGGCGTGTGTCACCGACAGTGGCTACAAAAACAGGCTGCCCGGCTGGGAAGGTCGCTAGTCTACCTTCCGCTACCGAGACGAACATAGTGTCGGTATGTTCGTCCGCTACCATCGGCAATCGAATAAACCCTTGTTACGTTTTTATGTTGGGATTCGTCCTTCGGTAGAAACGATAACCCCCAACGACAAAGAGGACGAATTATTTTTTGTGACCCCTTTCTGAACCAAAACAGTTAACCTGTTTGAATCTCCCACGCTTCCTGACGTCAACCGATGCGTAATGGCTAAGTCTAGCAGCTTTGAAAATCCAGAAGCATTCTGAAAATCTGGTGCGTTTCATCGCTAAAATTTTGTCTGCGGGCATCTTCGGACAAAGCGAAAGCTTCGTGCGACTTTTGTTGGCCGTGAACATGAGGCACAGTGTAGCGGCAACGACGAGTTCGTCGTGAAGCGAGAGGCCGCTTCGGCAGGCGTGGCCATGTTGTAGAAGCGGGTGGAAGTCAGATGTGGTCGCGCCCTGATTGGTCTGCGCTGACAGACCACGTTGGCCGCTTCCAGCCAGCGGCTGACCGCCTGGTGATGCTAAAAGCGGCGTCATGATCGCGGCTGACCGCGTGCTTCCGTTGGCGACTGATGGGTGGAAGGATGGCCGACACTCGCAAAGAAAAAAACTTTTCGCACGTAATTTGTGCCGCCCATCCGAAGTCATAGCCTTTCATGGGCATTGGCTGGGACCGCGCCGACAGAACTAATCAGTATTTCCGAATTAACATGGCCCGAATAAATAGGTATTTAGTTGCAAGTTTCGGAGGCTGCACGGAAATGAGGGTAGGCAGCTGCTGGCCGCCATGCTGGTGATGGCGTCATTTAGGCTTTACCCACTTTTCCACGGTTTTATCTGGTTCCATCTTCTGTTCCCGTTTAGGACGCGTGCAGCCTCTAACTATGCGGAGGTTTTTTGGCCACGTGCTGTGTGCCAAGCCGCCCAGGCGCAGCGGCGCGTAGTTCGAATTATCTGTAGCGGAACTGACTCGCTTTCGAATTAACGGGCTTTTTTATACACAATCTCAATGGAACTTGGCCGGACCAAGTAGTGTAGTTCGAATTATTGAGCTTTCACTGTGAGTTTTTACGGTAATCTCACCACCCAACAGCTTCCCAATTGCAGTGTGTTGCATTGCATTTTCTGTTTGCTTTCATTAGTTTGAGCTTTAGTTAATTCGAACTGCACTGTCATGCGAAGTTCAAACTAACGTGTTTTTGCTACATCCCGATCAATCATTTTCTCTTGCTCAAGGCCTGCACGTTTTGTTAATTGTGAATTTGACGACCGTATTTGCTACATTAGCAATACCAAGAGGAAGGCACAAATGCTGAGCACTGGAACCAGGTTCAATAGCGCAACCCATTTGAAAAACAGAAAAATGCGTAAGGTGTGATGCAAGTGAGGTCTAAAGGAATCAGTGCGCCCGAGAAATTGCCTGTTTATAAAGGATTGCGCACATGTTCCAAAAGGGCACAATTCAGAGAAACCAATGAGGGGAAGACTCACCTGGCCGCATCATGCCTGGTGGAGGGGGCCCACGCATGCCAGGTGGAGGAGGTCCCATGGGTGGCCGGCCTCCCATGGGCATTCCACCCGGTGGCGGCGGTGGCATGCCCCGACCCATCATGGCTGGGGGTCCACCCATCATGCCAGGAGGCCCTCGCATACCCATGGCAGCAGGTGGCCGCACCTGTGGCGGTGCCGACACACCCACAGCACCCGGTGGCAAGGGTGCACTACGACCTGCTTGCGGGGCCATCACCTGGGCTGATGGTCCACCAACACCACGCACGGGGCCCTGAAGACCTGCATGCCCCAAAATGCTAGGCTTCACATAGGGTCTTGCAAGACACCATTCATATGCCTCTCAAACTGATACAAAATGCCGAGTCGAGAGGCACCTTCCTTGCTCGCCATGGCACAGCTGGCTTCTAAGACAGCACACCCTTCGTACATGTTCTTCACTCACGCGACACGCTTACACGTTTGCACACACACTAAAAAACAAAAAGGTCGCCAATATTCATAAAAGAAACACACCCTGAAGTAACAAATATCTACAACAGAGGAGCAGAAACGTGTGCACAGAGGCAGATGCATAAAACAGCAGCAACATAAATAGCTTGGTTTTTAAGTAATTCTTTCTACTGCCAATCAAGGTAAGTTCCAAAATCATACCATGCATTAATATTACATGCTTAAAGTGAGCAAGTACTCCCTTCGCTTTGAACTGATTTTCCGTATAACATCACACACACCTCCCTCAGGGCAAGGACTAATAGCTTAACCCTTTTTTCGCAACATGTAGTATGCATGCCATGTGCTCATTCCTGCATGGAGCTTGGATACAGTTTGATTTCAACATGTTCACAGCACTAGCACTTTTTGGTCAGAATATGTGGTCTCACTGTGAGCAAGCTGTGTGAAGAAAAAGGGGCACGAATGTCAGACTTCCATCATCCAACAATTCCTTGTCTCTCAGACTAGCTGCACAAAATGGACCAATAGGCTAATTGGTACTACCGTATTTACACGATTGTAAGTCTACCTATTTTTTTTTTTAATTTGAAAATCCGAAGAGGCGGGTTTGGTTTGGTTTATGGAGGTTTAACGTCCCAAAGCGACTCAGGCTATGAAAGGCGCCGTAGTGAAGGGCTCCGGAAATTTCGACCACCTGGAGTTCTTTAACGTGCACTGACATCGCACAGCACACAGGCCTCTGGAACTTCGCTTCAATCGAAATTCGACCGCAGCGGCCGGGATCGAACCCGCGTCGTTCGGGTCAGCAGCCGAGCACCGTAACCACTCAGCCACCGCGGCGGCTCCAAAGAGGCGGGGTCGAGACAAACGAGATATCAGGAATGCAACAGCGTGGTTGCATCCTTACTGCGTGGCTCCGTCGCATCGCTCTTGGTGCTGGCCTTGAGCAGCTGCTATGTCAACATGCAACTGGCATCCCCTCCCTTCGCGCGCGGGCAGCTGCCAATGACGGCTATCAACAAACAGCAAACTGGCACCCCACACTCCCCACACGTGGCTGCTGACTGCGGTTGCTGATAAGCGGAGGTGATTGTGCTGATAACACAATCGCATTCTAAGACAAGCTCAAGCGTCCAACAAGTTTTCTTTTTACTTTCAAATGCGCTCGGCGCTCAAGAGCGCGTTGGTAGTTGATGGAAGGGCCGTTGTTACGGCCCTTCGAGGCTTACGAGTGGCATGAATTTTTTTGCAGTTCCATCGTCGCTGTGACACTAGTGCAACCAACCAAAAGCACAAAAACGAAACTAAGCTGCAGTAGACACCAACGGGGTACATTTGCGCAGGTTTGCTCTGAAGCTTTAAATTTCTGCTGTCCGCTTTTTCCAGTCCCCTGTAGCTTACAAGATTTGTTTTTGTTTTAAGGATGGAAACTTCGACCACCTGGGGTTCTTTAACGTGCACTGACATCGCACAGTACATGAGCCTCTAAAATTTCGCCTCCATCGAAATGCGACCGCTGCTGCCGGGATGGATCCCGCGTCTTTCAGGCCAGCAGCCGAGCACCACAGCCACTGAGCCAGCACGGTGGCTGTAGCTTACAAGACAATCTCTAAATTTCAATAAAGGAGGATAGCCGAAGACTGCAGCGGCAGCCATGGAAACTGCGCAGAAGCGCACATGCTACAACTTTACCCGCTCCATGCACGTCCCCTCCAAGCTGCTCCCCCCCTTTCGCCAACAGGTGCTCAGGCAGACCACAGCCTATTTTTGCTATGCCTGACCATTGCACCAAGATCAAGGGATCCCGGCTTCCACGCCTAGTTCGAATGCTTGCATCCCAGACTACCTGCTCCGCAGGTTGCGCTTGGTTCTGAACGGAGATCACAGTTCGTACACTTTTGCGGGGCTGGAATAATACCTTAAGGCTCCAGTGTGAGAAGTATACAAAGACAATTCAGAATGATATAAACAAATGCGCCAGCAATACGGAAAAATGTGCAAAATAATGGAAGTTGCCGAGGGCATACGAGAACTATAAGCAATATTAAGCAAAAAAATTGCTTGCCAGGAAGTAAAATAACTACAGCGAGAGAAACTTCTTGAATGCACAATTCAAAGGTGAAGTATGAGAAAAGCCCGGGTAAGTGGCGTTCAATCGTTTAGACACCTAATTTTGGTTGTAATGCTGTTTTCCTTGTAATAATTCATACGACCACTAAGTAATAGTATACTGTCACACTTCACTGCGATGCAGTGGGAAGACGACGAGGAGATCAAAGGCCGAGCTGGGGTGAGCCGGCCAAGCATCTGCTAGTGAGTCCAAGACTACTTACCCAGCGCCTCCACCAAGCGATAAAAACAAATGCGCCAGCAATGTGGAAAAATGTGCAAGATAGTGGAAGCTGCCGAGGACATACTAGAAGTGATATGAGGTTGTGAGAAAAGTGGTAATGAAGAAACTGGTGTCAACCCCGCATCATAGAAAAGCTGGTGTCATTGTAAATGGCTGCGGGTGAAGAATCCCAATGGCAGCAAAGAATTAATAAAACTCATACGAAAAGAAAATTGGGCTAATATGGGTTTGAGTGGGAATCCCACACGGGACCTTCAGATTGCAACAGGCATGCTACCCATAGGCCAGGAAGGCTAGCTGGTTCAAGCTGAATAAAGGTAGACCTAGCAAATGTACAGAGGTCTTTGACTTGGTGAAGTGTTTCAGAGACGTGTACTGATGCGTACATATTTAATAATGAGTATGCTAATGAGAAATTAGGTGAGTAGGCGATGCAAACAAGACCTGATAATGCTGTTGCATTCAAATCATTAAGACAAAGCTTAAGCATCCCCCAATTTCTATTTTCAGGTCGAATTCAGGGATGGGGACATTACAGAACAGTCAGCATCAGCCCCCAGTCTAGTCGTCGCACTCTGCATCTCATCTTATTCCCACTGTACTGCACAGCAGCATAATTCTTCTCTCACCTGTTTCAGTTTTGATTTCAGCAGCCGCATGGCATCATGACTTCAAAGATCACTATAGGTCACGTGAGGCTGACTTTAGCACTGTAGTAAATTTAAACAAAGAAACTATTATATAGCACTTTTCTTTATGCCTCACGTGACCAACACTAACCTCTGACATCACAGTGATCACTTGGCTGCTGAAACCGAAACTAGAACAGGTGACAGAAGAAATTTGATTATACAGTAGCAGACGGGTAATTCCGACTCCAATAATTTGGACTTGTAGGATATTTCGAACTTCGATGTAGGATATTTCGGACTTCGATGAGGCACCATCAGTCGCCCCATAGAAGCGCATACATATTCGCGACGGATATTTTGGACTTCAAAAGTCCGAAAGTTTGATTTTTCGGACTAATTTCAGTCGCCTGCGGGCCAAAATCGGCCATCTTATCGGCTTTTTCGCCGGTGCAAAAGGCGCCATTTTGGATCGAGGTGAATTTATGCTGCAGTCTCATTGTTGCCTCTCATTGTTGCTATCTCATTGTTGCCAATAGCGGTCCCTGTGATCTCTGACATTTCGAGGCGGCAGCCGGATTGTCATCGCCGCCAACTTGCTTTTGTCACCGACGCTGTCACGGGCAGTTATCGCTTGTCCCATACGATGAAAATTGGTTGTTGAGGGGAAGGAAATTGTGCGGGAGCTATCTCACATCTCAGCAGGAAGGGATAAAGGAGGGACTGAGAGAAGAAAGGAAGAAAGAGGTGCCATAATGGAGGGCTCCGGAATAATTTTGACCACCTGGGGATCTTTAACGTGCACTGACATCGCACAGCCCACGGGCGCCTTTGCGTTTCACCTCCATCGAAACACGGCCACCGCGGTCGGGTTCCAACCCGGGTACACCGGATCAGTAGCCGAGCGCCCTAACCACTGAGCCACCGTGGCGGGCCTCATACATTCGCCATTCGCTGTTTCGTCACTTGGGTTTCTCTGACCGCGTTGACCGAGTGGCGCTCAGTCTTCACGAAGTTACTTCTGTTCGCCGTTTTGTGATCGAGTCCGGCGGCTCCGCCACTTTGAAAGAAAAGTGCCTTATCTTGACGTGTGTTGTGGGAAGCCTGCTAGATTCCCACCGTGGCGTCTGCGCGGCATCCCGCGTCGCTCTCTTTCCCTTTCTCCCGCCTCGGTAGGCGGAGAGACGGCTGGTGGCTAATCGCTGTCATTCGGCCGCAGCTCCGCCCCTGGCTTCCCAAGGGCCTTTGCCATTGGTGACTTTTGGCAGGAATTCGGGACCCGTTTTGGGTGGTCGCGCGGCGCGCGACCGTCCGAGCGGGGCCCAGAGAGAGGGACCCCTCCGAGACAGCGTAAGGTGCGTACGTTACTGTTCGTCCGGGCCGGCCTCTGCCGTTCGGACCAGTTCATACTCGAGCTCGCCAGCGTGGGTCCTCGATCCACCACGGCTCGAGCCTGTCCAGGGGTCCAACGACCTCTGACAGGCGCACCTTGCGTTGACTGCCCACTCTCTCTCGCAAACGGCCCAACGGCCGACACGAGAGAGATCACAGCACTGCCGCGGGGACAATCTCCTGCAGCGGCGTGCAGGCGGCGCGCATTTTTCTTGTTGCCCCGAGCGCGCACCGGAGCCTTGCTCTGAGCGCGCCCCGGGACGGGGTGACTGTTGAGTGTGCGTGTGTACCGCTGGAGGACGGCGTCCATAAACGTCTCCTTTGTGAACTTGGAGGCCTGTTTCTTGCGGCGAGCCGCTCTCCTCTCTGCAGAGGTTGAACGCAGGCGCAGCGGTGCCCCAGGGTGCGTGTGGTGACGGCTGATCGGGGCCCTTGGCTCGCGCGAAGCTCGAACCCGCGGTGGGTAGTGGCCTGTGCCTACTGAGAAACCCACAGTGTTTAACGAGCGGTGTGGTGCACACTCGGGTTGTGGACATTGCCCCGCCGGGTCCGTCAAAGAAGCGTGGGAAGTATTCCAACTAAATGCGATGACCTTGCTGTCTAACGTGTACAGTGAAAGCACAACCTTGGCACAAATCGTCACCAGCAAGAGAAATTTTTCGCAAGGTAAAATCAGTGACATTTTTAAGCCGATTTCATCTCAACAAAGTGATTTTTTGTACTTCACGATTTTTCGGACTATGGGGACGTGGGGACGGCGAGGCAACACCTCGACGTCCCCACGTGGGAGACCTAAGGCCCCGTCGGCGAAAGCTCTGCAGAATTTTTTTTAATAAAGTTGTTACCAACTGTAATTTATTTAGCGGCCATATATGAAACCACATGGCAATCCATGTTATTAATGTCTTGCGCATCATTACAAAGAAGAAACATGCAACCAAAAATTTAAATCCCTGCAGGGCAGAGGGGGCGTGGTCCAGCCAGTTGTTTCAAAGAAACTGGCTCAACACGAGCACATCTTATAACACACTTCGTTGTGATCTTAAGAAGCATTGTGCCCAGAAGTAAAAGCAGTCACGTCAGAAAATTGTAACAGTTCTACAGCTGCCTAAATAAGAGCTGCATTCGTAGGCATGCAATATTTTCGCCAAATAAATTTGCCCTGGACATGCCCTCAGAAGACATAAATAAGCTATGATCTTCGAATGTACATGGACACGACATTGCAGAGGTCAAAGGAGATAACTTCTCACTCTCGTTATAGAATTTCTCACTTTCGGGGCATTGGCTTAAGTATCTTCATGAGGTCGCTGTTTTCTGTCACCTGCACTGAAAAATTTGCAAATATTGGGCTTAAAAAGTTTTAGAAACAATTCCAAAGCGTTTTGGCGATGTTCAGGCAGCAAACACGTCTCGTGCTTTCGCAAGGCTTCAGCAGCATAATGCACAGCTTTGTTGAGGAGCTGCTTCAAACTTCCTCTTTTTGTGCTAGTTAAGGTGGCAGAAGAGGACAAGCAGCCCTGCAGAACTTTCCCTCCTCTGCGCTGGCATTTGATGAGCGATCTGACAGCGTGAAGCCAGGTTTGCTCAATAACCTAAAACTTTGCTCACAGCACATGCGCTCGCCAATTCGCCAGGGCAGACCCTTTTTTCTATGTTTGCATTTAAAAGCCACACAATGGGTTAGAAAGCCTAGAAAGTTTAGTCCAGTACAGTCGTTCCCATCTTATGCACAAATATTCCCTTAGATGAATAAAACCCGGCAACAAAAGAAAGCTGTGGAAAGTCTGCAAAATTTAGTGCAGCGCGTAAAACACTTGGGCAGCACAAGAATGTGCGATGGCTCCAAAGTGCAAATCGTACCATAAAACGCTCACAAGCAAACAAACATCAAGCAGGAAATGTACAGTGCTCACAAACGAGAGTGCAGCGCAGCCTACCCACCAGCCTGCCCGCCAGTCCATGCTGATGCATGGACTAAGCAGAGGCCAGCATTCTTCTAAGGTACCATCACTTGCTTCTTGATTGCCAGCCCTAGCAGAGACATCATCAATGGCACATAGTTGCGTGTCGATTCACCCAAGTGCCAGGCTAACTTTTCTGACAATTTCCAAGTAACTTGGCACTGAAGAATGGGGAAGGAAGATACTCCTGTACACTCTATATGCAGAGTATGGCAGAATATCAACTGATGAGAACCAACTGAACAGCGCTAACAGACAGGACACAAGAGAAGAATATGGACACAAGCTCGTCTTGTCTGTTAGTGCTGTTAAATTGGTTTCTATCAACATGCATCAACCAGCCCAACTAAGCCCTCTTCTGGCAGAATATAGTTTTTTTTCGCAATGTACAAACAGGAACAACAATGTATTTTTCAAGCCTCTGGGCTCCTTGTAAGCATACCTGCAGGTGCAGCACCTACAGGTGCAGCTGGAATGCCTCTGCCAGCAGCACGACCAATCCCAGGTCCAGGGGCAGCCCCAGGGATAGGCACTCGGGGCAGGCCCTCCTGTATAGAAGCGCACGCTACAGCCAACAAATCAACACCACAAATTAAAGAAAAATTCGCCTAAGCTTTCCTCGGTTTCAGACTATGAGCTTTCATCATAGGCAACACTACAAGGCATCCACTCGGTTCAAATACTTCAACTACGGCAGCTCAGGTGAAGTGCCTTGGGCCTAGCGGCTGGAGAAAATCAATGCACTGAAATGCACCACGGCCGCAAACTGGACAGATGCTCGTGCCACGGTCAGCACAGCACGAGAACCTGATCATCACAAAGCAGCGAATTAGTATTCCCTCCATTACAGACTCCCAGGTGTATTGGAACAAAAAAATGTGAAGACGTTAATGCCCCTATATGCAAAAACGTTCTTTCTCTACTCTACATTCACAGATCCCTGGGAGTAGCTATGCCACTCTTGGCACACAGCAGCAGCGGTTAAGCCACTGCCCTGCGATGGCTGCCACCGGTGGGGCTTGTGCGACCCAGGTTGCTATTCCTGAGCAACCTTTCCGTGCCCAATCATTAATTCAACAGCCACCTGCAGCAGTGGGCGGTTTGCTCACAATTCGGAGGGCAGGTTGTGACGACGCCGTGACCTAGGTGGCCCCACCTGCCACCCTGGTTGCGTCTCTGGGAATTTTGTTCGTAGATTTTTCGCTCACGACCAACGACGACGACGCCAGCTTTTCAATGACACGGGCTCCTCAACGCGACTGCATTAAAACAAGCAAGCAAACATTCCTGTTACTTTCACGTTACCAGAAATACTTTAGCCGTGCAGATTCAGTACCCTGACAAAGTATTCAAACCGGATTCACTGTTGAGGTATGCGAAAGTGCACAAAAAGAAGGGGCACTGGATTTGCAACAGCACGGAAGACAACCTCAGGAGGCGGAGGTCCTTCGACGGTCAAAGACACAATGTTCTCGCCACGAAGCAACACAAGGCCCAGAACGCGTTTTTCTTCACGGTCTCCATGCTTGGCTTGATTCTTTCCTTTAACCTTGCGGAATTCCTCGCAGTCACCCAAGATAAGGTTCATATGCTTGTCGAATGCCTTGAAGGTTCCAATGAAAATGCGGCTATCCTGAAGGATAACACGCATCCTGTAGTTGATGTGCTGTAGCATCTTGTTGTTCTTGCTGATCGTCTACAAAAAGAAAAGAAACGGGTGTTTACAGACACCAGACGCCAATAGAACCGGCGACGTTAATAGCCGGCTGCACTGCCAATTAATTAAGAAACCAACGAAATAAATGTATCAAGTACACTTCCTAAGGCTAAACAACGTAAACTACTACTTACCATGATGATTATTTTACGCAAGCGCTTCTGATTATACGGATTTAAAACACAGCCACTACACTTTTAACTCCCGCCGCGCAACGCAAAATGTACGCTTTCCTGACTTCGTACGCCAGTTTGTTTGCCCAGTGTTTCCAGCAGCTGAATAGGTTTCGAATAAAATCTGTCGAAATCATTAACACAATTAAATATACTCATTTTAAACTTTAATTCAAATCTTAGCATAAAACACGCAATAAAACAAAAATAAGTTTATAAGCAAATTTATTTCACTGAATGTTACACAAAATGAGAGACAATAGAGACACTCGCTTCATGACTACTTGGCTAAAGATGCCCCCAGAGGAAGCCATCGGAAGTGAGCGGCCGCGTTACAGTGCTCTAGGGCGCGATTACGGATCAGTCTCAATCGAAATTGTCTCAAAAAGTATATCATTTGGCTCTCTCCTATTGGTCGGCGGCCATTTTGATTTTTTTCGTCACTGACTGACGTCGTAAATGGCGCAGAAGTGGTGACGTTGGCCATCTAATTATGCGAGCAGATTGAGACGATTTTTTGAGACTGGAAAAAGTAGTATCAACACGTTTGAGACAGAAAATGGCGGCTGTTTACATCGTCGTATACGCGGGTGACCGCGCGAGCAACGGTGTCGGAGGGTGCATGAAGACGACTTTGACGCGCGGGAGAGTTATTTCGAGGAGACTGCGCAGTGTCTGTGCGACGAACTCGCCGTTGAACTGGGAGGTGCGCGGGTGAGTGCGCTGTCAGTGGAGCGGCAGTGCTGTGCGCGCTGCGCTTCTTCGCCTCCGGTGGGTTTCAAGGCGCCGTTGGAAATGAAGAAAACGTCGGCGCAGCCCAACCGACTGTGAACAAGCCTTTGCGGCGGGCAGCGGAGACCAATGTCAACGTTGGGTAACAGAAGGGGGGTGTTTGCTTTCCAAGGAGATCCGAGGAGAAGGCGGCGGCGAAGGAGGACGTCCTTTGCCTAAACGTTCGCCGCGGCAGCATCTCCGGCGTCGTCGGGTGTGTCGATTGGGCACTCATCACTATCAAGGAGTCTGGGGGCAGTGCTGCGAATGAGCCGCAAGCGGTTCTACGCTGCGGACGTAATAGTGAGTATACCTCGGCCACTGTTTTTGACCGCATGAGTTCAAGTGCTACAAGTGCATGAGCTACAAGTGCGGGCCTCGGCAGCGAGAGTGAGTACGGGCTGTGCTTGTTTTTTCTCAGATCTGTGGCGCGAACATGTGCATCCTGGCCGTGGACTCGCGCTGACCCGGATCCTTCCGCGACGCGTTTGTCTGGCGGCATTCCGAGGCGGAGGAAGGCCTGCTGGACGACGGTGATTTTTTTTCTGGGTAAGCAGTAAAATAGCCGTGTCACCCGTCGGGCGAACTCAGTCACATCTATTGAGCTCCAGCACTATGCATTTGGCCGTATCTGCTAAAGCTACAAGAATCAGTCTGGACAGTTACACAAATGCAGACACTTTACAGTATGATACAGTGTATTGCCACCCTTTCCTTTTGTTAAATATAATTGCAGCAGAAACACAGGACACATATTACATTGTTGAAATGCATAGCCTTTCCTGTTGAAGAAACCAAAGCAAAATGCACCTGACAGTGCTTGTGTTTTGTAGGCAATCATAGCGCATCATTTATATGAATATGGTGGTAAAAGACTGACCTTACAGTAGTGCTCACTTATACATCTAAATCCTGCATGTATGTATGCTCTTGAATGTCATATTCAGCAAAGCCTGGTTGTGGGCTACTTGGCGTGAGTCTTCTACTGTATAGCAGAGTATCCTGTAATGCTGTTGAGATCACTGAGAAAGGACATGCTTAACTGCATCATTTTTTGTTATGCAGGAGACTATGTCTACCCACTGGAGCCATGGCTGCCTGCACCAGTTGCAAGACATTACAGACCTGACTCAGCAGAAGGCCTGTACAACACGCCACATGCTTTCACACAATTTGTGGCTGAGCGCTGTATTGGTGTGCCGAAGAGCTGCTTCCGTTGCTTTCAAGGGCACCGGATGCACCAGTGCCAGTGGAAGTGGACAGTGCGCATCATCACCGCACGTGCTGCACTTCACAGCCTCTGTTTGGATGTGCCCATATCAGCAGAGGGTGCAGGCGACACTGCCTCTGACCCAGATAACAACGGGCCACCTCTAAATGGTGGCCGCCTCGTACAGACAGGATCCCTCCTCACCTGCCTCCTGAGAAGAGCACGCGGTGCTGTACTTTTGGCCTCTCTAGGACGACCCGTTTCCAGAGGAAGGCGTACCGAGGGATGGTGCTGCGGCAGTTGCGATGGAAAATCTAGCGTCCAGAGACGACTCACCATGCTGGCATAGAGAGTCATATCAGGCACTCTTCCCCTGTTTCCACTGTCATTTCCTTGTGTCATTGCACAACACACATCTGCAAGTGTGTGAGCAATTGTGTGATGTGGTTGTGCCCTTGGCCAACCTGTGTGCAGCGAGAAGCCAGCTGTGACAAACAAGTGCCCCCCACCGGCTGCCACTTCATTTTCAGTGTGTTTGCTAGTATATCTTCCAGTCCCTCAGCAGCGTGTTGCACAGTCTCTTCCTGAAGACGGAAAAGGTGCTGAAGCAGCTCGCCCAATTTCTGAAAAGCATCATTTTGAACTCTCTTTTGTCAGTGCTTATGTCAGCCCACCTGCCCCTTCTCTGCTGTCTCGTTCCAGCTTGGTGGAGTGCCTGTGGTCATTACCTGTGTGACGAACATGCATGAACCAAACGTGTAGTGCTGGAATAAGGCATGAAATATTTGTGGTGCTTGTTGGAATCAAAAAGCTGTTTTTTATTGCATCATACATTCAGTAAGCGCGTTTATTTTTTTAGGCACAGCATTTGACACGAGCGTTTCTATTGCAGAAAAGGCAGTGTACATACAAGCATACTTTACCTTGATGTACAATTACCGTATGGCATTTCTGAGTGCAGTTAAGAAAAAAAATCTGAAAAATTGAGTTCAAAGTGCATGTTTTCTTTCATACAGAGGCTACCTATACAATAAATATGGCATAGTACAGTGTACATGATGCATTTTCCGGACTACAAAACATTTTCGCATATATAAGTAGTGTAAATACCAAAGCTAAGCATTTAGCGTAATGGTGTGTGGGTAGGGGTTTCGCTCTGTGCTAAAAGCTGTACCTACTGCAAGGAAACCGCTGTACAACAATGCATAATAAAGATTGTAAGGTGCAGTGGCTACAATGACTGCTAAATGACTAGAACATCTTCACTGATAGACAAAGATGTGTAAACATTACAGACACATCATCAAGGAGATGGTGTGTGATTAGAGGTTAGTTTACAATCACAAATCATGCAACACCGTTACTGGAAATGCTCTACAGCTCTAAGAATATACAGGCAGCTCCATTGTGGGAAATTTTGAGCACTCGGTTATTGCCCCATAACTGACACCTAGCTTGGTTTGCGTAACACAGGGCTATGAAGTCTTGTCCATGATGACACGAGACGGTGACAATGCTGAATGGCCGGACAAGCTCCTTGTGCTCTCATATAATATGTGTGATAAGTGCAACTGCTTTCAAGCTACTTTTCGCCTAGGTATTTAATGTCCTAGTCATTTTCAACTGGCTGTTCCCTTTCAAACTGGAGCGGCCTGTATACAGGGTGTCTCAGATATGATGGACCATAATTTAAAAAAAAAAAAACAAGTGGTCTTCCGACCTGAAAGGAAGTGCATGTTAGAAGCTATGCAAAGTATTTAAAGCCCTTCAAACACTGCCCTCACCAAACCCAGTTATACCAACATCACTTCGCCTGCTGAGCAAAATACAATATTACACATCACTGCCCTGTCCTACCTACCTCACTGCCCTGGATCATATGCAATGGTTGACCCTGGATCTACTACATGATCAGTAAATAACGTTAATGGAACAAGCTCGTTCTCTCCTCGGTGACAATAGCAAAGTTATCAAGTCAAGTGCTTCCTTTCTCTCTAAACAAAGTGGAGCATAAACATCACAATTTCTGCATCTTGCACAGGAAAAAAAACAAACTACGGCAACAACTGAACATAAACCGAACGGAGCTACAAAAATACAAACGGAACA
Source organism: Amblyomma americanum (assembly GCF_052857255.1). Taxonomy (NCBI): domain Eukaryota; kingdom Metazoa; phylum Arthropoda; class Arachnida; order Ixodida; family Ixodidae; genus Amblyomma; species Amblyomma americanum. The sequence continues at coordinate 211,013,396 of NC_135501.1, read as the reverse complement.
TCAAGTGCTTAGCCCGATGTGGGCGGCAACACTTGGTTACGAGGCAGAAGAGTGCTGCCACAGAGGCAGGCCGTGTCGGCTCTCATTTCCCGCACCGAGATTGCAAGCTATTAGCAGCTGCACCTGTCTGTCGGCAGTTGCTTCTATGTGATGATTCATGGTTTTCTGGTATTTTCTAAAGAAAATAAACAGAACCACACGTCACTCGGCGATCGATAGGCGCCGACCGAGAACACAGACTAAAGTTGTCTTCGTCGATTTTCGATCCGAGCGCTGCTTGTAAGTTGATCTCGGCAGGCCCGTAGCATTCACTGCCTTCAATCAGATTTTTCTGCGCACTTAAGACATCCGCAAAGTACCTTGATTTTAGACGACACGCGAAAAAACAGGAACTACCCATGGAATCGGCTGTTTTCTTGCAGGCCGCCATGTTCACGTTATGCCACTGCCAGCGCGCCCTCATGGCAAGAGAAGTTAACCTGCAGCAAATTTAATTGCAAAACTGAGAATGCTTCTAATTTTCCCTCATGTTGTTGAGATTGCAACACAGTTTACTACCAAAATAAAACATTACTTGTTTTCTTCATTGCGTTTTTGTTCATTTTCAGACTAACATGTTCACGCTATACCACTGACAGCACACCTTCGCGGCAAAAAAAGTGACTGAACAGCAAACTTAATTGTAAAAAATGAAAACACTGGTTATTTTGCTTGGAGCTATTGGGTTTGAAATACAGTTACTTAGCAAAATAAAACATTACTCGTTTTTATTCACTCCGTTTTTACTGCAAAACATTAGTCTACGGTCCCTTGTCGTGCGATTAGTGGTTTCGGGGCGGAGCCCACCGCCTCCTTGCTCCGCATTGGCCAATTCGGCGGTCGGCATTTCTCGGTGTCGTCATTTTGACGTCACTGTCTCAATATTGAGACAGTTTTTTGAGACTGATCCGTAATCGCGCCCCTGGATGTTCCTTCAGAATACTGGAGCTGCCATCGCATACCTGATTACAGTGGTACTGTGTACTGCAAGCTAAGAATGGGCGAAAATCAATGCGTGGAGTCAGAGAGGGTGGTGATGCTTTCACGCGATGATGGGCCTGGCGCCGCATATAGTGCGCTCCTTTGCGGCCACTTAGTAGAAACGGGGCGCATTGCCAGCCGTGAGGAAGGAAACAGACTGCTTCGAAGTGTCGACCTATACCGCCTATGTAAAGGAGCACTCTCCGTTAGCAGCATGCCGAAAAACAGCCTTACCAATGGACTTCAAGCGCAGTTGACCCTACACGACGGCACATACTTCAGTAAACGATGCGCCGGAAAGGAGCCATCTGAAGGTGTGCAGATTTCTTTCAAATTAATTATTTCAATTTTGCTTCGAACTTCACAATGTAATGCATGTACGATTAGAGCCGACGTTGTGGTCAGTTATTTTTCCTCTGTTTTGTTCTACTTCGCAGGACAGGCATGCGTATCCTGCCGCTACCTCAGAAAGGCCTTACTGACGCGGTGTTCAAGGGTAAAGCGGTCAATTAGAAAGACTGTGCAAAGTACAACGCAGAAGCTGCGTTCAGTGCGACAAAAGAACCGGAGGCTATCATCACGAATGAGTGACCTGAAAGATGAGCTCTGCAAGATGCAAGAGAAAAATGCGTCTAAGCCTATGGAAGTGATCGAGGCAGAGATCTCAGCCCTGGATCCTAAACAGCAAGAATGCGTGAGACAATGTTTCTCGGCAGCGAAAAAAAAAGCAGCAAGGGAAATGTGTACAGCAAACCATGGAAAGTGAGAGTAGCGCAAAACGGGACAAAGGGACAGAGAAGGACAGACACAACACAGGCGCTAACTTCCGACTGAAAGAAACCAGGGCGGCCAAGACGAACGTAATCCGTGAGGGGAAACAGGCGCATGCGCCCAGAAAGATAATGAAAAACAGGTGAATGAGGATCTACGGATGTGCACGATTCAGCGTTTCTTTAAGAAGGCCAGCTCTCTTTTGGACAGGGAGATAGACGGCTTGCTTACACATTTATCGTCCAAGGCAGCGATACGAGCTGCTTCAATAATCTCTCGCGTTAACTGATCCCGGTGTCTGGCAACGATCGAGCACTTGTCCAGAAATGGCACACAACCACACTCCTTGCAGTGTAAAGCCAGATTACTGCCAGTAAAAGTTCTCAAGTTATTTTTGTGTTCGCGAAGTCTCTATAAAAAAAAAATAACTTGAGAACTTTTACTGGCAGTAATCTGGCTTTACACTGCAAGGAGTGTGGTTGTGTGCCATTTCTGGACAAGTGCTCGATCGTTGCCAGACACCGGGATCAGTTAACGCGAGAGATTATTGAAGCAGCTCGTATCGCCGCCTTGGACGATAAATGTGTAAGCAAGCCGTCTATCTCCCTGTCCAAAAGAGAGCTGGCCTTCTTAAAGAAACGCTGAATCGTGCACATCCGTAGATCCTCATTCACCTGTTTTTCATTATCTTTCTGGGCGCATGCGCCTGTTTCCCCTCACGGATTACGTTCGTCTTGGCCGCCCTGGTTTTCTTTCAGTCGGAAGTTAGCGCCTGTGTTGTGTCTGTCTTTCTCTGTCCCTTTGTCCCGTTTTGCGCTACTCTCACTTTCCATGGATCACCGTTACCGACTCGCCCAAGTTTCTACCCTTGTACAGCAAAGCTTGGATTCTAGAATGCATAATAATGAAGATGAAAAGTGCCAAGTTGTATGAACATCTCCGAAATCACAACATTATTTGCCTGCCAAGCAAGAGTACACTAAAGCGCTATTTACGGGCTTACAAAACCACTTTTGGGTTCAGCCACAGAGTGCTTTGCCAACTGAAGAAAAAAACTCGACGCATGGATAGCTTCAAACTTCGTGGCGGCCTTGTGGTTGATGAAATCAAATTGTCTGAACACCTAAATGTGACATCATCTGGCCGTATTGAAGGATTCGTTGACTTGGGCCCGTTTACAACTGACGGACAGAATGTTCCATCTGACCATGGGATGGTCGTAATGTTTGTGCCCTTTACTGGACGATGGTCGCAAGTTATTGGCACTTTTGCTACTAGTGGCAATGTCAAGGCTGATATGCTGGCAAAAATTCTAATAGAAGCCACAATTGTCGCCGAGGCCAGTGGACTTCTGGTTGATTTCATTACATGTGATGGTGCGTCATGGAATCGTCGTATGTGGAACCTATTGGGAATTGGCGTAAAAAATTGAAATATTACGTGCAGCCGAGAAAACCCTGTGGACCCTTCTCGACAGCTGTTTTTCCTATCGGATTTTCCGCATCTCCTAAAATGCCTGAGGAACTCTCTACTCAAAGGTCCTCTGAACACTCCAACTGGTATGGTAAGTGCCCATCCTTGTATAATAGCAGTTGTCCTAGCAAGTCTTATGAAAGCTGCGTTCTAGCTACTGCATTTTTTGACAGCTCAACATGTGGTATGTTAACTGTTCCAGGTTTCCATCCAGCCTGTAAAACAGGCCTTCAAGCTCGACTCGAGCCAGCTCACTCTAAAGGCAATGCCTGGCTTGACATCTGCACACTTGGAACCTAATGGGTTTGAAAAGATGAGGGTGACACTTGCATTCCAGCTATTTGGAAATCGTGTTATCAATGGCCTACACTTCTACAAGGAGAAGTTAGAATCGTCTTGGGGCAACATTGATGCAACAATATAATGAGGTAAGCAAGCGCTTTTTCAGAAACATCACTACCTATTCGTAATTGGATTGAAGGGCACTAAGATATTATCGCGAACCATTCAAAGCTCTGTTTTTTAGCTGGCATCGGCATGTGGCCTTATCAGTGTGATTGTAGCGCGCGGATCATTTATATATGTATTCTCTGTTCGACGGGTAAATGGGTATTCTCTGTTCGATGACCAGCGAGTACGTTTGTGGCTATCGCCAACGCCGAGTAGATTTGCGGGCGCGAGTCAGCCCCCATAAAAGAGTTCATACGAGTGCTACACCTACCTGCCAGTTCATTTGTTGCCTGCGGCATTGTCACCACCACGTGACATTATAGCACTGACAGCAATAGCATTTGTTCATGATTGCCGGACAAGTTAACCTCAATGTTAATTTCTCACTTTTCCGCATAACTGCGTTCTTGCTCCTATGCTTATTTAAAGTATCGTTTCGACAGCAACGTAATTTGGTTATTGTACCATGTGGTGTCCTATGTCTGCACTAAAGATCGCTTTTCATTTTTTCAGAACTGTCAGCAGTCTCATAAGGATCATGACGTCTCGGTTTACAGCGCAAGCATTGCGTCCAGGCTCTCATAGTGTACAGCAAATCAAGGACTTCCTGCAGCTGTTATCACGCTGGGAAACGCATGCAAATGGTGCAGGATTCATAAGCTTGTCAACAGCAGTTGGCTTTAAGGTCACACTTACTGCCACCATCGAACTATTGGACTTCCTGAGTACACAGGGCTTTAAGTATTTAATGACATCGCGCTTGAGTCAGGATCCATTGGAGAACTTTTTCGGTATAGTTAGGCAGTCCTGTGGATCTAACGATCACCCTACACCAACCCAATTTTTGATTGTAGTGAATTGTCTTTCGTTTTACAATCTAGCGGGAGTAGTGAGATCAGGCAACGCCGACAGCAATGAGCCACTTGGTTCCTTGCTGGACGCATATAATGCCAACACTGCAGAGGAAGACATTGACAAACTCATAGAGTCGGGCAATCTCTCATTGGCTGAAGGCAAACTACGCCAAATATCTCCAGATCACAGCGGTTATGTTACTGAAAACAGCGATGACCGGCTAATACACTACATGGCAGGTTATGTAGCGCGCAAGTTCATTGCACGCAATGACTGTGTCGAATGCAAAAACTTGCTTCTACAGGCGCCAAATGAGGAAAGCCAGGACAGTGAGTTTACTGCAATTTGTGACAAAGGAGGGTTGCTCTACCCGTCTCGTGTGCTTTTTTTGATGGTGAGAAGGCTGGAAAACCTTTTCACAGCTTTTTTTAGTTAGGAAAAGCTGTGCTGGAAAAATCTCAGATTTCATGTGGTGTAGGGTGCAGCCAGCACTCACAAGCGCTCACAGTAAGCATTCTCAAGTTTTATGTTTTGAAAAGGCTGCATTTTTATGTTAAATCAATCAATGAGTCGCGAGAAGCTCGCAGGAAAAAGAAGCTTCATGCTAAGATGGGCAAGTGCTCATAGTCGCGCGGCTAAATGTACTGTGCAAACAAGAAAACACGGCATTCCTTTGAGAAATTCAAGAATATGTCTCACACTGTGCATAGTTGGAGCGCTGCAATAAAGGAGTGCTTTGTATTATAAAAGGTATTTTATCTTGTCTTGCATTCATCAGCGTTTATACATCGGCGGCAATTGACCCTTCGTTTTGATGAAAAAAATGCATGCATCAAAACAACAATTAAAACAGGGGCATGAAACCTAAAGTTCGACGAAAACTCGTCCGGTCAGGTAGAAGATTCATGTAAAAAGGAAAGGAACGCCGACCAAAGGTTGTTAGAAAAAAAGACGTTTCGGCTTCCCTACGGAAGCCTTGATCAGAGTTATCAAGGCTTCCATAGGGAAGCCAGAACGTGTTCTTTTTTCACAACAACCTTTGGTCGGCGTTCCTTTCCTTTTTACAAAACAGAGGCATGCATACCACACTTAAAATTATCGCATTCACATATAGTACGCTGTACACACAACGGTCTCTAAGTGAAGCGTTTTTTTTAATTCCAATTTCTTGTTGCCCCGCCCCTCTACTAAAACACTTCCGATGGCTCAAGCTGGAGTACACTCGGCCACGTTTGCCGACAGCTTCGAGTTGGCCGCTGGATAACCCCGATGATCGATATAATGTTTGCTCCTCTCCCTGTACTCAGCCTTTCCTATGGGCGGCGATAATACTAGTATGCACTAACGTTGAAATATGGGAGCCGTACCTGCAAAAGAGCACGATCAGCGTTGCGAAGCATTAACGGGGCCGCTCGTCCGCACCACCGCGCTATCGGCTGTTGGCTACTACTACATCTAATTTTCTTGATTCGCCGACAATATCTGTGTACAGCTTCACCTATTTGTAGGACCTGTTTTAAAAGACAGAGCCTTGCTTATTTCTCCGACGATTCTATGCACAGCGCGCATCCACGGCGCGGCGCGCCTCATTTCATACAGCCCATGCTCTGGTGGCGCCATCTGGTATCGTCGACACAAGTCGCCTCACCGCTGGCCGCTCCCTGAACCCACTACCGATATTCGAGAGCACTGTAGCCGCGTTACAGTGAACTAGAACATACCCAGTGGCGCGACCTCCTCCACCGGAGCGTGCCTTGAGCGGTAGAAAGTTGCGGCGGCGCTGCAGTCAACCGCACTTGAAAGCGCATCAGCCTTCGGGCCGCTGTTCTGCTAGGATAAGCGCTTCGTATGGCGTTTGATGCGGCTTCAGTTTACTACCACGGGGTGTTGTAAGAGTAGCCAGGGCCAGACGTTTTTGCATTTGCTTTTTGTTTCTTGCAGCTTCGCTTTACTCATGTCAAGGCTCCGATACTGTCGTGGGAACAAGTTGTAGTTGTGCTGTCAGGCCGGAAACGGGCACTGCATCGCATATCGGTTTTCCCGCGCGTGGTTGAGCTGGATACTTGGGCGTCGTACATATGGCTGACTTCTATCTGCGACTGCTGGCGCACTCCGCATAAAATACATGCCTAATTGCGCATGTGTCCTCACTTTTGAGCGTCTTCAATGACAAAATAAAAAAAGTCTACTGTCTAGGTTCAGCAATAATCATAGGCCCCAAAACGAAAACGCATAAAAAAGGAAGCTTGTCGCGAGTGTAAGGCAATGGTGATGTACTTAATTGTTTCCTTAATAGGACCATATTTGGCAAAAACTTTCAAATTCACTGCGTTATTTGCGCCGAGATGGCTTTTCACGAACGCAACGCGCTCGAATGCCCTACATTGAATGCATGCATTCCTGGTTTAATTGCTGGTGTAATTTTTTCCTTACTTCTTTTTTTAGATCTTGTCTATCGGTATACACAAGTTATTTGAAGAATCATATCTACAATAATGAACAGCACAGTTGTAATATCCACCAGTGCACTTTTATTTACGCAGCATATGCTCATTGCATGTCATAGTTAATCATTGTTCAACTGATTCAATACACTTTCATAGTCGACTTAGTTTTAAATGTTGGTGAGACTTCCTGCGTGCTGCATCCCGGGCCTTATTTAAGCATTTGATATAAAAGTGCATTCGCGTAACTACATAAAATTCAATCATACTTGCTGTTAGTGTTTGCTGTTAGTGAGTCCACGCAGGTGGGCGACATTAACAACTTTGTCCGTTGCGGCAACAACTTCGCATTCTTCGTTGCCCACTGCAACGTCCGCACCATGATCTCTCTCTTGATCGCGGTCCGAGCGGCGAACTTTACATCTGGTATCGCATGGATCCTCTTGCTGCCGTCTCTTTCTTTGGAGCCTTGGAGTCGTACTTGTCTTGCTCAAATTGGCGGGCAAGTTCGGGAGAAGGGATGGAACTGCATTAGGGGCGAGCTTTGCAGTCCCCTTCGGGTATCTGACTTCCTTTCCATCTATAACGTGGACATAATCCCTCAAAATGAGGTGCGGTTCAAAGTGGAGTTCGCAAACTGCGCAATCGGGGCCAAGCGGCCTGTCAAGCCTGCGCAGATTTCGCTGCCAAACAAGCCTTTGGGTTTCATCTTCGGAAGCCTTGAAAAAGAGGACTTCCGCTCTTGGGCTGTTCTTGCGTACCCAGTTGTGCAGCCTGGCGCGTAACAGTGGGATAACCGCCGCTTGGGCGGCATCATCAAGACACTGACGCAGAATAAGGCACGAAAGAGGCGAGGTGCCGCGACCAAAGCAATGCGAAGCGATGCGCAGTAGCAGACGACGAGCGCGCTCGCTTCAAGTGCGGGCGACGACAGCGCCGCCGCTACATTCTCCCGAAGGAGGCACGCGGCCAACAGTGAGCTCTGAGCCGGGCCTCCGCTCGAGTACAGTATTGTGCGTTTTTATCGTGAAGACTTTCAAAAGTTTCTCCGCCTCAACTACAGATTCCAGCCACTGTACCTCAACTCCATGGGCGCGCAAAGCATCATGGGGCGATGAGCTAATTGGTGCAGGACAGTAGGTTTTTTTCAGGAACACAGAGTGGCATTACAGAGATGTCCCATTCCGTATCCACGGCGCGCTCCGCGGCGCAATCGGACCCACCTTGTTCTTTTTCCCAAGTCTGGGAGAGGAGGTGGAGGCAACGAGGCATCAGGAGGTGAACACAGCGAGACGTAGACAGACGAGGCGTCTCTGGACGTATGTTCTCTGGGAGAATCACACGCAACCTGCGTGGACGCCTCTTCGCACCCTCACACAAGGAGTGGGCGATGTGTAATCCCGCCCAAGAGACTCTCCTGTGTTTCATGGGAGATGTTGTAGGCAGTAGCCGAACCACTGCAGGTGGCTAGGCCGAGTACGCGCCTGGCTGCGTGATCACGTGACGCACGCTGTGCGTGTCGCGCGAGCTCGTTCTCGGCCTCGGCCAGTGTTCGCTTGCCCGGGCAATAAACCGGTCGCTGGAACTGCTTTCCTCAACTCAAATTGGTTTCTCTGGGTGTTTTGGCTCTTTACGTTTGCCATTAACACTTCTATGATTCGCGGCCAGGAGACAGGCGCGGGCAGATTATGTGGAGAGGTACTTAGCCAAATTAGAAAACACAGTCTTCATGGATGCAACCATGTATCCATGGAATAGACGCGAAAGCTACTACAAGACAGTTTCGGTGGTAGTTGATAACGTAGGCAATCTAATCACCTGCGCAACTACACGTAGCGTCAGGATAGCGGCAGCGGAGGAGGTCGCTGTTGCGCTGGCAGCGGCTGAGGGCTATCGAACAGACGAATCATTGGTCATTCTAACGGACTCAGAAGAGACATGCAGAAACTATACGAAAGGTAGAATATGCAGGGCTACCTTAGCTATCCTCCGCGAAGAAGTACACCTCAGAAAAACAGCAACCCACAGATTAATCTAAATTCCGGCACACACGGGGATAGAAGGAAACGAAAGGGCAGACAGCTTGGCTCGAGATATCACGTACCGAGCCGAGCGGCCATACGCCCTGGGACAGCACTTCACCGTGGAGATCGGATTTTCAGAATACCTAAACTACCAAAGAGGCAGGAGAATTAGATACTCCCCGCCACATAAGGGTCTCACACAACAAGAAGCAGCTAGTTGACGGAGGCTGCAAACGGGAACATTCTTTAACTTACATATGCTTAGCAAGATGTATCCTACACAGTATAGGAACACATGACCGTGGTGCGGGGCAACCCCCACGCTTTACCACATAACCTGGGAGTGTAAGCGAAACTACACTTTCCACCAACACAAAAGCCCGAGTGCGGAGCAGTGGGAGAGCCGGCTCACCAGCTGCGAGCTCGCCGCCCAAAGGGCAATGGTGCAGCTCGCAAGCGAAGCAGCGCGACTCAGTGGAGCCCTGGACTAGGGGCCCAACCCTGCTTTGAAGGTCAAGAGTCTGCAGCGATGCAGACGAAGACCGAACGCTAAACACTTAATGGTCCAAATAAAGGTTTTCTCTCTCTCTCCTCAACTCAACAGGGCAAGTTGTACAAGGCCCTAATTCTAAAAAAGGTATTATGACATTAGAGCGTGTCCAAAGGAAAGCGAGATTTATTTTTGAAAAATGTAAATGAAAGGGTTCCCCGCCTTTACTAATGATTAGGAATAAAATCAGTATATTAAACCATGCGTAAAATTAGTCGTCCCGTTTTGCTTAGCATTCTGAACGAAAAAAAATCTGAGTTCAACTGCCTCATCATGTACAGACTTATTATATGCGAAACAGGACACAGAAAATCCCTTACGCCAATGTTTTATAAAACAAAATCTCATATGAATAGGTTTTAAAGCGAAAGCTTTACTGGCCGCGAACTTGTGATTTCGCCATGGCGGTGCTCCGAGGAGGCACATGACGTCACAACGCGCGCCTCGCCGCGTGTATTTTTCTCTCTCTCTCTCTCGCTCCTTCACTACTGCGCATGCGCCACAAGTAGCACCGAGCCACTGGTGTTCCGCCGCTGCGCAGCGCCGTGCCTTTCCTCATAACAATAATACTACTAATAATAAATCGTTTTTGGGGAAAAGAAATGGCGCAATGTCTGTCTCGTATATCGTTGTACACCTGAACCGCGCCGTAAGGGAATGGATAAAGGAGGGAGTGAAACAGGAAAGGAAGAGGTGCCGTAGTGGAAGGCTCCGGAATAATTTCGACCACCTGGGGATCTTTAACGTGCACAGACATCGCACAGCACACGGGCGCCTTAGCGTTTTTCCTCTACAAAAATGCAGCCGCCGCGGTCGGGTTCGAACCGGGGAACTCCGGATCAGTAGCCGAGTGCCCTAACCACTGATCCAACTTTCAATTTTCAGTTTTCTCTTTCTTCTTTCCCTCCTTCCTTTATCCTTTCCTTTACGGCGCGGTTCGGGTGTGCACCGAGATATGTGAGACGGCTACTGTGCCATTTCCTTTCCTCAAAAACCAAGCAAAACAAGTGAGGCGTCGGCGTTCATAGAGCTATTCGCGTTCACAACTTGCAGATGCCAATCATTTTCACGAAAGGAAAGGCTCCAGTGGAGATTTCAATCTCGCTTTTATGTACGTGGCGTTGGTGTCCACTGCAAAAGCTTGCTTTGATTGCGTTCCGCACGCTGGAGAGGCACCACGCCCTCCCTGCCACCCTGCGAGGTGGCATGCAGTTAATGGTTGATCGCGAGAGATCGCGTTGTGGCTGACATGCGGCAGTGCCGCATGTCAGCCACAACGCTGTCAGCGCTAATTCATTCAGGCCACATTTCTCTCTCACCACCGCCAAATGTATCAAAACACGCATAAGGCGTGCGCATATCCAGGGAGCCAGTTATGCGCCCTTCCTTTGCCCAAAGCCATTGTCAACGGAACACAGTGAACGCCGACATGTTTCGCTTTGTATATCCTGGATTAGCTGAGCTAATCCACATTATTGCTTCCCCCGCGTACTGTAAAGGAATGCAATTCCATCCCTGTGGAGTGTTACGATCAAAGGACTTTGCGCAAGATATCGAAAAATTTTTGCTCCCTGAACAAGTCCAGACATAAGGAGTGTTTGCAAACGACTTTCCTCATTCCCCCACTGTGTGGTGATTGTGCTACTTTCTATTATTGGCACAGCGATTGCCCTCCTGTATATAATTTATATGTGCGGTCGTTTTCTTTTTCTTAGTCATTGTGAGGGGGTAACAATCTACATGTTATAGTAACATTCCTACAGTTTGCATCCTTATTGTGTGTTTTTATAATAATAATAATAATAATAATAATAATAATAATAATAATAATAATAATAATAATAATAATAATAATAATAATAATAATAATAATAATAATAATTGGTTTTGGGGAAAGGAAATGGCGCAGTATCTGTCTCATATATTGTTTTTATTGTTGTGTTTTGCATTGTCGCGCCTTTTCACTCTATTTCTCCGCCTGCTTGAGCCAGTAATGTGACCTGCAGTATTAATGAGTAAATGAAGAAACGTAAGAGCTACCGTAGTGTGTAACAAAATAAAAACAGCGCAAATTTTTACACAAACAACACAGAAAGACCAGACAGGATGGGCGCTGTCTCCAACTATGCTTATTGAAAGCCACATGTAGCCCGAAGAAGGTGAACGCATGCGCATTTCTTGCATAGTAAAAAGAAATAAAAAGAGAAGAAAGAAAAACAACACAAAAAACACACTTAAACAAACCTACTAATTATCGCGTATTCTTTAGCAATCTATACCAACTTTCTTGTAGGGAGATAGAAGTGGTGCTGACGCACATGGCACCTCTCTCATTGATAAAACAGGCTTCTGCCAGTTCCCGAGCTAATGTATCTTTGCTTCTAGCTAGAATTTTAATCTCGCCAAGTCCTGGTTCACAGTGTTTTTTTTTCGTTTTTATGAATGCAGGAGCGGCAATGGGCGGGTAGGTTTTCGCACGAATTTGATGTGTTCCTTAACGACCTTTTATGTTCGCCTGCACGCTCGTTTACACAACATCCAGTCTGGCCGACGTACACCTTGCCACATGCAAGGGGGATCTCGTAGACCCCTCCCGTGGCACACCTTACGTAGGGCTTCGAGTGCTTCTTTCCACACCCAGATTTAGCCTTGGCACCGCTGCTAACCTTGGGGCACATCTTGGCCAATTTGCAGGGGGCGGAGAAGACCAACGTTACTAGATTACCTTTTGAGAAGACCATGGGGACTCCGCACTTGTTGCCAACTCGTTTTAAATTGTGGGACACCTTGTGAATGTACGGTATCACCACTGGTTCGGCTTGGCCGAAGTCTTCTTTCCGGCGTTGTCCCTTTGGCTTACACTTAAGTTTTTACAGCACTGCCTCGGTCACGGCAGCCAAGACGTGGTTAGAGAACCCTGCTTTACGCAGTCTATTCACCTCATCCTGGAAGCTCGCCCGCATCATGTGAGGGCACGACATGAGGAGTGCTGATTCCATAGAAAGGGTGGCAATAGCCTCTTTAGCAGTTTTTGATTGAGCCGAATCGAACGGTAAAAAATCTTTCTTGGCCCTAGGAAGGTAGCGCCAGCAAACACTTCTGTCCCCCAGCTTAATGTTAAGGTCCAAAAACTGGAGGCAGTCCTGTTCAGGAAGCTCAAATGTGAAAGAGAGCCCCTTTCCATGTTGTGTGAACATTTCTAAAATTTTTTGCGTTGACAATTTTATGTCTCTTTTAGAGCTTTATATTAAGTCCACCTTCATCTAGTTTGACAACCGGGGGTTCCTACAACGCCAGGGCATTTGCATCGGTTCATGTGTCGCGCCAGTTTTATATGCAACATTTTTCTCGCATCCATTGGCAGCATTTTGGCATCACTAACTGAAGATGGAACTGTTCAAAAGATTTTTACACATATTGACATTTTTTTTAGTGATTTTAAAGAGACATGACACAGGCCGCTATGAGGCGAATGCCATGAAAAATATTTTAGAAATGTTCACACAACATGGGAAGGGGCTCTCTTTCACATTTGAGCTTCCTGAACAGGACTGCCTCCAGTTTTTGGACCTTAACATTAAGCTGGGGGACGGAAGTGTTTGCTGGCGCTACCTTCCTAGGGCCAAGAAAGATTTTTTACCGTTCGATTCGGCTCAATCAAAAACTGCTAAAAGGGATATTGCCACCCTTTCAATGGAGTCAGAACTCCTCATGTCGTGCCCTCACATGATGCGGGCGAGCTTGCAGGGTTCTCTAATCACATCTCGGCTGCCGTGACCGAGACACTGCTGCAAAAACTTAAGCGTAAGCCAAAGGGGCAACGCCGGAAAGAAGAGTTCGGCGAAGCCAAACCAGTGGTGATACCGTACATTCACAAGGTGTCCCACAATTTAAAACGAGTTGGCAACAAGTACGGAATCCCCATGGTCTTCTCCGCCCCCTGCAAATTGGCCAAGATGTGCCCCAAGGTTAGCAGCGGTGCCAAGGCTAAATCTGGGTGTGGAAAGAAGCACTCGAAGCCCTACGTAAGGTGTGCCACGGGAGGGGTCTACGAGATCCCCCTTGCATGTGGCAAGGTGTACGTCGGCCAGACTGGATGTTGTGTAAACGAGCGTGCAGGCGAACATAAAAGGTCGTTAAGGAACACATCAAATTCGTCCGAAAACCTACCCGCCCATTGCCGCTGCTGCATTCATAAAAACGAAAAAAAAAACTGTGAACCAGGACTTGACGAGATTTAAATTCTAGCTAGAAGCAAAGATTGATTAGCTCGGGAACTGGCAGAAGCTTTTTTTATGAAAGAGAGAGGTGCCATGTGCGTCAGCACCGCTTCTATCTCCCTACGAGAAAGTTAGTATAGATTGCTAAAGAATACGAGATAATGAGTAGGTTTGCTTTGAGTGTGTGTTTTTGGTGTTGTTTTTCTTTTTTTCTATTTCTTTTTTTCCTCTTTACCATGTAATAAATGGGCATGCGTTCACCTTCGGGCTATATATATGCAACATGTGGCTTTCAATAAACATAGTTGGAGTCAGCGCCCGTCCTGTCTAGTCTTTCTGCGTGGTTTGTGTAAAAATTAGCGCTGTTTTTACTTTTGTTAGACAATGTTACACCAACTAGCCCAACAAGAGGAACTGTTAAGCTACCGCAGTCCAGCAGCTGATGGGCGGCAAGTGCTAAACGCAGAGATTAAACGGAATCTTAATTTTCGTGCTATAAGTACGCTCGTGATTTTCAAGGCTGCACTTTAGCTTTCTACATGGTAGCTTGGCGGGAACTCACCCGCTGCTGGAATACCTAACGTTGCAGTAAATTACTAGCGACACTTCTAAGCGCGTTCTCGGCGTCAAGTCTCAGTAATTTCCTTCGGGTGAACCCCCTGATTTGTGCGGACCGTGACAACCACCAACGCCAAACACTTCTTTTTGGTACACCTGCATCATTTAGGCCGCACTCCCACATGCCACATTTCCTCGTGCACTGCTTCCATGGTCACCGATATCTTCTCTATACCGTGCACTGACGTTCGTACGATAGCGGAAGCTTATCTCAGGCTGCTCAACATGTTGCTGCGATGGTGTCTGTTGCTCACATCAACTTTCGTTTATGTCATATACAATCATTCGTTTTCACAAAAAATTTTTTGTTGCGTTTCTCTTTTCATTCGCTCGGGGCCGTATTCTATAAGCTGTGCATTTTCCGTTGTCAATTTTATGCCTATTCGGTCCTCTGTCAGTGGTCACTCAGATATACCCGCTGCTTTCAAGCGTCTGAGCGACCCGGCCATTGGGTGATTGGAGACCGGACCTAAAAACTGGCTGCATGTCGGAGCCATTGGCAGCCAGTGGTCAGGTCCTGCTGTGGCCTGCTGTTGAGAGAGCTCTACGATGAACCTCGCCATTGGTTGAATATTGCATCGAATTTCAGCCAATGGTAGGGTCTGGTCGCCAACCACCCAATGGCCGGGTCGCTTGCCACAGATGCTTGAAAGCCGCGGGTACGGACGCAAAATGGACCACGAAAAATAGACAGTGTATAGAATACGGCCCCAGGTATTCTTTTGGGTATTTATTTTGTCCTTGTTTTGTTTGCTTGGGTGTTTGAACGCATAAATATTCGTGGGAGATGAGATATCAACTGCCGAAAATCGCAGCAAATACAGAAGACAAATCAATTGGTATGCGAACAACGTTACGAAGCCCATGACCACTTGATCTGTTTTAGTTCCCTTTTTTTCACACCAGGTAACTGTTCCCGGCGAACTCCCAGCTTTCCTTGCAAGTGTGCCACAGCAAGCAATGATTTATTTGTCTATGTCAAGTATAGCTCTCTGCGTATACCAACTGTGTGATTTTATACGTTAGCTAGCGGAAGGGTAAACAATATTTCTCTAACATTCTTGACACCTCATCCTTGGTCGTTTGGGCAGCTTCTTTCACCCGTAACATCACTTTACGCGCGGCTTGTCGGGCTGGAATGAAACGCAAACTGAGACTGTGAGGGAAACAAATTATTTTACTGTGTTTACGAAGTACACATTCATATACGGGTTGCAAAAGGTATGTTTCGCTGGAAAGTAGAAAAAATACAGCACATGCCTGTTTGTGTTTTATTTCGGCCTGACTGCACACTGTAGAAAAGAATCTGCGTGATGTGTTGCGCACTTGGTTTTAAAATCCCGGTGTCGCAGACTCCAAGCTACGCGATACTTTGTACAAAATTTTAACATGCATCCAGAAAATAGATGTTTTGGTTTTACAATCAACTGGCGTCTATATATACGTGCATAAAAGGGGAAAAAAAAACTGGACACAAAAGGGCAGTGGAGCGGGAAAAGCATAAATGTTTCGCTAAGAGATGCATGGGAACGTTCCCAACTAAGCACGCGTTATACAGCGAAAGTTTCAGGGCTGGGCGTGCAGCCAGTGTCGCGTCCGCGCCCTTACATCGCTCTTCTGAGGAGAGGGTGCGCCTGCTATGCTTTGGGTGGTGACGCATGGTCCTGTCCGGGCGGGGATAGCACTCTGCGCAGTGGTCCGCTTCTCTTCGCGAGTTCCAGTTTTATGGTTGCTTCGCTCGCCCTTGCTTTGGCAGCTCGCAGCCCAGTCTTCCTGAGGCGCCAAGGACACGTCAAAGAAAGATGAACAGCTCTGCCTGTATTACGAAAAAAGGGGCTCCGAGATGTTTTCAGTTCATCTGAAGGCTCGACCTTGACGCTTGAGGAATAGCACGACTTCACGATTGTTACAAATGTCCCAAAGAGGAACATTTTCCAATGAACACAGAGAAGAGAAAGAAAAAAAAAAGTTTTGCCCACGCTCTCCCATTGATTCGGCGAGCGATTGGCAACGCATTACGGGGCCTTAGCTCCGCTCTTCTTTATCTACTCGTGCCTCCATAGAAGCCCATGTTGTTGTTGTTGCCTTTGTGAAAAACTCATGTATTCCATTGAAGCTGTCTTCTACTCCCTTTTCTAGCACTTCTATCTCTTCTACTGGATTTCATTTCTTGCTAGACAATCTAGGTGCCTTTGTTGTTATTCAGACATGCTTGGCGCCGACGTGCTCCGCGCAAAATGGGGGGGGGGGGGGGGATCCGAAAATCTCGATTGAAAGCCCTTTTATGCTTTCTGCTTCGAAAATGCTGCCCAGCTCTGCATCTTGCCTGAACTTTTCTGTACGACACAAACAGCATTTCACGTTCCTGCATATTTTGACACAATGCTAAGCATAATAATGTGTTGTGAAACGGAAGAAAAAATTCGCCGCCAATATTTTCATCCTTCCCGGGCGGACAAGACAAGGCGACAGAATAAAAGGCGGCGCACCAGCAGCCCGAGTCACTTTGAACTCAGACCATGGCGTACTCTGCTTTTTACGAAGCAGCTAGGCGTCATACCACAAAAGCTAGACACTTCGTCGTGAATTTCCTCGCATGTAGTGTTGTTGTAATCAATTATGTCCCCCCCTCCCCCCCCCTCAAACAAATCCGCAAGGAACTGACCACAGTTCCTCCTTTTGTAGATGACCTTTTTTTTAAAACTGCTAACCTCACGCTGTGCGCTGCCTAATTTTGTGATAAAAAAACTGGCAGTGGCTTAGCTCGGCTATGCCAGGATATACGTAGCGAGAGGTACGTTTCTCTGGCTGAGCTTGTAGTGGTCTTAAAAGAACGTCTTGCTGGGCAAGTTGGTACATCTTTGGATTACAGGCGCGAAAACAGACAGGCCACAAGGTAGATAAACGGGACGGAGCGCCACTCACAACCACCTGTCGTGCAAGGAATATTGCCTTCTGTATCAAGAATGGACTGGTGCCCGCTGAAGTAAGTGCCCTTTTCCGGCCTATTCTACCCTCCTGGGGGCATGTGAAGCGGATAAGTAGGATCCTCAGGTCTGAGTTATGGCGTCAAATCCGCCTGCTAAATGATCTTCTACGTGTATCCTGCCAAAAGCAATATCCTACCTGGCTCGCTGACAGAAATCTTCGCTCCGTGAAGACGTTAGCTTCCCAAATGACTGAACAACTTTGGGTGTGCATGTTAGACAAGCTGCTAAAGGAAAGAAGTACGAAGAAGAAGAATTGTGGGAGAGGTTTAGTGGTTGTGGGGGACATTAATCTGCCTGAGGAAGTGTCATCAGTGCTTCAAAAGGGGCCCAAGTTTGGACTGGAACCACAAGTGCCGCCTCAAGAACTGATAGCCATCAATCGTCGAATCGCCAGTAAGGCCAATCCAGAGGAGCATGAAAAGTGTCTATTTGAGGGCGTGGACTGCCTGCTTAAATCCTGTAACCGGGTACCTGTTCGTCATAAGGGAACTTCACCCCGAGCTGTTGTGTCTTTCTTTAAGAACAATAACCTAAAGCTTTTACAAGCAGATAAAGAAGGTGGATTTGTAGTTTTATCGGAACGGGAACGATGCGCTGAGTTTGGCATAGACGAAGTGTTTAGGTTTGTAGACGATTTTCTCGTAATCTTGAACGACGAAAACGGTTGTGCGAATACGCGAGTGCCCGAAGTTTTGACAATGTTTTCAGAGTGTCTTCGACCGTTGGAGGTGACTCATGAGCGGCCAGCCAACGGCCACATTAGGTTCTTAGATTTAGGACTGTACTTTGGCTCTGATCACGTTTGCTGGGCCTGTGAGCCGAGGGGTAAAAAACCAGTCCTCCCGTATGCCTCAGCGCACTCAAAGCTTGTGAAGAGGGCCATTGTGAAGTCGTGCTTTGTGAGCGCTCTTGAGAAAACATGTGGGCACCGTAAAGAGGAAGCCTTTCGAAGCCAAGTGGGTCGTCTTGAGCAAGCCGGATATCCAGCGCATCTCCTAATTGCTGTTGCAGAGGGCATACTGAAACAATCGCGAAATGGGCCCACCACAAATGAACGTCGAACAAAGGCAGCTGTGATACCATGCCTACATGCAGTATCGCACAAACTGAAAAGGATAGGAAACAGAGCGGGAATTGATATTTTCTTCTCGGCCCCGAAGAAACTGCATCAGTTGTGCAGAGGAGTAAATTCTGACACCGAACGTGAGCCCGACTGCGTGACGAGGCACCGTCCGCGTCTCGTCGATTGCGAAAAAGATGTCGTATATTCAATTCCCCTGTCGTGCGGCAGCATCTATATAGGCCAAACAGGGAGATGTCTGAACACAAGGCTACAAGAGCACAAAAGGAACCTAAGGGACCAAAACTCAGGGGAACTCGCCTTACACTGTAGCCAGTGCAAAGGCTGCACCCCTGCCCTTGAAAGCACAGTTATTCTTCGTAAGTGTCGGGACACCACCACGAGGTTGATAGCAGAAGCTCTGGCGATATCAAAATGCGCAGATAAGTGTGTCAGCAACCCCTCTGTGTGGCCTAGTGAAAAAGAAATGTCATTTCTGAACGCCAATGATAGGACGAAAGATTGGAGGAACGGGAGACAATTCCGATAATCGTGCCACGAATGCGTGAGGTGATGTGTTGGTTTCTGTTTTGTTGTTTTGTACCTAGTTCTTATATAGGCTGGTTCAGAGCAATAAAACACAGTTGTTAGTCTGCGCTTGTGTTTGCGTCCTTCTCGTCTCGTATTTGTTACTGCTGCGCTGCAATTTTTCCAGCATGCAGAACCAACCAGCCAGTCACTATGTTTTAAGAAAATAATTTCTCGGAAAGAGCAACCCGGGCAATTGATTAGAATTTTTCGCCTGTCAAAGTGAAAGCGACAAAAGTTAAGAACAGAGCTGTTGCAATGTGTGAGCAGCTCGGTTTAGTCCGGTTGAGCAAACAGATTGCCAAATGCAAGAATAATGCATTAAAAGTGTTCTTTTCAGTAAAAACGCACAAGCAAGGTATGCCCTTTAGAACTATCGTTACTGAAAAGGGGTCATGGCAGAGGCTGCTTAGCCGGTTCTTGTTAGATAAGTTGGGTAAGCTTGATATAGAAGACCCCTTTCTTACCAAAAAGTCCGATCAAGTGTGTGAATTCTTTGAATCGCATCGTGATGTTGGACGCGCCTTTTCGGTAGATGTTGTGGATTTATTTTATTCTGTTCCTCACGAAGCCTTGTTTACTGCTGTCAGAGATTGCATTGAAAGTAAAGACCCTATTTCCTTTCAAAATACTGCGGGTGTATCCATCGATGACTTTTTAACCCTTTTACAGTTTTATTTACAGTCTACCTTCGTAACTTTTGACGAGCAGTGTTTTATGCAAAAAGCTGGCATATGTATAGGCTCCTGTGTTGCACCGGTTTTGTGTAATATTTTTCTTTCCCAAATGGATCAAGTTTTGAACCAGGTTTTACCAGCCAGCAAAGTTTTTAAAGTGTTCAGATATGTGGACGACTTTTTAATCATTCTTACCAAAAACGGAAGTTTAAACTTCGAAGAAAGTGTGCGTGATGTGTTATCCTTATTTAGACAAAATGGAAATGGCTTAAGTTTTACTTGTGAAGTTCCTGAAGGTAATGTTTTACAGTTTTTAGATGTTAGTTTTGATTTTTGTGAGGAACAGGTTTGTTGGGCGTATGCTCCGCGCGCAAAAAAGAGGCTTCTGCCATATGATTCTACTCACTCCAAGCTAATAAAAAGGGGGATTGCTACACTCTGCCTCGAATCCGCTATTAGAAAATCATGCTCTCACAAGATGCAACTAAGTTTCCAAAACCAATTGGCTAGGCTGTCTTCAGCCGGGTTCCCTGGTTCGCTCGTAACGGCGGTCGCAGAAAGCCTACTACAGAAAATAAAAAGAAAGGCTGTGAGAGCTGGCCAAGATGTCCCTCGAGAAGAGGTGGTGCGACCTGTGGTGGTGCCCTATGTGCACAAGTTATCCCACAATTTGAAAAAGGTTGCGAGCAGGCATGGTGTGCCGCTTGTCTTTTCAGCCCCAAAAAAGCTCGGAAGCCTTTGTTCTCGCATTGAAAGAGAACAAAATGATGAGAGAGGGTGTGGCACCAAACATGGGCGATCGTTCATGAAGTGCACCGAAGGTGTGGTCTATGAAATCCCCCTCTCGTGCGGCCGCTCCTATATAGGGAAAACTGGACGCTGCGTTAATGAGCGAATCAGGGAACATGAAAGAAATGCGGAGCAAAATAAGGAAGGGCCAAATTTGCCTAAGCATATAAGGTCTTGCCCGTCACGCTCTTGTGAGCCATGTTTTTCTGGTGTGCGAATTTTATCAAGAAGTAAAGACACAAAAGCCAGGGAATTAATCGAAGCATTCTTTATTGCTAAGAAAAGAAGCATGTGCGTCAGCGACACGTCCATCTCGTTGTATAGGGCAGAGAACGATTTTTTCACGCGTTCGCTGTCATATCAGATTGGAACATGATAGTATTCCTTGCGTGTCAGCTGGTATATACATGTTTGTCGTGCCTTTGAATAAATCAGTTGTGAGTGGCGCTCCGTCCCGTTTATCTACCTTGTGGTCTGTCTGTTTTCGCGCCTGTAATCCAAAATTGTAGTGGTCACTGTATGTTTAGCAATGATAGACATTGGGTATACACATCTTTTATTCATTTAGCTTAAGAGAGACGAAGACTGTCCGATGATCTGTGAAGTAGCGTGCAGCGGTCTCAATTTTGTCGACACAGTATGTCGATTTGGTGGAACCTCTTTAGCATACAAGCTCTATAGTAGTTCCCCATTGTGTAGGCTGGACGTGAAAGTCCGAAGCTAAATTAAAGTCAAACTTTTCTTTCACACAGTGTCTAAGAGAGTCGTTTCCTGTTCAAATCACCCAAAGTCACACACAACTGTGAAACCGTGCCGTAGACTGGTACACATGTGGTAACCACATCAATCGTCTGCTTGAAAGATGTTAATCTCCTCTTGTCTATACCGCCGTTTAGCAGCGGCTGGACTCGCCTTCTCTGCATGCACGCCAAACGTTGTGATACAGACGCCCACTACATATCCGCCTTTCCTCGCGCATGCGACTCGGGGTTCGGGGGATAGAGCGGCGAGGCGGCGACGAAGAACGCGGCGCAGCTGTGGGGTCTCTCTGGTTACCATGGTATCACCGCATGCGCACGACTGCTCATCCGCGTGACGTCACGCTCTGCTTTGCCGGTGGAGCGGGCGCGCGGCCAAAATCCTACGCGTACCGGCTGAGCGCCTACGCGCACGGGCGTACGCTGGATCCTGTCTGCGCATGCGCAAAGCGCGACGCGCGCGCAGGCGCGCGCGTTGCTAGATATCTGTTCATGTCAGATATTTTCGGCCCTGGCGGCGCGCTGGCGCACGCGCCGGTAGTGGCTCGCTGGTTTGTGGCCAATGAGAGGGCACAGTTCCCGCAATATCCGGAATGAGCCTCCGTGGCGCGCCGACTGATTTTGTTTTGTCAACGAGCTGCGACAGCCCCCTGCGCAAACACGTCGTACCTAATAAGCAATGAAAAATTAATCGCTGCTGTTGAGAGGCGCCGCTCGCAGTGACTTGCCAGCCACAAACACCACAAAAATAAGCTCGATGATGCTGTTGGTTAAAATAAAGACCAGAGAAACCTGCACTGAAATAAGTGCCAGTTAGAATGAAAAGCTACTATTAAAACTGCAGTTCAGTTTATATATTACATAACTTGCCTTGCTACTTTCAAAATCTAAAGATTTCAAATGGCAGTCTAACTGTTTTGGCCAGTTCCAATCTATGAGGTCTAGCAACAACGTGCTAGTGCGCGCACGAGCGCGAGTCAGCGACAGGCTATGGAGGTGCACACCACTTGCGACGCCCGTCGCGACGCGGCGCTGGGCGCACAGGCGCTCTGCGCGTACGCGTAGGATGTGCCCATCGAGTTGGGGCTTTAATGTATCTCCTCTCTCCTCTTCCTATGGCGGCGCTCATTGTCTCGGCTCCTCCCGGGCGCCGACGGTGGCGTCACCTAGGCCGGGGGATGCTAGCAGACGCTCCCAAAGCCCACCCTTTGGCACGCAGTAGACCGTGCGTGCGTTCTCTGCTTTGGCTACTGTCGAAATGGGACCATGGCATGGGAGATTAAAAATAAGGTACTCAGATAACTGCCGCCAGCAAAGTTGCACTGCTTTATCGATTTTTTTTTGTACTGCGGTGCACGCGGCGGAAGTGGCGCGCGCGGCCGAGCTCGCAGCCCATCCTCAGAGAGTTGTTTCCCAACGCTCGCGCCAGTGGATCGCACGCCCGAATCAATTGTTTGCGGCGTGTTCTGTCTTCCATTCAGCCGTAGTGAGATCATGGCATGGGAGATAAAAAAATTATAGTAGCCCAAACAACTGCCCTGACCCATGTTGCGCTGCTTTATCGGAAATTACTGCACTGCATCGCCTTGACTGCGGTGCACACGGCGGACGTGGCATGCACCATCGAGCTCGCGGCGCAGAAGTGAACATCCTCGGAGTGTTGTTTTTCAACCGGCGTCTTTTGCCCAATCTTGTAACTGCGTCAAGAGGAAGCGGACTGACGTACGACTAGACCTGCGGCCTAGGCTTCATTTGAACGGAGGGCGGTGTAATGCTGCCATGATATATTCTCTCAAAGGTGCGCTTGCTCGTGCAGTCGGCTGTGCGTAGGCGCCTGCTCATCTTAATTTTTTTTTCTCAGTGCACGAAAGCTAAGTGGTTGTTTCGAAGTTACCATACCTCGAACACCTCGCAAGCTAACGTTAAATGGATCCGACTGATGGTAGCCCCTTATTTTTTACGTGTAAATAGGCGAATACGGTCCTCTAGTTGCGCACTGTAACATGGTTGTGAGCACAATTTTGGTTTTGGGTTAATTGTTTGAGTTGAGTAGCAGCAACCAAGAAAGGCTTTTAAACGCTGCTTCGCGCGCAGCTACATCTCTGCATGACTCACTAGAATGCTGTTTGTTCAGGGGGCTCTTGTCTTCGTTCAGCATATGCAATAATGGCTGAGAAGAGAGTACTGTCTTCCCTGGTGCAATTTCCGTGCATAACGCGCCGCAGCCTGGACTGCCACAGTTAATTAATCGATTTCGGTCGAAGCCGGGTGAAAAAAAAAATCAAGCGTGAAAGACCAAAATTCGAATTTACTCAGCCCTGTTTGAAGCAAAACGTTGCCCATTTAAGAAGTTTGACTCGAACCCGACCGCGGCGGCTGCGTTTCGATGGAGGCGGAACGCTAAGGCGCCCGTGTGCTGTGCGATGTCAGTGAACGTTAAAGATCCCAGGCGGTCAAAATTTTTCCGGAGCCCTCCACTATGGCACCTCTTTCTTCCTTCACTCCCTCCTTTATCTCTTCCCTTACGGCGCGGTACAGGTGTCAGCCGATATGTGTGAGACAGATACTGCGCCATTTCCTTTCCTTAAAAACCGATTTTTCCATTTCCAACGATATATGAGACAGATACTGCGCCATTTCCTTTCCCCCCAAAAAAACCAATTATTATTATTATTATTATTATTTTCAAGTAGAAAATGCATGCATCTACATTTAACGGAGGTCTTCGGTTGCATTCTCAAGTATTATCCACGCAGATATAGAGTATTCAAGCGATAGCTGCCGTTACTGTGCCTAGGCACAGTGACGACCTATTTTGGTATTAACCCTACCGGAACAAAAAAAGTTGGGCTGAGGCTTAGCTAAAGTGTTAAGCCTGGATAGCTCGAAGCGAAAAGCTTCGTGGCGATGCTCGCGGTTTATCTTAAAGTTTCATACATAGGGTTACAATTTGGGTATACCTTTCTAGCTTTTCCAAAACGTATTGTCTTAGGTATATAAAGCTTGTGCAATCGTCTAAAATCCCGCAAATGCCATAGTCTTTTTCAAACGTCACACACGTGGCCGAACGGGTTGTCCACAAAGTCTGTCGTAAAGAACTTGGTCGCGCTGGCACTTTCAACGAGTTCAACATGTAGTCTGTGTAGCGGCGAGTTTTTACCTCTTCTTCCAAAGCGTCCACTCTGTTGACTGCTAACACTGGTAGCAGACGCGGCTAAGAGCCGCTTTTGAGCGTCTTGTCGTCGTCGTTTAGTGAGACGCTCCTCTCGTTGCTCGGATGTTAAACGGTTGCTCGTTTAGCTCTGGCCTTTTCATTCTTTCTTCGAAACCGCTCGACGTCTCCCGAAGTACAGTCTTCGCTCACCTGGCCACTCTCAATTGACGCAGACAAGCGGCGCAATTCAGCGTCCTTTTGCCGCCGTTCAGCAAGGCGTGCCACTCGCGATTCTGGCGTTTCAGCCTCTTGTCCAGCCTTGCACTTTTCATATCTTCGCTGCTTTTTAGCCAACTCCCACGCTACCACTTCTGGGTCTTCTCCTCCTTCCGTGGCGAAAGGTCAGACGACGGAGGCAGCGCGCGGCGGCGACGACGGCTGCGGCAGCAGCGACCACCTGCGCTCCGCGTGACGTCACTCGGTTTCGCGCATGCGCAGCTGTGGCAAATCTGTAGTGTGGCTCACGCGAAGCCCGGTGTTGACGAGCCTAGTGAAGCTTTTCGCTTCAATACAGTCAGCAATGTGCGCATCATAATAAACTGCACATCTCCAACCAAAAACTTTAATTTTAACCCAACGTTTCGAAGCCGACTCGGCTCCTTCATCAGGGCTGACTGAGGGCAGTAGCTAGCGTCTTTAAGTATCCGCTTCCGCGGCAGAGATTCCGCCGAAATACCCAGCGGAAAGGCCGATCGGTCCAGGACCGAATCCTGCCGCCGGAAAAAAATCCGCCGAATCTTGTCAGCCAATAGGAAGGCGAGTACCCGCGGCGACAAACACGGCGGCGCCCTTCGATGCAGGACGCTTCGCTTCGGACTGTATTCGTCGCTGTTACTGCATTTTTCAACCCGTTCACAGGCCATAAAAGAGCCAGCGGTCTTTCGCTTTGTCTCATCTCGCCCATAAGAAAATGTTTGAGCGATAAATTTGCTTTAATTTTTATTTCGGGTGACGATTCTTCCCCTTTTAGGCTTAAGAGGGGCGTCGAGTTGTTGACAACAATGGTTCCTGTCCTAACCACCAGATGGCGCCACTGGGCGTTTAAAAAGTGAGAATGTTAGAAATGTACGCAAGCGTGCATAAGGTTTTGGTATGTAGACAGCATCGATTAACCTCTTGCCACATCTGTCAACGCCGTGAGCAGACGACACACGCACGATGAGCGGCGATGCGGTGGCCGGGAAGTGTGAACGAGACAGCATTTCGGCGGCCGCGGATTCCGCTTCCTCTCGCCGCCGAATGTCCAAGTGTGAACGCGCCATTAGTCACGTTGTCGCACTGCGGAGAGGCGGTCAATGGCGGCTTTTTTTCTATATACTGGGGGAGGTTTCCTTTCGTACGGTTGATGTTGTGCGGGGTGGTTTGGATGTTCCAGCATTTCAGAAGGAGCCTTTTGTGGTAATGTTTTTTCCGGTTCCGAGGATGCGGGTTTCTTCGAAGTTGATTCTATGCTCTGAGTCTTCGGAATGTTCGGCTACAGGATTGCACTCTCATGCCAAGCTGCGGACGTCGTTTTTATGTTGCCGAATTCTTTCTTTGAGATTTTTGGTTTCGCCGAATTAGCTTGCGTCGCATTCGGTGCAAGGAACTTTGTAGACAATGCCTTGGGCTCTTTCTCTCCGCGGCCGGTCTTTGGGAGCAGGTGGGCAAAGCGCACAGTGTTTGGGGGCTTGTGCGCAGCCGGGAGACCCCCTTTTTTCAGGATTCGGGCGGTGGTTTCGCTGACACCTCCGACATAAGGTAAAGTGACGTATTTTGGTGGCGACATTGGTCTTTTTGCGTTGAATTCTTGGCGCATGTTGTCCTGTTTTTGACGTCAAATGTTTTTTTAAATAAAGTTTTTTGGGTAGCCGTTCATGGTGATTTTATTGAATATCGTGCGTTGTTCCTTTTTTCTGTCAAGTTCTGTGCTGCAGTGTGTCTCAACTCTTTTGAACAACGTCTTCACCACTGATGCTTTATGGACTGTCGGGTGGTTCGAAGAGAAGTGGAGATACCAACCAGCCCGAGTGAGTTGGTTCGCGGTATACAGAGAATTGAAGGGTACTGTGGTTTTGGGACACGAGGACGTCCAAAAACGGCAGGGAGTTTTCTTGTTCCACCTGCCGCGTGAACTGAATATCAGGTTCTACGGAGTTCAAATGAGAAAGGAAATTTTGAATCTCAGATCTTTTGATGACGGCGAAGCAGTCGTCGACCTACCTGAGGAAAATCTTTGGTTCCGGATGGAATGAGTTGAGGGCTCGTTGTTCGATGTGTTTCATGGTTAAATTGGCCATGACGACAGAGATGGAGGCTCCCATTGGCGTTCCTTTCACTTGTGGGTAAAATTCGCCATTTGATGAGAAGTATGTATTTGATAGGCACAGCTCCACGAGGCGGCACACATCATTTACACTCAGCGGGGTTCGTGCGCTGAATGTGTCGTCGCGTTGTAGGGCGTAGCGGTCACCGCAAGCTTCACGGGTATTTTTGTGAAAAGGGACACCACGTCGAAGGAGACAAGGCATTCGTCGGCCATTGACCGCCTCCCCGCAGTGCGACAACGTGACTAACAGCCTTAACCCCCCATGCCTTTCGCATCACAGCTTTCGTTCCTTTCACCCCTTCCTCCCCTCCAAGACGCTAGCTACTGCCCTCAGTCACCCCTGATGAAGCAGCCGAGTCGGCTTCGAAACGTTGGGTTAAAATAAAACTTTTTGGTTGGAGATGTGCTGTTTATTATAAGTCTTCAAACCGAACCAGACAGGCAAATCTGTCATAATGTTTAGCAATGTGCGCAACATGAAAGCTAGACCTGCACCGCGAACAGCATGAACAGCATCGCTCAAACAGCGAGAACCCGTCTTTAGTATCGAGTTCGTGAGGGAAGGAGTCAAACTGCAACAAAAATATGTCCAGCGATGCGCGATGTGCGCAGAATGAAAGCTAGACCTGCAGCGCGAGTAACGTAAACGGCGGAGCTCAAACAGCATGAAGCGCAACTTTTGAGTGGAGCCCGCGAACGAGTCCGACTAGAATCAAATCAACAAGCCACGTAATGGCCGCGACATCAAACCTACAGCTGCAGAGCTTAGCAGAGCCAGCAGCATGACCGGCGGTGCTGAGGCAACGAGAAGCACGACTTTCGTAGCCCGCGAGCGAACGAATGCATCTACAACCATGACAAACGACATTGAGACTGCAGTCGTTCGCGCTTCACAACAATCCTCCGAAAAAAAAAAAACGCGGCAACTGAAGAACGGCCACTCGCATCGTAAAGACGCGTATCCAGCACATTATCAATGTTTTCCTGGCCGATCTTACGAAGCCAAACCTTTCGGCGAGCCGCATTGCTTTTTCCGGACGGCACGACGAAAAACATTTTCCCACTGCCTCCTAGGTTGTTGCGCCCGTAAGCACAACAAAAGCTCGGCGTAGCGGAAGCGCGTAAACGCCGTCAAAGCTCGAGAAAAGCTTCGCGCCAAAACTCTGTCGCATAAAAAGAAAACGAAGCGAGATTTCTACCCCCGGCAATGGCGCCGGCGTCTGCTGCGGCACTAAAATGCGCGCGCTAACACGTGACCACAGCGCCTCGGCCAATGGGAGGCTCGGTTATCCAGCGGCGCGCTAGGAGAGGAGGGAACCCGGAAAGTTCAAAGCTTTCCGTTACTTTTGCTTCATTGAGGGGATTTAGCCGCGGCGACGGCGAAGCGCACGTCGCACTTTAATCCTCTTCGGTTGCCATGGCAACGGCGCATGCGCACAACTGTTCTCTCCCATGTACCGCGAAATGCTGGACTGGTATCCCCAGTGTAGCTCTCGCTCCAGAAAAATTGGAAGACGCTTAAGCTTTGTCTTTAAGATCAGAACGCGACAGCGTGTTGCAGCGTTGCCAAGGATTTCACGGAACGCCATCGTCCGTTCGGCGCAACGCCTTGCCCGGACAATTTATACCCTCTTTACACGGGCAGCCTTAACAGTGGTTACGCTTAACTACAGTTAAGGCGTTTAACCACGGTTAGAGTTAACTGCAGTTCGCCGCGCTTACACACAGTTTAGCCATCTCGGTTAGTGCGACGAAACAGATCATGTGATACTCGCCTCATTGAAGTTAAAACGTCGCCCACTGAGGTGTATTATTAAACAGGGCTACGTTGAAAAGAACACATAAGAGAAAAACGTTGTTTCTTGTGCTAAGGCCGGCTTAAAAACTTTTTTTCCTTTGTACTTGTGGCTGTCGTTAGCCGAAATCTAAAAACAAGTTCTAAACAATGATCACAGTCGACTTCGTAGCCGACTGCGCGTTCTACTTTGGCTACTTCAGCCCCTTTTCCCCGTGACTGCTCGCTGCGACGCATCACTGCTCACTGCTATCGTTGTTTATTTTAGTGGCTTTTCTTTCACAGTGAGTGCTGTGCTTGTGTAGTTAATATCCTTCGGACGTCTTGTGTGTCAAGCCTATGTTGGCCCTTAGCAGGCCTGTCGTGAACGAGGGCGACGCTCAGTTTTGGGCTGCATTCGTGGCGCATCAGGTAGCGCTACAACGCCTGCGCATACAGATGCTGGCGCTGAGCGCTGAAATTGTCATGCTTGAAGAGGCGAGGAAGTGACACCGGGGGCGTCCGAAGCTCTTTTTGTTGGCGGCGGCGCACCTGTCCGTCCGTGATCTGTCGGCGTACCCGCGCCCAGACTCGTGGTACGAGACCACACTTCCGGACAGCGGACTCCGAGAAAACTTTCGGATCAACCGCGGCACATTCCGGTACACGGTGGCTGTTTGTGGAAGCATGAGCCGGCAAGATACCAACATGCGGAAAGTGATTCCGCTGGAGAAACGCGTGGCGATCGGCTTGTACCGCCTCGCAACAACAGCAGAAGAGCGGACTGCTGCCAACTTGTTTGGCGTGAGCACTGCGTCAGTTAATTTAATATTTCACGAATTTTGCAGCTGAGGTTCACGAGCACATGTGTAAATTCACAGTAGTCACAATTTAATATTTCGCGAATTTTCCGGGGTGGTAGTGGAGTAGTTGGAAGCACGATTTGTGCATTTCCCAACACCAGCTGAGCTTTACGAGCACATGTGTAAATTCACAGCAGTCTGTGGTTTCTCTCAAGGTGTCGGTGCAGTGGATGGCTGTCATATCGAGGTGTGCCGCCCAAAGCAAGAAGCTGCTGAATAATACAATCATAAGGGGTGGTACAGTGTCGCTCTACTTGCTGTCGTCGACCACACGTACAGGTTCCTATGCAAGAATGTTGGGAGCCCTGGTAGGAACAATGACCCGGCACTGTTTCAAAAGTCTCGACTGCCAGCTACTCTGGCTAGTGGGTTGTTCCGACAAGAAACATAGCTCATTGAAGGTGTGGGAGTTGGCACAATTCTTGGTGATCAAGCTTTCCCCTTGCAGACGCACCTGATGAAGCTGTACACCTTCCAGGTGCCTGTGGGTCCCCCTCACAGACCTTTAACTACCGGCTGCCGAGTGCCAGACGTGTTGTCGAAAATGCTTTTGGACGTGTCAAGGCACACTTTAGAATGGTGCTGAAGGGCCTTGAGTATGACATCCACAATGTCAGTTATGTGATCCGTGCTGCTTGTGTGCTGTACAACATTTGTGAGCAGCTTAGTGACCGCTGTGATTCAAGCTAGTTTGGTGTAGTGCAGAGCGCTGATGACAGGCGGCCTCAGCCGGTGTGCACAAGCAACCGGGAAGAGACGTCGGGTGTGGCTGTCGGGACGCCCTGGCCAAGCACCTTTCCTTGAGCTAGAACCCAGTCCGTGGGGAACTCAAGAGCAGCCAAGAAGAACACCTCTACCAAGAGGGAAAAGCCCTGAACAGAGCTACGCACACATTATTGAAGGAGCAGACTCTGGGTTCGGCTCACCTTAAATGGCTACCATTGCACGCACATGATGCATACTCCCTACTGGGGTGAAGGTTATGAGGGTTACAACTAGTGTTATTTTCGTAACCTACATGTTCTTCATAAAATAGGTTGGGTTTATGGAGTTTTAATGTTCCAAAGCGGCTTGGGCTATGAGTGATGCCATAGTGAAGGGCTGCAGAATTTTTGACCACATGGGGTTCATTAACATGCACCGACATTGCACAGTACACGAGTGTCTTGCTTTACACCTCCATTGAAAAGCCGCCGTCGTGGCCAGGCTTTCAGAAAATAGTCTTGCATTATATAGCTAATGTTAATTATTGGTTCTTGTTAAACTACAAAACGAAGTGGTTCGTACCAACTACTAGTATTCCTTATGACAAACAAACCTTCACCTACATGCATCTCTAATGAACTAATAATGAAGATTTCATTACTTCCTGTAAACAAATCTCTGTCTTCAAACAGTTCTGCTCGCAGACGGTAGTAAAATGCCAGCATGAGTTTTCCATTTTTATATGATTCATTCTTGTTGAGCACCGCTGTTTGTTGCTGTTTCATTGCCATTGTACTACCTTTTTCATTGTTGTGTTTGTGTCACATGGTCTGCGTGTTGGCAGCTATTCTATCACTTGCTGTTTGCTTATAATTTTCGTGTATAACTGGCCATCGTCTTGCCACATTGCCAATCAGCAACTTGTTGGTACCTTGTCAAGCCCAACACAAAACAACACAAAACTTTCAGCAGTAAAAGACCTTTCATCTCATCACATGCTGTAATATCAAACAACTTCCAGCTGTTTTGATCACTCTATATTGAGCGAGTTATTATTTTCATTGTTGTCTAGAAATTTTGCAAGCGGCAGCACCATGCTTGCATTTATGGGATTCGCTTCCTTCTGAAGGCGCACCATTATCTTGCGCATTTTGTGTGCCTTGTGGTCGGCCTTTGCTGCTGCCTCGCTTTCTCCTTTATGGACGGCAACTAGCTGCTCTATCGCAGATCCTTGTCGCTTGTGGCGGCTCTTTTGGGGTTCCCTTCTTTTGGCGCTTGTGCCAGCACCGGCACTGCTCCTTGCCCCTGCAGTGGCACTGTTGCTCGCGCCAGCACTGGCTCTGCTTTTGTCGCCACTGCTGTTGCCTGTACTTTGCAGTACAGGTACTGCAGCACTGGCACTGTAAATGGGAGAGCTGGCCGCAAGTTGTGAGAGGTCGTCTCTTCTGCTTCCTTCAGGCAGGCGGTCCTCCCATGACAGGAGCACTTCTGAGCCGTCCAGTGCCTCATTGACAACTGGCAGCTGCACATGATGAAACATACAAGTCAGCATGTTATCTCAGAAAAGAGAGCAATCATCCGCTTCCACAATATATTAGAGAAACACAAACTTGTGATGGCCAAACTGGAAAGAAGGCAGCGGTTCAAATTTTTGTTTTCCTGAACATAACTAAATAGATATATGAAGATCCAGACATGTACATCAGCATTCCCTAGCCCCAACTTTCACATGAACCAATGGGTTCAGTTCAGTTTTTCCTTCCTGAATACTGTTGCGGAGTGCAATCGCCTTCCTTTAGGTTTATGTGACTCGAAATATTTTGTGAAGGAGTTGGAGAATTTTTGTACAGCTCCTAGTGTTGGTGTTGTGATGAATGTTGGATTTTATGTCCTTTAAATGACTTGTGGTTGTTGCGGCTAATGGTTTTATGGCTTTTATAATTGTGTGCCACATCTGCTTGGGCCAAAGTTATGGCTTGCAGTATGTACAAATAAATAAATGAATCAACAGCTGAAGAAGACCGTATACCAAACTGATCAATGTCAATAACAAGCAATATGTTAAACATCTGCAAGCATGTGGGGCATGGTTGACCAAGGGTAAACCGAGCTGATGAGGTTGAGTTGAACAGAAGTACATGGAAAGTGAGGTGCGAACTCTGGCACATCTAGGCGCTGCGATTTGAAGACGCAAGTGGCATTTCCGCCCCCGATTGCCATAATGCCCATGGTTGTGGGAGTAGCTTACTCTACCCCCCCCCCCCCCCCCCCCCCCCACGCACACCAATCTGTCCAATGGTTCCAAAGGAAGGATTGCTGGGTCAGTTGGTTTATCATTCTAGGCTTAAAAGCAGCATGAAAAATGGGATGATACAGAAAGAAGGAATAGACAGCACTGAACCTGCAATTGAGCATATTTTATGTGAAATGGCAATAAATACAGAAAGCATGCACAAAGAGCTTATAGACAAACGCAATACAATACAGATATTACTTATATACCTCGAATGAAGACAGCGCAAAAAAGGACAACCACAGAAGAGGACACGACACAAAGAACGCTTCTCTTCTGTGGTTGTCCTTATTTTTGCGCTGTCGTTAATTCCAAGTATGAATCACCAACTAGCCCGCCACTTTGTTTTATTGAATTGAAATTTATTTTATTGAAATTGTTCGAATTACGTGAAGCTTTTGTTCCATTAAGCGTTATATCAAGTAAGAGAGCTCGAGATAAACCCTGGTTTAACACCGAGTTACGTGCCCTTGTTCGCAGACAGCGACGAATGTATCGAAGATACAAGTTGTCTAAATCGCCAGAGTGTTTGGCCTTGCTGAAAACAATAAAAAATGAATTCAGACAGAAGTCTCACATCGCTAAAGACTTGTATTTTTCGAATTTAGGAGAAAAACTTGTCAGAGATACCAAAGAATTTTGGATATATGTGAAGCGTAATGGTAAGGATGACAGCTCAGTACCTGCTCTGAAAAATGATGAGTTAATCATCCATGATGATGAGGCTAAAGTTGAAATGTTTAGCCGTTATTTTTCATCTGTGTTTTTGCCACCTAGTTCACGTTCTGTCTGTTTTGCATTACCTCTTGAAATAGATTGCATGCCGGAAGTTACTTTTTGTGTTGACGGTGTGCGTAAATTATTGAAGGATTTGAATCAGGCTAAGGCTTGTGGCCCTGATGACATTCCTGCCGTAATTTTAAGGAATTGTGCGGATGCTTTATGTCTGTATTTCACCCGGCTGTTCCAGAAGTCTCTTAATGAAGCCGACTTGCCTGCTGATTGGAAGGCAGCGCGTGTCGTGCCCATACATAAGAGTGGTATGCGAAACTCCGTTCAGAACTACAGACCCGTTTCCTTAACCAGCATAACCTGTAAAATTATGGAGCATGTAATATATAGTTGCGTTATGGCCCATCTCACCAAACACAATCTCTTATGCACTAGTCAACATGGTTTCAGGCGTGGATTTTCCTGCAATACGCAGCTGGTGGAGTTCGTTCATGATTTGGCATCGGCAATCGATAAGCAACAAAGTGTGGACTGCGTTTTCTTGGATTTCCGCAAGGCATTTGATGTTGTCGCGCACAGTCTTCTTCTCTCCAAATTGAAAGCGTATAACCTGGATTGTAAAATAATTGCGTGGATTGCAGAATATCTGTCGTTACGAAGGCAGGCTGTTGTTCTGAACGGTATTTCTTCACAGTATGCACCAGTTACGTCGGGAGTTCTCCAAGGCTCAGTATTGGGACCACTTTTGTTTTTGCTGTATATTAATGATATTTCAGTTGGCATACAGTCTTCATTCAGGATGTTTGCCGATGATTGTGTTGTTTACAGAGTAGTAAATTCCACTTCTGATTCACAAATCCTGCAAACTGATTTAGATACTGTGGCAGACTGGTGTGTACGTTGGGACATGTCCTTAAATATAAACAAAACTGTTCACGTCACCTTCACAAGAAAACGTGCTAATCATCCGTATAGGTATAGAATTAATAATCTTACTCTCAACATAAGCAAGTCATTTAAATATCTAGGCGTCTTTTTTACATCGGACTTACGATGGAATAAGCACATTAATTATATTGCGAATAAGGCAGCGTCACGTTTGGGTTTTCTACGGCGGAATTTTAGCCATTTACCAAGTAACTTAAAAACACAGCTGTATTTCAGTTATGTACGCTCCATACTTGAATATGGATGTGTTTGCTGGGACCCACACACATCTGAGTGTGTAGGAAAATTAGAGAAAATTCAGAATAGGGCAGTTAGATTTGTTCTTGGTAATTATAATTGGCAAGTTAGTATGACGGAAAGCAAACGAAAACTTAACTGGCAAGAGTTGAAGGACCGTAGAAGGTACATCAGATTGAAATTTTTCCATGAGATTTATTATTCAAAAACTGGCATAAACCGCGAACAATACATCCAGGCACCTCATTATATATCAAAGCGACTGGACCACTGCTTGGAGGTCAGAGAATTTTCTTGCAAGGGTGACGTCTTGCGTTATTCTTTTTTTGTTAGAACTGTTCGGGACTGGAACAGTTTGCCATCGAGCATTGTATGTATTACATCTAACGAAGCATTTTTCTATGTACTGCAATAATTTCTTTATACCTATAAATGAAGTCTGTACCCCCCTGCTGTAATGCCCTGCGGGGCGATGCAGGTAACTAATAAATAAAAAAATAAATAAATAAATTACTTGGACATTACAGATATCACAGAAATTTATTATCTCTTTGCTACTTCCCTTCAGCGTCCCTGTAGAGAAACAACAGTTCGCAATAACAGCTTATGATCCACAGGTTGCTGTATTACTCCACAGTATTCAAGCCCAGTTGCTAATAGAATCAATGGACGAAGATGAGTATCTACAAGAGAGAAGGATGAAGGTGAGGCTGCATAGGAACAGGTGTGAAAGATGAATTGTCATACAGCACTAGCAATATTAATATATCACATAAATAAAGGCACCGAAATTCTGGTGCGTGCCATAACTTCATCTTACTAGAGTCTTAAGTCGTATCCATCCGCAGTGTGTGCCTTTTGACATGATTCCCACCCGAAATAAAAAGGACGTAACCTAAACCAGCAATGCACATTGAACTCCCTGTACAACAAAGCGGTCTTTTCTCTGGCATGGTAACATTAAGTATAAGGGGAGACAACCAGCTAACTACCGATATGTAGAATTGCTAGAAAAAAACAAGGATTTATGGACGAGCAGTGGGAGTTGCTTGGCTAGTTGGTTCACGTTTCATGACAAAGAAAAACAGCACAAGGGAAAAATGTAGACGTGGAGGCCAGTGCCCATGTTTGTGGGAGTGGTTTACACAACTGATTGAGTCTGTTCTTTATTACCTATTGTTGGCCAGCATTTTATAATGAGTATAAGATCCGCACTGAGAAATGAGCAGCAATCAAATTCTAAAGTGATCTGAACGACAGATTACACGCAATGGTATAGATCACAAATTACCTCTAAACTTCCCTCGACTCGCCCATCATCGTTGATGGGAAGGCAGCCGAGGAAACTGGAGCTGACAGTAGAAAATCCATGGGACACCAGGCGACCCAGTTGAAGTGCCTGTCCATCGCAGCTGCTTGGACAAATAAAAATGATGTGAGCTATTAAATGTGTTGCTAAAAAACATTTGAAGGCTGTGATCACAGCATTTCTCTCAGTGGATTAAGCTTCACTGTACACATTCTCAATGCAAGAATAAAATTTCATAGATAAGTGTCTAATGCATATGCACAGGTATGGTGAAATTAATGCATGCAATTTACATTTGCAATGTGGCTAAACTACATCCTGCTAGTAGCTGCTTTGCAATTGAAGCCACGACTATGCATTATGGTTCAACTATTGTCATTCTAGCAATATATTACTTGGTTAGTTTCTAGATTTATTTCTTTCATATATCTTTCCCAGGCTGCACTGTGTATACTACTTCACAAATGCTGCTAGTAAACAGTGAAGCCTGGTAAAGAAATATGAAATAAATATAGAAATTCAATTAACTACATTGTTGCTCTAGCAGGTGGCCAGAAATAGCGACGCGTACAGCAATGCTGTCAGCGCTGCAGCTCGCAATTTGCAAATAAAAACGACGAACAACACGTGTGTAACGAGGAAGACGAAGTTTGCATGCAGCGCCGTGCACGCGTGCACGAGCGGAGATTCAAAGTGCTGCGTATGCTGCTCCTACCTGAGGACATTACTCTCGAGCCCTTACTACCTCAACAATGCATTCTCAAGATCGTCTTCGACACTCCAGAACTGTGCGACGACGGCGAAGAGAATCGACGCGTTGCTCCAGCGACAACACATGCTACTGTCGCACACGCGAGGCTGACTTAAGCAGTTCAGCTGCACTATGAAAACAGCGCCAAGAACCCGATGGCACGAGCATCGTTCGGTAAAGGTTGCACTTACCGTATTTCTTGTTGAGGTTTTCCATTTTCAGCTTCACTTGTTTGCTGGTGTATGGGCCTTGTCCCGGAGGCAGCCCGGCGTTCAGTTCCGCTACAATCACACCATATATCCGAGCGTTGCGCGTGGTCAGATCCGTGTCAGATGTGTATCAGGGCCGTATCAGGGTCGCGGTTGTTAAATCAAGCCAGATGACACAACTCTGGGAGGGCGAGTCGTTCGATGTTGCTGCTGCCACGGGCGCCGCCACCTTGTCGGTTAAGGTAGCAAACGGTGGTCAGCAAGTTCGGTTTGGGTAACTGTGGTTAGGTGGCGTAATTGCATGCAGTTTCGTCTGCCGTGTTACGGGGAACCGTAGTTACCTTAACTGTGGTTAAGGTCGCCCGTGTAAATGCGTTATTAAGGAAAAGAAACATCTTGGTGGACATCCGAACTGCGCCGTAAGGCAAGGAAAATGAAAATAAAATTGGTTTTAAGAAAGGGAGATTGACGCCTGTCTCACATATCCCGGTGCACACCCAAACCATGCTGTAAGTGAGGGTATAAAATAACCCCCATAACATCGTATTCACTAGACGCGCCTTTGATCATTCTTTCGCCGTGATAAAATATATCTTGTCGGTGATTTTAATCTCCCAAATATTGACTGGAATAGTCCCTTCCCTAGTACAAACTATGACATAAATGCTTCATACATGTGTGATATTATGCTTATTCATAATTTGCAACAGGGAGTTAAGCACCCAACGCGCATACACGGTGAACCTGCATCTATTCTCGACCTCGTCTTTCTCAGCCAAGCAACAGAACGTTTTACTGTTTCAGTTGAAACTGGGTTATCTGATCATTGCATGGTGGTTTTTACTTGTCCCATTCAACAAAATGTCGACAGTGAACCTGCAAAAATTATTTCCGTGAAAAACTTCTCCAGAGCTAATGATGAAAGTGTGTTAGACTCCTTCAGCTTACACCTTGACATGTTTCGAGGAACTAATGTTGATGAACTCTGGAATAAATTTAAAGAAATCTGTACGTGCTGCATTGATAACTACATTCCTAATAGAACAAAGAAAACATCTAAAAAGACTCCTTGGATCACGCGAGAAATAATACATTTGAAAAGAAAAATCAAACGTCTGAAGCGTGGGGGTGCCTGTCGAAATATAGTTAAAATACATCAGGCTAACTTCACAAGCGCTTTGCGCCAGGCTAAACAAAATTACTTTCAGTATAGCCTGCCAAATTTTCTTCGTGACTCACCACATAAGTTCTGGAAATTTTTATCGAAAAAGAAAAAAACAATTACGCGCATTTCATGTCAAGGTGTCCAGCTTGCTGATAAATCGCAAATCTCTGAGGCATTCAATAAGTATTTTCAGAGTGTGTTTTCCCATCATGGTTTATTTGTTCAACCCAGTACCATGTCTCCCAACACGACCCCCGACATTGTTTCTTCATCTGGCGTATTCTCCATGCTACTCAACCTCAAAACTAAAGCGTCCGCTGGACCTGACGGGATACCAAATATTTTTTTGCGCCGTTATGCAGAAGCGATCACAGAGTTCCTGGTTGTTATTTTCCGCAAATCATTTGAAACAGGAAACATTCCTTCCGACTAGAGGAAAGCGCGGATTGTGCCCGTGCTGAAAAAGGGTGATCCTGCCTTGATTGCTAATTATCGTCCCGTATCAATAACTTCCACATGTTGCAAACTTACTGAGCATATAATAGCTAACTACATAACTACATTTCTAAACGATAACAAGGTACTTACCCCCCATCAGCACGGGTTTCGAAAAGGCTTTTCCACTGTCACTCAGCTAACTTCTGTCATTCATACTTTTGCAAGTGTACTAAATAGCGCTGGTCAAATGAATGTTATTTTTTTAGACTTCAGCAAAGCCTTTGATGTTATTTCTCATGCCAAACTAATTTACAAACTTAAACTTATTGGTCTTCCTAATTTCATAATTCGTTGAATTTCCTCATAGCTTTCTCACCGCACACAATTTGTTTGTATTGATGATTGCTATTCAAACCACCTGCCGGTCACTTCAGGCGTCCCACAGGGAAGCGTCCTCGGACCTCTCCTCTTTTTGATATATATCAATGACATTACTAACGTTATAAGTACCCCTGTTCAAATTAGATTATTTGCAGATGACTGCGTTTTATTTCACCAAATTACTTGCCAAGATGATCAAGTTTTACTTAACTCCAATCTTCAGAACATACATACATGGTGTAATAAATGGGACATGAAGCTAAATTTAGAGAAAACAGTATACATGACGATAACTAACAAAAAGGCTTCCTTCTCATTTCCTTACAATATTTCATCTCACCTTCTGATCAAAGTCAGCGAGTACAAGTATCTAGGAGTTACAATAACGAAAAACCTTAGCTGGAATAAACATGTATCAAACGTATGCTCCTCAGCCTTTCGTAAACTCTGCTTTCTTAGACATAAACTAAAACTTGCCCCACCTGAACTTAAAAAATTAACCTACTTTTCAATAATAAGGCCATCACTAGAATATGCGTGCACCGTCTGGGATCCCTACACTAAACGTAACATCGAGGCCCTTGAAATGATCCAACGCAAAGCCGTCCGTTTTATTTTTTCAAAGTATCGTGTAACTGACTCACCAACGACCCTCATGCAAACTCACGGTATTGAAACATTACAGCTGCGCCGGAAAATTCAAAGACTGAAACTACTTTTCTTACTTAAAAACCATAAACTGTCTATGAATGCAGACCCCTTCCTTAAACCTAACACTACGCGCCAAACACGGAATCATCATACACAATCACTAACCCCTTACAGTGCTAGGATTAACGCCTTTAGATACTCATTTTTTCCACGCACCATTGAGGAGTGGAACAGGTGTTCGCCAGATCTCTTAACCAGAGCTGATTCTTTTGACTCAATGTTTTCTTCACAGCATTTAATTTGAGAACCGTTTTTTTCGTTCACTTTTTGTATTTTGCATCTGAGCCTTGCATTTATTGCTGTATTTTGAGTTACAACTTGTATTTAACATTTTTTCAATTTTGCTAAACCTGTTCTTTTTTGCATATATTATGTACTCGCCCCTCCTGCTTGGGCCTACTGTAGGCCTGCAGTATGTTCTAAATAAATAAAAAAAATAAAATTAACCATCCATGCAGCTGGCGTGACGGAGTGGCTAGCGTGCTCGTCTTGCACTCCGGAGGCCCTGGCTCTATTCCCCAACTCGGCCAATTTTCACACGGTTTTGTTTATTAATGGTTCTGGGATTTTTCGCTCGCGGCCAACGCCGCCGACGACTCCGGCTTCTGCGGCACGGGGCCCTTAACGCTATCGCGTTAATAAATCCACGGGAACGATCGGGTGTCAAGATCGTAGCTCGGCGATCCAGGAGCGGCTACAAGGAAAGCGTTTAGCAGCAGCTGACCAACAAACTATTCGTCCATGCCATTTGTCCTCGATAGCACCGCCAGTATCAGAAAGCGCCGAGGATGTGAGCACGCGTCAGTTGGCTTGCATACACGCATACGCACCGCTATTGGCTGCTCGCGCGCGCGGTCATATTGTGGCCTCGTGCTAGTCAATCTGCGGCGACGCTGACGTGACCAGACCGAATTACCTGTTTGCCACTCCGGTCGACGCATGTGCACTACTACTTTCGTGGCACTAAAAGTAGCCCCGAGGTGATCGTGAGGCCATTCGCACGCGCTTCACTCTCTCTTTCCTGTCGCTTCGACGTAAGAGTGAGACTGCTCCTGAATGGTGGACGCAAATAACTGGTCGGCCCTCGTCGGCTGCGCATAATCAGCGCTGCTCCCGTCTCACGTACGTGCACCGCAAAAAATTGGAAATGAAAATTGGTTTTTGGGAAAAGGAAATGGCGCAGTATCTGTCGTACATATAGGCGGACACCCGAACCGCGCCGTAAGGGAAAGGATAAAGGAGGGAGTGAAAGAAGAAAGGAAGAAAGAGGTGCCGTACTGGAGGCCTCTGGAATAATTTCGACCCCCTGGGGATCTTTAACGTGCACTGACAACGCAGAGCACACAGATGCCTTTCGCCTCCATCGAAACGCAGCCGCTGCGGTGGGTTCGAACCCGGGAACTCCGGCTCAGTAGTCGAGCGCTCTAACCAGTGAGCCACCGCGGCGGATGTGCACCGAAAGGAGTGTTGCACTTCTGTGCGCGGATGATCGACACCTGATTCGCAGTTGCTGGCGCACTCTCAGGAGCACGACTGTCGATCGTCCCGTGATTAGACTCGAAGACCATGCAGCAGGGAAGCTTTCTCACGATGTCGCGTTTTGGTTCGAATTCATAAAGCGGCGGGACGAAACTTCCCAGCGCTTCGAAACACGGAAGGTGACATTACACAGCGATGACAGTTCAGAACACTCCCTCTGGTCTAGGAGGCCCAGCTGTCGTAAGCGTTGAACAGAAACCTTGGCGGTCACCAGCGGAAGCAGAGGAGGATGGAGCGCGGAACATGTCCCTTGTCTCCTCCCGACGAAGCCGGACCACCAAGAAATGAAGATTACAGCGGAATTTATCTACATTGTGTACAAAATTGAGACAACTTTGTTGCCGTCAGAATGAGGCCTCTGACTACCAACGCAACTGGTTGTTCCTCTTTTCCACCTTGCTCCTGTTCGCCCTCGCTTCCCCGTGGCTCTCTTCGCCTGAATGAGTGAGGTAAGGAAAGTGAAATAATAACGTTGTTTTAAGGGAAAGGAAAGCGGGTTGGGGAACAGCTATATATAGTAGGAATAAATTTAATATATAGATATTTTATAGAAATTTTAATGCTTTTTTTGCAATTGCTACTTTATTGACCGCTACCTACCAAGAGCCGCATAAAATATTTGTGCCCCTGTTTCTTGCCCAGCTGTTCCCGTCACAGAGCTGTCTTTCGTCTTGTGAAAGCTTCGTTTCGTACTTTTAATGTTGCACTGCAGTTTATATTAAACGCGAATTTTCGCACATAAGTTCCAGCTTCGTTCTCTGTCTGACGGCTGCATTTCTCCAAAGACATATTGGTTGAATGTAACATGCATCCTATCACCCCTACCGCAATGCAGCGACGACCAAACTGCCTACCACTGTTTGTCAAGAATCCTACCGGCGTATTTTAAAGAACTTCCATCGCTGGTCTCTTCTTAAGGAATCTGACGCCCACCTTGCGCAACCACTCCGTGGGGAGCAACCGATGGCTGCAGTTGAAGCGAGACCTGGATAGAGGGCCCCACTCCCAGTCCCACAACATTTACCCCCGTCCCCTACATCAGTAATAAATGTTTCTCTCTCTCTCCACTTACGCGAGCAACATGAGCCGTAAGCGCAGGCATTTGTTGTTCATATACAATGCGTTCCTTGCAACTAATACTCCCGTCGATGCATTGCCTATTGAGTTTCGCTTATTTTCTTCTTGCGAAACTTTCTGAGCATAAGTGTGCTCTTTTCTTCTTGTACGTTCTGCAAAGGAACCATGCACTCAGCTTCTACTTATTCGCCAAGTCTTTGTTTATGGAATTGCCCTCCGCCGCTAAATGCAACCATGGCGGTTGTGTGCTCCTGACGTTAAGTGGGCTCTACATCGCCAAATAGACGCGTTTCTTGCCGTGGAAAGCCTTTTTTACTTTTTTTTTTCCTTTGCTACGTTAACTTTTATACTGCCCTAGCGCCCTACATTGTTTTATTCGTTCGTAAGCGTGCCCATTACAGTCATGTATTTCGGGATCTCTTGCTGCAATACTTAGTATATCCCAAATATGGATTCGCAGTTTAATGAGTTAAAAATGGAATGAAAGTGTAGAATAAAAGTACTCGTGTAAATGTAAGAGTTTGCCATGTGTATAAACAATAAAAAGGGAAGAAGGTACTGCATTGTGTCAGGGGGTAAAAATAAATATAAAGGACACTTCTGTCCCCAGTAATTAGAGGAATACCTTACTATAGGGGCCGAAGTAAACTAAAATAAAAGCGTCTTTTTTTATATTTTCCAAGTTTCTCCTTTCCAA
This sequence comes from Amblyomma americanum, assembly GCF_052857255.1. Taxonomy (NCBI): domain Eukaryota; kingdom Metazoa; phylum Arthropoda; class Arachnida; order Ixodida; family Ixodidae; genus Amblyomma; species Amblyomma americanum. The sequence goes on along the minus strand of NC_135501.1, from coordinate 210,970,758 downwards.
CTGAAACAACGCCACTAATGCCTTTACATTTACGGAAGCCGCATTCAAGTCCCAGCAGCCTCAAGTGTAGACCCAAAATGGCGAAAAGAGGGAGCCGACTGAGAGCAGATCCTAACGACCACAACGTGGACGACTGTAAATTTAGAGCGCAACGCTTTGATCTATCCTACGCCCTGTATCCGTTCCCCTTTGTTAAAGCAGCTCTTTCCCTCCTCTTCTGTTGCTCTCACCTAATGTCCTCGCATGTCTTCTTGGGCGTTTTATTTAGTTCGCTGGCATATATACTCTCTCGGCTGAGCGTAAATATGAAAGTGCCTTTCCTGTGGGCCCTGCCGCGGTGGCTCAGTGGTTAGGGCGCTCGGCTACTGATCCGGAGTTCCCGGGTTCGAACCCGACCGTGGCGGCTGCGTCTTTATGGAGGCAAAACGCTAAGGTGCCTGTGTGCTGTGCGATGTCAGTGCACGTCAAAGATCCCCCGGTTGTAGAAATTATTCCGGAGCCCTCCACTACTGCACCTCTCTCTTCCTTTCTTCTTTCACTCCCTCCTTTATCCCTTCCATTACGGCGCGGTTCATGTGGCCAACGATATATGAGACAGATACTGCGCCATTTTAAACAATTAATTTCCTGTGGCCTGTCTAGACGCATACCTGCCTCCAAGGAGGAGCTGCTCCAAGCTTCAAGACGAAAACTGCCGCTCTCTCTCGCTTTGCATGCGCTCTGATTCTCTTGCTATTTTCGCTCGGCCACAGAGATAAATCGCCTCACCCAGCGTCACCGGAAAACCCATGGGAGAAATCCTTCCGTCTACAAGCATTTTGTACAAAACAAACTTTGCACTAGAAAGGCTTTTTATAGACGCTCCTCCTCTGCGTGAGCCGGGAGGGCTAGAACACCATTCCGCGTTAACAGCGCCTTCATCTGCCTTACCGACGGCTGGAGGAATTTTTTTTTTACTGGCCCATTTAATTGCTAGATGGTATCAGGCCACTCTTACACGAGGCCTAGGGCCACTGCGGCATGAAACACCTATGCCAGGACACGTATAGGCCACCTTTTCTTTATCGCTGCCTGCAGACTGAAGCTTCGCCCGCCATGAGCTCTGCATCCGGTCTCTTTTTGGTTCCTAACTTTAAAGGGAGAAGCTGCGGCGGCCTCCCAGAGGAAGACCGATTCCTGCGACAAGGACTGCAAGAGGTAAATGTAGAGTGAGGAGGATGGGCAAAGGAAAAGATAAGCCTTTAGGCTGCAGGTAGCAGCAAATATTTGCTTTCGTGAGCATGGGCCCAAGTAATAAAGGAGCGGCTGGCCATTTTAAAGGAGCGGGACTCAAAAGGCGAAGGCAGGTTCAGAAGCAAAGAAAAAGAGAAGAACAAAATAAGTGGGTAAAACGTCCGATTTTATGTGCCTGAATTATGTACGGCTCTACACACGGCTTCGCGGCTTGTCAGTGCTTTAAGGAGATAAAACATTTTAATGACCGTCGAAACGGCCGAGACGTGTGCGTTGAGTCTATACGAAGGAAGAGGAGGGGACATTGCCTCTGTAGATGTCGCGTACAAGACGGCGCCGTAAAGACCACTCTGTTCAACTGTTTCTCTGGCGCTTCTCTGTGAACCTTTTTATTTATTCGCTTGACACGCCATTTGCCAGCACGCGACTTGGCCTCCCATCTGTACACCTTTTACGGCCGTCGTTAGTGATTCAGCGCGTCAGCTTCGCTGTTATATCTGTTCAGTGCAGTTAGTACCCGCTGTGGTGGTTCAGTCCCAGGACGCGGAGGGCACATTTCGATCAAAGGAAAATGTGAAGGCACTTGAGTAACGAGATTTTTTATATATTTCAGAGATCGCAAGAGGCGAAAATTTAATTTCATTCAACTCAGTTCTTTACTCTCCAGAATACTGATTGCTTTCACAGCCTGAAAGGGGCACTTAGCAACTTGGCTGGGCCCAGCAGACACTGTACAAGGCAGAGAGAGAGAGTGAGCGAAACATTTATTAGCACCAGGCATCCGACGCTTCTTGCTCGCCATGCCGCTCGTATTCACCGCCTTTGACAAGGACGCGCGTGTTCCATGCACATAAAATTAAAAGAAGCAATGGTTTCTGAAGACGTGGAATTCACAGAAGTGCTCCAGATGTATACTACATGTCCTATATTTTGCAAATATCGTTCGTGTCCATTCCCCAAACTACATCATCACAGGAATCCAAATATTTCATAATAACGTGCACTAAACGAAGGAATAAACATTTTCAATCGTAAATAATTTACAGATGCTGGAAAAAATAACCAAGGTAACTGTTGTTAGCCGTATCTCGTTTACTGTCGTATGCAGAGCCAGGCTGTGTTTGTTGCCTGCATTCGACCAGCTGCAGTGACCATCGCACGTAGCACAACCATTTTACGCAGTTTCTTGAGCAAAGAAGCAACGAATCATGAGCGCGCGCCGTGAAGTTTTTTCGAAATGAGGTGGGGGGGGGGGGGGGTGCGCTGCAAGCAGCCGAGGCGAGCGGACGCGTGTCACAGTTTTTGGGCTTTTTGACCCGTTCAACCCGACTGGACCACCAAAATTTTGGCTGGGATTGACGCCGGAACTGAAGAGGACCACGAGGACCCCAAATTCAAGCCAGTGGGTCCAATATTTTGGATTTTATCGGCATTTGAATTTTCCACGTGGCCGACCAGGCGTTAAGCCTAACGAGGCTTAGCAAGAGAGCGGGGCTCCGCGGCCTCGGCCCGAGGTAGAGAAGACCCGGAGCGATGTCCCGAGCAAGCAACCCCAGCTACGACCGACCCTCAGCGACAGGCCCGACAAGATTTTCGGCCGAATCGCAAGAAATCATGGAGGAAGACCTCCAGGACACCACCGAAGCGACCCCCGAGCAACAGGTCCGAGGCGGACCCGCGGCGACGGGCAGCCAAGCCTTAGGAAGCAGCACCCCATCGACGCAAAGCTCACAAGTAAGCAACAATGGCGGAACCGACGCAGATTGGGAAATCGCCATGTCGAGAAGGCAGAAGAGACGCCAACGCAGCGATAACAAGCAGCAAGTTTTGGCGGGAACGAGCCTAGGGAATGGGCCTTCCCTAGGCGCGGCGAAGGTCAAAGATGGAGCGCCAGCTGCGCCGGAGAGGAAAGAGAGAGGAGGAGCGCCGAGGAGGAGACTGCCGCCGCTCCCCAGAGACGACCTTAAAATAGTCCTTCGGCCGAGGGGACTCGCTGTTAAACGCCTGCAGACGCACCAAGTGGCGCGGGCGGTGGTCGCGGCTACCGAACAAGGATGTAAGGCGGAAGACCTCATCATCCGACTGCGCAACGGATCGAACATCATCATCATCAGCACCGACAACGAAGAAGCGGCCCAGAAGATTAGGCGTATCACGCAGCTGAGCTTCGGGGGCAAGAGCTACGCCGTCAAAGCCCACGTGGCAGCACCGGAAGGCACGCTGCGCGGGGTCGTCCACGGCGTGGACCCGGGAACCGCACCGGAAGAACTCAAGACCAACCTCAGAGTCCGCACGCAAGGCGTGAAGATCCTGGCAGCCGGAATGCTCGGGTGATTCAGCACGGCCGTCATCACCTTCGACGGCCCCATTCTCCCGAAGCAGGTGCTGTACTACGGCGGGGAGATGTGGTGCTGCCCGTACCGGCCCACGAGGCAGGTGTGCTACGCCTGCGGCCAACAAGGGCACCGAATGGACGTCTGCCCGAACCCGGAAACCAGGACCTGCAAGCAGTGCGGCTGCCAGAATCCGCCGGAAGTGCACCAATGCACACCCAAGTGCCTGCTGTGTGGCGGCGACCACGCGGTGGGCACGAGAGACTGCAAACGACGCCTCAAGTCAGCGAGCGAGCTGCGGTGGGTACCCCAGCAGCAGCAGCAGCAGCAGCAGCAGCGGCGCAGCCGAAGCCGCAGCCGGGGAAGAAGACCAAGATGGTTCCGGGACGAGAGCCGGGACCCGGGCCGGAGCAGAACACGGAGCCGCAGCCGCGGCAGGAGCCTGAGCCGGAGCCGAGGGTCCAACCGGGACTGGTTCTACCCACCCCTGAGCAACGCCGGCAAGCAACAGCCGCAGCAAAAGCAGCAGCCGTGGCAACAGAAGAAGAGCGGCGGAGGTGTTAAGGTGAGCTGGGGAGACGGCCCTCCAATAGATCATTTCCTGCTGTTCTGCCACCGCTTCTCTCATTTGAGGAAGCGTCTTTTGCAAATTCCATTTCATCAACTGGGCTTGCCTGTGTCTTCCGCGTTTGTTCTTTCAATTGGCGCTTCTTTGCTTGGACGAAGCGACAGGAGTGTGCACTCTGCTGTGCAAAATTTTCTTCAAGAAACGCAGCGCCTCCCATTCTAATTTCTTCTTGCCGCTCTCAGTCAGTACGACATTGGAACATTACAGGCATTGTATACTATTATGCACATTAAGCCATTGTCCCGTCTTCGATCTCCAAGTTAACAGGACCCCTGCCTTCCGTCTTCCAATCTATCAGGCTACATCCTATTACCACTCCTTTTCCCGTCAAAACTTTCCTGTATCCAGCAATTAACCGCCTGTGTCTTGGCACTCCCCCGTAGTGGGTATGTGCCAGCAACGTCTGTGGCCTTCCTTCCTTCCTTCAGACGGCCCTCCCAAATCACTTTTTGCTCCGCACTCTAACACAAACAACATACAAACCACACAAGACAAACAACTATTAGAAGAGATTACGAGCCTCAGGCGCGAACTCGAGCAAAGTCGCGAGGAAGCGAGGCAACTAAAGAAACAACTAAACGACATTATCAGAGAGAAACAAGAAATGAGGGCGGGTTATTCGCCGGCTAGAACGCCGACTCCACCACCTCAGGCGATGGAGATGGCGCAACAAAACAACGAAGGAGGAAACCCCATTGATGATATCAAAAACCTCATAATGAATCTACAGGGTCAGATGCAGCAGATGCAAAGTGAAATGCAACAGACACAACAAAAGTTTGCCCTGCACGAACAGAGCTTTAGAAACTACGTAAAAAACCAGACCACGCAAAGAACCAGCAACGACGCCAGAGACAGACTGTACAACGAACGCAGGTTCGGCGCAGAGACCCCCAACACAACCAACAATAACCAAACATGGCAGAACGGCACCAACTAGAAATTTGGCAATGGAACTGCAGGGGGTATAACCGTTAGCAAGGCCTCCTGCAGCAATTCATATACACCAGAGGAACTCCACCGGATGTAATTATGTTACAAGAAACAAACAACACTTCAACACTCAGGGGCTACACGTGTCAGGAAAGCGGCCGCACTGCAACCCTCATAAGCAAACGAGTAGTAGCCATAGCACACAAAGAAATAGAGGACACCCAGATCGAACACGTTATTACGGAGATAATTCCCAAAAAGAAAAGAAATTCCAAAAACACCTATATCGTAAATCTATACAGCCCACCCAAGCAAACAAAAGGGAACTTTATTAGGCTCTTTGCGGAGGCGAAAAAGTTGGCGGGGCAAAACACCTTAATCATAGCGGGCGACTTTAACGCCAAGAGCTCGAGATGGGGCTATAACAAAGAGGACAAAAAGGGGCGCGGCATCTGCACGGCGGCAGAGAACGTAGGATGCGGGCTGCTAACCGACGAGAATCAACCGACTAGGCAGGGGAACAGCGTCAGTCCAGACACGAGTCCCGGCCTAACCTTCATAAGGGGCGCCAAACAAGCGGAGTGGTAAAACGTACTCGAGAACCTTGGAAGCGACCACCACATAATAAGGATCTGCACGGTGGCGGCCAACGTCAGGAGGAAGATTGGCACGGCTCGGCTAACGGACAGGGACGTCTTCAGAGCGCACTGCAAGCAGCTCGAGGGCGACATCGGTTCTGCGGAAGAGTGGAGCCAACAACTCAGACGAATCCAAGACCTATACACGAAAGAAGTAGACAGAGCGGAACAAACGCCGGAGGTGGACAAGCGCCTCCTCAAGCTATGGGAGGCGAGACGCGAGCTCACCAAGCGGTGGAAGAGACAAAAACTCAACAAGAAGCTAAAGAAGAAAATTGCCGATATAACCAAGCAAACGGAGCAGTACGCGACGCAGCTGGCCAGGCAGGGGTGGCAGCAATTCAGCAACCCGCTGAACGGCACCCTCAGCATGGCCAGAACATGGCAGATCCTCAAGGCCCTCATGGACCTGAGCAAACACAAGTCCGAAGGCAGCAAGTCGATACAGAGGCTGGTGCACCAACACGAAGGCACGGACGAACAACTACTCGAAGAGGTCCGGATCAAGTGCTACGGCAAAGATCAGGTCGACAGCCACCGAGAAGAATACCGTGGCGAGGAGAACCCGGCCATGGACCGACCCATCACGATAGAGGAGGTCGTCGAGGCGATAAGATCGGCCACGAAGAACACGGCGGCGGGGGCGGACAAGATCCGGAACTCGCTAATAAGGAACCTCAGTGACGAGGCGATAGATCAGCTTACGACCTATACCTCAACAAGCTCTGGCAAGAGGGAAGAGTGCCAGCGGAGTGGAAACACGCCGTCGTCGTGATGATTCCGAAGCCGGGCAAGAAGCTCCAGATTGAGAACCTCAGGCCGATATCTCTAACGTCGTGCCTGGGCAAGCTGTACGAGAAAGTGATCACGAAGAGAATCCAGTCGCACCTGGAGAACGAACAATGGTACCCGGACAGCATGTACGGGTTCAGAGCCTACCTCTCTACGCAAGACGTGCTGTTCCAACTCAAGGAGGAAGTGCTCGAGACGATGCCGAAGGCGGGCGAAAACGTCGTCATGGCCCTCGACATAAAGGAGGCTTTCGACAACGTAAGCCACGCGGCCATCATGGAAGGCATCAACAACACCAACTGCGGGAGGAGAACGCACGATTACGTCAGAGCCTTCCTGAGCGACAGAACGGCGACCGTGGGGCTGGGCGAGCTGAGAAGCGACGTCTTCCCCACGCTGTGCAAAGGCACACCCCAAGGATCCGTCATATCGCCCGTCCTCTTCAACGTGGCAATGATTGGACTCGCAAGACGGCTCAAGGAGATCCCTAGGGCATCCAACACGCGATGTACGCCGACGACGTCACGATATGGGTCACCCAAGGATCACTCGGGGAGAAGCAAGAAAAACTACAGGAAGCGGCAACTTGCGTAGAAAATTACACCATGCAGAGAGAGGGGCCTAAGATGCTCGACGGAGAAGTCGGAACTCCTAAGGGTCGGCAAGCATCCCACCCAAACGACACTGGAGATCGTTCTCGAGGGACAGAACATACCGGAAAAGAACATGATAAGGATCCTGGGCATGTGGTTGCAAGGAAGCCGGAAATGCAGCCACACCATCAGCCTGCTGAGCAAGGCGGCAGAGCAGGTGGGCCGTATGATCAACAGAGTCTCCCAAAAGAGATACGGAATGAAGGAAGAAGACACTCTCAAGCTAGTCAACAGCCTAATTGTCAGCCGAGTCACGTACTCCCAGCCGTACCACGCGACGACCAAGGCGGAAATAGCAAGCCGACACCATTCTCAGGAAGACGTACAAGACTGCTCTGCACCTACCCAAGAACACGTCAAACGAAAAGTTGCTCCAGCTAGGCATCAGCAACACCTTCAGCGAGCTCGCCGAAGCTCTGCTGGGAACGCAAACCACGAGACTCAGAGGCACCCCTACGGGACGAGCGCTCCTAAGAAGGTTGGGTCGGGACACGAGCGGACTAGTAGACAGATACGCGGACGTACCGGACCACCTTAGTAAAACCAATAATGTGGGACCATTGCCGAAAAACATGGACCCCAATCTTCACGAAAACAGACGAAAAGCGAGGGCCGAGTACGTAGAAAGAACGCTAGCCCAGTTATACAACACCCTATACACGGACGCTGCCGTATATCCGCGCGAGAGAGAACGCGTAGCCGCGACGGTAGTGGTCAACAAGGAAGGAAACATGATCACGTGTGCCACGGCAAAGGTCTCCGGCACAGCGGAGGCCGAAGAGATTGCCGTTGCGCTGGCGGCAGCAGAAGGCTACAGAACGGGCCGATCTCTAAACATACTGACGGACTCGAAGGAGACGTGCAGGAACTACACGAGGGGCAGGATCAGAAGAACAGCCCTTAGAATACTCAGCGGGGCAACCTCCGCCGAGGAGAAACCCAGGCATAACCTAATCTGGATCCCGGGCCACGCGGGCATAGGGGGGAACGAAAGGGCAGACAGCCTAGCTTGAGGTAACGCATTCCGAGCAGGACAGTCAAATGCTCCGGATACGCAGAGACCTTGAACTTGCATAGGGGAGCTAGAATTAGATATTGTGGAAATATGGGGGAACAAAGCCTTTCGCCCCGCCCGCACTCCCACTCCGCGGATGCAGCGTTCCCGCTCGCTAACCGCGGAGGGGTTCGTGCTCGAGGGACAAAGGGAAGGGACGACACAGCGTTAACACTCATATGCTATTTATTACACTTGCAATTAATACACAGAGCGGGCCAGCTAGCTACAAAATATCAACGAGGCATTCCTTGGAAATAGAAGGCTACGTAAGAAGGACTTCCGACTTACCGGCAGGGACAGGGGCGCGACTTCGGAGGTATCGGCGGCGAACGTTTGTATGCGCCGATAATGGCGGCCGGGTTCTCCCGTGCGCGCCGCATTCTTGAGGCAAAGCCATTCCCTAGCATTTGCTGGGGAAGGCGGTCAGAGCGCGCGTTTGCTGCGCTCGCTTCGCTGCCTGGAACCAGAAGTCCAGCGGCAAGGCACAACGGATCCCCGTGCGCCTGCCGCGGAAGGTGACGGGAGCCTGCGGCTCCAACCGCTCACGACGCTGGCCGGATACCGAAGGGGTTCTCTCCGGTTCCGCAGAATTTCGCGTAACCTACGAGGTGGCGCTCCCGTCGCCGTTCCCTTTCCCCCATGAGGGAGACTTCCCTTCTCGCCCAGCCGGGGGCTGTCCATCCCGACGGCCGACGATGAAGATGGGTGGCGGCATCGAAACGGAGGGGGGAAACAGGTTCTCCACAATATCCACCACCACACAAAGCCCTAAGAAAGGAGGAAGCGACCGGCTGACGCAGATTAGAGACCAACTCCTTTCCTAACCTACACATACTTAATAAGATGTTCCCGACACAATACAGAGCCATCTGCCCTTGGTGCGATGCCACACCTACACTTTACCATATCACGTGGGAGTGCGAACGCAACAAAGCATTCCACCAACAAGAACACCCGAGTGCGGAGTAATGGGAGAGTCGGCTCACCAGCGGCGAGCTCACGACCCAAAGGGCCTTAGTGCAGCTCGCGAATGATGCAGCACGACTCAGTGGAGCCTTGGAATAGGGGCCCACCCTTGCTGACGAGAAGCCTCAAGTCGCCAGAGAAGACGACGGAGACTTCATAACCGCGAAACCCTTGAAAGTTCCAATAAAGTTTTCACTCACTCACTCGGAATGAGGTCCGTTTGTAAACCCCGCTCTCCCACCTCGCTCACGCACATAGGAGGAGCAAACGGCATTTTAGCTGTTTTCGCTTGGGCACCACCTTTCCTCTTCACTCAGTGACCCCCTCCCCATGCGGTGGGCTTGCGTGTTTTTCCTTTGATCGCTGCTCCCTCGGCCACGCCAGCCCCGCTACGCCACGTTCTCTCAGCCTTCGCAGGTGCCTACGCGGCACACTTAATGGGAACACCTACGCATCGTCGTACGCAGCCCGTTCATTGAGCCCTCCTCTTTCGTTTTGCTCGTATCCAGCTTTCGCTCATGCCATCCAGGAACGAGAGAGGGGGAAAAGAAAGAAGGCGACAAGTCGAGAAAGCCGAGTGAGATGAAGTGGAAAGAAGAGCCCTGGCGGAGCTCACTCACACACCCGCTCGCCGGTTCAAACGTTGCGTGAAGTACGCAAAAAATCTTCTCAGTCGAATATGACGGCTTTCGTATCTATCGTTCTCATCTTTTTGCGGTGCCCATTTCCAGCACGGTTGTTTGATCAAGTTGGCGCACTTTTTTGTCTTCTGCTCACTCTTACGCCACACTCCCCGCTCACCCTTCGGCGGGAGCGTCCCGCTTTGCCCAACAGCATGTTCTGCTTTCAAAACTCTCATTTGGCCACACTGGACTATTCGTTTCCTCACTCATCGTCAAGATCTGTAACTCGCCGCTGACCGTGGAGGCGTTGCTCACCTGCTTCCAGCAAATTTACTAGTTAAAGAAAGTATGAAATACATAAAACAGCCACTTAAGCAAGATGCCGCTTGCCGCCGCACCCGATTCAAAGCCGATGACAATAAGACCTATCACCATGTCGTATTTTTTTCTTTTTTTTTGTAGCGGGAGTTACACTAGGCTACCAGTCGAACATTTCGCGGTACAGGCGAGACGCCAGTTGTGCGCATGCGCATTTACCCATGTGGGAGGCCAGTTGTGCGCATGCGCCGTTACTATGGAAACCGGGTAGGAGTGGGTGCGCCGCGCCTTTCCTCAATAATAATAATAATAATTGGTTTTTGGGGGAAAGGAAATGGCGCAGTATCTGTCTCATTTATCGTTGGACACCTGAACCGCGCCGTAAGGGAAGAGATAAGGGAGGGAGTGAAAGAAGAAAGGAAGAAAGGGGTACCGTAGTGGAGGGCTCCGGAATAATTTCGACCACCTGGGGATCTTTAACGTGCACTGACATCGCACAGCACACGGGCGCCTTAGCGTTTTTCCTCCATAAAAACGCAACCGCCGCGGTCGGGTTCGAACCCGGGAACTCCGGATCTTCCTCAAAATGCAACTTTCAATTTACCCGAACCAGGCCGTAAAGGAAGGGATAAAGGAGGGAGGGAAAGAAGAAAGAGAAAACTGAAAATTCCTCAAAATGCAACTTTCAATTTTCAGTTTTCTCTTTCTTCTTTCCCTCCCTCCTTTATCCCTTCCTTTACGGCCTGGTTCGGGTGTCCACCGAGATATGTGAGACGGTTACTGTGCTTTGCGCGCTCGCGGCGACATCTGGCATGACGTCACACCGCGCGGCTCGCCGCCGCCGTTTGTTATGACGTCACACCGCGTTTATCACCCGAACCGCGCGTCGTCGCATGCGTAGCATTGTGTATAAAAGGCGGAGATGCAATCGGCGGTTGTATCGCAACGCTTGATATGGATGCACAGGAGAGTCCAGCCGCTGCTAAACGGCGGTATAGAGAAGATTAACTCTTCCGATCCTGATGTTGTCGCCTGGCAGTTGGCTACTCAACAAACAGAGAATGAGCGTCAGAAGGCGAAGAGAGCAGCGGAGACGCCCGAACAGAGAGAGGAACGCCTTGCCAAACGTAGACGCCAGACTGCCGAGCGTAATAGACGCCGCACAGCCGCCGAGATCGAGCCTATGGAAGGCGTCAGTCAACGGCAACCAACCGAAGAGGATGTGAAGGCCCGTCGTGTGACTGATCACACCATTCGAGTTCCCGAAAGTGCATTTGCGACCCGGTCATTTCAAGCGGACATGTCTCTCATTGCTAAACATACAGTGCCAACAACAAGCTCAGCCAGGGAAACGTACCTCCCGCTCCGTATACCCTGGCATAGCGGAGCAAAGCCACTGCCAATTTTTTTGCGAAGTACGCTCTCCATCTTGTCCGTCGTTGCTATGAACTGCGTAAATTTGGCGTCAATGAGTGAAACACGATACTCGAAGCAGGATACATGAGACGCGATAGAGAGCCAGGATGAGTTGGTTGAATGAGCTCGTTGTCCCTTCCGCGGCTTACCCGCAGTTGTTTAGTCATATATATCTTCTGCCTCAACCCCCCTCCCCCTCCCGCGAGGGTCACCTTAAGATGGCGCTGTGCACATGTTCGCGGACCAAGCATTACACCCGGCAAAAGCAGCAGCAAAGAAAGCTCTCGTTTTTTAGCACACCATCGCGCTTCGCTCCACTGTGTAGCAGCCCACGCATTACCTTTAAAGCTTGCCGAAGACGCGTGCATGCAATGAAGAGGTGAAAGGGGGAGAGGGAGGGGGACCACTAACAGTGTACGGCTTAGCTGCGCTTGTTGAGTTGTGGCTTGCGTGCCACGTGCCCCTTCTGCGAAGCCTAGAGTAAGCTGTGTTACTCGCTGACTTGAGCTCTTGGATGCCTTGGCTGGCTTGAGCCCATCTGCGACGACGCCATAGCGCGCTGTTATGTCACAGTGTAGGCTGCCTGAGAAGAAGTAATTGCCCTGCATGCTCCTGCGAGTCTGGCATTGAACGCCGTTTCTTATTGCCGCGTTATAGGTGAGCCTTTATGGGCACGATTGGAAGGCGATGTACTTTCCGGGCCTGTCAAACAGCTTATAGCGTTCGTTTAAGACTGTGCGCTATGTTTGTTCTCGTATTATGAAAGTATTAAAAGACGAGCGAAGTCATCCTGCCCACTCTGCGGTAGGTAAACAGCATATGATTGTCAAGCGGCGTCTTTAAAAACTGCCATATGCTGCGCGGAGATGTCTATCAGAAGCGCTTTATACTTATACTTCAAAAATAACCTTCAAAAATAACCCGTGGAGAGGGCTCGTGAGCCGCCTTTTTGCTAGCTTGAATTAACACCGACAGCGACAGTCAAGTTTCTCTACCTGCGCGCGTATTTCGTATTGTGCCATGTGGGGGCGGTGAAAATTCTTTAGTGACACTTTTGGGAGCAAGGGAATGGCGCAGTCGGGGACCCTAGTCCGTTGGCGGATGCTGCCGCTTTTGCTTGGTCCTCGGGCTGGTCAGAGCCGCCTCCCACCTCTCGGTCGTTGGCTCACAAATGCGCACTAAATCGGGATTTTCCTGACAGCCCCAGCCCCGCCGCGGTGGCTCAGTGGTTAGGGCGCTCGACTACTGATCCGGAGTTCCCGGGTTCGAACCCGACCGCGGCGGCTGCGTTTTTATGGAGGAAAAACGCTAAGGCGCCCGTGTGCTGTGCGATGTCAGTGCACGTTAAAGATCCCCAGGTGGTCGAAATTATTCCGGAGCCCTCCACTACGGCGCCTATTTCTCTTTCTTCTTTCACTCCCTCCTTTACCCTTCCCTTACGGCGTGGTTCAGGTGTCCAACGATATATGAGACAGATAAAACACGTTGCGATATATGAGACAGATACTGCGCCATTTCCTTTCCCTCCAAAAAACCAATTATTATTATCATTATGACAGCCCCAGACCCTGGCCTCAGTACAGAAGCGGCATTCCCGATGAAAGGAGTCCGGTTTTATTGCGTGTAACATGGACAAACGCCTGCGTTTGTTGGGAGTGTACTTCTCCTGATTTGTCCCGTCTCTCAGCCGAAGGTTTTCGGCATGCTAGCGTCGTCTTATGTCCGTAGCGCAGTAAAACTGCTGAACGTAAAAGTGCAAGAAACAAGGACATAGAATAAGACAGACAACACGAGCGGTCACTTCCAACTGATTTTATTACATGCACGAAACAGAATTCTATACTCTCGATAATGGCTGCAAGGCATTACCACAGAGTAATGAAAGATCGATAACAGTCGTCCAGCGCCACACTTGAACGATAAAAGATAGGACATCTCTTTTTGTGAAAGCAGAATCCGCCTTTTTCATTTTCCTGTGCTGCCACCTCGCGTACAACGCTGGAAGCTCACTGGTAGGGTACTGCGCGCCCAACCCGGCCGGACTGAGTGCCGCTGCGGAGCACGTTTTGTTGGAATCTGTCAACGATGGCGTGTCCTGGGCAGCACCTCGTACCTGGAGGATTTCTAGGGTTGACTGATGGCTTGGTGCGAAGTCCGAGGCAGGCTGTAGTGCCCACCGAAAAGCAAATTCTTCAGTATCTCCGATCATCCGGCATGCGATGCGAACACCAGCTAGCAAGGGCCGCCGCTTCAGAGATGAAGGCTACATTCGGAACATAATGTTCAATGAAGTATCCCCGATCAGTGAGGTTGGCGTTTTCCGCTGTATATGCCTGCCATTCATGAAAGGTGGATACTACATCGTGCACGCCGTAGTACAGAAAACGACTGGGGACAACAGTTTTCACAAGCAATCATTGTGCTCAAGCGCTGCAGAATAGCTACACGAGCTAAAAAAGCACAAGCGTACTCGCAACAAAGCAGCTCTGCTAGCATTTCATTGTATTTTCCCACAACACACCGCTGCATAGGTTAAACAAGCATGCGCGTCCATAAAGACGAGCGCGAGAGGCGCACATTAATCCATTCCGGCGATACCACGCACAGCTCTTTATCATGGATATGATTCGAACACACGCATAACGCACCTTCTTCTTCTTCTACCTCTTAATACATGGCACATACCCACACGGGGGGATTGGCCAGGGTGTAGTGGCATAAACAAGGAAATTTCCATAGGAGATTATGACAAAATTTTGCACCATGCATGAATGCTCTCGTAGCTTCTTTTTCGTTGCCCGCTCCATCGCGCGTTGAAAGCGGCTCACAAACTTGCCCATTTGACCTTCTTGCTTGTTAAAGCAAAAAACGTCGGAACGAAGTCTGGGTGCCGCGGGGACATTCGAGGCCTTCCTGCCCATGAATAAGACACTTCGTGATAGACTGCACACGCATTTAAACACAGTACTTCGTCCGTGCCTGTCACAAAGTGATCCCCGCACAGTCTTGACGTGCTTGACGGTGCCCAAGGGCGGCACGATCGTCGAGCCGGCGAACTGCTTTTATCCACGCTTCGCGTCGAAGGCTGTCCCGGGAAGCGCTCGGAAAGCGAAAAAATCCGAATTTACTTCCCTTTACATATTGGGCATTGCTGCCGTATGTAACACATTTCGTAGGTATCGCCAAATGCGTCGCGCTGAACGCCCGACGGCTGCAGCAACGCACCCCGCGTAGGAAGCCGGTTTGTTTACACTTCCACGACCGGTCTCGAGTGGAGCGAGCGACCCTTCCAATATGTTTCGCGACACCGCCGCCAGGGGATGGGCGCATGCGCAGTCGCGTCGTGAAAAATTGACGGAGCACTTACGCAGTCATCGCAGCCACCAATTCTGCTCTCACAAAAAGAGATGTTCTATCTTTTATCGTTCAAGTGTGACGCTCGATGAGTGTTATCTATCAACTCTATCACAAGTGCACTCAGCAGCAGATGCTGCATATGAGCGATTTCGAGCAACTCGCCGCAGAGCAGAGAGACGAGCACGCAGAAGAAATTATAGAGGAGGGTTGCTAGGCGTGCACAGAAACATGTTCAACGTCATTTGGACAAGCTGGCAAGACGGGAATGGCGATCCTTTTGTGCGAAGCTTGGTCCTAGAAAGCCTCTTTCTAAAGTATGGAGCATTGTACGCAGCCTCAGTAGTCAGCCCGCCCCACTAAATCCTTTTGACTGCGTAGCTGTAAATGCGAATATTTCTCTTCTCGATGCTGCGGAGGCTTTCTGTTCTAAGATCAATGCTCTATTAACGGCCATATCGGTGCCATTGCCTCTCCAATGTTTTACCCCTTCACCTAATACTGCCCTCCTTGATGAACCGTTCACTGTGGAAGAACTTCATGTGGCTTTGGCGGCTACCAATAAAAAATCGTGCCGATGACCGGACGGAGTAAGCTACACTGCCGTTTCTCACCTGAGAAGTAAGGCCAAGGTTCAGCTG
Source organism: Amblyomma americanum (assembly GCF_052857255.1). NCBI lineage: Eukaryota > Metazoa > Arthropoda > Arachnida > Ixodida > Ixodidae > Amblyomma > Amblyomma americanum. The sequence continues at coordinate 210,955,173 of NC_135501.1, read as the reverse complement.
CTCGCAGTTTATAACGCCTCCTGGGAGACCGGCAGCCTTGAAACGTGTTGGAAGCGTGCGGGTGTGATACCTATCCTCAAGCCTGGAAAACCATCAATTGACATAAACGCTTACCGTCCCATTGCACTTCTAAGCTGCGTCGGAAAATTGATGGAGAAAATGGTACACTCCCGCCTTACCTGTGACCTGATGAACAGGGGAATTTACCCTCCTACCATGTCTGGTGTCTGAAAAAGACGCAGCAGCATTGACAACGTTATTGCCTATACCAATTGTGTCAAACGCAGTAAAACAGAGCGGTCTATTACCATTTCTGTGTTTCTTGACGTGAAGGGAGCCAGTGACAACGTCACACATGAAGCAATTCACTCAGCCTTACAATCAATTGGCATTGGTGGACGGATGTATACCTGGCTTTGCGATTACCTGCACGAAAGATCGATTTTAATGTCAACAAGTGAAGGTGACACAGCTCTGCATCAAATGTCTCCCGGAGTGCCTCAAGGGGGGATTTTAAGTCCCACCCTTTTCAACATCTCACTTGTTGGCTTGGAAAAATGCTTGCCTTCTAAAGTTGAAATATCCCTTTACGCCGATCACATCTGTATATGGTGTTCCGGACGCAACAGGCGCATTGTGCATGCCCGATTGCAGAGGGCAATAGGCTGCATAGAATTGTTTTTAAGTAAGCGCGGTCTCGTCATGTCGACAGATAAAATCTCAGCAATTGCATTTTCGAGGCGCAATCTTGCACTCTGCGTGCTGAAAGTTGCTGATACCCCAATACCATACGTCGCAAGCCATAAATTCCTAGGGGTGACATTTGGCAGGTCACTGTCATGATCCCCACATGTACAACAGCTTAAAATCAAGCTCTACTCTTGCGCCTCTATCTTTCGTATGCTCTCCACCACCAGAAAAGGCTGCTCTACACCTTCACTCCTACGGCTGTATGGTGCGCTCTGTGAAGGCCTCCTACGCTACAGTCTCCCAGTTCTTCACTGTATCTCACATACAAATATCAAACTTCTTGAAGCTTTTCAAGCTAAGGCCTCGAGAATCTGTCTCGGCCTTCCCAAGAACACCTACACAGTGGATACTCTAACAGATAGCAGATGTCTATCTGCATCAGTACTGCTAACCCACGAGTTGCTTCGTGCCCAGATGCGGTTCGTGGCTCGTGTGCCTCACCATCCACTCGCAGCGTACTGCATAGAGGAAATTTCTGACCTTCTGCCACCACACTACCAGCGCCCTGTCACGACCTCCTCCCCAACTTGGAGGTACACAGCATGGCAAATCAAGAAAATAGTTCCTGGCATCAAAAGAAAAACAAACACCCCCGGTCCTGCACTTAAAGGGACACTGAGGAGAAATTGAAGCTGGCTTGTATCGTTAGAATACGAGCTCCTGATCACAAAAACGACACTTACTAAAAACAGCTCTCCTAAGGTAGAAAATACCAAGAACCAAAATACAGGTATGGTCGCCACGGACCAATCTCGCAACGCTACAAGCGCGATGACGTCATAGGACAAGATACGCCACCTTGGATTTTTGGATTGGATTGGAAAACGTTTATTATCGACTTGAGTTATAAATGGGTTTGTTGATCTTGTTAGGTGGCCGTCAGTGGTGACTGGCGGCGACCTCTTCGGCTCTCGTCACGACCTGTACTTGGGTTTCCAGGTCGGAGCTGAGCAACAAGGTCTCCCACGGGCCCGGGAGCGAGCCTCTTGAGCGATATTGGTGGGGGATCTCTCGGACAGTCCCAGAAGATGTGGTCTACGGTGGCTTTGCCGCCGCATTTGCGGGACTCCGGCTTAAATCTAACCGGGTACACATGACTTAGGACAGCTGGATTAGGGAGAGTTTTTGCTTGATGTTGTCTCCACAGTACCTCCTGTTCTTTGTTTAAGCTTTTATGCGGAGCAGGGAGGGTTAGCCTTTCTAGCCTATAATGCTGAGTGATCTCATGGCAGGTATTAAGGCCGTCTCTCGTCATTTCGACGTCCGAGTTAGCGTCCACAACTCGGCCGATAGATCCTCGAGCTTTATCGTGGGCTGCCTCGTTCCCCGGGTTTGACGAGTGAGCCGGTACAAAAACCAATTGGCGAAATTGCCAATGGCTGCTTTTGAATCGCTGACAATCACTTCTGCTCGCGAGTTTGTCAACGCCAAGGCGATTGCCGCTTCTTCGGCTATTTCTGAAGAGTTGGTGCATACTGTCGCGTTCGCTATGAGTTGGCCTTCCTCGGTCACCGCGGCTATCGTGAATGCTTTCTCGGGTGTTGGGTAAGCTGCCGCGTCTACATAGACCGCGGAACCGCTCAACGCGGATACTCGAAAAATCCCGTCCGCGCCTTGGAGGAATTTTCCTTACTCCATCGTATCCACGAAACTCTGAGGCTGACAAAGGAAGGTTGCGTGGTTCAATACTGAAGTTAGTTTTGTTTTGAAACCGATAGTGCACTTTTATCACACAAGGAATACAGACAAAAGACAACCTGAATGTTGGAAGCAAAGAAAACCGATGCTTGGTGGCGCCTCAGGCGGCCAGGAGAGAGTCGGTTTTTTATAGCGCTTCGCGTCTATGAGCTTTGCGTGCACCCCGTGGTTTTGTTTTTGACGCGCCTCGATTTACAAGCGCCGAACAGCACATGAATTGCAAGTACAGCTTCAAGTGCTAGTTAACTTTTGAAGGAGCCTGTTAAGGCTGGTCAAGCCGCCGCGGTGGCTGAGTGGTTACGGCGCTCGGCTGCCGGCCCGAAAGACGCGGGTTCGATCCCGGCCGCGGCGGTCGAATTTCGATGGAGGCGAAATTATAGAGGCCCGTGTACTGTGCGATGTCAGTGCACGTTAAAGAACCCCAGGAGGTCGAAATTTCCGGCGCCCTTCACTACGGCGTCTCTCATAGCCTGAGTCGCTTTGGGACGTCAAACCCCCGTAGACCATAAACCATGTTAAGGCTGGTCAGAAGATCGCCACGGTCGATGAAGAACTATGATGGCACGATGGTCGGTGGTCGTACAAGGCAGTTAGCAGTGTAAATAGCACTTGTGTATTCGCACGCTTGCCCGGCGAAACGCATCCGGCTGTGCCACTCAGCTTCAAACTACTTAACGGAAATCGTTTATTAGGGACGGGAGACAAGATACAAGAGAGTTAAGAAAAATTGCTAATGGCCTAGCTCTGTTAAGCCAGGATATACGTAGCGAAAGCGCAGTGACTTATGTATCGGAAAAGTGCATTCACTAGATGTGCCTTTCTTCATGGTTGAAATTGAGCCTTCGTGGCAGAGCGGTAGCGTTTCCGCCTTAAACGCCAAAGGGCCTGGTTAGAATCCAAGCCTCGGCCCAGGCTTTTTTTTTATTATTCAGTGAGTGTGCGGGGGGTTTCTATGGCTCCCATAGATGCCGCCACCGAATAGGTTGGTTAGCGGTTAAGCGCTGGCTCTGTTAAGGCGCATTTATACTCCGGCGTAACGCGCGCGCGCGCGCTGCACAACGACGTCACGTAGGCCAAAGCGAGAGCCGCTATACTCCAACTGCGCTTGAACGCCGACGCGTTCAGCGGTTTCAGCGCACTCTGACCGCACTGGCGGAGACTTGGAGGATGTCTCTATTTCGCACCGAGTACGCCAGCCGCCGTCGGCCCGGCCAGACCGGTTAGGCTCCGCGGCGAGGCGCGCGTTGTGACGTCATGCACCTCCTCGAGGCACCGCCATGGCGAAATCACAAGTTCGCGGTCAGTAACGCTTTCGTATTAAAAGAGACTTGGAACCTCCAGAGACCCTGACACCGCTCTTCTCCAACTTGTTTGTTTGCGGCTTCATTCAATAGCTTTGGAAGTTGGGCTGAGTTGTTCTAGCTATCCTAGCTCTCGGCTAATTTAATCCATTCGACAGAGTACACATCTGAAGGTGGGCGAGAGAGCCCGATCCAGTGGACCCCGTACCTCCGGAAACGCGCGGAACCCGCTGAAGCGTCGTGCATTGGTTTTGCTTCCAAGCCGCCAACTTTAAACGCGAGCGCCCATGAGCACCCATCCGTTTTTTTGTGGCAAAAAGAAAAATATCCTGGCCCTTGCAACCGTAAGAAACCTCCTCGACGCCGCCTGCTGCACCGTGCAACAGCGCCTTTCAAGGAATCACAATCCACTGGCCCCAAAGCCTCGGCCAGACTCCGATGGGTGCGATGTGCCGACGTTGTCCTCACACCTCGCGACTCCCCGCACTGGGGTTAAGATATTTAATTAGCAACGGCTGCTCACTGAAGAAGGGGGAAACGACCCGCCGGCGCCTAACCTAACCGTGCTCCCTCAAAAGCATCGCACGCTCTGTGGGGCTGAGGTCGCTGAAATGCAGGCCGGAGTTTCTGCGAGAACTTCGTTGGCGGGTTCGGGAACGGGATCCATCGTAACGCTGGCAAGACGACGGTGCAAACGTAAACGAAGCGACTGTAGCGACCCCCGATAGATGCTTTCAACGTGCGGCGGCGGTAGCTTTCATTTCGGCTGCTGCTAGACCACACCGCTAGCCGCCAGAAATTACGGAGTCTGCGTTTACGCCACCCCGGGTTCGAACCCGACCGCGGCGGCTGCGTTTTTATGGAGGAAAAACGCTAAGGCACCCGTGTGCTGTGCGATGTCAGTGCACGTTAAAGATCCCCAGGTGGTCGAAATTATTCCGGAGCCCTCCACTACGGCACCTCCTCCTTCCCTTCTTTAACTCCCTCCCTTGTCCCTTCCCTTACGGCGCGGTTCAGGTGTCCAACGATATATGAGACAGATACTGCGCCATTTCCTTTCACAAAAAACCAATTATTATTATTATTATCACGCCACGTTTCACGTCACTTCGTTCTGTGACGTCATAAGAGTGCGCCGAGTTTGAATCGGAGGGCGGGAAAAACTTTTTCAACTTCGAATCCAAAATTTTTTAAAATAAATGCATCTTTCGCTTTCGGACAAGCGGCAACAAAGTCATGAAATGCCGAACTATCAGATTTTGCAAACAAAAACGATTGATAGAGTTCTCCTCACTGTCCCTTTAAATACTTTGCTCTTGAACACATTTATGGATGCTGCAATGCACACCGTCACATCTACACTGATGGCTCTGTCACACCCGTCTCATCAACGATTGGCGTCGTGGTTCCGTCAACGCGCACCACAGTTTCGGCGCTACTCAGTCACCGCCCCTCGACTACGTACTGCTACCGAGCTGGCTGCTCTGCGAGCAGCATTCACTTACATTCTCCTACAACCACCAACAGTGTGGGTTATGTTCAGTGACTTTCGGGCTGCATTACAATCTATAAAGTCATCAGGAAGCCTTCAGGAGCCGATCGTCGATGACTCCACTCCGAGGCCTGTCAGGTTGGCCACCATGTTGGGCTGCAGTGGTTACCCGCTCACTGTGGCCTTGCAGGCAACGACCACGCTGACGGTGCAGCGAGGTCGGCGCATGGCGACACCACCTTGCTCCTGCCTATACCGTTTTCTCGCATTGATGGGGCGAGGCTTCTAACTACAAAATTCTGGCAGACGCAACGCTCTTTGTGGTGTGATACGCAGCATCAATATCATCAACATCATCTACGCATCTACCCCACTTGTGACTTCCGTATGCCACGTAATATAAATAGACGTGACCAAAATTGCCTCCACCCAATTCGCCTGGACGTTGCATTCACTAAATCCTATTTACATAAAATTGGTGCATAAGTAGCCCTCTTTGCCTCACATGTGGTGTGCCCGAGGATCTTCCACATTTGATCTCCCGCTGCCAACTTTTCAACAATCACCACAAGGCACATTTGAATGCTTTAGGACTCCGACAGGATGGCACCATGCACATGGAGCATGTCCTTGGATCCTGGAGGGACACGGCTTGGGGTGTGCGCGGGACAAAGTTATTTTTAGTGTTTTTAAGATACACAGGTTTGGTGGACATTCTTTGACAATTGTGGTGTGAGTGTGTGCGTGCGCGCGCGCGCTTGATTTCACCATTCACCTTTTCTTTTTCTCTTTTCCTTTTTTTCACCATCCTCTTCTCTTCTTTCACCCTCACCCGGAGTAGCATGCCAGGCCGACAACCAGGCAGACCTCTCCTGTTCCATTAAAGTCCTTCTCCTCCTCCTATGACCGCGGCTGTCCCAGCAAAGAACCAGGTCGACAGCACCGGCATTGAACGACGACATGGTTCGGACGAAAGTACCACTGAACATGAAAAGTTCCAGAGTGCTGAAATGTGCGGCCCTATGCAGAGGGACGCGTAAAAGCAGGTGAGCGTGTGCACGCATGGTGTGATGAAAGACAGGGATCTGATGGACTGTGAGATGAGGTCACGGGTGGGCCGCGCGTGCAGCTCGCACCACTGTATTCGCATCGAGCGAAAATGATGCGACCCGATCATGACTCAGTGCGGAACGGTCACCTGAAAGGGAAGCGTTGCCGTGGTGTTAAGCGCATGCTAGACCAGCGCGACCATTACGCACGAGAAAAGTTCTTTGGTCAGTTGTCGTCAATAGCAGGTGAACAGCAGTGCGTGGCTGTATGAAAGAAGTAGGCGGATTGGCGTACGACCTGCCTAGACCCTCTTTCACAGAGGTCCGTTACATTAACGCTTCCACAGTCCCGTACGTTTCCTACTGCGAATCTATATATACTCGAGCTGCGCGTGACATTCTCCATATCGCGCAGGCTTTACTTCTTGGTTACGGTATTCGGGGCCATCATGTATACACCAGCGAGTGCAGGAACTTCTCTCACTTCCGAAGCGTAGCGCGGAGGCGGCCACATCAGTGGGCGCATGCGTCCCACACGCACGCGCCCAGGTCAAGCGCTCTTGTATATCCCGCGCGGCACGGTATAAGCAGATTAGCACTCATAATAATTGGTTTTTTGTGGAAAGGAAATGGCGCAGTATCTGTCTCATATATCGTTGGACACCTGAACCGCGCCGTAAGGAAAGGGATGAAGGAGGGAGTGAAAGAAGTGAGGACCAAATAGGTCCGTAGTGGAGGGCTCCGGAATAATTTCGACCACCTGGGGATCTTTAACGTGCACTGACATCGCACAGCACACGGGCGCCTTAGCGTTTTTCCTCCATAAAAACGCAGCCGCCGCGGCCGGGTTCGAACCCGGGAACTCCGGATCAGTAGTCGAGCGCCCTAACCACTGAGCCACCGCGGCGGGGCTTAGCACTCACGCAAAACCACATCCATTGGGACAATTGTGTTGAAAATACGAGTGCCTCTTGCCCTGCTATATGGACGCATATGCAGAATCCTGACCGCACTCACGTGGAAGCCAGCGGCGTTTGTGCGACCCCTAACAGCAGCGGTTGTTAGCATCCGGTTGCATCTCCGTGTGCAGTACGACTGCAGCATTCGTCACCACGCGGGCCAAGGAAGCAGCCCTGCGGAAGAATATACGAAAAGGCCAGAAAACAAACAAACTCGAGGCTGCTCTTATACGTTGTAGTGCGAAATGAAACATGTGGATGGCTTGTGTATCGCTGTTGTAGACGACGCAACACGCCGGCTCCTCTCCGCTAGGTGCATCGTCCGTCCTGGTGGAGCCTTGCGTCACCGTCGGGCTGAACGTTTGCTTCGCGAAGCTTCTTAACGGTACGACAGTATAATCGCCGACTTTCTGTATCTGTGTACGTGCGCGTTGTGCGATGCGACGCATGGTGTACGTAGGTTGAACTGGGAAAACATTGGCGGTACAACGCTCGCTCTTTGGTGGAGGGGCACTTTAACGGAGAAACACCTTTCCGTTTAATATACTCGATGTCTTTTTGATTCGTCTGCATCCCTATACCCTTCGTAGCGGCTTACTCCCAGACGATTTGGACTGAGGCAGAGGCTCACTTGTCTAAAGCGTAGGCGTCAAGAACTAAATCTAAGCTGCTTGCTTTTAAGCCTAAGGGTAAAGCATTCGCGTTGAATTAATTCACATTGTTTCATATCGACCAGCATGTATTTCTGCTCTCATATCTAAGCCAGAAAGGGCTAAAAGCTTCAAAAAGGCTTAGGTAATAGCTTTAATAAATTTAAAGGCTTGAGTAATAGCTTTAAAAAAATTAAAAGTCCTTAAAAGAAATTAAGCACTAATCCCACTGAGTCTAGATGCCGAAGAAACACCAGCCACCTCCCTGCAGAGTAACCGTTCGCCGCGAGGGCTAAGCACAGACGTTCAATGATTTTCCGATGGTTGCTTGCAGTGAAAAGCTTCGTCCTGATTTACCTGGTTCAGCTAAATGCAATTTAGGTGCACTAGAACGTTTGCCCTTGTTTAGTTTTGTTTCTTTATTTACCTTATTTTAGATTGAACATTCGCGTTCCATAGAAATGTTCTTGAAGTGGTTCCTAGGCTTGCTTTTTGCGATAAGCCGCCGCTGCTCGTTGCGATTGGAGTCGTTGTTCCCTGCGTTCGGCGGTCTCTGAAACCACTTGCACTCGCGTCTCTACTCAACGTTCCTGGCATGCAACTATGTTTCCTGCTCTTTATCTATTTCCGCATCCCATTTGGCAAGCTTACACTGTTTTCGCCGCACTCCTTCGGCTTGATGACTCACGTTGGCGCTCTCCTCTTTTGCGTTGCTGTTATGCTCGCGGTGGACGTCGCTTAACTTCGGAATGTGTCGATGGACCAGCTTCATTTATGATTTACCGTTTTCTGCACTCCACATTCCCCCGGCGATTTCACCTTTCGCTGCCTCTTTGTGGCACTTGCATGTGCGCACCACCGCTTTGCTCGCTCTTCATCTTTACACTCTCTCTCCACTCGACTGCGCTCCATCGGCTCGCGACACGCTCCTCATATAGCTTGCCCGAGTTACTCCGAGATTGACCTGGACAGAACGGCTTTCTCGCCAGTGACATATCTAGTGCTTGCGAAATAGTTACAGCTAACGAGACTGTTTAAACACATAGCAGGAGGTACCGTCAGCGCTGTTTGAACTCCTAAAGTGCTTTTCAGGTTGAGAAGGCTACACATAACTTTCGCTGATTCTCGCAGAATACGAGAAGGCCTTACAAGCTGTCCTCAATCCCACCCAATGACGGCCAGCACAGCCTTTCAAAAGAAGCCAATGAAAACCAATGTAAGCCTCGCATTTATTCGAGCCGTATATAGAAGTGTACACTTTCACTGTAGGACCACTGTCTAGCTCCGTTTATCCATAGCGAATATAAGTACGATGTTCTATATTTGCCTAAGGCATAGCGAACACCTCATTTAACTGCTCTGGCAGTTTAGGTGGAGTTTAGGTGGAGGCTAGAAATTTTCCAAAAACTCTTAGTGGTATCTTCGTGGTGCGTGATGGTTGAAAGGCTGGAATTTTCGACATTGCAGTGGGCAATGCAAGAATAGTAATAACAATAATAATAGTTTATTTCAAGGCAATTGTACATGATAGTAACCAGCCCGCTTAAGCATTGATGCTTGTGAGCGTGGCTGGGCAGTACAGCATGACTGCATCCGGACAAAGCCTTGTAAAAAACAAAAATGTAAACAATATTGAAAACACATAAATGTTCAAAACAAATAAGCAAACACATGTATGTCACAAAGTAGTGAGGCTCAAAACAGAGTATTAGTACTGGCATCGTATATGAACAAGATTGCATTTTCCTCAATACACATAACAAAACCAGACGGCATTTTTGCAACTGAATTATCTTTTGAGCACTACATATGAAGAAATCATTGTTCCAAATGAATTGTCTAATAAGGGCAGCATACGAAAAGCACATGGTGTCATTCATTTGACTGCACAAATGGCCGTATAAATGCCTTAATTTTTCGAACAGAGGTAAGTGTGTTGTCGGTTTCAAATTTCTTGAAACATGAAGGTGCATAAAATGCGCGGGTTCAGAGAACCTAACTTTGCATTACTTTCTCAGAGCGTTAGCTTCCATAGCATTCCCAGCGTTTTATGTATTTCCCTAAACAGGATAGGCATGTACACTTCTTTAGCTACAGAGGAAATTCAAACCGTTTCAAGTGTACGACCCCACAGTGCTATAGGACTCAGACTGAACAAAAAGACACAACTGATATTAAATGGAAAACCTGTTATGGAGAGTACACACACTAACGATAAACCTGTGGTCCAGAAAGAAAATGCGCTGGGAATGGTACGTTCATACTGACTTTTTCTTTCTCTTTCGGGGAGAATCTAAGCTACTTGCACGCCTTTTTTTGTTTTTTTCCTAGCATAAAAGGAAAACAGAGTTTCTGTCGGCCAATGCTGGGCTATTTTATACCACCGCACTCAACATGACCGCTGCCACCATTTCTCACCGGTGGCAGGCGTATTTACGTTCAGATTTTTCGCACACACGCGAAGCCAAACTGTGTAGGCCCCCACTTGGCTTCCCACATGCTGTCAATCTTAAATCGTTCGTGCCTCGAATCCTCTTGGGGGCGCTTCAGGCCAGATAGAGAAAGCTGCCCAACGAACGCCAGCACTCGCAAAAAAAGTAAGCCGGCCAGAAAAAAAATAAAAAAAAATAAACGGACGGGAAAATGTTCCCTCAATGAAAGAAACAAACACATACAAATATCCTAAGCGGGGAACTCGGCCTGAAAGTAGGCGTTGACATTGAGAACTAAAAAGAGGAACGATCAACGATCTCCAGGGGGTAAGGACTTCTACCCCCCCCCCCCCCCCCCCCCCCCCCCATCAACGCCAGCGGTGCCTCTTGGATATTTGTTGCCCGTGAATCCCCGTAAATCTTAACTTCTTGGCAACACTTGGCGGCTTCAGCTCTCTGCGAAGATGCACGACTCTAGGGCCTTAGTTGTTGATGAAAGACCGTCACGCAGTGTGTGGCGTCCCGGTTCAATCCTGTTTTCACACCTCGCTGGAACCGCCTAATTCTATTTCCCGGCTTCTCTTTGACCACGGCTGAGCCCCTGCTGCGAAAGGTGAGGTTTACTTGGGCATGGCTTGTTAGCGGCGTGTTCCCCGATGGATGAGTGTATGATGCTCTGTGTGACTTTGCTTCTTGGGGTCCTTTTACAGCGTTTGTTTACTCCTCGCTATGTGGGCACGACTAGAGGAATGCACCGACGTTTTCGTTTCCCCTCGCCACAACTCGTTTTTCCTGTCTGAATAAACGAGCTGTAGCAATGGTACTGCAGATGATTTAGGAAAAAAACAGGCCACATTATAGCAATACGTAAATAGCGCTGATCTCAAACCGCGGTAATAGCGCTGCAGGAGACCAATGTGGACGCGAAGCTACTTGGATATATACAAGGCCGTTCATCTTCACCCAAGCACGTGCATGCTAGTACGTAAAGAATACACAGCCCATATCGTTGATCTGGAAGTGTAGGGGGTAGAATATACTTTAATAGATACGGTACCTCTTCGTAGACTAAACAAGAGTACTTTGATCGTAAATATCTATAGCAGGCCGAAGGATACAAGAGGAAGGTACGAGAAAATGATTAGAAAAGCCAAAATTGCGGTTAATGGAGGTACGCTGCCAATTATAGGGGACTTCAACGCCGCAAGCTGCCTATGGGGCCCCTAATATGAGATTGCGAAGAGAAAGTACTTAGCAGATGCAATCACGATGAGGCGTTAGCGATCCTAAGTAATCGAAGCGAGCTTACTATAGTAGGCAATGGTGTCTGTAAGGACACTAGTCCAGATTTAACCTTAGGCAAAAATCTTAGACATGCAGCATGGGAGAATTTGAAGGAGAATTTGGGAAGCGACCACTTTATCCTGCAGACTACACTGGAGTGCAACAAGACCAGCAGGAGGAGGGGGGGCGGGGCAAGGAGAATTAAAAAATCGGATAAATTCAGGGAGTGCGGGAGCGAAAAGGAGGAGCACAGCACTGAAGGTTATGAAGCATGGCCGAAAACGGTTCTGGAGGACGTGGAAACTCACAATATATATATACAAGACATAGGTGGACTTTGCAGCCATTCACCCGCATTTATTGCATCCGTAGGAAGCGAGGAGCGGTCTCACAAAGAGGTGGAGGAGGTAAAACCTAAACAGGAAAGTAAAAAAAGGATAGCAAAGCTTACGGAGAACGCGGAGCAGTATGCCTGGAATTTGGTCAAGTCTAACTGGCACAACTTTAGCAAAGCTTTCAAAGCAGACTTAACCTCAAGATAACCTGGTCCATATTGAGAACCCTGATGGACCCATGAAAGAGCAAAGCAGAGCACAAAAGTTTGGATTATACCTCACGAGATACCTTTGAACTTGTGAATCAAAATTGATTATCCTACTTAGCCGACCCGCCGCGGTGGCTCAGTGGTTAGGGCGCTCGACTACTGATCCGGAGTTCCCGGGTTCGAACCCGACCGCGGCGGCTGCGTTTTTATGGAGGAAAAACGCTAAGGCGCCCGTGTGCTGTGCGATGTCAGTGCACGTTAAAGATCCCCAGGTGGTCGAAATTATCCCGGAGCCCTCCACTACGGCACCCAATTCTTCCTTTCTTCTTTCACTCCCTTTCTTATCCCTCCCATTACGGCGCGGTTCAGGTGTCCAACGATATATGAGACAGATACTGCGCCATTTCCTTTCCCAAAAAAACAATTATTATTATTATTATTACTTAGCCGCCGCGGTGACTGAGTGGTTACGGCGTTCGGCTGCTGGCCCGAAAGACGCGGGTTCGATCCCGGCCGCGGCGGTCGAATTTCGATGGAGGCGAAATTCTAGAGGCCCGTGTGCTGTGCGATGTCAGTGCACGTTAAAGAACCCCAGGTGGTCGAAATTTCCGGAGTCCTTCACTATGGCATCCCTCATAGCCTGAGTCGCTTTGGGACGTTAAACCCGCATAAACCATAAACCGATTATCCTACTTCTCGGTTGTAGTGAGATCAAAATCTAGATTCCAAGATGGTGACTTTTAATTTGTCAATTGAGTGACCTGAATCATTTACATGCTTGCACGTTGGGCAGACTTACGCTGTGAGCCTTATGGTTCTTAAAGCGCAATCTGAAAGACGTCGCAGTTTGACTTATATATCGCAGCTGGCAGACGGAATATTCTAGTAGATAAATTACATTTTCACTATCGCAGGTGAAGTTACCTTAAGTTCTTACACTGTAGCTGGAAGCAGCGCTAACACCTATCTTTGACGCCTTCATCTGTTGGCAGATTTCAGAGTGAGATTTGTTACACGGTTTATAGCCGGATAACACTGGGCGGCCGCCATTGGAATCTGAACCTGGCAACGTTTAACGCTAGAACTTTATCTAGTGAGGCTAGCTTAGCAGTGCTGCTCGAGGAACTAGCGGGGATTAAATGGGATGTGATGGGGCTTAGCGAAGTTAGGAGGACAGGTGAGGCGTATACAGTACTAAAGGACGGACACATACTGTGCTATCGCGGATTAGAGGATAGACGAGAACTAGGTGTGGGATTCCTCATTAATAAGGACATAGCTGGGAACGTAGAGGAGTTCTATAGTATCAACGAGAGGGTAGCAGCTATAGTAATTAGGCTGAATAGGAGGTACAAGCTGAAAGTGGTGCAGGCCTACGCACCCACATCCAGCCATGATGACCAAACCGTTGAAAGTTTCTATGAGGACGTAGAATCGGCAATAAATAAAGTAAAATCGCAGTACACTGTACAGATGGGTGACTTCAATGCGAAGGTGGGCAAGAAGCAGGCTGACGACCACGCGGTAGGTGACTATGGAATATGTTCTAGGAATAGCAGGCGGGAGGTATTAGCGGAGTTCGCAGATAGAAATAATTTACGCATCATGAATACCTTCTTCCGCAAACGAGAAAACAGGAAGTGGACCTGGAAGAGCCAATGGTGAAACTAAAAATAAAATCGACTTCATACTATGCGCTAAACCTGGCATCATTCAGGATGTGGCCGTCCTCGGAAAGGTGCGCTGTAGCGACCACAGAATGGTAATGTCTAGAATTAGCTTAGACTTGAAGAGGGAACGGAAGAAGCTAGTCAAGAAGGATACCATTAACGAGTTAGCCGTAAAAGGGAGAGGACAGGAGTTTAGGATAGCGCTGCAAAACAGATATTCGGCTTTAACTGAGGAATACGATCTTGATGTTCATTCAATGCACAATAATCTGACATCAATAATTACGGAGTGCGCAGTAGAAGTAGGCGGTAGGACAATTCGAAAGGATACCGGGAAGTTATCTCAGGTGACGAAAGATCTGATTAAGAAGCGCCAAAGCATGAGGGCGTCTAACCCTACCGATAAAATAGAACTAACGGAGCTATCAAAGTTAATAAATAAGCGCAAGGTAGCCGACATAAGGAAGTTTATTATGGAGAGAATCGAGCATGCTCTAAAGAACGGATGTAGCCTAAAAGCAGTGAAGAGGAAACTAGGCATAGGTAAAAACCAGATGTATGCATTAAGAGACAAGCAGGGCAATGCCATTAGCAATATGGATAAGATAGTTAACGTAGCCGAAGAGTTCTACACAGACCTGTACAGTAGCCAATGTAATCAGAGCGTTAATGTGAAAGACAGCAGTACACAGCAATGCGTCATCCCGCCAGTAACGAAAGATGAAGTAAAGAAAGCCTTAGAAGCAATCAAAAGGGGAAAAACAGCTGGGGAGGATCAGGTAACAGCAGATCTGTTGAAGGATGGAGGGGACATCGTGCTAGAAAAACTAGCCACCCTGTATACGCGATGCCTTCTGACCTCGACTGTACCAGAAGCTTGGAAGAATGCAAACATTATCTTTTTTTATACGTCTTTATTTCTGCATAAAATAGGCCTAGCCTTGCGGCAGAAATGAGGGGCTTCATGGGGGTGGAGGTGGGGGAGGGGGAGGAGGGCCGGTCTCCACTTCTTCTTCGAAGTGGGGTGGTCCCGTGGTCGGCTCTGCGAAGAAACGGCCAGGCCCTTCTTCTTCCTTGAAGTATAGGAGAAAAGCCCGCGAGAGCCGGAGTGCGTCCGATGATCCGATGTGTAATGGTGGATCGACCCATTCCTGCAAGGTGCCAGGTCGGTGCCCGCCCAGGGACTGAAGTGCTCGCTCCCGCACCACGTCAAAAGCAGGGCAGCGCCACAAAAGGTGTTCGGCCGTGCCTCTGGCCGGGCATTGAGGGGTCGGGTATGAGTGCGGGTTGATGAGGTTGAGCTTTGCTGGCGACAGAAGCTGGCCAGTCTGGGCGCGGCGGAGGAATACCGCCTCTACCCTTCGGAAAGTTCTAGGTGGGCGGCGGTATAATTGCTCAGGGTTCGCCACGTGCTGGAGGATGCGGCGGCGATAGCATTGTGCGCGATGCCATGTCTCGGCCCTATCCATAGAAGGTGACGACGGATGTGCAACGTCATCACGGGCCCAAGAACCGGAAACGAGTGTGCGTCCAGGCAAAGGTGCGGAAAGAGCTGCAGCGCGCGCTGCCTGGTGTGCCTTTTCGTTTCCAGTGATTCCTTCGTGTGCAGGAATCCATCTAATAACAATAGTGTAGCCCTCCTCTCGCAGGCGTCGGGCTTCAGTTCGAATTGCGCTAAGAACGGCATAGTCTGCTCCCCCCGCGCGGCATGCGGTGTACGCTGCTTGCGAATCAGTGTAAACATGGTAGGTGCATGGAGCCGGATCCTGTCGATCTACTATTCGAGTAATGGCAAGGCGTATGGCAATGAGTTCGAGATTAGTGACAGTGTGTTCTTCGGAGAGCCGTTCAACTATTGTGGTATCTGACTCAGAGTCGTGACAAGCTATTGCGGCGCCAAGTTGAAACTGAGCGGCGTCTGTATATAGTTGGATAGCCCCTTCCTGGGCTAGCTTGTATGACATCTTCTCGTGACGTTTAGCGGCAGCTTTGCGCCTTTGGGGATTAGCTGAACTCTCAAGTTCTTTGGTCGTGGCATACCCTCTACTAAATCGATTAGTTCCGATGGTGGGGCAGGAGACGACAGCAGCTCTAATTTGTTAGTGTTGTAGCCTAATGCCCGCAGGATCTGACGGCCAGCCGCCGTTGTGGAGAGACGGACACGCTGGGCTTGCAAGTGCTGCTCTGCCACATCCTGTAGGGCATTGATTTTGCTGCATGCGTGTAGGTCCTCTACTGGGCAGAACTGTGGTAGGCCAGTGACAAGGCGCATCGCCTTCCGATTGATTCGCTCAAGCTGAAGGCGTTGGGTCGCGTTAAGCCGCATGTAGGAATATGCATACAGTATTTTTGATGTTATGAGTGCCAGGGCTATCTGACGGAGTCCCACCTCTTTGATTCCCCACCCACGAGCAGAGACGCGGCGCATAAGATGTAAAGCCTGATGGCAACTAAGTACCGTATTATGAATCCAGCTTTTGGCTCCTCCATCCTCGTCAATAAGCATTCCGAGTATACGGATTGTTTGTTTCCGGCAAACAACCGAGTCCCCTAAAGGAAGAGAGATAAGATTTCGTTCGGCCTCGGCTCGCAGCCGCGGACCGTTTATGACAGCCACGTACTCGGTTTTTTCCGGAGAGGTTTTCATGCCACATTTCTTGATGTAGTCGTGGACGGCATTAAGGCCTGTCTGCAAGGCTAATTCCTGCTCCGCAGGGGACCCAGAATTGGTCCAGAGCGTTATATCGTCCGCATACACGGCAAAATTAAGACCGGGTATCGACGTTAGAATTGGCGGAAGACCTGACATCGCGATATTAAATAGAGCCGGAGATATGACGGCGCCTTGGGGTACGCCGGTTCGGTTAGGTTGCCGTGCACCCTGAGTATCCCCAACCATTACCGAGAAAGTTCTGTCCGCAAGAAACGCTTTCACGAAGCGGTAGAGGTTCCCGCGTATCCCCACTTCCTGGAGCCGTTGAAGTATGGTAGAGTGGGGCACGGAACCAAAAGCCTTTTTGACGTCAACCCCAACAACCACCCGGAGCTGTGCGCTGCTAGGGTATGCGAGAACGTCGTTATGAAGTATTCTGAGAATATCTTGCGCGCAGAGTCCTCGTCGAAAACCTACTTGCATAGGAGACAGGACGCTGAACTTGTCTAAGTACCATTCCAGTCTTCTCAGAGCCATACGTTCCATGACTTTACAAAGGTTGGACGTCAGCGATATCGGCCTGAGGTCTTGTAATCTCCGACTTGGCTTACCGGGTTTTGGAATTGGTATGACAACTGACTCCTTCCAGGCAGGGGGAAGAGCACCGTTGGTCCAGCATTCGTTGAATACTTTCAACAGGGCAAGTTTATGTGATTTGGGAAGGTTAAGAAGTGTTGAATAGCGTACACCATCCGGTCCCGGGTCACTTCTATGGTTTGAGTCATACAAGGCTGCCTCCAGTTCGTCTAATGTGAAGGGAACGTCGTAATCATTCGATGTATCGGAGACGGGGTCCGCAGGCAAGGCATCCACTTTTTCAGGTTGGGGAAAAAAGACCTTCCCTGCTTGTATAGCTAGATCAGCCGGGGAGACGTTCAATTTCAGGGCCATGCCTTGGGAAGGGGGAATCGGCCTTTTGCGTCCAAGGACAGCTCGAAATATGTGCCAGGCCTTCGACAAGTTAACTGTTCCATTGAGCGAGTGGCACAGCAGCTGCCAATCTTGGAGAGCGAGCTGCATAGTATACTGCTCGACCTCTTGAGTAATGCGGGTGAGGGCGCGCCTACGGTGGGATGTCCGACCAGAGCGGCGGTACGCCTAGAGAGCACGAAGCCTACGATTCCACAGACTCAAAAGGTGGGAGTCCGGCTTCGGGGCATCGTATTTAACTGAAAGCTTCGTTGTGGCTTTCTTCTTGGCACCGTTGATCTGAGTAATGAGTTCGTCTAATTCTGTGGGAACGTTCACCTCACCGAGCATTCAGCGAAAATCGTCCCATGAGACGTGCTCCTCTATTCGATGGCGTTGTTACCGCTTTAGTGACTTTCGCACTCGAGGGGCCCATGACACCGCCACTGCCCATGACATCATCAGCCCGTGACCATATGATCTCATTGGGATGGGAAACAAGTGTCAGGTCTGGAGAAGTGTCTTGTTGACCTTTGTGCTGGCCACAGCGACTGGGCAGCGTAAGGTCGTTAACGATGGTCAGTTTGTCTTTGACAATGTGCTGCCATAGATGCCTTCCCCTAGCATCTGAGCGATGATATCCCCAGCTGGTGTGCATGGCATTAAAATCACCCCCAACTATAACGCGATCCTGGGGATGTATCCTTAAGAAGTGTTCTATAAAAGATATATCTACTCGATATGTCGTAGTACCGAAGGATCTGGCATAAACCGAAAAAACCAATGCTTGTTGGTCCCCTTCTAATGTAAGGCGCACTCCCGCTACCTCTTGCGTCTGCGTGCACCACGCGGACGTATCAAGCTCGGTGTGGGCAGCGCGAGAGAGAACAAGTACGCATGCCTGCCCATAGGCTACTGGATTCGCGGATCGCGATCCTGGCCCAGGACGTCGGTGCTCTATGGAAGGGGTGCAGTAAGGTTTGTACCCTATTAGATTGGGCCTATTAGTACCAGTCTCCTGAAGCAGGATAGCTAGAGGAAGCGTCGGCGTGATGGACAGTCTCCTTTGAAGTTCTGCTTGTTTGCGACGGATTCCCCGGCAGTTCCATTGTAAGAACCATATAGGAGAGTCCGAAGCAAAAATGTCATGAGGTTTCGCGCTAGTGCCCGCCATTTTGAAACTGGAAGGTGCGCGGAAGAGAAGATGATGTGTGCCCAATTCCGGGCTCTTGATTCGGAGAAGCCTGCGACAGTCCTAAGAGTGGAAGAATGCGCTTGATCACCTCAGCAGTGACCATTTCGATAATGTGCTTGAGTTGGTCTTCATCTAAGTGCACCGTGCGTGAGCGATCTTGCGCCAGATGCGTTTCTGCACCGCGCTGTGTAGCACGGAGAGTTTCAGCATAAGCACGGTGTATGTGTGCTTGCTTTGGCGCCGTCGCGGAATGCTCAAGAGATCTCGTTAGGGATGGAGGTGTGGCATTCCTTAGACTAGTGCTCTCAGTTTGTGTAGAGCGGCCGTGTGCATTTTTCCCTCTAGTTTTATGCTCACTGTCTCGTTCCTTTGGTAACGGCTGACTTTGTATTGGAGGGAAGTCCTCCTTAACAAGCACAATTTGCTCCGAGGGTGATCGCTGTGCGCTGGCAGGGCTCTTGTGCGCAGCCGTCGAAAACGTTCCGTTGCCATGTAGAAGCTCGGCTTGTTGCTTGCGCTCCTTTCGTCGCGATACTCGGATTCGGCGGACAATGCCGTTCCTCAGGGTTTTGGTAGCCTGTCGCCGAACAGGGCACTTCGGGTCTGTAGCTACGTGTTGACCTCCGCAATTACGGCATAGTGGTTCTGTCGGGCATACCTCGAGGTTGCCATGTGCGGGGCGACCGCAGAACGAGCATCGACGTTGGTCGACTAGTGGACACGAATTTGTCCTATGTCCGATTTTATGACAGGTCTCACATATGACAGATTTCGGGTGATAAGGTATGACCGGCAGGAGTATGCTGTATAGATGGATTTTGCGGGGAAGGCTGGAGCCCTCAGATGTTATGAGAGCTGCTCCGTTCTTGCCCATTGGTCTGGCACTGATTACCTTGCACGAGTAGCACGTGAGGTTGGCCATGAGCTGTTCGCTTGTTAGCCCGTTGGCCCGATATATGACCCCGCGGATCTGGCCGGAGGGAATGGTTTCATAGGCTTGTATAGATGTAGGCTTTCCAGAAATTAAGACAGACTGCAGTCCGAGAAGATGGTCCCTGGCATGCGTATGCGATACGTCGACCGCAAACTGATTGCTTCTTTCAAGAGGCCGTACTTGAAAGCCTGAGTGAAAATGGATTTTTTGAAGCTCATCGGCAATGGCTCTGTGCAGCCAGTGTGCGGGGAGTGAGCCTAGTTGTCCAGGTGAAGTTAGCTTCATTATCACAGTATGTTTAACACAGGTTGGATCGGCAGCTGTAGCTTTGTTCTTACGCCTAACAGGCTGCCAGTCATCCTCTTCAGAGTGGTCATTATCAGCCGAGTGATCGGTTCTGCCGAATGTTGTGACCATGGGAGCCGATGAAGGGCCCCGCGATTGAAAATGCGTATCCGCGTAGCAACCATTTATTGCTGTCTGCGAGCGGCCAAATTTTACGCCGTGTCGTTTGTTCACCAAGCGAGCGTTTTCTTGAGTTATCTGAGAAGTGCCTAACCCCATCCTAGGCTGCTTGGCAAATTTCGAAAAGGGAAAAGTGCAAGATCCTACCTGAGAATGGTTATTTCCAGGCATGTTTTCCGTGGAAAGAACAGAGAAGGGATTGGAGACAGGTATTGCCGCAACCATTTGGCTGGATTCGTCGTCCGTCATGCTTGCGTCGGCGTCAAGCACAGCGACAGATTGAGCCGCGTTATCTGTGCCGCTACGAAGCGATGTTGCCTCGGCGGCTTGCTGCGGCTCCCCAAGAGCCATGTTGGCGGCATCGGCGGTGGGCGTATCGGATGTATCCGGATGGTTTCCTGCGGTAGTCTTCGACATGGAAGCGTTGAAACTGTTGTCCACAGGTGACAAGGAACACGATGGCACTGGCCCATCCATTTTTGGGAGCCTAGCCCAAAAACGTCTGGTCCAAAAAGCTTCGAAAAGTCGGAGCGATGCGAACGTGCGTCAGTTCGAGACGGCTGCTTGCAGCGCCCCCAACATTATCTTAATTCATAAGAAGGGAGACGCCAAGGACTTGAAAAATTACAGGCCGATCAGCTTACTATCTGTTGCCTACAAAGTATTTACTAAGGTAATCGCTAATAGAGTCAGGGCAACGTTAGACTTTAATCAACCAAATGATCAGGCAGGCTTTCGTAAAGGATATTCCACAATAGATCATATTCACACTATCAATCAGGTGATAGAGAAATGCGCAGAATATAACCAACCTCTATATCTAGCTTTCATTGATTACGAGAAAGCATTCGACTCAGTGGAAACCTCAGCAGTCATACAGGCATTGCGTAATCAGGGGGTAGAACAGCCTTATGTCAAAATACTGGAAGATATATATATATATATATATAGCAACTGCACAGCTACTATAGTCCTGCATAAATTCAGCAATAAAATTCCAATAAGGAAGGACGTCAGGCAAGGAGACACGATCTCGCCAATGCTGTTCACCGTATGTTTACAGGAGGTATTTCGAGGCCTGAATTGGGAACAGTTGGGAATAAGAATAAATGGAGAATACCTAACTAATCTGCGATTTGCTGATGACGTTGCCTTGCTGAGTCACTCAGGAGGTGAACTGCAAATCATGATCAATGAGTTAAACAGACAGAGCAGATCGATGGGTCTAAAAATTAACATGCAGAAAACCAAGGTAAAGTTCAACAGCCTAGCAAGGGAACAACAGTTCACAATTGGCAGCGAGAGCCTAGAAGTTGTGATGGAATAAGTCTACTTAGGGCAGGTAGTGACAGCTGATCCGGATCATGAGAGGGAGATAACTAGAAGGATAAGAATGGGGTGGAGCGTATATGGCAAATTCTCGCAGATCATGAGTGGCAGTTTACCAATTTCCCTCAAGAGGAAAGTGTACAACAGCTTAATCTTACCGGTACTCACCTAAAGGGGCAGAAACGTGGAGGCTAACGAAAAGAGTTCAGCTTAAGTTAAGGACAACGCAGCGAGCTATGGAAAGAAAATTTATAGGTGTAACGTTAAGAGACCGGAAGCGGGCAGAGTGGGTGGGGAAACAAACACGGGTTAATGACATCCTAGTCGAAATCAAGAGAAAGAAATGGGCTTGGGCAGGGCATGTAATGCGAAGGCAAGATAACCACTGGTCCTTAAGGGTAACAGAGTGGATTCCAAGAGAAAGTAAGCGTAGCAGGGGGCGGCAGAAGGTTAGGTGGGCGGATGAGATTAAGAAGTTTGCAGGCAAAGGGTGGATGCAGCTGGCTAAGGATAGGGTTAATTGGGGAGACATGGGAGAGGCCTTTGCCCTGCAGTGGGTGTAGTAAGGCTGATGATGATGATGATGAACACTGGGCGGGTGACTTTGGAAGCTGTTGTTGTTGCCTCAGAGTCGATGGCACAGAGAAGTTAAAAGATCTCGCAAGTTTTTAGCATGTCGAAATACAGCTCGCGGTGGTTCTTTAAAGATGCCCTTTAAACGGCCACTTTGCATCATGATATTATGATGTCTTCTTAGAATGCCTGTTACGTTAGGCGCAGAGGTCATGTAGATTAAGATTAACTTCGTTTGCTTCTTAGAAATCGGTTCTGTTGTTCCGCACAGCGATGACTCGCGGTCACATCATATGCGTCTGCGTCTTTCACCTGGCAACCTCAGTTAGTCGGAAAGAGCAACCTTGGTCACAATACAACCCACATCCCACCGATGGCAGCCCCTGCCATAGAAGGGCAGCGACCTGCATATGTGAACATTAGCCCATTATCGCTGTCCGAACAACTGCCATCCATGAGCACTGGATCTGAGCACGTATACCGAAGTGAAAACCGAACTGCTAAAGCTTCTAACTCGCATTTGGCCTATCTACGCAAATAGATCATCTTTCTTTTTCTTGCTTTCTTTCTTACTCCTTTTCGTGCTCATTTTTTTTAAATGAATGACCGTGTGCAAAAGAAGCACATTTTCTTTGCGTTTTTATGCTTAATTAGTCGCTTGTTAATACATCTTCCAGTCTGCCCAACATATTGGCGACACATGAAACTGGGATCTGATATATCATGTCCACATCGCAAGGAATGGCTCGAAAAACGTGCCACACCTGACAGCAACCGCTCTTTCCTGTTTGGATCTGCGCAACCTGATTCCACATTTTGCTCAGTTTTCTGGATGCTCACAACACGATGTCGATGCTGTACCAAGGTTCACTCCTCACATTCTGCATGCTCGCCTAAGCATGCTCTCATAAGCAGCTCCCACAGTCAGCTCAGCTTTCATTGGTATCTTTCTTAAGAAGCTCGCATAGGCAGTGGCGTTGGTATCCGCGCGGCAAGCGTCCAAGATGAGCAAGCTGAGAAGAGACAGAGTGGCCACGCTTCAGTAGAAACCCCGCCGGTTCGTTTACCCCCTGGGGACCTTGCATGGGCGATTTGTTCCCAAAGGCTGTAAATACACGTGGGAGAAGTCGCCGGAAAAGGAGGGTGCGCGTGTGCGCTCGCCCTGGCTTGCTCATCGGCGGCAGCTGTGATTAGCATTCGAGGAGCGATTACGCGGATGCTTTTTCTCCTTTGGCAGTATGGGGTGCAGCGCCCATCTTTAAGAACTGTTGCGCAAACAAGGCGCAGGGGGCGGCATGCAGAGAAGCACAGCTGGTGGCGGTGGAGGCGGTGCATGTGAAGGAACAAGAATGATGCAATTGGTCAGCTTGTAATTGAATCAGAACCTTTTAAAGCGGACAAGCGTTTCGACGATACCCACTGAACAGAAACCAAGACCCACCCTGTTTACACAGCGAATTGTTTTTTGGAGGGAGGGGGGGGAGAAGCAATACATTCTAAAGATTACATTGAATTTATTCGTCCGGAAAGCCGAGCTCTCCTGGGCAACTAGCCCAAGCACACAGTTTAGCAATACACCCATGTATTTAAAAGCGTGCACTGCGTCCACAACACCGCAGGTAGGCTATATGGATGGAAACAACGTTATTGGGCTAAATAAAGGCCGCCTGGATGTGCTCTCACTGGTCCAGGAGTACACGGACGTGAGCGATCACGTAAGGCCCGGTCCATTAGTCACTTCCGGCCAGAGCGGTCCGCAAAGCGGTCTCCCAGCATGAATGAAAGGGATGAGGGGGCTGCCATTGAGGAAGGGCATTCCCACAGGTGTTGGAAGAGTGTGCATTTCGGCACGCCACAGTGGCTACAATGTGGAGAGTAAGGGGGCTGAGGTATGAGAGGAGGTAAGGTGAAAAGAAAGATCCCGCCTGTAGTTGTCTCAGTGTGGCGCTGGATTGGTCAAGCATTTTGCCCAGGTGTGCTTAGACGAATAGGAGCACGAATAGAAAAATTAGTTGACAAAGTAGGCAACAGCCTCGATCGAGTACACGACATCCTTCAATAGGAGTACTCGGAAGAGGAACAGCAGAGCACGGGTGCCGTAATTCGTCACTGTCTGCAAGTGCAGTTGGTGGAATGGTTTGCGAAATAAGCGTACTGGTGCTAAAATACGGAAACAACACACACAAGACAGGACTGTTGCCAGCTTCCAACTTCCAGAGTTAGAAGTTGGCGCCAGTCCTGTCTTGTGTGTGTTTGTCTCCGCCTTTTAGTGCCAGTACGCTTTTTGCGTAAACCATCTCACGTTGCAACCAACTAGCTCAAATCAAAGTCTTGCAGTTGGCGGGAATGAATCCAGCGTCGGGCAAGTGTACATGCAAATATTTCGCTCATCTGGCACCGCGCGTAGTTTGGAGGGCTATATATGTCGAATTCTTTCACCCTCATCAAACAGTTGAAGTAAGCGCCCGTGGTGTCGTCGTCTTTCTTGTACGTGCTGTTTTGGCGCAAAAATCTTTTTAGTATGTATGACCACCAACTAGCCCAGCGGTTAACTCTCCTAAAGTATCTTATAGCGTAGTTAAGAAACGTACAATACGCTGTTTGTACTGCAAGCAACTGAATGCACAGCATGCTGATTACAATGACAACTGCTAGAATCGTACAAAGTTTGCAGTGAAAAGCCAAATATTGCAACACCCGTTTGCATGTTCCGTAAACGCTCTCTAAGAGAGTATTTTGCTATATTTAATGTATTTGGCATGATGTCACGTGACGGCACTATCAAACAAAAGCAGCAAGCAGCCATTCCCAAAAATCACTATGTAGCGCGTAGCAAGTGAAAATAAATAACGTAAAAACGAAATGGCATTAAAATACAATAAGAAAAACCCACCACCATTGGCTGCGATATGCAGCCATAATTTCGGTTTGGTCGCAAACTAACCAATGGTCGGGCCGCTTCCCACAGACGCTTGAAAGACGTCGCTATGTCACCGAACAACAGTGAACAGTGCTGGCAGAGGAGCGAATAGTAAGTGGACAAAAAGATCTTAAAGAACACGGCCCTCGGTGCGTTTTGTGGGGAGCTTTTTTGCTGCTTCTGTTGCCGCCAAATGCGGGCGCTCGATCTCATTTTGCATAGTGGCCTATTGGAGAGTGAAAAAGAAGAGGAAAGAATAGGAAAGGTTTTCAAGACCATGGCTTTGCTAGCTATTCTTCACTAAGATGAAGGGAACAAAGGAACAGAATGTACCAAAGATAGACCAGAAATACCGGCTATTTTGCCGCCTCGGAACTTTGCTGCTTGTTTTTTTTTATCACTGCATCATGCGGATTCGCCACGGCAGACAATTTAAAATCTCTCTGAAGTGATCATCACGCGTGGCAGCGTCTACGACGTTCGGGGATGGCGGTGTTAGTGTGTTTTGCATAGTTCTTACTGATTTTTAAATAGTCGTGTCACTTCCTATTCCGGCGCCCATCGTTCCAAACAACGAAATGGTCTAATAACGTTGATTCGAACCTGCCAGTGTCGCTGTCGCCGAGTCGTCTGCTGATTGATTGAAGCGTTTTATATCAGCAAGAAAGGTAGTTTTTGCGTCAGCGAAGCGTCGTTACATCTTTGTATAAGGCTGAAAACAAGGTTTTTTTGAGCAATGCTTACGATGTACGACTTGAGGCGTGAATATGTTCCTTGCGCAGGATATATATATATATATATATATATATATATATATATATATATATATATATATATATATATATATATATATATATATATATATATATATATATATATATATATATAATGTAACGTGCTTCCACAGAACCTCGACGGAAGAAGCAGAAGATGAAGGACTGACCCGCGGAGAAAGAGGAAGAAAAAGAGAGAGCTGAAGGACGCTGCTAGGCTTCCTGCTTCCATCCTGCTTCGACCGGTCCCCTCTTTGAATAAACCCCCGTGCGTGCAAAGCACGTAACAGGTTGGTGAGAGGTGCGGGGTATCGACCACGGAGCATTCCATCTACCGAAGGAGCCGTAGACTCGCAGGCTTCCCACCACTGCCATCGGACATGCCTGGAGACGACAATGCTGAGCAACCCGGGCTATCCACAGCGAACAACTGGCCACATTATCGAGAGCCCCGCACATTTTTTGGAAAACCTGAAGAGGACGTTGACGAGTGGCTGAAACACTACGAGCGGGTGAGCAAATACAATCGATGGAACGCTGCTACTAAACTGGCTAACGTTGTGTTTTTCCTTGCCGCCACTGCCCTTGACTGGTTCGACAATCATGAGGATACACTGAGTTCATGGGCTACCTTTACGACCGAGATAAAGAAAAATTTTGGGGATGAATCGGCAAAGAAGAAGCGTGCGGAACAGACATTGCTTCACCGCGCGCAAGTACCCGGAGAAACTTGCACGGCATACATCGAAGCCATCTTAAAGTTATGCAAGCTAGTTAACTCCAGAATGCTTGAAGAAGACAAAGTCGGCCACCTTCTAAAAGGAATTGCGGAAGATGTTTACAATTTCCTGATTAGCAAAGAGAGCCTGAGCACCACCGCTGACGTTATAGAACATTGCAGAACATTTGAAGCTCTTAAGCTGCGTCGAATCACCCCTAAATTCGGAAGATTGGCCAATGTCACCTCTATAGCCAGTGTTGAAGCCAGTCCTCCAAATTCTATGGCTGATATGATTCGAGAGATTGTGCGCGAGGAATTGTCCAGATCCCGGGATACCTTCTGCCACACACAATATCTGCGGCACAGTTCTGCACCGGAGGAAGATGTTGCCGCCCTGTCGACTCCGTGGGCTCCACCCAACGGCACTTTGCCCATGGACGATCGGAACATTGCCCAACGTTATCGCCACCAGCCGACAGAAAGGAGGCCCACCTACCCAGAAGACGTGGTTCGTCAGCAGCGAGATCCTGGCTTCAGCCAACGTCGCGACTTTGTTCGCCAGGACTCTTATGGCGGTCGCTGGCGCTCTCAACCTTTGTGCTACCGGTGTGGCATTGCAGGGCATATCGCTAGATATTGCCGCCGTCGTTTCCCAACTTCTCAAGACTGCCAACCCCCGGCGAATACTTACGGGCAACTGCACACCGCGCAGCAGAGACCCCCAACGTCCGCTTGGGACCCGTACCGTCCGAGCAATTTGCGGAGTTCATCACCCGCATCTGACCGCAGTGTGACGCCGCCACCTCAGCGCCAACGGCGGTCACCTTCTCCTCGACGTCGTGCATCCCCTCCGCCTCCGGGAAACTAGGAGGCGCGGCCGATGGAGGTGAGGCCGCCGGCGAGTCGATGACGTCCAATCTACCTCTGCCCGTGTTTATGTTGAAGAACAAACTGGAAGTGTTTATTGATGGTGTGAAAACAATGGCTCTTGTGGACACTGGTGCTACCGTATCCGTTATGAGTTTGAGGTTTAAGAATCGTTTAGGTAGGAAAGTGATGTTTAGTGGTGACCGTGCAGCGTTATTCCGTGGTGTCGGTGGTGAACCTTTGGTTCCACTTGGTGTGTGTGCTTCGGATGTTGTTATTGGTGGTCTAACGTTTAGAACAGAATTCGCAGTGCTACCACGGTCAACGCATGATGTGATTCTTGGGATTGATTTTCTGCAAGAGTGTGGTGCAACTTTAGACTGTCGTACGGGAGAAGTTGCTTTGAATTCTTCGTTACTTTCAGCTCTTGTGGATAACTCGACACCGGATTTTGGAGCATTTGCGGTGGAAGAAGATACTATTGTACCAGCTTTCTCTGCCGCATTCGTGCGGGTTTCCTCTATTCACAATCAGTGCGAATCTTTTGAAGCTGTGGTAGAGCCTACGACACTCGCCTGCTCTAAGAAGAGTATCGTCGTGCCTCGTTGCGTCGTTCCCGTGGTGAGAGGCCGTACCGAGCTGTGGACAGTGAACCACTCTGAAGAGCCAGCTGTGTTGCCCCGGGGCCTCAAACTCGCCCGTTTCGAGGAAGGTGTGTCAGGTTTCGTCGCGGCGTTAACCAACTCTGTCAGTGAGCAGCACGTGAAAAGAGATATGGAGACCCAAGTTAAGGCTATGATTAATCAGGCTCTTTCCCCAACCGAGCGTCGCACTCTAGTGGAACTCCTTCTGAAACACGTGTTCGTGTTCGACTTTGCCAAAGACGATTCAACACCACCGCCTACCAGTCGTATTCATCACACGATCAACACCGGCTCCGCACCTCCTATACGCCAGAAGCCCTATCGAGTCTCAGCCACTGAACGTAAGTTAATAGATGACCAAGTTCAAGAGATGCTAAAGCGAGGCATAATTCGAGAATCCTCCAGTCCTTGGGCGGCTCCAGTTATCCTTGTTAAGAAAAAAGATGGCACATGGAGGTTCTGTGTTGACTACCGTCGCTTAAATACGGCCACGAAGAAGGTCGTCTACCCGCTTCCACGTATAGATGACGCAATTGATTGTCTGCACTCCGCTTCATACTTTTCTTCTATTGATTTGAGATCCGGCTACTGGCAAATCCCCGTGCACGCTGCAGATAGGGAAAAAACGGCATTCATTACACCAGACGGACTTTACGAGTTCAACGTTATGCCTTTCGGATTATGTAATGCACCTGCAACATTCGAGCGGTTCATGGATACAATCCTGCGTGGCCTCAAGTGGCAAATTTGTTTATGTTATCTGGACGACGTTGTAATTTTTGGCAAAACGTTTAGTGAGCACAACCGCCGTCTGGATATTGTGCTTGATTGCATGGAACGAGCTGGCCTTATCCTCAATTCCAAGAAATGTCATTTTGGGAACCGTGAAACAATTGTTCTTGGTCATTTAGTTGATAAAGAAGGTGTTCGACCAGATCCAAAGAAAATTGAAGCTGTCAAAAGTTTTACGGTGCCTCAATCAGTGAAAGAGCTGCAGAGTTTTTTAGGGCTCTGCTCGTACTTTCGACGCTTTATAGCTAGGTTTGCGGACATCGCTTACCCACTCACGTGTTTGCTGCATAAAGATGCACCGTTCAATTGGACCAGCGAATGTGACGCAGCTTTCCGGCATCTGAAATTTCTTTTGACCTCGGGCCCCATCCTACGCCACTTCTGCCCATCTGCACCAATTGAAGTGCACACTGATGCAAGTGGTATCGGTATCGGCGCTGTACTTATACAACGCCATGGTCACGATCAGCACGTGGTAGCATATGCCAGCCGTTCGTTGAGTAAGAGCGAAAGAAATTACACGGTTACTGAGCAAGAATGTCTCGCCGTTGTTTTCGCTGTACAGCGCTTCCGCTCCTATCTGTACGGGAACGCTTTCACCGTCGTGACCGACCACCACTCGCTTTGCTGGCTAGTGAGTCTTCGTGACCCCTGTGGCCGGCTTGCTCGATGGGCTTTGCGCCTACAAGAATTTAATTTCACTGTTGTGCATAAAAGCGGCCGTAAACACTCAGATGCCGATTGTCTTTCCCGTTTGCCGCTTCTAACGACTGAGGACGACGCAGACAACTTTGATGAATACTTGTCGTCACTTTCACACGCCTTCCCCGATCTTCAAGTTTTTCGAACTGAGCAACGCAAGGACCAAACATTAACCTCTTTGTTTGATGCCGCTCAAGATTCTGTAAAGAATACTTTTTGCATTCGCGACGGTTTGCTTTATAAGAAGAATTTCGCTTCTGGAGGAGCACGCATGCTTCTTGTCGTACCCGAAAGCCTACGCATCACAGTTCTTGAAATGATGCACGACGACGCCACGTCTGGGCACTTGGGAGTGACACGCACACTCCACCGCACACAACAACGCTTTTACTGGCCTAACATGCGTTCAACCATCCAGCACTATGTAGCCAGCTGTGTGCAATGCCAGCGCTTTAAGCTGCCGACTTCAAGTCCACCGGGCAAATTGCGGCCAATCACACCTCCAACAGCCCCGTTTGAGCAAGTTGGCATTGACCTCCTTGGACCTTTCCCACGATCCTCTAAAGGAAATCGATGGATTCTTGTGTGCGTAGACCACTTAACCCGTTATTGTGAGACAGCCGCGATACCAGTTGCTACTGCGTCTGAAGTATCTAACTTCTTACTTCGATTCGTCATTCTTCGGCACGGCCCTCCTGCAGTTCTCATTAGCGACCGTGGACGTCAATTTACAGCGGACGTTGTTGAAGAACTTCTCCGCCTCAGCAGCTGCAGTTTTCGCCACTCCACGCCTTATCATCCCCAAACGAACGGTGTGGTAGAACGCACTAATCGTACACTCACCACCATGCTTGCCATGTACGTCGCTGCAGATCATAAGGACTGGGATGGCGTACTCCCGTTCATCACTCATGCGTACAACACCGCGCAACATGAGACAACTGGCTACAGCCCCTTTTACCTGCTCTATGCTCGCTCGCCTCGCTGCGGCCTTGACACCATGCTACCATTTTTCATCCACGATGAACCTTCTCTTGCGACCACACTCTGCAGAGCTGAAGAAGCTCGCCAGCTTGCCCGCGTTCGAATTTTATCTTCGCAAGAGCGTTCCAAGAACCGCTACGACGTCCAACACCAAGAAGTTTCTTATGTTCCTGGTGACATTGTGTGGTTGTGGACCCCTCTACGCAAGCGTGGTCTGTGTCAGAAACTGCTATCCCACTACACTGGACCATTTGTTGTGTTGGAGTGCATAAGTGACGTTAATTACGTTATAGCACGACTAACTGCTAGTGGTCGACGGTCACGCCAATCTCAGGTGGTGCATGTAGCCCGCCTCAAGCGATTCCATCCCAGACGGTCTGTTTAACTCGCCCGACGGGCATCGTCTGCGAGGAGGGAAATGTAACGTGCTTCCACAGAACCTCGACGGAAGAAGCAGAAGATGAAGGACTGACCCGCGGAGAAAGAGGAAGAAAAAGAGAGAGCTGAAGGACGCTGCTAGGCTTCCTGCTTCCATCCTGCTTCGACCGGTCCCCTCTTTGAATAAACCCCCGTGCGTGCAAAGCACGTAACAATATATATATATATATATATATATATCTTCTGTCGTGTGTGTGAATTTTAGCGCCTTTAAATTACAATGATTTACGAAAAGTATTTTGAATCTGTAAATCGTTAAGAATAAACTATCATTGCCGTAAATAAATACACACTTGGAACCGAGACACCACCTCCGCTCAGGTCAAAAAGGGTGGCCTAGGCAACTGCAAGCCGTACCTGGCGCAAAATAAAGCTTTGAAAGAAGAGGAAAAAAAAAATGGAGGGGACACTTAAGCTCTGCCTTAAGGGTGAGGTCAACAACAACAATTGTGTGAGTTCAACAACAACAACAACAACAATTAACGGTATGGCGCGATAGCGTGTAGTGGGTGAATTCCCATAAATGCAGAAGACCATTCCCTGCTTCGCATTCGTAGATCCCTGGGAGTCCTTATATACCACTGCTGGCGCAGTGGTGCAGCGGTTAAACTATGCGTCACTGCCCTGCGATGGCAGGTTCTCGCAGCGGTGGCCGGATAGATCTTCCCGAGCGACCAATCATTAATTTAACTGCCCCCTTCCACGTTGGCCAGGTTGTTCACTATCCGGTGGGCAGGTTGCGATGGCGCCGCAAAGTCACGTGACATAGGTGGCCCACCTGCTCCTTAGGTTGCCGCCTGGGGACCACATGCCAGAGCCATTCCAGTGATTTTTCGCTCACAACGCCGTCGCCGACAACCTCGACACAGGATTTTCTGAAAAATAGAGCGTTAAACAATATCGCGTTAAAACGTCGCAAAGCACAACATCAGGACAGATATTCCGTCAGCTGAAATAAACAGAAGAAAGCAGGCGGAACTCGGCAACTTTATGCGAATGATCGAATGTGCGAACGGCGAAGTTTGGGTTGCAAAAGACCACCGGTTGTTTAAGGCGCAACCAAGACTGGTCGAGCTTCCCAGAACATGAAGAAAGGAGCGGAGAGAATGAAACGCCTCTAATTCAGCAGGGTGAAATCACCTGGCCGTCCATGATCTCCTCGAAGTGATTTTCTCCCTTTCCTCGATAGTGCCCTCCGACCGAAAAGAATAATGTAGTGCCACATGGCGTTTGCTCAGCGCCCTAATGATGTGTGCCTCGCTCTTCAACCTGGTCCTGCGAGCGCCCTCTACATTGCACCCCTGAGGAACAGGATGATTTTGTAGCGATAGCTGCATTACGCTAGCACTTCGAGCCTTCAGCGTGGCACCCCTTGAACTGCGTGGCCGCCCTTGAGCTCCGTGGCGGCGCCGTGGCTGGTCACGTGGTTGAAGCAAGGCTGAATGGTGGGCCAATTGGTATGACATGTCCAAGAATAATTTTTACGAGCCGAAAAAAGACGAGGGACAAGAGGAGAACCTACACAGGACAAGGCTGAACTAACAACTGACATCTTTATTGTGCACATTCCTTCTAGTAACCGTCACGCATGCGCCAAGCCAAAACAGACAACCTACGTTTAATCGCTCAACAGGTCAATCTCTTTCGTTGTCAGCCCAATAGATGGGGAACTGACGCAAGCATCACCATGTTTATCTATCAGATAGGCCTCAAGAATTTCACATGCCTTTCTTGTTTTTCCGTGGCTTAAAATGATTACATGGTTGAAACGAGGGGAACACTTCCCGGGGCATCTACTACAATGCAAGCCAAGATTGCCATCTTCCCAACTACCAATTTTTGTTCGGTGCTTGCGCAGCCTTTCATTAATACAATCACCAGTCTGTCCTATATAACACTTTCCACACGTCAGCGGGATCTTATATATGACTTCTGTTTTGCATCTCGCAAACATTGTTCTATGCTTGGCGTTGCAGCGTTTCTTTTTATCGTCGGGCATTATTCGTGCGCAGAGACCGGAAAGCTTAAGAGGGGCAGAAAAAACCACGTTAACGCATTGGCGCTCGGCGAATTTTTTTACATTGTGCGTCACTTTGTGCAGATACGGAACCAATTGAACTCTCTTCCTTTCTTTTGCAGTACCCTTCTTTCTTTCTTGGCCCAGACATTCAATTCCTTCAGCACAGACTCGGCCACTCCTCTCACCATATCTGTAGGGAAGCCCGCACCAGAAAGGCGATTGGCCTGCGTCATGACACTAGCTGAGACACTGTGGCAGCAACTTCTTTTTACAGCGTTTGAATAACAAGCCTTAGCAATACTTCGCTTGACTAATTAAGAGTGGCAAGAGTCCTTTTTGAGTTCTAGGTGAGTACATACAGCACACATGACTTTCTCCTGAGAAGGTTAGTAGAAAGTCCAAAAAGCGAATGGTGTTGTGTGCGGCTAGTTCGTGGGTGAATTTTAATTGGGGTGAACACTGCCTAAAGGCACTCATGATGTGTTCTACTACCAGACGATAGGAGTTGTTAGGTCCGCAGTTTAGAAGCACTAGAAAGCCATCTACATATCTTGCAATTCGCACAACACGCGCGTCGTCCAAAACTCTTAAAAGCGAGCGGTCAAACTTAGCGAGGAAAATGTTACAAAGCACCGGGGCTACACTGGCTCCTATACAAATCCCATTCTTTTGGATATAAAAACAGTTATTAAACTTCACAAGAGTCGAGGACAGGTAAAACTCAAGGAGCTCCATAAAATCCTCGCTTTGAATCCCGCAACGACTTTGAAAGGCCAAAACACCAGAGTCCTCAATAAGTTCTCTCGCCGCATGGAAGAGATCGTCGTGACGGATAGAGTAGAAGAGATCTTCGATGTCCACTGAGAATGCCGAGTTAGCTCTTAACACTTCTTGCTGAAGTTCCTCAATGAGTGCTACAGAGTTATTCATCCCGAAAGGGTCGTCAGGTATCAGACTGTTCAGATGGCGTTGGAGGCAACCACCAACCACCTTTTGCCACGAACCCTCTTCTGTAATGATGGCCCTCAACGGTACCGACGGCTTATGTGTCTTGGCTGTGAAGAACACTTTCAGGGTATTCTCGGAGCATTTTTGGACTGATTTGCGCACATGGTCCAAATTCAATTCTTCAAGGAGCTTTTCTGCAGAGGTTGTCACTTTTGTCGGCTTTTTCCGTGTGCGCGTAAAATGCTTTTCCATGGCTTCAGCGGTTTTCTCGTTAAACCGCCCCATAGGCAGCACCACAAGTCGGCCTTCCTTGTCAGACTGTAGTAGCACCAACTCCGAGTCCCGGAAAAACTTTATTACCTTGCGGAGGCCTTGCTCTTTTCTTGACCCTGCTTCGTTCCCTTGCTTCCGAAGGCAGTCGATACCCTCGGACAAGCACCTCTCTTTTTGATGGCGCAGCATGCTGAACTCCTTGGAAGACTGGGACTCACATTCTCATCTGCTGAACCCCCGTAGAGCGAGCTCATTTAAACTTCATCGAACGCCAAGATCAACTGAATCTCTCATCTGAATCATGAACCACCTTTGCAGGCTGAGTGTTCGAAACTGGTTTTGCTCCCCGTAGGGTGCAGCGGGGTTTGCGGAGCCTCTTCCAAGCACACACCCCTGAGGAAGCCGGGCGCCGAGCCGGGGGACGCTTGTGCCCATTTTTACCGGTTGGTGGCCGGCGGTGGGTTTCGAATCAACCACCTCCCGCAGCCGAGGCTGCTGCTGATGTGTGCCAGCGGGCCCGCTTCGGCGACAGTTCTGTCGAGAACTGTGGGCGACGGTGTGTGCGTCTCACGAGAGGGGAGGCGTCGTCGGGGAGACACCGTGGCGCTGAGGGAGTTGCCTTCTCTGCGGAAGGTCTGCTTTGTCCTCACGGAGGAGGAGAGGCCGTTGCGCTAGGGACAGCGCATAGAGGCTATGCTCGCGTTAGAACCACGTTGGCCGAAGGGGTACCACGTTTAGCAGGCTGCGAGGTCGTTCGAAACTGGGGCTTGGCCCGCGAGGGGCGCAGCGGGGTTTACGGAGCTTCTTCCAAGCGAACACCCCTAAAGAAAGCCGGGCGTCAGGCCGGGGGCCGCTTGTACCCATTTTTACCGGTAGGTGTCCGGCGGTGGATTTCGAACCAACCACCTCCCACAGCCGAGACGGGTGGAGTAGCTGCCGGCGGCGCGGCGCGCCGGCGTCACCGAGTGGGAGGGGGGGGGGGGGGGAAGTGGAGAGGAAAGAGAGTGAATCGACGTCCAGGGACGAATATGAAGAAGGAATGGCCACCGAAATAGAGCAGCGAAAGACTGACTTTGCAGTTCGCCTGAGCGAGTTCCACTCGGTCAGCTGTAGCTATCACGTCACTCCAAGTTTAACCAGAGCTAAACCATAGCCATTTTTTTATAGGGACGGTGATGTCGACCAAGCTTTCAGCAACTGAAAACGAGCGAGTGAACAGGAAAAATAAACGCCGTTTATGCGACTGATGGATTTGAGCTTCTTTTTTTGATGACGACGGTGAGCATGGTTGTGGGAATGACTAAACCGGAGAAAGTACGACTGTGTTTTATGCTACTCTGTTCATGACACATTTAACCTACAGATTCCCTTCTGGTTTTTGGCAGACAATAACGTAGATGTCCTGGTACACAGAATTGCCACAAGTCGCGCGTGCTCATAGAATAGTCACGTGGTCGTTTTCCCGTCGGCTGCAAGGGGAACACGGGAAAATACGTGAGCATACGTGCCTCATTTCCCGCAACCGCAGTGGGCATTGGAATTAGCTCCGCCAAGCCTATCAAAGTCGGAGTTTCATGCAAACGATAGGGAAACATTTTTATTAATTTATATTCTTGCAATCTAAAAAAGGTGCAATCAAAACTCAAGACTACTCAGACGGCGGTGTGAGGCGTTTATTGTCTCGAAGCTGAACGTGGGCTATGGGGGATGCAAGAATGCAAGGCTTCGCATTAAATTTTGTGATCTGGGGCTATTCATTATCATCATCATCATCATCCTTACTGCGCCCACTGCAGGGCAAATGCCTCTCCAATGTCTCTCCAATTAACCCTGTTCTTTGCCAGCTGTATCCACCCTTTGCCTGCAAACTTCTTAATCTCATCCGCCCACCTAACCTTCTGCCGCCCCCTGCTACGCTTACTTTCTCCTGGAATCCACTCTGTTGCCATTAAGGACCAGAGGTTATCTTGCCTTCGCAGTACATGCCCTGCCCGAGCCCACTTCTTCCTCTCGATTTCGACTAGGATGTCATTAACCTGCGTTTGTTCCCTCACCCACTCTGCCCGCTTCCGGTCTCTTAACGTTACACCTATCATTTTTCTTTCCATGGCTCGCTGCGTTGTCCTTAACTTAAGATGAACTCTTTTCGCTAGCTTCCACGTTTCTGCTCCGTAGGTGAGTACCGGTAAGGTACAGCTGTTGTACACTTTTCTCTTTAGGGAAATCGGTAAACTGCCATTCATGTTCTGAGAAAACCTGCCATATGCGCTCCACCCCATTCTTATCCTTCTAGTTATTTCCCTTTCATGATACGGATCAGGTGTCACTACCTGCCATAAGTAGACGTATTCCTTTACCACTTCCAGGCCATTGCAGCCAATTGTGAACTGCTGTTTCCTTGCTAGACTGTTGAGCATTACCTTGGTTTTCTGCATGTTAATTTGTAGACCCATCGTTCTGCTCTGCCTGTCTAACTCATTGATCATGACTTGCAGTTCATCTCCTGAGTGACTCAGCAAGACAATGTCATAATAGAATCGCAGATTATTTAGGTATTCTGCATTAACTCTTATTCCCAACTGTTCCCAATTTAGGCCTCGGAATACCTCCTATAAACAGGCAGTGAATAGCATTGGCGAGATCGTGTCTCCTTGCCTGACGCCCCTCCTTATCGGAATTTTATTGCTGACTTTATGGAGGACTACAGTAGCTGTGCAGTTGCTATATATATATCTTTCAGTATTTTGACATAAGGCTCTTCTACACCCTGATTACACAATGCCTGTATGACTGCTGAGTTTTCCACCGAGTCGAATGCTTTCCCACGATCAATGGAGGCTATATATAGAGGTTGGTTATATTCTGCGGTTTCTCTATCACCTGATTGATAGTGTGAATATGATGTATTGTAAAATATCCTTTACGAAAGCCAGCCTGATCACTTGGTTTATTAAAGTCTAAGGATGCCCTGACTCTATTAGCGATTACCTTAGTAAATATCTTGTAGGCAACGGATAGTAAGTTGATCGGTGTTTTATTTTTTGAGTCCTTGACGTCTCCTTTCTTGTGAATAATGTTAGCGTTCTTCGAAGTTTCTGGTACGCTCGAGGTCATAAGGCATTGCGTATATAGGGTGGCTAGTTTTTCTCTAACACAATCTCCCATCCGTCCTTTAACAGATCTGCTGTTACCTGATCCTCACCAACTGCTTTTTCCTTTTGCATTGCTCCTAAAGCTTTGTTTACTTCCGCTTTCGTTACTGGCGGGATGACGCATTGCTGTGCACTACTGTCTTTCTCATTAACGCTCTGATTACATTGGCTAGTGTACAGATTTGTATACAACTCTCCGGCTACGGTAACTCTCTTATCCATATTGCTAATGACATTGCCCTCCTTGTCTCTTAACGCATACATACATTACTTCATACAATACAAATTACATACATTACTCCGTACAAATGATTTCTATACTGCCGATTGACTTCCTATAGACTCTATTAGTTTCCCATAGATAATTAATTTTGTCTATTCAAAGCCTTTGTCTATTTTGTCTATTCAAATAACGGCTCGCGACTCCTCGTGGGTCCAAGTGCGGCTTGTGACCCTCTGGCATCTGCATCCTCCTCCACTACCATTTCTGCTTCTCAAGTGAGCTTCCATAGAAGAGGTGCTCGCTACACGAATGGGACATCCCAATGCAGAGGCACAGTCAGCAGTCGGTGCATGAATGGAACTCACTATTACCGCCGCCTTTGTTGCAAGAAATAAAAATAAACTGCCACGCTCCCCTTTACATTGCGGCTCTTAACTACAGAGATAATTTTTAGTGCGAAAACACTACTCCAGACATCCCGAGCAAGAATCTTGCCATCGTGTCTTATTTTATGCTCCTGCCTAACCCGAGCTTACCCTTGTTGCTCTGGTAAGTTCGGAGGAGCGTCGCGCAAGCTGCAGCCGATTGTCGTGGCAATTGGGTCCCGTTACCTTGTGGCGTCACCACAGCCTTTCCTGGCAGGTGGCAGTTAAATTAATGTTTGGTCGCGAGAGGTTGCTCGGGAAGAGCAGCGTAGGTCGCACAATCTCTAACGGTAGCTATGCTAGAACAGCCACCTTCCACCGCAGTGGGGTATCGCTTAACCGCTGCGTCACTGCGCTGGAAGAGGTATGGGGAGTCGTCGGGATCTGTGAATGTTAGAGAGCGAGATAGGAAAGTGGTAGAGGAAAGACAGGGAGGTTAACCAGAAGAATGTTCCGGTTGTCTACCCTGCGCTGGGGGAGAGGGATGAGGGAAGTGTAAAATAATAAGTAGAGCATTGTGGTCTGTGTCCAGCACGAGAAACAATGACAAACGCACTCAAAGTCACAGGTCGCCGCGGCTGTAGCCTGAACATCTTGAGGGGTGCCGAACGCTTCGACCTGAGTAGAACAGACCTTCAGTCCTCCATCGCTAATACGAGGCAAACAGGCAGCGCAGACGTTCCAGTGTGCAGAAAGGCTGCTTGCCGTTGCGGCTGATAATGTTGATTGCAACGTAAGCACCGGACTTCTAGGAATGATGAAACCGGAGGATGCGTTGTGCCAGCTGTTAGACAGCTGCAAGCACTGGATTCAACAAATCAAGCATCTGCAGTGCATTCTGTGCAGCTGGCATGTGCAAGCTGGAAAGTAGCACACGCATGAATGTTAGAGAATGACCAGTACTGCACATATGGGCATTAACTCACTAAAGCTAGCACGTCATACTGTTAAGGCGGAGCTTAAGTGTCTCGTTGAAATGAACAAGGACTCTAACAAGAAAGGGATACCACATTGCCGCACTACCAACCAGAAAATTACCCGGAAAAGTGGCATATTCAAACATTTTACCTTAGGTCTACGCTTGTTTCCTTTGAAACAGAGGTGTACTTGCAGAGAAGAGGCATTTTCATCGGTTCCTGCGTTGCCCCTGCGTTGTGTAATATATGTTTTATCAACTGTTGACCGTGCTCTAGCTTCTTCCCTTGACAGAGGTCCACTCCTGCGAACTTTTAGATACGTGGAGGACTTCTTGGTGATACTGGAAAGTACTAGCTCTGCATTGAAGCTCCCCAACACAGTGGAAGGAATCATCCGTTTTCAGACAACAAGAAAAAGGGCTGGCTTTTACTCATGAACTACCAGACAACAACAGCTTGCCATTTTTAGATATTAATATCAAGTTTTGAGAAGGGCGAGTATGTTGGATATATTCCCCCTGAGCAAAAAAGGAACTGCTTCCGTACGGATCAGCACACTCAAAGGTAGTTAAAAGGGCTATCGCTTCACTTTGCCTTGAGTGCGCATTGCTTACTGAGTCCTGTGCTCACGTGGCTGAGGCTAGCTTCAACAATCAGATCGAAAGGCTTCAAATGGCTGGCTTCCCGTGTTCTGCCGTTTGCAGCGTAGCAGAGACTCTCCTCCAAACAATGAAAGAGACGAAGAAAAAACCCCATGCTAAGCCGGGGTCAAGGCGACCACAAGTGGTCCCCTGTATGCACCGAGTGGCGCACAGCTTGAAGAAGGTTGCTGGTTGATTCGACGTACAGTGCCTGTAGTTTTCTCCGCGCCCAAAAAGCTGAGCGGATTATGCTCGCGGATCAGCCAGAAGAAGAAAGCCCTGTGCGAAAAGAGGCCCGGCAAGCATTTCGTACCCTGTGCCGTCGCAGCGGTGTACGAGATCCCACTGACGTGTGGAGGGGTCTACATAGGCCAGACGGGTCGCTGCATTAACGACAGGGCACGGGAGCATGAGGAATCGTTAGAAAACGGAGCCGGGTCGAATTTGCCTCCTCATTGTAAAGATTGCAAGTGTGAGCCAATGCTTAGCGGAATAATGATTCTTGGCAGGAGTCGCGATCAGGTGGCACGTGAAATTCTTGAGGCTTTTATGATCAAAAAGAAGGGAGGCACTTGTGATAGCGACTCTTCGGTTTCCCTCCGTAGAAATGAAGTTTCCTTTTTTGATAATTTTTTTGTGACGTCATGTACTGTGCGACTTTTCAGCCCTGCATTTCTAGCGGCCGTTTGTTGTTTGTTTAGCTGGGTTGTTAATTTTTTGTTATTGGTTTTATCTTTTTCTTTTTCGTTGTTTTTCAGTTTCTGACTGCTTTTGCTTCATATGTTTGACCCTGCTTTTTCTAGGAGATGGCCCCATTCTTTTAGTTTCTAATTCCTTTTATCAGAATCTGTTAGTTAATCTGCAGGGGTTAAAATTTTCTTGTCTGTTTTCTTGATGTTGCTGCTTTTTATTCCACGTGCTGGCTTCGGGGCGATAATGCGATGAGTCTCATGCTTGAGCTGGATGTTTAAATATGCCACTATTCCGTGTGATAAACAGTAAACAGTCGGTGGTGTGTGCTTGTGGTGTCCCTTTCTTGTTAGTGTCCTTGTTGCGCCGCCGTTCATTTCATCGTGCGCCAACTCGCCCCTCAGGCCACTATTCGTAAGTGTGCCCTCAATTTCAAGTATGGACGTATGTTTTCGCAGATCTACTCGGTTTAACTACGTTAGACCCCTATGGCTTTTCGCACATGCCTGTCTGGCCATCACTGCTATAGACGGTCTATAGAAAAACGACTCCTCAAAATTGTATGACCACAGGTTTATAGGTTGTTTAAGACTGTCTATAGGATTTTTATTGCCTATAGACTAGGCTGTAGCATTGGTCTATAGAAAGTCTGTAGTATTTACAGACAAAAGTCTGTGGACAGTCTACAGGCTGTCTAAACAAATGTTTGCAAGGGTTCAGCGCACGGAGGTGTCATTGCATTCCGTCTCCATTCAAATGATTTAGGTGGGGGCGGGATTTCAGGGTACGGAAAATGATAAAACCACGAAGGACACTCAGCGTGAGAGCAGCGGGGACTGTAAAACCACCTGAAAACCACTAGCTTCATGATAATTTCCACTAAGAGGAGAAAAAAGTGGTAGGGTTTTAACGTAGTTTAACCGAGTAGATGTTCTTCGCCTCTTCTCATTCTTCTCCCCCCCCCCCTCCCCCCCACAAAAGCTGGCGCGACGACGCTCCTCCGAACTGATATGAACTTTCCCGGCAAGACAAGATTCTTTCTCGCGGTTGGTAAGTCGGAGCAGTACTTTCGCACTAAAAAAAAAAACTGCACTCAGGGTGGTTATTCTTCTTTCAGATTGTTTCACCCGAAGAACACAACGCTTTTTATTAGCCCCACCGGGCTAAATTAGCCTATTTCTACCGCGTGCACGCAACGCTTAAATGCACGGGTCGCTCCGCTGTCAGCAGGCCCCTGGGCGCTTTCCAAGCAGACGTGATTCGATTGCCGCCTTGGGAGCTACTTCCATTATGTCGTTTTCAGGAGAAGAAATTGCACAAGCATCAGGCTGCATAATTGCAGTTTGCCGAGAGTGAGGAAAATAATGACTGGGAGAAACTCTGCCGGCGCTCACGGCTGCTCTGTTGCCTCGTTTAAGTGGATTCAGGGAGATCGTTGCCGCAGCCACGCTTTTGCAGGCGAAACCGTCAAATGGCTGGGGCGTGGAGAAACGACCTCCGGGTGGCCTCTTCAGGGATTTCATCGCCGTATCGGAAACTGTGATAGATAGCCGATCTAAATTAGCGCGATTCATAACTGCGGGCGCGTGGTTTGCACGCAATTCATGACACTAATC
The DNA here is from genome assembly GCF_052857255.1 of Amblyomma americanum. Taxonomy (NCBI): domain Eukaryota; kingdom Metazoa; phylum Arthropoda; class Arachnida; order Ixodida; family Ixodidae; genus Amblyomma; species Amblyomma americanum. Next base: position 210,913,480 of record NC_135501.1, on the reverse strand, counting down.
GTCTGAAGGCATCGCAACGGCGCCGCAGTGCTTTTTTTTTTCCTGCAGCATTTTAAGGGCGCCATATTTTTGCAGCACTTCTATTGGATTCGCGTTGTCGAAATCACATGGATAGCAGGAAACGTCCAAGCTCAGTTTTATAACAAAAGGCCCCCGTGTCTTGCCAACATTCTATAGGCGCTCACTTTTTTCAAAGTATTGCGGGAGCGTCAGCTGCCGGACGCTGCTGCGCCTTAAGAGGAGACAGCTTGCAAAGGCGAAAACATTGGTGTATTTATTTATTTAATTATTTATTACATGCTGTGGGCCTCACTTGGAGGCCGTAAAAGGATCGGGCTTACATGAAATTTAAAATGCGCCGAAAAAAAAAGGAGTAGTACAAAGGAGCACGGTTAAGAGCGCATAGTCACATTGCTGTCGTTACGAATTCTCAAAGTATCTTGTCAAGTGCGACACATATGTTTCAGGTGACATCTGGTTCACACTTTCAGAAGTTAGCGAATTCCACTCTCGGGTCACATGTGGAAAAAGATTTGGATGCATCACCTTGTAATCTGTATTCGCTTAGATGTCTTAAATTTCGTTCACAGCTCAAGAAAGCATTTAGTTCTATCAAGTTCCTTGTCGTCATTAAAGAGCAGGAAAACAAACTTAAAGGCGGAGACACATGTCCGGCTAGCACTGCGAATCCGCTCCGGTTCAGTGTCCGGCGACTCCGCCCCGGCAAACCGGCGCACGTCACATGCATCAAACCGGGCATATATGACCGGCACATCGCGCTCGACGCGCCGCTTCGGCGGGCGGCGACAGCCAATGCGAGCGCCATCCTAATGATGGTCAGCAAGGTATCAGCTGCGGAATTAGGGCTAGATGACTGCGCGGGTTGGTTCCGACATTCAGCGCCATGAGTTCGTTCGAACAGTCACGGATTTTGGAGCATGAACGGCTAATATAGTTGCTTCAAAGGAACCCATGTCTTTGGAACCAAAGGCGCACATATTACAAAATGTTGACCGGCGATATGCAAGCTGTATTGAAGTAGCCAAAGAAGTTGGCCTGGAGGGAACCGCAGTTTTGTATTCGCGCGGACCTACTTGCCTACGAACAAAATAGTTTGCCTGTATACGCGTGTTAGCAGCCATTTTTCCAGCACTCTCATTTCTTTGAGCCAGCCGCCTACACAGCTTTGAGAGTAGCTCAGGGCATACAACAGTATCAACTGCACATCTTAAATGGGCCGTTTGCGTGCTCTGCATGACTGATTGAGGCTGGGGCATTGCACATGAGTTATCGCGAGGAAGAACGCACGAGCCTATATATGGCAGGTCGCAGAGCTATTTCTTGGTTTAATTGATGTGCCCTAAACCAGTCATTGGCGGGATTTGGTCCCCGAGCGTTTCCGCTGACGCTTCGGGCTCCTGTACGTACACCACGCTTTTCATTAGAATATGCTCTTTTATAGCACGCCTGCTGCGAGACCAGGCCTACTATTAACTTGCAGGAAGACACGTTGGAATATTTTCGCAGTGGGAAAACGGCCTAAATAGCAAAAGAGTAAAACAGTTTTCACCTCGAACGAACACGAGAATTTTGGCAGCGACGGCAGCTCGAACAACACGTCCGTAACGCCGCTCTTCTGCACATGCAGGTTGATCGGTGCCAGCCGGAAATTCTTGCGGCTGCCTACCCACCTTCGTGCTTTTGCAAGCCTTTTCTGCCGAAGACTGGACAGTGATTTTGTTTGCCAGCCACCGTTCTCAACGTTCCGAACCATTCGGCGGCGCGTCTGCGACCGCTCCTGGCAACCATTTCGCCACCAGCAGAGACATCTGTGTTCCGGACTGCTACAGGGGGGCGTGTTTCGTCACGCATTTTGGCAGCGACGGCAGCTCGAGCAACACGTCCGTAACGCCGCTCTTCTGCACATGCAGGTTGGTGACCGTCACTTATCTTTACTACGCGGTTATCACGCGCTTTTGCTGCCGTTGCTGCCAACTTGCTACAGTGTTCAGTGCTTTAACTGCGAGCCATGCCTCGGTGCTGTACTTGTCGCTTGGCGCTTCGTGATGACGAGCCTTCAATAGTTTGCTGTGACTGCAAATTTCATTTTCATGCTGTTGAGTGTTCTGGTATGACTGAAGAAGTGTTCAACTCTAAAAAAAGCAAAAAGTCCTGGAAATGTGCAATGTGCAGGCCAAGTGGCGCTCGGGACGACGGTCCCGTGGCTTTTGGAAAGGAGGACGCTGAACTAAAGTCCCTCGTATTAGAGATCAACCGGAAATTGTCATCCCTTCTCCCACTAACAAAGTAGATGGCATTGAACAATCGATCCAGATGTTATCGAACCAGTTTGATGCAGTGCAAGAAAAGTTAAAGCAACAGGGAAAGGAAATAAAAGACATTAAGGCACGAATTGACCGAATTGAGAGAGAGGAAGACATTGGGGGCCTGGCGCGACTGCAAATGGATGTTGACGAGCTTGAGTGGCGGAGTAGGCGGTTAAACATTGAAATACATGGTCTAGCGGAATCTCAAGATGAAGACCTCCTTGCTAAAGTCAATGAACTTGCGGACGAGTTGAACATGCATCAACTCGTAAAGGAGGACGTTCTGGGTGTTCATAGGCTGCCCGCGAAGCCCGGGTACGCAAAAGCCGTGGTCGTGAGGTTTGCGCGCCAGGACCTAAGAGATGCATGGTTGTAAAAAAGAAAAGCTCTGAGGGATTCCGAAGGAAAGAGGTATATCACAGAAAACATGACAAAGCGTTCAAAAGCGCTCCTGGTAGCTGTCAAGGCATGGGCTAAATCGCATGACTATGACTTTGCCTGGCACTCAAACGGAATGGTCCTGGTGCGCAGAAGGCCTGGGGACTCCGCCGTAGTCATCAAATGTGAAAGTGATCTATCAAACCTGGTCACCTGAGTCTTGTGTCTGTGCTGTGTTGCCTTTGTTCTGTCTAAATTCCAAGTTCAATGGCGCATTTGGGATACATATCTTTGGATGAGCTAACCAAAGAATATGGAAATAGAGACACTCTCCTGCGTTGTTTCCATTTAAACGTTCAGTCTCTACAAAACAAAACCGCTGAACTTGAGTGCTTATATAATAGAATACAGAATTGCTTCAATGTACTTATGTTTACCGAGACCTGGCAAGCTCAAGAAACGGATGCGTTTTACCTTCCTACCATAAAAACATTTTATGTTCATAGAACCAAGCGCCGTGGTGGGGGCGTATCTCTTCTTGTAGAAAACTCCTTACAAGCCCGTTCATTGGCAGACTTCTCTGCTGTTACAGATAGTTATGAAATTGTGTGTGTGCAGGCAAAAGATATCGTTATTGCAGCATGCTACCGTCCTCCAGATGGCAATGTGTGTGATTTTTTTGAGTTCCTAGACAATATGTTAACATTTGTAAATGAAAATCATTATAATGTCATTATTGGCGGTGACTTTAATATTGACATGTCATGTAATACCTCCAGAAAAGTTGAATTTGAAAATCTGCTTAGTAGCAATGCCTGCTCTAACCTTATAAATATGGCTACTCGGTTGACACCTACTTCAGAAACTACTATAGATTTGTTCCTAGCTAATTATGATATAGGGTCCATCACTACAGCTATTCTTCCCTGTTCCATTAGTGACCATATGGCAATATGTTGTAAGGTTGACACTAATCCGTTTAATACAACAGAGAGCCCTGCGATGTTTTCTCAGTTGATTTCACAGAAAACACTAGACTCTTTCCGTACAGAGTTAGAAACTACAAGCTGGGACTACATCCGGAACATTGCTGATGCAAATGCTGCATATGAAGCGTTTATGGGTCGTTTCGTATGTATCTATAAAAAGCATTTCATTCGTAAGGAACGTGTAAAAAACAAAAATTATAAAAAAACCTTGGATGACCCGTGAACTTCATAAAAACATCCATAAAAAAGATCGACTTTTCAAAAAATTTATGAATTCCCGTAATGAGGCGGACCTTCTAGCTTTTAAACGTTTCCGTAATGTTTTAAATAAAGAACTGAAAAAGTGCAGGGACGCCTACTACTTTCGTTACTTTTCTATGTGCTCAGGTCGAATGAGTGAATTATGGAGTAAAATGAATGCTCTTATGGGACGTGGGCAGGAAAAAGATTCCGTAGTAGAGATTATACATGACGGAAAAACGCTGAGAGGGGACGCAATGGTTAATGCTATTAACGAGTTCTTTGTTACCAGGAATGTGACTGCACGCCCTTCAGGAAACAACACAATGCAAAGTACAGCTAACACCAATACTTTTTTCTTAGAACCAACCGACATTCAAGAAGTTTGCTCTGTGTTTGCAAATTTGAAAAATTCGCGTAGCTGCGACGCTGACGATGTGCAAATTAGTCCAGTGAAATATGTCCTTGACGTTATAAGTCCCATACTAACCTACATATATAATCTTTGCCTTTCAACTGCAGTTTATCCAACAAAAATGCAAGTGGCTCGAGTGATTCCGCTATACAAAAAAAAAAAGGGTGATAACCGAGATGTTTCGAACTACCGCCTCATATCAATATTGCCTGTGTTTTCTAAAGGTCTGGAAAAAATCCTATTCAAACAACTTTCACGTTTCTGCCACAAATATGATATAATCACAAAATCGCAGTATGGCTTCCAAAAACATCGGTCCACAGAACTGGCACTTCTTGATCAAAAAGAATACATTTTGCAAAACTTCGAGGATAAAAACTACGTTCTGGGGATTTTTGTTGACTTTACGCAGGCTTTTGACAACATTATTCACTCTATTCTTTTTGATAAATTACATCACTACGGTATCAGAGGACATGCACTTAATATGTTAATTAGTTATCTCTCTCACAGAAAACAATTTGTTCAAGTAAGCCATTTAATATCTAATCAGAAAGCAATAGTCGCAGGCGTACCTCAAGGAAGTATTCTTGGTCCCTTACTCTTTAATTTATACATTAATGATATAGTATGTATATCATCTGACCTGAAGTTTGTTATATATGCAGACGACACTAGTATATTTGTGCCTTCATCCTCTTGTGCTGACGCGTTCGTTAAAGGAAACATAGCCTTAAAAAAGTTGGAAGCTTGGACAGACAGTAATCAACTGAATATTAATACAAAAAAAACAAAAGCAGTAATTTTTCACCCTAAGGGTAAGCAGCTATCTACCGATTACGATCTTCTGTTTAGAGGTACAAGGATTGAAGTCGTCGAAATAATAAAGGTATTGGGCGTTTTCTTTTCCAAGACGTTGCAATGGGATGACCACGTAAACCATATTTTGCAGAAATTATGTTCCATAACAGGTATACTCAGTCGAAATCGTTATGTCTTTCCAATGTCTGCAAAACTAGCCATTTATTATGCCTTATTTTCTTCTTACATGAACTATTCTCATTTAGACTGGGGCACAACGACCGACAAAAACCTTAGTAGTCTTTTAAGGATGCAAAAAAAGGTTTTACGGATCATTAATAATTTGCCTAAGTTTTACTCAAGTAAATTTATCTTCAGAAATCTTAAGGTCATTCCAATAACTAAAATGTATCATTATAAACTCCTACGCGAATATAAACTCAGCGTCAAGGAAAATCAAAGGCTGTTTTTGGACATATCGAACTTAGAATTAATAGGCAACGCGGCCTACAATACGAGGACAACAGACCGTTGGAAAGTGCCAAAATGCCGTACGAACTATGGGTCTCAGAGTCTTAGGAATAACCTGCCTCGATTACTAAATGAACACATTAAAGCGGGAACAGATATTTTAGGACTAAATTTCAGGAACATGAAGGCGTTGTTTTATTAATTTGCATGTCCCTAATACACACCACACATTTCATAAACAAAACACCTTGTACAGATAATTAGCCACTGTTTCATTATGACTGCATGTCTTTATTTCCCGACCGTTCCATGAGCTTGTCGCCATACCTTTCATAAAAATGCCAAGTTATAATTTTGTTTGTCTCTGTATATTTCTGTATATTTTTTTCTGTACATTTGTTTCTGGATTGTGTTGCTTCGTTGCCGTCAATGCCAGGGGGGACCAAAATTTTTTTTCAAGCCGTATAGGAACGGCTTTTCTTCTTGGCCCCTTTCACAATGTGTACGTCATGTTGTGAAGAACAAATAAAAATGAATGAATGAATGAATATGTTTTATTTCGATATGTTTCATTACGATGACGCTGGTAGTCTTTCAGATAGGCCCGGAGGGTAATTTAGACGCAAGTAATCATATGAAAAGCACATGCACCATACAAGAAGCTGATATAATGTGCATGCGAAATTGACAGAGCAGCACACGGTGACATCACAGATCAGTAGCACAATCATTGTCTAATGCATTATATAGGCGTTAATTGCTAATGACCTGCATATGCGTCTAACATTTATAATACAGCAGTACATTATGGACATAGTATCGAGCCCCACTAAAGCAAGTCTTCACTTAAAAAATAAATGTGAAGTGACCACATACCACTTCAAATCAATCACATTGCTGGTAGCCACTCTGATGTGCTAAGAGGACCAATTAGCCACAAGCAACCACATGAAAAAATAAATGCAGTAGACTGAAAGTTTATACAGTGTGCATTACATAGAAAATAACAGTTAAACATCACAGATAAAACATCATCATTTCTAATGCGTTATGTATGCATGCCACACATGGTAGGTAACTGAAACAAAAACTTTATGAAGTGCATGTGCCTCTACGTTACACGGCTTAAAGGGGCAAATGCATAGCCTTTGCGGGAAATATACAGCCCGAGGGGTTTGCTTCTGAGCCCTGCACATCGGCTCGTTTAGCATCCTTGGTGACCCTAAATCACTCAAAGGCGGGAGGAAATCACGTCCTTAACCTTCTAAATCTTAGGACTCCCAAGTGAATTACAAAGCCTCGCATCTGCTTTAAAATCAAACTATTGGGCTGTATATTTCTTACTTTATCTGGCTATATTTAGGACAGGTGCTTTTGGAAACGGTTTTGGAAAGGCCTACTCCCAGCCCCAAACAAGCTGTTCACCTCGCATATCCACACTCAAAAATTTTCATCCCGACCAGTCTAATTCATCCCCATATCCGTTACTACCTTCGCCTAATGCCATTTCATCAGCCTTGTCAAGCAGCCCTCAATAGCCTTGTGGGAGCAAGAAAACCAGGTAAAAAAAAAATTACACATTTAATGCTGAAATTGAGTCAATCTACAAAGAATTGAACGCAAAACTGGACTCATCTGAATATTTTTTCTTGTCTTTAGCAAAAGACATCAATAACATTCCGAAGGCACTTCAAGGATACTGCAAGATCCATATTAACGACATAATTATGAAATTCTCTGAAGTGCCCACCACTGTACTGCAATTCAGGCATCCAGATGGCCACTAATTACATGACACTGGTAATTAGTGACAATAAGGCTGTCTCAGTTGCACTGCTCATGTAATGTGGGCAGTGAAATTGAGCTATTCAAGTGCAATAAAATATGCCACAAACAATTAGTCTTTATTTAGAGGTAGATGCTGCTGTTGCCTAGCCTCAGATATCCATGCAGAATAAAAGCTGCCTTGCTGCTACTGCACTTGTGGAAATGAGCGATGGTGGCAATAACCGTGTATTGATTTTTAGAGCGAGAGCTCTACTACTCGGGGTACCACTTCCAATTTCGTTGCAGATGAGACATTGACCTTCAATGCCTCACAAGGTCAAACCGAGCACAACTGCGTGATATGTCCCAAGCTGTCGTTTTTCTGTATGTATATATTTTTGCGTTCCTTCTTAATAAAACTTAGTTGCCAGACAGCGCTTGTTTTGTCCCCTTTCTGTGTCCTTCGTCCCTTCGCGCTGAATTTACCGCCAAAAAAATAAAATTAATCTCTTGGAAGGCCTATTTGGGCCCTTGTTGTCGATTAAAGAAGTACTGAAAGAAATCGTCTGGCACAGAAAGACTATCATCTTCGCAGCCCAATATACGAAACACTGCCACGGGGGCTCGATACACCATCGCCGGGTACCATAATTTCGCACGAAAATTCGCACAAGTAAAGCAGGCGCTGACATTGAGTGGCGGCACAACCCAATCTTCAGGGGGTATTGACGTTCGAAAATCATAAGTCGAGGCCAATAACTTCCGTACACTCACCGTACACTCCCAGCGGAAGGCATGACGAAGGGCGTACATACTTCAGAGAAATCGCTGTCGGCGCACATCAGGTGCTGTCGGTGCATTTGGAATGTTCCGGCAACGAGAAGACGAGAATAGAGACATTTTTCTTCAAATATCAGGGGTCCTGGTCCTGTGCGACCGCTCCATGCGCAACATAGTCCTTATGTTCGTCTGGACTTTCGAGCCGTCGTTCTGAAATGATAGCTAATAATGTTTCGTGCAGACCTGGGTGATTTTGTCTCAGGTGAGAGCCGTATTAATTAACACCCTCCTCTTCAGCCTTTACGCCGAGGGTACAGTTCCTGGCGGAGTTAGTTAACCTCGAATCCACCCTGGGGCACTAGATCATCGATCGGCACCTTCCTTCAACGGCTTAAAATACTGCACGCAATTACGTCTTCGTTCCTGTTCATTTCAGGACACATAAATATGTATTGATGGCACTAGAGCCTTGCCGCACCCAGAATATACGGGGCTTGGCCTCTTGATGTTAAATGAATTACAGGGCTGGCGCCGCAAGTGCGAGGAGAGAAGCGGGCAAGGCAAGAGTGCTACGCTGCGAAGAGCTGCGGAAGATGTCACCGCTCCTTCTCGCTCCCGGCAGACTCGCTTGGCCCAAACGGCAAAGGGACAACGCGAAAACAGGGGAAAAAATAGCTTCAGCATCTCCAAGAGTCCGGCAACGCCTCCTCATTAGTGACACACCTTACTAACCTCAGCCTGTGCCTCATCGCCACCTGTGAACTTTGTCATGCGTTGAACACAGGCCGTTTTGGGGCTGTGCTACGAGCGAAGTACCCATCGATGGTCAGCGCCACAGAGGGTGACACAGGGCGCTGGCCAATGCTCAAAGTTCCTTTTGCCTTTTATGCTTTTTAATGTTATTCTGTCATAATTTGTCTGCCGTGCAAAAAAGCGACTGCCGCTTGCATGCTGCGATGAAACGAAAAGCCCGAACAAACGCTAAACATTTTTCAACCAGCAACCATCCCGACGTGTGAGGTATAGAGAAGTGCGGCGTATTTAACACGGTAAATCATATTTTCCATGCTATACCCGCGCTCTTGAGAGGACCTGGGCATGCGGTAGCATTATGCGAGGGAGAAGCCAAAAGACAAACATCCTAGCACGAGATGAGAGGGGGCGGATATGATAACGTGTGGTTGTGCAGTCCCCCGCTTGCTCCTGCCCTGCTCCTCCCCCCTCTTGCCCCGCAGCGTCCGTTCCACTGCAATCAGCAGCCCTGCTCAAGATGCAGAAGAGGTTTCGGCAGAAAGCGGGAAGGCAGGAGGGGAGTAATCTGTCGGAAATTCTGCGGGAACACGGTCGGCGAGCCTCTTTCTGTCGACACGCGGAGGCGGTGTGAGCACAGCATTTCTATATTTATTTCTTTCGTGGAGTCCCCCTAATAAATGTCGACACGCGCACCGTCAGCAAAGACCGCAGCCACCTAGCATTATCTTTGCTCAGGTCTCTTCGGAAGAGGGGGTGAGACTGGCTTCTGCTCGGTGCATAATTGCCGCTTCCTCCTCTTCTTCACGCTGCTGCCTTTTCTTCCTACCTGACGCGTGGTCCCTAAGTGGGCGCATCAGACACTGTGCAGTGCGCTCCTAACCTCCTGGACGTTGTGTCGGCGACAGCAGTGCAAGATAAAATGTTGGCAAAGCTACGAGGACCATTTCAGATCAATGTTCTACTTAAAAAGCCACCCGCCAGGAAACAAACGCTCGAACCAGCTCAGTGACACAGCGCAGCTGCGGGAGGCTCTTTCTGTTCTGTCAAACGCAGCTGCGGTGGTTCCAATTCAAGCCGTCATGGCCGAGCCACTAACTAGGTCGGGCTACATCTCCGATATTTCTGCTAAAGTATTTAATGGTCAGCTAATGTATTTAAGTATTTGTACATAAAGAGCGTTGTCTCACAGTGTCGGAAGACGACCTGAAAGCTAACCAGCAAGTATGCAGGAAGCCAGGGCGGAGAAATTGAGTGTATCATACGCCGCGAAAAAAATCGCAGGCTAAGAACTGCATTCATTCAATGCAATAAAAAAAAACCTGTGGACCTGTATAGAAAATGGAAGAGGCCAATCAGAAAGCAATCGGTCTATGAATAACCAAGAAGCAACTCCCAAATGTTTCAAGCGAGATCAGGGTGTGTCGCAACGTGAAGCCACAAAATGAAATTTAAACGAGATGATGATGGCCCGTATGCAGTGTGTGGAAAAGCTGTAGAGAAAATTGAGCATATTTTACAAGAATGGGGCAATAAACATAATCAAATCGACATAGGCAACAGTCACTATCCCAGAGGTTCATAGGTAACGAAGATAATGCGACAGACTCTGCGGTAGAATTTAGTGAAAAACTGCATCATTAATGAATGAAAAGAAAGCCAGAGACATTAAGGAAAAAGGATTTAAAAATGATATGGCGTAAAAATCACTAGTTAATATTTAAAAAAAAATGAAAAGATTTCAATGTAGTGCCCGCCCGCCTGACTGTTTGCTTGCTTGCTTGCTTGCTTGCTTGCTCGCTCGCTCCATCCGTCCGTCCGTCCGTCCGTCCGTCCGTCCGTCCGTCCGTCCGTCCGTCCGTCCGTCCGTCCGTCCGTCCGTCCGTCCGTCCATCCGTCCATCCGTCCGTCCGTCCGTCCGTCCGTCCGTCCGTCCGTCCATCCATCCATCCATCCATCCATCCATCCATCCATCCATCCATCCATCCATCCATCCATCCATCCATCCATCCATCCATCCATCCATCCATCCATCCATCCATCCATCCATCCATCCATCCATCCATCCATCCGCGGCGCCCTCAAAAAAATGGTCCATAGCTATGTAGTCGGCGATGGTAGCGAATGCCCCTTTTGTGGTTTTTACGTTTATTTCTTTCTTCCATGCCATCTCCCCATCTTAATTGCTATTGATTACGCCTTTGACGACTATAGCTCTAGCGAACTTGATGGCAGAATTTTCATTTCTCCAGTAGGGCACAACATGTGGCTGTGATAAGCGATGGCCGGTGGACGGGACTTTGCATTCTCTCTCCCCTGTACAGAGTGCTTTCACCCAGTGGATCCAAATTATGGCTGAGCAATTGCTGTCCGGACTGACAATCTCTTCTCGCCAGTGCTGGGGAATATCTCAATGAAATGAGTGAGGAAGACCGCCGGAAACGGTGGCTGATGTGTTGAGGCGGAATTTTGTCGTCACGCCTGTTCTTCGTAATTCTTAGCTGGACTCGTTGGAAAAAAAAAAAATGTTTAAATTATAGGCTTCGACAGCATGGTGCCTGTTCGGCCATTAAGGCCACCTGTGCATCTATTGGGCATGGTATAGCATAGCTTACCATAGAAAAAACAACCATGCCGCCGGTTTGATGATCCGAACCCACGACCTCAGGATTTCGCGTGCATTGCTCCACCAACTGAGCAAGGCGACGGCTGTCGGCTGTCCAAGCTGCTGCTCTCGTGGGTATTTATGTTTTGCGTGTAAGTATATATATATATACACCGGGTGTTTCACCGAACACTTTCATAAATTTTCAAAAATAGGCTTTTCGGGGTAAAAGCATGGTTTTTGCGGCATGGTATTACCAGTGCTGGCGGACACGAGAAAACCGGTGAATAGACTTATGTAGTAAATTCAGTACCAATTTTTTAATAATTAAGTTTGTAACTAGTATAGTTAGGTACCTAGTTGCAATTAGAGATTTTTAGCAGGTCGTTAGTAAGAGCCATATCAGTTTTTAGAGTTTCGAGAACGCGATTACCCTCGCTGCTGTGCCTCGACAAAATGTGGCTACATCGTGCGAAAATACATGCGCTTGCGAAAGCATGCAGGCAAAGCAACCCCTCACGTGCGCGTAACTAGTCGAAAAAGCCCAAGTTTGTAGAGCCACAGCGCGAAGGGTGATCGCGTTTTCGGAATTCTAAAAACTGATATGGCTATTACAAATGACCGGCTAAAAGTCTCTAATAGCAACTAAGCGCCTAACTCTACTGATTAAAAAGTTAATTATTAAAAATTTGATAACCAGCTTGACACTTAAGACGATTCACCGGTTTTCTGGTGTCCGCCAACACTGGTAATACTATGCCGAAAAAACCATATTATTACCCCAACAAGCCTATTTTTGAAAATTTTTGAAATTGTTCGCTGAATATATATATATATATATATATATATATATATATATATATATATATATATATATATATATATATATATATATATATATATATATATATATATATATATATATATATATATATATATGAAAGATATGGCAATAGCGCTTTACTAGTTCTGAGTGAGTAGGTCTTGCACGTCGTCAGTTCTGTGATTATGCTGCACTCGGGGGGGTTATCTGAACACATCGCCTATGCCGGCAAAATAGCCAGTTCTGTTCCCCGCGGGGAAAAGAAAAAGTATGAGCAGACGCTCTAAACTCTCCTTTATTTTGTTGTCACGAATGACGTTGGCGGATCTCTGTAACTAGGTCACTGTGCATGCTTCGCAGGCAGTCGCCGGTCTGTCTTTTGCCTAACTACTTTTAACGACTTCCATTCATGTATGTCAATTCGGTCTCGACATGTACGAGGATGCCGGGCCCCGTAGAACCGGGGTGCATTCATCTTTCGCACCGCAGGTCATCACGAACACGTCCGCCGCGACATCGAGGCGCCGGAAGCCTTTGCCGTTGCGTTCACAACGTTCTGGCCATCGTCGATGACATTCTTGCCCTCGTTCTGTGCAAATGTCCGGCGCTGGTAATCTGAGTTGAACAGACTCCGGAGCTACGACGGCCTAAAACCGGACGCGCGCGTCTCGTGCTAATCTAGCGCTCTCAATCTTGAGGCCTAAAAGAGATTCCCTCTCGTTGGGAGAGATCAATCATCACAACGGCCACCTTCGGCGTTGCCTGCATGAGCGTCCTGGTATTAAAAAAGAGCAAGAGCACAGAATGAACAGAAAAGGCAAAGCGTACAGACGTCATCGGTCTTAAAGAAGCAGCGATCAGAACTAACTGGAGGGACTACGTTTTGGCTCTCGCCTGCAGCTGTCATCGCCGTCACCACATTCGGCGTTGTCCGCACGTGCGCCCGTACGGGAGGGCCCAGAAAGGAGAACACCGAGAATGAGGAATGTAAAAACGAAGCGTAGCATAGATAAAGAGGCGAGCCCAATTTCGTCCTTGAAGCGACTGCAGCGAGGAGCAGCAATTTGGAGCGCCGACGGTCGCTGTGATCCCGACAGCTTCCTTCGCCGTTCCGACTGCTTCTCGGAGAGACAGACGATGCTTGAGGTCACGCAGCAATGGCGGCGTACACATCTTTTGGCAGCCGAGTAGGACGAACGGTTGTGTGCTTTGATAGGGGGAGAATCATACCTCGTTAGGAAGACTGTTCGCGAGTGAGCTTGCACGTTTTGGAGAGGGCTGGCATAATCGATACACCGATCGCTATCGCCGCCCCGCATGCTGCAGTGACTCGAGTTATTGCGATGGACGTCCCTGCTGCACCAGTGGCAAGGGTGAAGAAAAGTGAGAAGGTTCACACCGAAGGGGATTTTGCACCGCTCGAGCAGGCTGGCGCCTTTCACCCTTGGCCGCTTACAGATCGTGCGCTGGGCGCATCAATTCCCTCTAGATGCCGGTTGCACTCGCCTGGGTCGTTTGAGCCGTCGGCGTTTAGTTCCGAATGATTTGCTAATGACGAAAAGACCTCCGTGCTGGCGCCTCGCTACCTTGCGTGCCGACAGGCTTTGGCAGGAATTATCTATGGTGTGTCGAAGGCGGGGCTGTTTAATCCCACAATACATGGAACACGTAACCGAAGAACAGTCGACTGTCAGCCAGTTTTTTAAAAAAAATCTTGCGCTCAGCCAGTGATCTGTCGGCAAAGATTCGCTTTCCCGCAAAGCAGCGGTCACCGGACAGCGGTGAATGCAAGCCAGTTGCATCGTAGAAACGTCTCTCTCCCTGTGGTCCTAATGCCTCCACTTGTTAAGTCTATGGGCACTGGATGCGCAAGGAAACTTGACTGCCGAATTAATCAGCGTTTAAGTAACCCAGAGGATGAAAATATGGGAGAAGAGTAAGAGAGTTGAGCATTTCGTTGGTAATGGCTCATACGCTGCAAAACGGATATAGAAAGGCTGCCATATTTACCAGGAAAGAACTGCTTACTGCATAGCTTAAATTATCACATTAAACATCGAAGAACGATATACCTTCATACACACTTAGCAGTACAAGAACGCACACTATTAAAAATAAAGTTCAGTTCCAGAACATGACAATTCAGGAGTAAGGCTTAGCTAGATGTTTCATGCATGAAGGTATCATATGAAAACGGCGCAAAGAACAAAAGTAAAAAAGTAAAACAAACAGGACAAAGACTAGAGAGGAGTGAGCCTGCTTAAATTTCAGATTTTTTTTTCGCCGAGGAGATTTTGCTAGCAGCTGACCTCTTAGTTTGCTTGGGTGTTTATATCAGAACGCAAGTTTCGATATTTATTGGCGAATCATTATTTCGGCAAATGTACTACTGACTTTTTTCCGTGATATAATATGGCAATCTTGTGTGGCCAAAAGTTGACTTGGGTGTTTTTGTCAGCATGAACAGCTTATTTGCCAGCAAGTAACGTGTAAACGATACTACCTGGAGCTGTGTTTGAAGGATGAATTGCTACCGTCATTAATACAGAAATAAATGAGACTGCCGCGGCAGACAAAAAGTGTGTGAAAATTTACTTTTATACTCTTAGAAATAAATGTCTAATAGGGGGAGAGTGGTTAGTCGCTTTGTGGGCTAACTGCCCTGCCACTGGCGTTTGTGCTATTCGAAAGCAATTGCAAAGGGTCTAACTGTTGATCCCCTTGCAAAGCGTGCAACGGTTAGCCCCCGGGAGAGATGTTTAATGAAAAAATGCAGACGAAGCCTGATTTCCAGCGTAGTTTAGAGCGGAATATTTTCTGAGAGCACTTGACACATGTAATAGTGGCAAAAGAAACAGAAATAAGCACACATGACAGCACCAGGACCCAGACCGAGCGCGGATGTGACCAGGCCACCGCAGCACACAACCTGAGGGAGGAAATCGAAGCCTTTTATGCGAAGCACATACATGGCCTGTGTTCCCTTTCTCGCATTGTCATCGAACGTATTGTTGTTTAGAGAAAAGGATAGCGATTTTGATGTCATATGCTTTTGCAACAAGCTGCGGTAAGCCTTAATATGCACGCACAGCGGCCTAAATCGCGTTTTTGCCCCCCCCCCCCCCCCCCCCCAAAAAAAAAAGAACCGCTGAACTGTATATATTACGACCGGCACTTCATAACCACAACAGTTGTTTTCGTTTCTTTTTTTTGCGGATAAGGTGGTCATATTTCTGGCATTTGGCAGCTGCAAAAACATACACAAGGCCATGGTTCACTTTGTTTTTTTTTTTGCAACTGGTGGACATTGGGGACAGAGAACTGACTGCTTGCCACTCTGCCTTTCGCTAGGTGTGTCGCCGATTCTTACACAGCATCACATAAGGTCGTAAACAAACGGCAACGATATCAAACTACGTGCACTTGCTTAACCCTAACGTTCACGTCTCCCATTCGACACGTATTGAAGCTCGTAGTACTTGTTTATGGCCGGCCGTTTCGGTTGCACGAAGCCTTTTTCTCGCGCTTCGTCACGGGCAGCGGAGGTGCTCTCCCTGGCCTTAGCCGAAACCTTGCGCTTCACAAATCGAGTACTATTGCAGTCAAAGTCTCCTCGCGCGATTTTCGCCTGCTGCCGTGCTACGATTCACCACCCGTTAGTCTCTTTCTCAGAAATTAGTCCGTTGAGTTAGCGCACGGCGCGCATTTGTGGCAAGAAGAGTGTCGTGCGAAAATTTAAGGAGTAACGGGGGGTTTTGAGGACTAAAGTTCTCTTTGCTCCACCCTGAGTCGGGTTTTCTTTTTTTTTTTTTGTCGAGTGTGAGAACTAGTTTGGGACGTTATCGCTGGGTTGAGCGAGACGAGACGGCAAGTATCGCGTGTTCTCCGTGTTAACAGCAGTGATGGAACTGGTGCTGAACAGCCGCTGTAGCCAGAACATGAAACATTTTCGCGACGCCCATGCTCGGTTTCGCGTCAATATCCAATATTCAGTTAAGAAACCTACTTAACTTCTCTAAGTGGGTGATGATAGTGAACAAACAGTGCTTAGGTAGCAGGCAGCGAGGGAGGCAGTGGTTGGTTCCCGGTCTACTGAGGCGTGCAAACTAGCGGAGCAATGCCTCCAATCGGACAACTGCGTTGCTTATCCAAAAATACCACCGTCGCATCACTTCCATGGCTACTGTACTAACCTAGTGTTCTGCTTTGACTGAGTCTAACTAACTCCCAACACTCAACTAGCACTCAACATCTATGCCTTGCATGCCAAGAATACTGACCCTTTTCTGTTAAAACCAAATTTTGAAAAATGAATTCGATGTAGTTTCATCGGCTGTGTTCGGTTTAAGCCGAAAATTCTAACCGCTACTTATGTGTTGGCAGTGCGGTAGCATTAGTCTCTGTGATGGCCTTTACAGGAAATGACGCAACTCGCGCTCTGATGACGTCGCTTTTCTCCAGCCAATGACCACCGACACATTTTCTTTGCGCATGAGGCTTTTAAATGCATTCCTTTAAATAGCAAATGAATGATGGAAAGAGGGAGAGATGGAGAGAGCGAAGGAAAGAAAGAAGCAAACAAAGGAAAATAAAGGAGAACGAACTGAATTAAGTGACCCGAGAGGCGCAAGACTGCAGCGTCTGTCGTGACTTGCGCATTACCCGGTTATGTGTCGCGCGACGCGGCCAGGTTGATCACGCGAGCGTTTCGCCGCATTCGCTCCTGCGTTCCGCCACCGGCTGTACTGCAGCTATTCTTGCTCTGCGGTACTAAGAGTCCGTTCCGGCGCCGGCAAGTCGTGACGGCGCGTTTCGCTGCTGCTGCTCTCGTGCGGAGTCTAGTGACAGCTGAGAGCGGAAGATCGTGCCTGGCTGACGAGTGGGCGACCTATTCGCCCCTTGTTGGCGACTAACCTTCGCTGTTTATGTCACTTTCGAGAGTTGTCTTCGATTGGGGTGCACTTCATAAGTCTCAATATCCGGGAGCGGCTTTCAAGATGGCCGTGCCGCCTGCATGCCGGCGACTGTGTCCTGTGGGAGAGGCGAAGGCATTACTACCAAAAAATGGCATTTTTCTGGGCCAGTTGGTATGAATCCATGATTTGGGCCAGCATGAACTTTGGGACACAAACGAAGAGAGACACATGGAACACGGAACACACTGCTGACTAACAACTTTAATGAAAAGGCGCGGAACACGCGGAAATATATACAGTGGTAAAGGTGGAGAGAAGGATGGAGAGAAGGCAAAGGGCATGGCGAAAGAAGGCTGCACCAAAAGCAAATGTAACAAATCCTTTGAACAAAAGAAGAAACAGCCGTTACCGGGAAAGCGAAATCACTGAGCCCGCCACAATCTTAGGCCGCGTTGCAAAACTGTGCGCACGTGATGAGAACCAAAGCATGATCGAGAATCAGTTCTCAGAGTAGTCACAGGATAAGATCTAGGCCACAACAAAGACAGTGAAAGAGCAAAAGCCGCGTCATAAAAACAAAACACGAAACAACTGAAAGAATATATGAATGAAAAACCCGCAAGAATTCACGCCAAACAAAGCTAGAAGCCATGTCCATTCTTCATGTTAAACTTCTAGCTTTGTTTGGCGTGAATTCTTGCGGGTTTTTCATTCATATATTCTTTCAGTTGTTTCGTGTTTTGTTTTTATGACGCGGCTTTTGCTCTTTCACTGTCTTTGTTGTGGCCTAGATCTTATCCTGTGACTACTCTGAGAACTGATTCTCGATCATGCTTTGGTTCTCATCACGTGCGCACAGTTTTGCAACGCGGCCTAAGATTGTGGCGGGCTCAGTGATTTCGCTTTCCCGGTAACGGCTGTTTCTTTTTTTGTTCAAAGGATTTGTTACATTTGCTTTTGGTGCAGCCTTCTTTCGCCATGCCCTTTGCCTTCTCTCCATCCTTCTCTCCACCTTTACCACTGTATATATTTCCGCGTGTTCCGCGCCTTTTCATTAAAGTTGTTAGTCAGCAGTGTGTTCCGTGTTCCATGTGTCTCTCTTCGTTTGTGTCCCAAAGTTCATGCTGGCCCAAATCATGCATTACTACCGGCTGCAGATTTCGATGAATGACTCGTCTCTGTGCATTCCTTAATGTATGCAGGGTGTTTCACCTAAGATTTCACAGTTTTCAAGAATAGGCTTTTTGGGGCAAAAGAGCGCTTTTTTCGGCATAGCATTAATTGTCAGTGGTGTAGTACACCAGAACACAGCTAAGACGCCTTAACCAGAAAACTGGTTAATATTGAATAGTTAACTTCTTACCTAGTACAGTTAGGCTCCTTATTCATTGCGAGGCGTATAGCCCACCGTAAGTGATATCCATGTAGCTTTTAGAATTTCTAAACTCGGTTACCGTCGGAGCTGTGACCCAACAAATTGTGGCTACATCGCGTCAAAATGCATGCGCTTCCGAGAAACTTGCAGGCAAAGCAAACTGTCCAGTGCACGTAACTCGTCTAAATAGACAAGCTTTGTTGCGGCACAGTGGCAAGGGCAACCACGTCTTCGAAATTCTAGAAACTGATATGGATAATACTTACGGTGGGCGGAACGGCTTTCGATAATTAAGGAGCCAAGAGTAATAGTTAAAAAGTTAACTATTCAATATTAGTTATCCAGCCCGCTAGTTAGCAAGTGTTAGCTGTATTTTGATATACTACACCGCTGACAACACGATGCGGAAACAGCGCTCTTGTAACTAAAAATGCCTATTTTTTCTTAATTCTGCGAATTCTTAGGTCAAACACCCTGTCTGTATCTACATATACATTTATAGCAGGCAAGGGAATGGAAACAGGTCCTCGTTATGACATATATGACGGGAGCCAGCAGTCAACGAAACAAAGAAGCATAAGGGATGTATTTTCTTCCTAATTTATAGTTTCTTTTTTTTTACGAATTGGAGATTAATAAAAGCAGAAGAAAAAACAACCTCATGCCACCGCTGGGATCCGAATCAACGACCTACGAATTTCTCGTCCGGTGCTCTACCAACTGAGCTACCGCCAATCTTCTGCTTTTGAGAGTGTTCAGCAGCGCACTATCGTCCACAGCGGCGGACGTATACGGCGTCCTCTATATTACTACCGCAATTGACACGTATGAACCTGATTGTACGATGAAGGCGGAAGCTGTGCGAGAACCCTCTTATGCTATACCTGTGGCATGAAAACTGTCAGATTCGACGTCCTCGTTGAACTATTCACCAGACAAGGGAGGTGCTCGTTATGACATACATGACGGGAGCCAACGGACACCGATACCAAGGAGCACAGGGGATGCCTTTTTCTTTTAATTTGTAGTCCCTTTTTTATCAATGGAAAATTAATGAAAGCAGAGGGAAAAACAACCATATGCCATCGATGGGATCCGAACCCACGACCTCCGATCTCCACACACTCGCAAATGAGGTCTCTTTGAGACCCAAGAAGGGGTGGGCGCAGTGCGGCCGAATTTCGATGGAGGTGAAATTCTAGAGGCCCGTGTACTGCTAAAGAACTTCAGGTGGTCAAAATTTGCGGAGCCCTTCACTCATAGCCTGATTCGCTTCGGGACCCTCATAAACTAATTCAGCCTTGCACGTCGAGGCGCGACAAAGGGTCCAAGACGGAAGAAGCCACGGTTCCACGGCCAAGGCGCATCCCTGGAAATAACAAGTTTCTAAAGTAAAGAAAGCAAAATATGGACGCACAAAACAATTGTTAGAAATATGTGCACTCTTCATGCCATTTGGTTTGGTTTATGGTTTATGGGGGTTTATCGTCCCACAGCGATTCAGGCTACGAGAGACGCCGTAGTGAAGGGCTCCGGAAATTTCGACTACCTGGGGTTCTTTAACGTGCACTGACATCGCACAGTACACGGGCCTCTAGAATTTCGCCTCCATCGAAATTCGACTGCCGCGGCCGGGATCGAACGGCACCCGAGCGCCATAACCACTGGGCCACCACGGCGGCTTTTTTCATGCCATTTGCGCATACCCTTTGCATTCGTTTCATTATTTCCCCGAGCGACGGCTCACAGCCGTAACCTTGGGCGTTGATATAGGTTAGATAAGCTAGAAAATAGAAACATCCAATTCACCGCGTGTCATTGAAGCGCACAAAAAGCGTTAAATCCGTGAGCAATATGAATGCCACCGCTTACCTGGTCTAATTTTTTTGCGCTCCACCTTTAGTGCAATAATAGCCACGGTGAGTCGCAAGCAGCTGAAAAATAAAGCGACCTCTTGACGGAACGAGCCGAGGCAACAGCCAAAGCGGAGGGAAAATCGAGAATGAGTAAATTTAATCGTTATATGTGAAATTATTTCTGGATGAGAATGTGTTTATTTAAAGGAAGGCAGCGTAAACTGTGCCGGAGGTGGAGAAGAATTCCACACGACGTGTTTTGAATTACGCTTCTATACACCAATCAGTCGAGCCGCCCGACACAGGCCCTTCTCTGCTGAACTTGTGCGGGTCTTTCTAGCCTTCCGCGGTGGGCGCAGTACGGCTAGGTCTGCAGCGTCCTGCGCCCTGCATTGTTTTACGGAACCTGCGGCCACATATCGTTAGATAACTCCTTAAACAACAGTAAGAGTTGGCTATGGCTCTTAACTTTGCAGAACAATAAGCGAGATATCCAGAAGAGCTCTGATCATTCCTAAGATAGAGCTTTCTTTTTAGATCTTTCAAAGATAATTCAGCAAAACCCTAATCAAAATTATTGTTTTAAAATTTCGCTCGCGGTTGACTTGTTCTTGGCAATGTGCTTCCTGCCTTTCTTTCCTAGGCGAGTCCATTTGATCTGTTCTTTTTTTGGTTGGCCAAAAGAAAAAAAAGGGGCAACTAAGATGCGAAATGCACTTTATTTCATTTTTCTATGGCCAACACTGGGTGGGGTGCTATTCATGCTTGTACTGGCAAAGGCGTCCTTTCCCCTCCGCCCAATTAAAAAAAAAATTACCTTGTGGAGGTCCTTGCCCTCCCCCTTTTTTTTTCCTCGAAAAAAAAAAAATCCTGGCTACGTTCATGCTTAGGTAACAAAGTAATTTTTTAGCTACTTGTTTATGGAGGCGATTCATTACTTACTACACCGATTTGTCAATCAACCAGTCTATAAAATATATAGTTCTATACTTAAACAGTATTCTAACTTATACTCAGCAGTGCATGCACATAGGCTTGTGTTAATGGGTGCTGCTTCTTAAAGGAATGCGAACACCAGATCACGTTTTCCATTGGCCACTAATTCTGAGACAACGCTTTTAAGAATTATAATAGGTTTGGTTTGGTTTATGGGGTTTAACGTCCCAAAGCGACTCAGGCTATGAGAGACGCCGTAGTGAAGGGCTCCGGAAATTTCGACCACTCGGGGTTCTTTAGCGTGCAGTGACATCGCACAGTGCATGGGCCTCTGGAATTTCGCCTCCATCGAAATTCGACCGCCGCGGCCGGGATCGAACCCGCGTCTTTCGGGCCGGCAGCCGAGCGCCGTAACCACTCAGCCACCGCGGCGGCAATTATAATAGGGTATCACAGAGCTTAGTCCACAACAAAATTAAGCTCAAGATCAGTGGAAGGTGAGCAAGTGACTAAGCATTTTAATTTTTCATCAAGCGTGCACTACACTTGCGGACAGGTTTTTGCGGCAATGCTGCGGAAGCTATGGGTGCGCGCAGCCAGCTTAAAAGCCCATCTCTCTCCCTCAGGAGAGAGTGATAAGTGCGTGCCTTGCGCTTCGCCCGCGCAGCTTCCACTGCATAGCCACATAAAGCTGTCCGCGAGTATACCTGCCTCAGCTTCCAGCCAAAGAGAAGCACGCCTTGAACGGGCTATGCTCTCGTTTGCTCCCAAGTCGGTGACGCAAGGAAACGAATGGATTGTGGTACCTAACCACGCGTGTTCCGTACGGAGTCTGGGCTCACGAAGAGCAGACCGTATGGAAAACACCAGCCTTATACTGCGGGCAGTGCACCGGCAAACTCGGAGGAAAAGCAGGATGCTAGGTCAGGGGGGTGGAGAGGAGCGTGAAAAGGTTTTGTTTAGTTTGGTTTATGGAGGTTTAACGTCCCAAAGTCACTCTGGCTACGGGGCCGCCGTAGTGAAGTCCTCCAGAAATTTAGACCACCTGGGGTTCTTTAACGTGCACCGACATCGCACAGAACACGGTTCTCTAGAATTTCGCCTCCGTCGAAATTCGACCGCCACCGCGGCGGCGCATGCGTGAAAAAAGGTGAAAGCTGCGTCCCCGAGGAGCACTGAAAAACAAAACTGCTGCACCTTCTGTTTGTCAAAACGAGTTTCGGGTGGCACACGAACGGCACCCGTCCCTTCTGTCTTTCGGCCTTTTTCCTGTCTTGCGTTTATTTTTACACTCCTTCCTTCCTTCCTTCCTTCCTTCCTTCCTTCCTTCCTTCCTTTCTTCCTTCCTTCCTTCCTTCCTTCCTTCCTTCCTTCCTTCCTTCCTTCCTTCCTTCCTTCCTTCCTTCCTTCCTTCCTTCCTTCCTTCCTTCCTTCCTTCCTTCCTTCCTTGCTTCCTTCCTTCCTTCTCTTTTTCTTCCTTCCTTTCTTTCTACATTTATTCTTTAATTTCTCTTTTGTTACTACGACACTGAATCGCTTTAACCAGCAGAATTAGAAGTTGCGGGAGGACCGAGAAAAAATGTTCCGATTGAGGATGAAGACTCTCCTCTGAGAAATGTAAGGCCCCGAAGAGGAGGCCAAAATTTTAATAAAATTCTCTCTCGGCTGCCATGCTCCGCTAGTGAGCCCGCGCATGGATGAAGCATAGCCGTGCCCATCCATTGTTTATACGCTAGGTAGCGCCTTTCCTTTATCGCCGAAATTGAAAATTGGTTTTTGAGGAAAACAAATGGCGCAGTAATTGTTTCACATCTCGGTGGACACTCGAACCGCGCCGTGAGAGAAAGGAGGAAGCTTGGAGATAAAGAACAAGGAAAGAAAGGTTTGGTTTATGGGGGTTTAACGTCCCAAAGTGACTAAGGCTATGGGGGACGCCGTAGTGAAGGGCTCCGGAAATTTTGACCAGCTAGGGTTCTTTAAAGTATACTGACATCGCACAGTGCACGGGCCTCTATAGAATTTCGCCTCCATCAAAATTCGACCGCCCCGGCCGGGAGCGAACCCGCGTCTTTCGTGCCAGCAGCTGAGCGCAATAACCACTTAGCCACCACCGCAGCTACAAATGAAGAAAGAGGCGCGGTAGTGGAGTGCTCCAGAATGCTGTCGACCACCTGGGTATCGTTTATATGCACTGACATCGCACACGACACGGGCGCATTTTGCGTCCCGTCTCCATTGAAACGCGGCCGCCGTGGCCAGGTTCGAACCCGGGAACTTCGGCTCGGTAGCCGAGCGCCCTAACCACTGAGCCACCACGGCGGGTCATGCCAAATTAGTTTCGGGATCAAAGTCGGTGGTTGTATTTTGCTTACTGCGGTCCTCTGAGTACAAAATGCAAAGTAGCATACAGCGACAAATTGCGATTCCTAATATTGCGCGACAGTCCTTGCAGACACTTAATAACAGAAGCCGTGTTGGATGAGAAAGGACATCGCGCCTGTCAAGGAAGACGACTCCTTCAACTTACGCAAGAGCTGTGGACACTCTGAGAGGAGGCACTGCCTGTCCTTTAGGTAACTACGCAAATTTTTCCGCTGTACCGTGGGTTTACCCCCGTTAGATCTACGTAACGATAATTGTGTGCGCTGCATCGGACATTTGTGATATGCGGCACTTGTCTTGGGAGTGCCCAGTGACGACTCCTGTTAGAAAACGACCCCCAAGGGAGGTGGGCCTGCGGTGGAACCGCGAATGTGATTATGTGGACGGGACTATGAACAATCAGTTCATCGGCAACCTCTGCGACAACCTCATCGAAACTAGTGTTCACTCTTTCTTCTTTCTATCTCCTACATTCCATTCCCCCTTTCTCAAGTTAATATTCAGGACACACTTCTCGAATAAGAAAAAAGGGTACAGTTGAAACTAACATCCGCCTCGGCGATGCCATACAGATTGTCTATAAAAGAGCAGCATGCAACTTTTCTTTTGCTTTGCATATACACTTTGGGGAAATGAAAGGAAGGCGGAGGAGGTAATGAGACACCCGCACAAATTAATGGGAGACGACTGTCTGAAAGGTTTGACCCCAAAGGGTGACGCAGTTCATGCACTGTTTTTAGTGCGATCGCACCGTTCCTAAGCTAAAACGCCGAGCAAGATCTTGCGATGTTTGTGGGTTTGTTCCAAGAGAACTCATTATCACCATCAGCCTGGATGCGCGCATTGCAGAGCAAAGGCCTCTCCCATGTATTTTCAATTGACCCTGTCCTTTGCCAGCCGCGCACACAGTAGCCTCGAAGACTTCTTGATCTCATCAGCCCACCTAACTTTCTGTCGCATCGTGCTACGCTTGCCTTCTCTTGAGATGCACTCCTTTACCCTTAAGGACGAGCGGTTGTCTTGCCTTCGCATTACATGCCCTGCCCTAGCAAATTTCTTCCCCTCGATTTCGATTACGATGTCATTAATCCGCGTTTGTTCCCTCACCAACTCTGCCCGCATACTGTCCCTTAACGTTACATCTATCAGTTTTCTTTCCATAGCTCGCTGCATTGCTCTTCAGCTGGACACTTTCCGCTAACCTCCACGTTTCTTCTCTATAGGTCAGTACCGGTAAGGTACAGCTGTTGTATACTTTGGCTTGAGCGATAATGGTAAACTGCCATTCATGATCTGAGAGAACCTGCAAAATACGCTATACCCCATTCTTATTCTTCTAGTTATTTCCCTCTCATGGTCCGGATCAGCGCTCACTACCTGCCAAAAGTTGACGTATTCCCTTACCACAACCAGCACCTCGCTACCCATTGTGAACTGCAGTTCCCTTGCGACACTGCTGAACATTACTCTGGTTTTCTGCGTGTTAATTTTTAGAACCACCGTTCTGCTCTGCCTGTCTAACTCAATGACCATGCTTTGCAGCTCATCTCCTGTATGACTCAGCAAGGGAATCTCAGCGAATCGCAGATTACTTAGGTATTCTCCAATAACTGTTATCCCTATACTGTTCCCAATTCAGGCCTCGGAACACCTCCTGTAAAAAGGCGGTGAATAGCATTGACGAGATCGTGTCTCCCTTCCTGACTCCCTTTATTGTAAGAATTTAATTGCTGATTTTATGGAGGACTATGGCAGCTGTGCACCCGCTAGACATATCTTCCAATATTTTTACATAAGGCTCTTCTACACACTGATTCAGCAATACCTGCATGACCGCTAAAGTTACGACCGAGTCAAATGCATTCTTGTAATCTATAAAGGCTATATAGAGAGTTTGGTTATACTCTGCTCATTTCTCTATCACCTGAATGATGGTGTGAATATGGTCTATTGTCGAATATCCTTTACGAAAGCCTGCCTGTTCATTTGGTTGATTGAAGCAGCCTCGCTAGCTGCTGCGCGAGAGCACTATGCTATCGCCGCTGTCGCTCACGCCTAGTGTTAATCACCAACACGCGCTCGCGTTCCGCATTGCACATCGTCTTCTTCGTCAACTAATACTACTGTCAAACTAATATTCGCGCCTTGAGTAATGTGGCGACAGGGACAGAGAGATGTGTGCTTCATGTGTTGGCGTGGACAACGCTACGGCGGAAAAACGACACTAAAGCAATGCGCCTTGCCGTTGACAACATTGCCGCAGAAACGCGGCACTGGAGCACAGGCCGCCGGTGTATATTGGGTAAATTGGCATCATCGGCTTCATCATCATCTGCCTGACTACGCCGCCCACTGCAGGGTCCTTTACCAGTTGCGGCCACCGTATCCCCGCGAGCTTCTTGACCTCAACCACCCACCTAACTTTCTGCCGCCCCCTGCTACGCTTGCCTTCTCTTAAAAGCAACTCTGTTACTCTAAAGGGCCAGCGGTTATCTTGCCTTCGCATTACATGCCCTACCGAAGCCCATTTCTTCCTCTTGATTTCGACTAGGATGTTATTATCAACGTTTGTTCCCTCACCCATTCTGCCCACTTCCGGTCTCTTAATGTTACACCTATAATTTTTCTTTCCATTGACGATGAAATAGTTGAAGACGTACGTAACTGGCTCTCGGGTCAGTGGACACCTCAATCACGCTTTCAGATACGTGGCACCATGGTGTCCATCCGCAAAAAAAAAAACTGTGTTTTCGCACAATATCCCGTGGTTATCAATGATAAACCGCCAGCCATTTTTTGTTCGTAGCCTTGTTGAGCAATCAACATGGGGTTAACGTAATTATTTGATGTCACATAGTTCTTGGTGATACAGAATAGTTAAAGGCAAACTATATACGAAGCCTCATTCACTCTTCGACGAGTCATGGTTGTGACCAAGGCGTGGAGGTCAATATAAATTAACCGATTTCCTGGGCCTGCCAAGTGGTCGTACCCATTTTATTGCTGCCTTGACTATGACGTGTATCTCCCTCGCGCCGGCCGGACGTGTGCTGTCAAGTTTGAACTATAGGAGCAGCCTGACCAAAACAACCTGATCAACAGAGCAGATACCCTGAATAGTGTGTCGCCAAGCCATAACGTAGATCTCTGATATCTGCTGAGCGTTAACCTTGCACTGCAGCGGACACTGGAGACAAGATCAGAAGGAAACTATCTTCTAAGGTTCCCTGAGTGAATGATACACGGGACACATCGCACTTGAAGCCCAACCCCAGAAAGCAGTTAGCTAGCCCGGTGGTCCCCTGAGGATTGCACTCCGATAAACATCTGCAATCGTTGAGTGACAGACCGAAATTTAAGAGCTACGCCTTGTATACTTGCCTCCACGTTCGCAGCCGTGCTGTATCCGCGACGCACCCTCAACCTGCCTTCCATTCCTTTATCCGCCCTCCGCTCTTTAGGCCTGTGGCCGTGTGTTTCCGTCCTCGTATCTCTTGTGCTCCCTTCTACACGGGCAGACGATGCCTCGCTGGGTGGCTCGGCACAGCTTTCTTGTCTACCCTCGGATCAAAACGGCGGAAGTTGACTTGAGGAATGAAGCACATGCTTCACTTCGATGCGGAGTACTCTAGCCCGATGGCTGGCAGCAGCTCTCTGTGGCAACGTGCGTGGTGCTTATAAAGCTCGCGGATATTGCTGTTCACGTCGTTAGCCAACAAGGGCGGCCGCCTAAGCGGCGCATATATGTTAACTTCAGAGTGCTAGGAGAATCTTTGCACAACCACTTTTGTAGAAGGGCCATCTTGTTTAGAAACGCGGGAAAAAGGCCCTGTTGTAGTGCTTACAGTGCGACAACGAGGCACACTGATGATGGGCGGTCCCAAATTAGAAGGTCCCCTCTCTGCGAGAGCCGCTGTAATGGTTCAGTCACGGGGCATTTCTCTTGTCCGACACGATCTCGTGGGTGCGGCAGTCACATTTCATTACAGACGACATTTAAGATCTTCTCACGTTTCGGCGCACCACGAAGAGCCCGTTGCATGTGATCGAAATTAAACGGGAGACCAAGACTACAACTTCAGTCATAGTCCACAATGACATTTTGATCAATCAATCAATCAATCGATCAATCAATCAATCAATCAATCAACCTCCGTGCTTTCCTCCTCGGGAAGAACAAATCAGCGTAATGCGCATTTTCCGCGTCGCCTGTCCTGTTACACGGGCTCCTAATATGCGTTTGTCATGGGAGCACTCAAACCCAGCGTGTTTTTGGGAAAGAAAACGAAAGGCTAGGGCCGCAATCTTGAAGGTTCCCTCTTGGCGGCACCGCGTTCGCTCAAGACACTCAGCAAATGTACAGGCGTGTTTCGACAGGAAGCAGCTTTGCTCATGGCTGCTGCAAGCGAGTCGTTTGCAGTTGAATTCTAAAGCAGCCTAGATTTCTACTTACGACATGTTCTTTATTCCTGCATTTTTTCATGTCATCAAATTATTAATATTCACATCGGAAGTGACGCTTTTATCTGCTTTATTTCTTGAATCCCCGGGTACAGCGACGGAGCTGAATAAAAAAATTCGGCATAGACATTTAAGACTTCTTATGTGTGGGAATGCCAGAGAGTTACTGTCCCTCGGTGTTTTGATACCGACCCAATACACACGCCACCCAGACAAACACAGGCGCTTATGACATCAGCCGGAAGGCTGTGCGACGAACGGTTGCCTCACAATTCTTATACGAAAGTCTGGGAAGGCATACAATTGAAGGTGCATATGTCGTCGTTTCTAGCCCCTGTCGGAAGCTAGTCTCCAACTTGACTAGCACATATGAGCTATATGCAACGAGAAACCACCACCACCCGGAAGGTTGCACGATAATCGGTTGCGCCACATTTTTGGTACGAATGTCGGAAAAACTGGCGCCACGTGGAGGTCGGCCGGTGGCGAGTATGTATATAGACGAACTACATGTATAAGGATTGTCTGGAGTGGCAGCGCTCAGATTGCTCTGTCGCAAGAAAAGTTTTTTTCCGAGATGACAGTAAAAATACTGTAGATTAAGGACAGCAGACTGCATTTCATCATCTAGTTTCAAGCAATGTGAATTCGCTGACATGCAGGGTGACAGAAGTGGTGCTGACACACATGTCTCTCGCCTTGATAAAAAAAAAAGCTTCTGATATTTCCCGAGCTAATTTGTCTTTGCTCCTCGTCAGAATTCCGATTTTGTCAAGCCGTGGCTCACAGTTCTGATTGTTATCATTCTTGCAAGAATGGGCGGGTAGATTCATGCATGAGTCTGATGCGTTTTCCAACGTTCTTGTATTTCATGTCGTGTCTTTCTGTGTATTCGTCTAAATATGTAGTGGTGCTTAAGTTGAAGAAAAGAAAAAAAATTCCTTGCTGTGCCCACGGTTACTTCAACAGATTCTTCTTGACTGCCAAATATATCTACAACCTTTGTCCGTAAAGTTCCGAGACTGAGTCCATTAAAAAAATGTGTTTAACATTGAAATCATTTGTGCAGCCTCTTCGAAATAGTCTCCCTTCCAGCCCGTACACAGCTTCCAACGCTTCTTGAGGTCTTGGAAACAGTTGGAAGACGCTTCTTTTGGCAGGGCTGTCAGCTCCTTTGTCGTGGTGTGGTGTCTTGAATGGCCTCCACGCTCCCCATCCAGCGATTTTTTTAGGGCTGTCTTCACGCGAGGAAACTGGAAAGAATCGCATAGGGAGACGTCAGGCGAGTATGGCAGACGGGGAAGTACAGTAATGCTGTGCTTGGCGAGTAATTTTGTTACGCTGAGAGCAGTGTGCGGCCTTGCGTTATCGTGGAGAGAAGTCTCCATTGTCAAGATGCCCATAAGTCAGGGCGACGGCGACGCAGTGCATCACGCATGTGTTGGAGCACGCGGATATAATACTCCTGATACACCGTCTGCCCTTATGGGACGAACTCGTGGTGTATGACACCTCTGGCATCGAAAAAAAAAACTATCAGCATCGTCTTTGTTTTGGTCTTCTGTCGCCGCCACTTTCTCGACGCCGGAGAGCTTGTGGATCCCCATCGGCGCTGTGCCACTTTGTTCGAGGATCGTATTGAAAACACCCTGTTTCGTCTTCAGCAATGATGCTGTTGACGAATGCAGCACACCTCTCTGCCTCAGCGAGCAAATCAGCGCTCATTGATGCCCGCATGTTTTTCTGGTCCTGTGCGAGGGAATGCGGAAAAAGTCTGGCATTCAACTATCGTTTCCCCAAGTTCTCACGCAAAATTTGGTGGCATGTTGTCTTACTAATGTCGAGAACATCTGTTAACATGCGGACTGTAATGGTGCGGTCTTGCTGTACGATTTCCCTGATCCGAGCCACGTTGTTTTCATTCCGTGACGTTGAAAAGCATCCCTGACCCGTGTCGTCTTCCAGCGACGTTCTCCCCGAAACGAACCTCTTGTGTCACTCGAAAACTCGCGCCCGTGTTAATGTCTCTTTGCCGTAAGCGCCACGAAGGAGCTCATACGTCTGTGTGGTTGTCTTGCCAAGCTTCACGCAGAATTTATGTTTGCACGCTGTCCGAGGTGGACGTCCATCTCTCCACATTCACTCACAGTAGAATGCGCAGAACGCTAGTGACAACGTATTTTTCTACATGTAGTGCCATCTAGCGGCTGCCACAGCAATTAACATAAATAGTCAGGTTAGCCCGAAAAGATGGTGCTACACATACGAACCAACTTTTGCTTTGGGGAATCATTTCTACAGAAAAAAAAATAAATCAGTCTCGAAACTTTACGGACAAAATGGTATATCTTCCTGTTTTATAAAATGACTATTTTATTTTACTTAGTACATACTGCAGACTCTTGTCAGGGTAGAAGCAGGACAAGCATGTATTGATAAGAGTATTTCAGAAAGATGCAGAACACAATCAAAAGAAATATGGACAAGAAGAAAGTGACAAGTGTTACTAAACTAAAAGAACGCCATAGCATGATTCCAATCGGATACTGTCCGCGAAAAAAAACAACAACAACGAATATTTAAAACAGTCAGTTTTCGCAAAATACGGTGACGTGAGCGGACGTGAAGGCGCCGAGTATGTCGGGTGGATATAGGGGATAAGTACTGAGCAGGGTCCAACGCTCTTCTGGTCATGCAAAGAATAAAGAAAGTCAAGATGGTGTTTTCTTCTTCGCGTTTCAAGTGATTTAATATTATTAGCCGCCATAAGCTGAGTGGAGGAGTCGGTGATTTTAAACTTTTGAATAAATGAACCGAACAGCTTATCTTGGAACCCTCTCTATTTTGTTAACGTAAAGTTTAGTAAATGAATCCCATACAATCGAAGCTTATTCGATCTTTGGCCTGATGTATGCGTTATTGTCAAAAGTTTTACGTTGGGAGAAGAATGTCTAAGTTCATGCACCAGGAAACAGCTTTCTAAACGATTAAGAACACATGTTATCTATGTGCGAATTCCAGGAAAAACTGTTAGTTATGATTACACACAGATATTCGTAGCTATTAAGCTGCTTTAGTGGTGATCCAAGGTATATTACGTGGTTTAGTGGATTGTTTTTATGTGTTATTTGGAGCGAACTGTTTGGAGCGGCCTACCCGTGCAGTCGAGATGACTGGCAGTCAGCACGTGTTGCCGCAGAACGATGATACGGGTAGTTCCAGGTTCCCAATGTTGGCGGGCGCATCTCTTTATGTATGTCTCGATGTGATGAAAGGTGGACATCCGCACAGAGTTTGGGTGCGTTGATGTCCGGGCAGCTAAAGTGACTAACAGCCTAAACCCCCCTCCCCTTCCCCCGCGCCTTTCGCGACACAGCTGTCGTTCTTTTCACCACCCCCTTCCCCTCCCTTCCATCCTTAAAAGACGCTAGCTACTGCCCTCAGACACCCCTGATGAAGGAGCCGAGTCGGCTTCGAAACGTTGGGTTAAACTTAAAATTTTTGGTTGGAGATGTGCAGTTTATTTTAAGTCTTCAAACCCAACCAGACCGGCAAATCTGTGAAAATGTTTCGTTTTCAAGCTAACGTTGAAGCACCCGAGAAGGCCAAACAGCTGCACGAGGTAGCCAAACGAATTAGTGTACCGCGTTCTGTCGATGCTGCCATGCGTTGGCGCGATGTTAATGTGAGAACAAGACTGCTTCAAGGATTATGCGAACGTATGCACTAAAAGCGACACAAGAAGACAACAGATACACGACACAATCGTGTCGTGTGTCTGTTTTCTTGTGTCGCTTTTAGCGCATGCGTTCGCATAATGATCAACCAACTGGCCCCGGCATTAGCTTTGCTTCAAGGAATCTTGCAAAGCGGTAGTCCGAATGCGTATTAACCAGGCCAATATCAGCAGCATGATATTCTGTGGCGTGCTTTGCCCTGGCATCGACAGTGATGAGAATTCTGGGCAGTAATATGGTTGTCCGCAGAGGTGTCACTAACTGGCACAAAGGGAGACGCAGTATGACCTTAAATTTCCACAAAGGGGTGAGTCGGTAGTTGGATGGTTGAGTCATGTTCCGCTTAGTTCTTACGCCACCTGTGCGCTCCGTTTTGGAACAGGGAATGTAACTGCGACAAATGAAGACCAGTGCTTCGCGAGAATTACCCTGGACAAAGGGACAGAGCAAGCCTCGTCCGCAGGAAGAAAAGGAGTGCTTCGTTTGACAGAAACGATCCAATGATTGGGGTGTGTCACTGGCAGCCATTTAAGAAAGGAAAAATGTAAGACGCAGGAATGTATTCCCAGCTTGCGCCTAAGTCCGCCCACATTTTCCGTTTCCTGCCGCCTCCGCATAGTGTTTGTCTGCAGACCGCGTCATGGCGCTCTCTTCCTCACCGCGGCTCGTAGTGCTTTCGCTTTTGCGCGGTGATCCCACGCTCGACCGCTGCCGACGCGGAGCACGAGTGGAGAGAAGCCTAATTTGCCTCCCTGCCTGAGCGTGACGGGGAAAATAACAGCGACAGAGAGAAAGAAAGAAAAGGCTAGAAGAGAGGAAATAAAGTAGCGAGCACGGTGGAGAGACGGTAGAGGGAAGCAAGAAGGCGAGAACTGATGCTTTGGCGAGTCGGTATGCCATTTCGAAAAAAGGAACTTTTGACAGGGACGAAAGGGGGGACATCCCAAGTAGCTGCTCGTCTCTGCATCAGAAGCAATCGTGAGCAGGTTAAGCAGAAACAACGAGGAACCGGCAGAACCCAGGAAGAAAAAAGGAATGACAACTGTTGTTCCCGACCTTCATTATTTTTCGCACAGACTAAAAAGAGAGGCGGTCCCATTATCCTGCCGAAAGCAATACGTGGACCGGACGGGAATATGTGTTAATGAACGCTTAAAGGAACACAATCATAACGTGTACCAATTTGTGAAACGGCATTTCGACATATATTGCAAAGATTGCAAAACAACCTTCCTACCAACGCTTCATATGAAGATATTAAACGCACGCGGTAATAAGGTTACGCGTGAAATTATTGAAGCAGCTCGCATCGCATGGTCCAAGAACACATGCGTTAGCAGCCTCTCCTTAGCACTGTCAGAAAAAAAAAATTAGGATTTATGGCCGCAGAGAAGTGGTGATGTTATCATGCACTGCTTTTCGGGTGTTCATGCGTTTGAACAAGCGTGAATCGTCGCTATTCTTTTTTGCTGTTTCTTTGAACGTCGTATATATTTACTCTTTCCAAGAAGTAAAACTTGTGTTGCCTGTCCTCGTGTGTCTTTCTTTTCGTCCCTGTGAAAAGTCGCGCTGTTCCTTTGTGAAAGAGAAGGAGAAAATGCAGCAAGAAGCAGAGGTGAAGGGAGAAAAGCAAAGAAACGAAAGAAAGAAGGGAGGAAAGCAAGGAGATGACGAAGAAAGGGAAAGAGGATAAAAAAAGAGGAACGAAGATTTAAGAAGTGAAGAGATGATGTGATGCCAGAAATTTTCGTTATCAGTGTTGGTTGCGCATTTCGCTTCTTCAATGACCGCCTTCCAGTTGTGATTTTGATTGAATTTCGCAGTCACGTTTTCGTTACAGTATTGCAACTCGAGGGTGGAGGCAGGTGGAGGGTGGAGTGCGGGGAGCACATGCACAGCAGAAGGTTCCACTACGATCCTCCAGGAGTGCAGACTTCACAGTGGCACACAGACCAGTGCATGCATTATACTCCGATAGACGACTGCACCGATGACGCACTAAAAGAAACGAGGTCAAATGGACGGCGCAGCGTAGGTGCTGTCGCTAGTATGCAGAGCTAAAACAGATGCTTGGGCGAGTTGTTTATCCACCGAGTATAAACAGCGCAAATTTAAGCTCGGATGAAGTAAAAACACACAAGGACGAGCGTTGTCATTGCGTGGCTCGTCCGTCTAAAGGCTAAATTCTGAAGTCTAAATTCGCGGCGCATTTACTCACTTAGTACGCAGTGTAAGCATCGGTGCGAATTTGACCCAGTGCAGGCACGATTAGAGGACCGACGCTCTTTGCGGCGGGGGCAGTGGAGAAAAAACAAGCACCAGGACACCAAAGAAAACCCTAAAGCGGGCCTGTCTGTGAGTGAAACGGCAGGATGGCGTCCGCACCTAAACGAGAAGCAAAAATAAATATCAAATAAAGGTTGTAGTGCCACGCACGGTGCTTGCGACGACAGAAACGCTGTTTATCTGCTTATGATCGACGACCATTCATGAGACAACTTGAGCTCTTTCGGCGACGCGATCGTACAAAGCCTTAATTTTCATTTCTGGAAATTCACCTTCACAGAAACTGCCGCGGTGCCCTGCAGCTAACATATTCTGCAGGTGCGTAGCAGGTTGTGTATTTGATATCAAACGTAGACATGTCCCGTCTCATTGAAAGTGAGAAGGCCCTCGAGCAAATAAGATAGTTGGTGTAATTTTAGCTAAAAAGAGAAATAACTATTCATGATGAGGCTATTGTTGCCGCTCCTTAGCACAATATTTTTTTTTTTTTTGGAGGGGGGGATCTTTTTCTGCAGCCTGAGACGAGTGTGTAGCGCTTCATATAGCCGATTTTAGATTGCTCTGTGGTGAATATTAGCCGAGTAATCCCGATAAGCACGAACGAGCACCTTGGAAGAAGAACGAAAAAAACAAACAAATGGGTCTACTAGTACGTGTTCGTCCCCAGGCTAGCACGTTCGACAGGGACGCGATTACATACCTCAGCAGGGGCGTTGGTGCAATTGGCGGGGACAGTGGGACCTTGACCCGAGGAGCTGAGCGTAGAATGAGGCGCCTTGCCGTAGATCACAATCTCATTCACGGTTTCGCGAAACGAGGCAACGCACGCAGTGAATGATCTCGCCATCAGCATCGAGCGAGTCCGTCGTTAATCACGGGTCCACCCAACCAACGACGACGGAGGATTGCCATTACGGTACGTTGCTTCGCTTCGAGGCCGCCATTCGGTCGGATAGGCGGCTCGGCTGTCAGTGACAGAGCAAGCTCTCTTCCGTACGTCATTATGGGCTAGTAGGAAGACACCGCTTTGGTCGTTCGGTAGGGGGTCATAATTTTGGCAAACGACGAGTTTGGACGGCACTGAGCACAACACAGTATAGCACACTACTTACTGTACAGTAGCGCAAAGCTTTCTTCTATTTTGCTTTTTAAAACAGACATTGTCCACTATACAAAGCGCATAGTCTGAAGCCGTCACTGATGGATCACTGGCTTAGGGAGGCAGTGAGTATAGACCCCACCAAAACCATGCAGTATCTGGTTGCATTTGTAGTGGCCCGCATGGCCAACGCCAGCCGCGTGCCGAAGCGTATGGGGACGTGCCCTTCAGAACGCTTTGCGATCTACGCCTCAGCCGAACGCTACATCGTCAAGTCTTGAACAAATGTGGTTGACTCAATCGTTGTACTCTAGCCACACCGTGGATTGAGCGTTCTTCTGAGCTTTATTCACTGCTGCTTTATTCTTAAGGTGTGCTGCGCTGAGCCACACCGTGGATTGAGCGTTCTTCTGAGCTTTATTCACTGCTGCTTTATTCTTAAGGTGTGCTGCGCTGCGGCCTTCAGGTGGGTTCACACTGGCGAGTCGCAAACGCCGCGATTTCAGTCAATTGGTTACGGTTTCCGAAGCACTAGGAAGACTGGGATGGAGCGCAACAAATCAATTTAAACCTGTCGCGCGACCTCTGCGACTCGCCGTAGTGAACCCGCCTTTCCTGTCAGATCAGTATTTCGAACCATCGCTTCTCAAAAATGCTGGTGACTGGAACACAGAAAAACGAAAAAAAAAAGGCCTAAGGTCCTTTCAGCAAGAAAGCACTGAACAGTACGAGACTACAGACCAGCAACCCGCTAGTTTTAGTGGGTCTAGTTTTCTTCTTCGGAACGATGCGTAAGACTTTAAATTGAATAGAATATACATTATGCGGGTAGCAAAAGACAAAGCAACCAACAGCAGCCAAGTGCTGCGCCTCATGCGCTGATCAGCCGACACCGAAGTCAGCGACATTCGCGATGTGAGTGAGGTCGGTGGACTACGCGGCGCGAAGTTAAATTTTCACTACGCCGACCTGGCCTCAAGCAACGTTACTAGACTTTGGCCTCAAGAGGTACGGAGTCTGAATCGCGCCGCCGCCTTGTTCATTCTCTCCTCCTCACTTGTTCCGCCTTTGCCTTCTGGTCACCTACAGACTCCCGTCTTAGAGAAACACGCAGCCGACATCAATTCATTTTCATAACACTATTAAAACAACAAACAATCTTCGTGCAACTCCTGCGGAAATACGGTAACTGGTAATAGTGTCACTAAGGACGCCTTCCCGTACCTAATGTTCCCCAAAACATTGCGGCAGCTGCTTGGACAAATTAAGAAGAATGGCTGGGCAGGGGCCGCTCAGTACGTCAGTATACCTACGTCCAAATATCGCCGAAACCATCCGAGAAGTGAAGAATAGGGACAGGGAAGCTCATCGTAAACGTCCTGCACACGAAGAAGGCACATCAGGTCAAGTGAGGATTTCGCTTGACGGAGCCCGAGCCACCATACAGGGCATGCAGCAAGTGTAAGGAGTAATACAAAATGCAAACATGGCATAGAAACTACTTAACTAAAGACAGAAATACAAGTGCCCCGTACAACCACCAATGGAAATTCTTCATAAAGGTTCACACGCAAAGCACCATGTCTCGCTATCAACGCAAAGCATAAACAGAAATGCGCATGACCCGGTGAAATAGAAAGGGGCTGTGATAGTGCGCTGCGCGTCTCCGGAAGGTCGCCATTTCTGGCGACATCTTCCCTTTGTGAGACGCCGTACGCGCTTGGTCAACAGACTGTATGGCGCCAGGAATGATTAGGTGTCGGCGGCCAATGCTCATTGTGGGCCTGAAGGGCCTGGCCGTCTCTTTACTGCCACGCCAACAAGTATACAACTTGTCAAGCAGAAGAAGAAAATGCCCGAGCTGAGGCAGACGGGGAATGTCTGAGAGGAGGAGACGCTCCAGCCTGGAAAGAAGGCTCTCCCGAATGGACGGGAAAAGAAAGAGGCAGTTAGTCTATAGGTTGACGAGCAAGGCACCGCTGACGGTCGGTCCTCCCCACGCAACCAAGCCTTCGGGGGAGCCGTAGCCCCTCTGTTCCTTCTGACGAAGTCTCCGGCGCCAAAGCAGCAGCAGCATGTGCGCTTAGGCACCCCAGCCTCTGCGTTATGTACGCGATAATATGTAATTCTTGAATATATCTGTTTTGTTCCAACTCAGTGAAACGGTGTCTCTTTGCCTCTCCATCCCGTGTGGACCCGCGCAGTATGTGGGGTCGTCACAAGGCTTGCAAAAAATATTCGTCTACATCTCGCGGACTACATGTTTCCACAGAAAAATTTTTTGGAAACTAGTTTGTTTAGTAACCTTGGGAATGCATGGCGTGCCATCTGTCGTCCAAGTTATGTGAAGCAAAATGGAATGTTCCAATGCTCTTGTTGTCGAAATGCATATGGCGCTGAGGTTGGTTAGAGGGATGACAACGGTAGCAAACTATGGTCGCAGTGAGAAAATAATTTTTTTTGTATCTGATGGCTAAGGGCAGTACATATAAATTACGAATCTGTCTAATTTTTATTCGTTCTAACAGTTGATCAGTGTATGCACGGTACTGAACGTTCGGTATGCAACGTACCGCTTTCTTTTGCAACATGCATATCTCATGTTAGTTTGAGAAGCACTGCCCCCGACGAGAAAACCGTAGTTCACAGCGACAGCAGCAGCGTCTTGTATAGTATTAATTTGACTGACACAAGTAGATAGGAGTGAAATTTGTTATAGTGCCAATGTGTCACCGGCTGCCTAGCGCAAGCCGGCGAGGCACAGGGGCCGCTTTACGCTTCCCTGTGGCCTAAAGGCGGGTGTTGGACAACATTTATTTGTAAAGGCTGGTCAGCCCGTGCCTGGTTCACGTGTGTCGGTGCGTCGGGGATCGAGAAGGAACTCAATGGGTTGAGGTTTCTAAAACAAACACTTTACTTGGCGGCAGGGAACAGCACAGAAAGGTAAAAACGAACACGGGGAGTGGCAGGAAGAACAATACAAAACACGGAACGCGACAAGCAGGAGGCACACAATACAAAAGTTAATCCGTCCAGTTAGGACACGAACAACAGAGGCATACAATGCATTAGATGTCGAAAATACAACATTACATAGAAAAGAAAAGGAGAAGTCCGGCGGACAGTTCACATACGGGGGCCAAGGTGACGACTCCGGTTCGGGTGGCTGTTGATGCGGCGATGGCTCGAAGGCGGCGGGCCTGCTGCGATGGAACGCGTGCCTCGGCGCGGTAATTCGGCCCTCAACGCCGCGGACACACCACCCAACCTCTTTCGTTGCCTGTCTTCCCTCGACTCCCTTCTCCTCAGCTCGCCGCAACCCGCACGGGGCCGGCGGCCAGCGCAGTTTCCCTCCCATCATCGGGACGCTTAATCTTTGTTCATATGGGGTGAACGAGCCTTTCAAGCGCTCAAAGATCAACTGACTCAGTGCCCGGTACTTAGTCACCTTCGCGAAGACTGGCACACTGAAGTGCACACTGACGCCAGACAGGTCGGCCTCGGGGCGGTTCTGCTCCAGCGCGACTCTTATGGTGCTCAGCACGTTGTTGCGTACATGGAAGTCGCAAGAATTTTATGCATCGCCTGCGCATTTTTCCTTCCACAATGCAACACTTGCATTACGTGGAGCAGCTTCAAAGGCAAAAAGGTATTGCATACTTGTGCTCGTGAAAAACATACAGATCCCTGCCCATCCAAGCCTAGGTTTGCCGTCTGACGAATGAGATTTGAAAGCACCAGTGAGGCCAACTATTGCGACACTGATGAAAGGGAACCATCAAATACTGTACTTCTACGGAGTACCACGTGGTGCCTCCAAAGAGGCTTGGTTTTACGCCCGTGTGTCCTCGCCAAAACCCTTTCCCTGAAAGCCGCACCCAAACTCTCACAGTTGCATGCAGAATCTCGAGCACAATCTTCCTATCGAAATAGAAAAGAGCTGCGTCATCAGCATAAACCAGACTTTTTATTTCACATCGCGATAGCAAGAAGTATCGCACTACTCTGTTTTTTTATGTTACTAAGACGTAGAGACTGATTATATAAAGCGATAACAAAGGTGTTAGTGGGCAGCCCTGTCGAACCGATAATATAATTGGAATAGTTTTTGTAAGCTTTTGATTAACAATCAGTCTTGTAGCGGCTCTTTACAACACAGTTATATATGGCCTTAAGACATCACAAATAATTTCACTCTCGAAGATTGCAAACAAAAAATCATGCCGCACCTTAGCAAAGCTTTTGCCAGATTAATCTGAATATCAACCACTTCGCTAACCTCTTTGAAACTGTTTCCAACACCGAATGTCCGATATTTTCATTTATTGTATTTTTATTTACAGCACACTGCTAGCCTCATTTAAGACTGTGGTAGGTTTGAGATAGCACAAAAGGAACAAGTTCAAAACAGATATGGGTATAGTTTTGAATACAACATTCTTTGATTCCACACACTTGGTGCGGCCATAATGAATCGAATGGCACAAGCTGCACACGAGAAGAAAGAACCTTCGCATCTGTCTTGTAATTTACGTTGCATAAGGATATTCGGCGATACCCTTCGACAGTTTTCAACCGGTCTGCATCTATGCTTATCGGATTAGTATGGTTTAGTACGTGAGAGGTAAAAGGCGCATGTCATAAACAGTACTGAAAACTTCCAACAAGAGACGTGCGAGGCAAGGCATAAACGTTTTATAGAACTGAATACTTAGAACTGCCAGACCAGGAGACTTATGACCCTTTGGCGCAGAAATGGACGATTTGACCTCAGCAAAGTTATAGGCCCCTGAATGACTGCACGATGCCTATCCAGGAAATTCTTCTTTGAAGTGGCTGAAATCTGGCCCACTAATCTAGTTACTACTATCTCCAAAAAGCCGCGTATAATAGTACTAAAAAGCACCAAGAATACCAGGGTTGTCAGTGTGTGTATCGCTTCCGTATCGAATTTCTAAACCTCCTTGCAGATAGCTAGCCTGATAGAGAGCCTTACGGCACCGTTACCAGCGCCGTGACGGCATCCGGGCGAGCACTTCACGTGACCGCCCCGGTCACGTAATCACACGCCGGTACGTCAACGCAAAACAGAGCCGTCTGGCGTACAGTCCTCCCAGTCGCCCCCGTGAGCCCCGCGCCGTGACGTCACTGGGACCGTGCCCCAAAAAGAAAATGACGAGAAGGAATCCGAAATTCAGAAATCACAAAATGACAAATGGCTAAATTACAAATTGCAAAAGCGTACAACATCTGCGCAGTATACATTGGTTACTGAGAAGAATAATCGTCCAGGCTTTATTTCGCGGTTCTGAACGGCACACCACCGCATTGTTTAGGGAGAAGCAAGTCACAAGTGATAAGGGCGCCTAAAGCAACTTCGTAGTACTCTAGAAGTCAGCTATAATATGCGCTACACGCGTGCTATGCATCCATGACACCACGGCGATGTCAGCATGATTCCGCCAAGCGGTAGCAGGCATCATCATGACGAAATGCCAAGGATATGTGAGCCACACGTCAGCCGCACTGTCCTGTTGGCCCTCTTCGCGGTCGCGCTTCTCACTAGAACCGCAGCGGGGCTGCTGTCTCTCTGCCTCGCAGCCACTTAAGGTCGAACGTCCACCTTGACGTCTAGGTTGTCTTGCAGCAGACTTACTCGCGACGTGACAAGGCCCGCGCGCTTCACTTTCCGGTCGCCCTCGACAATGAAAGAGGCAGCCGCCAACCTCCACCTCATTGATTTACGTCGGTCTGATGCAAGCCGGGGTTCTTGCATCACGATAAACACACCGCTCTACGATTATAAACTACAAAACAAACCCGTGCAAACCAGGAACGTGTGTTATTGACAGCAATGGTAGGATTTTATACCACGAGAGTATTAACTGATTAAGTGCGGCTTCTATAATAATCACCCAAGTGTTCTAGATTTAGAGGCCAGGGCTTAGGTTACCGGCTTTTTCCTACGTGTCCGCACATATTTTGACAGCATCTGAAAAATAAACCATCTCGATATTATTGCAAGTATTTATTCGTGATTAAAGCTGTACACTGGGTCAGGTTTTTTTAATTGGTTTTTGGGGAAAGGAAATGGCACAGTATCTGTCTCATATATCGTTGGACACCTGAACCGCGCCGTAAGGGAAGGAATGAAGGAGGGAGTGAAAGGAGAAAGGAAGAAAGAGGCCGTAGTGGAGGGCTCCGGAATAATTTCGACCACCTGGGGATCTTTAACGTGCACTGACATCGCACAGCACACGGGTCAAAAACACTGGGTCAGGTGCCAAACGGAGTGCATGGCATACCCCTCCTGTCGTTCTTAACAATGCCATGTTGCATGTATAAGTACGACTATGCAATTAATCGCAACTTTGTCGCAGTATGCTGGCTACTCGTAACAATGAAGTATATATACTGGGTGTTCCAGTTAACTTGAGCCAAGGTTTAAAAAATAAATTATTGGGGATAGCGGGTGAAACCAGTTGCATATTGGGGACAGCCATCTTGCGCACCATAGGCAATTTTTGTTTCGTTATTATTTAATAGTTCAATTAAGATTAATTATCTAAAGTAATAAGTACTGACTTTAGACAACAAACTGCATTTGAAGAGTTCTCGAGCACCTTCGGAAACCCCAATTCCGTCATTTACGATAAGGAAACCCTCCCATGTGTCTTTTACTCCCCCGCTCCAAAGAAAGCCCGCGAAATACAAAAATAAACCACGTGACTAACGCATTTGTGCGCCACGATCGTGCTACTCTCAAACGTGGTTTGAGCAAACGAAATCACCTGCAGCCTTGACTCGACGGCCCCGCACCAGCGGCAGGCCGACATGTTGGCGGTGGTTTCTCATCTGCGTCAGCCATAGCGGTGCGAGTCGCTGCTGCTGCGGGGCCGTCGAGTCTAGGCTGCCGGTGATTTTGTTTGCTCAAACCACGCTTAAGAGCAGCACGATCGTGGCGCGCGTAGGGTGCCTCGATGGGCCAGCGCCGCTTTCAGGTTGAAGACACCGCTCTCGGCGGGGGCACGTTGGGTTCCACTCTCCCGTTCAGCTGCACTAGCGCAATGCACGGAGGAAGACTATATATATAGTCTTGCTCCGTAGCGCAATGCGGCGGCGCGCCGTTTCGAAGAAAAAACTGCAGCTACCGCGAAGAATTCAGGAAATGTGGTGTTCTACTGAGACAGAGTGGTACCGAGATTGTTTTAACAGTGAGTCATAGGTAGTTGCTCTAAAGTATACTATCTTTCGCAGCTAATCTGCCGAGAAATTCGGCGCCTAATGAACAGTCGGTGCAGTCATGCGTGTTGGTTCTCTTCTGCAGCGTTCATTTTGCGCAGTGTACCTTCATAATAGCATTCTTACAACTTGCGTAGCATTTGCCACTGCAATCTCTTGACCCGGGTACTCTACATTTCAATTAGTTTTCAAACATCCAGGATTAGTGATTTCGATCGATGAAATCAATGCGAAAAAGGTGCCTTTTATGGCCGCTCATTTCATTTCATTTATTTCATCCTTAAAGGTCCGAGGGCATTACATAAGGAGGGGCTTACAAATGGTTTTGTGTGAATGCCCTCATGATGAAAACTTAGGCACAATGAACGCAACACTGCAACTGTAAACGCTAAAAAAATAAAGTGAGGAGGATCAAGTGGTTACAAAACGGGTAAGCAAAAAAACAGCACGAAAATACAGGAAAAATTACAGGAAAAAGTACAGGGCAACAAAAGGTTCACGTGTTCTGAAAATGACTGGCCAGTTTCGCGCGAAATGATTTGCGATTGTTGCATGAAACTATGTCGTTGGGCAGGGCATTCCAATGGGCTATTGCGTCAGG
The DNA here is from genome assembly GCF_052857255.1 of Amblyomma americanum. Classification (NCBI taxonomy): domain Eukaryota; kingdom Metazoa; phylum Arthropoda; class Arachnida; order Ixodida; family Ixodidae; genus Amblyomma; species Amblyomma americanum. Next base: position 210,870,243 of record NC_135501.1, on the reverse strand, counting down.
AAAAAAAAAACTGCTCATTGCTAAAGTACGGCTCTTAATGCTGGTTATGGGGTGGCTGTGGCTGAGGCGACTGGAAGTTCGGATTGGTGGTTTCAGCACGGGGTGCTTTGACGTCGGATGGTAGAAAAAGCTGTGCAGTATAGGCAAATGCGTGAAATGATGCGGCGGGACTCAAGCGTGGGGAGGGAGTTACAACGTTTGAGTGCAGTGATGCTAATTTCTTTAGTGTATTCAGAGGTGATAAAACGGGTCGCGCGGTTTTGGATGGCCTCAAGTTCGGCGGCGAGGTAGGCTTGAGAGGGATGCCAGATGGATGACGCAAATACAAGTTTGGGACGAACAAACGTTAGGTAAGCAAGTTTTTTTTTTACTTCGGGAGGTGCTGACTTGAGGTTACGTCGTAGACAACCTAAGGCACGGGAGGAATCGGAACATATTCTTTGGACATGGTGGACATCTTCATAATTTTGGACATCCTCGTAATTTAAATAATTATGAGGATGTAAAGATAAGTTGTGCATTATACCTCCTTCCCCAGCAGAAATTGTTCTGAAAAACAAGCGTTTCGCATGCCTTACCTCTCATACTTTGGGGTTAACTGTTGGTCAGGCCGTCTGGTTTCACCTGCGATTGGCAATATTTTCGGAGCGCACTGTCACGAGCAAAGCCAAATAGCCGTTGCACTTTGATGGAGTAGGCAGAACACCCGGGAACACAACAGTCCCTCATAACTTGTTCTCTGACTGCTGCATCACACACACTACGAGCTCACTTCAAGCAAAGGGGCGTACGTGGCACGTTTTCGCCTCGGTTTTGCAAGTTTTGTGCGTTCTTTGCCGCCTTTCTTCTTCTGATTAGAGGCACCTCGTTGTCGTTACGCGCCGCGGCCTTTCTTCTCCCGATTACAGCTGTCTCGGTACACATCGCACGTTCTGCACCACGCTGTCAGAAGTCGCATGTTTTGTCCACCAGACCACAAGAGCTTGCACAAGGCCAAGAAAGCCAAGAACGTAGGCCAAGTAAGCTGGAAGTTGAGTGTTAAAACCTGCCAGGCACATCAAAATTTGCCGAGCGGCTTCTTTACAACCTTAGCACAAAGGCGGTTCCCAATCAGGCATCCGTATTATTTAGGCGCTCTTGCGGGTAAGCGAGTATACGTGAAGCGTCGCAGCGTTTTGTTGTTAATTCTTTGTTTTATCTTAATGCCACGAATGCATGCATTATAACCCCTCCCCTCTCTCTCTACCTCTTTGCGCCAGCTCACCACGAATATCCTGGCGCCAAACCTCTCTTCTGAGCGTCAGTAGGCGAAGAAGCCGCGGCTGAGCGGCGAGAACGAAAGGCGGCTTTTTTCCCCAGTAATGGTTCATTTTCCTTCCGTTTCGTATCGCTTTTAAAGAAATCACAACTGGGGAAAGAAGGCTCTTTTCATTGCCGTCACGCAGCCATGCCAATAAAATTCGTCACGCGTGTTTCTGGGCAACCGTATCCTATAGATTACTTTTTTTTTTCTTTTGCCTCTTTCGATGACAGCAGCAGCAGCAGGGATGAAAGCTTGTCAATCGTGTTCACTCGCCCGTGTCTTCTTGCGTGCTTTACCTCAAACGTGGTTTTATAACTAGCCCAGACTCATTCCTTAATGAGAGATCTATTGCCTTGCTCGATGACTATCGAGTGAGACAGCAAGCAAGCGTCTCTCGGCAACTGGAGCAGACGGTTCCGCAGAAGCGAGTACGGGGTTCGATCCCGACCGCGGTGGCCGCGTTTTGATGGAGGCGAAACGCAAAGGCGCCCGTGTGCTGTGCGATGTCAGTGCACGTTAAAGATCCCCAGGAGGTCGAAATTATTACGGAGCCCTCCACTACGGCACCTCTTTCTCTCTTTCCTCTTTTACCCCAACCTTCCTCCTTTCACTTATCGCGCGGTTCGGCTGTCCATCGAGACATGCGAGACAATTACTGCGCCATTTCCTTTCCTCAGAAACCAATTCTCAATTATCGCTGTGTTTCCCCGGCTCCTCTTTCTTAGTGTACGCTGGCAGGGACATTGGAATTGAAAATAAGTAGTTATCAGGGGCTGATTTTGTGAGGACTCATTGTGGATCAGACGCTTTTGATGATTTTTCTTCGTTTTCTGAAAGGAAAAATAAATTGTCAAATTAAATTTGTCCTCGAATAAAGTGACTTAGTCACTATGAATTAGGAAGACGTCGTCGCACTGCATCATCAGTCTACGCATAGTCAACACCATTCAAAAGGAAATGCAAACAACTGAATTATTTTGTTGCGGCACAAGCCACTAAGGGAAGTAGTTCAGAAAATATGACCATTTGGCTTCAAACCTGTCCTCAGCTTTACACTCCACAGCAGTGAGGCAACAGATTACTTGGAAGAAAAATTTGACATTATTACGCGGAATTTTTCACATACGGTGCAGCAACAAGACAAAGGCACTTCAGAGAATGTTGGAAAAGTGGATGTTGACTATTCAAAAATGTTATATTTGGCAGATCATGCATGCTCTGCGCTGCTTGTATAAAATGGAAATTGGGGCCTCGTGAACAGTCTTTACGTTCTAAATAACAAAATCAGTATAATTGTACGGAATTCAGTGACCCTAATATAGTCCACATTATCACTATCATGGAACTCAAATAACTGCTGTCCTTTTAAAGTGCAGCCGTTGACTGGGAAACACAGCAGTCCGTCATAACTTTTCGATTATCGTGCAGTCGGAGCGAGTGCATCATGCATAAAATACGCTCAAAACTGCAAAAAACGCTACTGGCACGAGTGAAACAAGTATGTACTATTTCCAGGTCAGTAGCATTAAAAGAGTCGCAACGCGACCGCACAGGAACCGTGCACGTAAGACGCATAGCGCACAGCACGCAACTGACGCGTGGGATCCAACATGCCGCTGCGAGGCGGAAACGGCGGCGCGGGGTAGTAGTACAAAGGGTGCCCCCACCCTGAGAGCGGAGGTGAGCGGGAATCCAGGCACCCTAGGCGCGCGAATGCGTTAGTCACGTGGTTTGTTTTTGTATTTCGCGGGCTTTCTTTGAAGTTGAGGGAAAAAAAGACATGCGCGAGGGTTTTCTTCTCGTAAATGATGGAATGAGGGTTTCTGAAGTTGCTTTACAACTCTTCAAATGCAATTTGTTGGCTAAAGCCAGTATTTTTAGTTTAGATAATTAAACTTAATTAAACTATTAATTAATTGCGAAGCAAAAATTGCCCGTAGCGCGTAAGATGGCTGTCCCCAATATGCAACTAGTTTCACCTTCCTGTCTCTAATAACTTATTTTTTAACCCTAGGCTCAAGTTAGCTGGGACACCCGGTATATTGACTATTAAAATCTCCGCCCAAGGTCGATTGTTAAAGTGCAGTGGAGTCTCATTAACTCTAACGCGCTTAATTCGAACCTCCAGGTTATTCTAACGGGTGATTCGGCGCAGTCACCATCAAGCCTATTAACGCGACAGTGTTAGGGCTGACGTTCACCGAAAAAAATGTGCCGCCACCGTCTGGAAGACGCTGAACTAACGAGCGTTAGCTGTTTGGCAGCGCCATGTATCGTCCATGCGATGTATTACCACGTTGATTAGGCTAATTTTCCATACCTCAGTGACGTCACCAATCAATCACCAATTAGGTTGCTATATCGATTTACTATGGGGGCCGCCACCAAGTTCCTCAGACTTAGAATTTCACGCTGAAGGGAGGTGGTAGCAGACCCCAAGAATTCGAGAGACGTGATAAATAAGAGCTAACTCTCTTAAAAATTTAGTGCGGATTAGCTCAGCTAATCCAGGATATACAAAGCGAAAGCTGTCGGCGTTCATTGTGTTCATTGGCGTTGGCGATGACGCCGATGATTTTGAAGAAAGGAAGGGTGCATAACTGGCTCAGTGGACTCCTCAATCGCGCTTTGAGGTACGTCGCGGTTGTGAAAGGTTTGGGCTGCATGCATTAGCGCCGACAAACGTTGTGGCAGGCACGCGGTACTGCAGCAATAGGCCACAGCGCTCATTGGGTGACCAACCTCTCGCGATCTGCCGCAACCTGCCGGGGTGACAGGGTGGGCGGGCTGCCTGTCCAGAGTGCGGAACGCACTCAACGTTACAGACGCCAAGCCGCGTCTGCTCGGCTAGATCACGTGGTCAGGCAGCACCCGCTCCTCGGTTGTGTAGCATAGGCGCAGCGACGGCGAAGACTCGGCTCGGCGGCGAAATCACGTGACGCGCTGCTATGGCAGCGGCGCAGCAAGGACGTTCAAGGTCAAACTGCAGCCCACGGCGAAATCGGCCCCGCTAGGCCAGTAAAGCTTTCGCTTTAATACCATGCGCGCTCTGTTCTGTGGTTGGCGCGTCAAGTCATGTGACAGGGCGCATGACGTGGCTGTAAGGACGCAGGAGCGGCGAAGGAGCGCCGCTCCTCTAACAAAAAATAAGCTCCGAGAGGGATGCGCGCGTACCGTAATGGTTCTTGTGGAGTTGTGAAGGCGGGCTAAGTAACGCCTAACGCGGTCGCGTTCGGTTTCCTAAGGGTTGGTCAGGAGTTTGCAATTTTGAAAATGCTCTCCATATTTTAAACACTGCATAACTGCAGGAAATTTCCAGCCGCATTCGGGCTCGATTAATTAAGAGCCAACTATATAATTTCACTCCCTTAAATGTGTATGTTTTATGAAGAAAAGCTAAGCTATACACCCTGAAATACTGTTGTATATCTTTTCGCTTAAATTACGAGCGACGAAGTTGTGTTTTCAGTTTCCTTATCTGAGAAACTGAAATATATTCCTGGTTCATCAGCCTTCTTGATCACCCCCATATCTGTCCAGCTCGTAGAAAACGAACTAGAGGAAATGTAGACGGCCGCAGTAGGTGCCAAACCGTGGCTACGATAGCTTGGGCTCAGCAACAACTCCGTGTGAGCGCTAGGCGATAATCGCGCACGAGCGGGCTCAACGACAGGCGTACGCTCATATTGGACTCGTGTGCGTTCAGCCTACAACGCCTTGGTGTGCAAAGGCTGGAGGGAAGACCGGAAGGTGGAGTGGAGCAACGCAATTGCACGCAGAAATTCTTCTACACAACCTGCTCTGCGGCAGCACGCATGCTTGCTGTGCGGTCGAAGCGCGGCCCTCATTCCGCAATGAGTAAGGTTTGAATGTCGACGCATAATTTCCGCTCGTTGAATTGCCTGTTAATATCTGAGCGAGTTCGCATTACACACAGGCTCGCACGTGTACTGAGTGACAGTAAATTCCTGCGATTAAGCACGTGCCGAAGGGCACGAGTAAAGTCTTCATGCTGCATACAGTACATACATTTTGCGCACCGTGATAATCAACGTTATTTGAATTGCCCCGCTCCCTCCCTTTCCGTCTATTTGCCACTGTAGAAGCAGCACATTTGCAGGCTTCCAGTACAACTCTTGTTGGCTTGTCGAGGAACAGGGCTGGGGTGAATGCCTCGAAATAAATGGTTGAACAAAGTTTTAAAGCTACCAGAGGGCATCACTACCCACAAAATTCATGAATATCGATATAACTGCTGTGAATGCAGAAAAACAGCGTTAGTTTGCATTCTATAAATATTAGGTCCTGAATGATGCAGTTCGTGTAGTATGTGTGTCGGGATGCCTCTTTGTAAAGCGAAATCAAGCTCTTGGTTGTAAGAACACGGTAGTCTATTGATACCCGTCAACATCAATTTCTCCTCACTGGCCCTGTAATGCGAAGGTATTCGCCACAGATAACATTCGCCCACAAAGCCGCCTCCGTGCTGTAAGGAGAGCGGTGGGAGAGGGAAGAAATGCGAGATTAAGATTGATATATTTATTTGCGAAAGCGTTTCTTGCCTCATGAGTGGCGTGTACAGAACCTGTCAGCACAACGTGTCAGCACAGCGTGTCATCACAGCGTGTTAGCACGAAAATGACTATCCGAAAAAAAAAAAAAATTCGTCGGCATTGCTCTTCGAACCCTCCGTCTGCAATGCGGGCGCGTAACGCATACTTCACGAAGGGTATTTTTTCCCTCGTTCAAGCGTGTTATACCCCTGTCACACGGGCACTTGTAAGGCCTTAGAAATTAAGGTCCTTTGCCCCAAAGGCGCGTCACGCGCGTCTACACGGCAAAGCGTCGAGACCTTTGCGATAAAGGCCCGTAGCAATAAAGGCGGCCGTCAGCGGCCTTAAAGTTGCTTAAAGGAGCACCCCAGACGCAGCGCCAGCTAGCGAGCTCAAAGAATAAAAAATTGACGCAATTTTTAGTTTTGAAACCGTAAAAAATATCTAATTTATCTTATTCAATGGTTAATTTTGCTTTGCGTTACAGTGCACTGAACCGTAGAGGAGGCCATGACTAAAGACATCCACACTGCTAAGAAAGGACTTGAACGCTTTTCAGCAGCCGCATCGACACACACGTGCTTGCGCATCTTGCTTTGCTGTTTTTTCTTCGTTTGCTCTTTGTTGTGTGCGTGTTTTGAGTTTGCTTGTGTGCACAAAGACAAGCAACAAAGCACGCTTCTCGAACACGACGAGGAGCCGAACGGAAAAGTGCGCCTACCGTGGTCGGACCGAGAACGATGAAAAAAAAAGAAACTTTGCTTCAAAATATCCGTTTCTCACCGTCATAACGCTCGTTTATTAGCGTGATAGCTACTTTTTCCAACATAAACGAATGTACTCTTAGCTGAAGTGCTACCGTCTGCTTTAATTTCATAATGTTACTAGCGCCGCTTCACACACAGCGGTGACTTTTGGCATTCACGGAGGCCGCGTTCTAGCTCCTTTGGATTTGCCGTGTAGCAGCGTCGCTGCTCCTTTTCGGTTTTCCTCCTTTAGTGCAATAAGACAACTTTACGGCAAAGGCCAAGAAGAAGTCCCGTGTGACAGGGGTATTAGAGGGGCTCGAAGTGAATGCGTTGTGGTCTGTACGACGGTTAAGTGTGTTGAGGGTGTGCACTGATGTTATACATGGTAAATGAGGATATTGGGATCAGAAATTCCGCCCTATTATATATAAATGAGCACCTCTGCCCGGCCCTAAAGACGCTCCTGGGTATGACTGTAAAGCGAAAGTATGGCAACAAATGGAAGTGAGTGTGGACCCTGAATGGAAAAATTTTTGCTAAGCAAACTGACTCTTCTGATGTTGCTCAAATCACTTGCGAAGCTGGCGTTGTGAAGATCGAGTGAGTCCTAGGACAGCTTAAACGCTTTAAAATGGGCATGGTCGAGCACCTAAGCGCAGGCGCCGACTATCTTGGGAAAGATTTTTTTGGTCACAGTAGAGAATTTTACTGGCTGATGTTTGAAGCCATTTATTTTCTGCACACACACACACACACACACACACACACACACACACACACACACACACACACACACACACACACACACACACACACACACACACACACACACACACACACACACACACACACACACACACACACACACACACACACACACACATATATATATATATATATATATATATATATATATATACACAGAAACCGGCTCAACCTGTTGTCATTCTAACTGATTCAAAATCTGCCCTTCAGAGGTTAGAGCGCGGATTAACTACTGATGCCTTGTCGATAAGCTCTCTGCGCTTGGTGCAGAATCTGCACAGCAGAGGCTTTACTCTACATTTCCAATGGGTGCTCTCTCACATAGGAGTCAACGGCATTGAGGTGGCAGACAATCTCGCCCCTAAAGCTCTGTCAAGGAATCCATCAGAATAAGTGCCTCAAGATGGAAAAAGTCTCTACAGCAAGACGGTGCTCGATCATTTCAGTGCACTGTGGAGTGCGTCCCACAAGCCATGTGTGACCAAGGGACTGAGAAGATCCCAGACGACTCTACTACATCGAATTCGCACGGGCTCTGCTCGTACTCCTGCCCGAATGCGTAAGACCGGCGTGGCATCGTCTCGGCTATGTTATTTATATGGTGTGTGCGGGGATATCGAGCATTATATTATGTACTGCCCAGAGTACAACGCGGAAAGGCATGTGATGTTCGCTTCCTTCAAGAAGACAGGAACCCTTCACAGTACAGTTCAGGACATTGTCTACCCGAGTGGAAACGAGACATGCAGAAGGAAGGCTGCACGTCTTCTTTTAACATTTCTGCAGGACACTGATCTCTTTTGTAAATGGTGACAGCAGGAACTGACTATGGTCTACTGTGATTGAATGAGTGCGTAGATGGTGTCTTCTGGAGTGGACTACGTTATACTGTGAGTGAATCTGTGTATGGATTGCGGCACTACAATGGCCTATGTTCTACTGTGACTGAATATGTGCATAGATGGTGACTTCTGGAGTGGACTGCGATGTGGACTGTGTGGAGTGATTGTGTGCATAGATGGTGACTGCGGGAGAGGAATGTGTTCTATTATAAGTGACTGTGCGCATAGCGGGGTAGATGCACAGGTTTTAGGACAATATTAACATAGAAGGGTCGCTACGGTGGAGCAATTGGCGGCAGAAAAAGCAGGGCGAATCCCTCCTGTAGCATTCAACACCTCAACTGAACTCAACTACGGGCAAAACTCAACGCTTTCCTTCATTGATAACGTTTTGAACAAAATGCGGCAACACTGCTCTTATGAACAGCTGCCAAGAACGACGGACAAAGTTCAACGCTTTCCATCATTGATAACGTCTTGAACAAAAGACCCTTTCTGCAAGGAGCCCTTCGCAATAGCTCGCTGTCAGGCTCTGGTCGATGTGGTTAACGCCCAATTTAGCCTTGTCTCAAGAGCACTGACGCCGTCAGAGAGAGACGTCGAAAGGTCAAACCACTTGCCTATCCTCTATCACAAAAGCTTCAGAGAACAGCATTTACTGTGCTTATTTCACTACTTCGTGTAGCGGGATGCTGCCGCATTGTGTGTGTTGTACGTAATAGTGAGCGCGATGGTACAGCCGGCCCGGAAGAATTACCGACCGCAATGCGTAATTCGCAGAATATACGAGCCTAGAAATATTCTGACTCATATACGGTTGAAATCGAGGGTAGTGCTACTCGGTGACCCCGAATGACTCATTTCCTCCGTGGCCACTGTCGTAACATAACTCGCAGTGAGAACAACCCGCCTTCTTCATGTTTCGGCAAGACAGCCTGTGACATTGCTAGATGCAAAGATCGTTACCAGTCGTGTCGAGATCCTCCAATACACTGCTCCCCGATGGCCGTGGTGTATTGACAGTGTAAGGAGACATATATTCTAGACAAGATCAAAGGCGAAGGGACCTCGCGAACTTCAAGACAGGAGCAGTATCGCACTTGAGACATGCTCACCATGCCGGTCACATAGAGTGAACGCCACCCGGAAAAACGAGTGCGCGTTTTTATGTGTGGCAACTCGATGCGTATCGGCCATTTCGAATGTCAAGCGCAGATTTAATGCCCACGCCATGTCCGCGCCGCTGTTCATAGTGCGCTGTTTAATTCAGAGCACACCCCTCTGCCCCCGCGCCCGCTATCCATCTCTTCGCCATGTGCTCTAACTATCTTTTCGCATCTCGAATTTTGTGTTCATTTTCTGCTTTCCAACGCTCCTTTATATGGCAGCTCTGGTCTGCGCTTATTGCGTGTCAGACAGGCAGAAATTCTTCCGCAGAAGAGACTATAGCTCACCACCGCATCCAGCTCTAGACGCGGACTGTCGGCGGGACCACTCCGTCTCGACGACCGGTGCTTGTTTCAGTCATTGCGATAGCACCGTTCTTGTCAACGGACCAGGGAGACAGCCTACGGCAGGCAGTCACCTCACTGTTCATGTGGGCCGTCAATCTTATAGCGAGTGACGTCACAGGTCTCCCTTTTGCTGTGCTGAGGGTGGTCGAAGAATATGTTTGTCCGTACACGTGTTGTTTTAATGGAACTCTGCGAGATAAAAAAATTGGAGGACGCTTAAGGTTCGCCTTTAGGAGCAGGACGCGACAGCCTGTTGCAGCATTGCCAAGGAATCCACGGAACGCCATCGTCCTTCGGTGTGACCCCTTGCCCGGACAATTTAAGGAAAGGAAACATATCTTGGTGGACACCCGAACCGCGCCGTAAGGCAAGGAAAATGAAAATAAAATTTTTTAAGGAAAGGAAAGGACGCCTGTCTCACATATCTCGGTGGACACCCATACCGGGCCATAAGAGGAAATTGAAATGAAAATTGGTTTTAAGGAAAGGAAATGACGCCTGTTTCACAATTCTCGCTGGACAGCCGTACCACGCCGTAATTGAAGGCCCTTCCCTTACGGCGCGGTTCAGGTGTCCACCGAGATGCGCCAATTTTCGCTCACGGCCAAAGACGTCGAAGACACCGGCTTTTCTGCGACACGATCTCCTTAACGCTATCGCGTTAAAGGCTCGTTGCAGTCAATTTATAATATATTGCTTCATTGTCTGAGCACGGCTAATGTTGCAAGCGTAGAATGCACAGCCCTCAAAGTTTGAGGGAGCTGCTCGCCCAAGAATTAAGTCTGTTTTGTAGCGAGATGAGCTGCACTACGCCAGCTCTTCGCGCCTTCAGCGTTGCACCCCTTGAGCTCCGTGGCGGCGCCGTGGCCTCGAGCCGATTGGTCACGTGGTGCGGAGCAGCTGCTGCTGCCGGCGGCGCGGCGCGCCGGTGAAAGCGAGCTTTATGATCCATAGCGCAGCAACAAAACAGGGGACAAACACAAGCGCTTGTGTTTGTCCCCTGTTTTGTTGCTGCGCTATGGATCATAACGCATACCCACTAGCCCGAACCATCACCTTGTAAAGCGAGCTGCAACAGCTGTGCGCATGCGCGGTGTCGAGTAGGGGCGGGGAGTCGAGGGGGGAGAGGTGTCGCAGCTCGGCGGAGCCGCCGAGGCAAAGATGGAGAGCGAAGGACAGGATGAGCTGGGCTCAGCGGTTTTTAAAGAAGCCAAGGCTCGGCGACGGAACGAAAGCAAGAGGCGGCGGCGAGCCGAGGAGACGGAGGAAGAACGTGCAATACGCCTCGATAAGAGCGACGCGGCTAGGAAGGCGCGCCTAGCCGCCGATAGTTCAAGCCGGTACGTGACGACTATGTGTGCAAAACCATTGTGTCTTCACTTTCAAGTCGAATCTAAGCGCAGCCAGGCAGATGTAGCTCTCGCGTCACTCCAGATTTAACCAGAGCTAAACCACAGCCAATTTTTTTCTATATTTCTAACAGTTGTGACGTGGTCATTTCTGGACCGCGTGACGGTCTTCTGTCATACGTTTGGAATAACAGCGCTGAGACGAGGAACAAAGAAAGAAGGAGACAACAGGACAACAGGTCTCAGCGCTGTTATTCCCAGCAGTATGTACCAACTCGTTCAACTCTCCGTTTTATTGATGTCATACGTTTTCCTGATCATCATTTATGATATGCCTACTGTGGTAAATTACTCTTTCAGTAGACAGTATCGTGTTTGCGGAGGAGGCTAGCGCTACTTCTGTCACTACCGCTTCTGCTCCCCTGGTCAAGGTCTGAAGTCCGCTTTTTTTTTTCACGCATCGGTTTTAGAGTGCTCAACCTTACCAGTTCCCGCAAGGATGATCGATCGGCAAGAAGGCGTGGCGAAGGCTACAAGCAATGAATGCTAGCGTAAACGCGGTATCAAATCCACGCGGCGCGTGCCACCACTGCGATTATATCTTCCGTTCGGCGAAGCAGTGTTAGGCAAGCCATCCGCACCCACGTCTCCCCACCTTGACCCGAGTGTACCACATGCGGGCAGAGCGATGCGTGAATGAACGGCGGCGTTCTCGACGTACAGATCCCAATCACGTACGCGCATTCATGAAGTTACACCCGGTCCGGCCTTCAGCCCCGAGTGGGAGAGTCACTAATCTTTGGGACGCCGATGAGGGCAGCGATTTCTATTGAGGCTTGCGCACGTTTCACTGCTGCTGCTGCAGAGCAGGTTACTCGTCTAAGGGTAACAGAGCACAGCAAGACAGCTGCGTTTGTGTTTCCGTTGTTTTCGCTCCTCTTTGCTCCGTGATCCCTGTTTCAAGGACCAGCAACTCGGCCAAGCTCCCCAAATTAAAACTTGCATGTCGTTGAGGCTTGTGGGATGACTAAAACAAAATATCTGCTGACGGCCAGTTAGTACCGCCACTCTTTAAACCAAATATGATTAAAAGTAATACCTTTTGAAATCTGTTGCGACAACCATCGTACCTGACTGTCAAATAATAACCATTATTTCCTAAAAGTTCAAAAGCGCACCAATCGCATGAGACTAACCCTTCATCGTGATGCATAGTTTGGTTTATGGGGTTTTACGTCCCAAAGCAACTCAGGCTATGAGGGACGCCGTAGTGGAGGGCTCCGGAAATTTCGACCACCTGGGGTTCTTTACCCAACAAACACAAAACCTCCTCAAAATCTCCCAGAAATATTCCATCAGGACATTTGGAATGTCCCCAGAAGGTTCTCATTTTTCCCGAAGACGTCCAAAAAACGTCCCCACAACTAGCAGTGTCCAAAAAGTTCTGCATCCCAGGGACAGCCCCAAAAGGTTAATGCTAGATTTCTCGGCTCTGGCTCACTAAAATTATTTCTTCTTTTTCATGCAGACTTCAGGCGTCTAAGCGCACATATGTGCCAAATTTCAGGCACATGCCTACGTTGCAGGAGGTGTAATACATCTGTCAAGTCGCGTGAATGCTTGCTGGCTAGGCTATTCAGACTTACCTGTTTACATGAAATGTGCTTTAACAAGGTGAAAATTTGGGCTGGTTGGTGCATGATCTTGTGACGGGAGCAGCGCAGCACGAGACAAAGAGAGGCGGGACACGACGCTGAATAACAACCAGATTTTTAATGCACGTTCGTCGAATATATACATGTCGCTCGTATAAGAAGGAAAAGAAAGAAGCATGAAAAACGCATAAGATGTACACGTGGTGAATTATTAAGACATCGCACGCAGATAATCAATTTCTCTGTCACGAAGCGCTAATGAAGGTATGCAGACGCATATGTCGCTCTTTGGTCGGATGTTGAAGGCTTCTTCAATCTCCCTGGTCCGTTGATCAAAATACGACGGGATGACCATTGTGTTGATAAGCTGCGGAGCGCATTCATGCTCTCTGCAATGTTTAACTAATTCACTGCTGATGGCGCCCTTTCGGGATCTTTTGTGCTCTCGAAGCCGTTTATTCAAGCAGCGCCCTGTTTGACCAATGTATGTGCGTCCGCATGACAGAGGTATTTCATAAACCCCGCTTTTCACACATTTCACATGTTTTTTCTTGCATTGATTTTTTTTCTTTGCTCGCTGCTGACTTTGCCGCACAGGCTCCTTAACTTGTTGGGTGCTGACGTGAGCACTTTTACACCAGCTCTTGCTCTTACCCTCTTGAGACTGTTGGAAATGTCATTAATGCAAGGAATGACCGCGTACGGCTTCCTTTATTCTGCTGCGGTTGTGACATATTTTCTGCCTCTTAAGTGCTTGCAGAATCCGAATCCCTTCTGCAACACTGGATAGCAGTCTCGTCGGGCAACCTGCTTCTTTCAGCCGACGGTTCTGGGTGTCAAAACTGCCTTGAACTTCATGATGACAGGATCTTGTCAATGCGGCTCTCCTTGCTGTTTTTTTTTTTTCTACCACCGCTTGATGATCTTGCAGTGCGCAGATGTGTAGGGGAGCAGTCCCTTCTAGCTTCGTGGTCCGTACCGCCAACATATGTGAGTGCCTAGAAAGACTAGCGTCAAGTCAAGAAATCGCATAACGCTGTTTTCTGGGCGTTCACTTGTTATTTCTAGTCCTAGTTCTTCTAGCCCTTAGCAAAAGTAGCAATGAGAGCCACATTTACGAGATCCTGCCATCATGAAGTTCAAGGCAGTTTTAACGCCAAGAACAGTCGGCTGAAAGCAGCAGATTACCCGACGAGACCGCTATCCAGTGTCGCAGAAGGGATTCTGCAAGCACTTAGAGGCAGAAAATATGTCACAAACACATCAGAAGGAAGGAAGCCGTACGCGGTCATTCCTTACATTAATGGCATTTCCCACAGTCTCAAAAAGGTAGGAGCAAGAGCTGGTGTAAAAGTGCTTATGTCAGCACCCAAGAAATTAAGAAGCCTCTGCGCCAAAGTTAACAGCGAACAAAGAAAAATCAATGCAAGAAAGAGCACCGGAAAAAAACACGTGAAATATGTGAAAAGCGGGGTTTAGGAAATACCTCTGTCATGCGGACGCACCTACATTGGTCAAACAGGGCACTGTTTGAATGAATGGCTTCGAGAGCACAAAAAATCCCTAAAGGGCGCCATCAGCAGTGAATTAGCAAAACATTGCAGAGAGCATGAATGCGCTCCGCAGCTTAACACGGACCAGGGAGATTGAAGAAGCCTTCAACATCGGGCAAAAGAGCGACATATATGCGTCAGCATACTTTCGACAGCGTTTCGTGACAGCGAAATTGATTATCTGCGTGCGTTGTCCTAATCTTTTACCACGTGTACATCTTATGCGTTTGTCATGCTTCTGTCCTTTCCTTATTGCACGAGCGAGATGTGTATATTCGATCGAACGTGGATTAAAAATCTGGTTATTAGTCAGCGTTGATTCCCGTCTCTCTCTTCTTTGTTTCGTGCTGCGCTGCTCCTGCCACAAGAACATGAAATGTGCTACAATTTTACACCCACAAAAGAAATACTAATTCAAAAAGTCGCCCGATCCCGCCCATATAACAGGAAATAGCAGCGCAGTACAGATGTAATTTCAGTTTATTAGATGTGCTCTTTGCATTTATATGAACACAAACAGGAGACGCATATGTATGCACCATTTAACACACAATGTACGGAGCACTACGACACCAGCAAATAATAATGGTCAAAATTTTCTCTATAGCTCTGAGAAATCTGAAAAAAAAATATGGAGCAATAAAAACATAATACAGGCTGAAAGTTGATGCACCTTAAGCAAACGTTCTAAAGGGTACAAAAGCATATATGCACACGCAAAAGCAAACGCATGTGAAGAGCAACCTGGGTGCCAAAAGAAAAGACGAGATGGGCGTACGATACAGATACGCGGTTTCAGGTCACGGATTTTCTGCAGGGTGAAACCTCCCTCTCGCTTTGCCGCTCGCACGAGCCTCGGAGTAATCTTGAGCGTGTTGTCAAAACAGGAAAAAAAAATTAATTCTACGAGGCGAAAATAAAAAAAAAACGAGCATAAACCACATACCTTGACGACGTTGCCAACAGAAGCCCGGGGATGAAATAAAATGCTGCAACTATATATATGTGTTCAACGCAGCCTTCTGTCCTGCGCCTTCTCATGGCACAGCGAACGCTCAAACAAACGCGTTACATCCTTGTTACACCCCCGTTTTATTTTCTTGTGACTAAGCGTGGAGATATGACTGCTTGGGGCCGGATGGAAAGGGGGGACGTCTTGAGGTAGGAGCCCTGGCTCGCCGCACCCATGGTACAGCAAACCACGCGTGCGGTACAATACGGCGTGGGAGGCGAGATCAAGGTGATCAAGGCACAAGTAATCCGGTGGGGGTGGGTTGGGAGTCAGCGACGCGAACACAACACAAACTATACCGCTGCGACAGGACGGCAATGTAGGTAGAGCAGGTTAATCCATGGGCACTCGCAGCAAGAGTCTGGTGGGATTCCGAAGATACTCCCGCCTATGACCGCAGTGGACGGCCACGCTGCCACCAACAACACGCCACAGTCGTAGGAGGCGCTGAGGGATGCAGAGTGCGCGCTAGGAGTCGCCCATTGCCTTGAAATCCGCTGCCGCGAACGACGCCTGTAACAGCGCCATTATGGTGTAGGGCCGTGAAGCTATGCAAAAGACGCGATGCGCTGCGCGCCGCTGCACCAGTTCCAAAAGGAATTATGTGGGCACGCCGAGGTGCGCGGGAAAGCTGCCATGAATCCGCAGCTACGAAGTTCACGACAGCCCAGTGATGAGAGCAAGAGCTGCTGCGCGCTGGGACTTGCGCGTGAGCGGCTAGGGGCTGCACGAATACGTGTGCGCAAGATGGCTTCCGTCCAGCGAGGAAGCCGGGCGAGCGACGGGAGCCCCATTACTGCGCCTCTGCTAGACAGCGGCGCAACGAGGACTGCTGGTAGTTGGAGATGCCTGCAGGGACCGCCGCACCGTGCTGAAGTTGGAAACACTATTCAAGACGGGCACGTTGTTGACCGCCGCTCCCGACGACGCGATGAAAAGGCAGACCGCCGTCGCCTGCCTGCCTGCAGCATGGAGCCGACGGCCCACGAGAGAGATGCGGGGTGAACTGCGCTTCCTTCGGCTGTTCGAACAAAACTGTCTGATCTCTCAAAACGGCGAGTGCAAGCGCAAAACCTTCTCTCCCCGTAGCTTTTGGCGCGAGGGAGAGAGAAAGGGAGCGAGGAGTCAATTTGTATTTTTTGTTGAAAAGCATTGGTCCCAAAAACGTTCTCCAAGTTACCTTCCTGGGACCAAAATGCTGATTTGTTTGTTTCTGCTTAACACCCTCGAAAAAACGTTTCTAGGACATTAGTGGGCGCACTTTCCTTTTGCTTGTGTTTCTATGTCCTGCCTCTACGGCCTGGAAATGTTCGATAAATGTTGCACTGTGACAGGGACATTCCATCCTTTCTGGACGCTCCTAAGGGGGTACGTTGTTTGCTGGGTAACGTGCATTGACATCGCACAGTACACGGGCCTCTAGAATTTCGCCTCCATCGAAATTCGACCGCCGCGGCCGGGAACATCGTGATATCTTAAAGGTGCAGTGCGGTCAGTCTCATTTTAGACAAATGTTGTGTATAAACCAAACTGTTCATGGACGCATCTTTTTGTTATTTTTGTTTTTTACAAGGGTGCTTCTAATGTCGGTACTTTTATTTTCCTGATCACATCGTTTGAACAGCCCTGTGGAAAGGATGCTCAAGATCATCGACATGCCGCAAGATTCTTTTTGTCCTTTTCATATCGCCAGGCTGTCTTTTTTGCCCTATATGACGATGTAAATACGTACGTCATAAGCCCTGTGAAATTTTTCGCGCGGAGCTTTGTCGAAAACAAAACTTACTTAAAACAGGCTACGAAATAGTAAAAAAAAAAGCGGCCTTAAGCATCGTATATATATAACCGATTTTCGAGCGTGTAAACTGCACCCACATAAAGATCCTTTGCATACCACTGCAGTGACACAGCGCGTGCCGTTCAATATCGCCTTCAATCCAATATGGCCTGCATTGAAGACGCGTCATCCTTCAAGCCACTTACACCGAGTCGGTCATCGAACAAGCGGGTCGGCACCATGATTTTTGCATTTTGCCTGCATTTTTACTATGTATTTTTCTTTTTCTTTTTCACCCACCCCCTCTATATCACCCTGCTGGTCCTAAGGGTATCGTTATAAATAAAGAAATTCAGTAAAGCAGCTAAGGATGGACGAGTATATAGAAACTGCTTCAGTTATTTACGCACAAAATGTAATGAAATTAGGCACAAGTGTGCAACTTTCATTTAACTCTAAGCTAGCGCTTATAATTGCTTAACAATCGCAATTAACGACCCTGTGAAGTCATCATGGGGGCGTTAGATAATTAACAAGCAAGTACTCGAGTTTTCAATGTCAGCAAGTTCACAAATCCCTGTTCTCTGCAATAAACCTATGAATTCTTTTTTTTCGGCCGATACTCATGACATGAAATTAAACTCTAACATGTATTTCTACGTGAAAATATTTCCTATAAATATAAATTTCACGAATTTCCTGACTAATACTTGAAAAACCGAGTTTTTTTTGCGCTATTCAATGTTTCACAATTATTTCGGTAGAGATAGTATCATCATACTCTCATTCGTTACGAAACGCCGAAGGGATGAGTGACAGCAATCGCAGGAAAAGCATCAGCAGAAAAAGCAAAAGCTGAGAAAATGAGTGTTAAAGTTTGTTCCCTCGTTTACCGCGTCGTATAAATTTAATCAGAGAAATTCCGCATTGCGACCAGCGGGAGCTCTGATTTTTCTTCTTTATGGTAATACATTGTGATTCTATGATGACGATGCTCCGTCGTCAGGAAGTCGCGGAATTCGTGATGCGCCGTTACCCTTTCAAAGAGCGCATATAAAGAAAGCGTTTTTTTTTTTTTGAAAATTTGTACTGAACATATAACTTTACTTGTTTAACTTTTCATAACCGGTGGGTCATGAAAAATTTTTAAAGATTGAAAATCATGACCAAATACGTCATTTTCTTTTTTGCCGCGTCCTCATTTAAGAAGATGATCTCAGTAACAGCTAAGCAGGTTGAGTCACACAAGGTAATTCCTTTTACCAACGCATCATGAGGACTTGGTAGGCCTGGTTGTTCTTAAATTGCATATTAATGCGAAAGCATTTCTTGTCTCATGAGTGGTGTATAAAGTACCTGTCAGCAGAGCCCGTCGGCAGAGCCTGTGAAGAGAGCGCGTCCCAGCGAAAATGACCATTCGAAAAAATGAAATTCGCCCATATTGCGGTTAATTCACCCTTACAAAAATTTCTTTCGACGGTCTATAGCCTGTGCATAGACTTCTGTCTATAAAGTCTATAGACTCTCCATAGACAACCCTAAAACAGTCTATAGGCGATACAAATTCTGTAGACAGTCTATAGACAATCTATAGATTTATGGCCATACACGTTTAGTAGACTTTTGTCTATAGACAGTCTATAGACTGAATAGACGAAAATAAATATATATAGGAAGGCAGTAGAGTCTATAAGAAGTCTACAAACTATCTATAGACCATTTTTATAAGGGAAAACCCAGGACTTCAGTGTGCCAGGCGGGTTCGCAACGCATACGGCGCGCGGGTTTTTTTTTTCAGCATGGTATTTACTACACGAAGTTATGTATGTACAGAAAAGGGATAAATACAGATTATTTACAAAGCACGCAGCACTGAACTGCACTAGCTTGGCAGAAAACAACACAGCTAAAAGGGCGGCAAAGATGAACACCGCGTCAACAGCGGGAACCATGGTGTTCGGTGGAAAGCCCCTTTCAACGTAAATGTCCGTGAGTTGGAGCATCATTCGACTGAAATGGCTTCTGGCTGAAATAAGAGGGTCCGGTCGAGCATGCTCCTTTGCCACAGGGTATCTTAAGTCCAATGAGGAAAGACATGTCACGCTGTGATGTGCACGACGGTAATTTGCGTTGATTTAGGATGTGTACTGACGTTAGACAGCGGTTGCTTGCAAAAAAAATTTGCTGAAATTATCCAAAGGTCACGTGATAAGTGTCACGAGGAAACGATGACTTGGAAACAAAGGTTCTGACGTTCAAACGCAAATGCCTTCGCATTTCTCCAATGCAGCAGACTGGAGTACTCTACATTTTTTTGTTGAATGGAATAGAGGTACCATTATTATTATCTTTATGACTTATTTTCGTATGGGCGACCACATTCCGTGAGATGGTGGAGGAAGCCTTCGAGCCGCGGGGAGCCGCATTCTTGCCACACCCGGGGCCAATTTAGTTTCAAGCAGCATTACAACTAATCAGTTAGATTCTGGCGCAGGTGTCTTTCCATAAATCTGGATTTGTAATCTAAAAGTGCCCTCCCAGCAAGGCCGTTATTTGACTCGCCACGGTGGCCCATCGGCTATGATGTGCCACTGTTGAGGGTGAGATCACGGGCTTCGCCATGGTCGCACTTGAATGGAAGCAAAATTCAGAAACGTTCATGTACAGAGGGCTTACCGATTCAATGGCTCATTCATTGCGTTTATTTTCTGACGAAAAACTGCAGAGCATTTTTACTGCATGCGAATAAGTGCGAAAGCAGTGACTTGCGCTGCGTGGAAGACGACGATGAGCGGACAGTGGAGCAGGACGGAGTGCTATATTGGTACCCAACGGTTTAGTGCTTACGCACTAAAAGAAGGCCATAAGCATCGACTTGTGAGCACTGTCAAAGACAGCAGAATGTCGAAATTATGTTCTTTGCAGCGGTTCCTCATATCCACTTGCTCGGCTATGTCGCAGTAAATGGCAGTGCCTGCAGCATCGGCTGACAGCACCCCTAGCCAACGTTAAAGCACCGTCTTAGGCTGGTCAAAACCAGTTGTGCGCCTCTTTCTGTGTTCTAATATATAGACGTATAATTTAGATTATAATAAGGGAGTAATTACCCATTGCCATCCACCCAGGCGCAGCCATACGGCTACAAAGGAAACCCCGGACCAGGATGAATTTTTCTTTAACTGCGAAGTTTCTGAGAAATCTGTTTAGCTTTCCTTTGCAGCCGTATGGCTACGCTCGGGTGGATGGCGATGCTCCATTGTTACAAATTTACTCCATCTTGGGGGATTCCCCCAAAAACATTTGAGCAATTTAGATTATGTTGTTACCCGGTCAGTTCTTGCACCACGCTTTTGCTGCCAGGGAGAAAAAAAATTGCTTTAGACCCTGCTATAAATTTTAGAGCAGCTGTTCATGTCCTATGTGCCCGCAAAGCGGGGAAAGAAGAACCTCTGAAGAAAGGCAGAAATGAGATCCTACGTCCTCTCTAATCACCTGAAACCGATAAGCTAGGGTCATAATTACGCACTAAACACGAATGTGCTGAATTAGTGGTTTCAAAGAGGCGCATTCCTTTTTAAATGTTGCAAACATGGATTCCGCTACTAGGAAATAAAACCGGTACATCTACTGACTATACACTCGTCGCCAATTGAGGAGGTATATGTAACATGAGTCGACTTTATTCCCACCCTCAAACGGTATTTTTTACTTCGTCTTGGTAAAAACCATGCTTAGTGGGTATGCCTGCAACATTATTTGCAAAGGCATTGGTCTTTGCAAACGTACCGCTACGCAAGGCAGCGGTACGTTTTTATTTTTATAGTACTGCGGCTGCAGCTGTTATTTCTTATGTTTTGCAGCCCATGACAAGACTATCGCGAGTAAGCGTGATCAACAGTCGACAGTTTATACCCCATCTTAAATTTTCTGATATGCAGCATTGTGTTTAATCACATCCCTGTATGCACACACCAAAAAGAAAAAAAAATATTTTTAAGGCGTACATAATGAAACGAACTACCCCTTTCTGTTTAAATAATCACCCCTAGTACGCGGCACACGCGATGACGTCATCTGCCAGGCGCTATCACTACTCTGATATGGTGCAGTCACGGTAGAATCGAACATGAACCTGCGCGTACTTACTCGCGCCCCACCTTAAAAGGCGGTCGCGCGCAAGCTTTTTCGCTTGCGAGACGCAAGACCTGCCACGCGGAGGCATTGCGAGTCGTTGCTGTAACGCAGATACGCCCAGCGAAACTCGAGGCAGCAACACCACGGGGGGCACTCAGACTCGTAACCCAGCGGTCAAGCAGCGACTGCAGTGAAGAGGTTAACAGCATCAACCAGCAGACGCGTCGCCTTTGCGAATTAGCCGCAGCGGCCGACACGAGCCGCAGCAAGGACACAAGGCGCGCGTCAGTTGCCCCGCATGCACACGCAGGTCGGTCTCGGCTCCTCGCGTGTACTACGTTTCGCGGCCGTGTGTCAATCAGCGGCGGCGCGGTCGTGACCAGCCCGAATTAACCATTTGTCATTCGGGACAAAAGCGCGACGTCTCGCCTTTCGTGGAACTGAACCCTGGCCAATCACATCTTTCGCTGGTGCTTCACTCTCTCCTGTCGCCTCGGGCCATAATCCTCAAGACCGGACGTCTACGGGTCGCCAGTTGGCCTTTGTTTGCTGCATATGAACCCCGAATAATCAGCACTGCTTCCGTCTCACGTCCCGAGTCTACCCTTGATCAGCGCGAATGAGTGACGCCTTGGCTGGCAGCGCGCTATCACGAGCAACAACTGTTGTCATCGAATCACCGAAGACCGTGCTCGCGTGGACCTTTCTCGCACGCGAAGCACTGCCTGCTTCCGCGTCGTGGTTTCCTGGCGGAGTGTAACAGTGAAGCTAACACTTTGCAGCAGTAGCGGCGAGGACATGCACACACTCTCTCTCGGTGTAGGTGGCTTTGCGATCGTGTGTCTCAACAAAAACATTGGTCGGGACCGTCGATTGGTCGGGACCGTCGTGACGTCATCCACGGGGATCTCCGGTCGGCACCAACGGCTTTGCTGCGTAGCACGTTGCTTCAACGGGCTTTTAAGGACTACGTTTTAGAAATTATGGATAATTCAAGCAGTGTTGAACAGTTTGGACTTTCACAATGCCTGTTCGAGCCATTAGCAGCTCCAGAAAACGGCGGAACCAACGATCGACGCCGCGGAGTGCGCCGGCAGCGAAAGTCAATTCGCGGCATTTTCACTTGTTGGAAATCTCGACTGGATGGATGGGTGGATGACAGCTTTCATTTCCACCGGAAATGGAGACCCCTTACTACTCACCGCCCCCGGCACGCAGGCCTGGAGGGCGGGGGCCAAAGACTCCGTGACTAAAGGCTAACAAATAGATTGTCTCTTCGCGGCGTCAGCCGCCAGGCGTATTGGCTTGTTTCTGCCGAGCGGGTTCTTCGCTGCGCAGCAGTGCTTCCAAGCTTTCTCTGCTATCAATATCTTCGTCGACTCCGGTGTAGACAGCGCATTCCCATAATCTTTATTTCCGGGTAACTGTGGAACCGCCGGACTGTCGGAATTTGGACGAGCGCGCGCAAACCTATTCCGAAATTGTTGAGAACTACAGACTAAGCAGAAAACTGGTGCCATCGCCTGATAAGAAGCTAAGCAAGCCGGAAATTTCGGAGCTCGCAGTGCTGCTCATCAAAACTAGTATGCTGCGAGATATAGTTGCTGCTGCTGTGTATCGAGATAACCAGCAGAATTACTTGTGGCAGATATATGCATACCGCTGCTCGACCACTTTGCCGTTCTGACTCAAGGACAAATTTGTATGAATTCTGACGCCATTGTCGATCGTCAGCCATGACCAAGCGCTCATGAATGAAAATCTTTGCTTTTCTCAGGTATACTAAGCTTATATAATCGGTTTTTTGTTCAGTTAGGTGCAGCTGCATGTGCTACGCGCTGATAAAAGATTAAGAGAATTGCTTATACTGCCATGAGGTGCAATCAATCAGGAAAAAGCAAAAAGGCACACAGTGCGTAACGACCTCAAAAAAGTTCAGGACTGTGTGCCTTAAAGACAGTGCTGGAAGTGGCCTTAGCTCAGCGTGGATGCGAACCAGCTGGGAAAGGCAAAGAGTTTACAAACAGGTAAGAAAGTAATATAACGAAAAGAGAAATATTGCAGCCCATATTTTGTGCAGGCAGTTTCGGCATGCTGCGTACCACCAGATTGTCTAGTTAACGTGGAAGAGGCTGGGGGAGAACAACCGACGGATTCTACCAAGCTGTGTGCTGAGCGCTGTTCTAAAGGAGTACCATACCAAAACTGGTTTATATGCAGGCTTCTTACACGGAACGCTGGAACGAGAGAAAGCAAACGGCACTGGCAGAAGGTTGCGTTGATCTGTAGTTCGCCAAAGCGCGGGCCGCAGCGGAGCAAGCGCAGCCGGACGGCCGGCCGACTCTCCGTGAATGGCGTCACTTCCGCCAGTACTCCCTCTCTGCCGTCCCCCCACCCGGCGCTTCCGGAAGCGACGAGGGCGTGCCGGCGGCGGGTTTTTAAGAAGCGATTGCAGCTCTGCGGATAGAATCGGGGAAAAAAATTACGCACATGATTTTCAAGGCCCTTTCTTCCCAACCACAGCGTTTCATGCGATTTCAAAACCGTTTCAGCTTCCCTTTAAAGAAAAATTGTCCTGGTCCTGCGTTTGAAGCCGGGACCACCGCTTGGCCGGAGCAGTCGCTCTACCAACTCAGCTAACCGGGACGGCAAGCTCATGGTAGGGCGAGAGAGAATTGATCAAAAACTCCAAGCGGGGACAGCGTTGGCCAAATGTTTAGGGGAATCCCCCAAGGTGCAGCAAATTTTTAATAAGGAAGTAATTACTCATTGGCATCCCCCCGAACGCAGCCATACGGCTGCAGATATTTTCTCAGATATAACTCGTTTGTCAGGCCGCAAGGGTGGCTAGCCCTCGTCAGCAATGGGTTCGTGTTAGACCATGAGTGTGTGATTTGTTGTAGACTGTAAATGCAAGCTCAAGACTTGCTGATGGACGCGCCCTCTTTGCCAAAAGTAACCGTCTTCGGATCATGAGGTCGCGAAAGGCGGGCACAATGGTTCCGCTCACCTTACACCGGCTTAGAACTTAAGAGCTGCCATAAGCACCCCGCTAAGCGAATAAGAAACAGAACCCGTTGATCGGCTACTTTTGACAAAGAGGGTACGTATACAAGGAAGCAAGACGTGTTGTTGTGGCAAATGCTGATGAAAGCCGTCGAAAAGCCATCCGATTTTCTCCCCAATCTGCGCTATTTGAAAAATCTCGTCGGTAAACTGCACCGCTAAAGCCGCAGTGCACAATCATTTTTGCACTTCGCCTCTGCCAAAAATGCCGCCGCCGGGTTCGCACATGCGCGCAGCCACCAGAAGCAGAACGGCATAGCTACAATGAGCCACCGAGTGTTGCCATTTATTGAGTTTCGAATGCATGGGGTCTAGGGAACAAATTTAGGTAAAGTGTAGGTATTAATCTCAGAGCACATAAGTGTTTGTCAAATCCTTATTTTGGTCTTTGGATCTCATCCCTGATTTCGTGTGATTCTTGATTCCGACTCACGACGTTTCATGATTCTTGATTCTCCGCATGATATTTTTGATGCGCGCCTCAGTGGACGCAGACGTCCTGAGTGGACGCAGACGCCCGAGTGGGCATCGCTTTCGCCAATGCATGCCTCTCATTGTGCTGTGGCGTCACCAACCAGCGCCCTTTGTCTTAGTTTGTGGCAGCGGACAAGAGACATGCTTCCCCAACTGCCCTCTGCGGTCATCAGCTCCCCCTCTCTTTCCTTATTGTGCTCACAGGCCAGCTATTGGCTGTGCTTCCCATGCTTCCATGTTG
This sequence comes from Amblyomma americanum, assembly GCF_052857255.1. Classification (NCBI taxonomy): domain Eukaryota; kingdom Metazoa; phylum Arthropoda; class Arachnida; order Ixodida; family Ixodidae; genus Amblyomma; species Amblyomma americanum. The sequence continues at coordinate 210,845,256 of NC_135501.1, read as the reverse complement.
GCGCCGAGGCTGGGTGCTCAGGGAAGCAACTACGATCAGATCATTAACGGCCGGATTCCACTTTGGCACAATTAACAACAGCGTAGTACAGGCTGTCGTAGAACGCAAAACACTGGCCAGTGAGAATGCAAGCAACTACGCACAACGTGGGTAGGCCAAGTCAGTGACGAACTGCCACTAGTAAGTGCGGCAATCAAACATAACCGCGAAGATTATGAAAGTCGAATGCCTATTACTTGTGGCTGGTATGCAGAAACTGAGCCAGCTAACCAGACGCCTCCACCACATGCTGCATCCGTCGTTTACTTCTCCCTGTAACAAACAATTATTGATGACTGCATGCTTACTTGCACTAGAAAGAGGTCGGGGGGGGGGGGGGGGGGGACAGCCAGCGCTGAATCTCTGGTTTTTTATCGCAAAATTCAAACTGACCTGAAGTTCAGGTTAGTGGGAAGCGGAATCACCGGTTGCTGGACTGCATTTAGAAATAAAAAGAAGAGGTGTCCCTGCTCGGCCGCTGTTGTGCTGCGCTCCTTCAAGTGTTTGCATTCTGCGTCTGGCCGCCGTTTCGTGTGGCCAGCAAGAGTTCCAACCGGATTCCGGTGCGTCGAGTGCAAGGTGCGGAGTGCGAACTTTTTGATTTCGCGCGTCCGCAGCCACCGCTGTGGTTGGGCATAATGGAATGCCATTCCTGGCTGCAGTCAAGTGCTGGCTGGCCATCATGTGGTGAATAACATCCTCAAGCCACCATTACTGGTGACTGACGGAGCGGGAGCTGTGACAACGCATCCTCCAGCAGAGGATGAAGAAGAGGAAGTGGAAAACAAAAACCTCGCCCCCAAGAAAGTGCCAGTTACAGTGAGAGCACCTTACAGGATGTGCAGAGCGAGCCGGGGGATGTAGTGTGTCATGAAGCCCCGTTTATGTTTGTCTCCTACAAGAAAAGGCGACCGGGAGGGATTCCTGTAGTGTTTCGTCTGATTCGAGAGGGCCGAAGCTTTTGGCAAGTGAACCCAAGCAGAGTTTCGTCAGAAACTGTTTCTACCGCAAAGGAGAAAGTTACGTACTTCAGGGTAAATAGATGTGGCAGCTTCTCTGTATGTTTTAATTTCTTAGCATCACATAAGCGTCTGTTGTTGCTATCTGAAGTGGCTGGATTAGGTGTGAATCCTTCCATTCCGGAGTCCTACACAAGAGACGTTGGTAAAATCCACCACATTCCTCTCCATTACAGCAATGATCAACTTCTAGAATTTCTGAGGGATGCCGCAGTGAACTCGGCACGCCGACAGGCTATGCACCGGCGTCAAGAGGATGGAGCGGTGAAATCCCATCTCCTATATATACTAAGTGATTCTCACATTCAGGGAATACCGCCCAATGCCAGAGAGGGTGTTTTTGGGCTTCACTAGTCACCCTGTGCAAGAGTAACTTGGGCCAGCACTCCGCTGCTTCAACTGTCAGCGATTCGGCCTCATGGCAACGAACTGCCGCGCTTCGCACCAATGCAAAATTTGTTTGGAGAGTCATGAGCACACCCAGTGCAAATCGCTTCTGCAACCGAAGTGCGCACACTGTGGTGGTAATCATGCCGCTTATTTCTCGGGTTGTCCCCAAAACATAGCTTCTTCAAACCTGTGGCGTAACGAAATAATTCATGGCAAGTCACCTCGCAAAAACGCACCTCCTCAAAATCTGGAAGCAGTGAATCCAGTGCAACATGACAAACACCAAGCTTCGAAATCTGCATCGTATACGTCCGCGCTGAAGAAGTCTGCTCGACAAAATTCAAGCCATGAAGTGCAGAATTCTACCTCCAGTTCTTCAGGAGTGCCGCCCACTTCCGCATTGAAGAGGCCCACTCGGGAGCGTTCTGAAAGCCAAGTGCAAGGTCCTATTTCGGGTCCTTCAACTTCCTCATATCAGCGTTCTTCTGCTCGACCAGCGCAAGTGGCACCTGAACCAGCCTCAGTTGCTGGGGTCAACTCTTGAGTCTCAGTGTTGCCGCTCATTCTACCCATGCTGTTTACTGCAGTTCGAACTACTCTGACAGCCATTCCGCAAGCAAACATCCTCCCGGAGGGGAAGACTTTGCTGTCGGTGGAGCCTCTACTAGATCAGCCTCCTACGTCCTCCATTGGGCAAATATTTTATGAATGAACGCTATCAAAATGTAGCCGTTTTTCAGTGGAGTGCGAACAGCTTAAGAGCCAAAAGTGCAGACATCCGTAGGCTTCTTGAGCAAAACAATTTTCCAGAGTTGTGCATACAGAAAGCCGGTGTTAGCGATAATTTGCGTCTCTTTAACTACGTGTCATACAAATAACCACGTCCATCTGGTTTGAGTACGGCGATGTTTTGTGTTAGGAAGGACCTACCTTCCTACCTGATCTATAGTCCAGTGATGCTGGCATTCCGGAATTCGTGGCTGGCATACTGTCCTTTGGTGAAGCCTGCGTTACTGTTATTAGTATTATTATTAGTATTATCAGTAGACTTACAAGCATATTGTCGCGTCTCGATTGATGCTCTATTGAAAATCCTTAAGAAAGCGGGCTCTGGATTACTGATTTGCGGTGATTTTAACGCTCATATTACTGCTTGGGGTAGTGACCACTCAGACGCCCGTGGAAGGGTGGTTGAGTGCGCCGCATAGAATTGCAACTTATGTGTTCTAAACGACAGTTCTGCGACCTTTCTACGCGGTTTTCGTTATTCGAGCTGTTTAGATCTGACTCTGTGCACTCAAGATATGGTGTATCACGTGGGTTGGGCCACAAACATTGAGACACGCGGAAGTGATCACAATCCATTAGTGGTAAATTATCCAAGCTTACGATGTCAGGGTGCCCTACGTAAATTCAAACTTTCTAATTGGGAAGCTTTTCGTCAAAACATAATTTAAAAAAGTTTTCATGGACATTAGTATTGAAGACTTCACTTCACTGGTGCTAGATAGCCAGAGTCGTTGTACCAAGGAAGCCCGTGTGCCTGATGAGTTGACAAGTATTGATGGAGAATATGAGCGACTAAGGGCACTACGAAGAAAGCGGAAAGGGCCTACCGTCGATTCGGGTCTTTAGAATCGTATCGCGAGTCTCTAAAGATTGATTCCTCAATGCGTAAACATCTGCAGCAATTAGGAAGGGAAAAAATGGTGTGACTTCTGCAGTACATTGACCCCTAACACTCCAGTAGCTAGGATATGGATGATGGTCCGCTCCTTAAGCAGGCCCGTTCCTCAGAATAATCCTTTCAGAGCTCTTGCAAAGGCACGGGAAACTGCAGAAACAGACCTGGCTGATGAGTTTTGTCGACTTATTTCTCATCCTGGCGTTTCATTGCACTGCGAGGAATTTAGAAACTGAGCTACATATGCGCAGCAAAAAGTTAGTGCTTGCTTCAATGTGCAACATGCCTATCTAGATTCTGTATTCCCAATCAGAGAACTTAAAATTGCTCTTGCGTTGTGCCGTCCAAAGAATGCTGCTGGACCTGATGCCATTTCTTATGGAATGCTTCAAAATCTTCGGCCCAAGGGCACTGCAATATTTTTTGGGATATTCAAGAGTGTGTGGCTAAATGAATTTGTTCCCTAGTCATGGAAGATTGCGTGTGTCATTCCTGTTTTAAAGCCCTATAAACCCCCTTGCTTCTCGACTGCTTTCGCCCAGTGAACCGGACGAGCGGCTTGGGCAATGTGATGGAGAAGTTGATAGAGGCCAGGTTTCAGGGGGTGGTGTCATGAAACAGGAGTGTTTTCTGAGTTCATGACTAGATTTCGTAGACGTAGATGTACTATGGATGCAATTATGGACCTAGTAACATGTGTAGAGCATCAGCGTAGCAAAGGCAATATCACCGTCACAGTACTTTTGGATATCAAGTGTGCATTAGATACTGTAAGTCATATTCATGTGCTCTCAAGTTTGCTAGACCTCGGTCTGAGTGGAAGACCGCTACGTTGAATTTCCCACTTTTTAGATGGCAGGAAAACATTCATACAGACAAGCGAAGGAAAAAGCGGGGAACATAGCCTAATGCAAGGAGTGCCGCAGGGCAGTTTGCTAAGCCCTTTTCTTTGTAACTGCGTGATGGCGGATTTGTTGTGAAAGCTCACTTCTGGCTTAAGCGCCAACGCCAAGGGCCCTCCCTGGGCGTACGAGCTCAAAGTCGGCGCTCTTGGCGTACGCGGGAACGGGCGTCGAAAAGAGGCATGCACCTCCATGTTCCTGGTGCTGGCTCGCTTCCCCTCTCGAGCCGACGGAGACAACTTCAAGCCGCGGACGGAAGGGGTTGGGGGGCGACGAATGGACAGCTTAAGCCGCGAAGAAAAGTTCTGGGAGCCTGAAAGAGCTTCAAGCCACGAAAGAAAGTCACCGAGAGCCCGGCGATCCTCCCATTGTTATAAACCGGACCGCTCTTCCGACGCGTACACGAGCGCCCGTGCGCTGACGCCGATATCTAGCACGGACAGATATCGGCGCCTCACCGAGGCTCGCTGGCGTCTCCTGCAGTGCGCATGCGCAGACCGGTTTTGGCGCACGCCAAGAGCGCCGACGTTGAGCGTGTGCGCCCAGCAAGGGCCCTTGGAGTTGGTGCTTTCCACTGTTCGATAGACGCCAAGGCTGCACTTGGTTTTCTGGCGAAACCGCAGGCCTCATCCAGTACACCTTGCAAGACGGCCTAGGTACCATTGACTGCTTTTTAAAAGAAATAGGGATGATGCTCTCTCAAGCAAAGACAGCCATTCTGCCTTCTACTCGTAAGAAACTGAAGGATTTCCGTCTCTGCCTCAGCGGTCGACAGTTAGCGTCTGTTAAGCAGCACCGTTTTCTGGGTGTAGTTCTTGACAGACAACTCTCTTAGGCTCCTCATATAAAATCTAGCGAAGACTGGGTGAACACTGTTGTGAATGTGCTTCGCAGGCTTGCAAGTACGTCTTGGGGCTGTTCTTTGTCACCTCTGCTCACAGTTCACAATGCACTCATTTATAAAAAAAAAATGCGTACTCCTCACCGATTCTTCATGGTCTATCATGAACCTTGAAGGAACGTCTGCGAAGACTGTTAGTGGTCTCCGTGTCTGTTTGGGAGTTCCTCGAGCGACTTTCAGCGCTCTGATAATTGCTGAGGCACGGCAGCCTCCGGTTGAAGTATTATGAACAACGGAGACCTGTAGGCACAATTTCCGCCGGATAACCCAGCATGAAAGGCACCCCTTAGCTTCCGCGCTTCATTAACGGGATGGAAGTCATATACATCAAGTGTTTCAACACCCCCGCCAGCTTCTTTCACGTTATGAATTTTGGAAAAGAGACACAGAAAATCCCCCATGGCTTTTAGCTACCCCGACAATACAGGTGTATGTCGAAGGGATAATCAGGAAGCCTGACATGATGATATTCGCTGCTCAGCAGTTAGCACTTTTCCAGATACACATGCGGTATCCCGGTTACATTCATGTGCACACTGACGGTTCCAGTTGCCAAAATTCATCAGCGTCTGCATTCGTGATTCTGCACCTAAATGAGCGACGGGCATGTAAACTGGCTCACGCGACAGAATCAACGACTGCCGAGATTTACGCTGGTTATTTGGTTCTCCAGTTCATCTCTTCTGTAAGAGACCCGCGTATGCGGGTAATTTTTAGCGATCCCCAACACGCACTGAAATCTCTTGACAGCGCTAGTTCCATACCATGGAAAGCTAGACTGGTATACGAAGTTCTTAAAGAATTTTCCAAGGCTACCAAAAAGCAGCATATTATAGTTTTGCAGTGGATATTCAAACATTGCTCTATTCCTTGAAACACCGAGGCGGATGCAGTGGCTAGGCAAGCGCACTCCAGTGTCCTCACTTCTGGCCTTCCGTTATCGAGAGGCGCATTGCGCTGTTTCTTGGAGACCATGCGTAATGAAATGAACGAAAAGATGTGGTTTGAGCCAAACCATACAGGTTCTGATCTGCATTTCATCGATCCGTTGCTGCGGTTTAATATTTCATTATCTATCTGCAGAAGTTTAGAAACGCTCCTTCACCGCTTGCGTTTAGGGACGGCTTTTAAGCCTCAACTCCAACGACACTTCGTTGGCGTACGCGCTCAGCGTCGGCGCTCTTGGCGTACGCCGAAACCGGTCTGCGCATGCGCACTGCAGAAATACGCCAACGAACCTATGCGAGGCTCCGAGATATGTCTTTGCCAGATATCTGCATCAGCGTTCGCGCTAGCGCCGGAAGCTGCTCACCGTCATGTCTCTCATTGGCGTACTTCAGACAGACATACACCAATGAGAGGACGCGGTTCGCGCGACATCCGGTGCGGCTTTTCGCGCGCTTTTCCCTTGATATTTACATTTTTGTGTGGTGCCGAGGTTGTTCGCGCCATGTCGCTAAACAAAATAATGAACGAAAGTTTGATCGCCGCAGTGGAAAGGCGGCCGTTGTTCCGGCAGGAGATCCATAAAAGCCACAAAAACAAGCTTATAAATGCAGCTTTGTGGCTAGAAGTGGCAGCGGAGGTTTTGCCAAGCCTACCAAACAAAACTGCGGCAGTTGCATGTATATTTGTAAAGAAGCTTTACCTAGTAAACGGCAATTCAGCTTACTGCTTAACTACATGTTGTAACGCTTTCAAAACCTGAAAGGTTTGAGTAGCAGTCAGACTGTTTCGGTCAGCATCTGCCTGTAAGGTCTGGCAACGACACAGCAGCGTCGGCACAAGCGCTAGCAACGTACGCCAGCGCCTAGTTCCATGGAGATGCGTACTGCTTTGGACGCCCGTCGTTTAGCGGCGCCAAGAGCGCCGACGCTGAGCGCGTACGCCAACGATGCGTCGTTGGAGTTGGGGCTTTACACGAAGCAATTTCTTCATACAATTGGCCGCGCAGACAGCCCATGGTGTGCGTGTGGCCAAGAAAATCAGGATGTGGCTCACCTATCATTAGACTGCCGAGTGCACGACAACCTCAGGTTGCGATTGAAGAGAGACTTGAGCGCTCTTGACAAAAGACCCTTAGGCCTACAAAGCTCTTAGGCCCGTGGCCGACAAGTGAACTGCAAAAGCGAGCACTTGTGGCATTGATAGCATTCCTTGAGGACAGCGGCATCCTTGGGAAATACTAGCTCAGTAGTAGACTTGGAGTCAGTGCTAGAACTCTTACCTCTCTTTGCGTGAGCGCTTCAATATCTTTGTTATTTGCTTTTGCTGTGTTTGCTGCAAACTTAATTTTTTTATGTTTTTGTGAGAGAGTGCTTCAATAGCGTTATTTACTTTTGCTGTGTGTACTGCAAATAAGCTTATTTTTTGGTCTTCTGCCCTTGTTTATTCATATCTCTCATGTAAATTGTATTGTGTACTGTTCTCTTAACAACCAAGGCGTTTTTGTTAGCTCTATAATCTAACTTCTCCTGGCGCCTGTACTTTGTTTTATATTTTGTGCACTGTTTGTGTTACGCTGTGTTGAACTGTACATCGTCGGACAAAGCGGTTGCTATGAATTAGTGGAAAGGAGTGGCCGGAGCCGCTATGCAGCACCAACCTCTCCTTTATTGTTCATGTAAATAAAAAAAAGCGCAAATCAAGAAAAAATATGACGGAGACAATGCGCTAAGCATTTCTCTACAAACACTTCATTGACCCTCCTTACCGCTCCCGTGGGATCACCAGCTAGTGGCAACTCGTGCGGTTGGTAGCGCGTATTTAACGTAACATGGCGTTCGTTTCAAACTAATAATTATTAGTATCGTGAGAACCTTCAGAAGGCCCCATGACGGTTGGTCAGTAACATCCTCTGTCACCTTTGCGCACTTGTTGCATGCACTCCAAGCCACCCTTAAAGCGTGTGGGGATAGATGTTCTGGTCACTAAGGACATGCCCTCGACTCAGCGTGAAATGCTCAACCATGAACAACCTACGAAATGACAAAGGGAGGCAATCGCTTGGTGCTCAGCTTTCGCCGGTCGCAAGCCAGAGAATGGGTCGGAGCCAAAGGTTCCCAAACAATACGAAACAGAGGAAGTTCTAAACACTCGGAAGAACAGATACAAAGTGATCTACACAAAAATGAAACACATGCAAAGTAGCACGAGAGAGAGAGAGACTAGAATACAACAGAGATCTTGCAACTAAAGTGCAGTATTGCATGATAGAGGCAAACAAAGCAGAACTCAATTTGTTCACTGGGCACTGTTAAGAGTCCGACGACCGGAGGATCACGATGGGCCGTCCCGCAGACTGGCATGCTCTCCCTCGCAGGTCCGCGGCTGGGCGACAACGGCGTTCGCGCGCGCTTCTCCGAAGCTTGGCCTACGGCACCGGCTGACAGACAGCGTTACGCGTCCGCCGCGTCTGTTCGTTTCTTTGCGCCAAGGCAGGCGTACACAGACACGTAGTATTAACTGTGGAATTTCTCTCCTACCCTCTCGCCGGCCCCGCACCGCCATTAGTCAGCCCTGGGAGGAATGGCGCGGCAGGGAAATACGTGGACGAAAGAAACACGCACAGTCAGGCATGTTCCAGAAAGCTCCAGTCGCGTCTTTGCGACCAAGCGCCGCCGACGCGCGAGAGACGCGTGGAGGGCATCACACGACGCACTATTTTATGCTCTCACCATCGGTAACAGGGGTTCGTTTCTCCAACCTTCTCGAATCGTCGACGGCGCGCGCGGGCGTGATTTCCTTCGGGCCGCGCCGGCTTTGGTACTGAATGTTATGGAGTTTATAAGCGAAATCTCTACTGGCCTAGCGGCGCCGATTTCGCCGTGGGCTGCAGTTTGACCTTCATGTGACCGGAGCTGCGCCGCCACCGGCTTGGCGCATGCGCTCTCCGCAGCTTGGCCACCGCCTGACTTACGCGACTCGCCGCGCGCCTGGAGAGGAGTGCAGCGCTGGCCTAGTCTGTGCGAGCTTGTCATTGCATGAGAGCGAGGTTGGGCCGTCTGCTCTGAGCGTCGCGCGGAAGCGGGAGGTATTGAGCCGTCGTCAGAAAGGCGGCGTCTGACCACCCCGCGGATGTCGCCCGGCGAGCTGCTTGGCTGGAGAGGGTCGGAATGCCAAGCGCGCGAAGCTAGCCTCAGAGACTGAGGAAGAGCGAGCAGAGACGCCATGGGGGAGAGCGCCGAGTAGCCTGCGTGCAGTGCTATCGGAACCAGGCAGAGCCTCATCATTCAGCCGACAGTCCTGCACAAGCCATGAAGAACAAGAATGAATCTCGAAAAGCTAAGAGAAGTCCCGAAACGCCGGAATGGCAAAATTAGAGTGATACCACAGCTCAACGACTGTGTCTAACTCTCTGTCAACAGTACTCCTGCAACTGTGATTAGCCAAGCTTAACCATAATTAAAGATTTCGCTTGTATACCCAGGCTTAGCCACAGCTAAGCCACAGCCATATTTTATATTTTTTTGCCGAAATTCTCTCCTTCTGGACCGTTGTCCAGCCGCTTTCTGGATGACGGTATATTTCTGCGCATGCCTTAACTGGCCTCAGTCGCTGAGAAGTCCCCATGCACTGTCTTTCAATTTTCGAAGAGAAAGTGCAGATTCACACCCACAGGACGCCTGGCGCAACTGCTACAGAAATCATCTTGCGTCAATTGTGCTTATGACCGGTGACGGATTACCACGCGCTATCTCTCCTCTCCTTCTGTCTGCATCTACCACAGACACCCATGGTTTTGTGGTTATCCTCATATTGGAAAGGGCGCATGTATCAATTGGAGGTAGAACTGGAAGATGCCAACTTCTTCTTCTATATTTTCCTCTTTTAAGGGGGCTCTGAAAGGGGCTCTCAATTAATAAAGTTGCGGTATGCCAAGAATGTTAAAAGACGCCGCTTCCCAAATATCCTCGAGCAAGATTTTTTTAAATTCATTTTTTGGAAGCTGAGTTATCTGTAGTTAAGATTACAATTTCCTCGTCTTCGCGCCTTTCCCTCTGCTCTCGTCACTTTTTGCATGCTGAAATGTCGGCGCTGTTCTGCCGGCCTCACCCACTCGGCCCCTCCGCCGGCTGCAGACGCGCGTGGTAATTCTCCGGGGGGCGGAGATGTCACGGCGAACCAATGATAGCCAGATTCGGGCGAAAGCCCGGCATCACTCGTCGCTTCGAGGCGCGGAAGCGGGAGCGTTTAAAAATGTGTTGTAAATTGTCGGCTCACTTTTGATGTCTTGTAAACGGCATGAACGTGTGATGGCCTGTACTCTACATAATGCAAGAATTTTATCGCCAACCTCGAACAACCTTTACAGGGACCCTTTAAACCCTCGCCATGCGTACGACGCTTAGCACGCAGTGTCAGAAGTTTGGGCCCATGGGTTTCGCTTATGCGCCGCATTGTGTGGGCATCCCAAGCTTTCTAAGCCTCGTGAACTTAAGAGAAACCATGCTTGCACCTCCTCCGTACGTCACGACTTCCACTGATACTAAAGACGTCCCACTAAATGGCTTAGAAACAAATTCGTTGAGCCCCAAACTTTTGAGCAAAATCCGGACGTTCCACATGGATAGCTATGGGCTATACACTTACACAGACACAAGTTCTTTCAACACTTTCCCAAGTGGGCTTAGACATCCATGACAAAATGAGCGCGAAGCCCAGCTTTCCACCCTTGTTTAGACATCGCTTATGCATTTCAGCTTTTAGTGCGGGGGCAAAATTGGCTCTGCGAGACACGAATATTCTAGGATTCATTTATGCATTAATAACAAAAGCAGGGACTTAAAACAACCACAAAATTAACTCGCAAACTGTGAACGAACGTGCAAGGAGTCGTACCAGTGGATGCTCTCGGATGGCGCCATTGCACGGGGAACAAAAAGCACACCAGACGGCATAGGTGAAGGCAAAGACAAAGGACCCCCTAAGGTTCTTTCAACCTACCGGCCCAAAGCAGAAACACAGACACGAGATGAGAATGACTGCGGCGTCGGCAGAACACAGAAGGCGCCCGAATGCGCGCCCTTACGAGCAGCGGCAGCCCCGCAGAGATTAGCGATTCCGCGGACGGTGTGCTGCCCCTCCCCCAGCCGGATGTAAGCGCCCGCGTAGGTACAGCCAGCGTAGCGTCGTTGCGGTGGGTTCACTCTACGTTGCTCCAGTCGGGCAGGGGTGCAGTTTTAGACGGGGGCGGGAAAACGAGAAAGCACAGACCTTATAATTGAATCAGTGCGCGGGATCAGTGCAGGCAGTCTGCGGACATGCACTTCCAGCGAGTGAATGGAAACGATACTGCGCTGAATAACGTCTTTGAAGCGGTCGCTGCCATGGTGGAGATTCGCCAGTCTACCTCCCAGACTGAGCTTAATCACGTGATTTCGAGTCAGTCCTGGCACAATCGGAGGCATACCCTGCCTTGCCTATGTCATATCCTCATCTCCAGCTCTGTGCGCTCGGGACATTCCGGAGTGAAGTGTCCTTGTCTAATAACAAGGCATTCTTGTCCGACGGCCCCTCCTTCAGACAAGAGACTGGTCCCCTCATTCGTCATCCTGTTTCTGACACCTTGAAATGCACCCGCTGAGGGTTGATGGCAGGAGAGGAAAGGGGATGACGCAGGCTGATTTATTTGCAAAGGCAGGGCGATGTACAAAGGGTGCCGCCAAAGTAAGATATGGTGTGTGTACTAGTGCATGCCGGATGTAAAAGGGAGCTTTGAATGTCGTCTTGTCTTGAAAAGACGACGGACAAAGCAAAGACACACGCGCTTGTGGTGTCTATTCTTTCTACGTCCGTCACCTTATGGCGCAGTTTTTCTAAGACGCTGTACCATTTAGCTCAAATGCCGGTATTGTGCAATGTGATTGGGGAGTAAAAAAATACGAATACAAGGTGGCCGATTGAACTCCACCGCTGTTGTCTTTAACGCGTGCATCATATATTCACACTCTCGCCGCAGTGTGTCTAAACTCAGGGGGGAGCGCCAACCGTGAGAAATTGCCTGCGGACAGGCAGCGTGGCGGTGCCCGTGTCGTGCAATTTGTCGCCTCGTTTTACTATGACATAGTCGCGTGCATCTACTGCTCGAACAATACTGAATATTGAGATGGATGCTGCGTGGTCCCAGGTTTTCTGCGCGAACGGTCTTTAGCGCCGTTTGTCTTTTGAAATAAACAGCCTTCGGTTTAAATGCGAAGACATGAGCTGGTAAGAACCCTCGCAGCACAGGGCACTGTCCCAACATTCGGAATATACTGGGAAATGGTGGACCTTTGAAGAACCGGCCTTTTCCAATACCTATCCAACATTAGGGCGATGCTCTGTGCTGCTTGGGAAGTGCCATATTCCATTCTCGTAAAGAGATCTTCTTCACGATCTTTGAAGAGAGCAAAGTATTATTTAATTCGTGACTGTTGAGTTCGTTTGAGTGCTAAAAGGGTATAGATCAATTTTGTTAACCTGCCAGGGGCGGATTTTTTCTTCGCCCCTTCCAAACGAATAGCGATAACGTATATAGCCATGTAGGTGTCCTCCTCAAAGGGGGTATGCATCGTTTTTTCGGAGTGTTTAACCATTAGTGTCTGTTTGAGAACCACGATACAATATACGGAGAAAAAAAAGCTACTCAGCCTCCTGAGGCTCTTCGCACTTGAAGACAAATTGACTCTTTCTCCCGACTTGATCTTATGACTTCGCGGATATCGGTTTAAAGAGAATGCTTTTGTACTCATCAGAGCCCTTGCCTTAAAAATATTGCACGAATGTTCTCTGCAATTTCATATTTATGGTAATAGCCGCCATCGTGAAACCGCTAAAAACCTCGTTTCTCAAGGGACGGGCGCTGCCAGGTTAGTACATACATCCCGTAGTTTCTCCGAAGGGTCAAGGTTAGCTGTGAAAAAGCGTTCCATAATGGCTGCCGCCACAGCTGGTAGAAATGTAAAGAAGGTGTACATGTGAGTGCGACCGCTGCTCTCGCTGGATTCAGAATGCTCACTCTATTCACGGTGTGGAGCTGTGCACGTTCGCGTGCGTGTGTGTCTGCCTGCCTGGATCTGTAGGCCAGGCGGGCTCTTCAAAGCGAGCGAAATTCACCGCAGAAGCACCGTGAGTCAAGCCAAACACTTCATCACTACGCGGCTGTGTGCCGCATGCAACGCAGCAACGTGGTGAAGCCTCTCTCCGCTCCAAAACTTTCCTCTTTCTCACTCTCCCTTTCCTCTTCCGGCTCTCAGCGGGCTTTCGTACCACTCTATAGCATTAGCTCTGTGGTGTAGCTCCAGCGCTCTGAGCCCTGATGAGCCGCGCAACGTGACTCTCGGCTCTTACGGTGGCCTGGACATGACGGCAACGACTCAATAACAGTGACCCTTGGGGCCGTTCTTTTCATTATTTCGCATCAAGCTCCTTTGGTCTTAAGGAATACATGGTTCGAAGATTTCGTCTTCACAGAAGTAAGCTAAAGATACACAAAAAAGCTTGGCATTAGATAGAGGATTCAAGTCAATGTGCAGGTGCATTCAACGTGAATACATTTGCGACAGCACATGCATACCTCTGTATATGCACCTGTGCATACCTTGCCAACATATGCACTGTGCGTGTACTGGTAAATGCAGTCCATTGGCACTGAATTCTCTCTGCAGTTTTTTTTTTAACTTTAGCACTTGCCACAGGCAGAGGCTTGGTCTAGCGATGTGCTATAGAGAGAGTCGCGGAGGCTTTTCTCATGCACTCATCCGCTTCTTGCGAATTTCTGGCCTGCACGATATATGCTGTGGCTTTAACGAACGCTGACTTTTCACGGTGACTTCAATTTTCTGCTACTCTCCTTTCTCTTTCATTTTTTTATCCCCTCATCCCTTTCCCCCTCCCCCGTGAAGGGTAGCAAACCGGTTATCCTTCCGGTTAACCTCCCTGCCTTTCCTCCTCCCCCTTTTCTCATGCAAGAACCTGAGTAGTTCAGTAAAGCATCCTGCGGGGCGAGTTGGTTCCGTATGTGTAAAGGAACTTAGCACTATAAAAGATCAGGCCGAAAGAAGACAAACATGGAACATGGACATATGACTACAGTCGTTTCACCCCCCGCCTGGCTGCCAGATCGGTACCAATCAGTTTTGCGATAGGTAGGAACTTTTTCCCCACCTGTTTATCGACTTTTCAAGAATGAAATGCCTGGGAAAAGGGTTTCAAAGAAACCCGCTGTGAACGTTCCATGTCCTGTGGATGTTCTTTCTTCCTTCGTTTTATCCTTTTATTGGTTTAAGGCGTTCTAAACGTGAGCAAGCTCCGGCTCTTAGCGTTGTCAGTCAGACACCAGCATAGGCATTCCCCCCTTGCGGTCGTAACTCAAATTTCCTGTAATGTTATATTTCCTGAGGCTGTTGTCCCTGCCCACATCCGCAGCAGGTGGCGAATATCCACACCAGCGGTCGGTGATGAACATTTCTGGCATGTGCTCTGTCTTCTTGCTCGAGCCCCATTGACACGTCATCAAGAGGGTGAGGGCCATCGCAGGACTAATCGTTGTAAGGCACACCTCCTCCAATCGTACCAATTTATGAGAGGAGGGAGGTGGGGGAAGGTCCACGGGGTAGCCAGGACACGTTTACCTTCCACTGAAGAGGATGTTAGAGGTCTATAGACAGCAGATTTTAGCTTGTGTGTTTTCTTCTGTGAAATGATGTGTTAGACAAAAGTATACATCGATCAACCTGTGGTATATTCCCCTATCATCGGTAAATATCTATCATTGCGTTGTTTCGGCTGCAAAAACACAACGATAGCAGTATCGTGTAAGTATCGTTTCGGTCACGTGATGCATGAAAAGACTGCAAATTAATTCCCGATATGTGCCCAGACGTGCCCTAAACACCTTAAACGTCGCAGACGGCGTCCGGCCGATGAAACCAAAGCACGAGAAAATAAATTCACTTGTGAAGTATTTAGCGGTTGTAGTGAATGAGCTGCGGTGATCCATCTGTTATAATGTTTTGCTCATCATTAGCGAGAAGAAAACACATTGAACTAAAATTGGGTGCGGATAGTTCTTTTAAGATCGAAAGAGTGCAGCGCGGGTCCGAAGGGAGGCTGATTGGGGAGCCATTGGCGTCGGGGCTTGACATCTAAGGGCATCGAGCTGCTTTACTCTGGTTAGGGTTCTGGTCATTTTCTTGCGTCTAATGTATCTAGATGCATTTCGCAATTTTTTTGCTCAGAGCAAATAATGACACCAACCATTATTGGTGTCGCAACCCACCGACACGGGCGACGACACCAGTTTCCTTGGGGCTATCCATTCTTCTGATTCGTCAAGCCAGCAGCGCGCCGATCCAGTGTTACGACCCGTCATCGATTATTTGGAATGTTAACCAGCCACAATTCCTAAATGTTTTTCTCGACACCTGTCGTCATTTTCCCTGAAACGAGGCGTGCTCTTTAAGAAGAACCCTGATTCCAGTTCGCGAGCTTACCTCCTCGTCGTGCAAAACTCTTCGAGAGGAAATACTTTCTGCGTGCCACGACGAACCAACTTCTGGCCATTTGGGACACTCTCGCACGCTTTCCAGACTACGCCAGCTGTTCTACTGGCGCAAACTTGCCACTGTTGTTAAACGCTATGTGCAGAGCTGTCGGCAATGTCAGCGCCGTAAGGCCCCGGCCCCCAATCCTCCGGGGCTCCTCGAACCCATGCACCAACATGTGCCCCGTTCGATCAGGTCGGCATGGACCTTCTCAGCCCTTTCCCTTTGTTCTCGGGTGGCAACCGGTGCATCATCATTGCCACAGACTCTCTCACTCGATATGCCGATGCCAAAACCTTACTTCGTGGCGCAGCGTACGAGGTTGCGGATTTATTCATGAATCGGATCGTACTTTGCCACGGCGCCCGACCTATGTCATTAGCGACAGAGGGACCGCCTTTACTTCCCAGATGATGTCCGAAATTTTTCAGCTCAGCGGTACGACCAACTGTAGAACTACTGCTTACCACCCACATGCAGGTAAACGGGCTGACAGAGCGGCTTAATAAGACCATGGCGAACATGCTGGCGATGTACGTCGATGTCCAACACAGGACTTGGGACATGATCATATCGTACGTGACATTCGCCTATAACACAGCAGTGCAAGAGACGACCAGTTTCACACCATTCCGCCTCCTCTACGGCAGGGAGGTTCAGACGATGCTCGACGCAATGCTGCCTTTGCCAACGAAGCCGAGCAGGCTCGGCTAGCACGTGCTAACATCGCACAGCAACAAGATAAAGACTCGCGCCGATACAGCTTCCGGCACAGACAAGACTTCTACAATCCCGGCGACCAGGTTTGGGTATGGATACCTGTTCGACGGCGAGGCCTGTCCGCAAAACTCATTTGTCGCAATTTCGATTCTTATGAAGTCTTGAGGCGCGTCAGCGACGTTAAGTACGAGGTACTCCCGGACGCGGCACTTTCACAGCAGAGAAGACTTCGACTACCCCATCCAGAGATCGTCCATGTTTTACGCATGAAGCCGTATATTGCGCGGTGACCCCCCGGATTCTTCGAACCTTTCTCGTGTGCTTGTGCGTGCTTGAGTGTGCTTGTGTTCGCGCGCTCTTCTGCGCGCGTTTTTTTTCTTTAAGAGGGGAGGGAGGCCAGGTGACGCTGTGGCAAAAAAGACGTTGGCGCTGGTAGCACTGGGATTGAAGGGCGTTGAAGTTCGCCGTCTCCCTTCCTGAAGGACGTGCTGCCGAGCCTTCTCTTGCCTGGTGCCTGTCTTGTCACCAACGCCGTGGCAATACGCTAGTGAACTGTTCTTGCACCGCTCTAACCATTCATTTTTGCTGTATTCGTATTTTTGGGAGCACTGAAAGAAAGTGTGCACACTCCGTCCTTTTCCTCAAGCCGGAATGAGCATCCTTAACGTGAGCCACAGCGCTAAAACCAACCGCTCCTGCTAACAGCGCACATACGGCAGGACATAGAGGTGCCCACTCAGGAGGAGCCTTGCAAATAGGCTCCCGTCCGTTCGCTCCTAAGGGCCGCCGTACTATCGTTTGTGAGCCGCATGCGGACGCGGCCTTGCGACCGAGCACACGGGCCGAGCAATGGGGCGCATGAAGGCATCTCCCGGGCACACCAAGCTGGTCGACTGTCTGGCGGACGAGCAGACGATCTCATCACAACTACTGGCTGCTGTTCCGTGACGCGCCAGGCCGCGCCTCCTCAGCAAGACGGCCGCCCGGAGTGAGCAACCAGGCCCAGTGCCGAGAAACATACAATATTGGCCGCATGTAACTATTACGAGTGTTGACAGCGACATCAAGCTTCGCCGTTTCCAACAGGGGCGAGCGGCAGGTTCCCCCAAGTTGTTTTGTCGCCGTCTACACGCAGTTGACTGAGCGGACTTGAAAACTACACTGTTTACGCAAGCCGCAACAGTGCCGGTGTCACGAAGTGTTTATTTGGATCCGTTTGTGATAGTGTCCTTTATTTGCGCGAGGATCTTCTCGAACAGCAACGAGAAGGTTGCAGCTCCCCAGGGTGGATTTCCTGTGCATAAAGCAAGGTTCGCAGCTCAGTGACAAGTGCGAGCTTAGTGAAGGTGATTGCAGTAGGAACAAGTGCTTTTGCCTCAGTCAGGGATATCGCCTGCAAGTCTAATCACATTTTAAAAGCCCCCTACGCACGCCTTGTTTTCAGAACGCAGAAGTGAACATCGAGCTGCACAGTAGATCGTGGTTCGGGTGCACGCGTGCGTTCTGTGTTTAAGAACTGCTGTGAGTACGACGTGACGAAATGATCTTCGAGCTCTACAGCTAGTCGCATTCGCTGCAGCGGTCTCAGTGACAGCGGGCGCAAGTCGTTGTTCCTGCGGCGTGGCCATCACCGATATCGATCGTGGTTCGTGTGTACTGTGTTACAGAACCGCCGTGAGTGCGACGTGACCGTTCTGAAAGCCGTGTTTTGCGCATGCGAAACGACCTCGGCTGCACGGCCGTTGAGCTATTTTCTGCCGAGATTACAGAAGCGTCACCACCAATCTGAGGCATTGTGCTCCATGAAGTGCATTTCGCGACTATGACTGGCCGGATTTCGATGGTGTGCAGACGGCACTGTGAAATGTGTGTGAAAACATCGGTGTGCATGGAAGATATCACATCTGGGGCGTCTTTTTTATTTCCTGCCGGCTACGCGGGCCTATATCTGCAATATAAATTTGCGTGACAAATTGAATGAATCCAACTTCTCCTGCATGTCATCATGGGCTGAGCCAATGCAGTAGTCTTAATTGGGCTGTGACATGTTATCACCCGATCAGAAACACTTATGGATGAACAAAAACCATTGTCGCAACTCATTCACAGGTGTTTCCCAACGCACAAATCTCTGATATGTGCCGGATAATGCAGCTCTCGAGAGTAGTGTGCTCAAATATGGAACTTTTAATGCAAGCGTAATTAAGACACGTACTTCTTATATCAGTGAATTAATAAGTTTCTTTAAGAACAAGGAAGTTTGTTTACTTGACAGTGACAAGCAATGTTTATAGATGACTGTAGTGTACATGGAAGAAGGAAAAAGCAACAAAATTCGCGATTCGAACCGCGTCGTCGTTCTGAAATCGTTGTTGCACGTTTGGCTATAGCGTAACTTTCAATGCGGACACTAAGATATGAGGGGGCAAAAATCTTACTCTGTAGCGAAACGGTTGCATATATGGGCGGTTTTTAGCGGAGACTAGCCGACTAGCAATATAACGAGTTGTGTCACGCTCGCGGTGTGCACGATGCATTTTTTCACTTTCTGAAGCAGAAACAGCGCAAACGTTAATCGTTTCCCGCGACGCCGTTTCAGATAAAGCTCGCCTGCGGTGCTGCAAACTTTGTTGTTATTTCGTTCGCGGACGTCAGGGTCGGCCGCGCAGAGATCCATGACAATCACAGCCGATTGGGGTTTTACCTTCTGCGAGAAATCTCACACCTAAACATGGCTCGAGTGAGCCACAATCAATGTGGATATTCGTACCGCAAGATATATCGATGTTTTGCTACGGAACATGCCAGCGCTGCCACACGGGCGGCTGTGACGAGAGCGCCAATCAGAACGCTGGAGTCGTGCGCTCGGTCGCATCACTCGCATGCAGCAGACTTGGTCGTAGAACCCCTCATCCGACCTGCGCCCTCACGCGGCCCTTCGCACGGTCGCAAGGCCGCGTCCGCCTGCGCCTCAAAAACGATCGTCTAGGCCACGCCGCCTCTTTCTCCTCCTTCTCTACGGAGGGCGAGGAGGACCCCCACTGACACGGTGTGGTCAGCAGGGTCATTCGCCCAGCGGGACACCCGGCTAGAGCGTCCCCACGCGCCGGCACTGCTTTTGAACGCATCGGCCACGACGCCCCGCGCGCTCCGCATCAACTTTTGTGTCTGCTTGCACGAGTGTATACCAACAGCTGAAAAAAAAAAAAAACATTGACCAGGTGGTTACTCTTGCAGTAATGCGAATGGCAGCGACGGCTGGAGGGGGGCGGGGGTGGGGGGGAGGGGAGGGGTGGTGAAATAGTGATACCAGTCGCAGTGTTTAGTAACTCGGGGCACGCATTTGAAATTCCTGTTGCTTTTTTGCGGCTACACTCACACTAACGCCACAAGATGCTCTGCTCCATGTCTTGCGACAGCACAGTATATATGCATGGGCTTATAAGTGATTGGCATTCTGCCATGTTGAGACGTTGTGATGTCGCGGTACGGGACGTCACTGCATTCTTACGAATCAGTGTGGCGCGTTGACATGACGTCGGACGGGTCGGCCCTCCATTCTGGCCAGCCAGCGCAAGAGGTCGCAGTGGTCCTACTTGCGTGAAAAAGCCGCCGCTGTTAGTAATTCATGAAGAGATCGCTTTTTTTGTGGTTCAATGCACGCATTTCAATCGCTCTGCGTTTTTCTAAACTTCTTAGTGTATCTTATCATTATCTGAATCAGCCCCTGCTGTTTTCTCTGTGTGTTCCGTGTATACGGTTAACAGCGGTTTTCCGAAAGAATAAACTCGGTAGTCGGCGTTCGTCCTGTGTACTTTCGTCCTTGTTTTCTCTCACCGTTGCTTTCCATAAACTGTGCGCAAGTGCTGCAGAAGCACCGACTGCGCTTGCGATTGGTGACAAATGACCGCACTTTTCCTCTGCTCATCGGGTCCTGACGGAATCGAGCATAATTTCTTCTTCATCTGCTACTTCTTTCATCAATCAATCAATCAATCAATCAATCAATCAATCAATCAATCAATCAATCAATCAATCAATCAATCAATCAATCAATCAATCAATCAATCAATCAATCAAATTATTGCACTTCAGAGGTGTGAGGAGCGCTGACAAATAGGCTACGTATGGCTTGACATTGGGTCCCCGCCCCCTACAGCAGCTTCATTGTGTACAGAACCTAAAATTATAGAACGCTACAGCACTATACAGCACCTAATATGCCTATCAGCATGTTTATAAGAGAGAAAGAGTATGTTATTTAACAATATACACTTACAAAGCATTAATACAGGACATAAGCATCACGTAATACTCTCCTATAGGCGAGTTGGTTCATCTTTGAAAGGGTACGCACTTACGCGAAGAAGACGGTAAACAACAAAGATAAATACACGACATGTAGAGAGCGCTCGGTACGCACATGTCGTGTGTGTATCTGTGTTGAGTATCGCCTTCTTCGCGCAAGTGCGTACCCTTTCATATAAGCACCACGTGTTCCAATCAAGAGGAAAGCATCCTAGCAATGTTCAACGCAGTATAGCAATAGAATTACGGAGAGTGTGACGAAACACAAAAGTTATAATGCATATAATGAATTCTGCGGAGAAAATGGAAGAGAAATCTAAGTGTTATATCAATTTCAAATCATTGTTGTTGTTGCATATTATTAACGGCAAAATACAGGACAGCGTTAGTGTACCATAGTCAGTTAATCTTAATCTTCGTTAATCTCCTTAATCTCCTCCTTACAGGATCATCTCAACGAGACAGACAACGTATCCTGTAATCTATCGGATCCCATGTGCGTTGCCCGGTTGTGAGGACATCCACGTTTTTCATCGCTATCGAGGTAAGCTTCGATATGAATGGCTATCCAGGTCAACCCTCAAGTACCGGAAGGAATTGACGCCACAAGGATTCCGGTGCGTAAGGCCCCGCCGCGGTGGCTCAGTGGTTAGGGCGCTCGACTACTGATCCGGAGTTCCCGGGCTCGAACCCGACCGCGGCGGCTGCGTTTTTATGGAGACAAAACGCTAAGGCGCCCATGTGCTGTGCGATGTCAGTGCACGTTAAAGATCCCCAGGTGGTCGAAATTATTTCGGAGCCCTCCACTACGGCACCTCTCTCTTCCTTTCTTCTTTCACTCCCTCCTTTACCCTTCCCTTACGGCGCGGTTCAGGTGTCCAACGATATATGAGACAGATACTGCGCCATTTCCTTTCCCCCAAAAAACCAATTAAAAAATTAAGGCACTGTAATCATGGTGAAAAAAACAAAACAGAAAAACTCAGTCTAGTCATAAAAAGTAAAAACGCATTAAATAGAAGACATTCGGTTTCGATGGAGGCAAAACGCTAAGGCGCCCGTGTGCTGTGCGATGTCAGTGCACGTTAAAGATCCCCAGGTGGTCGAAATTATTCCGGAGTCCTCGACTACGGCACCTCTCTCTCCCTTTCTTCTTTCACTCCCTCCTTTATCCCTTCACTTACGGCGCGGTTCAGGTGTCCGCCGATATATGAGACAGATACTGCGCCATTTCCTTTCCCCCAAAACCGATTATTATTATTCACAAGTTTTCTTTTATCATGTGTGTAGCGCTGAATGCATCTTCCGGTCTGTTAGAAGTAGCGGCTACTACATGAATTCTGACCGTTGTTGACAATTTCTTATTCTTGTTTGATAGGCTACTGCGATACGGCTCGGGTGCTTCTCAAAATGTAATGGTTTGTGTTAATAAACCTCAGTTGCAAGTTGGCGCCTGTCCTGTTGTGTTCTTGTGCCTCTCTCGTCCTTGTTCCGTCCGCGCCGTCCTGACATCATCTACACCTCTGGCTTCGGGGCTAGTTTAACCACGCGACAAGAGATGACAAATTCGCACGAGGGCAGGCTTCACGCTCGCCTAGCCCATACAGCCGAGGGCATAATGATGGCGTTTCATGTGTATATTATTTTTCATCGACAAAAAGGTGAAACGAGGTTTATATGGTAGTCTACTACGATGATGACGCCATTTGCAGCAGAGGAAAAGTAGGAATCCCAAGTTTTCCTGAACGCGAAGTGGGCTCGGCTCTGCAGTGGGCTCGCCAGCACGCCAGCGATGGCCTGTGCTTACTTTCCACGCTTCTTCTTGGTGCAGGTAATGAACCTTTAATCCCTTTACTCTAAGCCAAGTTGTCACCGTGCGCTCTTGGTGCTGCCGGGCCCGCGGCGTTTTTGCTCTATTATGTGTGACTGTGCGCATGTGCTGTTGAAGCTTCTCATGCTAGCCGGCGATATTGAATGAAATCCCGGTCCCAACGAACAGAATCTTAGTGTTTTGAAAGAGCTGCAATCTGGACAGACGGTAATGCTAGAGAGACTAAAGTAAATGGAAATTAAACTTTTCGATCAAGATAAAGCATTTAGCGAAATTAAGGCGCGACTAGATCAAATTGAGATAGGTTGTGCTGGTATTGATGACATGCAGAATGAATTAGGAAATCCGCATGAGATAAGCCCTGAAAGTACCGCACAGATCAATGTACAGCCTGCCCGGATAAACGATGCAGAAAACTGATCTAGAAGAAACAATTTTGTGTTCTATGGCATCGAAGATAAAGATAAAGAAACATGGCTTGATTCTGAGAATGTCATCATATCACATTGCAATCAGTATTTAGATATCCAGATACAACCCCGCGAAATTGAGCGTGCGCATTGTATTGGGTCTTTCCAAACTGGCAAACGCATGCCTATAATCATGAGGTTTGCTCACTTTAAAGACAAAGAGCGAGTCCTGTCTTCCGCTCGGAAATTTAAAGATACAGGATACGCCGCCGCTCAAGATCTCGCTCCAAGCACGCGCCTTGCCCAGAAACGCCTCATTGAGTTTCGAAATGCCCGAAAACTGCGTTACAAATTGCGACATGAAAAGCTTGTCGCAAGTGAAAATTCATACTATTTCAACCACACTTCCAACTGTGATAAAGATGAAGTGTGGCAAGTGCGCTGCACGCATTCGCGCGCATGGGGGGAGAGAAGACGACGAAGTAGGAGAATACAGTTCGGCTCGACCGTATGCTACGTGTACTGTTTCATTGCTAATTATCATTACTACGATACAACATATTTTGGCGACGAGGATGCTGTTTTGATTCGGGACCTTCACGTGGCCTGCTCACCATCCGTCATGAGCTTTTCTGGGCTTCAGCCACCACCACCCTTCCTGCCGACTCCTGGTCGTCCTGCCCTTCCATGGGAGCAATGGGAGCTGGCGTTCCGGAATTACATGCTGGCCTCTGGTGCCTCTACTCTGGGCGCGGACAGGCGGAAGGCCATCCTGCTGAATTGCCTCGGACTGGAAGGTCAGCGCATTTTTTATACATTGGCGCCGCCATCGTCCACTCCAGCGCCTACAGCTGCGGCTTCGCACTCCGGTGACGAGGCACCCCGCCTTGACGAATTTGATGCGGCGATATCCATCCTGTCGGAGCATTACAAATCGTCCGTGAATGTAATCGCCGCACGTCATCGCTTTCGCCGTCGAGTTCAGGCTCCAGGAGAGACAACCGATGAGTACGTCGCTGTCCTTCGCAGCCTTGTCGGCGACTGCGGGTTTGGGACCATGGCGGACGATATGATCAGGGACCAGCTGGTGGAGAAGACCTTGAGTTGCCATCTGCGTGAGCGCCTACTCATGGAAGGCTCCTCCTTGACTCTGTCGCGCGCCATGCTCCTTGCTCGACAGTGTGAGCAAGCTTCCCGGGAAGCCAGGGAATTGGCTGAGGAGGACGCTCCAGTACATCGTGTGAGATGCGAGCGCGGATCGAGACAAACACCACCTCAGGCCCATTGCTGCAAGTGCCAAAGTCAACCATCACAACCTGCTGCTGCAATACCAGAGCGCATGTGCTACCGCTGCGGTTCTACAACTCACCTAGCGAACAACCCTGCATGCCGAGCCCGCAACCGCAAGTGTCGTCGGTGCGGCAAGGTGGGCCATTTCGACTCTCTCTACAAGTCGTCCGACCGTCCTGTTCAAGTTCAAGTTGCAGATACTGCTGACACATCGTCGATGTCGGATGGCTCCAGCAGTGCGTCTATTCTCAATGTTGAAAGTCAAAAAAACGGAATTTTCGCCTCAGTCCTGATTGAAGGCAAGTTCATCCGCTTCCTGATTGACACCGGCTCATCTGTGTCAATTATTTCTGAAGATCTATACCACCGAGTCTTCGCTAAATTTTTCCCGCTTAAATCAACTGCAGTTCAACTATTGGACTATTCTAAGTCTCGGATTATAGTCCAAGGGTGTTTTGTTGCTACAGCAAAGTTTCACGACCGTACCGCCTGCATCCTGTTGTACGTTGTCTCGGGAGGCACAACGCTGCTGGGCCTGGATTCCATTGCCGCTCTATAAATGAAGATCAAAGGTGCATCGTTGGAATGTCTTTCCATGACACCTGATACGCCTCTGTTACCTCCTGAGCTACGTCCACACTTCGAACATCTCTTCTCCAAGGAACTCGGAGTTGCTCGTGGCTACGTGCACAAAGTCAGAGTGCAGGATTCCGTTTCTCCTGTTGCTTGCAAGCTCCGACGGCTGCCGTTTGCCATTCGTCAGCAGGTGTCCGAGGAACTCCAGAAGCTTGAAGCTCAAGACATCATTGAACGGTGTCTACCGCTGTACGCCCCATGCCACGACAGGAATTGCACCAGCTGTCCTACTTCATGGCCGGTTGCCCCGCACAAGACTTAACGTCGTAGGACTGCCGGATCAGTCCTTCTCAATGAATCCGACAAAAGCGCTTAAGCTTTTGCGGCAGAGGCTTGACGAGAGACAAGCGCAATACAAGCTTTATGCGGACCAGCGGAGTGGCGCCCAGTGTCGTGACTTTCAGATTGGCCAGTACGTGCGTGTCCGCAAACCAAATGTGCGAGGCAAACTGTCAGCTCGGTTTTCGGAGCCTCGGAAGGTTGTGGAGCAGCGTGGACCTGCATCTTATCTGCTGGATGATGGGCGAGTGTGGCACTCGTCCAAGTTTTCTGCGGTTCGCCCAGAAGTAGTTCAGCAGCAACTGTCCTCCTCAGCTCCAGCGGCCCTTTTCGCTGATATTTCGCCGCCTATAGACGGCAACCGAATGCCGCCGCCCAGTCCACAGTCCGGAACCGTGGTCCATGGTCCTTCTTCGGACGCGCCTTCAATCCATATGATGCCAGCCGTTCCGCCCGCTCCGGAATCGGCAGCCGCTCCTCAACCCTCGTGTAGTAAATCTACAGCGGCAACTGCGGCCTCACCTCCTGCGCCGCCTCGCCGAAGTACTCGCAAAAAGAAGCGGTCTGCATGGTTCAAAGACTATGACATCCGCTAGACATTTTGTTTTTTTTTTTTAAGTGCGGCGGCAATGTGATAAAGATGAAGTGTGGCAAGTGCGCTGCACGCACTCGCGCGCATGGGGGGAGAGAAGACGACGAAGTAGGAGAATACAGTTCGGCTCGACCGTATGCTACGTGTACTGTTTCATTGCTAATTATCATTACTACAATACAACACCAACGACGTCTTTGAGGAATGCTCGTAGTCATTATTAAAATTAAACTGTAGACCGCGTTCACAAAACCGTCACCCTTTATCATTTCTGCTTGCTAACATTCGGAGTGTTATTCCCGAGCGTGATTCCTTGTGCAGTCTAATAGGTTCACCTTCATGCGATCCCTTGCTACTAACTAAAACATGGCTTAACACATCCGTTCATGATACCGAGATACTTCCGTTCCTCTCAGATTTTGACATATTCCGAAAGGATAACTCTGCCGACCATTCGGCATTACGTAACTGACCTTACTCACATACAGGACTGGTGTAAATCTTGGCCGATGTCGTGAAATGTTTCTAAAACCGTGTTAATGTCTAATCACCGTCGTCGTAATTACGTTGAGCCCCAATTATACTATCAATAACATGCAGATTTCAACATCAGAAACTTTAAAATATCTCAGTGTGCATATCTCCCGCGACCTAACTTGCACTTGTCATGTTAATGACATAATAAACTCTGCTAATCGTGCGTTAGGCTATTTACGTCGTAACCTTTCGCTCGCTCCACCTTCTATTAAACAGCTTGCTCTTCAAACTTTTGCGCAACCCAAGGTGCAGTATGCTAATGCTATTTTTGACCCGCACTACAATAATCTTACTAACGCCCTCGAGTCGGTTCAGAATCGCGCGACACGCTTCATTCTGTCAGATTATTCCTACAATGCCAGAATCTCCGCACTAAAAGCGCAAATAAACCTACCCCCCCCCCCCCCCCCCCCCCCCCCCTCGCTGCGCGCCGTAGAATAGCACGCCTTAACCTTTTCCATAAAGTATTCAATTCCTTGCCATTTGATAACGCCTAGATAAAGAGAGCCCATCGCATCGCCCGCTTTCGCCATCAAAATACAGTGTATCCCCCAAAAGCCCATACTGTGACCTTTCAGCGGTCATTTTTTCTACGTGCAGCACAGGACTAGAATGACCTGCCCACCGAAGTTGCCACTATCATCAACCCACAAGCATTCAAGCGGCTCATCGAAAAGCTCTCATCATATAATTATCATTTATTACCTTTGCTTGCCATAACCACCCACTTCCTCATGTAATGTCTCGATTGAGGCCTTTGAGGAAATAAATGAATGAGTGAGAGAAAACTAAAAGATGGCAGTGGGTTAACTTGGCTAACCCTGGAATTCAGCGAAAAGCAAGCACACTTGCTAGGCGTCTGAGGCTCGTCCACGGCAGCTCTGCTATACGGTCACGGCAGCCGTTCTATACATTATACCCACACGACCACGTGGCTAGGACTTGGTATCACATGGTCTTACGACACCCCCATCAAATGTCGTCACGTGGTTTCACACCATCGAGTGTTCTTAAGGTCAAAGGTCAACCCAAAGGTCATGGTTCAAGGTCAGGGGTCAAGGGTTCGACATCATTGATGAGTGAAAAAAATTGGGCGAGTTGGTACGTATTCATTATTCACAACAGCACAGGAAACACAGACAAAAGGAGAGAGTAGAGAACACGAGCGCTTGCGTTGCTTTTTCTCTCCTTTTGTCCGCGTTTCCTGCGCTGTTGTGAACAATGAATTCGACACCATAACTGCACCATATATGGTCAAACACGGCTATCCTTGGTTGGGCTGCAGGTCATTCAAGGTCCTTGTGCTGCCTACCCGAAGACTGCTTAACCTAGCGTAGCGAAGCTTTTAGCTTTTATAACAAGGTCTTGCGCACAAACGCGAGCGGATCGTTTCCGTCCATAGGTTGCCTAGACCGGATGTCTCTGAGAAGGTTGCGTTGCAGGGAAGTGCGTGGATGGGCAACCCACGCTGATCTCCTAAATGTTGACGCCTTCCCTGCCTCTCAGTCCAGACTTGGCGACTGTTCATCGATTTTCATCTATCCTTGCTGTTCACAATCATCATCAGCCTTACTACGCCCACTGCAGGGCAAAGGCCACTCCCATGTCTCTCCAATTAACCCTGTCCTTTGCTAGCTGTGGCCACCGTATCCCCGGAAATTTCTTAATCTCATCTGCCCGCCTAACTTTCTGCCGCCCTCTGCTACACTTGCCATCTCTTGGAATCCACTCCGTCACACTTAGGGGCCAGCGGCTATCTTGTTTTCGAATCACATGCCCTGCCCAAACCCATTTCGTCCTCTTGATTTCGACTAGGATGCCATTAGACCGCGTTTTTTCCTTCACCCACTCTGCCCGCGTCCGGCCTCTAAAAGTTACACCTATCGTTTTTTGTTGCCATTGCTCCTATGCCGATTTCGCTGGTTTTATTCTTTTTGCCCATGCACCAACTGACGCAGGTCTCCGCTGCACATTAAAGCTGTAATGCGATAAATACACAGGATTATCTGTGGAAGTCTGTCTGCTTCGCGGTACAGATACTCCAGATTGCGGCATTACTGAATGAATTAATGAGGGAGGCTCAAGGCCGTTTATCGGGGAATCGGGTTGTTAAGGAAGGGAAAAGTAGGGGTACACTGATGCATGAGGGGACGTGATGGTGGTCCAGCCAAGCTTTACACTCCTTTGTAGAGGTCACTTACCTTAGCATATATGCCAGTATCTTCCCAGATGCCGTTCCCTCCGGCTCTGGTCAATGCACGAAATTCCTCGCCATCGGTGGGAAGGCCATGCTTGGCGACGAGGTCGTCGCGTCCCTTGCGAAACTCTGAACAATGCCAGACTAGGTGGCACAGGTCAGCACGACACATACAGCCACAGTACGGGCACTTCATGACGTCTACAATGTTCCTTGATGTCAGCGATGGCCGGTAAGCCATTTAGGGATGATGTTGGCGTGTAGGCGCCATCGGCGATTATCTTATTAATGAAGATCTGCTCATGCCGTGTGACAGCAGCTGAGGGAGCAAGGTAACCCGGTGGTGCAACGTCCATAAGTCGAGTACGGCTCCTCTGGCACGCTGTAGCCTGCACGTTAGGACGGCCAAATTTATTGAACATATCAGCAGGGTCGTCGGTAACGGCGGGGTATTCCAGCGGAAGAAGGAAGGAGGTACTCTCCCGAGCCTCGTTGTGAGCGGACTGGTTCCCGTCGTCATCGCCCGTGTCTCCAGAGATACACGCGAGGCGGATGCGTACGTTACGCGTTGAGAGGGCTCTGATTATAGAAGTAATCTGCTGTGCAATTGGGTGCATCGAGCATGGTTTGTGAAGCTCACGCACGGTTTCATGTGAATCAGAGAGTACTCGGATTTTGCGCGACATGTCAGTTTCTAGCAGTGGATTGCCGGCCGGAACATTTTCCACCTGTAGGAGAGTGCCGTATATAGCGAACAGTTCCCCTTCCTTTACGCACCCGTCGGGTGCACGAATAGCACGGCAGCTACTGAAATTACGACTGTCGCGGCTGCGCCATGCCATTCATATGGCGCCGTCTTTCAGGGACGCATCCACGTATATGTCCTCCTCATCGTGTTCTCTACCAGCGGCCGTGTGTCGAGCTAGGTGGAGCCGTGCCGCCGTTTGTGCTCTGGGTGGAGCCGTACGTCTGTAGCGGCCGAGGTGTGCACGAAGCCAGAGCGATGCCGGCCGGCCCTCATAATCAACTGGCGCTGAGAGTTATTTGGCGGTCCCAGCGTTCCAAATCTCGTCCCTGTTTCGTGCATATTCGGCGTGTTTCGTGCCGAATTGCAGTTTCCTCAATGATTCCGTGTATAGGAGTAAGGGCAACCGCTTCCTCTGGAGAAGTGGTGCAGGTATGTCGAGGTAGACCCGTTATGGTGCGCAACGTAGCCCTAGCGCAGACGAGCTAGGTCTTCATGGATTTTCGTGGTCAGTTCGTACGCGGGGGCGCCGTAGAGAATCTTGCCGACTGCTACCGTGCGAGCCAACGTCTGACATGCCTCCTGCCTTGCTCCACCGTACTTGTTTGACATACAAGCGATGAGATGTAGGGTACTCGTCCAGGTGCTCTTGAGGCGTTCGATGCAAGTACGAGTTCGGTCTGTTACAGCTGCTGACAGGCACACCGAGAAGCTTGAGTGATCCGTTGTGAGATGTGAGCACCTGGCCTGCCATGACAAGATGCAATTGTTGGGTTAGTACGAGTCTTTCCATCACTGCTGAGAAAATCAGTCTTGTCAGGTGCTAGTTCAAGGCCCAGCTCTGCTAGTGAGGTCTCCAGGCTATGCACCGCTGCCTGTATGCAGCTCGCCTTGTATGTCATCGACCGACTCAAAACCATTGGCTTCGACCCACACTGTTACGTCGTCCAAGTAGATCACGAATCTTGCTGCACTGTGTTGTTCTTGCACTGCGCTGCATTCGCCATTGCAGAGTTAAACAGTAAAATCTCGAGGATTGAGCCCTGAGGAACTCCCCTGTAGAGGTAGCATGTGCGAGGGGTCCATTCTTGGGTACCATAGTTGAGAGGTGCGGGTCTGCTTTGGAGAAAGTTCCGTATCCAGTTAAGCGCCCGTTGACCGGGGAAGGCCTGTGCACGCTTCGCAAGGATTATGTTTTGATCGACGTTGTCAAAAGCTTTTCTGATGTCGACTGCGAGGACGTAATCAAGTACGAGGTGCCGGGAAGTTCGATTAATGACTCGCCGAAGCAGCCATAAGCAATCTTGTGTACTCAAATTGGGACGAAAGCCGGTTTGTGCAGGATGGTACCATGTTGTGGCGTATTACAGGTTAATATTGAATCCTATTGTTGATTAGTCGCTCAATCAATTTGCAGACGGTGGAAGTGAGAGCAATTGGTCTGAGGTTGGAAATTATAGAAGGATCTTTTCCAGGCTTCGTTATGGGGTTAACCAGTGTTAGCTTGAGCTGCTGCGGCACATCCCCTGTCTCCCACGAGCTATTTACTGTTTCTTGGAGCGGCGCTTTGGCGGCATTAGTAAGATTTCTAAGAATCTGTCAAGTGACGCCGTCGTGCCCTGGGGTCGAGTGGCTCTGTCCTTGAGCAAGCGGCACCGGCAGTTCCCCTATTGTGAACGGCTTGTCAAGTTCGGGATCTAGCGTTGGCAGTGTAATGAAGACGGTTATCAGGAGATTGGTCTGCAGCATGCGGAAAGAAAATCCGGATGAGTTGCTCCTCGACAGAGGACATCGGTTGTTGTAAGGAGAGCTCTGCAAAAATGGAAGTCCGCTTTTTCCTTTTTTCAGCCATGCTTCTGTAAATGGCCCATACGTTACGGAGCTCTTTTGCTTGCCACATCTCAGCGCAGACGTGGCGCCAGTTTTCTCCGTCCAGCCGAAGTGCGTAGTCGCGTATGGCAATGTAGTGGCGACGAAATTTTAGAAGATCCTTGTGGCGCTTGCCGAGTGTACGGTAGTGGTTCATGAGAACAGAGGAACGTTTCCACAGGTTGACTAAGTGGTTATGGAGATGAGGGGTTGTGTCACTACATTTTATTTCTTCTGTCGCCATCGCTTTAGCTGTGGTAACCTCATGGACAAATTGTTGGAAGCTATGGCATTTAAAATGTTGCGACAATTCCCGAAAGCGCTGCCACTCAAGTGAGGTCAACGTCTTCTTGGCTCGAAGCCGTTTGTTGTTGATATGGATGACACGTAGTATCTAAAATTTCCCAATGTTTTACCGCGTCAGGGGTTGCAATAGTAAAGTCCGGTGTAGTGCCGGTTTGTCTAGCGTGGAGACGGATACGCGTGGGCACATGTGGCTCTTTGCAAAGGCGTAAGTTAGAAAACTCCATGGCTCCTTCCAGATGCGGCATGATTAAAAAAAAAGAAAAAAAATACGAGCACTTAAAGGGGCACTTGAGGACATCCCCAACATATATTTTTTTCTAGGTAGAAGTCAATTTCTTGGGTTTTTCGGTTCGGTAGCAAGATGCGTAGGTATATTTTTCTTAGAAATTAGGAGTTAGATATGAAATGTTCTTTTCCGCCAGTAGACCTGCATTCCTAAAGTTAAGGGCGATGTCGAAAGAATTATCGCTTCGTCGATTGAAAGTTGATAGTGGTGTGACCGAGCCTCCGAGATGCGGTTACAGAAAAGCAAAATGTTTGACGTCATTTCAACTTACTAGTGAAAACGGCCGATCGCGGCAGCACCTCATTTATTCCTTGCAACATTCCTATCAGACAAAATCGCTGTCTTAAGTTTAAGTAGGCCCCTCGTCTTTAAAAAGCCGTATTCAGATTGAAGTGGCCAACTTAAATTTGTCTTCGGTGTCGCCTTAACAAACATCTACACCGCATGACATCAGGCATCAGAGTTTCTCATACATTCCTAGAGGGAAATGTGGTAGCGCGGAACTTCTCCCCCCAAGAAATCCCAGGAAGAATTGGTTTTGCATTTGGCCAAGAGTATGTCATGAGGCTTGGGACACAAACTAGCTGAAGGCAAGCGCTTAAAGAAAGGCATTTGATGCTTAGGTTTTGCCCTTTTCAATGGGCTAAAGGGATACAAAGTTTTTGGGTGTCCGTGTTTTTTCCTTGAAATACGCCCACAGGACTAGTGGCCATGAAAATGAGCTCAAGACACCAGTGCGCAGCTTTAAAAATTGCAACTTTCGACCGGCCGTTTTCGTCTCGGTGCACCTTGACTTCTCAGTCGGCCGGGCACATTCCTGATGACGTCAGCTTCGCCGGCAAGCACTGGTTCCCGGAGTTCTCGATGGGGGTAGCTGGTGATACATAAATCTTACAAACGAGAACCACACAAGGAACGCGACGCAGGAACGGAGTAGGCAAGACGACATGCAGCTGTTTAGCGAAGCAACGCCTCGATCCTTGCCTCTTTCCTCGCGTAAACAACAATGCACACGCGCGCGAAACACTCACGGCCTTCTCAAAGCCAAAAAATTAGCAGATGTTTAATGATGCTACACCGAATGGTTGAGCGATAGCTCTCGCTATCGCCACCGCCATTGTGTTGGCCATAGTCAGATTAGCCTGGACATTGATCTTGGTTCCAATTCGAGATGGTCAAATTTGGGGGGTTGGAGTGGGCGAAATTTGGAAATGACCCAGTTAAAATTTGGGGGCCACCTTAGTATTGACCATAGTCAAATTAGCTTGGATATCGATTTTAGTTCAAATTGATGGTCAAATTTTGGGTTTGGAGCGGGCCAAATTTGGAGTGGATTCTCTTAATTGGAGCGGATTCCAAGAGAAAGTAAGCTTAGCGGGGGCGGCAGAAGGTTAGGTTGGGGAGGAGGTTAAGAAGTTTGCAGGCATAGGGTGGATGCGGCTGGCGAAGGACAGGGTTAATTGGAGAAGCATGGGAGAGAGAGGCCTTTGCCCTGCAGTGGGTTAGGCTGATGATGATGATGAAATTTGGAAATGACCAAGGCCAAATTTGCAGGTCACCGTTGTGTTGGGCATATCCAAATTAGCCTGGAAGAGCGTTGCTTGAAAAGCGTTGTGCAATTTCTGCCACAGGATGGATAGTGTTAGGCAAATGCTAGCCGCAATGCGAACCCAAAGAGTTGCTTTCGTATATAGCCACCATTCAAGACTGCTTCATTCCTTGACTGGCAGAGAGACGTTTTGCAGTCTGAGCAAAGAACTGCGGAAGATCGAGTAATTAAGCACAGGGTTCGAACGGAGTGATGCTTGTAAGGAACACAGGGAGACATCTGAAAGGGCTGTCGCGGCAGTGACGCCGCCGAAGCGCAGGAAATGCAGAAGCGGGTTAATAAAGAAAAACTCTCAGCGGGATTTCAATTGTGAAGCAACTCAGGCCGTCTTCTGCGGATAATGCGGAGTCCCTTTGGCAGCCTGCCCAAACTTTGCCAAGGGGCGGAAAGCAAAGATGGACAGCATTAGCAGACGCGTTACACGTCGAGTGGTTGTAACCGCGCAGATGGCACCCGAAGAAAGAGACCCCGCACGTCGCAAATTTCAGAGGTTTGCTACTTGCTTTGTGTGCGAGAAATTCGCATGCCTATAGCAACGCATGCACGACCGCTCCTTAAGGGCGGTATCTGTACTGGAGACTTCAGGCGTCTACAGGTATGAACGGAGTCAGCGTAACCGAAAACTGCCGCTCTGGCATGCTGGCCGAGAGGAATATGCCAATGAGAACATGTCCACATATTCCATAAAGCCAGCATTACGAAAATATGCAGTTGGTCCGTCGTGGCCTTGATTGGTCATGTGACCTGTGCAGGACTGGAGTAAGCCGTTCCTGTAGTGGAGGCTTCGGTGCTATGCTTTGAGGAGTGGCACCTCTCCCGAAAAGCTACGAACTTTGGCTCGAGCATCGCCGATCGATTTTCTTAACTTCACCGCTGGCCGCGCCTATCGGTCAAGCGTTTTTTCGAACCCCAAAACAGACGCATTTGGCGCGCAACAGACGCATGCCCGGGGCTTCGGACTGGACACGCACAAAAATACGAGGGAGTATACCAAGCGCACAGTGCGTGCTTTGCGCGGCGAACTCCCAAACTCCTGCCAGACGTGGATCGAGTTATGGCGGACGCTGTTCTATGACCGGCCGAGCCATTCGTTTCCCCAGTCTGCCACGCGCTTCATTTGCTTCCCCCTCATCGGGGCGAAGGCGCGTCATTGACGGTGCGAGTCGATAGAGGTGGTCCGCATACGCCGAGTATTGCTCTGATACTTTTTTACTCGCTCTTTCCTCTTTCTCAACAAGTACAGCAGAAGAGCTGCTCGCGCTGAACAAACGGTCTTGGCAGCCGCGGTGACTTATGTGCGGCCCCTACTCCTGGTTAAGTCGTCAGCCCTGACTGAACCCACATGCTCGCCCTTTCGTGTATACTACATCACGCGGCGAAGTCACGCCATGGCGTACAAACACGTTGATGCACCGAGCCGATGCTGGGAATCGTAAAGCTTGAACTTACCCTAGGATATCAGGAAATGCACGCCCGTGCGAGTGTGTGGTCTCACTCTGTGTGCGGCGAGGGTGGGTCGCCACGCGGCCGCCTTCCAAGCCGGCTGTTTTTATACATAACAGCAGGCAGCACCACAAAGTCGGCTTGAAGATATGCACTCTGATACTGCGATGGTTGCACTGTACAGATTTAAGCGGATTCT
This sequence comes from Amblyomma americanum, assembly GCF_052857255.1. Classification (NCBI taxonomy): domain Eukaryota; kingdom Metazoa; phylum Arthropoda; class Arachnida; order Ixodida; family Ixodidae; genus Amblyomma; species Amblyomma americanum. The sequence goes on along the minus strand of NC_135501.1, from coordinate 210,810,538 downwards.
TTCAATCATTTTTTTCCCCTGTCTTTAGTTACTCCGGACCGCTGACCGTGTCCACCCCGCGTTCCTGTGTCACACGGGGCTAAGCTTTTTTTTTCTCTCCTTCCTGTTTCGCTTTATATGTTCTACTGTCTGTCAGCAACGAAGCGGACCGTCGTGACTGGTTAACTCCCCCTCTTTTCAAGAGCATTAGCACTTACATTGCCGGCATTTAGCCGTTGTGTGTTTGTTTGTACGAAGCCTGCTCCATAGCAGGCTGCTCAAGTGCCACCCGATGGCAGCACCTGCCGCAGCAGGGCACTGGCGCATTGCTTAACCGCTGCGCCACTGCGCCGGGAGTGGCATGAGGACTCCCGGGGATCTATGACTGTTAAGTAGAGAATGGCCAGTTGAACATATACGATGTTAACCATCCGAATAATCGCATTCCGCGAACAATGGATCCGAACACTGGAATCGCAGTGAAAACCGAAGTGCACGCGCGCCTAGTTCGCATTTGGCGTAACCACGCAAATCGAAAGCCTATTTTGTTTTGTTCAGTGTGCGTAAGCTGGGACTGCATTGCAGCTCCTATTCAGAGATGTTTTTTTCCCCTTAACAGCGGGTCTGTTCTTCCTTTCCATCCAACTTTAGAACTACTCGTGTGGACGTGCAACGGAAAGCTGCGACCGAGAAGAGTGGGTGCCTCACTCATGGGCGACCGGGAATGGAACCCCATGGGTTGCGAGTCATACACGCTGCCGCTATACGGCTTGATTAAAACGGGGCTTTATAGTATGTAAGGGAACAGCAGTCCACAATTGGTAGCGAGGTGCTGGAAGTGGTAAGGGATACGTCCACTTAGGGCAGGTGTGGCCAGAGTGCCGCCGCGGTGGCTCAGTGGTTATGGCGCTCGGCTGCTGACCCGAAAGACGCGGGTTCGATCCCGGTCGAATTTCGATGGAGGCGAAATTCTAGACGCCCGTGTACTGTGCGATGTCAGTGCACGTCAAAGAACCCCAGGGGGTCGAAATTTCAGGAGCCCTTCACTGCGGCGTCTCTCATAGCCTGAGTCGCTTAGGGACGTTAAACCCCCATAAACCATTAACCAAACCAAACCAGTGGCCGCAGTACATTTAGAGATGCTCCGTTGCCTTCTTTCTTCGGAGGACCTCAGGCCTCTCCTAACTCTTTATTCGGCTGCGTTGAAGGAGGACTCACACAAACAATTGAACTAGCTATAACTTAATGGAAAATTCTCATACAGGGAAAACACTCGACAACACCGTACTTTTCGACCAAAGGTTAAAGCCTAGGTACTTGCAAAAGTACGAGCCAAGCACGCGGTCCTCAACCAGACTGCTTTCCAGAGTTTTTGCTTGCATTTTTGTTCGTTTCGCAGATAAAGTTAGGGCGGCCATGTTTGACACTCGCACTAAAATTCGACAACCAATAAAGTTTAAATATAGAGTAGCTACAGCCCCTGTAATTTGGACGCAACCTCGAATACAGGGCTTGGCAAAAAAAAAAGAAACACACGAAGAAAACATTCTGAATACCCTCTCCCGCGGAAGCCCTTGCAACATCCTCTAGAGAATTTGGCCCTTGTCCTTATCGCGTGATGCTCTTTACCTTTTCTCTTTTGACGAGTTTTTTCTACCTAACTGACAGGGCGAGTAATTTGTCGGCTCATCGAAGCAGTGTCTAATGGCCGAGGCAGGAAACGAGCCCCGCCACGCTTCGGTGCTATCAAGAGTGCTAACAAACAACAGGGTCCTTCGCGAAACTCAGGTTTACATGTTTCCGCTGTTTGCATGTTTGCATGTTGGCAGGTTTGCAGGTTTGCATGTTTCCGCTACCGTGGGAACGCCGCACTGGATAGAGTGGCGCCGCATGCCCGCTACAACCCTTTGTGGTTTATGGGTTATGGTTTATGGTTTATCGGGGTTTAACGTCCCAAAGCAACTCAGGCTATGAGGGACGCCGTAGTGAAGGGCTCCGCAAATTTTTACCACCTGGGGTTCTTTGACGTGCACTGACATCGCACAGCACACGGGCCTCTACAATTTCGCCTCCATCGAAACTCGACCGCTGCGGCCGGGATCGAACCCGCGTCTTTCGGGCCAGCAGCCGAGTGCCATAACCACTGAGCCACCGCGGCGGCGCTAGAACCTTTTGTGTGCGCCACGCGTGCTTTCTTGGCGCACTGGCGGATGTGTGCGCTTAACAATGCTAACAACCCTCAGCCGTCGCAGCAAACGATGGTCGCAGCGATGACAGTGACTTCCGCTCTTTCACGCATGTTCGCTTAGGGTGGGGGGGGGGGGGGGGGTGGAGCTCGGGGCATTACTGAGAACTCGCCGCGTAGATCGCAGGCGCGCGGTGGCCTCAAGCTAAAATAATTAAAAATGTAGGCGTTAATGAAGAGCGGCCTTACAGCCGCTGATCTCGGTCATCAGAGGGAAATAACGACAAGAATAAGAATGGGGTGGAGCACATACGCAGGTCCTCTGAGACCATTAATGGCGGTTTGCCAATTTCCCTCAAGAGAAAAGTTTACTACAGCTGTATCTTACCGGTACTTACTTACGGGGCAGAAATGGGGAGGCTAACGACAAGGGTACAGCCTAAGTTCAGGACAACGCAGAGAGCTATGGAAAGAAGAAATGATTCGTGTAACCTTAACAGACCGGAAGCGGCCACAGTGGGTGAGGGAACAAACTCGTTTCACTGACATCCTAGTTGAAATCAAGAGGAAGAAATGGGCTTGCGGGACGCATGTAATGCGAAGGCAAGATAACCGCTGGTCCTTAACGGTAACGGAGTGGATTCCAAGAAAGGGCAAGCGTAGCAGGGGGCGGCAGAAGGTTAGGTGGGCGGATGAGATTAGGAAGTTTGCTCGTACACAATGGACGCAGCTGGCAAAGGACAGGGCTAATAGGAAAGACACGGGAGAGGCATTTGCCCTGCAGTGGGAGTAGTAAGGCTGATGATGATGATGATTATGATAATTATATGTACGTCGTATGAATTATCACGTACCTATTGTGTTTGTGAAAGTGGAAACTTTCTAAAATCTGTCTTGTGGCTGTTCATGCTCGAAATTTATCTCTAATCAAACCATTTAAACGAAAGAACGAATAAATGGCAACGGAAAGTAAACGAAGACATCGAAGAAACACACAGACGAGGACGATGCTGCACTGACAACTGAACGTTGTCAGTGCAGCTCGCCATCGTTAGACATGTCGCCGCCAAAGCGGATGATGAAGACGCCAGCCGAATTGTGGCTGAAGGAATTGACATTTTATGTCGGTCAAATGCAGGTGAACGACGCAAGAAAAGTTTCGAACCAGTCATAAAGGAACTGAAAGGAAAAAACTTGAAGCTGTGCCTTGCGGATAAAGAAGGGGGCTTTGTGGTGTTGGATTCCTGCAGCTACAAAACGAGAGCCTTGGATGCCATGAAGAAGAACTTTCGTGAAGTACACAAAAAGCATCTCACAACAGCAAAAAAGAAGGTTTTATCGATGCTCGAAATCGCCAACTTAGGGCCGCTCCACCTCAAGGTAAAAGCGACAAGACAAAGCACCCTGTCCGTGTTTTTCAGTGCCAAAACGCACAAAGTTGGGATCCCTTTCCGGGCGATTCTGTCAGAAGCACACACTTGGAAGATGCTTCTTTCGGCTTATCTTGCCAAGCAACTAAGCAACGTAAACGTGGATGACCCCTTTAGAATCAAGAACTCTGAAGAGCTAATCTCTGAGATAAAGAGTAACAACTGGAACATCTCTTATGGATTTTCACTCGACATTGAAGATATGTACTATTCCATCCCACATGATGAATTGATGAGTGTTCTACGAGACACTATAGAAAAGCAGGGAGCTGTGTCGTTTCAAAACGCCGATGGAGTTTCAGTGGACTCCTTCCTGGAGCTGTTGGGAGCCTACCTTATGTCTACCGTCGCTTCCCATGAAGACACCCTGTACATTCAGAAGAGTGGAGTGTGCATCGGGTCCAGAGTCGCTCCAGCCCTGAGTGATCTATACCTCGCGGCCTGCGACAAAAGAATTCAGGAAGCAACCAAAGACAGACGCATCGTGAGGATCGTCCGGTACGTCGACGACTACTTGGTGCTATGCGAGCAGAAAAAAGAGGACACGGATACCCTAAAAGACAACACACTGACCACCTTTCAGAATAGCTGTCCAGGGCTCAAGTTCACATGGGAGCTTCCTGAGCACGGCGTCCTACTCTTCTTAGACATACGCCTTGAGTTCTCGCCGGGGCACCTATGTTGGACATACCAGCCTCGAGCAAAGAAGCAGTTTCTTCCTTTCAGCTCTAACCACTCTAAGACGGTCAAAAGAGGAATTGTGAGGGCAGCATTGCAATCTGCCCTAAAGAAGTTGTGTCCACACCAGATGGGCCAGGGCCTTCAGAGGCAAGTTGCTAGGCTTCAGGAAGCCGGATATCCTTTGGCGTTGCTCTGCAGCATAGCAGAAGACCTCGTGCTGCCGAAGAAGATTGGCAGGGAAAAAGGAAAGTGCCCCTGAAGCATCGACTCAAAGAAAGAAGTTTTCCGTTATTCCCTACGTTCATGGGCTGACCCACAATCTCAAAAAGATCGGGAAGAAGCACAACATCAAGATCATTCCCACGGCGCCAAACAAGGCGAAAAGCATGTGCGCGCGAGTGAATGGGCAGAAAAACAAATCCGATTGCCAAATCGGACACAGAACGAGGTATTCTCAGTGCTTTCAGGGCATCGTTTATCGTATCCCTCTATTCTGCGGGAAGCATTACATAGGCCAAACCGGGAGATGCGTCAACGACAGAGCAAGAGAGCACGCAACAGCCATAGCAGGCAAGTCTGGCACCAACCTTGCGATACACTGCAGAGATTGCGAAACTTGCAAAAAACAAACAAGCCCTGCTGACCTTCACCACGTGCAGGTAGTGAAAAAGAGCAAAGACAAGCTGACAAGAGAAATCCTGGAAGCCTGGGCCATCCGTGAATCCGGAGAGCAATGCGTCAGCACGCCATCGGTTGGCCTATCAAAAAAAGAAGTGCGATATCTGTGCCGGGATGCAAGCAGGAATTGATAAGATATCATTCGAAGCACTGGCTGGTCGCTAAGTATAAATATGCGGCCTTTCCAATAAACGTTCAGTTGTCAGTGCAGCATCGTCCTCGTCTGTGTGTTTCTTCGATGTCTTCGTTTACTTTCCGCTGCCATTTATTCGATCATGCACCAACTAGCTCAACAATCCACCTTATAAACCATTTAAAACTCTACAAATATAGCCCTCTTCCCATTTTCAGCTACCCATCTCACTGCAATCAATTTGTTCTTAATTATAATCTCCGAATCTGCACTCCTTAATCCTTTTTTGCCTTTATTTGATAAGCGTTTTTGCACATCCGTCAGTCGTAGCCTTCGTCTTGACCAATCCCCTGCAGTGGGTACGGCGCATTTACCCATTGAGGGCAGCAGCAACAATTACCGCTGACGGGACTCATTAACGTTTCATGTCATTCCCTTAAAGACAGAGCTTAAGTGTCCCCCAATTTTTTTTTTCCGGAGGGAAATTGTTTGTGAACACAACTTCTTTAGCTTCTCGTAGGATACCCTCAGATCCCTCCACGGGACGCGTTCTTTTCTTCTATTTATTGTCAAAACACACCCCATTAGTTTCCTATGGCGGTCTTAGCTACTCATTGTGAGCGCAGTAGAAACTTTAAGAGCGCGATTCTACTACGCATCGCAAGATTCGATAATTTCCTTCAATATGTGCAGAGTGGTGGATTTGAACCCTCTGCGGCGCGAACAGATAAGCTTCGCTGGCCACTGCACGAGAGCACTATAGGTTATCGCCTCAGCCGATAACGACTCGTGTTAAACTGCAACACACTCTCACGCTGCGCCTTGCACACCGTATTCTCCATAAACTAATACTACTATTAAACCAATGTTCGTGCTTGGAGCTATGTGGCGGTGGCTTTCTTGTTAATCGCGGCAGTGTGCCTGCTGGCATAATGGCCGTAGTGAGAGAGGTGCGCTGCATGCGTTGGCGTCGACAACGCTGTGGCAGAAACAGGGCACTAGAGCAATACGTATTGGCGTTGACAGCATTGCTTAAGAAACGCGGCGCTGGAGCATAGGCCACCGAAGTATAGGTCACTGGAGCATAGGCAAATTGGCACTGACGATGAAATAGTTGAAAAGGCACATAACAGGCTCCCTTAGTCAGTCGACACCTCAATCGCGCTTTCAGGTACTTGGCGGTGGTGTCCACCTGCAAAAAACAGTTTTCACGCAAAATTTTGTGCTTAGCATTGCTAAACCACCAGCCATTTTTATTTTCAATGTACGTTTTTGGTTTCAGTTATCATTTGAAATTACGTGCGCGAGAAACATTCCTCCCCCATCGAATTCTGAAATCCTTCCTTTCTCTTTAAAGAAAGAACAATAAATCGCTTACAGGTCCAGTGGACTTGGCACAGACAGCGGCGTTCTTTTCCATTTTCAGTAAAACTATATAATAATAATTGGTTTTTGGGGAAAGGAAATGGCGCAGTATCTGTCTCATATATCTTTGGACACCTGAACCGCGCCGTAAGGGAAGGGATAAAGGAGGGAGTGAAAGAATAAAGGAAGAATAGGTGCCGTAGTGGAGGGCTCCGGAATAATTTCGACCACCTGGGGATCTTTAACGTGCACTGACATCGCACAGCACACGGGCGCCTTGGCGTTTTTCCTCCATAAAAACTATATAAGCGTGCCTTGATAACAACGCATAATGTCAAAGTGCTAACTGCTGATCATTCTAACGCACCACGTGGAACGTTGAACGAATGCAATAATCCGAAACAGTGCTGGTAAATTTAGAAATCATTCTGAATTGGCTCTGTCCTCAAGCTACAAAAACGGATTGGCTATTTGCAAGGTTTCCTTGTGGTAGTCAGTGGCCAGTCATGAAAATGCTACTCTAATGATCCTTGTCATTTTTCATCCAGTGAATAAATAAGAATATGCCTAAATGGGCATGATAGATGTATTCGCTGATAATCTAAACCGCAGCCGAAATGCGCATCCAAAAGCAAACACCACCGTGCCTCGAGAGGCGATTAAGGTATAACTACGCCTCCATTTCTCTAATCTGACTGGCGCGCGATTCACGCGCTCTTGTTTCAGGCAGCAGAGTTGGAACCGCAGAGCATAAAACCACAACACGCCGCCGCTGCGCAAGGATCACGCCTGTCGTTAATCATCTCTAAGGCAGCATCCGACGGCTGTGGGTGTGCGTGCAGCACGAACACATGCCAAGAGGCGGCTCGCTCTGCAGCGGCTTGCTATGTCCTGTTCCTGCAGCGCCATCTATCTCACCCCTCCCCGCCCCTTGGCTGTACCAGGAGGCGCCCGTCGGTGTCCCGTCGGCACCCTTCCAGATGAGCCTCGGTCGCGGCTGTTCGAAGGAAAAGATCGCAGCCGAGCCGGTCACGTTTCTTAATGCAAACATCACACGCGGCTCGTATAGCCCTGCTCGCCTTCCCTCCCTCAACCGTCCGCCTCGCGTGTGCCGACAAGGCAAGAGCGTTGAGAGGCGCAGTTGAGTTCGTAGTCACGAAAACCGTATCAGGGCTGTCACCGGGCGTGTACTCGCGTGCCCTCAAGCAACTCACTCACTCCTCCCGCGGAGAAACTCTTCGCTTCGCCGTCGGTTCAGCTTCCATAGGAGTGTCATCCGCCCAGCTCGAGCTAATGAGAACATTTTACGCGGCTTCATCAGTCCGCTGTGCTCACGGCTGGGTTCCCTGCCTGGCTTTCCGGCTCGCAGTGGGTTCGTCTTGGGATGTGCCACGTCGCCCACTTACAAATACGTAGCCGCGCTGTGGAGTCGGACTGACTCCGAATAGATAAAACCTGATTTATTGGTGACTGATGTGCCCATTAGCGTCACGGCTACTGCCATCAGGTGACTTGCAAGTCCCTGCGCTATTAGCGTGTTCCGTGACCGGCATTTCAGGATAACCTCGGCCAATAAGCATCGGCACAACTGCATAGCGACGCCTAGCCTTCAGTACTTGCGGTTATCATTCACGATTTGCTTCCAGAGCGTGCTCCATGTTGAACCGTTTGCGTATACCCTGGTGGCTTTGAATACATAAGGCAGCGCCACGAAAAGCACATAAGCACCTTATAGTCCTGCCGACTTTGGCTATTTGCTTCTCCCATCTGGCGGTACCACGCGCCGCCCTCTGCAATGTAAAATCATGGCAGTCGAGATGTAACCATTGCAAAGACTGCATCAAACACATCTTTGAGTTCGGAGCTTCCCTCGTCTTCCAAGCCGCCAGGGCAGGCTACGAGTTCGTTACGCCGGGTGCGTGCGCCAGAAGGCTTGCATCTCTAAACAACTTGCTTGTTTTCAATGTCGGCGAGCAGCGCTGTGTGAATCCGGAGCGCGTACCCGCCGGCCATGCACGCTCAACGTGACGTGGCTTTTCCACGCCAAGGCGGTGGGGTGTCGTTCGTCGTCGTGAGCGAGGAGGACGCGGCTGTCCATTAAATCAACAAAATAGGAGGCGCCAATCCAAGGGCAGCAGATCGCATGTCGGCGCACTCGTCAGCTGATACACGAAGCACGCTCGCTGCGGCTACCGTGCGGCGCTGAACAATGAAGGTCGTCGGCACGCTGTGTTCTCTTCACTGTATCCTCTCCGCTCGCGTCTGCGTACCTCTGCGTACCTGACGCCGCGGAGGACAAGGTACTGTCGGCTTTCAATTGCACTATGTTGATTGCATTAGATGAACATCTTGCTAGCTGAGAACTATGCGCGAAGTCGTAGTGCAAGTTCAGTTGGTGATGCATACTGTTTTACTCACTAACGCGTGCTTTTGACCAGGCAACCATAGCGTATAGGAGGGGAATATATCTGATGGTTCCATCGGCTTACAACGCTGAATTCAGGCAAACAATCGTAAAGGTCGCTTACATTCTAGAATGTTTTTATTTTTATTTTTGCAATTGCTCGACTCGCTCGAAGCATAGGAGGTTCGAACAAAAGCCGCAACATGCCCACCGGCAAGAGTACATGGTGATTTTATACCAGCTTGATTATAATATTGATGCTTTTTGCCATTTCGTTTGTGCGCATCAACCCAACAGGCAATAATATGTTAAAAAAAATGTCAGAGAAGGTTGCCATCGTAACGTTTTGTTCCAAACCAAAATAATTGCAAACATGAGACAGGAAAAAAGATAAAGATGCAACGCGACAGACATGCGCGATCCAACTAGTGCACGTCACACACAAAGGTGCTGGTAGGACTGCATCATGCGCGAAGCTCACACACGCATGATACGTCTAGACTTTCATGGCCGCGTTGTTGCCGCTGGCGACGCTGAAGTCGCGAGCCAGTCGGCGATTGTATGCCGTCGGACATGCAGAACTCGCCATCAGTCTTCTGTCAAACCGCAAATATCTCCTTATAGTGGAGACAAGCGAGAGTTTAATGCCCCATGAAGCCTACGCTGGTCTAGACTACAAAGTGCACTTTTAAGTCTGGTTTACAGCGAATCGTTTCTAACGAATGATTGAAGGAGTGCGCTTAGCAGGCCCTGACCCTGGGCTGTTTAGCATACTGGGCAAAAAGCGTCCGAGAATGATGGAGATGCGGCCGTGTTTACTGCTCCAGAACAAGCTTCCCTCCTGCGGTGAGAAAATTAACCCACAGGTCATTAAAAAACCATAAGAGTCGTTTTCTATTTGGAAGCACTATTTATAAAGCTGTCTGCTCTGAACAAGGAGGCCGTGCTATTAATCAAATATACTGCTCTAAGTTTGGAACGAAAGAGAAAGAAGTAATAAAACAATTTTGTGGGCGCCTTTGCGTAGTGGAAAAAAAAAAGAAGCGGAAAGCGAAAAGAATCACGAACTAAGAATAGAGATCAGAAAAGGCTAGGAATATACTCTGCCGGCAAATGACATCGTACAGAAAGTTTAGGAAGAGACGTATTGTCAAGAACACCAGCAAAACAATGAATCTCTGAAAAATGCCGCTCCATTTAACATTGCACACTAAGCGAGCTCGCATGCTCGCGAAGAAGGCTTGAAACAAAAGTATTCCGTAATCAGTTGCGGATTAGAACAATATGCGGACAGTTCCCAGTGACACGAGGTGTGCGGCAGTGTTGTTCATTGTCGCCTGCATTGTTCGTTTTGTCACTTGACCCTCTTCTGTGGGCGATTGAAATCAATACCAGAATTCGAGGCTTCCCACTCAAGGGACAAGATAGCGTGTGCATTTCCGAGTACGCAGATGATATTTCTCTATTTCTGCGCGATGTGGACAGCTTCAATGTTTACTTGACAATCTTCAATGAGTACGCTGAGACCTCTGGAGCTCAACTAAACCCGAAAAAGAGTTGTGCCTCGGCCTTTGGTTCATCTGCTCAAGCCTTACCTCGTGGGGTACCCTTCTTGTCAGGAGTACGAGTCATGGGAGTGCTTTTTGAGTCGTCAGGAGTCTCACCAGGGCGAGGCGCTTTTGCGCGCTCAGACTGTCGTCGACTCAGTCGATTCATATGATTTGACCTTACATGCGAAGACACGTTAAACACGTGTGCAGCGGCGTATGCTTTCTATGTCGCGCGCACTGCCCCCGTTCCTCGCCGCATCTCGTGGTGGTAGTAAACCCTTGCTGGTCGTTTTCAGTGGGATGGAAAGCGCATTGGTCGCGTGCCCCTTGCTGAACCTGGCAACGGAGAGGGGCGGCTTACGACTGACGTCAGTCATGGCAAGTAAGCGCAAGGGTTTTCGCCGTGAAAACGTTCCTCGAACCGTTAGCGAATGACCGTGGTCGGAATGTCCTGTTGTGTTGGCTCGGCACTGCGAGTGCTTTGTTCCTACCGCATCGTTATACCGGGCCACAAGCACGGCGGCCACAGAGGTTTTATCAGGTAGCTTCAGATTTTCTGATGTTCTGGAAGGGCCAGTATCTGGATGAGGACTGCAGGGAAGCGGCGGTCGCTAGGACTGGAAGGCACTTGCAGTGCTGGAGCTAGATCAAGGTGAGGGCAGGAAAGCATCCATGAGAAGGTGGTCCCCCTTCGCGTCTAGCCTCTTACCTCCTGAGGTTATGGATTTTGAGTGGCGACGAGTGTAGAAAGTCCTTCCTATAAAACCTGTAACCCTGCAACGCTGTAACCCTCTATAAGAGGGTTTACAGCGCCGTATCACGGGGCTGCCATCTTCGGTCACGTGATCATGCCGCCATTACACGCCTCCTGACTGCTCGGCGCCTGCGTCGTCGCGACGGCCGCTGAATTTGGTGGTTCGATCCCAAGAGCCAGTGTTTCGGCTGACACGGTTGTAAAGGAGTAAGAAGACGACACTATAGGGTTTGGCCAAAGTTTCAAAGGAAATGTGAGAAATCTAATCGCTAATTTAATCGCTTCAGGCGTGAAAACGTAATCAGGCTTCATGCCGCGGAGAGCCGCTCAGCACTCCGCCTGTTCGAACAATCGAATGGATCGCCTGAATGCTTGTCTTTGCTTCCGTTGAAGGCTTTGCTGAATGTTCTCATTGTCATTGTCTAAAACAGCAAGGCTTAAAGCTTCTGCGGCTGCGCTGGTCGTTGTCATATTGGGCACATGCATGCAGACATCGCTTTAGAATGTACACGTGCACATCGTATGCATTTGTTTACAACCAGCAAACCGTGTTTCTGCAACGTAAAATATTTTTTACTGATTTGTTCAACACTGAAAAGCGACAAAAATAAATATGCACAGAAATGTTAACCGGCATGGCAGCAACATCATGCATTAAGCAGCATTAACTAGGTGGCGTACAATTCTTTCGAAGGATTCCAAGACATAAATATAATAACGCGGTTATGGCAACGCGTTTATGCTACACTCAGTTCAGAATTACGTTAGCCTCGCCAGAATTGTGATACGATCCGCGCTTGATATGCGGAAATGAAAATGCTCGAGATCTCGGTGTAAGTAATCAGCTTCACTGTGAGCGCTGGCCTGCGGAGTCACTTTCAGAGATTGTCTCGCATGGACTGCGTGGTAGGGACCAGCACAGCAGCCGTAAAGCAAATGCTTTATTACGAGTATGGTCCACGAAAACCATGTTACTTGGAGCGAAGTTTAACAGTAGCACCAAGACGGCGTGCAATATGCGGATTGACGGCAAGCGTTGTCCGCTCGTACGGCTGTGCACTGAGCAATCTACGGCAGGCTGGAGCGCAAGTCGTCCTTCTTTTGCGTTCCTGATTCAGCCTCTGGCATTTCTTTACTAATCACCACACACCTTAACTTATGAGCATTTAATTAATGAATGTTTATTTGACAGACATAAGAAGAAACCCTGTCGAGGAGGCTGACAAAAGGGCAACGAATGCCCAAGTGTCAGTCCCCTTTCCGAATACACAAAACACTCAAGCAACACACGGTAAGTAAATTACACAAAGTATACACGTACAGCGAAAATAGAAGGTACATGCAATACAAAACAGAAACAGTGAAAGCATGATGCAATTTGAAGGCAAACAATCATACCTGAATCGATAACAAGTAAAAGTTCACTTTTTTTAAAAAGTTTTCTAGAGATGACGATTCGTTTGCAATAGTGTGTATGACAGGGTGGTGATTTAGAAAATCTGGAATTATGAAAGATTGCTTTTGCTTACCGCAGTTGGTGCGTATCTTGCCCGTGCTGAACGTAATGTGCCTTGCATGATATTTGTGTACTTTTGGAAGGTATGTTCAGAAAAAGGCGCTTTCATTATGCCTGATCTCTCGAAATATAACAATGGCTGTTTTTTTCGTTAATAATATTTTTTATTGTTAATATATTTTAAATTCAATTCAATTTATTTTCGGCACCCCATAGTGCTAGGAGCGCGGCAAAAAAGCCAACAAAAATCGTCGGCTTGACGGGAAACGCGTCCCCGTTACAGACAATGGCGCCGGCAGCGGTGACGCATTTTGTTACACTGAACAGAAACTCAGCACTTCGAGAGAAAAAAAAAACGGTTTAAAGACATTCAGAATGAACAACCAATTTTATCATGTAGCTATACAAAGCATGTAGATAATCACCTTAATCACTCGTTTTCTAACGGGGAAAAAATTTGATGTGATGCGACTTGCAGAAACACAAAGTGCAAGAAAGAACTTTGGTCACAAAAATACAAGAGTTAAGGAAAAACACAAGCAAATACATGAAAGAAATTTGACATTAAAAAATAAAACTTATGCGAGGCATTGCAGTTTTCATTTTTTTTTTTTTGCTGTAGTGATATGGGGGTGGATGTTTAAGGAGAGCGTTTTGCTCAGAATATACGGTAGCTGAAGTTCGCTCCTTTGCTGGGCGTACTTTGTACGGCTGGGCGGAATGTACTAGGGGAGGATGTGGCGAAGTGGTCTTGTTTTTACATTAGGTCTCAAGTTTGCAATGCTTTGTAGTATTGTGGTGTGTGTCTTTCTTGCTTTTATATACTAAAGCACGAGCATGTATTCATACATCCGTTTCGCTGGCACAGTTTTGAGTACAGCGAATAGATGTGTAGCATGCGATCATATATATGGAAGGTTAGTTATATTCCGAAGGGATTTTTTTTTGCAGCACTTGTATCTTATTGATGTTCGCATCTGTTGTGGTTACCCATGCTAAATGAGCGCAGGCTACATGACTGGTGAAAATTGAGTTATATATTAGACGTTTTATATTCTGAGGCAAGACGTGTCTAAACTTGTTTTGAACTCCGCATGCTTTTCAGAGCTTGACATTTAGTTGATCAATATGAGTGTCCCAGGAAAGGCATTCATTCAAAGTTACTCAGAGATTTGATGTCTTTTACGTAGGGTATGTTTGTGTTACCTAGGAACAATTCTGGTACAGACTGTACAGCTTTAATTTTAGTCCTAAACAGAATTGCTTTTGTATTCTCTGAATGTGTGATTAATGAGTTATTTATGCTTCATTAATGCAACTTTTTAAATATGAAGTTGCCATCTTCGGACAGCTGATGAGTAGTGGATGCAGAGACAAAGACGGTAGTGTCATCGGCCTATATGGCAAATTTTGTGCCTGGGTTTATCAAGGCAATGTCGTTGATGTATAGGTTAAAAAGTAGTGGCCCAAGTATGCTGCCTTCCGGAACACCTGCCTTGATTGGAAGAAATGTTGATTGTGTATTGTTTATTACCACGGATTGGAGGCGGTATTTAAGATAACTTTTTACTAGGTTGAGTGCGGTTCCTCGGGTACCGTATCGCTCCAGCTTTTTAACAATGTCGCATGGTTTATCCTATCGAATGCCTTGGAAAAATCGATCCGTCTTGAAAAGAGGCGCAGACTGACCTCTATAAGGAGAATTTTCAATAATACGTATCATACGTGTCTCACTACACATGCAGGCGCGACCGCCAGCAACTGACAGCCCGCCGTCAGCGGCGGAACAGCTTGTTCATGCGACTAGGCTGTGCACTTACCCTCGCAGAGTTTCCAAGATTAAAACATTTCGTTCTAGATTAGCTGTCTAGCTCTGGTGGACGTGTTGTGTTTCCTCGTTCGGAAAGGGCGAACGAGCACGAACAGAGGCAGTACACGTCCTTGTGCAGTTCGGGGCCGTAAAGCTCGCAAACTATCTCACCCCACTGCTTTTACACTCTGTCACAATTCTTGCAATCCACAACACAGCACGCACTTCCTGTGCCTTTCCACATCTTCGTAAAAGAACACATTCGGCAGCCACCCGCAACATTTATACTGCTGCGTCACTGCGTTCACACCGGCGACTTACGAAGCCCATAATGGCGCCGAGTACCGAGCGCGCCTGTGGCGCCATCTGGCCTCAAACAGAACTGCGCGCTGCAAACGGCCGCCGCGGTGGCTTAGTGGTTATGGCGCTCGGCTGCTGACCCGAAAGACACGGGTTTGATCCCGGCCGCGGTGGTCGAATTACGACGGAGGGGAAATTCTAGAGGCTCGTGTACTATGTGATGTCATTGAACGTTAAAGAATCACAGGCGGTCGAAATTTCTGGATCACTTCACTACGGCGTCCATCATAGCCATAGTTGCTTTGGGACGTTAAACCCCCTTAAACCTATTTATTTGTTTATACATACTGCAGCCTCGGAGAGGTTATTACATGAGTGGGTTAAAATGAAAAGAAACAACAATACAAAGATAAGCTAATCCTAAAACATTAGGAACAGGTTAGTAAATTTTAATGATAATTAACGGATGTTGCCTGCTAAGGAATTCCAAACTTCAATGGTATGAGGGAAAAAGGTATACTCAAAGAAGTCAGTGCGGGCTTAAAAGGGCGAAATGTTTAGGACCTGGTAGCCCCTTGTAGGTGAAGTCTTTCAAAATGTCAGATAATTATCTAGCGAAGAAAAACGAGGTGAATTGACTCGAGTGTACATGAATTTGAGGCATTCAAGACAACGACTTGCGACAAGAGTAGTGGGGCCTAGTTGTGGAAGGAAAGTAGACGGCAAAAAACCAATATCAAATCTCCCGCAAACAAAGCGCACAGCCTTCTTTTCCACCGATTCTACTTGGCTGCTCTCACACTGCTCATACGGATTCCAAATAACACAAGCATGTTCGAGTATAGGGCGAATGAGTGTTTTATATGTTAAAAGCTTGGTTTCTTGAGCAGCGCGCGCTCAAGGTTTGATGTAAGTATCCCAGTCTTTTAAGGGCATTGCTGATGACGGCAATTTGTTTTGACCAAGGCATATCTTGCGTTAGCAGAAGACCGAGATATCCGTATTCATAAACACTGCGCAAGTTGACCGCAGTATACGAATTTGTGACGCAGGAAAAGCACAGACGTGATGAAAACGACATACACACGGTCTTAGAGAAGTTGCTATTCATTTGACACGTCTTGAACCAGTTGCAGAAATTAGCGAATGAATTGTAAAGGATAACATGATCAGTCGGTGATTTGATGGTCGGATATAAACCCCAGTCATCGGCATAAAGGCATATCTTTACTGAAGCATGAAATGGCAGATCATTAATGTACCGCAGGAAGAGATGAGGACCCAGTACAGAACCTTGGGGAACCCCATGGAGTTTGGGTTTGCTTCGGTTCGGCGGGTGCGGTGCAAATTTCCTGCGAGGTGTTTTCAAACTGAGGCCATCAAACTTGTAAATTTGCAAATTTTCTTTTGCCCTTCGCTACTATAAACATTCCGCGCAACTGCTACTGCAGATCACGTCAAAATCCAGCCGGACACAACAAGATATAGCTATTTTCTTTTCTCGGATGACCACAGGGTGGGCGCAGCCATACTATGCCTATAATTTCGAAGAATCGCCTATTCACTCCTCGGAACTGACTCCCAAACCTTAAAACCTCCACCAAAAATAATAAAAACTGCTCGCGACATCAAGAGAGCGAAGCAACAACACCATGAGCTTACATATCGATTAGATTCAACAAATCTCGCATCGGGCCGAGCGTGGCTTCCTTGAACAGACCCGCAGCCATGTTGTGGATCGGAACCTACCGGGGCTAAGTCGCGATAACTTCTTCCCCGCTCAACCTGACGCCGGCTACCTGAGACTGCTGTGGTTCGTCGCTTTTCGCCGTTAGACGCATTATATCGTCCAGTTTCCTCGTGTTACCTGTCCGCTTCGAGCAATGTTGCCGTGTGTCTGTCCCTGCATGTTTTTTCTTCTGCGTTCGCAATAGGTGGGCTGAGTGTTCGTGCTCCAACACGCCCGCCTACGAGGACCTGGCGACGAACAGTTTGACACAGTCGACATACGGCCCGGACACGCCGCAGCCCCAG
Source organism: Amblyomma americanum (assembly GCF_052857255.1). Classification (NCBI taxonomy): domain Eukaryota; kingdom Metazoa; phylum Arthropoda; class Arachnida; order Ixodida; family Ixodidae; genus Amblyomma; species Amblyomma americanum. The sequence continues at coordinate 210,793,719 of NC_135501.1, read as the reverse complement.
GAAAAGACATGCAGAAATGCTCGGTGGTCCATGGCTCTTCACAGCCTGAGAGGCAGCTGTTCCGGAGTATAGTGGAGAACCTTCGCGATGATACTGTAAAAGGACAAGTCCAAAAAGCCAGAACATGATGTCCCACACAAGCCGTGTGAACAACACAACATCTCGGCCGCCGTGCGTACTGAGTCCCTCGTCTGACTACGGAAGCTGTGGGTCAGCGCTAAGTCCCGGTGGAACAAACAAAAGTGCCGGTGACGATTTGAAACGTTCTGCTTTCATAAAGGCGCCGTTCAATGGACAGCTGTGTACACCACTGGTGACGGCAGGTTTCGGTGGTGCTTTTCTCCGCTAGCGGGTTCTTCAACAACCCTCGCACAGTAGCCTAAGGAAAACCGTTGTAAATTGTAAATCACAGTGTTTAAAATCCCGAAGCGACTCATGGGCTATGACCAATGCCCTAGTACAGGGCTATCTGGTAATTCAAACAACCTGGGGTTTCGTGACATGCGCTGCCATCGCGCAGCACGCGGGCGTTTCTTCTTTTTCTCCTTCACCGAAATACAGCCGACCCTAACTCGGGGTACGCAGCCGAATACCAAAGTCACGGCGGTGGCTGAGACAAGCGGTGCAGTGAGAGTTATTCACAGTGGCTGAAATGCTCCAGCTGGTGCATTCATCAACGAACGTTGCAGCACGTCGTGAGTTAGCTTGACCCCACGAAGAAGATATTCGGCGAAATGAGCGAGCGAGGCGGCCACCATGTTGATATTTCGGTCGAAGAGGCGCTCAAGGCAGTGCCTTGATGTTTTCGAGAAAAGCGTGGAGCGTTTCCTCCGTTCGAGGGCCGCTTAGGACACCATAAGGAAATGAATGGGTTGAGTAGCTGGAGGCGACCATAGAAGTAGCATGAACAGAACCCCTAGTCGCGCGCTGGCGAGCTGCATGTCAGAACCATTAAGTAGAGTAACAGCAACAGAGGAACAGCCGGACACTGCGGTCTTCACGGCGCCGTCCTGTACGCGACATGTACTGAGGCAACGTCCTCATCCCTCCCTCCGCATAGACTCAACGCATACGTCTCGGCTATTTCAAAGGTCGTTAAAACGCCTTCTCTTTCACTCTTGTCTCCCGCTCACAGAAGAGAGAAACGACGCCGCCGAGTGTATACAGGCGTACATCATTCAAGCACTTAAAAAGGGACGTTATCATCACATCGGATTTTATTGCTTTTTTTTTGCTTCTGGTCTATACTTTACCTTTTCATTTTGTCTCCTTTAATGTGGACACCCGCTCCTCCAGTGCTTACGCCGGCTCTAGGGAAAGCGAATATTTGTTGGGCGCCTTATCTTGTCCTCCACCCACCCCCTTCCTGCGTCGCACCTTCGCCTCGTATACAGTGCTCGCAGGAATCGATGTTCCTCTGCCAGCTCTGCGAAGCCATCCCGGTGTTTTACTTTTTCGAGAATGTAGCGAGATAGAGACCGGATGCATACCTGGTGGCAGGCGAGGCTCCAATTCGCCCAGCAACGAAGAAAAGGCGCCCTTGTAGGCTTGCTGTATGCCCTACATGCAAGAGTGGACGTAGGCCTAACAGAAGTTAGGCTGAGCGAGAGTGCCGCGATATCATCGAGCAGTAAAATAGGCTCGTAAAAGATCTTGTAGTCGCCGCTAAAGCGGACGAAGCCGCTATTGGCGCCGACTGGTCCCCTATTCCTCCCGGCTCACACAGAGGCACAGTGTCCACAAAAAGCCCCGGCGTGGCAAAGTTTGTTTTGTACAAAACGCTTGTGGACACAACCATTTCTCCCAAGGCTCGTTTGGAGACGCTGGGCGATGCGCTGTGTCTTTGCTGCTCAATGGAGATAGAACAAACAAAAAAAGCGAATTGAAAGAGAGTAGCAGTTTGGGTCTTAAAGCTTCTTGCAGCTCGTCTTGGAGACACCTTGATAGCGTGTCTAGAGAGGCCGTTGAGAAGGACTTTGATTTACGCTGAGCCGAGAGTGCTGCCGCCAGCAAACTAAATAAAACTCCGCCAAGAAGACACGCGCGGACATGGGGTGAGGACAAAAGAGGAAAAGAGAAGGAACTGGTTAAACAACGACAAAGGGAAATGGCGTGGAGGTCATATACCATTGGGCCGCAAATTTATAGCTGTCGACAGTGCGGTAGGGAGGAGCTTTCTCTGTTGGGTCACTTTTCACCATTTTTTGGTTTACGCTTGAAACTGTCCGGGCTTTGCGCAAAGTGAAATGCGTCAGTGGCGCTGTATTAAACGGAAAGAAAAAAAAAAACTTGCGAAACAGCCAGGCGAATAGCAATAAAAATAATATTAATAATAACAATTGTTTTTTTGGGGGGAGAGGAAATGGCGCAGTACCTGTATTATATATCGTTGGACACCTGAAACGCGTCGTAAGAGAAGGGATAAAGGATGGAGTGAAAAAGAAAGAAAGAAAGAGGCGCCGTATTGGAGGGCTCCGGAATAATTTCGGCCACCTGGGGATCTGTAACGTGCGCTGACATCGCACAGTACACGGGCGCATTAGCGTTTCGCCTCCATAAAATCCACTAGAGGCTCAACAAGGTATGGGGAAGCCAGGCGCTGTGTTTGTTCCCCAAATTTTTAATGACTTGCCAGAGGAAGTGTTTTCCGCAACATCAAAAAAGTGCAAAAAATAACGGTTCCTATATGTCTGAAAAATGTTCATGATCAGTCACGAATTGTTAAACTACTGTTTTCTTAACTTAGGTTCCTTGCAGTTTATTTTCATTACTTGTTCATGTTACTTTTCCTAACCTTTTGCACCTTGGTCACTATTCATTTCGTGTTAGTATTGTGTTGATATTATGTTCATATTTTATGTTTATATTGCACGGCCGTCTGCCGACTTTGCCGGGCCAAGTCCCTCAAGCCACTAGAGGCTTTGACAGGCCCGTTTCATTGGAACCTTTCAGTGCCAATAATTTTTACATCAGAAAAAGAAGTGTATTGTCAATCAGAAAGTGCGAGCGAAGAGAGTCGGCGCGCCTGGCAGTTCAAGGTTTAACAGAAAACTGCACGCTATGCTACAAGTTGTATGATGGCAATTTCAGGGTACATCAGCCATATGATCCAGTCTGTGTTTGTCGCCAAACACTTGTAACTGCCCTTGCGCTGTGTAATATTATCTGGTTACCACAGTTGAGATGTTCGCATTGCAGTCCATATTACAAGACAAAAATAAGCGGGTCCCAATGAATTTTGCGCATTTTCACCCTTGTCTATTGTCCAAACAGCAAGTTTATATGTTAACAAAGCATGCATGCTTTGACAAGTTTCGCCCCAGAAAAACTGTCCATAATTCAATAGTGGTCATATTACAGGGTGGATATTAATGAGGCATGGCTACATACAGTAAAATGTGGTAAATTTTTGTTCTGTTCTGATAATGTAACAAGCACTAAATCACTGCACCCTTTCTACAACTAGTATGCGTTCCTAATCGTGAAAAACATTATGTGCTCTCCCATTGCTAGACTGTGGCCCGTTCAATTGTTCCTTCCAAATCGGCACGCTTTTTTAAAAGCATTCCTGTGATAGCCAACTTCTCGTTCTTCGGGACGTACACTTGCACCTTGGTCTCTTTGAGAAAGCATGCGATATTTTTTTTATAGAATAATGCCTTGCATCCTACTCTGAGTTAAAGTGATCCTAGCTGGCTGTCAGCAGTTGACCCATGCTAACTCTTACCCATCTTGCCTTTCTTTATTTGGAGTCTCTGGCAACCCCAAAAGTATTGTACTTGGGCTTTCCTTTTTGCTTGAATTCATTAACGACCTTTCTTTGAGTGTTTCATTTAACTAGACTTCATTCATTGCTCTGTTGTCTGCCATCCTAGTATCAACATTCCAAACCTCCAGAACAACCTTCGGCGAGCTCGAAATTTGCCTCTTGGCCAATGTTAATAGTACGCGCCAATAGTTTTTACTGTCAGCCCTACCCGTCTCCATTACGAGCCGATATGTGTCAGTATTTCCTTTGTTCTTGTGTCCTGCCCTATGTCAAGCGCAGCAACGCCGAGACTTCCATAACGTTACGTGGTTAAAATGCTAGGTGCACATGTTTACACATGTGACTTTTGTGTGCGCGTGTCATTTGATCCTTATCCTCATCTAAAATGGCCAGCCAGATATGCTACGGGCCCAGAATTTACAGCGTTTATAAAAGAGTTCCTCCTTCTCTACAAAAAGGCGAAATTGCACATACAGTTCTGTCGTCCTGAATGGAGTAAAATTAGAGCTGCAGTGGTTTTTATACACTGACGCCAGTGAAGCAAATGGAAAAGCACAAACCTGTATTCAATACTAATTTATTCATAGAGTAGTTGTTTTCTTTACATTAGAAGCATGGTTTTCAATGTAAGGCCCTAAAGAGGATTAACATTTTGGTGCATACATTTGTAAGTGGAGGCCACAAAACAAGACATTTGTCTGCCTAAATACATGCAGCCATTGTAGCACGGTTTAAAATCACATATACTTCTTGTATGAAGCAGAAAAGTAGGCAATGATCTTCAAGCAACTTAGGTTAGCGTCAAAGTAAAGGTGTTTATAAAGAGAACTTTGGCAGTTCGAAAACAAAACTAGCAACGAAATAAGCTTTCCTTTGCTGAAAGTGTTGGTAATAAGCAGCAGACAGCACGTTAAAAAAATTTTATATACAACAAGTGGAGTAGAAAATGCTCACTTTTATCCGCTTTTTTGGGGGAACCAGAACAACTGTTACGATCCCTTATTTTTTTTTGGCCAGAGAAGCCTTAACCATAATTGTAAAGCTATACGAGAGAACATATGCATGCATGTCCCACAAACAATTAAATGCATATTTTTTATTTCATTGCATTTCGCGACAACATAGCTTTCACCCTGTATATTTCTACAAATTTTGCTTGAGATAACCACTATACATAGTCAGTGTGTCCTGTTTCCCTGAATATATGAAGTATTGTTTCCAAGCCTCAACCAGGAGCCGTCCAGGAGATGTAAGCCAGTTTACCAACTCCCACATCATGTTATGTTTACAATGAAGGTGGCATGTATGGCCTTTTGCTAAGTACTAAGCAGCCACTTTGTTTTCATTCACATGGGCATTTTTAGAATTTTTTGGAGTTGTACAGAAAACATGCCAGATGGTTTCTGCATGTGTCAACTTGACTAGCTCTCAGCACAACTCTTCAGACTTGTTTGCGCTGCTGCATTTCGGCTTGCTCAATTCTCATTGAAATGTGAGCTCAGGAATGACTGCTACACTAAAACTGGTGGCCCGCTGTCACTGTGCAAAAAACAAAGCCGTGAATTTTAGCCCAATGATGCATGCCGTGGTTCCTTTACAAGTGGCTCTGCTTGCTCTCAAAACTTTTTGTGCAGAGCGTGCAACTGTCTCTTCGGGAGAACACCTTTGCTGCACTGCACGGGGGTGGGGGAGAAGAGTGCTATTTCAATTTTGGCTTTTCTAATGGACCGTAAAACATGACAGAACGAAATCAGTTGCTGCACGGTCACTCTTCTGTTAAATGCAGAACTGCTGCAGTTACAACTGATTTTTCATATTAGAAATTACTGGGAATGTCATAATTTGCTCGTGCATTTGAATTCGTAATCGGCAAAAATGTGCTAAAACATGGAACTTTTGATGCTTGCATAATTCAGGCACACACTTCTTATATCATCATCATCATCACCACCACCACCACCAGCCTGACTACACCCACTGCAGGGCAAAGACCTCTCCCATGTCTCTGTAATTAACTCTGCCCTTTGCCAGCTGCGTTTACCCTATGCCTGCAAACTTCCTAATCTCGCCCACCTAACCTTCTGCCGCCCCCCGCTACGCTTGCCTTCTTTTGGAATCCACTCCGTCCCCCTTAAGGACCAACGGTTATCTTGCCTTCGCATTACGTGCCCTGCCCAAGCCCATTTCTTCCTCTTGACTTCGAATAGGATGCCATTAACACGAGTTTTTTCCCTCACCCATTCTGCCCGCTTCCGGTCTCTTAACGTTACACCTAGCATTTTTCTTTCCATACCTCGCTGTGTTCCTAAGCTGAATCCTTTTCGTTAGCCTCCACGTTTCTGCCCCGTAGGTGAGGGCTGGTAAGATACAGCTGTTGTATACTTTTCTCTTGAGGGAAATTGGTAAACTACCAATCAAGATCTCAGAGACCCTGCCTAATGCGCTTCACCCCATTCTTATTATTCTACTTATTTCCCTCTCAAATTTCGGATCAGCGGCCACTACCTGCCCTAAGTAGACGTGTACCACTTCCAGCACCTCGCTACCAACTGTGAACGGCTGTTCCCTCGCGAGACTCTTGAACATTGCTTTGGTTTTCTGCATGTTAATTTTAAGACCTACCGTCCTGCTCTGCCTGTCTAAATAATTTATCATGCTTTGCGGCTCACCTCCTGAGTGATTTAGCAAGGCAATGTTTTCAGCGAATCGCTAATTACTTAGGCATTCTTCATTAACTCTTATCCCCAACTGTTCCCGATTCAGGCCTCGGGATGCCTCCTGTAAACAGGCGGTGAATAGCATTGGCGAGATTGTGGTGTCTCCTCGCCCGACGCCCTTCCTTATTGGAATTTAATTGCTGTCTTTATGGAGGGCTATGGTAGCTGTGCAGTTCCTATATATATCTTCTAGTATTTTGACATAAGGCTTATCTACACCCTGATTCCGCAATGCCTGTATGACTGCAGAGGTTTCCACTGAGTCAAATGCTTTCTCGTAATCAACGAAGGCTATATATAGGGGTTGGTTATATTCTGCGCATTTATCTATGACCTGAATGATGGTGTGAATGTGAGCTATTTAGAAATATCCTTTACGAAAGCCTGCCGGATCATTTGGTTGATTAAAGTCTAAGGTTGCCCTCACTCTATTGGCGATTACCTTAGCAAATACCCTGTAGGGAACGGACAGTAAGCTGATCTGTCTAATTTTTCAAGTCCTTGACGTCTCCTTTCATTCATTCATTCATTCATTCATTCATTCATTCATTCATTCATTCATTCATTCATTCATTCATTATTTATTTATTTATTGCATATCTTGCGAAATACAAACAAACATTGATGGACCCATAGCCACTGGCTAGTAACGATGCCTCGACCAATGTTGGCCAGCTCACTCGAGTTGGTTCAGGCAGTCACCGCGTAGAAGCTTGAAAAATATACGAGCTTTTCGCTTGTGAAGGCAGCTGAAGTCTGAGCTCTTTGTCTGCACAGTACCCTGGCCTGCTTCAATTTGTGTACGTAAACCGAACAGCCAACCGCATGCTAGCAACGAGCATCAATGCCGCAGAACTTCATGCCATGGTGGGGAGAGGTTGGGAGTCTGCCCAGCGCTACAGCCACGAGGGATATTTCACCGCCATGTGGGCAAATGGGGACCTGCACTTCTCATACACCTTGTGGTTTGATAACCATGCAGGCAAGACTGTGAAACCCAAGTGTGCCGTAAATCCTGCCAGCCTGAAGCAAATGGCCTACCCTGGAGTAGTTTCCAGCACTTTTTATGGGCAACTGATGCGCTTTCTTATGATTTAAGATTATGTTTGCGTTCTTCCAAGCTTCTCGTATGGTCGAGGTCATAAGGCATATGCATAGTTAGCTCTTCACCGCTTTAAGGCTACCTCAGTTCTGAAAGCATGCTCGTTAAACTTTCTTATGTCCGCTACCTTGCGCTTATTTATTAATTTCGATAATTCTGTGAGTTCAATTCTGTCAGTAGGGTTAGACGCCCTCATCCTTTGAAGTTTCTTAATCAGGTCTTTCGTCTCCTGAGGTAGATTGCCGGTATACTGTCGAACCGTCCTACCTCCTACTTCTACTGTGCACTCCGTAATAATAGCTACCAGATTATAGTTAATTGTATGAACAATCAGATCGTCTTTGTCAAATAAAGGTGAATATCTGTTCTGCAGCGATATCCTGAATTCCTCTATTCACCCTCTTACCGCTAACTCGTTAATAAACTCCCTCTTCACTAGCTTCTTCCGTATCCTCTGCAAGTCTAAGCTAATTCGACACCTTACCATTCTGCTGTCGCTACAGCGCACCTTTCCGAGGACGTCCACGTCCTGAACGCTGCCAGGTTGAGCCCATAGTATGCAGTCGATTTAATTTTTAGTCTCACCATTGGGGCTCTTCCAGCTCCACTTCCTAATCTCTCGTTTGCGGAAGAAGGTATTCATGATACGTAAATTATCTCTATCTGCGGACCCTACTAACAGCTCTCCCCTGCTATCTCTAGTACTTATCCCACAGTCGCCTGCCACTTGGTAGGTGGTAGGCTATAAGGGACGCCGTAGTGAAGGACTTCGGAAATTCCGACCACCTCACGTTCTTTAACGTGCACTGACATCGCATAGTACTCTAGAATTTCGCCTCCATCTAAATTCCGCCGCCGCGGCCGGGATCGAACCCGCGTTTTTCGGGTCAGCAGCCGAGCGCCATAACCACTGAGCCACCGCGGCGGCTACAACTGTTAAGTCGGGAGACAGCAAGGAGGCCTGGTTACATGACAGTGACAGATGACAACTATAGTGGGCATGGAATAATGAAAAATCTACAAAAGAAAGACAATTAAATACATGTAAATAGACTACAGTGGGCTAGTTAGAATAACTGATGATTTAATCTGTACCTGATCTTATGTATGTGAATTCCCCTGTTGTAATTAGAAACGACTGAATAAACTGCTAATCTAGCTTGTTCGAGTCCCGTGTGTTCGGCTACGATAATTCGCGATACGAATCGCATCGTTGTCCTGAAATCGTTATTGCACATTTGGGCTTAGCGTAACTTTCAATGGCGGCGCTCTTCAAATATTAGGAGGCAAAAATCGTAGACCGTATTGAGTACGGTTGCATATATGGGCGGTTTTTAGCGGAGACTAGCCGACTAGCAAATAACTAGTAATTGTGTCACGATCGCGGTATGGTGCCTTTTTTCACTTTCTGATGTAGAAACAGCGCAAACGTTAATCGTTTCCCGCGGCGCTGTTTCAGATAAAGCTCGCTTGCGATGTCGCAAAATTTGTTGTGACTTCGTTCGCGGACGTCAGGGTCGGCCGTGCCGGGAGCCATGGCTATCAAAGCCGATCGCGGTTTTACCTTTTATGAAAAATCTCACAGCTAAACATGTCGCGAGTCAGCCGCAATCAATGTGAATATTTGTACCGAGAGATATATCTTCATGTTTCGCTATGGCACATGTTTATGCTGCCGCACAGGTGGCAGTAACGAGCGTGCCAATCAAAACGCTGGAGTGGACCGCTCGGGCGGAAGCAGCAAACTTGATCTCCCCATCCCCCCGTGCGCACGGTCGGTCGCAAGGACGCGTCCGCCTGCGGCTCAAAAACGGTTGTACAGCGGCCTTAACTTCGAAGTCATAAGTGAGAGTATATACCATCCCCAAAATGTATACTGACGTGCTTATCTTCCGCTATCAGCGTAGCAGAGGAGCCGTCAACTGACAAAGTTCTGGAGATAAGTATCTCTGAGCGGCTTAAGTCGCTCTCAGAGGCAGCCGCTGGTCATTAGTACGTGTCGTACACGATTCGGACCTACCGCACAGCGGATGAAAAGATAAGGTCGTATTTTATTTCTCTTATCCAGGTCACTGCAGTCTGTTGCGCTCTTTGCTTGTCTGTACAGACTTGACACTGCCTTGGAATGGTCGGCATCTTTACATGCCTGGTCTCGTGGTATCCGCGCGCAGTACTGTGCAGCCATGCGTCCGTACGTGCTCCTCATATATCATAAGGCGAACAAGCTTGGCGGGTGTACACCCCAGCCTCTCCCACTTACTGCGTACGAGTGCCCACTTCATCTCTCGCAGTGGTCAGGAATATGTGAATTACATGACCAGGCTCAGTGTGTTATCGAAAGCGCCTAGATCACAGCAAAATATTTCCACCCTTAAAATGTACCGCTAAAAGACGGTTCATAATGACAGCAGCCTTTCGAAACCATTGTTTTTCTTGTTTTTTAAAAAAGGGTGTGCTGAACGGGTTAGCACTTTTAATGCACCTTTGAAATGTGCACAGGTGCAAGGGTGTTGTAGGTCCCTCGGGTGCAAGGGTTCGTACGGGTGTACGGGTGTTCTTAGACTTGTTGAACAACCCTGCAATAGTTCGAATGAGAGTGATTTTAAAGTGATGTTGGCTATTCGAGCCTTCCATTATATGACAGCTGCAGCCTTGATGCGAGCAGCTATGACTTTGATTTGCTCCCCCATGATGTGATAATTATATGAATTATTTTAGCTGAAGTGATAAGCATCACTGACTCCAAATAGCGGCTCACTGAAACGGCAGATATAAACTTGGAGAAAGTATGCGCTTCATGGCAAGTAAGCATTGTGCGCTGCAGAGGTGCCGCCTTTGTTGAGCTCTGTCACCCTAGTGGCTTTGCACAACTCATTCTGGTTGCGTTTTTGCTTACTTATGTTCCTTTGGCAATAATACGTGGCATATTATAGCACCGTGTTTTTGTGCGAGCGGGTTTGCTGAAGACTGGCCCCCGTTAGCAAGCTCTTTTTTTCTTTATGATCGTGCCTGAGTAGACACATCTGGGTATTATAATTATAGCTGGGGACGTCGTACGTTCCCCGCCCCACTGGCGGAGAGCGGAGCGCCGCGGCGGCACGTCCGCACGGGACGAGCGTCCCAGCCCAAGAGAGTGTATCGCATGGAGGAAGGAAAAATTAGAGAAGAGGCCGTCACGTGACATTTTTTAAAGCAGGAAATGAGCTCGGCGCCTTATTTATTGTCCGGGCGAGCTCTTGTTTATTGTTATCCGCGCGCTTGTTTACGTTTCTCGGCGAGCGCGTTTCAAACCACGCGAACTAGCCGGCCTAAGAAACGCCAGTGTGGGTGGCGCTTGGTTTCTGGCCGTTGTCCATGTACGGGAGACGTCGGAAATATTGGCGCGAGACATCCGGCTCCTTCCAGCCATTGCTCTTTGCCGCGTCGTCTCCGCGCCCTCCCCGCTCTCTCGTTCGAACGAAACAGTCCGGTCCTGCATGGCCACAATCAAATAGCATTCGGCGAAGGCACTTATCGCAACTGCAGTAAGCGCGGGAAGGAACATTTACTTATTACGGTGGCTTGCCATGGCCCACAGTGTTTTTTGCCGCTTTTGTCTGCGTCGTTTTGCGACGGCGGAGGTGTGCGTCCCTGGGCTGCTTGCAGGCTGCACTTGGCGAAATATAGTGATATGCTTACATCCGCTTCACCCTAGCCCCGTACGTGCCAATAGCAGGGAGCTAGAAGGTTAATTTCACCACATGAGGTAAAGGGCACAAAGATTTAGTTCATTTAAATTTTGTGTAAATATGCAGCTGCTGCCAAAATATAGCAGAAAAAAAAGAAAACCTAATCTAGCCTACACTTTGAAGAGCATGCTTGTTTGTGTTCTCTCCTTTTTTTTCTCTCATATAAACTGTTACCCATGGTGCCACTGGAATAGAACTTGTTACTTTGTGGCGTGTATCATCTTTCACTCCTTTTTTAATGCAGTGTGTCTTGAATCGCACTGTGTATTTCATGATGGTTCCAAACTAACTATACCTCACCTTAATGCAGTGTAAAGTACAGTGTTGTGTTTTATGGCACATAGGCAACTCAGGCAATCATGCGCCTAACTCAAGGTAAGGAAAATTGTTTTCTGCAGACTTTCTTTAGAAATATTAATTACCGGTGGTGTAGAGGGCCCAAAACATTGTTTTGTATTATCTAATGATGAAGGAAGAAAGAAATTTTATGAATGGCTAATATTAAACGTTTTGAAGAGGGCTGGGTAGCCTCAGCAGGCATCCTTGGCTGGGCAAGAATTTTGAGCCTCGCAACCAGTAAAATAAGACCCCAGCCCTCTCAAAGTGAGAAGGTGGCTGAGGTGTATAAAGAAAAATGAACGAAATCAGGGGTTAAAAATTAAATGTTTGCTGGCAAAACCTGCTTCTCTTCAAAAGCTAAAAACACATGTCGTGTCAACAATTGCATCTCCACTCAAAATAAACATTGGCTCTAAAGGAATGTGTTCATTACAAAACTAAGTAAAATATTTTTCCTAACTTTTTCAAGTTTTGTGCATGAGTAAGAAATGTGATTAACTGTTAGGTCATCTCCAAATTTTTCACCAGTCGGTTTATCTTCGCTTGTCAATGGAAAATTGTGTGTGATGTGCGTGTGGCCTATACTTAGACGACATAAAATAACTTGAATGAAACGCTCCTGGTGCAAACATCACTTCCATTCACCTAGAACTGGCTTTACCAAGTGTAGTTTGTTGTTTACTTCATTGTTCTAAGCTGTCTGCCATTTTTTACTTAATTTCATTGGTACTAATTTAACGCAATCGTTAAAGGACATATTTACTTTTTTTATTTCATTGCCACGATATTCAGCAGCACACAAAGCTGCTCTCTCGTTGCCTTTTAATCCGATATGACTCGAGACCCAGCACATTTTTGTGTTTTATCCTAGAGCTGTGGCTGTTACAATGTTGTGTATGATGTCACCAATCACAGGAGTGATTGCATTACAGAGTGGAGAGCAGTAAGTAAACTTAAGGAGTGTGTGTGAATAATAGTGTTTGTGAGGTTCTCGTATAATATTTGTTCAATGGCTACACAGCCGGCGTAACATTTGGCAGTGAAAACTGATGCGCACTGTGGAAGCCTATTTCATTCCAATTCCCTTTTATCTGTGCGCTTCCAAAGTAAATATCTCTTTTTGAGCCATCTGTATAGAAAGGTGTGAAAGTACTGTATTTTTCCTCAAGTGCAAGAAATTCTTGTGTTATACATTACTGTGGAGTTTGTGTTTTATGAAACTGTGTAAGAGTGAAATCACAGATTGTAGGAAAACAATACCATGGAGGCAGTGGGTCTTGTCTTCGAGCAATTCCAAGTAATGGCACTGTAAAGTACTGCCTTTAAACTAAAACTCCCTGAAAATTTTTGGTACATGGCTCTCCCTGGAAGCTTTCTGTGTCCAGCTTGCTGGCACGAGGCAACACTGTATTTGAGAGCATAATGATTTTTGAGTGGACAGCTGTCAAATGTGCTCATGAGGTTGTAAAAAAAATATTTCTTTGCTAGAATGAATTTAGAGCTTCGTGCATGACATCCCTGAACAAGTTTTTTAATGTCGAGTTGTTTGCATGCTGTGCTCGCATAACAGTGGCCCACATACTGGCCACACTTTAATCACGCTCTGTGGTGGACAACACAACCCTCTTAATTTTATGCTGAATGAGTGTGCACGTGTCTGCTTTTGGCTGAGTCTTGAACAATGCTGCCATGCATGATCACACCCCAGCTTAGTGTCCAGCCTGCCTTTTAATGCTGCTCTTGTTCTTGAATGCTGCAACCTGTCTCCATTGCGTATATTTGGGCAGCTGTGTCAACAGGGCCTTCTGCTACAGCAGCGAGGACGAGAAAAATCCTGCAGTATTTTGTTTTTGATCTTGAATACTGTATTTAACTTCAGAACATGTTTTTGTACGGCTGCCCATGCCAGGAATGCTTTCTCATACAGCAGTCAGTATGGGCAAATGTACTAAAAAGTTGGAGTTCTTGACCCTGAATGCAAAATGTAGTATCAGAACATGTACATAAAGTTGACCGTGCCAAAATGTCTTTTGATTCACAACTCCAAGAGCCACTCATAGAGGTGACAGAAACAGAGCGGACCGAAGTGCCTATAGTAGCACGGCAGGGGAGGATATATGGCGGTGGGGGTACCATCCCCACTCCCAAAGCCAGAAATTTTACTTAGGAAAACCATGCTGAACCCCTTTCTCTCAACTAAAACAGTCCAAGAAATACATGTTTCAAATAGGACTAGCCCTCTTTAAGAATGATCCATAAATCCACCCATTGTACCACTGCAACACAGCATGTTTCACGTCCACAGATCTAGTTTGGTGCGTAATATATATGACCGCAGCTTTTCAGACTGCTTCTAGAAGTTTAGAAGTACCCAGTGGCTGCAGTATTTTTCACAGTGCTGTGCATTATTTCAATGCTTTATTTTATGTATAACGTGCAGAGCTGTGCTGTACGCACCAATTTTCGCTACATGATGAAATACTAGCTTGTAATGTTACTGCATAGTTGCACACTTTGCTTATGATCAACAATGAAAGTGAATTTATTGCACGTAATCAACTCATGGAATTATTTTTCTTCAACATAACCACATGCATCATTGAAATTCAATGCACATGTGGATCCTCATTTCACTAAGTGCATTTTACCACAAATAACACTATCACAGAACATGGGCACAATAAACACGTGTGAGAAAAAGCTTCCAAATTCAGTTAGAGCGGCGCCGTCCTCGCACTTCTTGACCATGGCCTCAGCCAGAAAAGCAATTGCAATACCTGTTATAGGTAACTGGTCTAAAAATAGCACGCGATCAGAAATACAGACTTGACCTCGATTTGAACGAATACACTTAGTCAAATAGGCCCCAGACGCTTCAGACGTTATACGCTTCAAACGGGCATGGAACAAAAGTTTCTGTATACTAAGAACAAAGCGAGCGCAGCTGCTTCCTTTACAATAGAGCTCTCCGCCCATGTTATAGCCCCCGCCGCTAACACAAGCGCAATCTTCGAAAATAAAAATTGGCCGTTGTATTATAATCAACCCCAGTTGCAATAGCTGGAGTGTTGCAAGAAAACGTATACGTAGCAACGAGGTTTCACTGCCGATGGAAACGGGAGTGCAAATGGCACAGGCACACTGCACGCACAAAACACGAGACGTTCGCACTACACGCCGAAGAAACCTCTTTGGTGAACGAACAGCAGGAATGCTCCTCAGTGAACAGCGGCGGTCTCCCGACGGCTCCGAGCAGCGTCGCAGTAGACGAAATGCCCGTGCTATCGTTGTCGCCGAGCGCGTTCAAATCCGGGCACGCAAAAAAAGACTTTTGCGCTGAATTCCACCTTGAGACTTGGGCGAACGCCGACAACATCAGCCTGTGAGCACCACTCTCGTCTTGTAAACAAGCTGCCCGGACAAGATGGCCTCCCGATAGAGGAAAACGCTGTCACTTTCTCCACACTTTTCTCCCATGTTGTTGTATGGGAAGGGCCTCTCCTGAGTTTCCCTTCCTCCATGGTGTACCGTTATGGTATCGTCTTCCCCCCGCGCACGCGCAGCAGTCACACCGTCCGTGGGTGGTGCTGGTGTCGCTGCGACGCCGGCGACCTCCGTTGTCAGTTACGGTAACTAACTCATTTAATTGGACGAGCGGACTGTTCTACTTGTGGCATGGCCGAGACTGTGGGGCATGTGTTGGTGGTTTGTTCGGTATATGCGCGCCAAAAACTAACACTGGCTGCTTCCGTGAAGCGTTTGGATAGCAGGACACTCTCGGAGGACTTACTGCTAGGCGCTTGACCGCAGCATTGGCAAGCAGCCCAGGCAATGAGGGCGTTCTCGCGTTTTTTGAGTGAGTGACACAGGCCTCGACTCGCGGTTATGATGCCATCAAATGTGCGTGCATACACTCTCATCTCCCTTCCCACCACATCGTCACCCATCACGGCCCTCTTTCTTCTCGCCTTCCCCGGTGCAGAGTAGCAGGCCAGATCTCAATCTTTCTGGTCGACCTCTCTGCCTTCGTTTCATTTAATTTGTCTACTATCTATCTATGACAAACGCTTAACATTAAAGGGATGATCGCTTCACTCAAAATGGAAGAACGAACACAAGAAAAGTCGTTGTGTAGCACTGAGTGATGGTACAGTTTTTGAAAGTGTAATAATCGCGCGATATTTCGGCGGACACTTAATTCCTGCAAGCCTGCGTATTTCTTCAAAACTGAGACGCTGGTATGACGTGAATAATCTGAGTAAATAAAACGAACTGCGCGGTTCTACAATGACTGGATTTTATTTATTTAGTACACTTGATGAAGGTCCCAATAGCCGAAGCGTGTTCAATTTTCGGTCAAATTAGAGTGGTGCGAGAACGTGATCGGTCGTGGAAGGGAGAATGCTTTAAGTTATATTTTAATAGTGACCGATTAGTGGACGCAAGGATAAGGTTAATATTGTCACCGACAAACACAGGAAGAAGCAGGACAGCACAGCCGTTTACTGGGGCGAGGAGCCGTGCTCTTTTGAGACGAAAAAGACGCTCGGCCACGAGCTAAGGTGTATGATTCGGCCACACACGGTGCTGCCGCAAGAGTGTCAGCAGCGTGGCATTGCCCTCCTCCCTTCCAGGAGCCATCGGCTCGATGCCGCACGTGCGGGGACAACAATGGGTAGGAGTGGCAAGTGAGCGGCGCGAGTGCCTTTGACCCCAGAGGTGCACGGACCCTGAAAAGGGGCTGACGGGTGCGATATGGCTTCATTCTCGCCAGATGGACTGCTTCGGACGTCGGCAGTCTAGAGGAGCGGACAGTTCGCTGTGGGAGCACCTCGTAGTTAACCTCGTTGAGGCGGCGTAGCACGTCGCATGGGTCAAATTAATGGCGAAGAAGCTTTTCAGAGCATCCACACCGCTCTGAAAATAGATCAGGTCCCTGACGTTTTGGCTGAAATTTATTACTGTGTCGCTAGATTTGTAAGGGAACATCGTCAGCCTGTTTGAGCATACCGCGCAAGTCGACATCGTATCCCTGTGGTGACCAAACAGCATGTACTACTAAAGCAACATGACTGAAGCGGAAGCTGCTCGCCTCCTCACGAATTCGTCGTTGCCACTTCACTGCCTCTCGTGTTCGCGGCAAGTGAATGGTGACATGCCTGCACCACGAAATTCAAGCTATAAAATACCCGCAAATTTTAAGATTGCATATGGAGAGAAAATAAAGGGTTCGTGCACCGCTCACTGGACGCGAACGCGGCACACTACGAAGCGTCAGCGAAGAATTGGCGGTGAGACGAGGGGCCTCCGCTCCGGTACACGCTGCCACGTTGCCTGGCCAAATGCGGTATTATTTGGGCCGCACTATTTCGACGGTTTTTGGGGTCAATGTCGCCCGCAGAAAAGAAAAGAAACAACACCCAAGCGACGTTTACGGTCTGCGTTCTGCGCATGCGTACAGCCACACCACCATTCATCTATGACCTAAAATGATAGCGTCGCCCTATTCTATGCCTCCATAATAAAATGGAGCCTCCACGGCTTCAGCTTCACATGCTTTCTTCATATGCGCTCTCAGTTTCTACTACAACTGCGCAGACGGGAAGATTTTTTTTTTTTACGTGGGTTAATCATCTTCTGCTAGAATTCACACATTAAAATGTAAACAAGAATATATGGGCATGTGACCGAGCTCAGTGCGAGACCTTGCTCGGATCTGGGCCTGCCTTCAGTGCTGTTCCTGTTTGCCCGGGTTGTGTAAAGAGAGCCCCTTCCTAAAAATGATTTCATGAGCCTTCTGTGTGTGTGTGCACGCCACTGATAAAGCACCCTTCAATCTCAACAGTTATTAGATCCACAGCCGACATGTGCCTTTCAAGAACGACAGTGATTGGCTAGTAAACTTTTCCCGAGACCTGCGACAGTTTTGACACCAATTGTGCTCACTCCATAATTGCCCCCTATGATAACATATCAGCAAAGGCGGTGATTTCTGTGTGCGGCTGTTTTGTTGCCCTTTTCGGTCACTAACTGTTTGCATGATAGAATTGTCTAATTGCCCATTTTCATTCATATTTATGTAGGCTTAAGCCTCAGGAGCGAAGGAACGAGACAGCTGACTCGGATCTAGGCCACAACAGAACTGCGAGCCGTGGCTTCGCGGTGCCACAGCCAGGCGCCGTCTTTATTTTCTTCCTCGTGCGGGAGCACGTTGACTGTGTTATAGGCGCAGCCAATTAAAGGAGGGCGCTACAGTTCGTGGTGAAATGTGCAGCTATTTTATATTTCTTCCTGGCTGCTTTTTTACACTCCGCTTTCTTCAGTCTCCCGCAAAACATTCCGAGTTAACATTTATAATGTGTTGTGTTGTGCATTGTATTGCTGGTTGCGATTTGCGGCTTCATCGTGCGGCGATCATGCTGTCAGTTCTCGAGTGTTTTTGTCAACGTCCGCTGCGAGAACTAGCAGACGCCACTGTCTGTCACCGACATCTCCGCACACAACCGTGAATTTAAAAGGCGCTTCACTTTGCTATTGCGCAAATTGTAAAGTGTCAACTACAACTTGTTTCAAGTCCGTTTGGTAAGAGTCGCCTCCATACACGACGCTTACTTGACGAATTGCAGTTTAATGAGATTCGTCATGTGATATTCGCCACGCCTAACGGACAACTGCCACCAGAAAAGCACACGAACTGACCCTGCATTCAGTATACCCTTTCCCAAGAAGCCATACAGCCACATTTCTCATACAGAAGCGCTTCGATGGGAGCTAATAAGTCGAATACCAACTACCCTTTAACTATGCTTCACCAACCCTGCAGTGCACCGCCAACGAATGAAACGTGAAAAAGCAAATTCGAAATCGAAAAATTTTATATTCGATTGAAATTAAACCATTGCGCAGTTATTCACGAGGGAAGTGTCGTGGCTGCTTCTCAGATTGATTGATTGATTGACTGATGTCAAAGAACCCATTTTGAGGTTCCCCTTCATAAGTGGTCATACTTCTGCTCCTGTATTCGCGTTCATTTCTGTTTGTCTCCAGTAGAGTATCTGAATTAGCTGCCAACGAAAGCAACGCGTTATCGTTTCCATCGGAATGAATCTACGCTCGGCATTTTCTTGTTTTTTTTCTTTGAATACAGGGCGCGTTTTGCTATCTGCTGGCTTTTTGAACTCTGTTTCACCGCCGCTCCAAAGCTATAGAGACACATAAGAGACACACAGCATGCTTACCCCATAGACGTTCATCGCGCGTGGGGTTGTGCCAGTTGCCGTACCTTGCTTTGTACAGGCAGCAGCGGGCGCCCTTCTGGCGTGTAGGTAACCGACGGCGCTCGCGAGTACGCAGTGTTTGCACTCCATCACCTTCGAGGGTCGGCTGAAGAGGAAGAGCGCCGACAGGTTCCGCCATCGTTCGAGCTCCTCGAGTGAAGAATACCGGGCCACGTTGCAACCTTTCTACCACGGCCCCTTTACTGCCTTGCCCGACTGAACGAAATACATAGACAGCTAACGCAGGCACCAGGCGGCGGATTGGCCTATGGGGGTTTAACGTCCCAAAGCGACTCAGGCTATGAGGGACGCCGTAGAGAAGGGCTCCGGAGATTTCGACCTCCTGGGGTTCTTTAGCGTGCGCTGACATCGCACAGTACACGGGCCTCTAGAATTTCGCCTCCATCGAAGTTCGACCGCCGCGGCCGGGATCGAAGCCGCGTCTTTCGGGTCAGCAGCCGAGCGCCATAACCACTGGGCCACCGCGGCGGCTACCGTGTGGCGGGTCATACGCCTATGACGGCCGATTGCTGTATTTCCTTCAGCCTTTTGCGAGTACTCTAGACTGCCTGCCAGAGGTACCTTCAAGGACTTACATGGCCGCCAGCTATTGGAACCAAGCCATAGATTCGCTGGACAACGATCAGATAACTCTATTAGGCGAGGCCCAAGCAGCCCCAAGACTGCAGGCTCAAGGGACTAACACATTGCTGGACAACCCTACCTAATTGCAGGCCTTCCAGGAACGCTGTGGCTGCTTAGAGAGTAAGCAATTTTTAATCCAAATAAATTGCTTCGTAGTTTCACAGCAAAAATTTTCATAAAGTGAGAGACAAGGAATTGTACGCTGGCTGAAAGTCGTACATTCGCGTCCCCTTTCTATTGATATTTTGCCAAGAGTGGCGTCAAACATTTAGACCGGAATGCCTGGCTGCTGGCATCAAACTTTGCATGTAAGCTCTATGCAGTACTGAGTACACGACGTACAGGCACCATGTCGCCAATTCGCAGCCCTGGAGAAAAGTGAAGGGCTAAGTTAGAATTACCCAGGATGAGGTTCACTGCTAAGCGGAGTCCACAAGAAAGTGTTGAGGGATGCTGCACTGGTTGCTTTTCTCTTAATTTCTTTCGGAGTTTCCAACGCATTAAGAATGGTAAACTAATTATTCTCTTTAATGCGTATTTTCTGTCAGTGGGCTCAATATCGCTTGCCTACAGCCCACGTTAATTGAATGCGTCATTTTTCAACGGTGAGGTTTCTGTGTAGGCGGCCCAGCTTTCGTTTTCAGTCGTAGGGCTTCGCTTCGGTGGATTCCAATGAGCGATATACGTCAAATCTACTGAGCCTACTTGGACTGATCTGAACACTTTGGACTTGCAGTGTTCCTACTTCCATTTGTTGGTCAAATAGGCCACGCCCTGCCATCTGCTGGCCGTCCTGATTAACTAGGTTCGTACAGAGCGACTGCACTAGACAGCCGGTGGTGACTGGTTCCAACGCCTGGCCAGCATTAAATTTTCTTCAAATAGAAAGTTTTTGCTTTGAGTCTGCAGAGCAGCGCTTCGGAAGATACCAACAAACAATTAATCTCCTACTACAGCCGGCATAAGCATTTCTTAATTTTTGGGAAGAAGGCATTTTCGGCCAAGTCAAGCGTAAAGGAACAAGGACGACTAATGCAAGTTGGTCTCTATCGATGAGGCGTCATGGTATAATATCGAAAAGACCACTTTCACAAGAAGCGGAGATTTTATAAGCTAGAAAATAAGAAAAGACGAATTACAGATTCCACCACCACGTGCTCATTTCGCAAGTAACATATGTGCATTTTAGCGCGTACCAAAGAGACTACTTCACACCGCCCACTTCAAAGCAGTGGCAACCTGTCTTCTTTTCAAAAACCAGGGACGGCACGAGTTTGATTCTACTGGCGGAAATGTTTTAAATCCGATTTCCTGGGCAGAAAATGTGTTTTGTTGCGGGACAAACGTCAACGTATCCAAAAAGCCAATGATTACTCCGAACAATGATAGCATGGAGTTCTCCGAAGCGTCTCTTTAATCACCGCAGGCTCAGCTGCATTTCACCGTCCAGCTAGCTCAACCACCGATTGCTATCCGCTTCCCAACGTTACACCTCGCTTTGTCTGTGACGCTGCGTTTGGGAAATGGTCTGAGACGTATACATTTAGGTGACATTCGGCAATTCTTCCACCGTAAGTGATATGTGAAACGTAACCCACATCGTCTACATTCAGGATACGGGGGCAACCTTCTACGCTTACAGGCTGTCTGTGTATGCGACTGATTACGTAGCCGGCCCTTTGTTTAGGCGGCTGGCACAGCTCCTGGTACAGTTCCACGGTTACCCATGCCTAGCCTTCCTGGAAATTAAAACACTATAGCCGCCTGCTGGTCACCACTAGTAGCGAACACAGCGTAAATGAATGGGCATATCTTAAACTTGTAATTTTTAATAAAACTAGAAAATCTCGTAAAATTTGGCGCCTACATTGTGATCATTATGGCTGAGCCTCCCTAGTCACTGCAGAATATGACCTATACAATGCTTCCTGCGCTCACATCAACTATATCAGACAGTTAACAAAATGCGCAGAAAATTTGAAATTCCCGCGGTGTGCAGCGCCGCGCGGCACGGGGTGGCAGGCGTGCAACCTACAAGACTTTGTCGAAATTTTCTGGGCTTCTGGGTTTCGCTAATGCTGAAACAATTAAGGATAAATTTAATGGACTGCACTTAGGTCTGCTTAAGAGCGGAAATGAGAAAGCCTTTCTCTTTCCTCTCTTTCTCCTCCATTTTTCTTTATATATTTTTATATTATTCTTATTATTTATTATCTTTGTTATTTTTATTCTATATTTTACTTACTTTTATTTTATACCTTTTAATGTTTTCTCATTTTATTTTTTTTATTTTTACTGGTTACACTGCTTTATTTTTATTTTTTATATTTTGTTTTTCATTATCCACTTTTACTTTTCCACCACTATCATCATGGCTATACCAACTATCAGAATCCCTGTCATCATCATCATCGCTATCACCAACTATCACTGTCGCTATCATCATCATCCCTGTCATCACACTATCTATATCTATATATACCACACTCACTCTCTGCAGCTATCATTACATATATGTTGCTTCATCAACTTTTACATTTTATTTTAATTGCCATACAAGTTATTATTGACAATTCGTGCGACAACTTCGATCTACAACTTTCGTCTACAGCTTCCGTCTACAACTTCCGCGTACAACTTCGCCTACACTTCCGTCCATGCCAATGGTGAGCCAAGAAAGGCAATAATTTTCAAAGAATGAACGATAATCTCACAGCTATCGTAATGAAGTGTACAGTCGAAATAGGCGGCAGGGTGGTTCGACAGGATACCGGCAAGCTAACTCGGGAGACGAAAGATGTGATTAAGAACGCCAAAGCATGACGAAGACAGAGGGAGAACGTACGCGACACACAGGGCGCAGTGACCTCTGTCTTCGTCTGTTGAGCGCACAGTTGTTTTTAAAAGGTCACGAACCGTCTAGCTCGGCAAAAAGTTTTACTCGAGAGAATCGAGCATGCTTTATAAAGAACGGAGGTAACTTAAAAGCAGTGGAGAGGAAACTAGGCACAGGTAAAAACCAGATGTGTGCATTACGAGACAAAGAAGGCAATGCCATTAGTAATATGGATAAGATAGTTGAAGTAGCCGAAGAGTTATGCATAAATCTACAAAGAACCGAATGTAATCAGAATGTTAATGAGAGAGGCTGTAGCACACTGAAGTGGGACATCCCGCCAGTAAAAAGAGCAAGTATAGAAAGCCTTAGGAACAATGCAAAGGGCGGAAATCAGCTGGTGACGAACAGGTAACAGCGTATCTGTTGCAGGACGGAGAGGGGATTGTGCTAGAAAAACTAGCCACCCTGTATGCGCAATGCCTTAATACCTCCAGCGTAACAGAAGCCTGGAAAAGAGCCAATATTAGCCTAAGTCTTATAAAAACAGACGTGAAAGACTTGAAAAATTTTAGAACGATAAGCTTACTGTCCGTTGCCTACAAAGTATTTACTAAGGTAATCGCCAATAGAATCAGGAAGACCTTAGACTTCAATCAACTAAATGTTGATGCAGACTTTTGTAAAGGATATCGACAATAGAGTATGCTCACAACATCAATCAGCTGATAAGAAAATGCGCAGAATATAACCAACGCATATTTATAGCCTACATTGATACAAGAAAGCATTCAGTTCAGTGGGAACATCAGCAGTCATGCAGGCATTGCAGAGTCAGGGTGTTGAAGAGCCTTACATGAACAACGCTAGAAAGTATCTATACCGACTGCAGCGCTACCATAGTTCTCCATAAAGTCAGGAATAAAATTCCAATAGCAATGGTGTCAGGTAGGGAGATGAAATCTCGTCAATGCTATTCACCGAATGTAGCAGGAGGTATTCCAAGGTCTGGATTGAGAACAGCTGGGGATAAGAGTTGATGAAGAATACCCAAGTAATTTGAGATTTGCTGATGGCATTGCCTTGCTAAGTAACTAAGGAGATGAGCTGTAAAGCATGGTTAATGAATCGGGCAGGTAGAGCAGAACGGTGGGCCCAAAAATTAGCATGCAGAAAACCAAAGTAATGTTCAGCATTATCACAACGGAATAGGATTTAACAATTGGTAGTGAGGTGCTAGAAGTGGTAACGGAATACATCTACTTAGGGCAGGCGGTGACCGCTGATACAGATCATGAGAGGGAAATGACTAGAAGGATAAGAATGGGGTGGAGCTAATATGGCAGGTTCTCTCAGATCACGAATGAGAGTTTACTGATGTCTTTCGAGATAAAAGTATACAACAGCTGTGTCTTACAGGTGTAAAGTTAAGAGACCGGAAGCGGGCAGAGTGGGTGAGGAAACAAACTCGGGTTAACGACATCCTAGTTGAAATCAAGAGGAAGAAATGGGTTTGCGGGGGCCATGTAATGCGAAGGCAAGGAAGCCGCTGGTCCTTAAGGGTAACGGAGTGGATTCAAAGATATGTCAAGCGTAGCAGAAGCGGCAGAAAGATAGGTGGGCGGATGAGATTAAGAAGTTTATGGGGATATGGTGGCCGCAGCTGGCAAAGAACACGGTTAATTGGAGAGACATGGAAGAGGCATATGGCCTGCAGTGGGCGTATTCAGGTTGATATTGTTGTTGATGATGATGTTGATGATGCATATATCACGGATTAATATCACTAGCAATGTGACTTTGCTCTGGTGCACCGGAAATGGCGAGTGCAGAATTCACTCGCAACCATGACTCACAGTTTCGCTTGCTTGGTCAGAAATTCTTGTTTTATTTTTCTTCGGAAATGAGCCTGATGATCGCGTTTGAGCATGCGCAGTACGCAGGCGTTGTTGAAGCCAGAACTCAGTGCATTATATGTTTATTTCTGCTCCTAATACGGCATTAACTCACGTAATGAAGGTGCTCACATAATGAACGCACGTCCTACTTTGGCTGCAAAAAAGTGCATTTTCCCCCTCATGTAATGAACGTGCCTATTTTTTGGAGCGTAATCTCCTGAAGAATGATAGTGAGCGCTAGCAGGCGCCCATTTTGGAACATCAGACAGACTACGTAATAATAATTAGCGCCATTTGTTGAATGCTCAGACTGCTACATCTCAGCATGCAGGACAGAGAGGCAATAAAAATGTCCCACGACGAATCCGATAACCAAAAGAAACCACATCTGGCCACTAAAAACTTCTGTGTTCGATCTTCCATATTCTGAATTGCAGAAACTTTCTGCGTGAGGGGACTGCGCTGAATGCTGAATGTTGTGCTACAACTTATTGTAGTCGCTTTCTCTTCGGACAGCATTATGGGCGGCTACGCGAATTATACGAGCGGGCTCAAAATAAGACATGTTGGTTATACGCCACTAGCGCAGAAACCGGGCTTAATAGTGAGTTTAGTTTTATTTTGATGATAAGTGGTGCGGTATGAAGCGCTTATTCCACCAAATTGCTTTTTGTTCCTTTTTCACCTTTCAATTTTTTTTGCGGCATATTTTAGAGCGCTTAATGAGCGCAATCCCCTGCCCCCCCTCCAGAAGAAAAAAGCAAATCTATTTTTTTTGCGTCCATTATGCGAGTAAATGCAGCAACAGTTGTTACCATTCTCTTACTAAAGTGAAACCGTGTGTTTGGAGATATGATCAATGCGGGGCGGTGGACTTACTGCTTTCCTCATGAACCTCTCTCTAGCAAGAGATGCGGGAGAGGAGTGCTTCACTTACCACGCCGTCCACTTACCCCCTGCTAACGGGCAAGGCCTTCCACCATGCTTTGAATGTGGCACTAGAGCGCCAGCTTTGCTGCGGTCGGTAAGTAGACATGTCCGAAGCTGAGGCTGATCGTCTCCTGCACTTGAAAAATCGAAAATTGGATTTTGAGGAAGGGGAATGGCGCAGTAATTGTCTCACATCTCGGTGGACAAAATAATAATATTTATTTGGTTTTTGGTGGAAAGGAAATGGCGCAGTATCTGTCTCATATATCGTTGGACACCTGAACCGCGCCGTAAGGGAAGGGATAAAGGAGGAAGTGAAAGAAGAGAGGAACAAATAGGTCCGTAGTGGAGGGCTCCGGAATACTTTCGACCACCTGGGGATCTTTAACGTGCACTGACATCGCACAGCACACGGGCGCCTTAGCGATGGAGGAAAAACGCTGCCGCCGCGGTCGGGTTCGAACCCGGGAACTCCGGATCAGTAGTCGAGCGCCCTAACCACTGAGCCACCGCGGCGGGGCTGGACAAACTTGGAAAATTGGTTTTTGGGGAAAGGAAATGGCGCAGCACCCAAACCGCGCCGCAAGGTAAGGGAGGATGGTGGGAGTCAAAAAAGAAAGAGAGAAAGCGGCGCCGCAGTGGAGGGCTCCGGGATAATTTCGGACACCTGGGGATCTTTAACGTGCGTTGACATCGCACAGCACACGGGCACACTTTGCATTTCTTCTCCATACCGAAAGGCGGCCGCCGTGGCCGGGTTCGAACTTGGGCACTCCGACTCAGTTGTCGTACCACTGAGCAACCGCGGTGGGTCTCTTGGGCTTCCCATGGTTCGTGTTTGGCGCAGGCGGTCAGGGCGAAATGCAAACTGGCCCTCCATACTGCGATATTGTCGCACGTGAGAGAACTCTTGGAAATCGAAATGAGCCTCGCCCTGCACACCTGGATTCAAAGTCAGATTGTTACCTAGGAACTTAAAGACCAAATAAATTTATTCAATAATTTGCATCACTTTCATTTTAGCTAGCATTGTGTGGGCTTGCATAAGCGCACGTTTTTTTTTTTTAACTCATACTGGTCGAGCAGTAGTACTCTGAAACTTCTGAGCCCCTCACGCAAGCCTAAAGACGTTTATGCAAGATTGAATTCATTAAATTATTGATGAAGCTTCTCGAGCAGCAAATGCATTTCATAGTTTTAGAACATTTGTATAGCCTGTTATTTTATTCCTTATGTACATGGGCCATAAGTTTTGATGCGACAACTTAATTATCAGGGAAAACGTATCACTCACGTCCACTGAACAATGGATTATCAAGCCGCTACAATAGCCAGTGCGAAAAGCAGGACAGTGATACGGGAGGCATTTGGAGCGCACTCGTTGCGCATAATGCGGTTACCCACTTGCGATATAACTTTAGCGCACGTGTATAGCCCGGCACGGAAGCTTGATATCGCGCTGCATGCGATCTGTATCTTTGGTGGTGACTGCCTCGCTCCTGTTTCAAATCGACATCTAGTACAATACTCTTGAAGCGGCACGCGACCGAAACATTTTCTCCGGTAATTCAAGCTGCCGGTGTAGCAGAGGTTCACTATTTACGAACCTCTGTATTCAGACCCCGAGTGGGAAGCGCTTGCATTCGTGAGAGCCGGCGAGTCCGCGTGCGAGCAACAATCCAGCATGGCAGAAAAACTGAAAGCACGTTGAAAAAGACCAGCGCACGCAACGCTTTCCTTTGTCAATGTCGCCTTTTTATGTTGGCCTGAGGCGGCCTGATGTAAACTTGTATACCATCATATGATGTAAGGTACCGGTGTAATTAAAATCAAATTAACTGAAATATAAAAGCGCACACAAAAGAGCCCCAGCAGAAGTTTGAGTCGGACGGAATGCACTCAGTATCGCCTCCTATGGTATCCTGATTGCCCCATCTTGCTCCACGTGGCAAGTTCTCAAAATAAAAATACTGAAAAACTCTAGAGATCAGGCAGAAATTAGAAGCCGCTGACAATCGGGTGGCCTCGCAGGCTGTAGCTGGTCCATTCTCGCTATTAGGAATGGACCATCTCGCTATAGCAAAAGCTCCGCGGCAGGGGAAGAGTCAAACGTCGAATACGTCTAACAAAGTGGCAGTTCGGGCTTGTTTGTCGCACATGGCTTATGAGAGCAGCGCAACAGCTGAAAACGACGAGAAAGAGCGCTCGTGTGCGTTCTCTCTCGTCCTTGTGTGTTGTTTCGTTATTATTGCATATCAAATGTGCGCCAGGATATTTGCAGGAACCGAAAGGCAACAGGTACGAAGGTGGATGAGCTGCAGACAAACTGCTACGCGGCTGGTGTGAGGCGTAAACCCTTGGGCAAGTTTGGGAGGCATACATTACGAACACTCGGCAGAAGAAAACAATTAGCGCTTGCGTGTGTCCTCTTCTCGTGCGCGCCGTTTCTTGCTGCGCCAGTCTTCGCAAAGCAAAACTAGCGCGAGGCCTTCCGCGCTGAGATCAGAACAAAGAAGCAGAGCCGTCTGTGGTTTCAGAACGGTGCGAGGAGCCATAAAATAGCGGGCCAAATGAATCGATCTCTGGAAAGCCATCAATCAGACAGGGCAGTGCACGTGCGCGCCTAGAGAACCTGCGTTGCTTTTATGATCCCGCCGGCCGACACCTCCCACTGCCCCCTCCCCCCCCCCCCCCCCCCTCCCGCACCATAATTCGATTATGCTGGCGAAGAGATGGCCGCACATGAAGCCGCCCACGCCCGCCACACCCATCATGTGGGGAGAAGCGGACGCCTTCATCGAGCTGAACCTTCTGGCCACGCGTGTTGCAAACAGCACACCACGTGTGGTGTGTGCTCCATTGCACGTAGAGCAAGGAAGGAACAGCGGAGTTATGGACGCATCCCCGAGACAAGCAGGAGGATGTAACCTGCAGTGTTCACATGCTCAAGACCGTTTGTGGCATGCGGAGTGGCCGTGCCTTGAATGGCTGTGAACAGCAAATAAAAAAAAAAGAATAAAACTGGCAAGGTGTCAGTATTACCTAGTCTGAGGTTGTAATGAGAAGCAGGACTAGTGGAGCGGATTTTTGTTCGAGTCTTTACATCGCATATGCAGTTGGAAACTTACGCGCACACGAAGACGGGGACGTAACAACGACAGAGGACACAGAGTTAACTTGCAACTGAATTTTGTGGAAGCCACGAAGGTCATTCGAGAGATTAGCGACTGATGCAGAGATTGACGTTACAGTGACGCACTCGTCTGCCTTCTTGTGAATCATAAGTGCTTCTATTTTCTTACGCACGTAACGGTCCTTGCTTCAGGCTTCCGCTGTGCACTCGCTGAACGATGGCTTGCCCGTTGGGCTGGGACACTCGTATGGGAGTGCTCCGACAGGCGAAATGGCGTTTCTCGATGCAAATGGCTAGCGCATGCGTTCAATTTTTCGTCTCTTTGTTTTATCGAATTCCCCTTAGTATAGAGGTCGTTTTCGCGGCGACGAGAAAAATAGCCTCGAACTCGGCGCACGCAGCGCCGATCCTCCTCTCTGGTATGCGCCGGCGACGGCAGGGGCACCAAGGCGTCTTTTGCGCAACGAAGGAGTTGAAAAGCGTTTTGCCTCTAGACATCGCCACGAATCGAGTCCTAATTAAGGTCGTCCGGCTACCGCTTTGTTGTTGTCGGCTGTAGCAACAAATATCCAAATGATCTCCAGAACAGTGCAAAGAGCATCGACAGCCACCGCATGTGCGTGGTCGCAGGCTGTTTCATTTGCACCGCTTCGCAGGTGAGGGGCGTTTTTGGAATGCAAGCATCGCACTAGCGAGTGCCATCCTGTCGATCGCGTCTCATGCGTGCTGTCGGCACTTTGTTGGCGAGAGCGGATCCTCAAGAACGTAATCGCACGGAAAGTGCAATTGGCAGCAGAAGTTTACGGCAAGAGGCTGAGCGGAAAAGAACTATTTCTGCGCAGTCACATAAGCCGATCGCCTAGAATTTTTGAAAGTATGAGAACATGCTTGCTTCACCCCTGTTAGTACAATACAAGGCGACTTGTATTATTAGGCGGAGTTGTATTATTAACAGGGGTTATTATTAAAAGAGCAGCCATAGAATTTTTTTTTCCGAGTATACACCCACCTTGTTCATTTCTTCTGCCGATTGTACGTGCGCATGTGTATATGTAAAAAAAAGTAATTCACTCACCCACGGGAATTTGTCGGCATCAAATGCTCTAGGAAATCACAGCGTACGAAGGCAACTTTCACACGGATCAAAATTTGTTGGAGGCGTACCGTGAGAACTGACTGCGTGCGGGCAAAAAAAAAAAAAGAAGAAGGAAGGAGATGCCCTCACCTGGTTTTGTTTTTCGTATGAGAAGGCATCGTGCTCTTAGTGAGGGTTTGCTCGAAAGATTTCGGTGCACGTTTTCGCCACTTTAAAATTATGCCACAGTGTTCCTATCACAAAATCACTGAGCTAGAGCTCACTGCCCCGTATATTCAGTCATTCATACTTTCGAAAGAACACTGTTGCATCCCTTGCCTAGAGCCTGTCTAAATTTCCGTTATTCGGCGCGACAATCAATTCCTGACCGCAAGATGTTCTATTGTAAGAGTGATGGCAAGGGTGAAAAGTTCACTTCTCAGATATCAACGTCAGCCTTCGCGAAACAAACTCATAAGCGTTAGCTTTTCGGACAATAAATTGAGTGTATACATACTAGACCTACTTGACAAATAAAACGCAACTAACATCACACTTAAAACAGTCGTCAAGAAGTGACTAGCTTCGTGACCTTCCAACAATATTCCTAGCTGGTTACGCTAATCTATCTCTCAAACAATCAAATATCATGGAACGTTGCTTGACAGTTGCCCTGCATCACTCCCTCGACCGCCTTCGCAACCAGCGCTACGCCTACGCCGTTGTTCACCACGTAGGTTACATAAAACTGGTCAGATTTCTTTTCACCTATTTCAGGTGTCATCACGACAATGGGAGCGCCGGCGACGCCATATTTCGCAGGTGTTCCTGCCATTTCTTGACGGAACTTTCTTGACAGAGCTTCTCTATGAGTACACAATTTTATAACGCGAAAAAACGAAAGCGGAAGCTCCGAACTGCCGATTTGTGCCATCTGCGCCCTCGTCCTTTTTTATGTGTGCACCGCGAATGCGATCGCACATATCGGCATGGCGGTCGTTTCCAGACTAGAAACTAAAGGGCGCCAGCTTCCCAAGATGGCGGCGCCTATGATAAAGTGGTGTATAAATGCCTCCATGTCGTCAACAAAATTGAGTCGCAAGTTAGCGCTGCGTCCAGTGTTTCTCTGACGTCCCTGCGTCTTCTTTAGCGCTTCAGTGTTCGTCAAAATATAAGCAAACAACTAGCCTATGAAACAGCCTTGTTGAGTTACATATAGTATTGAACAAGAAGTTGTGATATTTTGAAGTTTTTCATACAAATTCATAGTATCACGGGTTTGAAGGAGCGATATGCTATTTATGAGCGCAGTATGGTGCAGTAAAGCCCTCTTCTGCCACCAGGTGGTGCTGGGACGTAACCGTTTGCCTCCAGTTCGTTTTTAATTTTTCTCATGGGTGCTTCCCATTGCGTTCAATTTCCGTCTGTTCCAAATTACTATTAGCTTGCTATCGATTTCAAGAGAAATATTCTGCGGTTACATGTATTACTACATATACTTTCATAAGCAGTGGGCAGAGTGCGAGGTTATCATAACGCTATCAAAACTGCCTAAATGACAGTTATCCGTGCACAAAACTATGAGATGAAAGCCATCAGCTTTCACTGGATTTCATAGTAGCGAAGTCCGCGCCTTCACAAGTTTTGAAGAGGTGTATGTTCAGAGGGCGTTTGGTTTTCCGATCCTCGCAGACAGGCAAGACACACCAACAAAGTTGTGGAGGAAGGAATCGTTCGCGCGAGCGAAAAAAACTATATATGACTGACTGTTACCGACATGTCCGAAGGAAAATTTGGCCATGTTATCGCGCTCTACAGTAACTCAGTGGACTGTGAGACGCCAGGTGCTATGTGGTGAAGTGAACTAAAGGATCCCAATTGAAACCTGCACATCTGTGAAAACAATTGGGCTTTCAGGATGATGTTTGAAAATAAATACCTGGCGTGGATAGGTGATGAAGAAAAAATAGCGATTTCATTAGATGAATCGATGTTCTTTTTAAGTGGAAATTATGGGATTTGTTGTATAGGTTCCCCTGAGCGCAACTTTTATACATCTTTCTATCAACTTCTGAAGTTAAACCGCAGAGGCGCGAACGTAACGGCACGGAGCTGATTATTCACTCGTGGAGTTTGTTTCTTTGAATTCAAAGTATTACGAGCGGAGAGGTTTATCAGGGCATTTTCGAAAAGGTTGTTTTTCCTTATACACCGAAGAATCAGAGATTTGCACATCTTTTTAACAGAATTCCGACCCAAAGCACTCCTGTACGGTTGTGAAAACTGCATGAAGAAGAGGACGGTGGACCTTATGGAGTGGTCAAGCCGGTCTTCTGAGATTATTTCAGTCGAACATCTTTGGATAAACATTTCACGTCGTCTGAAGGACAAAAAAGACAGCTTTGCCGAGCAGTAAGTCGACCAGCTGCTGAGCAAGTCGAGGAACATAATTAGGCGTCCACTGGGAGCTTCTGTGACTCTATTCTTCGGCGATGTCAAGCAGTGATGAACCGAAAAGGCTTGTATAGTTAAAGCACATTCTTCAAATTGTTGCCTCGTTTTGTGACGAAACATAATATCGCCACCGTGAAGGCTACCGTGCCATTGTAGCCTTCCGTGACAATATAGCCGATAGCTTCACGCAGCGCAGAAACCAGTTCTTAAATAAATTTGCTGCGGGAACAAATTGCAGTTTAATATGATTTTAAATATTAGTAGCTATAGTGTAAAAAGTCTGACATTTTCGTCCCACCAACTCCGTGGGAAAGTTTCATTGGGGTAAAAATAGTTAAATTCTAAAAACTGAAATATCATATCTTTTTGTTCAGTACTTTATGTGGCTATGAAATGTTGCAGCTGCTAATAATGACTGATTGCTACTACTATTACTACCGCCACTGTACTATTATTAATAATAATAATAATAATAATAATAATAATAATAATAATAATAATAATAATAATAATAATAATAATAATAATAATAATAATAATAATAATAATAATAATAATAAAATGAATATATATTGTCTAGGAGACACATGGGCTGAGCCCTAAGAGGCAGACTTGTGAAAAATGCCGGCTGGCTGACCAATTGAGTGAATAACTGAATATCACTGCGTTCATTAATTTCTAGTTGGCATGCAAAGCTACACCTCTGAGCTGTGAAGCCTGTCGTATTGCGTAAGCCTCTGAGTTGACAAAAAGCTAACGCTTCTCAGAATCCGCGAGAAAATTGAGCAGTTTTCTTGCTACTGATAATCTACAGGAGTGTACTGTACTTGTCACTGCCCACAAGAGAGAAGAATACAACAAAGCAACACAAATTCGGAGGACACTTAAGCTCCGCCTTAAGGGTGTCCTCTTTGCGTATCACTTCACAGACACGGACACTGTGGGATAAGACACACAATTCCTTAACTTGCCTGGTTCGGCATCAAAGGCAATCTCACCCCAATTTTCTTTTCAGTGCAATAAATAATTTAATTTACATTCTTACATGTCGTAATGATGTTTGAATCATGTTGTGATCTTGTATTCGCAATTTATGTTAGGTTTTAATCCCTTTTCAAATACACCGCTTCATGTGTGACGTCACTACCTTTTCGACCAATCCGCATTTTCTCACACGTCGCCGGGTTTTCTGCTGAACGGGCGCCTTAACGAGACCTTGTGAAAAGTGAAAAGGCCGTATTTTGAGGCGGTACTTTTGATGTTTAATGCTTTTGCCTCTCCCAACGGATGGTCTCTGCCGCTTTCGACACCGCGATGCATGTTGGCTGCCAGCCATGATATCACAGGAGACGGGGCGCGAATGAACAAGTGGCCAAAAGAAGCTGTTTCGGATGGACGAACGCTGCGAAACTCCGCCTCTAAACTGTGTTTGTTGTATTTTTATCGTGTTGTAAGACAAAGCGGAGAAGCTCAATGCCCTCACGGGTAGGCTCTGCTTGGCTCAAGCGGCAGTGCTTTTATTATAAGCACGTGCATGCCGTTAGGGTCGAACCATAAAGATTGTGCTTCCACGACGGGTGCGAGGGGCTGTCCGCCTCAACACGTTTGCGGCTAAGGCGTGGACAAGCTCCAGGCTCATACCGGGTGTCGAACGCATCCATGGACTATTAATACTAGGGCAGAGCCGTTTAGATCCGAGTGACGGAAAGAATAGCGGAGAAATGCTTCGACACGAGGGCGGTGACGATACGGTCCTGGGACGGGCCTCGCCCCAGGAAGCGTCCTCATTATATATACGGGCGTCTCCGGATTCGGCACCTTCGTGCCACGAGGGTACAAAACAAGTTCGTCCAAGATCCGACAGTGCTCGAGATGCCGCTCAAGAGATACATGGCGCGCGAGGTTGCCGCACGTGAGCAATCCACAGTTGTTTCTCGTGCACGCTGTCTTAACACTAGACGTACTGCACGAATTTGGTAACATCGTAACCTCGAAATCACACTCACCATGATTATCACTAGCCTAACAATGTCCACTGCAGGACAAACACATATGCCTCCAATTAACCCTGCCAGCTACGGCCATCTTATCCCCGCAAGCTCGCTATTCTCATCCGCCCACTTGACTCTTTGTCTCCGACTGCTGCGCTTGCCCTCGCATTACACGCCCTGTCCATGCTCATTTGTTCTTGATTTCGACTAAAGATCGTTAACTGGCGTTTATTCCCTGACGCATTGTGCTCTCTTCCTGTCTCTTAAGGCTACACCAGCCATTTTACTTCCACCTGTTACACCTGCCTGTTCAAACCTCTCCGTTAGCCTCCACATTTGTGTCCCATAGGTAAGTGCCGGTAAGACAACTGTTATATATTTTTCTCTTCATGGATACTCGTAACTTCTAATCATCACCTGAGTGTGGTTGCCACTTGCACTTCATCTCATGCTTCTCCCAGTTATTTCATTCTCGCGGCGCGCATCGGCGCTCACCAACCTGCCTTGTGTAGATGTCTTCCCTTACCATTTCCAATTCTTCGCTGCCATCGTAAACTGCTGTTCCGTTCTGAGAATTTGAACAATACTTTCGACTTCTTCATACTAATCTTTAGACCCATCGTTCTGCTTAGCCGGTGAAGATCTTCAAACATGATTTGTAGTTGGGCCCCTCAGATACTTAGCAAGGAAATATCAGCAAATCGGAGATTGCTCACTAGAAGAAAGAATTACTATAGTTATACTAAGAGAAAGTTGTAGACGAAAGCTGCATGCCAATACCGGAGCAGCCTACACATATGGCATTTTCCCACTATACAGGGGGACCACCTTTTATTCGGTTACGGGCGCTCTGGCTGTCGAGGTGTTGCTATAAAGGAATATAGACACGAAAACTGTGGCTACAAAAAAAAAGGCCCGCGGAACGGTAAGCAGCGGAGACATCAAATATCTACCAACACACAAACTGAAATGCCAGAGGAAAAGGGCGGAGAAGATGAGGGGGACCAGCTATAGAACTGACTCCTAGCTTTTGACCGATTGGCCAACGCGTATCTTCTTTCTCGCTACCAGCCACATAGGAACGTTGCAGGACTGGCTAGGAAGCACAAGAGAAGGTTGACTAACGCGACTGCATGCAACGAGCACAAGTGCCCGGCCTCGTGCAGTGCGGCCTCCTTGGACCAGGAGCCACAAGGATCCTTGACCTGCTCATCGATGAGGAGGCGGTAGTCGCAACGAGGCTGTATCAATACGCACGCGGGAATGTGGTGCACGTGTAGGGTTCTCCACAGTCTGTAAACAGAGGACTCCTTCAAAGGTCAACACGTGCGAGTCTGAGCGACCTGTGCAGACAAGCGGCTGACTGTCTCGCGGCACGTTCGTCGGTCTGCGCAGAGCTATACTTATGTCTGCCGACTTAAAAGGCTCAGAAATCAATGGATTGCCGATAATGAACAGTTTCTACAGCTACTACTTCCACTACGGGTACTACTGCCTGTGTTAATGCTGCCACAAGTGCAGCTCGGCTATTCGCACTGCTGCTACCTTGCTACCAACACTTAGACTACAACAAATACTGCTGTTACCATCAGCATCGGTACGACGGTTTTTATCCCCATGTTCAAGGTATCAAATGGCGGAGAGTAGCAGGAAGTAGGCAGCACAGTTTTATCACAACGATTTGAACATAAGTCAGAGGATCCGAAAGCTGCTGAAAAGATAACACTTGATTATGTTGGCCCCGTTGCTCAGGTCCTGATACTCTCCGAAAACACTCAATGCTATCCTTTGTTTATTTATTGCTTCAAGATTCTGTACGACGAAGAAAAAGATTTAAAAATAAGAAACTAAGATAGATTAGAGGTTTGTAGCCGTTCGTTAATAATAGCCATATCAGTTTAGAATTTCGAAGACGCTGGCGCTGTGGCACGAAAAAATTTGGCTTTTCTTGTCTAGTTACATGCGCTGGAAAGGTTGCGTTGCCTGGATGCTTTGCGAAAGCGCATGTACTTTGGCACGATGTAGCCAAAATTTGTTGAGCCACGGAGCCGAGGAGAATCGCGTTTCCGAAATTCTAAAAATTGATATGGCAATCACTAACGACCAGCTACAAATTTATAATTGCAGCTACGAGCCTAACTCCAATAATTAAAAAGTTATAATTGTTAAAAATTAGTTAACAAACTTACTAAAGGCAACTCACCGGTTTTCCGGTGTCGACCAACACTTTTAATACTATGCCACAAAAGCCATATTTTGCCACAAGAAGGCTATTTTTGAAAAATTTGAAAGTCTTCCCTGGAACACCTGGTATATAAGAAAAAAAACTCGTTTGTCGGTAATGAGAGCAAATAATTTGGCGCACGTTTTCTGCCGTTTTGTAAGACAGCGGTGCACAACAAACTGTTAACTTTGCTTTCAATGTGGCGGCCTTGGGCATGTTTTCTTGAAATAGAACTGGTAAAATGCATTTTAACCCCACATAAATTCTCGCTCAAACGCCATCCAACGAGTTTTGCGGGCGATGTCCTGCCGACGCACGCTCCTGCGGCTAAAACATTAATACGCAAAGCCGGGGCCGGGGAGGACAGCCCGTGACCATTACATTTATTCAAGCGAACGAATGACTGACAGTAATTAGAAGGTAGGTGACGCGCGCCTGAGAGCAGCCGACGGATTTGTTGCCTCACAGTGTAAAGTTCTCAACAACAGAAGCAAAGTTCGCGCAAATGAACACACGAAGAGGTACCACAGTAAAAGGCTGTGGTTTATCTCGTTTGGGCCTGCGAAGCCTGTAAGCGACGCCTTCAAAATCGTCCATCCCTGAGGTGAAGAGGTGCCAGAGGACGTGGCCTGAGACCAAAGCAGCGAAGTGCCAAACATGCCGTGACGGCTAGTTCAAGAAAGTAATTGATGCACGCCGTTGCCTGGCCTTCCATGACTCGCCTGTGTACGGCGGCCTAAAGGGGCTGCAACGAACCGGCTGTGATGTTGTCGATGGAGAAAGGATTAACTGGTTGTCTGTCTTCTGACGGCAGATCAACCTTGACAAGCACCGAGCACAGAAGAAAAGTTCGTAGCACTGACGTGCGATGTTAACCACACAAGTGTTGTCATCATCCTGTTACAGCGAAAGCTTTTATAGCTTTGCCAAAGATCCAAACGTGGGGGTGCAATAGCTGAGTCAGTGATCACACCACACAGCATCACGTGTTACATTCTGGAAAGGAGGAAAGCCTAGCCTGGATACAGCGTTTTTTTTTTTCTCACTGCGTGGTTCAAGTGTTCGAGTGTACGCATACACAGTTAGTCAGCTATGCAGCTTTCCTTTTCTCAAAGCCAAGAGAAAGTTTACATCGCGAACATGGTTAGACGGTATAGTTCCTTAACATGTAGTCAAGAGTTTGACGAAACGTCGTCTGGTCAGGTAGAGGCATAATAAAAACATAGGGTCACTGACCAAGTCAAAATTTTAAAGAAACGTATTGACGTTTGTGAACAAGGAAGCCGTAGGGCTTCCGAAACGTCAATACGTTTCTTTAAAATTTTGACTTGGTCAGTGACCCTATGTTTTTATTAAGTTCCTTAGCATCCTTCGTGGTCTGGAAACTTGGCTGGGTCCGAGGAATGACGCATAGCTGGCTCGCTTTGCTGGCAGACACCATAACCACGCCGTAATAGAAAAAAAAAACTCGAGGGGACACGTAAGCGCCGCCTTAAGGATACGACGCGTGAGCGTTAATGGGTTAGGGTCCATGTATGAGAAATTAACCATTCTCAGGTTTACGTTTATAGATCGCAGGGAGTCCTCATACCACTCCTGTCGCGGTGGTGCAGAGGTTAAGCGATGCGCAACTGCCCTGCGATGGCAGGTGCTGCCACCGGTAGGACTTGTGAGACCGAGGTTGCTCTTCCCGAGCCACCTCTCGTGACAAGTCGGTAATTTAACTGCGGTCAGTTTTCTCAACTCGGTGGGCTGGTTGGGATGGCGCCACCTAGGTTGCCGGCTGCTCAGGCCGCTCCGGCTGCGAGACTTTAAGCGGTCGTCGACGCCGACGCCTGACGTGGGCGTACTATAGCGCTCTTGCGTTAAAAAACGAGCGCGGACTGAAAGCTGGTTTCTGCATTTTTCTCGCAAGGAGCGCTTGAGGCGCCCACAGGCAAAGTGAGCCAGTTATGCGCCTTTCGTTTCCTATAATCCAGCGCAGGGTTTAGGCCACTTCTGGCACCGCGGTTTAGACTGTGATTAATGCTAGACTGGGGATTAGACTGCCTAATTTGCTTCCCGCAAGCGCGTCCTGACTGTGCCGCTAAGGATTGTCTGAAAGGGGCAGTCCATGATGCTGAGCAAGGCGCGCATCTCTCGTCGCGCAACGTCGCTACCTATGCAGTCGCGTCCCACACCACACCCGCACGCAATGCCATCTTAGTCGCGGAAGCGCTAGCCGTGTCTTTTTAGTGCGAAAGCACTTCTAGCAGAACTCCTTGGGTTTCAGCGGTGTCTGTGTGAAGCCCGGTCACGTGAAACCGTGGAAGAACTCCAGCACCACCAGCAAGTAAACATAGAACGGCAGCGTGTGAGACGCGCTGCAGAAGTCGGCAAAGAGCGCCAGCACCTCAATCCCCCTGTGAGTAGGCGGGAACGGAATGGCGCAAAACTGTCTCCCTGGGTGCATGGACATCTTAATCGCGCTTTGACATACGTGGCGGTGGTGTCCGGCTGCAAAAAAATTGTGTTTTCGCATAATATTTCATGCTTAGCAATGATAAACCACGAGCCATTTTTTTTAATGCACTAGTATTATTCGCCGCGGTGATGCGATTTCAGCGATTTGTGTGTGGTGCTTCTGCGTCACACACAGAAAACAATCCGCGAAAAATTGAGCAAACATTTAACATGGCTAAACCTAAGTAGACAAAGCGAAAGCTGAAAGTTATGCGCAGTTATACTTGGCTAAGCTCGGTCTTGCTTGAATGACTTTCCGGTCGGTCGCTTAGTCAAGTATATCTGCTGCCGACTGCTGCTGCTGTTGTTTCGACTCAGGAAGAATTAAAAGGAAGGTGCAAGGGTCTTCCCACTGGCTCAAGCTGAGCCACAATCACTGCCACATGCAGGCAGTAGGATAGTTGAAAAATAGGAGAGGAATGATTGAAAGCAAAGAAGCGCGTCGCAGCAACCGCGTCATCCGAAGCGACGCCGACGGTTTAGCAACAGACACCCCCGGTGACAAGGAGCCCTCGCCACATGTGCGGGAGCCCCTAGATCCCAGCCCCGTAAGGCCAGGAAGCCACCCTGCTGCCGTGAAACGCTCGTTTTACACTAACCGGAAGGCTGTAGCGACTGCGAGGCTATGAGTAGATATCGTCCACGTCCTTCGCTGAATTCCTGTTCTCTCTCATGCACGAGTCGCATGTATCGCTTGCCATGTCTTCTTTCTTCGTCTTCGCCTCGTACGACCAAACGAGACCGATGTGTGGCGCCGGTACCTTACACGGATGTGACCGAGTAGCCTAAGACGTTGGTAAATGAAACTTCTTTGTTGCGCCGCCACCGGTTCGAATCCAACTCGGGGCTAGAGTATGGCAGTTGTTTTCTTTACTGCGTTAGCAGTATAGCCTACTTTCCCAAGAATTGCCGTGGTGTTCATGTGTCTGTGTGCCTGTGCGTGCGCGTGCTTGTGCAGTCTCCACGGGCACTCGTTGGTAAATATGTAACTTAACCCCCCCCACCCCTTCCGCCGCCGATGTAGCCAAGGCAGATTGCTGTAAATGCTTCACGTATGCCGTCGTCAAAGCGTTATACGAAAGAACGCCTCTCGCCTCACACCAACAACCCGGAGGGCGACAGCGAGAGGCAGGCTTAAGCAGCCCGCCAAAGAATTAAAGATCCAGCAGTCCGAGAACAGCGTGACGAAGCGCCCGCTAGCGATTAGCCCTTAATTTCTTTTATAAGCAGAGGAACTTAGGTGCATCGGCACAACACAAAATCATTTCATTGCAGTTATATATACATTTCAATGGAGTAGCATCCTTCTGGGAGTAACATTACCGAATGCCAGCGAGCGCACGTATTTCCGCATTGTCTCTTGGTGTAATGCCTATTTATTTTTTGATATCTCTTAAATAGCCGCATTTCCTTGTTTAATTTCGTCGTGTGCAACACGGAATTCTCTGGTTCTAGAAAAAAAGAAAGACTTCACGAACATATACTTCCTTTACTTGTAATAAAAGTAACGTGTCGAAGAGACACAGGGGCTATCAGGGACGCTGTAATGGAGGACTCCAAATTAACGTAGACTAGCTGAGGTTCCTCAACATGTGCCCACATCGCACAGCACACGGACGTTTTTGCATTTCGTCGCCATCTCAATACGGCCCCCTCTGCCGGGATCGATCGCGCTACCTTAGAATCAACAGCCGCATGCCACACCCACTCGTGAGTATACTCACGATATCTACTTCATGACACCACTTTGCGCAAGGAAACAGGACACTGAAAGAAGGAACAACACGAGCGTCCTGTTTCCTGCCGCTAAATTAGTGTCATGAATCCGATCCAACTAGCCTAGTATGGCGTTCTGTTAGTATCCGGTGTCTGACAGGACGAATAACCCTGGAAGTAAATGTTGCACAACATTGTTGTCTTGTTGCACCTATGTTTCACATATTTATCGTAGATGGCACAAAGAAAGCGAAGCTATTATCGTTCAGTGTGTTGTGAGTTAGAGCAGTGCCAACAATTCTATTAAAACTGTACGCAAACACACGAAAGGGGGAAACTCTAATACACTCAAGATTTCATATCAATCTCGCGTATACTGCTTTAGAATTACCAAAACCACATTACATAAGCGCCAGTTCAGTTGCTTCCTAGTCACCAGACTTCCTTTAATTTTGCTGTCGCACAGCCTGAATGCTATTTTTGCACTGCCCAGCGCAGACACCTTCCGGTGGGTAAATCTACGCGTTGGCCCACCTCATTTTATCTGAAAAAATAATTAAATATTACGTTGGGTTGCAAAAAGAAAGTGGGGCGGAACCGGGTCCCGAACCGGATCGGAGTGGTTCCTTTGAGTTGTTCCAATTCCTGTTCAGTTCGAAGATGGCGGGAAAATATATAGATTCGGTTCGGTTACGCTCGGGCCA
This sequence comes from Amblyomma americanum, assembly GCF_052857255.1. Taxonomy (NCBI): domain Eukaryota; kingdom Metazoa; phylum Arthropoda; class Arachnida; order Ixodida; family Ixodidae; genus Amblyomma; species Amblyomma americanum. Next base: position 210,752,679 of record NC_135501.1, on the reverse strand, counting down.
AACTCGGGCTCGGTTCCGGTTTCGGATTCGGGTTCGGTTTGCCACCCTGGTTGTTTACAGCTCTATCTCGGGTTTCACGGTGTTGCCGGCTTCCGCAACAAGCCTCCTTCGGCGGCAGCTGCTGACAGCCTGTGGAGAAACCGACAACAGAAAACAAATGCGCCCGAAAAATCTCGAAGGAATGCAGGGCTGCTTGCGCATCCCGGTACACGCCCTGGCGTGCTTATAGGGAGTTTGCACGAAAGCCGGCGGCGCTATGTATTCTGGGTAGTCCGCCATTTTGTCGTCCTTGGTAGCAGCCGACGCAGGAAGCGCACGTTGGTATTTACGCTCGCGTAGTACGTGCGTGCAACAGTGCTGGCGTTATGGTGTACTGTGCTGTTGTGGGCTGCACCAGCAGAACCCAAAGCAAAGCGCAGAAACTGAAGACATGATGATGATGATGATGGGTTTTTATGGCGCAAGGGCATCTGTGGCCAAAGAGCGCCATGACACAAGGTATCTTTCAAATTCTCAAGGTGGGGTCAAAGACCCATTTCCCAAGCATTTCACCCTAAATAAGCCGAGCACCAGACCATGGGAAAGCTTGTACCCATTGTATCACCGGTGGGTACCCGGCGGCACTGGGGATCGAACCCCGCACCTCCCGCATGCGAGGCGGATGCTCAACCACTTGGCCACCGCTGCGGTGCTCGAAACTGAAGACAGGACAGGCCGACTGCCGGTTCTTTAAGATTCCAAAAATACGCCTGCACGAGTGCGAGAAAGCAAAGCAGCTTTCATATCGACGCCGACGCGAGTGGCTGGCACGTATTAACAGGAGTGAGACTGACGCCAATCCAGACAAGTATAAAGTCTGTGCACTCCACTTCGTTTCAGGTGCGTACAACGATTTCTTGGCTTACTGCGCGTTTGTTTTTTACTTCTGCACTCGCGCTTTACGCTTTGCAAAACAGGCACCTCGCGACGCGTCTGCCTCGCGACGCGTCACAGGAATTAGTACTTCACGCGACGAAAGGAATTAGTACTTCACGAAAAAAAAAAAGGTTTTATGTCCTTACCTGTGTTTTGAGTATCACTGTGTCGGCTACGACCGTTTTCATGCATGGCTCGCGTACCCATCCACTTGTGAGGAAGTTGTGCCCTTCCAAAGCTTTTCTGGCCTTAAGCTGCTGCCGAGTAACAAAACTAGTTCTCAGAACTAGAAATTCGTGAATATCGGCGATGTCGATGGGCGGCCACAAGTTGAAATCGACAGTGCAGTCATCCACGCGTAGCGTGAATGGGTCCACGCCGCACTGTTTTGTTTTCTCCTCGTAGCGCGCCCGGTCTTTCGGGCACAGAGTCGACACGTAGGTCTCTGACGAAACTGCCGACATCTTCAAAGCACGCCGGGGCGGCGAATATGCAACCCCTTGTTAGTTTTGATGACTGTAGAAGACGATACGGCACTCGGACAAAAACACTGCTGCCTGGCCTGGGTGCGTCGGCTGCTAACAAGGACGACAAAATGGCGGACTACCCAGAATGCATAGCGCCGCCGGCTTTCGTGCAAACTCCCGATACACCACGCGTACACACCACGCGCAAAAATACAAAGCTTCGCGTTAAGCCCATCCGCTCTAAACGAGTCACAAACCTCTTCTGTCACCACAATACGCTCAGCCTCACACTTATCGAGGCGATTCATAAACTTGCCCATTTTTTAAATCCGTTTTCTCTCCGCAAGGAGGCGCGCTCTGTGCCGCTTCGTTTGCTGTTGTCACGCAAAGAAGAGCGCTGGCGCTCCTATTCCTGCCGCGCCAACTATCAGTTTTCTTGCCCCGTGACCCAAACTCTCGAGCTCACGTCATCGATACGTGACATAAACTCAGCCTTAAGCGCGAATAAACTGAGTTACACTTTTGCTCACGTTTTTATCTACCCTTGTCTTTCTCTGACAGCAGCGCAAGCGTATAACACGGCATACACCTCGAGCATGCGACGGGGACGCACGTGTCCAAAAGAGGCTGGCCCTACATCCCCGTGTGGAAAAAAGAAGAAAGTTGCCTCCTTTGCGGAAACGAACATAAGTTAGCAACAACAACCAAAGCAAGCAGCTGCGTGAAGAATGGGCTGGTTTGAAAGGGAGAGAGCATGCAGGAGTCGTATAAAAGGATTCAGCCGACAAGTTTGCCCACCGGCGCGATGGCGGCTGCGAACCCAATTCGTGTACGGTACGACCCCTATAGCAAGGCCTTATTTATGGCGACAGAGTCATATTTGCGCATCAGAATAAACACGGCGTGAGTGAGCAGAGGAGGATTCGGACACGCAGACGTTATATAAGTGACTTGCGTGCGAACACCGACTCAAAGGCGACGGATGTGCCGACGTGGATGTCGTAAATTGCGGCCGCGCTGGTCAAACACGGCGACTTCCTATTCGAGCCTCTTTTATCGCAGGTGAAAATGCACCGAGGGATATGGAAGAGACCTGCAGGAATGCTGCCGCATTGGCGGCAGCGGAGAAGACAAAATCCGCTTAACGAGATTGGTGCCGGATTAGGGAGGCTCCGAACGATATCGCTTTCTCGTGACCGGTCCATCTCCCTGCCCACATTTCGAAGCACGTTTCACTGCGGCTGCCAGCCGCTGTTGCCGCCCGGTACAAGCAAGGGAGGAGTTGTGCCAAGGCTATTTCAACGCGACAGCGTTAAGGAGCTCCTGTCGCAGAAAATGCGGTGTCGGCGACCGTAAGCGAAAACTCTCCCGAGAAGCAACCTAGGAGGCAGGTGGGCCACCCAGGTCACGTGACCTTGTGGCGCCATCACAACCTGCCCAGCGGATTAATGTAAACAAACTGCGCAGCTTGGCAGGTGACAGTGAAATTAATGACTGGCCGTGATAGGTTGGTAGGGAAGAGCAACCTGGGTGGCACAGGCCCCACCGGTGGCAGCACCTGCCATCGCAAGGCAGCGATGCACCACTGCCTCCAGAATCCATGAATGTGAAGTACAGAATGACCAATTCTGGCTATATATGGGAATTAACCCGTTAACGCTTTCGCGTCGTACATTTAAGGCAGTGCTTAAGCGTCCTTTAAGTGCGAAAGCCCTACTTCACCAGCAAATCCTGAAAAAGGCGATGTTTGCCTGAAGCCTCTCAGATACCTGCAGAAAAAAAATCGGCAGTGGCTATGCCAAGATATACGTAGCGAGAGGTACGTTTCCCTGGCTGAGCTTGTTGTGGCTACTGTATGTTTAGCAATGAGAGACATTGGGTATACACATCTTTTGTTCATTTAGCTTGACAGAGACGAAGACTGCCCGATGATCTGTGAAGTAGCGTGCAGCGGTCTCAATTTTGTCGACACAGTAAGTCGATTTGGTGGAACCTGTTTAGCATGCAAGCTCTATAGTAGTTCCCCATTGTGTAGGCTGGACGTGAAAGTCCGCAGCTAAATTAAAGCCAAACTTTTCTTTCATACACTAAGAGAGCCCAGTTTCCTGTTGAAATCACCCAAAGTCACAAAACTGTGAAATCGTAGTTTAGGCTTGTATACAAGTGGCAACTGCATAAATCGTCTGCTTGACAGATGTTCCCGGTGCCACGTATATAGACTCTTTGGATGATAATGCCGCTATCCAGAAGCCGAACACAGCAGGCTTCACCATTAATCACCGCGATCGAAGGGAGACGTCTGATGGCGGTGATACCTTGTTGCACGTACACACAGACTCCAGCTTTTTTATTTGGTTCAAGCCAGCTGCCAGGCGACAACCTCAGGACCGGAAGAGTTAATCTCCTCTTGTCTATATCGCCGTTTAGCAGCGGCTGGACTCTCCTTCTCTGCATGCATGTCAAACGTAGTGGTACTGACGCCCACTACATCTCCGCCTTTTATACGCAATCCTGTGCCTGCGACGTGGGGTTCGGGTTATAGAGCGGCGTGCGGCGAGGCGGCGACAAAGAACGCGGCGCAGCTGTGGGGTCTCTCTGGTTACCATGGTATCGTCGCATGCGCATAACTGCTCATCCTCGTGACGTCACGCTCAGCTTTGACGGTGGAGCGGGCGCGCGGCCGCGGCGACGGCGAAGCGCACGCCGCACTTAGCTCCTCTTCGGTTGCCATGGTAACGGCACATGCGCACAACTGGCCTCTCCCATGTACCGCGAAATGCTCGACTGGTAGCCCCAGCGCAGCGATTGTCCGGACCCGTAGAGTATCTGTTACGGGTCCAATTGGACTTATTTTTGGAAATGTGGCGGAGAGTTCGAAGGATGCTTCACTCCCGCCACCGGTTGGCCCGGTATTGCACTACCTCCAGGATCGGCCTTGTCTTTAGCGCGTCTTTAGCGCGTCCTTTCTTTCTTCCTGGCAACAACAGAGAGACAGACATACTGGTAACCCAGTGTAGGTCTCGCTACAAAAGAGTTGTCTCGACTGGGTTTCGAAACCGCGGCGGCGCGAACAGTTCATTTTCGCTCGCCAGTGGCTACTGCACGAAAGCACATGCTATCGCCGCAACTTTTTTTTCTCTATTGCATAGAAAAGGATCCCGCTGAGCTACCAAAGTCCTTACGTCCACACACGTTCTTTTCCGCCATGCAGACACACATTGTCATGTCTTTGCACACTGCACTCCACCTACGCATCAAAATTACGGGAGACATGCACATGCGTCAAGAGCCGGCAACCATACAGGCGGCCGGTTTCGCAGAGCATAAACTCCCTGCGTCAAGGAGCACTGTTCGCTGAACAGACGTAGGTGAACGAGGTGGTTCTGCGTATCGATTCACAGACTAAAAAGTCCGATCAGAGTTAATAGATCGCACGGAATCCCGAGTTTTTCAGAACAGGCAAGGGCCTTAGAGTGTCACCCGATCACGTCTCGTGTTAAACTGCCACAGTTGATGATGATGACGTACTCAGGCTTAACCATCATCATTAGCGCTGCGCATTGCGCATCGTCGTCTCCATCAACTTCCACCTGCGCGCAAAAAGCACCATTAACCTCCTACCCCGCCAAATCCGCACGTGCATGTGAAGCCTCCAAGACAGTGACGAAACGTTAGGAAACACGCATAACTGGCTCCCTGGGTCAGTGGACACCTCATTCGCGCTTTGATGTACGTGGTGGTAGATACAGAGAGATGCGCACTGCATCGACTGCCGGCCACTTGACGAGGCCAACAGCGAACCAAAGAACAGTCTGTAACAAAAAGCTCAATACATAGGCCTACACCACCACCACCCGCATGCGTTGGCAGAAACGCGGCACTGAAGCAAAGCGCGTTGGCGGCGTCGACATTATTATAGACACGCGGCGATTGAGGAATAACCCACCGGCGTTCTTTGGGAAAATGTGCAATGATGACTAGAAAGTTGAAGACCCAGTTGGTTTAGAGGAGGCGAGCAATTAACGTTGCTGAGAATTCAAAACACGCGTGAAAAGGCCGGGGCGACGGAGTTTACTACCAGATGGTGAGTGCGCCTGTGCCTTCGCTGCAACAACCACTGAGCTTCCTCCATAGTCCACGCATTTCCGTTTCTATTTATTTCGGGAACAACCGTCCACACGCTCACATTCACGAACATTTCAATCTGTACCACATTATCAGGCTTCTTTTAGTTGCTGGCTGTACGGCGATCACAGTTATACGCGCAGCAAGTTCTTCCCCCCCCCCCCCCCCGTCCATTAAACGTACTGTCATACATGTGTTCACATCTGGTCACAGCATAATCACCACCCAAACTCTTCTCTTTAATCTCCTGTGCACAAAGACAGTCAGGTAGCGTCGAATCCGAACGACCCCTAAGCTTTCCTTCCAATAAGCCATCTCACTCTCCTTAAAAAAAAAAAAAAAAGATCTTCAGTAAACCTTGCTGGGACAAAAGCGGCGAGAGTGCAGTTAGAAAAGAATCAATAAAATTGGCGGTTTAGCACTGTTAATCACGAAATATTGTGCAATAACATGCTTTCGCACAATATTTCGTGCTTAACGGCTTAACGCTGCTATACCACCGTCAAATTTGTATATATGGCAGTGTTGTCCACGTAAACACTAGCGCGCGCGCGCGCGCGCGCACACACACACACACACACACACACACACACACACACACACACACACACACACACACACACACACACACACACACACACACACACACACACACACACACACACACACACACACACACACACACACACACACACACACACACACACACACACACACACACACACACAGCGGCTTTTTGGCCTGTAGGACTATACTGCTCATGCAGGAAAAGAATGAAAGAACGAGAAGGAAAGAAAAGAATGAATAAGAGGCAGAAAGAAAGAATGAATCAAGTAAAGGCGAACGGAAGATAGAAAGAAATAGAGAAAGGAAATAGAGAGAGAGAAGGGGAGCACGAAAGGAAAGGAAAGAATGAAAGAAGGAAGCAAGGAAAGAAAGAAAGGATGGAAGGAAGGAAGGAAGGAAGGAAGGAAAGGAACGAATGAAAGAAAGACGGAAGGAAGGAAGGAAGAAAGGAAGGAAGGAAGGAAGGAAGGAAGGAAGGAAGGAAGGAAGGAAGGAAGGAAACTTCAATAAACTCCTTTTTTAGATAGTTGGCGCATTTTGAACCTAAGAAAAGGAGCAGCGCCAAAGCATGCAACCACAGACGTGTCTTGATCTTTCTACGTCTGTGATTGCATGCTTTGGCGCTGCTCATTTTCTTAGGTTCGAAAGAAAGAAAAAAGTAAGGATGGAAAGACAGATAGAAAGGAAGAAAGAAAGAGGGAAAGGAAGAAAGGAGGGAAGAAAGAAAGGAGGGAAGAAAGAAAACAGGAGCAAGAGGAAAGGCAAGGAGGTTAACCGGAAGAATAGCCGGTTCGCTACCCTGCACGGGGCAAAGGGGTGAGGGGATAGAAAGATGAAGGAGAAAAGAGAGTGGTTCTTTTGTGACGCGGGGCCAGTTGGACATGGCGAGCACGCAATATCACAGCGGCGAAACACGCCTGTTTTGCACCGGCTGCAGGAGGGACACGCATACACTTTAGCCAACAAAGATTCGAATCTAGCACCACAAAACCCTCCCACGGCTCCACTTCCTGCTACCTCCGCGTGATCCTGAGTGCCCTGTCCCTGAATCATGTGTGGCATGAGTGAAGCTCCATGACGCCTCCTAATTCTTCCTTGCGTCGCATTGAACCCACGCGGAGAAAAACGCAATTCCAGCTGGCGCGGATGTCTCTCTTGGCGCTCGAGAGCGCCTCTGCTAGCGTCACTTACCCTTATTCTGGGCCTGTGTATATAGCAGGGATGTGTCTGCCAGCGAAAACTTAGTCATGTGTGCAGAAAGCCTTATTCAGATAAAGAAAAAAAGAGTCAACGCTAAAGGTGTTGCGTAAACTGCGAAATTTAGAGGAAGCTATGGTAAACAGTGTTATATATATATATATATATATATATATATATATATATATATATATATATATATATATATATATATATATATATATATATATATATATAAATCTCTGCCCCTGTGACTCAATCCCTTCCTTCACGCCCCACTTCGCGATGACGACGATTCCACAAAGCGCAAGGGTCTGGGTGCATGCCCGTGGTGGTCTCGTGATTGACGGAGAATGCGTGCTCCACCCGTAGACGGCGAAGGTAGCGCGAAGCACGTGCCTGGTGGGAGGACGGGGTCATATATATATATATATATATATATATATATATATATATATATATATATATAAATCTCTGCCCCTGTGACTCAATCCCTTCCTTCACGCCCCACTTCGCGATGACGACGATTCCACAAAGCGCAAGGGTCTGGGTGCATGCCCGTGGTGGTCTCGTGATTGACGGAGAATGCGTGCTCCACCCGTAGACGGCGAAGGTAGCGCGAAGCACGTGCCTGGTGGGAGGACGGGGTCACGTGACCGGCCTAGGCAGACGCAAGTGCAGTCATCGGGGAACGCCGCAGATAAAGCTCCGGCCATAAAATTGCCCTTTTTCCCGTACTCCTGCACCACACCGGAAACACCAGGCACGTCTGCTACTTTTCATACTACAACTGAGACAGGAAAGTAAGACCCCCATCTGGTACTTGTGCTTACTGGTAAATGGCAGTGTACCACCTAGCGATGTGACAACGTGCATTTTGCGGGGTTGAACTAACACTCGTTGGTACCTCTGGTGTCGCACCAATAGTACCAATATCAATCATGAGGGTACAGGTGCTGCAGTGACTGGTGCTTCTTTCGGTATGCCAGTGTACATGCGTGTGCTCACGAACAGATGACCAGTGCTTATCCTGCACCATAAAATCCTCACAAGGACATGCGATATCGGTTCTTGGTTACTTGGGAAAAGCCGGTGCGACGTGTATTGATCAGTGACTTCTCTCCGCAGCAAAACAGAAACCTAAACCGAAAGGTTGTCAGAGACAATTAGATTGTCCCTGCTGAAAGGTTTCGCCATTGATCATTGGATGAATAGTGAAAGTTATATTTAAATATCGGGCGTATGCTCTCTCACATGAGCACACGTAGAACAATCGTGATTTTACACGTGTTCTTCAAGCCCCCTTTTTTTGTGTGCAGTTCCTACGCTGGTGAAATAAGGCCAATTTTCTTAAAATTTATGTCGAACACGCGGTCATGTAAAGCTCCGAGCAACATGAAGTGAAATGCTTTATCGGAATAAATTAATGACTGCAATTCAATCAAAACCAAGAAACACATGTTTAAGCTTTCGTATGCATTTTTATCAACATTTATAATTCGTTTACTGACTTCTGAAGATTGATTGTAGAGTAAAGATTAAAGAAAACGTAGTTCTTGAATGTGAACTCGTGGTTCGTTTTTATGTGCCTCGTACCTGTGCGTCCTCTCTCGCTCGCACGTTCCGCACATTTATCAACATGGCCAGGCACATGCATTTCATCAAACAACCTGCAAGTGTGCAACTCCCCAGAAAACAGGTATAGGGACAGTAATTTGCATTAATTGCATGTGCTTTAGAAATAATAGGCTGGCCCATCGAGGCTTGTGCTAATTATTGATTTATTTATCGCAAAATGCTGCTTGAAGTGCATAGAAGCTGCATCGTATTAGAAAAAGAATATACCAAGGGACATCTCAAAAACTGCTCTCAAGTTCGGTACGAAGAGGTAGCGGGTAAGCTTAGTTCACTGCTGCATTTGCAACAACTAATATTTGCAGCTCAACACGAGCCGGTTTCAAGTATTCAAGTCCCGCTTTTTAGAAGGTTTTTAACGAAAGGCGTACATAAAGACCGAAGAAACAGTACGGTTCGACGTTTTTTGTCAGTACTCAGTGTGTGGGCCGCTATTTCCGGCAGCCAGTCAATTTTCAAAACAGCGCCGGACCGACAACACAGAAGACTTATACAGGCACTACTCTGGCGCCCTAAGCGTCGTCAATGTTTCACATAATTGGCAACTTCCTGTTTTCATCACAGTGGCCCCCTCGTGCGTATGCGCCAGCTGGAGACTGGCCACGCATGCCCACGCACAGTTCTCTAGGTGGGTCACCGCAGCAAGGTCCACGACGAGACGCGAAAGCATGCAGAAAAGCTGTCATGAGTACTCACTCAAGGGAAAATGTGGAAAGCATGAAAATTACAGCGTGAGGGCCAACCAAGTAGCACACACAGCCTACGTAAACGCGCGTTGCAACGTGGCTGATGAGCTGAGGCTGCTACAATTGCGTCGACAGGGGTAATAAACCGCAGAAAGAGGGCAGCCACTGCAATGAGTCCCTCGTATAGAAAGGAAAGCTCCAAGCCAGGTGTAATTTGTGAGTGATGCAAACTGCGAATAGCCAGTGACCATCCGTTGCTAAGAAATACCGACGAGAGGAGAAGATTGGAAGGCGTAGGAGCAAAAAGCGGAGGAGGCGTTGGTGAAAGTGTGCGTACTCGAACGACGAACCTCGGCAAGAGGGTCTTAGGAAGGCTCTTATTGTAACGTTGCTAGCGTGGGAAGGGCTGTCAATGGACGCATGGAAGATGATGAAGGAGGGCCGGTGCAGTTGTTGCTGTGTTTTGTGTAGTCAGAGCAAAACATGCGAAAAGGCCGCTCGAGCATAAATGCGAAGGGCAAAACTAACTGAACAGCCTCAGCTGGGATGAAAATAAAGAGAGCGATTAAGACCAAAGGACAAGCCTAACCGAAAATGACTGAAGCAATTGACGGACAGGTCTTTCTCGTTGAAAACAACGGTCGCAGAAAAAGGTCCCCTGCGTCTACTTTAGGCAGTGAGTCCAAGACAAGTTTCCAGAAAGTATCGGACTTCGATACATCACTTTCTATTTTCTTTCATATACAACATTTTCCCGCGTGGTACCCACCACTGCACATAATCAGTAAACAAGTAACAGTAGTTTATAACCTAACTATATAAAGAGAAAATTTTCCCTCCTATTATCCACACACTCAACTGCGGAAAGCACGAATCTGCACTTTTATAAGTCTTCACACAAGGCTCAGTTTTTTGTCAGAACAAGGGAAATTTTAAGCATCCGAAGCAACCTCCAGTCCTCAGTTACATGCTGGTTTCCTAGTTTAATTTTCGCTGATACAGACTTTGTGGTCTTCAGGGCCATCACGCTTGTTGGTTGCAGGAAACTTCTTGAACCTTCTCGCCGTCCTTTCCGCACAGAATGGCCTCCATGTTTTAATGATCTATTTTAACAACTGTGTGTTTATGGAGATGGGGATGCTGTACACTTTGAAGAATGGTGCGCATTGCCTTGAGGACGACCCTCCGCAGATAATCCGCGCCACTACATTCGGATAGCGCTTTGTAAAGTTTCGGACTTCAAGTGCGGGCAGTAAGCGTGAAAATACGGCACTTCTTCCCTCTCCCTCTCTATCTCTCGTGGCCACTTACTCTGCGAAGGAAGAAAGAAAGAGAGTGAAGTGAATAAATGAGCGATCTAAGCAAAACTAAAGGGAAATAAACAGAGCTGAATGAACGGGTTTGTAGACGGCGCCGAGGAAGCGTAGGTGCGATGATTAAGCGTACCGCGAGGTCTCTGCGTGCCGACTCGAGCAGCTGCGTCGTGGCTCGAAGGACTCTGCGCGAGGCGTGGCTCTGGGCGAGTAAGCAAGTGCACAAACAAGGGAGTGCGCGTAAGCACGTTTGTGAATGGAACGACGAGGCGTCGAGGCAAAAGCAAGTGAAAGCGAAGGACGCAATCGCACGCATGCTGCACTGCGTACGCGAGGACACGACACAACCTCACTAGAAGCGACCCGCTTGTACACAAGCGAATACGAGACATCGAAGGTCACGTGTTTAGTGCTTAAGAACTGTATTGGCATTCAAGTTCGGGCAACAGCCATGAAGTATAAGCGCATCAGTTTCGCCTTCTTGGAGTGTTTTTGAATGCAGGTGAATGCGCTCAAACGCGACGCAGTAAAGCAGACGAGCGAGTTACCAGAAGTCTGACGACGCTGATGCGATGCTTGAGGCGTTGCATGCTTTTTGAAGGTGGATGCAGAAGTAATATTAAATGTGGATCATGAGTGAGAGCTAATTGTTCACTTTGGCGTTGATCGCCTCTCTGACAGTCGCAACGAGCGAGGGCACGAGAGAAGGATTCGCTGTGTTGCTTTTTTTCCGCTGTTAATCGCTTTCAGTATCAATTTTCCCATAATTTTGCACCTCCGCGTATTACGGCTATTGATTTATGTTTCTTCCTGCAGAACTGTTTGCTTCCAGACATTGCAGCCAGCGGTATTTAGAAACGAAAAAATGTTTGTGGCCGTAAACTGCCAGCTTAGACTGAAGTGAAAGCCTCGCTAGAGATTCCTCGACGCTTGTAGGCAAGCAGGCAACGCGTGTCCAGTGAGTGGCTTCTCATTGCTTAAGCTTTGGGACGTACCGTCGCCTCGGCCCGTGACTCAGGGACTGGCGCTAAAAGCCTACGAATGAATCGGCGCCACTGTTCCTGTCAGCGGTGTTTGTTTTGTGTGTGCTCAGAACAGGAAGAGAACAGTTATGGAGCAGTCCTTGAGGCCACGCTCCCTTAAACTGCGCGCTGCACATACCAGCGCACAAGGGCGTATCGCGACCACTACGAACGGGGAAGTTTGCGCGGCCTACCGCACCACTCATTCCTTCCACTGCAGTATTGGAGGACACGCTCCTGAAATACGTCCGCGTTAGTCACCGCTGGGCAGGGGTAGGCACGCCGATTCCTGCGTCTGCACGTGTCACAGGAAGTGGCGCTTACGTCAGCCACGCGTCTTCAGAAACGCCTTGTACACCGGCAGAGTTGAGTAACCCGATCGCACCACGCGATGAGTAAGGAAGCGCTGGCGGGAAGAGAGGGAGAAAAGCTTTTCTTTTCTCATGAAAATTTCTCAATACGGCGTGCGTTTAAGTAAAGCTTGGCCGGATGTGGGCCATGGTTGATTCGAGATTATACCAACTGTCTGTTTGCTTCCGCACAGAATTCCAACTCCGCAGCGAATTCCTTAGGGTTCAAATTATCGACAACCGTCGAAACAATAATTTGTCCTCGCTTCTCTTTGTTCTTGTCATTCTACAGTTTTCTTGTGAACGAGCAGTCCAAAAACATAAATAATGAGTAGGATTGGCTTAAACCTGGTATCTCATTTTGCCCAAGGGGAGGAACGTTCAGGTTGTGTTTAAGCAGAACTCGTGAACAACTGCCTGAGAAAAAAAAAAGGAGAAATCTCGAATAAATCTCAAAGCGTCTGCATTCAGAATCGGGTGTCACAGGACTGCTTGCGAGTGGGAAAGCGAAATAATTACTGTCCATGGGCGCGTATAACACCACCCGAAGCGCTGTACGACGAACGGTTGCATCACAATTTTGGCACGAATGTCGGGAAAACTGGCGCCACAAGCAGGTCGGCCAGTGACAGTATATGTAGACGAACGACATATGTATAGGATTATCTCAAGTGGCGGTCCTCGGCTTGCTGTGTGCGTCGTACGACCGCTTGGTGACGTCATCCATCGCTTGCCGTCGCTTGGATTTTCTGTACCATCTGCGAGTACACAACACACGCCGCCGGCGTTCTCGTAATGGGCGTAGTAATGCTTTCAAATTAAAATTGTGCGGTGCTTTCTTGACTTTAGCACCGTACTGCGCGTGCTGCGTGGTCATTGTGCTTAGCGCGGTTAATTATAATCATTATTTTTTATAGAGATTCTGGGGACATTCTGTCCTGAGGTGCCATGCGAACCATCCTATCCCACCTTGTCAGCCGTTTCAGTTCCACTTTGGTATGTTGTCACTAACCTTTCGCAGTCGCCATTTCAGTCTTCTGCATAGCGCTTAAATCGCCTTTCTAAGACCGCCTTCCTGGGTCCACTTATGCCCAGGAGGAGAGAAACAAAATTGTTCACGCCACCCATAAGGACGGTCCAGAATAGCCCCCGGCTTGTCATCTGCTTTTGTGTCAGCTCGTCGTGGAGTGCAGATGCAGTTATAAAACAGCCGAAGGCGCGGCACATCCTCGGAAGGGCTCCCTTCTGAAGGCGTTGGCTCCCAGAGTGGCACGCATGACCCCAGGCTTAGACGCGCTGAGCGGCAGTGCTACTAACGCGGTAGTCGCGTGGTATCGTTCGCATGTACAGAGTAAACGATGAATCTACGGCACGAACTACTCAGAGCTGCTAATCACTCTTCTTTTTAAAGAGACAGCTTTAACAGCCTCGTTGAGCCAAGGTCATCGGCGCGGTACATTCGACCTTCAGGTGGAGGAGTAGACGTGTGTCAGCCACGTGACGTAACACGCGACTCGCCGCAGCTGCAGCCGTGCGCCGACTGCCGCCTCCCCAGCTGTCTCCACGTGACCAACCACGTGACTGGTCCTTCGCTTGAAAAGGAAAGGGCGACGCTCTCGCGTGCATATTAAGACTGTCGCCTCGCTATGGAAGTAGCTATGTATAGTCGCGGATAGCTTTTTATGGATGGCTATGCTGCGGAAGCTACGGGCGCGCGTCGCCAGCTTAAACGCCTCTCTCTCTCTCCCTCGCGAGAGCGTGATAAGAGCGCGCTTGTGAAAGCCTTGCGCCTCGCCCTCGTAGCTTCCACTGCATAGCCGCAAAAGAACTGTCCGCGAGTATAGTCGGCCGGGACCGCCTGCGCCGTCGGGACGGTTTCGTAGCCGACGGGTGAGTCTGATCGTCCGGCTGACGTCGCCAATCAAGCTGAGTATTTAGCTAGCTAGAGGCAGGGAAGTGAAACGCGCCAGGCTAGTGGCAGAGAACCAGGGAGCGTCGACCGGCTCAACGGCGGTTGAAGCACGCCGAAAGGCGGCAGCGAAGAGCTTTGGAGGCAGCCGCTGCTGCTTCTGCCTCCGCCACGACTTCAACTTCGGCGACAAACGAAGAGGCTGAGTCTAAGCCGGCTCAGCAACACAGAGTAACCACGCATAGCGAAGCTTTCGCTTGCATAACCGGGCTCAGCCGAGCTAAGCCGCAGCCATTTTTTTATACGCCCCACGCCTATTCCGTTCTTTAGCCCCAAGCAGGGGAGCACGCACATACCCAGCAATTCTGGACGAAAGCATTTTTGAGCGGGAAACCGTTTATGAAGGCAGTTTTTTTTTTCATACAATGTAAGATTTCACTACACCAGTCAATATACGCGCAGATCACTCGACGGTAGTCTTGTATTTTTTTTTCTATTCACATTTTTGCTATCGTCAAAAACGTTGGTTTTCTAAGGCAGTCTCAACTGTTCGATGCGATCGCTGGAAACACTTTAAAAGAAGATTTTGCTACATACCAGAATAATGGACCATTACCTTCAATATTTCCATACCAGTGTCTTACAGTTTTCCAATTTTCAAATTTTTGCCCGGGAAAGCTGGACTAAAACACAACCCTGACATTTCAGTCCTTTTCATGCTGCCCATCACCATCGCTTTCGAGCGATGTGGAGAGCGAGTCTCGGTGTAACACCCACATTGCTACTCGCTGCCGCCTGCAACTGGTGTCTTTACCTCACCCGAGAGCCTTCGAAGGCTTGGACGGTGTGCTTCCGTCCGCAGCCCGACGGATGCTTTAGGGTGTGCTCAAGCTGGATGTCATTCGAAAGGTTCGCTTCATGTTCGTCCTCAGGTTCGCCGCAGTTCTCGAACGATGTTCGTCGGAGTTTGTTGAGAACGGGAGCTAAAATTGTTTCATATTTAAAAAAATAAAGGTGCGCTGTGCACAATTGCTGCACAAATGGTTCATATATACTGTGCTGCTATCGGTGATGGATTACTGCGCTCTTCCTTTGGTTGGTCTTGCTCTCCTTCTTGCGGGTCCCGCTAAAGGATACCATGCAGTTTTTTTAGGCTACCTGATGCCTGGCTTAATGGCACTATACTTCTTTTTTTACCTCTTCTCCTAGCCTCACAAAAATAACGCAAGAATAACCTACCCTCCCACTGGCCGGCCATGAGTACAGTGTAACGGTTATAGAGACATGGGTCACCTCCACAGTAGAAACGTAAACACAAGTGCAGGAAAATTTGCAGTGCAAGCCCTGAAATCCATTTCCACATTACATACCAAACAGTTCTGGAGAAAAGCAATTTTGAACGGGAAAGAGTTTATAGATGCAATTTTTCTCGTGTACTGTATGACTTCACTATAAGAATCAGTATAGCTGCATATCTCCTGTCAATACGCTTGCAGTTTTTGCTATTAACGTTTCTGCTATCGTAAAAAGTGTTCTCCATTGGTTTTCTATGGCAGCCTTAACTGCTCGATGCATGCGATTTAAATAGGCTAAAAGGAATATTTTGCTGCACATCGAAAGAACGAACCATTAGCTTCAGTATTTCCGTAACAGTACCTTACAATTTTCTAATATTCAAGATTTTTGTCCAAGAAATGTTTATAGTTTATGGGGGTTTAACGTCCCAAAGCGACTCGGGCTATGCGCCGTAGTGAAGGGCTGCGGAAATTTCGACCACCTGGGGTTCTTTTACGTGCACTGACATCGCACAGCACACGGGCCTCTGGAATTTCGCTTCCGTCGAAGTTGGACTGCCGCGGCCGGGATCGAACCCGCGTCTTTCGGGCCGGCAGCCGAGCGCCATAACCACTCGGCGGCGCTTTTGTCCAAGAATGTCGGACATGATGGTCTCAGGTAGTGATCCAAGCATTGATATAGATCGACCACCGGGCGTACGCCTGTTGCTTCCCTTGCACTTTCAAAGCTTGGAGGCGAAAAAACAACGGCTTCAATTTCGTTTAGAGCGAAAACTCTTTGTGAGGGCAGAGACATTCGCATTGGTCGGCGAAGGTCGGCGCGTGACCCAGGGGAACGAGCGTCCCGTCCGAAGACGGTGAAGGTATGCAGCAGTTTCCAAAGGGCACAAATAGACAGTTTCTCGAAAAGTGCCACGGAAGTTGCACAGCCGCAGCAACCACGAGGAAACGAGAGGGCTATCGCGTATCATTGCACTGAACAGCGAGTTTGCGAGCACAGGGAAGGTCCCATCGTGTGCGCTGCCGAACGTAGCGCCGATCGGCGTAGTGGTCAGACCGAGCATCGCCGCCATATGCAAGCCGCCGCTCTGCGTGAACATAGAAAGCGGCAGCCGGCGGCTTGGTTGGAAGCTTTCTCCTTGCCCGGACCCTCGCCTGCCGCTGCTGAGGCGCCTGGTAAGCGCACGGAGCCGTTGGATGCCAAGGCGCTTTCTCGAAAGACTGCCCAGCTGCGAGGGCGTTGACGAGCGCAGTGCCGCTGCCGGAAAAGAAGCGAAGATGTGCAACAGCGCGAGGTGCGCGCGAATTTATTAGGCCACTCGTGCTCGGCGGGCGACAGACTGTGGTTCCAGCGCGGTCTCTGCAACCGGATTACTTTGAGGTCTTGTGTCGGCACTCCCCGACAGTGGATGTGAACACGCGCTTACTGTGTGCCAGTGACTGCAACAGCTCATGAAATCACAGTCTTTATAAATTACGCTGGGAAACTTTTCCATTTGCAGCTTGTTCATTGCGGCCACCACCTCGTGGCGAAGCTTGCACGCAGGAAAATGAGCTATATGCAGATCGTAGGTGCGAAAAGCGCGGACCAGTGACTCGCTCACGCCTGGCGCATAAGGTATTGCAGCTCGGGCATGGCTAGGTAGGCCAGCGGGCTGAGATGGTCTCGCTGTTTGTTGTTTATTACAGCATCCACGAAGTGCTTTGGGTAGCCGCATTTGTTGAGCTCGCGGCGCACTTGGCGTATGTTAGAGGCTTTACCTTCAGGTTTCGAGCATATTCTTTGCGCATCTCAGACCAGGGTAGCAACGACGGAGCGCTTATTGTGGCACGTAGGGTGGACCGAATTAAAATGAAGTTACTGGGCTGTGTGCGTGTCCTTTCTGTGCACCTTGAATGACAGGCGGTCATCACGTCGCTCCACCATGACGTCCAGAAAAGGAAGACGGCCCGAAATCTCCTCCTCGACAGTAAACTGGATACAATCTTCCACGCTGTTCAAATGGTACGTGAAAGCAGCCAATGCACTCTTTTTGATTGTACAAAAGCAGTCATCAATGTACCGCAGGAAGACCTTCGAGTGGCTCGAACGAAGCCAGAGCGCGGCTTTCCAGTGCTTCCATTGTGAGGTTTGCGGTTGTGACCGAGATAGATGCTCCTACGGCAGTGCCGCAAGCTGTTTATAGACAGTGCCCCGAAAGATGAAGTAGGTGTTTTGGACGCAAAACTGCAGAAGCTTCAAAAGATGCGGTGGATCGATAGGTGTCCTTGCACTTAGTCCGTCGTCGTCCTGCAGCGCTGATCGGCGTACCTCCGCCGCCAGATCCACGGGGACGCTGGTAAACAGTGATCTGACGTCAAACGACACCATGACCTCGTCGCTGCCAATCGTGGCTTCGCGTGCTTTCTCAATAGAATTGAAGGAGTTACGTACGAAAGTCGGTCCCTTGCCAACGAGTGGCGAAAAAACCCTGTGCAAGTAGCCTGAAAGCCGGTACAACGGAGAGCCTGTAAAATCCCCCATTGGTCGCACTGGGACGCTAAACTGGCTTGTGGATCTTCGGGAGGCCATATAAAGCAGGTACAGATCCACTCTGGCAGAGGAGCGTGAAGTATAACGACCTGTGCTGTGATGTAACAAACTGAAAGACGTCAGTCTCAGACTGCGATCACTCCTACATAGGGGAAAGCGGAAACGCTGAAAGACGGCTGAAAGAGCACAAAAATGATGCCAGAAACAAGAAGGCGGCTTCCAACGCATTTGCTGAACACGTTGAAAACGCGAAGCACAAAATCGCTTGCGAAGAAGCGGCAATTATCGGGCGTGAGAAAAACTGGATGTCACGCCAATATCTGGAGTCCTTGATTATTCAGACAACAGATCCCACGCTCAACCGTAACATCGGCAATCTACCGCCCTCGTACGCTAGATGCCTGCGACGATTAGTACAACGTACTTAAGCTTTGTGCGCGAATTTTTTTCCTTCAGTGAACAAGGCTTCCGTGTTGAAGTCGAAACGTCTCTGTCATCTTGACTACACCTTTTTGGTCGGCGCTTCCTTATTTTCACCCATGCTCAGTGCGCAACGCCAGGGTGGAGCATCAGTCCTCATCCTACGCGATTCCGCTGATCCCGGTGAAACTGCTGCCTGAACAGAACCACTCAAAACTGCTCTCGAGGACTCGCCTCGGGATGCAGTTTATGCCAGTCCTCTGGACATACCTTGGTGAACATGAAAACGTGCCGGACTTCACGTCAGAGATGCGATATGCACATACGTTTTCAAGATTTGCAGCCATTAAAATATCGGATGCTGCATAGAAAGCATCATGCTGGCAGGCGCACGCTTTCTGCGATGCCGCAAGACTGATCGCGGGAACAGCAGCCTGTTTTACAACAGACGAGTCTATTGGTTTACGCGAAGGACAACCACGCCATGTCCTTCGAGTGAATCAATATGGCTGGAAATATAAGGCAAAAGCAAATAAAAGGTACGTAACGCACACGCAGTGATGATAATGAGGTGAAACACCGAGAGAAAAACTTGTTGTTAATGCGATGAAAAACGGGCTTCGCATGCAGGCCAGACGTCGCTTGCGAAAGGCAGCGATGGCTGTTGCTGATTTGGCAACCTCTGCAGGCCCATAGCCAGGCAGAAGGTAACGCCCATGAGAGACAGAGGTTGGCCGCGTAACATAACTTGCCCGTTCCGTTCTTCGAGAAACTTGAATAACAATTGGTAGGAAGGCACCTGTGCGCCTGGAAGTGACGACATATATATATATATATATATATATATATATATATATATATATATATATATATATATATATATATATATATATATATATATATATATATATATATATATATATATATATATATATATATATATATATATATACAGTAACGGAGAGGATATGCGGCTGACATCGCGTAAGGGCGAAACTGTCGCAGCTCGCTCTCCCGTAGGAAGATCAACCTGCAGTAGGAACACAAAGCATGGCACTGTCCATATCTTCGTGGTATCAGCAGAGGCACGTTACAAGTAACGTACTCAAACCAGTTTATTTGATTACTTACACGTGAGGGAGTGATTTGCCGTTCAGTGGAGTCAATTCGACTTATGATGATGACCATGACAACGATGGTAACGGGTCCACACACACAAAAAAAAAGAAATTCAGGGAGGGACAACCTGAACGTACTACCTCGATGGAAACAAACGTGAAGAATGCGGAGCCAGCGTGCCCCGCTGTTGGAATTTATTTTCATCGCGCTGTTACCTGGGTGGTACGAAAAAGACGTCAAAGTCGTCCTAGAATGTATCATGGACGAGTCTAGGGTCTTTTTGCTATCACCGAAGTAAAAAGCGCGGTGAAAAGAAATTGAAACAGCCGAGCGTGTTGGCGCCGGATTGTTCGCGTTTCTTTCCATCGAGGTAGTATAGCAACGTCTTCTTGCATAAGCTGGAGGAAAGGTCTGTGGATTGCCAACACGAAAGTACAAATGAAGCTGGCCTAAGAAGGGTCACTAGTCGGAGCTGAAGCACCGAATTTGTCTTTGCTCTAGCACCACCATCCAAAGGTCTTATTGGATTCGAGTCTGAAAAGGGAACAAAAGCGGGCGGAAAATAGGCGACAGGAGTCAGCAACAAGGCCAAGGTACCACTCTAAGAAATTAAAAAAGGACGAAAAATTAAGAGAAGGGCTTTGTAGAGAGCAATATGGTGAAATTTCCAGACAAAATTTACTGTATAGAGGCCAGGGCTTCTCCTCCACTCAGCGAACACAAGCAGTGCAAATGACGAAACGACGTCTCCTCCATGACGACAATCATGTAAATGAATCTTGACTCAGTGCTAGTAACGAGCGTCATTGCCGATGACAAACGACTGCTAATAGCAACGTGTAGCTATTCGCATCCATTGCCTCCAGGGGTCAAAAGGCATTTTCGAATTACCAATGAGCCTCGAACAATGGCTGGATTTGATGCCGAAAGACAACTTCGAATGCTTGCCCCTATATAGTATAGTGTTGGACTTGGTACTAACACTTCCAACCGCAAGGCGGCTGCGACCGTCATACGGGAATTAGTGAGTAATGCAAATGACCGCAGCAAATTATGTTTCCTGGTTCTCAGACGCGTCTTATCCGTGCCAGGTTTCATGTTAGGTCTTAAACGAGGTGCCCAAAACCATAATGTCCTGCACAACGTCGTACACATGTATGATCTCAGAGAGCGTGCCGAAGAGCAGAGCGGCACGCTTAGCGCGTGTGCTACATGCGTGCATACGAACAAGCAGCAATAATAAATCTTTGTGGCCATCGCTTGTGTAGAATTATAACGTGTATGCACATATGGTGTATACACGTGAAGAGCAAACTTGGCATAGGTAAAAACCAGTTGTATGAGTTGAGAGACAAGGAGGGCAATGTCATTGGTAATATGGATAAGATAGCTGAAGTAGCCGAAGAGTTCTACACAAATCTATTCAGTAGCCAATGCAATAAGAACGTTAATGAAAGAGACAGTAGCGCACAGCAATGCGTCATCCCACCAGTAACGCAACAGGAAGTAAAGAAAGCCTTAGGAGCAATGAAAAGGGGAAAAGCAGCTGGTGAGGATCACGTAACAGCAGATCTGTTGAAGGACGGAGGGGAGATCGTGCAAGAAAAATTAGCAACCCTGTATGCGCAATGCCTTGTGACCTCGACCGAGCCAGAAGCTTGGAAGAACGGAATCATTATCTTAATTCATAACAAAAGAGACGCCGAGGACTCGAAAAATAACAGACCGATCAGCTTATTATCCGTTGCCTACAAGGCATTTACTATGGTAATCGCTAATAGAGTCAGGGCAACCTTAGACTTTAATCAACCTAATGATCAGGCAGGCTTTCGCAAAGGATATTCCACAATAGATCGTAATAACGCTATGAGTCAGGTGATAGAGAAATGCGCAGAAGATAACCAACCTCTATATATAGCCTTCATTCAATACGAGAAAGCATTAGACTCAGTAGAAACCTCGGCAGTCATACAGGCATTGCGGAATCAGGGTGTAGATGAGTCTTATGTAAAATTACTGGAAGATATCTAGAACGACTACACAGCTACGATAGTCCTCTATAAAGTCAGCAATAAAATTCCAATAACAAAGGGCGTCAGGCAAGGAGACAAGATCTCGCCAATGCTTGAGTTGAGTTGAGTATAGTGGTTGTAAGCTACCGGTGGGATTAGCCTTGCAGTTGCTGCCGGCAATTTCTCCACCGTAGCGACACTTAAATAGAAATCACAGAAACACTGTCCGCAAAAACCCAAATAGACACTCCTGAGGTCACCATGTGGAGGCCAAATCCGTGTCCTGCAGGTAAAGTAGAACAAGGCGAGAAGCATCCCTTCTACTCGACTGGCTCCAGCGCGGGAAAACAATGTCCTGAAGAGAACTGTGAGGAACTCCTGCCTTCTTGAGGGATCCGAATAACACAGCCCGTTCCGCGTTGTACAAAGTACAGCACAAGAGGTAATGTTCTATGTCACCACACACACCACACGTTGAACACAATGGTGACAACGCTAGGCCAGTCTTATACATCCACGCCGGCGTACGAGCAGAATCCGTGCGAACGCGGTGCAGCAAAGTGGCTTGGTACCTTTTGAGACCCTTGGTCACACAGGGCTGATGAGGAGAGCTCCACAAAGAACTGAAGTGGCACAACACCACATCTCTGAACATTTGCTTGACTTCATGAGGGACTCCATGTACTGGAATCCCGGAGAGAGCTGTATGGGCGAGGTTGTCTGCTATCTCGTTGCCTAAGACACCTGTGCGAGGGCACCCATTGAAAGCGTATAGAGAAGCCTTTGCTATGTAGATTCTGCACCAAACGTAGGGATCTAAGACTCAAGGCATCAGTGGGGAACCCGTACTCTAACCTTTGAAGGGCAGATTTTGAATCCGTAATTATGACAGTAGGTTGAGGCGTACAACACCGTAGCTTCTTTAGAGCTGCCTCAATGGCAACGCTTTCGGCCATTGTGGAGGACACGACTTTAGTAAAACGAACAGACCAATCATACTTCAAAGACGGAATATGAAAAGCAGCTGCACTAGATCCTCTGACCTTGTCCTCAGAGCCGTCTGTAAAAATTTGAAGATGACTGGCATATTCGGTCTCAAGATGTTCCAGTACGAGCGAACGCATTGCCGCTAAAGGAGAATTCCGCTTAGCGCGAACGTGGGGAATCGTCAAGGAACAATCGAGGCTCGGAAAGGACCAAGGTGGCTTCAGCGTCTTAGGTCGATCTCGAAGGTCGAGACCCAGACAACGAAGAGTATTTAAAGCCAAGTACGCCCGGGACTCAGATCTCTTTCGAAGGCGCTGTAGAAGCCCTCTCCCGGCAACAGTCTCTCTCAGGCAGCCAATTTGCAGCAAAGGTCTTTGTGAAGCGGCTAGCCGAAGAGGTTTCGATTGAGACTCATACAGTACTGCATTGTTTGGAGCAGCCTGCGGAACACCGAGAGCCCTCCTTAGTCCCATTCTGTGCAAAACCTCAAGACGTTCCAGCTGCGATACCGAGGGGGAAATTAAAGGAAGCTGGTACATTATGCGGCTTGTCACCAGGGCATCGTGAAGCCTGATCATTGAAGCAGGATGGTTTCCCCATTGCTCACTAGCAACTCTACGAAGCACATTGAGACGCGAAGATAGTGAAGCCACAATCGAGTCCACAGCTCGTCGCCACTGTAGACGTGAGTCAATAGTGACGCCCAAAAAACGTATGTGGTTAACCTGACGAAGGCAAGACTGATCAAGGTCTATGCTCAGCCGCGCATACCGTCGTCCCCTACCTGGAAACAGGACGAAGCCAGATTTTTCCACCGAGAGAGTCAACCCAACACCTTGAAGGTAACTTTTAACTGAAAGCACGGCCTGTCGCGCTAATAGAGCTAAGCGTTTGTGTTGATATCCGGTTAACCAAAGACAAATGTCGTCTGCATATATCGACATATGGACATGCCTACAATGTTTTTTCACTTTTGCGGGAAGACCAGCCATGACAACATTAAAGAGCGTTGGGGACAGGACACTACCCTGAGGTACCCCTCGCGATACCGCCCTTTCGGAGCTCATTGTACTGCCTAACCGCACTCGAAATTTACGATCACTGAGAAATGAGTGAATGAATCGCAGAAGATAGCCCTGTACGCCTATGACCTGCAGACTGTTCAGTATTGAGCTCTGGAGGACGCTATCATAAGCCTTTGATACGTCTAGGAAAATAGCTAGTGTTGAAAGGCCAAAAACACTGTGATGTTCAATGTGGCTTATCAAGTCTAGGACGCTATCTTGCGCGCTTAAACCTGTGCGGAATCCAGTCATGCATGTTGGTAGTGCCCTTCTATCCTCAAGCCACCAAGACAAACGCTTACTTGCCATCTCCATGAGCTTAGGCACACACGACGTCAGCGATACAGGACGATACGAGGCCGCGTCTGTCATCTCTTTGCTGGCCTTCAGCAGTGGGACTGCACAAGCCACATTCCATGAGGGGGGAACGTCACCAGACTCCCACACTCGATTGAGATAGGTTAGGAGCATCTTCCGGTGTTCCAGAGGCAGGTTCTGTAACATTTGATTGGTAATGCCGTCAGGACCTGGTGCACAGCGACGCCGCAGGCTGCGGAGCGCTGTCTGTAGTTCTCGAAGTGTGAACGGGGCGTCCATAACAGACGGAGACGTAGCAGGCAGAGCGCAGGGATGAATTCCTGTTCTGGAATTTACAAATGCATCCGCAAATTCCTCTGCCAAGCACACGAGATGTTTCTGCGTGCGCAATGCAAGCGCCTCGAAAGGTTTACTCGGACGAGAGCCACCAGCAAGACTGCTAACGACACGCCAAATTCTCGTTATCGGTGAGAAAACAGTCAAACTAGCGCAAAAGGATGCCCACTGGGACCTACAGAGCTTATTCGCATGACGTCTAATGGCAGAGTTGAGCCTGTTGAAAGTTGTCTTCAAGGCTCTGTCGTCCTTCTTCCGCAACAGTTGTCGCTCCGCCCTTCTGCGCGCTGCGCAGAGGCTCCTGAGTTTTAAATCCGGAATCGGAAAATGGTCAGGTAGCTTGAGCGCCGTGGTAGCAGCCATCTTAGCATAAATCATTTTGTCTGTCACATCACCGGAAACACAGGCTAAGTGCTCCCTGTATTTGTCCCAATTAACAACATGGCAAATTTTAGGATTCGAACCCGACCACGGCGGCTGCGTTTTTATGGAGGAAAAACGCTAAAGTGCCCGTGTGCTGTGCGATGTCAGTGCACGTTAAAGATCCCCAGGTGGTCGAAATTATTCCGGAGCCCTCCACTACGGCACCTCTCTCTTCCTTTCTTCTTTCACTCCCTCCTTTACCCTTCCCTTACAGCGCGGTTCAGGTGTCCAACGATATATGAGACAGATACTGCGCCATTTCCTTTCCCCCCAAAACCAATTATATTATTATTATTATTAAATTTTAGGACCACGCAGATGGAAGTCGGCAGTAAACACAAATATCGGGTAGTGATCACTTCCCATTCGGTCAGCTCTAGTTGACCACTGCACACGGACGTCAGGTGAATGTAAGGTTAGGTCTATAGATATGGGTGAGGTTGGAGGCCGAAAGAAAGTGGGACTTCCGTCATTGGCCACGCACAGGTCCAAACTGTCGGTGACTTCTACAAGTTGGCGTCCGCGAGGATCTGTGTTCCTGTCACCCCAGGCAGGGTGGTGGGCGTTGAAGTCACCGCAGATGATTCTGGGTGCTGGGCAGCGGTCACAAAGCTGCTGGAGAAACAAAGCCATATCGACCTTCTTCCGCGGGGACACGTATACTGATGCAATGGACAGAGTTTGGAAGGCGAGCCGAATCCTCACAGCCACTACCTCAATACTGTCGGTGCAAAGATCGGTGACGTTCAAAGCCACATGAGGAATCTCCCTTCGTATGTAAAGGGCGGCACTTCCTGCGGGAAAAGACTTGATGCTGCAATTCTTGTGGGCGACGTATCCCGGCAAAGACCCCCCGCTTGGCAAGCCAGCCTCCGCGAGGGCCAGTACTGGAACACAGTTCTCTTTCAAGAACAATTTTAGTTCTGATAATCGACTTATAATCCCAGCGCAGTTCCATTGCATGATAAACAGCACTTTTCTAGGGTTTTTAGTTGCAACAAGTTGAAGAAAACTAGCCATCTAGGAGTTGAAGTTCTCTGCGAAGGCGGTGATCAAGGTCTCAATGGAAAGCACCAGCTGTATAAAGTTCTTCAAAGTGCCAGGCTGCATTGCTTGGCTAAATGAACGCAGGACATCAAACAAAACGCGTAGAAGGTCGGAGAGATTCCGGCTTTTGAGCTCTTTATTTTGCTGCACGCACTGGCGCACCACTTCGACAAAAGACGGGGACTGGGACCCACTCTTGGCCACGGTAGCTGGTGTCTGCATCTCTTTTAAGGCAAGGGGATGTCCTCCATGTTGTCGAGTCTTGCTGTGATCTGGTCGCTGAGGAACATGGACACTTTTTGCAGAAGCAGATCGAACAGCCAGCTCACCCTCGGAGGCCGTTGCCGACTTGCTCGGATCAGGTCGTGCAGCGACGTCGCTTGCTACCACGTCCCGAGCTTGCGACTCGAGCGCAGGGAACTCTTCACTTCCATGTATCGGCTTCTCAGTAGGTTGTGGTTTGGGGCCACTAATGAAGGACTTGCGACGGTGTAAGGC
This sequence comes from Amblyomma americanum, assembly GCF_052857255.1. Lineage (NCBI taxonomy): Eukaryota > Metazoa > Arthropoda > Arachnida > Ixodida > Ixodidae > Amblyomma > Amblyomma americanum. The sequence continues at coordinate 210,726,441 of NC_135501.1, read as the reverse complement.
GCTTACACGGAATGTGCAGCCACTGAAACTCGCTGGATGGTCACCTCCACAATTAGCGCAAGCAAAATCTGCCTTGCACTCTTTGTAATCATGGCCACCACCACACAGCTTGCAACGTTGATCTTTGTTGCAAACTCTCGCTACATGTCCAAAGCGTTGGCACCTGAAGCCCCGGGGAGGAGTTTCAACGAACTCGTGGACTGCATGTTTGGTGAAACCAAGGTCGATTATTCCAGGGCGCTCACTGTTGGGAGCAAACGTTAGCACAATAGAGTTTGTAGGCTTCGCTGCCCATTGTTGTTCTCCAGGCTCCACCCGGCGCATTAACCGTCGCACGTGCAGAACTCCTTGCGGCTTCAAGTAGTCAAGAAGGGCACTTTCCGAATACCACACTGGCACTCCCCTAATAACACATGTGTTAGTCATGTAGGAGTGTGGCAACCGGGCTTGAACTCGTATGCCACAGATCTGAGAGCACCGCAGAAGAATGTCTACTTGCTCTTCCGTTGAGATATCTAGATGAAGAGCCCCTTGCGTTGTGAAGCGACTGCGAATCGGAGCAGATCCCAGTAGTACTTTAATATCATCGAACAGCCTGATAGGGTTCCACTCTCTGAAGTCAACACCTTTATCTTTTGGCTGAACTATCACTGGGATGCCGACTGTCCGGTGCTTCCGATGACTCACCACTTTGAAGCCATCGTTGTCCATTTCCGCCATGTCAGCCACTTCCTCGTCAGAGGCGACGATAGTTGAGTCGTCCCCACTGAGCGACGATGACGCACTGCACTGCTGGACGTCCCTGATGACTGGCAGATCCCCGCCATGTGATGCCATGGCCGCCTCCGCCCCACTGGGCTCCTTCGGATGGCGCTGTCCCTTTAAGGATACCGGCGCCGGAGCTGCCGTACCCTTCCCGCAGGGACAGTAAAGCCTTAAAGACGCGGCCGTCTTCCAAGGATGGAAATAACCTAGTTAATAACTAGAAAACAAGGCAAAATTACTGAGCTGAGGTGACAACAGATCGAGCAGCGTCGTCTTCCTCTTCCTCTTTTCTCGCCAATGCTATCCACTGCCTGTTTATAAGAGGTATTCCGAGGCCAGAATTTGGAACAGTTGGGGACAAAAGTTAACGGAGAATAACTAAATACTCTGCGATTCGCTGATGACATTGCCGAGTCACTCAGGAGATGAACTGCAAATCATGATCAATGAATTAGACAGGCAGAGCAGAACCGTGGGTCTAAAAATTAACATGAATAAAACCAAAGTAATGTTCAACAGTTTAGCAAGGGAACAGCAGTTCACTATTGGCAGCGAGGAACTGCAAGTGGTAAAGCAATATGTCTACTTAGGGCAGGCAGTGACAGCTGATTCGGATCATGAGAAGGAAATAACTAGAGGGATAAGAATAGGGTGGAGCGCATATGGTAGGTTCTGTCAGATCATGAATGGCAGTTTACCAATATCCTTCAAGAGAAAAGTGGACAACAGTTGCATCGTACCGGTACGGTACTCACCTACGGGGCAGAAACGTGAGGCTAACGAAAAGGGTTCAGCTCAAGTTAAGGACAACGCAGCGAGCCATGGAAAGAAAAAATATAGGTGCAACGGTAGGGGACCGGAAGGGGACAGAGTGGGTGAGGGAAGAAACGCGGGTTAATGACATCCTAGTCGAAATCAAGAGGAAGAAATGGGCTTGGGCAGGGCATGTAATGCGAAGGCCAGGAAGCCGCTGGTCCTTCAGGGTAACGGAGTGGATTCCAAGAGATAGTAAGCGTAGCAGGGGTCGGCAAAAGGTGGGCGGATGAGATTGAGAAGTTTGCAGGCATAGGGTGGACGCAGCTGGCAAATTACAGGGTTAATTGGACAGACAGGGAGAGGCCTTTTCCCTGCAGTGGGCGTAGCAAGGCTGATGACGATGACACTTATGGTAGCCACAGACGACGCCGTTAACCCGTTGCATTAACCTAACCCTCCCTCATCAAGTAAGAAGGAATCAACCGCAATGAAATGTGTGTACTCTGCGTTAGTTTTGCATGTTTTGTATGGCTACCAAGTCCTACTCAATTATTTTTTTTTAGCACTAAATGATGAGGGCAGTCCTCCGTGAGGTGTTGTTACACGCCTTTAACCTGCGCTCCCTCGATTCGTAGTGTGTGTACTGGCAAAACGAATTTATTAATGAAAGTAAGAATGCGCGTAGCCTTTTCACACCGTTTTATACAAGCGGAACGAGTCACTTTATTCAACGTGTGGCATGCACATAGAATGTGACTACACTATTATGTCTGGGGCATTGAAGCCGTCCTGTGGTGCTCTTTGAGACAGACAAACGTAGACACATGTGGGGGTATATTTCCTTTAAAATCGGGGCCCTGGCAGTTGCCTCCGTGCCCATAGGTGCGGGCAGGCTGACCATCGCTATCTTTACTATAGAGTTTCCATTCCCACTGCACGTGGGGCATCCTGTCATAATTTAAGAAGTCCCGCGGCTGCTCAGATGTCTTGCGTGTTGTGAACAACGCCCGCAGTGCGGTGCCCCGTGCAGCATGCAGAACACGCGCAGCAAAGACATGCGGTAGCGGCGCCTGCCGAGGCTAATGTAGCCTTCAAGTCTTCCACAATTGCAGTTCCATCACCGGCTTTCTATATCTGCTAATAAAGAGTTCAGCTTGCTGAAAAGTACGCCATGGCTTGACGCTGAACCCAAGTTACGCAACTAAAGTCAGAACAGCTTGGCGCGAAATCTGTCAAAATGTTTAGTTTTCAAATTGCCAATGAAAGAATGAAACAGAGCAGTCGTATTCCTTTGCCAGAGCGAAGAAGGCGACACACTCAAAGTCATTAAAGACGAAAATTGCTATGGATTAGCCCCTTGGCGAATAAACGCCTTGCAGCAATCATGAGTGCCTGGAAGAGAAAGAAGCTGCAACGCAATCACCCGCCGTACTTTGTCTCCGTACGCGCCAACCGTTCGCCAGGCCTAAGCGTTCCATTTAGTCTCATTTCATCGCTCTGGCATCACGTGCAAAATAACACAGCGTTTCTTAAAATTGCAATCGGGAAAATAGGCGGTATCCTTTATGCGAGTTTATCAAAAAGCCTCTCATCCGCGGCGGGAATGCCGGGAATGGGTGCGTGTATTTGGGATCTTGGCTCGCCAAGGTGCTGTGCCGAAAATAGGATTTATGCTGCTGTGTCGTAGCTGTCAGCCGCTATGCCTTCCACTTCGCGGAGATTGTTTTCCTAATATATAGTTTGAGACGCTGTGTTCAACGTTATCGTCGTCGTTGACGTCACGCCGTCCGCCGCACAGGCCGCATCCCATGGCAGCTTGCCAAACGCTGCTCAGCCAGTAGCGGCCCGCGCGGTTACAAGAGCTCCAGTTGCGATGACTCGCCCGGCTAGCTTAGCAGCGCGCCAAGGCGCTGCAGGGCTATTCAGCGCGGTATTTTCCTCAAACAGTTGTTTGCTCGCACACCAAAGCGAACGCTAAAATATACAATATTCCGCGAGTTTTGCTCTATATATATTTTAGGGAAATGAATGTTTCGTATTCGGATTGGACGAAAACAAGCAAGCATTTCTTTGAAGCTTGCCTCGAGAAAGGTGGCAATCTGACGACTGAATCCACAATTGTTGCCAAACACTAGCCAACCCAAATATGAGCTGTTCCCCTTCCCGCCGTCCCCTGAGAAGATCAAGCGCTATAAGAAGCTCAATGCAGTACAAGAAAGGCGCCTGTCAATCGATGCAGCGTTGTTCCTGTGTCCTTGGTCGCCTTGTGTTTTTCTCCTAAGCACAGATGCTGGACAGGTGCGAACTTCGATGCTTTACTGCATTCTGCTAGCCAGGTGTCGTAGTGTGCGACAACGTCGCACGAGAACAACTCTAGCGCAAATAGAAGTCTAAGGCTGCAGTGAAGGACAGTGTCTGACTGCTCAACGTAGATACCGGCAACACCCCGCCCAAGCTCGTGAGAGCGGAATGGATGCGGTCAAGGAAGCAACACAGAAGCGGCGCGCCAAGATTTCGCCAGTCTTGGTGCGGGCCAGCGTGGGCCGACGGGTTTTTGACGGCGGCCCACCGGTGTAGCTGCGACCGTGGGCGACCATCCAATAATTGGGGCCTAATACACTCGCGAAAGCATTCAGGGCCAGCTGTATGTAACAACGGAGAGAATAAAAATGAGGAAAAACAGAAACTACGCCCTAGATTCCAAAGGCATGCAAAACCAAGGTTAACCAATATGACGAAGGTCACTAGTCCTCCTGTGACAAGACTTGCCGACGATGTCATCACCAAAAGGTACACTGAATGAAAATAAATTCTACAAGATCTGTAAATGAGATTGCAGAGATATGGTGTGCGTTGCGGCTTTAGTAAAAGGTTGCCTCTAGACACAGGCAATCGACCTTTCTCTGCAGTGAGAAAAAGCACTGAAAAAAGAATAGCGCGAAAAATAAGGGGGAAAAAACACTCACAGTGGCTGCTGCTTCCGAATATCAAGGTAGACCCGCTACGTCCATCGCTTCCATTGACTGCTGAAAGTGAAAGCACATTAAGTTCGTCTTCAGCCAATTGCGTACTTTTACTTACAGTCTGTGAGAATGAGAATAAAAAGACTTTATTGTTATTTCATAAGTTTACATTTTTTATTGAAGAGCAACTCCAGGACACAGTGCAGAAGTTCGACGAATACTCCTTAAATTAAGCAAAGTGAATGCATTCGAGTGATGCTTAAAGATATAAAATGAGAACAACGAAAGAGTAATCGTACTAAGAACAATCAAAACGGAGATAAAATAGGCACAGTTTGGTAGAGTTGTTATTCTGTTTGGCGTTGATGTGTTCTAAACCCGTGTATGTATCAACGAAACGACCTATTTGGCGTAACACTTTGTGGTAGCTTTCTCCACAGCTTTTTAGCAGAAATGGAAAATGAGAACAATCCGTAGTTTGTTCGAATAAGTGGGCCGGCTAGGGTGAAATTGAGAGGAGTGGATGTACTACTGGGTGCAGCTGTCGTGATACCTCCAAATTTTAATTTATGCCACCGCGGTCAACAAGGCGTACACTAATGGTGTCTTCGACTGGTCGCTCCCGCGATCCGGTTTGGATCTGGCAGAGTGGGAGCCGCTCTCGCTCCGAGCGCATAGCGAGACTGGTCAAGCCGAATGGTCAGCGAATTCTTAGAGCGGAAGCGCAGGAGGCAGAAGGGGGCCGTCACTTCCGGAACCCCGCCGCGGCACCGCTGGTGTCAACACTCAACAGTAGCCGCACGTGGTCGCACTCAGTCTGCGTCGCAGTCGCCGCTTCTGCTTCACGTGTACCTGTCGCTACTTCGGCTGTCAGTCTCCGGCAAAAATGAGCGCCCCATGGGACCATTCTGGATATACTTCACCAGCCGAAGTCGTGTCATGTGCTGTTGTCATGTGCTAGATGTGACAGCAACACAGACGGCATTCCAAGCGTAGTTAACCGGCGCCTCTTGGACATTTTTTTTGTTTCACACAGCGCGGCCCACGCAAAACACAACTCAGCAAGGACGCTACAAATGCGTGACTACACCAAAAGCCGACACTTGCTTCTGTTTACGAGTAGGGAATGCCGCGGTTAACTCGCACCGCTTCCGCGACGTAGCGGAAGTGGCTCTGTCACGTGAACACATCTCGGAGCCGCTCCGACTTTTTTCTCGGAGCGCGTCAGAGCGCTCTGAGCTGGAGGCGAGCGCTCAGAAACAACCAGCCGAATGTAGTCAGAGCGCCCGGTTTCGACCAGCCGAATGTGCGGCCGCCTCTCAGAGCGCTCTAGAGCGATCTAAAGCGACCAGTCGAAGACACCATTAGTCGCTCAAGGCTGCGAGCGAGCACGCGTGTTGGAAAAAAGAGGCCGCCACCATCTGGAAGACGTTGAAGTAACGAGCGTTAGCGTTATTGGCCGTGCGTAAAACGTAAGTTTTTCCGCATCCAGCGGTGCCAGTGAACAAAACCCTGAGCGGTAAGGAAAAGTAACAACTTTTCCACCTAGCGGAGCGATCGACGCCTAGCTCCATCTATCAGAGAAATTACGATGCACGTCTACACGTTGTCGAGTTAAACCCCCTCGATATGCGTCCCAAACGGAATTTGCTTCGTTTGGGGGTCAAGGTGGGCCTAGAATTTGGCTTGCGGTGCGATATGGTATCGCTTCAATTGTAATTGCATGTATACAATGTTTACCTATTATTTAATTGTGGTTTTATTTCTATACCAGAACCCATAGGGTTTTATTTGCCTACCAAATTCGGTACACAGCTGTCCACGGATGGGTGCCCTTTGTTGTCAGAGTATATTTAGCGGAACGAATGTATACTTTGCAGATGGCGCTACAAGTCTAGTTGCGAGATGTGCTGTTTTCTATAGTTGCTGCCACAGAAGCGCTGTGACCTCACGATGGTATCCGACCAACACCTAGGAGGTGTTGATCAGACCCCACGAAATCTCGAAACACGACGAGTAGTTGCTGCCACAGATGGCGCTGTCTCTCAGGGTGGTAGCAGACCCCACGAAATTTCGAAACATGATGAGTAAGAGCTAACGCTCTTAAAAGCGTGCGTCTTGGACGAAAGGACGCTCGCTAAGCGCATTTATGAAGCTGCCGGCTACATAAAAATAATAAAACAGTACAAGCAGGGCGATTTAAAAGTGAGTCAACAATTACCTAAGCTGACATAAGGATAAGATGAAGGGAAGAGCTGAGGAAGTTTTCTTTATTGGAGCTGAGGAAGTTTACTCGAACGACATGGGAATAGCTGGAGCAAAATGGGAGTAATTTAAACCTATTCTCGGAGGCCTTTGCACTGCAGAGGAATCGATTGTGCTGCTGCCGATGAGGATGGTAATGATGGAGGCGGAATGCAAAACCGCCCGCAGGCTGTGCGACGTCACAGTACGTTACAGAACCTCAGGTAGCTAAAATGGTTTCTGAGCCTTTCGAAATACTCTCACGGCAGATTTTACACTAATACATACCCCCCCCCCCCCCCCCCCATTCGCCATGCAAGGCGCTGGCTCAGCAGATGGCGCGCGCGTAGGCCACTGTTCTGCGTCGCAGTGGTGTCGTTCGTTTCTTGCCAGGTGTGACGGAACCGCATCCGCCTAAAAGTGCTAGTGTGGATTAGCGTCTGTGTTTTGAGAGACCTCCTAGAGACTCCGAGCGTTTAGTGCAACGGGCAAGGCGTCGCGCTTTCCGTGGGCTCCTTGGCAGCGCTGCAACACGTTGTCGCGTCCCAAATTTTCCTGAATTTTTTTTTCTCAGGAGGCTATCCAATGCACCGAGCGCGAAAACGACCAGGGACGCATGTTTCGTTGTGAACAGATGCATTTGAGCTAGGGCCGACGTTTTCCACACCATGCAGGCTTTAGTTATTGGCTGCTGGTGAGCGCTGTCATGCAGACCAACGCGTGCAGTGGGTGTAATCTCTGCTCACGAGCGGAGCGTCGGAACGGAGGCACCCGTGGGTTATCATACGGGACACGCACGCGGATGCGTCCCACACATACGTGCCCGCACTGTTGTATATCTTGCGCGTAAAGATAAGTGTCCATGCAAAACCACTTCCATTAAGACTGTTCTGTTGAATGTACGAGTACCGCTTATATAGACGCGGGCGCAGAAGCCGAACCCAGAGGCAACTCTGCGACACCTACGAACAGCTGATGTTGCTAGGGCCTCCATTTCTACATGCAGTGCGGCTACAGCATTCGGCACATACATTCTCGCGGGCCAAGAAAAAAACAGCTCAGCAGAAGATTAAACTAAGGATAAAAAGTGGAGCGAAAAAAAAAAATCTCGAAGTGCCTCTCGCAAGCAGTGGGACGCGTGGACGGCTTGTCTCCGAGAGATCGCTGCCGTAGACGACGCCAACGCGTCGGGGGCCCGACACGTTCCGCTGGGCGCATCGTCCGTCGTCGTACAACCTCGCCTCAGCGTCGGGCAGAACCTTTGTTTGTAAGAGCTTGGTAATGGTACGAAGGCATAATCGCCGCCTCTTTGAACGTCTGTGTGTGTGTTGAGCGATGCGGCGCAAGGCGCGCGTAGGCCGAACCGGGAAAACATTGGCGGAAAGCGGTCGCGGCTGGAAGCAAGGAAGGGCACTGGTACAGAGAAACAGCTGGCAGTTGCCCAGACGTTTCTCTTCGAGACGGCGCCCACCCGATTAGGATGTTGGCGTCAGAAATGCAAGTCAGCTGGCTTCTTTTTGACCAGGAATGCAAAACATTGCGGCTATTCGTTCGCATCTATGCTTATCTAGAGCACTTTATTCGCGCTCATCAGCTTAGGCACTAATGATTAAAAGCGGCGCAGAAATAAGTCCTTGCACTCTAAGACGAAGTGTCACATCTTAGTCTTATGGGGGGCTAAGTAACTTGTCGCTGAGCTGTCACCTTTCTAGGGATAATATTACGCTGTTGCTTTCAGACTAAGTACTTATGCTCGTGCACGTGCTGCAAGTCTTACCCTTCTGATCACCTAAACTTGCACTGCCCTTAGAAGCATTACCCGCCGCGGTGGCTCAGTGGTTAGCGCGCTCGGTTACTGATCCAGAGTCCCCGGGTTCGAACCCAACCGCGGCCAATTAAGGAGGCCCCATAAGCATCTTTGAGTAACTAAGAGGAATTGCTGGTGAGTGATGTAGAACGGGATAGCCTTCCTATTGACAGGACAGTGAAGCAGCAATAATCTGACGCAAAAGAAAAAAAAAAGACCGTAGCGCCAGTTTGGCCTAAACACCATAACAAGACGATCGTACGGTCAACAGAAATGAATGGGCATGAATACTGCCGGAGAAACTCTTCCTCCTCCAAGTAAAAGAGTTCCTTCGACAAGAACCTTATCAGCTCCTTTCAAGACGGCCAAGTATTGGCCACAAAGCGCGGCATCGAAAGCCACCAGCAACCACGGCGCATCGCCTGCGCCACAAACTAAAAAGAGGAGGAGGAGGTAAACTTTCTTGAAGAGGTCTTAGGCGTAGGTTGGCGTGACGTTCCCCTCCCCGCGGTGGGCTCCTCTTCTAGGCCGGACGCCAGGTGGCCGACCGACAATGTCTTTCGGCGACATCTTCGGCCCGCTCCGTGACTCGGAGTTGAACCTCCGGGTCCGAGCTCAGCAGCGCGGCCTCCCACTGCGATTGGGTAGAGAGCTGCAGACTCTGCGATGGCTTGTCTTGATTACATGAGTATATGATGTGTGGTGTGCCTGCCTTCTGGGGCCCACAGAGAGAGACGAGGCTGAACTGCTCTGGGAACCATATTAGAGTACCCGTACGGATTAAAGAAAGTGTCTGTTTGGGGCTGCCGCCAACTGATTTGTTGTGTTTTACTTAGAGATCTATGTGGTTCTGGGAAGATTTGTCTTTCTTTCTTGAAGTGGGTAGTAATTTCTTTGTAGGTCGTCACTCGCTCCTTGGCAGACCTGAGGTCGGGGTAGCGCACCTCCCGGTTAACTACGAATCCACGGGCAAATTGGTGAGACGCCTCGTCTCCAGGATGGCCCGAATAGGCGGGTACCCAGATCAATGTGATCTAGTGGGTATTGGAGATTTTTTGTAAGATTTTGATGGCTGCGGAGTGGGCCCTTCCTTTTGCAAAATTTCGAATTGCGCTTTTTGAGTCGCTGATGATGTATTTGGCAGTGGTGGAGGTAGTGGCTAAAGCTATGGCCGCTTCTTCGGTCTCCCCCGGAAATTTTGTTTTATCGATTGTCGCCGATGGAAGGGGGAAACCTCGATAATCGACAACTGCCAGGGAAAAGGCGTCTCTGTCCGCATGTTCTGCCACGTCCAAGTGCATCATGTCTTTGTGAACTGAAAATCTTTCGTGAAGTTTTTGTGCCCTAGCCTTTCTTCTGTCCGTATCGTAGTGTGGATGCATGTTTTTCGGCAGAGGATGGACAATTAAGGTTTCGTGCACGTGTCTTGGAATTGGCAAGGTGTGTGCACGGATTCCTTGATATTGTGTTCCTGCTTTTTTGGGATGAAACGTCCCGTTTCAGTGCTTGATAGCCTTTCGTATTGTGCGGTGAGGTGTGCCTACGCCATTTCCGCTAAAGTGTTATGAATTCCTAACTGTAGTAGTTTTTCATTTGAGGCATGACGAGGGAGGTTGAGTGAAATTTTGTAGGACTGTCTAATTAGAGAATCCAGGTCGTCTCTTTCTCTGACTGAGAGGGTGACGTATGGTGTAGAGTGGGTGATCCTGCTAAGAACGAAGGCTTGTATTAGTTTCCTGGTCTCGGCTTCTTTAACTCCTCCTCGCCTATTCGCGACGCGTCTGATGAGGAGGGAGATTTGGTTGACGATGTTTCTCAGTTTCTTAATTAGTGTGTCGTCTTTTTTTTTGGTTTGACTCTATTCAATTCTGGGATGGCTGCCCCTTCCGCGTAAATTTTGATCTCAGGCGCTTTATTCTTTCTTTGACGCTTTCGGTGCAGGATGAGGACTTGAGATTTTTTAGGGGGAACACGCGAGCCCCGCGGCTTGTACCTCCTCTGCTACATCTGCCGCTTGTTGTCGCGTATCTTGTATCGTGGCGATACTCTCCTTGGTGGTCCAAAGGGTGATATCGTCCGCGTACAGAGTGCTCTAGGTCTGGTATTTTTGCGAGTTCGTGTGCCATTTTGATTAGGGTTATATTGAATAAGAAGGGGGGCAGGACAGATCCTTGCGGCGTTCCTCTGTCTCCTAAGCTGAAGCTGTCGGATTTGGTCGTGCCAGTTTGAATTTTAGCCGTTCTATCGGAAAGCCCTTGATGTAGTTACACGTTCTTTCGCCTACATTCAACAGTGAAAGAGATTCTAGGATTACTTTGTGTTTGACGCTATCAAGTACTCTGGTTAAATCTAGAGCTACGATTGCCCTGGTGCTCCTTTCTTGCTCCTGAGATAGGACTTTGTTTGCTAGTCTGAGAATCGTATCCTGTGTTGATAAATGTGGTCTAAAGCCGACCATAGTGTTTGGATATAAATTCTCTTTGTGCATGTGGGACTGGAGTCTGTCTAGTATGGCGTGCTCTACCAGTTTTCCTATGCAAGAAGTAAGCGAAATAGGTCTGAAGTTTTCGAGCGCGAGCTTTTTGCCCGGTTTTGGGATGAATTTAACGATGACATGTTTCGAAGACGCTGGGAGTTTTCCCTCCCTCCAACACTTGTTCGCAAAGTCCGTGAGGGCTGTGATGGAAGCGTCGTCTAGGTTTCTGAGTGTCTTATTGTTAATGCCGTGCTCTCACGAGGCGGATGCCGTGCGTATCTTAAGGAGAGCTGCTCTTATTTCCGCCATTGTTATGTCAGCGTTCCGGATAGGGTTAGGTTGCCCTTTATAATCGGGTAGGGACTTCTCGGGATGTGCAGAAGTATTTCTGCTGTAGCGTGTTTATAATATCGTGATCCGTGCCTGGGTCTATGTTTAAAATTTCGGTGATTTCCTTTTGAGTCGTGGCTTTGTTGGATTTCGGATCAAGGAGACGCCGCAGAAGATTCCACGTCTCTCTCGTGCCTAGACTGCCATTTACATTCTCGCAGCTATGGTTCCACTGGTGTCTCGCGAGCTTTGCGGAGTGGTGTTGAATTTTTTCCGTGAGTGTGACTACCCTGTTTCTAAGCTTTTTGTTGTATTTTTGCTTAAGTTATTTTTTATAGGTTTTGCCCTGCCTCCCACATGTAAGTCGGCTGTCAATCGTATTCACGCCTAGGTCATGTACTAGGTCTTTAGTAGCCTTTCCCACATCCGATAGGAGGGTTTGTGCCCACTCTTCTAGGTCTATGATCAGTTCCTCATTTTGGTCGCGGATCGTCCTAAGTTTGTTCCAGTCGGTGATTTTGTTCTTTATGGGTTGGGGTTTGAGATTGCCAATGGCAATTTTAGACGTTATGATATAATGGTCACTTCCAAGATTTTGTCTGGTGTTGCTCCAGCTTAAGTCTGGGAAATGTGAGGTTCGAGCACGTGTCCCTGTTCACGCTGTTGCCTTTTCTGGTAGGTTGCATGAGGTCCGTGTACCGGGTTAGCCGTCTTTGCCATGCCTTTCCTGGATATTGTTGCGTGTCGTCCCCATTGCATGTGTTGAGCGTTGAAGTCACTCACAATTAGGGTTGGCTTTTGGCCTGCGATTTGTAGTGCTTCGAGTATAGCGGCATTCGCTGGTCCAGCCTGTGCCCTGGGGTTGCTGCATGCGTTCCGTATGAACAGAGAGGAGAAGTCTATTTTGCTAGGTAGAATTTCGATTAATCTACAATCGAGCTCTACGGTTTCAATCTTGTGGTTAACCACGGTAAGGTTTAATGTACTATCGTAGTGGTTAAAGGCTGTTCAATGATGTGACATAGCAGAACTGCCCGGTACCCTGGCAGTTTTAGTCGAGACATTCTTGGTTCTTGGATCGATATTACGTCAGGTTTTTCGGATTGCGATTGCATGCGGAACTGCAGGTCTGCTTATTTGTTGCGCATAGACCTGCAGCGCATAGACCTGCAGTTCCACTGCCAAATTGTTATGGTATTAGGATTGGCTATTTTGCTGGGATAGATGGATTGGCGTCCCTTGAGCTCACTGGGGAAGCCGGCGTAAAAATCACTGTAAAACGGTGTCGATTACTCCGAACTTGTGATTTACGTCCTGTATGTGTTGTTGAGTCTTTGTGTTAAGTTTTCAACTCTATGTGTTAGGTTATCTAGTGCTTGGCTGTGCTCTTCCACTTTTTGTTCGAGATTTGGGACTCTATCCTCCAATGAGAGATTTCTTGCTTCAGCTACTGCGCGTTTTTTTTTTTACGAGGTGTTTCTTCCTTGCTTACTACGCTTACTGGGGGGTTTCGACTGATGCGGTCACAGTAGTTTGGTTTGGTTTATGGTTTATGGGGGTCAAAGCGACTCAAGCTATGAAAGACGCCGTATTGAAGGGCTCCGGAAATTTCGATCACCTGGGGTTTTTTAACGTGCACTGACATCGCACAGTACACTGGCGTCTAGAATTTCGCCTCCATCGAAATTCGACCGCTGCGGCCGGGACCGAACCCACGTCTTTCGGGCCAGCAGCCGAGCGCCGTAACCACTCAGCCACCGCGGCGGGTAAAAAAAAAGTGCTCTCTTGCAGTGGCGAGCAAAAACCAATTTTCAATTTTCCAATTCAGGAACGTTTGCGCTTTTGTCCTCTCTCAACCATTTAAAAGTTACGTTCGAGGTTGTTATTTTCTAAGATAGTTTCACAGCGGGAACCCGGAAAACCGCACCGTTTTTTATTAACCCACCGGGAGAAGATCAGTTTTCTTCCGCCGCGTACATACAACACTTAAATACATGAGAACCTCGGCGTCAGCAGGCTCCACCACATCCCCGAAGCAGCCGTCATTCGATTATTGCCCTTGCAGCGGCTGCCATTATGTCGTTATCGGTGGCAGAAATTGAACAAGTATCAGGCTGCGTAAGGGGTGTTTGGCGACAGGTAAAAAAAAAAATAATGACGGGGAGAAACTCTGGCCTGCGCCAAGTTACCGGCGTCCAGGGCGACGATAGGTATGATCTTTTACCTCTTTTAAGTGGGTTCTCCGTCAGGGAAACCGTTGTGGCAGCAACGTTTTTATAGACGAATCGATCAGATGGCAGGGGCGTAGACGAACAACCTCAGGGTGGCCTCTTAAGGGATTTCACCAGTCGATCGGAAAGTGTTATTGATCGGTGATTGCGGTCTACCCAAGCGCGATTTGAAGTCGCGTGTGCGGCTTGCATTGCAGCATCGCTACAGTGTTTCTTAACACGACAGTGCAAAAGGCCCCATTCCGATGTCGGCGTTGTGAGCGAGAGAGAGAGAGAGAGAAAACTTTTATTTCTTTCCAAGAGGTTCGCGGGGATGAAGACTTCCTGGTCGTCTTGCTTGGGTGCTGGCGACTTGAGTCTTCAAGCAAGAGTGGGCCCTCAGTCCAGGGCTCCACTGAGTTGTGCCGCTTCAGTTGCGTGCTTTACCAAGGCCCTCTGGACCTCAAGCTCGCTGCTGAAGAGACAGCTCTCCCATTGCTCCGCACTCGGTGTTTGTTGATTGTGGAATGCTATGTTTCTCTTGCATTCCCAGGTGATGTGATAGAGTGTGGGCGTACTGCCGCACCAGGGGCAGTCTGGTCTGAATTGCGTTGGTGATATCTTGTTGTATGTGTGTAGGTTAGGGAAGGTGTTCGTCTGTAGCCTACGCCATCCTACAGCCTCTTCCCTATTTAGTGCTTTGTGTGGTGATGGATATCTCTTTCTGATTCCCCTATATAGTTGTAGGGTCTCTGTGTAGCCCCCCTCGCATATGAGTAGCCGTGACTCCGAGACGATCGATAAGCCTGCTCGGTAAGTGAGCCCTCGAGCTAGACTGTCCGCCCTTTCGTTTCCTGCTACGCCTGCGTGGGCTGGCACCCAGATTATATGTTGTATGGGTATTCTTTCAGCTGAGGCTGCCGCCTCGCTGATTATTCTGAGGGCAGTGCCGCTGATATTGCCCTTCGTATAGTTTCTGCATGTTTCTTTCGAGTCCGTTAGGATATTTAGGGAGCGACCTTTTCTGTAGCCTTCGGCTATCGCTAGCGCGACGGCAATTTCTTCGGCCTCTGCTATCCCTGACACCCCTACTGAAGCGCAGGTGATAGTTTCCCCTGTACCGTTGACCACTGCTACCGCGGCTGTGCGTTTCTCTGCTCTTGCGTACATAGAAGCGTCTGTGTATAGTGTGCTTTCGGATTGGCCTAGCCTTCTGTTTATCTGTTCGGCCCTGGCTCTCCGCCTTTCTTCGTGTAGGTTGGGATCCATATTTTTAGGTAAGGGTCCCACGTTGAAAGTTCTTCTGAGGTCGTCTGGAACTTCTGTGTATCTGTCAGCCAGACCACTTGCGTTCCGACCTAGCCTTTTTAGGAGCGCCCTTCCTGTGGGGGAGCCCCTGAGCCTCGTCAATTGCGCACCCATTTGAGCCTCTGCTAGCTCGTCAAAGGTGTTGCTGACTCCGAGCTGGAGTAATTTTTCATTTGACGTGTTCCTGGGTAGGTGCAGAGCGATCTTGTAGGCCTTCCTTAGTATACAGTCGGCTTGCTCTCTTTCCGCTTTTGTTGTTGCGTGGTAGGGCAGCGAGTATGTGACCCTGCTGACGATTAGGCTGTTTACGAGTCTTAGGGTGTCGTCTTCCTTCATTCCGTATCTTCTTTGGGATACTCGGCTGATCATTCTTCCTACTTGTTCCGTGGCTTTCCTGAGCGAAAAATATTATGCCGCCACCGTCTGGAAGACGTTGAAGTAATGAGCTTTAGCTGCTGGGTAGCGCCATCTATCGTCCATGCGATGTATAACCACGTGATTAGGCTACTAATTCCATATCTCACGGCGAGCGGGCGCCTATAGCCTTGAGGTCGGATATTTTTGATCAATTAGGGCCGAAAAAGTTCTTCGAATCTTTGGAAGACCATTTTTCCTTACCTCAAGGCAGTAGGTGCCCGGTCTCTATGAGATATGAAATTGTGAGCTGTCGATTGCTGACGTCACGGCCGCCATGTTAAGCCTAGCCATAACTAAATATTAAACTATTTAGGCGATATTGGCATCTAACATCTACTCATCGAGCCCGTTACGAATATGCGAGTAGTTAGATCATGACGATATCGGTTAATTATAAGCAATTAAAATATATAAACCTAACCATAACTGAATATTAACATTAGTTAATTTTGGTGCCTAACGTCTTCTACTCATCTAGAAAATTTGAACTATCTAATTCGTTTTACGATGACCTCATTACTTACTGAGTTATAAGAGACTAAACATAGTCACGTGACCAGTTTATTATGACGTCACAAAATCTGTGACGTCACGAATTAATCACCAATTTCATATACAAATGACATCGCCAGTCAATCACCAATTGGGTTGCTCTATCGATTTACTACAGGGGCCGCCATCTTGAAGTCCTCGGACTTAAAGCATGAGGTGGTAGCAGACCCCAAGAAATCGAGAAACGTGATGAATAAATTTGAACTATCTAATTCGTTTTACGATGACCTCATTACTTACTGAGTTATAAGAGACTAAACATAGTCACGTGACCAGTTTATTATGACGTCACAAAATCTGTGACGTCACGAATTAATCACCAATTTCATATACAAATGACATCGCCAGTCAATCACCAATTGGGTTGCTCTATCGATTTACTACAGGGGCCGCCATCTTGAAGTCCTCGGACTTAAAGCATGAGGTGGTAGCAGACCCCAAGAAATCGAGAAACGTGATGAATAAGAGCTAGCGCTCTTAAAATCAGGGACATGGCTTTGTGCTGTTCGATGTCAGTGCACGTTAAAGATCCCCAGGTGGTCAAAATTATCCCGGCGCCCTCCACTACGGAACCTCTTTCTTCTTTCACTCCCTCCTTTATCCCTTTCCTTACGGCGCGGTTCAGGTGTCCGCCGAGATGTGAGACAGATACTGCGCCATTTTCAGTCCCAAAAACCAATTTTAATTTTCATGGCTCTAGCAGGTAGCCCCAGAGAGCAACGTAGGAGGCAGGTGGGCCACTAGGCCACGTGACCTTGCGGCTTCAGTGAGCGAACTGCTCACCGTGGCACGTAGCAGCTAAATTAATGAATGGTCGCTTGGGAAAAGCAACCTCGGTTGCACAAGGCCACCGCTGGGAGCGCCTGCCATCGCAGAGCAGTGGCGCATCACTTAACCGCTGCACCACTGCGCCAGGAAGCGTACGAGGACTCCGAGGGATCTACGAATGTAAAGTAGAGAATGACCTGCATATATATGGGGATTAGTCCGTTACGCTTTCGCGTCATACCCTTAAATAGGAGCCGCCGCGGTGGCACAGTGGCTATGGTGCTCGGCTGCTGAACCGAAAGATGCGGGTGCGATCCCAGTCGCAGCGGTCGCATTTAGATGGAGGCGAACTGCTGGAGTTCCACGTACTGTGCGATGTCAGTGCACTTTAAAGAACCCCAGGTCGAATTTATCTGGAACCTTCCACTACGGTGTCCCTCATATCCTAAGTTGTTTGGGAAGTTAAACTCCATAAAGCCAAAGTAAACCTTAAGGAGGCGCTTCAGTGTCCCCTCAAGTTTTTTTAATGTGTTAAAATGAATCTGGGACTTGCAAGACTCATTTTCGCAGCACCCCTTCGCAGTCTTCACAGCTCAGATACCCTGCAAAAAAGTTCCTGGCCCAAGATCGTCTTTATGGCCAAAGGCCACCAGTATGCCTTCTTACTAGGTGTACTTGGGCGTGTAGCGTACCTTGCATGCTGCTTACATGGGCACCCAGACAGGAGAATATGTTATCGAGATAGAACAGTATAGGCACTAGTGTTTTTCTCACGTGTTTTCTTCTTTAAAATGATGCGTTAGGCACCGTGATAAAAGGCTCATTCCGTGATATTCCCGTAAGCCCGCTAAATTGAACCGCGACAAATGAATTTCCTCGTGATTCTGTTTCGGTTCCTCAGCCTAACTATGACTGTAACGTGTAAGGTGCGTTTGGTGACGTGAGGCATGAAAAACACAGAAATATAATTGCTAATACGTAGTTTTGATTCCTATACAGCGCTAAATCCAGCCTCCTTAGAAATGCAGAATCACATTGAACGACGTATCTTGGTTATATTGCAGTATCTTTCTTTCCTGATGATGCATAAAGACACCTTTGTCATCGGAAGCAACGTTCAGCTGATGAAACCGAAAATAAATTCAGTTATAAAATATTTGGGGGTCGTAGGCGAATACCATGTGGCGACCCATGTTTTCTAAAGTCTTAAACATCATTGCGGAGAAGAAGACATGCAGTAGCATGTCGCCTTTATGCCTGCAAGAATAGTTAGAAAGCCTAGTAGTAGGTGAAAGGGATAGCTTAGATGGAATGCATAGCACCTATAACATTTGGTCTTCAGCGATGGCGCAGAGGTAGATAACCCACCTCGCATGCAAGAGGACCGGGGTCCGAATCCCGGTGAGGCGCAGTTTTCGAGTGGGAAAAAACTGAAAATTGGTTTTTGGGGAAAGGAAATGGCGCAGTGTCTGTCTCACATATCGACGGACACCTGAACCGATCTGTTTCACGTTGCCATGCCGCCAATTCGGAGCTTGCAGGCGCGACAGCTGAACCGATGCCAGCACGGTGTGATGGGAGCAGGCCGCGGCGAGACATGTGACGTCACGCACGCTTCCTGCCTGGGCTGGCGGCAGCTGGCGCGCTCGCAGAAAACCTACAAAATAACGTCATCTACACAAAAATACAAGAAACGACGACTGCAACTTTAGATAATCGCACCTTCTGAATCCTATTTAAGAGATTTCACAAAGAGTCACAACTGAATGCCATATCCCTTCAATTAAGAAACCCACTTCTATACGAATGCAACGAACCGGGTGTTCGCGATGATCCAGTTCTCCTCCATATTGCTGGTGGCGCCATCCATAGGCCGTGAAGCTCGCGAATAGCATCCAACACGGTTTGTCCAACCATACCGAGCCACTTAGTCTTGCGCCAACGAGGTGACGGCTGCTCATTCTACCCTCTAATAAGAGCCCCGCTGCTGCTCTCCGCTCCCTTGTACTTCCAGCCGCCGATAACTTCACCCTCACGTGTCTTCGTGGACGACAAATAAACTCGTAGCTTCCCAGGCGCCGCCCCCCGTATAGGTAAACAGACAGGCGTCACCGTGGCGGCCCCCCTCTTCCATGGTGTAATAACAAGAGACCATCGGTAGGCGTGCTATCTCAGTTTCGGTAAGCTTGCCGCGTGTAAACATAGGTGGGGCATGGTGATGGGCGCTGCTCATGCATATGCATTCTGAGCACTATCGCCGTGATGTATGGGCCGCGTACACGAATAATTAAACATCGGCCTCGGTCGCAGCGGTGTCGCTCGGTCGTGCAGTCCGCGTGGTGCGAGGCGCGACGACGGTGACACCTTGCTCATGGCAGTTGCGCCTTCATTAAATCGCGCCTCTCTTTGTAGCGCACACGAAAATAAATTGACAGCACTCTTAGCAACAACATCAGCATCACCAGCGTGGCTACGCTCACTGCTGAACAAAGGCTTCCCTCACTGACCTCCAACTAGGCTTTCCTGCGACGGCTGCTGCCACCTTCTTACCTCCCTGATCTCCTCCTTTCCACCTGAACCTCCCGGCTGCGCTTGCAGTCAGTCGACTGTTTTTGCTTCGCATTACTTGTCCTGCCCATGACCATTTCTTTTCCTTCATTTCGACGAGCGTGTCATGAAGTCGCGTTTGTTGCCTGGTCCACTTCTGGCTACTATTCTTTACCTGGGAATACCTGGTAAATGCATTGGCCAGTGGCGTCACAAGGGGTACTCAGACCGCACTGGGTGCAGCTTACGGTGGTCCGTGATCGACAAAAGAAATCATCAGTGGAAGTTGCGTGAGGTCTTTCTCTCGTGCATGTCTGTTTATGAGCCGTTCCTCCAGCTGATATTTGAGAAACACCGTGTATGAACGGCCGCGTCTGTGGGTGAATACCTATTTCAGCTTCAAGACCTATTATTTGAAAAGGAAAAACCTACATTATGTTGCATCAACAGCTTTAGCGCCCAGCGTTTTGCAGTGGACACCAAAAAATAACGCTTAGACACAGCGCTGGTGACACTCGAAGCGTAACGTTCGTGGCGCCATCGAGTGACGCGCGGTCAGCGGGCGCAAAGACAACTAGCGAGGCTGGCCGGTGCTTTCTGTGAGATGCCGCGTGAGATGAAAGGCCCGCGCCGCAAAACGTCCGCTCACTCATCCGCGGCCGTCTTTGTCGGCGGCTGAAGCACGGATAATCAATTGTCACCATTCGGCGAATGACTAAGCGGGTGTTTTTACGAGCACTGTTCCTTCGAATCCCTCATTCAAAGCGATCATTTGTGGAGAAGGCAGCGTGTCAAGAGAGGTGCACACAGTGGCCTAATCGACCTGTTTCGGGACTCTCCACCGGAAGAGTCAATCAACGCCTGCTTTGTTGTCAGTGAATGCCATATCTCAGCCTGGGCCGCATTCGTCGGAAGGCGCACGAAGGGCAGCTCCCATTGCGCTACCAGTGCAGCGTCAACAGAAAAACAAGATGAGAGGGGAGGCCCGACATGGCGCTGTCTTTGTTGCACTGTGTTGAAGTCGCCGTCTGCCTGTTTACATTCTCAGGCTTTGAAGGGTTCTATCCCGGGCAGCAAATCGGCCTCTTCAAGCTTAAATTCTCATCAGAATAGATCAAGTTTCATCGCACGTGCAATTGCTTCTCATACTAATGTGGACGCATCAACACCCCGTCTTTTTACAAGCCTCTGTAGGCTGAATCTCATGTTGTACAAAACCTATGGCAGCGTGTGCTACACGCGGCCAAAACTAAAATAAATTGAAATTCGACAAGTGAAAATGAAATTTGCCACGATAACCTACCGAAACGAGCACAGGATTATCCGTGGAATGAATTATTTTCACGACATACGTATTCCGTGAATCTTTTTTAAAAATACCAACAGTCTCTGGTTTCCTCCTAACGGCTCGTCTTCTATTCATTCCATTACTGTTAGGTTTACTAAGGATCTGTCAGCCACACATCGCTACAGGCGGACGCTTATTCCAGCCACTGGCGACACAATGCCATTGCGTCGCCTGGGAGTGGCTTCCACAAATGGTTATTCCCACCTAATTTCAAGGAGGAGAGACTTTACGGCGTCTGAGCGCTATGTGTGCGTAGAAACAAGAGCGCACATACCATGCAACTACCCACGCTTAGGCAGTCAACGAGTGTCACTAGACTGTCACTTTGCCGCCTGGAGTCATCCCCTAACGGAAGCAGAGATTCTGGGACCGTGGTTTAGACCTTCGTCATCTAGTCAGATGACCGAGGCGGTCCTGAAATACTTCATCATCATCATCAACATCATCATCATCATCATCAGCCTTACTACACCCACTGCAGGGCAAAGGCCTCTCCCATGTCTCTCCAATTAACCCTATCCTTTGCCAGCTGCATCCACCCTTTGCCTGCAAACTTCTTAATCTCATCCGCCCACCTAACCTTCTGCCGCCCCCTGCTCCGCTTACTTTCTCTTGGAATCCACTCCGTTACCCTTAAGGACCAGCGGTTATCTTGCCTTCGCATTACATGCCCTGCCCCGGCCCATTTCTTCCTCTTGATTTCGACTAGGATGTCATTAACCCGTGTTTGTTCCCTCACCCACTCTGCCCGCTTCCGAAGGCTGCAGCGATGGCATAGAGGTAGAACATCCGCCTCGCGTGCAAGAGGACCGGGGCTCAAATCCTGGTGCCGCGCAATTCTCCACCGGGCTTAAGAAGAAAAAAAAATCCGCGTGTCGATGGAATTGCATAACCAGGCCTGGAGTGCGGCCTTATCTCGGTGACCAGAACCGACAACACACTCTCTCACCAGAGCAGGGTTTGGCCACCCTGGTGTAGTACTTGGCCACAGCCTTTTATGATCAAACCAATTAACAAACCTGAAATACTTATAAGGCACATAATTGGGATCCAGACCACCGACTGACTGTGCACATACTTTGCGGGTGCAGAAAAGAAGGAAGAGGAAGACATATTACATGGCAGTGAACTCAACCTTCGTTTTTTTTTTTTTTGTGCCTGTCTCGACGTGGGGAGCAGCCAACCGAGCACTGCCTGATTAACTTCCCTGCCTTTTCTTTTCTTTGTGCCCTAGCATGTGCGGTCTTGTTTCTCCTCTTAGAACGCAGTACACTCTGCCGTGAAGAAATAGAGCCACGCGAACGTGAATGACGGGCAAGTAAAGCACCTTAATCATACAAGCTGCAAAGTACGACACAGCTGCTGTCTATAAGTGTCTATGCCCTGTTGATAAAGGCCGTGATACACGGAGCGTTTCTAGGGCGCGCCAGACAGGCGATTTTCCCCCGACGGCTCTCACTGGGCACCCAACGTCGAAAATAACGCCCGCCGCCGCCGATCTGGCCCCGCCAGATATTGACGCGTGGCGTTGGGTGAAACCGGAAGCGGCAGTTGAAGGCTAGTAGCAGCGTAGAGCGCCCGCTCTTCCGGTTTGGCGCTGCTTGCGTCGGCCGCCGCCAACATAAACGCTCCATCAAGCATGAAATAGAGCTTCTTTGAGAGAACACGACCTTGGCGCTGATCGAAATGCGTGTCGAAGAAAACCGCGCCGCTGGTAGCCTCGGCTGAGCGGGCATCCTGTAGAAGACACGTAACTTCATGCATTCGAGAACGCAAATCCTTACAAATACCGAAGCACGCGTGCTGAAGCTGGCACATTGGTGTTGAACACTTTTTCGATTTTAACAGTGACGTCAGCGTCGCTGCTTTCACAAACCTCCTCGTTCAGCGGTATTTGCCCCTTGTTGATCAGATTCGCTTTCGCATAGAGGGACACGCGGTGGCACCCGCCGCTTTCCATCCATATCCTGCTGCGCGTCGCGCCGCCGCGCGAACATGGTTGAAAAAGGCGTCGCATGTAACTCGTCCTTACGGGCACACAAGCACGCGTTTCGCATGATTTCAGGGCTTTTCCAGTCGAATGCGCAACTGTGATTCTGTTGAAATACGCGCGCACAGGAGCTCCTGCTTTTGAGCTGGGCAGGGATCTTGCTGCGCCCGGCTATTCGCAGAGGGTGTAGCGAGATAGCGAGATCATCGTGCTTCGCAACTTCCTCTCCCGCGATCCCGTTATTCCAGCAGTCTTTTCCCACCTCGTGCGCACCTCAATATCCAAATAATAGCAAATGGCGCGTAGCTTTAGCGGTTATATAATCACATAAACGCGGATTTGCCCTGGGTATCTCCCATCCAAAAATGCCGCAATGCGTAGTGAAAAAATCATTCCAGTAAGCTTCGCCGCGCTAGCTAGCAAAACAAGGGACTATAAAACGAGTGACTATAAAATCCGCGTCTTCCAGCTCGGCAGCCGAGCGCCATAATCACTGAGCCCACAATTTTAGTTTAACGTACGTACAAGCTTCACGTACGTACGTGAAGCTGGGCGTACATGGGCATTCCCAGGCAGCGATGAAGCGTGAGGTGGAGATGCGACGTCGAGAATGGCACTGCACGTACGTGCTCCACCAATTCGAGAATGGCGCTGTCAGGGCATCCGCATCTATCAAACATCCGTTGCCTGGTTACCGGCCGGATCACACAAATCGGATAAGCGCGCCGAAAGGCGGCGCAGCCCACCCCCCACCAACGTTGGCGTCACGAGTACGAAGTGCCACCCGTCGTCCCATCCGCGTCTATCATAGCTGACCCTTGCGCTTTCGCCTCTCCCGGCGAAACTATGCGTTACTCCCATGCTCGAAGAGGAAATGCCGAAGCGTACAGGTGTGCCAGTCGCGTTTCCAACTGCAAACTTCACGCACATGCTTACAACCGCGTTCCTCCAAAGCGATGCCACGAGTACAGTGGGAGCCGGCAGGCACAGACATACCAGTTGTCTTCCTAGTTGGAGCTCGTCGCATGCGTCCAAGTAGGCTTTCTTTGCACACAGCCTGCACAGCCCGTGCGCGGAACAGGAGCCCTTGCTGCTTTCCCCTTACGGCACGTAACGGGGCCAAAAAGAAAAATCACATGGCCTTTATCGCACAAGCCGGGTTTAGAGCTCCACCGGCGTGTCCAAGATCCTTCAAACAGGGTAGACCAAAGACCATTTTCCCAGGTATTTCACCCCTGAAAGCCGAGAATCAGGCCGAGGAAAACACGTCGCCTTGGCTCAGTGGTCAGGACGCTCGGCTACTGATCCGGAATACCCGGGTTCCAACCTGACCGCGGCGGCCGCGTTTCGATGGAGGCGAAACGCAAAAAGGCGCGCGTCTGCTGTGCGACGTCCGTGTGTGTTGAAGATCCCCAGGTGGTCGAAATTATTCCGGAGCCCTCCACTACGGGCCCTCTTTCTTCTTTTCTTTTTTCACTCCCTCTTTTATCCCTTCCCTTACGGCGCGGTTCAAGTGTCCGCCGAGATAAGTGAGACAGATACTGCGCCATCTCTTTTCCCCAAAAGAACAACAACAACAACAACAACAACAACAACAATAATAATAATAATAATAATAATAATAATAATAATAATAATAATAATAATAATAATAATAATTGGTTGTGGGGGAAAGGAAATGGCGCAGTATCTGTCTCATATCGGCGGACACCTGAACCGCGCCGTAAGGGAAGGGATAAAGGAGGGGGTGAAAGAAGAAAGGAAGAGGGAGGTGCCGTAGTGGAGGGCTCCGGAATAATTTCGACCACCTGGGGATCTTTAACGTGCACTGACATCGCACAGCACACGGGGCCTTTAGCGTTTTGCCTCCACAAAAACGCAGCCGCCGCGGTCGGGTTCGAACCCGGGAACTTCGGATCAGTAGCCGAGCGCCCTAACCACTGAGCCACCGCGGCGGGTAAATTCCTCCAAAACCAGCTTTAATTTTCAGGCCGGGAAAAAGCTAGTACCAATTACCCGGCGGCACTGGGGTTCGAACGCAGCACTTAAAGCATGCGAGGCGGACGCTCTGACCACTATAGGCCATTGCTGCGGCGATCTCCACTTCAACGGTGAGTTTTAGGCAGTATTCCGGCGACGTCTTAACTAATGCGGTGTGGCTGCTTTTCGCCTTGCGGGTACAGCTTGTTATTTTCAGCTTCTGTACAAGCTGGCCTCTCCCTTTCCCAGGAAGTTGTATGAATTTCGCTCGGCGATTGCGCCATGCTGCGCAATATCTGTGCACGGCTGGGCTCTGACATGATCTCTACTTCACCTCAAAGGCACCGCACACAAGCAGATTCGTAGATATTACTTCTTCGTGTATTTATCGTTGTATTAGAACACGAAACGGCAAAATCCGCTGGCCGCTCCGTAGCTGTTTATCATAATCAGCAACATGCGAACTATTTGGACGTGCTCTGGAAGAAATTGGATGGAGGAGGCTGAATGTGGAGAGGTATATGCAATGAACGTAGCACTGGGAATCCTTCCATGAGATAGGGCTAAGCCAAGCATGGTCTACGACTGGGTGGCCTCAGCCCACATGCGCTTGGGTCCATCGAGTCGAAACATGCCAAATACCACTATGAAATACCCACGCGTCCCTACGAGGGACTCTTCTGTCCACGCGACAAGTCGCACTAGTTGACTAAAACGAGGCTTTGATTTTTAAACACCGATTCATAGCGCAATGGAACCCGATGTCCATAACCACTCCAAGAATTTGGAGTACGCAAACCTGAGCCTGTCGATTTACTTCCAAGCTTTGGACCGACGAGGAAAGAAGCATTGTTCCAACCAGTTCGACCTGCTTTGAACGTAAGAGGAGGCTTTCCGAAATGAGAGCGGATAAAACCGCGCACAGTTTTCGTCTCCGGTGAGAGCCAAATAAATTAACACCCACTCTTTCAGACCTTCACGTCGAGGGCAATAGGGAACAGTTTCGCGTGAAGTTAATTAACCTCGAGCCACAGTGCGGTGCTACGTCACTGGTTGACACCTTTCTATAAAGGTTAAAAAATATTGCGCCTTATTAATTCTTCGTTGCTTTTCATTTGAGCCTACATAAATGCATCTGTGTGGCACTGCCTTCTTGCCACACCCTGGATATATGTCGCCGCGCTACTTGAAAGAGCTACACGGCTAACGCGTTAAGTGTAAGTAGAGAACCCGACAGGGCAAGGCGGAGGCAAAAGCTATTGAAGATGCGAAAGTCACGGCTGCTGCTACTTCCCTGCGGACAGACTGGGCTCAAAGGCAAAAAAAAAAAAGAAAAGACTCCAGCAAGCGCGCAGCGTTTAGCGTCTCCACCGGTCGGGTGCCGCCTTCCCATTAGCGACACACCTTGATAACCCCAAAGCGTACCCCTCGCTACGCAGAATCTTGTCTGCGTCGCGCGTTGAACTTAGCGCACACCGCGCGCTGAGGGGTTGTGTTACGTGCCAAACACCCTATGGCTGGTCAACGCCGCTGAAGGAGACGCAGGACGGCGGTCGCTGCCAAAGGTTGTTTTCTTTTTCTTATTCGGTAACTTCCCGCTTTTTGTCGGCCATAATTTCTCCGCCTGCTATCGCATCCGAGGTGAAAATAAACCAAAAGCCGAACCAATGGTGACAAATTATGAGGGAACAACCGTCTGGTAGCGCGATGAGAGAGATGGGAATTGTGGCGTATACAGATCATACGTTTCTTTATGCATCGGTGCTTGAGAGGACCGCGGGACGAGGCAGAATTACGCGCGAAGGGCAGCCGAAAGACAAACAGCCTAACGAGACGCCGGCCGGCTTCCTCGTCCCTCCTCGCCCCCTCTGTAATCAGCAGCCCACTTTCGAGGCGCAGAAAAGACGCGCGGGTCTGAGGAGAAGGCGAGCAGTTTAGGAGGGGTGTAATCTGTACGAAACGCTTAGGGGACACGATCATCACCCCCTCTTTAAGGATGCGCAGTCAACAAAGATCGCAGCAACCTGGCGAGCAGCGCCCAAAGCGATATTTTCCTCGGGTTGCTTTAGAGAGGAGGGTGCGGCCGATTTCCGCAGGGTGCATAATTGCCTCTTCTTGATCTTCTTCGCCCTCCTGTGCTGACTCCCTATACCTCGCTGGTCTGCCCGCGTGCAGCTCACGCGTGTTCTTTTAAGCGTGCAAGCTACACCAAGGTGCTTCCTTGCCCGTCGGAAGGATTTACCGCCAGGGAGAGCTCGGCGCCCGTTGCCTTTGTCACTCGTCTAATAGCGAAATGTTCTCAATGGGCCTTCAGATGATTGCTAGGCCTCTGCTTAGCCAAACCATTGCGGTGTTTAAAGCTGATTAAGCCTCTTCTGTCAGTTGCTCTTTGCATATAGCGGCGCGAGTGTTTGCCATGTGCAGCCCTCGCCAAAAGTAATCGGGCCACAGGGTTTACCTCTCTGTCCTATAGTGGAGCTCTTAAAGCGCCCCTGAAGTCAAAAGGCTTCGAGAGGCAAGGACTCTGCCTGCACACATTCAGAGCTTAGGGGGCGTAGCGAGTGTTCCGCTACACGGCTTAGAAGCAAATCTTGTTGCGTGGCGACCTTTGGCGAAGGCGGTGCGCTGGCGGACGGTCGTCGATGCTGTGCCTTGGCTTGCTACTGCTATTTCTCTCTCTGCGAAGCTGTTTACGCAGAGCGCTTGTGATTGCCTATGCTTTCGATGGCTAGTACTCGCCACTTTCGTAGCGGTTCATTGAAAATACAGTGGAAGCGCTTTATACCCCTCTGCCAAATGCCCTAACTGTCCTGTATACACTTGAGAACATGTAGTTATGCATTACCGATGCCCCTAACACGGGGCCTTTGATTTTAAGCAGTGAGTTTTTTTCCAAGTGGCTCGAAATTGCGGCTGTACGACTATGAATGATTGTAACTTATTGCCCCGGTTAGGTAGTGTTTTGGCGGACATCGAAATGATACATTTCTGGAAGGTGGATGGCAAAAAGTGTAGCATAGCAACAGAGCCATATATTTTAGTCACGCGTGCGTTTCATCATACTAATCACCTGGGCTTGTTGGAGAACACTTCATAGATGATATGCTTCGAGAGCGAAGTGCCTCTACGAGCTATACTGTACGACGTATGATATATTTTACGAAGTACAGTACAGTATCTAGCATAGAATAGCAGAGAATAGTAAGATCTGCGTAGTACAGAATAGAAACACGTAGGCAAAAAGCTAGACTATTGCTTTTTTTCCGGCCCCTCAAGTTCAGTCCAAGATTTAAAAAAAGAAGAAAGATATGTACATTCCCCTGGAAAACGAAGCACGAAAATAAATCATGACAGACCAATCAGGCCCGTGACACAAGTATTAATGTACGTACAACATGAACTGGTGGGCGAGTTGGTCAGACATAGTTCTTGTAAACCAGCGCAACGGCTCGAAGCCGTTGCGCTGGTTTACAAGAACTAAGTATTAATGGTTTTCCTTAATTTTTCGTAACGTCATTCAAACCTCGAACGCTTTGCCTGGTGATGTTGTTGATAAAGCAGATGTAAAGAAATTTGAGTGTTCGATTGATATATTGTGTCGCGGGCGTCCATCTTGCGGCTATGAAGTGTCAAATTTAATTGCGTCGTATTTTGTTGTGTTTTATTCCCTACGTTTAACAACCCTTAAGAGAGGGTTAACAGAATAAATAAATAAATAAATAAATAAATAAATAAATAAATAAATAAATAAATACATGAAATAAATACGGTCTACAGTGTTTGGGGGAATGACCCTCACACTAAACTAATTCGATGAGGTGTCACTGCAACTTATTTATTCATTTATTCATGAACCTAATTGTGTCCTGTACGCATTACAGTACAGAGGATTTTTACAAAAAAGCGGCATGTGATCATGAGAAAAAAAAATGACAAAATTTTCAAGGCAAGAAAATCAAAGCATAGCGAATGGTCAAGTGAAAAGTCGAAAGGAGATGTAAATTGACAAACTGCAGCAAAAATATATGACTGGAAGGTACGAACACAGATAACGCGCCAGAAGCGCTGCGCCGGAACAGACGACAGCCGAGGGAAGCGGCGATGCAGGTTGAGTGGCGGTCTCACGCATCGCGGAAATGGTAGGCAATGCACGGCTGCGAAGCTCCAGGGCGAGGGCATTGCTGGCACCTCCACCACGTGTAATGCAGGACGTCTTCCAAGGTGCTGCGTCGCGAACGACTATCGGTACAGTCCAGGTACAGACCAGAGGCTGCGTTGTTGTCGTTGTCCTCATACTATGGCATATACCCACATAGGGGGATTGGAGAAGAATTGGGGGGGCACAGAGAGTTTTCGAGGTAAATAATTCCTGGACGAAATTAAAATGAATGGTAAGGACGGAAGAAGTAAACAAAAAATGAACAACGAAATGAAACGGGAAATGCAGAACGCACGCAGGAGATCGAGACTGATGTATATAGCCGAGTAGTTAAGTGATAGTGTAATTGTAAGAATAAAAATAATATTGAAAAAATAAAAAAATTATCAAGGTAGCCGTCTTCATTCCATTAAAAAATTTTGCACGGCAGTAAAAACAGCCTTGTGGCTGTAGCCAAGTATGGTGGCTCCAAATGACAATAAAACTGGGCTGCTCAAACAAATGCCAAGCTGTTGTAGTGGTTTCTCTAAAAACCGTCTTCGCATCATGGTGTAACGGCGACAAAACAACAAAAAATAGTCTATGGTTTCGTGCTCACCACAAATTACGCAGACGGGATTAAGCGCCAACCCGGACCTGTGCAAATAAAATTTTAAGGGTGGGATCCGGCAGCGGAGCGTCGAATGAGATACCTCAACGTGCCGTGAATGGCACGATTGCCTGCTCCACGAATACCTCAGGTGCAGGTAATCATCAGATCTTAAAAGAGATCCAGTTGTCATTCTGTCGCCGGAACCTCGCTGCTGTGATGTACGCTATAGCCGGAACGATAGGTAGCACGGTGCCACTGAGGGACGCCTTTGCCAGGCAGTCCGCAACAACATCATTGGCAGTCACACCGCTATGACCTGGCACCCATATCATGTGAACAGGGCTCAAATGCGGAGGGAGTAATGAATGGAAGGTGTTTAGGATTGTCGAATCTACAGCCGAAGCCAGGGACGAACACAGAGTATGTAATGACAGCCACTGAAGAGAAAGGTGGCACTAGTTTGCGAAGAGCAAGCACCACCGCCAGAAACTCCGCTTGGAAAATTTGGGTGTAGTCGGGAAGCAGCACAGAAAAAAGACCAATCTAGAAGCGGGCAATATATTCCCGCCCCTGCTTTTTCATCACATTGGGAGGCGTCAGTTGCTATCGTTAAGCTAATAGGTAGGCTTCGTAAATGGTCTTCAATAATCCATTCAAAATGCGGGGTGGTAAATGCTTAGCGCTTATCGGGAAAATGTCATCACAGACAATTTCTACAGAGTACCCACTGTTTTTTTGTCGGAAGGATGTTATACAAAAGAGCATTTAAAGGTTCAAGCAAATTTTGTACCATAACTGCCTGAGGGGTATGAAATCTAGGCCAGTGGACTCCAAGAAAGGAAGTCGGCTGGCAACAAAAAACAGACAAGGAGCGGTGTAAATCTGATTCATATATCCTTAGGTACGTCTGAACAGTTAGGAATTGAAATCTAGATGGTAAAGGAGGAATATGGGCTTCACAATAAAGCACGTTATTGGCCCCACATTTGGGGAGGCCAAGGCACAACCGAAGCGCTTCCCGCTCCAAAAGAACGAGCGGGCGAATTTTGTGAGCAGCCGTACCAGAAAACAGCACAGATCCAAATTCTAAAAATGGTCGGACATACAAAACATATATCAGCAAAAGTGCAGTCCAGAGCATGCACGAGCATCGGAAAGTTGTCGTCGTCTTCTTCCTCAAGCGCCAGCCGCCGATGGTTCGGCAGCCGGAGGCCGGTCTTACAGATGCCTATAAAAATTAAATAAAATAAAACAATTTTCACCCGGCAGCTTGTAGGTGTTACATCACCAAAACTGGAAAAGTGTCGTCAGCAGCTCGAACGACGCATTCCCGTAGGGAAAAACGACGATTAATATACAAATGCGCGGCAAGATATTTCAGGTATTTTGCACTTGTGGTCTTTTCTGGTGGGTATAAACGTAGGCGGCCTGAAAAATGAAATTAATAATAATAATTGGCTTTTGGGGAAAGGAAATGGCGCAATAATGTCATGAGGGGCAGTCCTCAAATTTCGCTTGATGAAGTTAAGTGCACTGACAGCGCACAGCACACGTTCGCCCTAGCGCTTTGCCTCCATAAAAACGCGGCTGCCGCGGTCGGGTACGAACCCGGGAACTCCGCTCGGCTACTGATCCGGAGTTCCCGGGCTCGAACCCTACCACGGTGCCCGCGTTTTTATGGAGGCAAAGCGCTAAGGCGAACGTGTGCTGTGCGCTGTCAGTGCACGTTAAAGATCCCCAGGTGGTCGAAATTATTCCGGAGCCCTCCACTACGGCACCTCTTTCTTCTTTCATTTCCTCCTTTATCCGTTCCCTTAAGGCCGAGTGGTTATGGCGCACGGCTGCTGGCCCGAAAGACGCGGGTTCGATCCCGGCCGCGGCGGTCGAATTTCGATGGAGGCGAAATTCTAGAGGCCCGTGTACTGTACGATGTCAGTGCACGTTAAAGAACCCCAGGTGGTCAAAATTTCCGGAGCCCTTCACTACGGCGTCTCTCATAGCCTGAGTCGCTTTGGGACGTTAAACCCCCATAAAACAAAAAAAAAAACCTTCCCTTAAGGCGCGGTTCAGGTATCCAACGATATATGAGAGATATTGCGAGGTGCGGTTGCGGGCTAGTTGGTATAACATTGCTGAAAACGTAACAGCGGGAACACAGGACGAAGAGAGGAACAGAGCGCCTGAGTCGTACTTTCCTTTCTTCGTCCTGTGTTCGCGCTGTTCCGTTTACAGATATTCCGCCATTTCCTTTCCCCCCAAAAACAATTATTATTATTATTATTATTATTATTATTATTATTATTATTATTATTATTATTATTATTATTATTATTATTATTATTATTATGAAGTTAAGTGCTCGCCAAGCACTATCATCTCGCCGCCGCCTGGAACGTTTGAAGTTTTTACACACTGGTTTATTCTGAGCGCCTTCATTCACAAAAGAATTAGTTGAACTTTGGCAAACCTGCCATCACTAGAAGTTCCCATAGCCTGTACTTGCCACTTTCTTTTGTCGCACTGAGGCGTTTAAACACAGCTTCTTTCCTTTGGCCATTCAACTTTGGCATTCGCTGCCTGGAAACGTCCGCTCGCTACCCATTCAAGAGTTTTTGGTGGCCATCACTTGTTAGTGACACTTTTATTTATTTGTTTTTTACACGCTTGTATTTTTCTACATCACTTTTTTCTCTCCCTGCCCACTCCTGCTACAGCCTTATGAAGGCTGCGGCATGCATAAACAAATAAAATATATATTTACATATTCGACGGGCTTATTTCATGCATGGTTTGAAGAAAACATAATGCCAAGATATTTAACTTTATCAGCCAGTATTATGTTCTCTGTACCGAAGTTATACATTGCCTTCACCTTTGTGCGCTTCGTACTAAACCAGATATGGTTGCATTACGGCGGCAGGAGTCCAGAATTTTTCCCATCAGAAATATACGCATATATAAATGTAAAGATCGCTCTAGAATCCGTGGAAGGAGTGTTACACATCGGCTTGAAAAATTCAAGACAGACATCGCCGTGAGTCGTAGGGAGCCGCTGAAAAGCCTCCGTTTAGTTCTCGTTAATCTGTTGTGTTCATGTGTTTCACTCGGCGAGCTACTTGGAAGTATTCTGTCCAGTCTGCATGAAGCACTCTAGAATGCCTGACAAGCTATCGCTGCTGAAAACGCAATCGCTAGAGACGCTGCTAAGGGCGAATAATGATTTTGAGAAGTAATAAATAAACGGGGGAACGCGTTTGTGCCTTATCTTTTCACTGTCTTTCACTGTTCTTTTCTTGCACATTACAGCCCGCAATTAAATGTGCTACGCAACTGAAAAAATCCGCAAGGCTAAACCGACCAGTAGTTGCAACAACCCCAACCTGAAGAACGGAATATTTTGCGGTACAAAGCAATTTTTATTTCATTTGATTTTGATTTTCATGCTTGTGGAGGATTGAGTGAAGGTATAATTCGAGGAGGGAAATCGTGCTGGGTGCTTTTGAATGCGCTCTAATTCACTAATACATGTTTTGTTTCACGGTTGCAAGCGGAGCATCCGTATTCAAAGATAATGGGCACATTTGAAAAGTAAAATGTCACCTTTATTTGAGCAAAGTTTGTCTGCAATTATGTTTTAGGAAGATCCCCAGGTGGTCGAAATTATTCCGGAGCCCTCCACTACGACACCTCTTTCTTCCTTTCTTATTTCACTCCCTTCTTTTATATGAGACAGATACTGCGCCATTTTCCTTTCCCCCCCAAAAAAACAATTATTATTTATCCCTTCTTTATCCCTTCCCTTACGGTGCGGTTCAGGTGTCCAACGATATATGAGACAGATACTGCGTCATTTCCTTCTCCCCAAAATCTATTATTATTATTATTATTATTATTATTATTATTATTATTATTATTATTATTATTATTATTATTATTATTATTATATTGATCGACCGCGGATCTCTCTGAAGGCTCAGGGACTCGATATCACGAAGGTGGACAGGATTATAGTCTTAGGGCTGTGCATTCAAAACAGCGGTTTCAATGGGGATACATTAAACAAATTGGATGTGCAACAGACTATGCGAATCACCCGCAGAATCGCATGTAGGCGATATGGCATGAAAAAAAAACTAATCTAATCAGATTATTTCAAGGCTTCGTAATGAGCAGGATCACTTACGTGTCTCCCTTGCTTAATCTCAAGGCGGCGCAGAAGCCCGAGCTCGAAGGCATCATCCGCAGAAGTGTCAAGCAGGCGGGGGTTTACTCATTCGGATCCCCACCATAAAACTTGTAAAATAGGTGCCCACAATACACTGGATGAAATTGTAGAAGCCGTACAAATTCTCTTAGTACGAAGTAGCGTCAGAGGCAGAAGATCCTAACTACCCAAGGCATAAACTACGGGAGTCAGCGAGGCAACAAAGCGGACATGATTACAGCGTACGTGATACCTAATGATCCCGCCCCTACCCAAAAACATGCATCCCGTCCGTCACAGAGATCACAGAGCGAAACGGGCTGAAGCCCTCGGCAGGCGTCTCAAGAACTGTCCGACAGAAGACTTGGCCTACGTGGACGCAGCTAATTGCGGGAAGGGGAGAACGGCGATAGCGGTAGCCAGTTCCGAAACAAATCTCCGAGCTGGCGCTTGGATCACGTCGAACAGTCCCGAAATTTTGGAAGAAGCTGCCATCTTGCTCGCGAAAGTGGGCACGGGGGCGTCAATGATAGGCAGTCACTCCAAAGCTGCAGTGATGAACTTTGCCAGGGGTAGGGTCCAACCCCTCAGAAACGAAATGCTGCGGACCGCAACGGACGACCGCAAAATTCACAGTCTAGACGCCTGCACACGCATGCCTGGCTGGAAATCAAGCAGCTCACTAACTGGCTCGAGGTTTCGCTTTCCGAGCCAGTGAAGGCAGTCGCCGCCTATGTCACGACCCTCGCTCCGCTTAAGAGTAAGACGTGATAGCTACTCAGTTAATGCCGATATATGCGGAATTGGTCTTTCTATACTGGACATTCATAGATCCCTGGGAGTCCTCATAACATGGCTGGCGCAGTGGTGCAGCGGTTAAGCGGAGCGCCTCTGCACTATAGGGATGGCAGGTGCTGCCACCGGTGGGGCTCGTAGTAAGACCCTGGTTGCTCTTCCCGAGCAACCTTTCGCTATCAATCATCACTTTAACTGCCGCCTGCCACGGTGGTCAGTTTTCTCACAATCTGCTGGGCAGGTTGTGATGCGCCACAAGGTCCCGCGACTTAGGTAGCAGACCTAGGTATCCGGAGGTTTCAAACGGTGGCCGACGCCGCCGAAACCGACGCCGGAATTTTTTTTTTCCCCGACATGGGTGTACTTTCACGGTACTAAAGCTCTCGCTTTAAAACAAACGTGGTTTTCCGAGTGGCAGCTAGGGACACTGCGCTTTTTCTTCCATCTGCAACCCTTGGCCAACATGAAGAGAAACTATTCATTCACATAGAGGAGGAGCCGCTCTCAGTTCCGGTTGCGGCATCCTCAGTTTTGAGATTTCTCAGACTCGACCGTGGTGGAATTTAACGGCTCTAAAGATGCTCGGCCCGCGCAGCGTCTGAATGGCGCCCGATGGGGGCGTTTCTGCATTCGCACCTTGCGAGGCACGCAAGGGCGCACTTTCACTGCGGCGCGCGCCTCATTTCGAGATATCAGGAAGGGGAGAAATCGACACCCGCCACATCGCGTGCAAGACCTGCTATTAGAGGCGTATGTGCTGGGAGAGAAAATGAGCGAAATAAAGATTGATGACTGGTTTTGGGAGGGCAGGAAGGGCGTGTAGCCGAGGTGATGGGAGGCTTTGCAGTGCCCCTCGCTCCATGACGACGCCCAGCGTACGAAAGCGCCGCTGCAAATAACTACGATGTCTGGCCGAGGCGAGGCGGGCACGTTTTCCACGGTCTCGCTAACCACCGCGGCGGTTTTTGCTTGGCCGCACTGGCGGAGTTTGAGCATCAAAGCTGGCGTAATAGAACGATGAAGGTTATTTTGCGCACGCGCCTTACACTCATCTTCGTGCTAAGGAATCATACGCTGTTCAAAATTCGAGCCGCGTTTCGCGCATGCCGCGTACACCTTGCCTACGTGCCCGCATATAGAGCGCACATGCACGATAATGAAAAGCCTCAGTGGTCAAGGCGCTCGTCTACCGAGCCGGAGTACCCGGGTTCGAACCCGACAGCGGCAACCACGTTTCGACTGAGGCGAAACGCAAAAGGTGCCCGTGTGCTGTGCGATGTCAGTGCACGTTAAACATCCCCAGGTGGCCGAAATTAATCTGGAGACTTCCACTACGGCAATTCTTTAACTTTTTCTTCTTTCACTCCCACCTTCCTCTCCTTCCTTACTGCCCGGTTCGGATGTCTACCGAGATATGTGATACAATTAGTGCGCTACTTCCTTTCCTCAAAAACCAATTTTTCAATTTCCCCTAGTCTGTGGTGGTGGTTCGAACCGGACCGCGACGGCTGCGTTTTTATGGAGGAAAAACGCTAAGGCGCCCGTGTGCTGTGCGATGTCAGTGCACGTTAAAGATCCCCAGGTGGTCGAAATTATTCCAGAGCCCTCCACTACAGCACCTCTTTCTTCCTTTCTTCTTTCACTCCCTCCTTTATCCCTTCCCTTACGGCGCGGTTCAGGTGTCCAACGATATACGAGACAGGTACTGCGCCATTTCCTTTCCCCGAAAACAAATTATTATTATTATTATTATTATTATTATTATTATTATTATTATTATTATTATTATTATTATTATTATTATTATTATTATTATTATTATTATGTGGTGGCGGTGAAAATATTTTAATGAAATTGTTTAGGAGGTTGTAGCGGCGGTTGGAGCTCTCAGTCCGTAACCCCATTGGCGTAGGCTGCTGTCCGGGCTCTTTCGATGAGTTCTTGACTCGTTCCGTCCGAGCTGGTGAGAGCTGCCTCCCATACCTCCTGCGTTGTCTGGTTATTAATAATGATCGCCTGATTCCGTTGGCAGACCCATACCGTAGGGTACAAGTCCGCCTTATCCCTGCAGAATTTGCATTGTGAGTCAAATGACTCCGGATCTATTGCGTGTAGTCTTCGTGGGTTGTTGCAAGTGTTAGCCTGTAGCTTTCGGAGGTGCAGTTCCTCCCTCTGTCTGTCAATGGCCTTTTTTTCATCGTCCATAAAAACACAAAACGCTGTGCATATTGCCAGCAAACAAAAGATCTATGCCACTACAGCTATAGCTTCGGCACCATATAATTGTTTTGGGGTGTATATAGAAAGGTATATTTGCCTGAAACTACAGCTACAGGCAGCCATAGGATATTTTTGTATGAGACTGAATGAGTGCTCCTTCTTATAAGGTGTGTAAATGTGAGACCGCGTTTCAGCACACGCCACTGATCAAGAGCTACAGTGATGAAATATTTAGCTCGGTGCTACGCCTGCCACAGCGCAGTCCATAAACAATCAAAAAAGGCGAGGGAGCGTGTAAACAGAGGCGGGTGCAGGTCGCCGACCAGGATGCCGTCTACGAGCTATGGCCAGATTTTCTCCGAAGCCAGGCCGCGAAGACTCGCGGTGCCTGCCTACGCCGTGGGAGGTCTGGGCTCGCGAAAAGCGAAGCGTGTAAGCAACAATGCCCTATGAACACAGAGGGCGGGCAGCACAGTACGGGGTTGGGCAGAAGAGGGCCGGAAATGAGCGTGAAAAAAGGCAAACGTTTTGCCCCCCCGGGCTCCAAAAAAATGTTACAGCCCTTATTATGAAACGATGAGACGCAGTGCCACGCGCCCGTGCCATATTTCGCTCTTTTGTTTTCTTTCTTTCCTCGCATTCCTTGGTAAGTTCTCTTTCTGGTCTCTAGTTTTATTTTAGACTGTAGTGTGACGCTGATAGCCATGGCCCGTCCCGATTCAGACAGCGTTGCGCTTAATCCGGCCTCGTGCCTGCACGCGGCTGGGCAGATGAAGACGCTCAGCTGCCGCAGCCATGGGCGGAGCGTGGCCGCGCCCCTTCATTGTTTATTCCCGCGCTACGTAGCCCGTTTCGCGTATCGCCGATTCTAGCCTGGCTTCCGGGTCAGGGTTCTGTAGTTGCAATTCTGCTGCGCTCGACGTGCACAGCGCATGGAAGCGTGCGCAGCCACCGGCGAGGAATCGCGAAATCAACTTGAGTGCCAGTATCCGTGCAGACACACAGCACCAGCTTGCTGAACCGGCCATGCAACCGTTCAAGAAAATTATAATCGTTGTCACTCCACAGTTCAAGGAATCATGTCTCGGGGTCTTTGCCCACGCGATGGTGTCGAAATAAAAACTGTTAGGCACGGCATGTGTTTTCAGGCAAGGTGCTTCTATGCTGCTGAATGTATTCAGAATCTGGGAGGGCTTCTTGGCCTCTGTTCATCTTCACAAAGAAAGCCCGTGCGCATAGGCAAGGACGTCGGGTAAAGAACACGCAAGCGCACAAAGAAATGTATTTCTGTGCGTTAAGACTTGTACACGCTTGGAGTAAGAAAAGTAACAAAAGCCAAATAGAGAAATAAAAGAAGGAAACAAAACCAAAAACAGAAGTGACTGGCAGGCGTGATCGAGAAAAGGGCGAAATGCGTGATGCATATTTGCCTGATGATATAGATTTCAAGTAGGAAATCTATTGCCTTGAAGAGTCATCGATGCCTATGTTACACAGGTTCTGAAGGCGACGATACTCACAGCTGTCACATCATGCAGTTTTGTTAAATACGCAGACGACTGGCTACAGCCTCTGTTGAGCAGCGTTATAGGCTCTGTATTTACTCGCGCATCGGTCGACCTGTTTTTCGGTATCGCACACTCCAAAATGCAGGGGTAGACCTTGAATCACAGCTACGACCAAAATAAAATCTGGCTACACTGCAGACTCAGAAAAGGAAAGACGATGCCATTTCTGAAAGTTGTCCCGTGTGACCTCCTTCCAGCCTTCACAAGCTACGACAATTGCTGCCACCGTTACTCTGCGAAGGTTTCATGCCCCGTGCTCTTTCTGAGAGCCGCGAAAAATATTCCCTGATGACGAAACATAAGAAGAAGCCTCATCGTTGACAGCGTCATAAAACCGAAACTCATCTCAACCGCCTATCAGCGAATCATGCCTTCCGAATGGCGGCGACCATTATCGGCAGTATTTCAGCGAGTCCATCTTAAGGACGGAGTCTTGAAACACTGAGGGACAGCAGGCGATTTCGATGCCGCCAAATGTGCAGGTATACTGTGTACATCAGCAGGAGTGTGTCTGCGGTGATTTCTCTTGGCGCCACCGTAGTGCCAGTGCGTAGTGTGCTGTGCCAGTCGCCTCATTGCACGCTAGTGGCGCGGGGCTTCCGTTGGTCGACCAATACGACATCCGAACATTTCTGCATCTTTCTCGGTCTACAAGGCTAGGAAGCCGAGCCACACGACGCATCGACCAATATGCATACAAAACGGATGTTTCAAATCAAATCATTTAAAAACATTTATGACATGCAGCTATGAAACGGAAATAAGCCTTACACAAAAAATAAACTCCCGTTCACATCCACAGGTGCACAGCCATGCAGATTGGCGCAAAGGAAAGATTCGCAGCTGTCCTTGTGTTCCTTAACCGTGCTTGACAAGCACATTTGCATGAGCGGAGAACCCGCCGCGGTGGCTCAGTGGTTAGGGCGCTCGACTACTGATCCGGAGTTCCCGGGTTTGAACCCGACCACGGCGGCTGCGTTTTTATGGAGGAAAAACGCTAAGGCGCCCGTGTGCTGTGCGATGTCAGTGCACGTTAAAGATCCCCAGGTGGTCGAAATTATTCTGGAGCCCTCCACTACGGCACCTCTTTCTTCCTTTCTTCTTTCGCTCCCTCCTTTATCCCTTCCCTTAAGGCGCGGTTCACGTGTCCAACGATATGGACCTCCTTCACCGCGCGACGTCACGAAAATGCGGTGGCGCTGATGTTAGCAGCGACTTTCGCATGGTAGGCAAAACAGGTTCCGCTTGCCCGTGCCTACCGCAGCTGCCGCAGTTACCGGCGGCTGCTTCAAGCCTGTGCACTGCAGAAGCAGCATATATTGACCAGCTGCGTCACTGCTGGATCCGCGTAGTAGCATAAAAAATATTAAATTAGCCTCGATAGGTTTCTCGCGCATAAATGCCGCATTCGGAAACTGGCTAACAGGCATTGGGCCACGGTAGTAAAGCGCGAAGTCTGGGAGTCGATAGGCACTGCCACTCAATGCACTTAATGCATGCAAGTTACTGCGTTCATTCACCTGAACTTCAGGATAGTAGGCTGATAATTGCTCAAGGAAAAAAAAAAGACATGTAGCTGCACACGTACTTATCACCTTGAGCCGGAGTGTACGGGGCGCCGACAGGTTCACTCGCCCCCAAGGAATGCGTTTTTTTGTTAATAGCACACCATGTTTAAATGGTGCGTTTTGCGACATTTAATAGTTACTTGAAACTGTTTCTTGATATGACGACGTAATTATTTCATTCGAGTAGAAAGAAGTCTGGTAAGTTGTGTCAATCTTGCGCGGTCGCGTTGGTGTGCTTAGAATAGCGTACCTTAAGTGTGCTAAACGCCATATGCTTTTTCATTGCATCATGCATGTGTCATGTTTCATGAGGTAATACATGATCGCGAAGCTTGTTTGGAAAGAAGCAGCCGCAGGCGTGCTACTAACAGACACGTGGCGAGATTGAGGGGACGCGGCATGAAAAGTGTTTTCGTTATTCATGCATGCGATATGTAACTAAACTTGGTGCAAATATGAAATTCCTACGCTAGTTTCAGTCATTCCTTTTATTTATAGCTATACCTGGCGCAGTTCTGGGTAATTATAATTAACACCGTCGTCAAGTCCCCCCAAGCTAGGTCTCAAATAATTGAGTAGATAGTGCGCAGTTTTTTTTTTATGCCAGCGTGTGCATAAAGCCCTGTTCTGTATGATGACGCGATTAGTTGTTTTTCTATATGATCAGTACTTATGCATGGATAGTTACATGAAAACGTTTCTTACAAAAAATAACTAACACAATACTGCACGTGTAGGGAAAAAATCGAGAGATTTATTACGCTCCTCAACGTCTCAGGAATAGTTTGCGACAAATGGAATCATTTGATTTTCATGCGAATTACGAAGGTGAGTGATCCAGTCGCAGAAAATGTGAGAGGTCAGAAAACGAACCTTAAAGTTTATTCCCTCGTTTATGGCATCTTCGCTTTCGCTTTGGTCAAAGAAATGCGGCACTGAAATCAAAGAAATTACCTCACAATTTTTGACGACCACACTTCTAAAAAGCGTAATTTATAAATTTGTACTCAATATTTTGCTATAATTTTTCGTCACGAAACTAGACTTCAGGGCTAGGAAAGGAAATAATTCTAGAAATCAAAAATTTTCACCAAATCGACTAGCTTAACAAGAGGACAAGTCGGCCTGGCTGGTGCGTGGTCATGCGGCTAAAAACAGCGCTAAGCGAGACAGGAGATCGGGGACACGACTCTGTCCCCACTTTTCGCGCAGCGCGACACGTACGTATGTCAGCAGACGATGAGCGCATGTCTGCTCCGGCGAAACAACGCCAGCACTTCCCCTCACTACTGTCCCGAAGTAAAATCATTCCGGCTAGTGCAGAGTGTCAAAACTTGTTTTATTCAATGCCTAGCGCGTAAATAAACGGCAGGAACGCTTTCTACATGTTTACTACTAACCATATATACAATACACAGTGGCAAACTATTTCTCTTTATAGGCCGCACGTGGACAACGCGAGCTCGTATACTTCGACAAATTACTAAGTTGGAAGCATCGACCATTGCTGTGATTCGCAGAAACCGGAAACGCGCCTACAAGCCTTCTACAAGCCTTGAAAACCCGCGCACAACACCTATCCGCGACGCCACTCCCCGACCTTTTGCCTACCACGAGCTCGCTAGCGACTGCAGCGCCACCTCGTTTGTTTACAAACATGCAGGAGGTCCATATGAGACAGATACTGCGCCATTTCCTTTCCTCAAAAACCAATTACTGCTATTACATGAGCGGAGAGTGAAGGCAGGAGCTGAAAGACTGAGATAGACGTTCGTTGCTATTGTCTGGAACCCACGAGGGTATAACCATCGCTGAGTTAATTATTAATATTTGCTCCCGCAAGTTTCCCCCGAGAAAAGCGAGACAGATTTGTAGAGGGTCAGCGAAAGATGTCACATCTTCGGTTTGGTCATATAACCGTGCATTGTGCCTCGGAACCCACCTCAGGTTGCACATTGCTCTGCCCTTCAACGGTAGGCGCCCACTTCCCGTGGCACCGGTTGCGCACTCATCCCCTCTCGCCGCAAGCCACCAGGCCACACGTCGCCTCTTCCGCTTCCTTAAATGCCCAAGTTTTTAGCGCAACTTCTATGGGCTCAGCAGCAGAGCTAGATGTGTTCCGACTGCCCGGATGCACGTACAGCTTTCGCTCCGGAGCCAGCACGTTAACTCTGCGCCAGCCGGCGTCTAAGGCGGCCCATATTTTCCGCTCCCTGCCGCGTACTCGCGGTGTTTGCCTGCGGACAGCGTGGTGGCGCTAGCGTCTTCTCCTTTGTGTCCCACGCTCAGCCGCTTCCGATACACAACACCAGCTGGAGCAGCTTCGCCACCATCATGAAGGGCAGGAGCCTAACTGGAATCTCTGCTGGCTACCGCGGGACTGGAAAATAAAAGCGAAGAGAGAACCACAGACACAGAAAGGAGCAGAGGAATAAACAAACGGCCAAGGCAACAAATAAAATTAAACAAGGCAGGACAACTGAAAAGAAGAAAAGAAGCGAAGAGGGAGTGAACTAGGGTAAAAGGAAAAAAAAAAGGCGATAGAAAGAATGACAGAAATAAGGAAGTAACGGGTGTCAATTGAAAGAGAAAATCAAAAAAGAAAAAGAGATGCCAAGAAAAGAGGTCATACAGCAGCGAAACAAAACCTAGAAAGTTCTGCTATTTTGAGAAGCCGCATAAACCGCGGCGGCAGCGTTTCGACGGAGGCGAAACGCAAAGGCGCCCGTGTGCTGTGCGATGTCAGTGCAGGTTAAGATACCCGCGTGGTCTAAATTATTCCGAAGCCCTCCACTACGGCACCTCTTTCTTCCTTTCTTCTTTCGCTTCCTCCTTTATCCCTTGCATCAAGGCGCGGTTCAGGACTCCACCGATATGTGAGACAGATACTGCGCCATTTACTTTCCCCCAAAACCAATTTTTATTTCCCACATAAACTGTTTCATTTAAAATGCCTACAGCACGAAAATGGAACATCGACAAACGACATTACCGGGGTACGAGCGTTCAGCAGGGACTACGTACCGTTTGAAATGTTCCAAACACGACCCTTCAGTTTGATGTTTACATGTTTTTTTACAGCGGTTCGTTTTTCTTCGCTTTCTCGTCTGTTTTCTTTGCTTTCTCTCTTGCCCGTGTGTGTATGTTTGTGCGTGGGAGCCGTGTGAAGAGAACGCCGAAAGCGACAGTACGAATTGAATGCACCAGTCGAAAAATAAACAAAGCAATACAGCCTTGAATGAACTGGTTGTGGACGACGACGCCGCGTAGGTGCCGCCATTAAATGCGCTGCGTAGGCGTCGGGGCAACTGCGACCCACTGCGGCTGTGCGGCAGGTGCAGCGTAGAAGCGGCGAGCTCTCGAACAAACATACAAAAGCGTGCCTTTCTGTGAATGAAACGGCACGACGGCACCCGTAACGCAACACGAGGAAAAAGAAAGCTAGCTTCGCGTGCGGCACTTACGATGCGAGAAAAGGAGGTTACAACGGACCTCCATTCACGAGGGGACGTAGGCTCTTTCGGCGACTTCAGCGTGCGACTCGTGCGCCGATTTGTGCTCCCGGCCATTCTCTCCTTTGGAAACTGCCGCGATACTCTGCAGCTGCAGATATTTCGTGGCTGAGTGAGAGGTCACGGGTTCGACACCAAACAGCGATATTGCCGCTTCTTGCTGAAAACGTGAGGACAGTTAACTCTAAATTGCACAGGGTTGCGAATTCAGGACATACCTTTCTCGTTACTACATCCAGTTTGCACTCAACAAATGATGCCAACATGTTTCAATGTCCAGTTCTTTCCAGTCAAAATGTTTGGCGTCGCAGTGAGCCAGCTGCGCGAAGAACAAATGACGGTTAAAGGGGCCATGACAGCCTATTTTCATGCATATCCTGCTTATCGCATTTTAATTCCCAACAGGTTAACTTACAATTCCCCCAATTTTCAGTTGATTCTATGCGGTAAATATTTTTAAAACGAATTTTTTTCGTTTCTTTTAGGAACTGTTTGCTGGTCTGGCAACCTCTGATCGCTGACGTCACGAGCGCATACACGCCACGCGTCGTCTGTTGCGAGCTGTTGAGGTGCTTGCATGCACACCGTAGACAGCGGTCGCTCGAAAAGCTTTTTTCTTTTAGCCTAGCGAAATAAAATGCATTTTCCGTGTTCTCTTTTGCGAAGCCTTCAACTTAGTACGCGAGCTGAGTGATCCTTGGGAAAGCGGACTTGCTCGTGGCGCCCACTTTCCGATTGTTGAGGAAGCAGAAATCGATGCACCCCCGCTTTATTATTTACGCTTAGAAGCATGATGTTCGTATGCTATGAGTGTAGCCTCTTTTGAACAGTCAAGTGCCCCCATATGTGAAAAGCGGCAAGTGTCGTGCATGCCTACGCCGATGTGCGCCGTGAAAGCCGCGGCGTTTTGTAGCTAGCTACCAAGTTCTTGTCCGCTATTCGTCGCTCGATAATTAAACTCAAATTATCAAAAGGTGCACTACAGTAACCTTGAGGCACGAAAGGATCAGAGAAAAGTGCCGAGCGCGACGACTTCCGCGCTGCATGTACGCGTTAGTAAGTCGAACATACATTTCCTACCCGCCGCGGTGGTTCAGTAGTTAGGGCGCTCGGCTACTGATCCGGAGTTCTCGGGTTCGAACCCGACCGCGGCGGCTGCATTTTTATGGAGGAAAAACGTTAAGGCGTCCGTGTGCTGTGCGATGTCAGTGCCCCCAGGTGGTCGAAATTATTCCGGAGCCCTCCACTACGGCACCTCTTTCTTCGATTCTTCTTTCACTCCCTCTTTTATCCCTTCCCTTACGGCGCGGTTCAGGTGTCCAACGATATACGGGACAGGTACTGCACCGTTTGCTTTCCCCCAAAACCAATTATTATTATTATTAACATACATTTCCTTCGATTCATGGAACCTTTTTGCAGGAACCAAGCCACTTGCGAAAGCCTACGTGACTAGAATGCTTTCACTGTCCGCACCGATGAATAGTCGCCACCGTCTAAGTGAGTGCTTCGAAATAATAGTACAGTATTTTGCTGTGCGTGCACATT
The DNA here is from genome assembly GCF_052857255.1 of Amblyomma americanum. NCBI lineage: Eukaryota > Metazoa > Arthropoda > Arachnida > Ixodida > Ixodidae > Amblyomma > Amblyomma americanum. The sequence goes on along the minus strand of NC_135501.1, from coordinate 210,681,814 downwards.
GTGCCTCAGGAGTGCGACGATTACGACAACTGCAGCCTCGCGCTGAAGTTGTTTATACATGGCAGTGCGCAAACAGTGCAACAGTACTGCTCGTTTGCGTGGCATAAAACGCCAGGTGGCTTATCCTTATCTTAAATATTACGTACTCTTGCTCACAAATTGCACTTTTACTCTTTTACACACGATGATAACACTGCAATAAGCGCAGTGATAACACTGCAGTGATAACACTGCAATAAGCGCCGATGATGCTATATCGCCTGATTGGGAAACGCTTCGTGTAGGATACCGGCGCTTTCCGCTAATTGTATCTGCTTTCTCTTATGTCACCAAATTTTAATTTTATACCTGTTTAGCTAAAGATACGTTCGGACATTACTTGAATTAATGAAAACAGCCAGATTTGTTGTCCACAGTCGAAGCTGCCGGCTGCTGCCGGCTGCCTTCTGCACATGCTATGCAGACCGGGTCACATATATCGGCACTTCCCTCTTATTGTACTCGCGTCCTGCGATGTAGGAGGTCGTCGCTTTGAGGGCACTATAGCCATAACTACGCTCGACAGCTATTTGCAGGCGCTAAAAGCAGGCGAAATCGCACACACGAATTCTGCGTACTCGCTAGGCCTCGTCATGAAAGGGGCCGGCGGTGGACCGCCGGCCGGAATTCAAGAATATGGCAAACGTTCTTCACTGATTAGTAACAAAGTGTGAAGATATGATATGTAGCCGCTTGTTTCGCTTTTTTTCGATACGGATAAGGCAGACAAGCGCAGTTTTTCCGGCCGTCGCCTCACCGGGCGTGAAGCTTTGGCTCGTCAGCACAAGCCCAGGCGACGGCGGCGAGCGGCACCGTCGTGCGGCGTTTTCTGCCCGTGTCGCTTGCCTCGCCGATCGGCTCTATGCGCAGGCACCGAATGAAAGCACATCTTCGCTGGTGCACGCGCATCGCGTATGTCGCCGTGGCTAGCATGAGGTCCAATAACTTTTAAAATTCTTAAGTTTATAGAATGTCATACCAACTAGTCCCCTACCACTCTCTTCTGGTTCCCATTAAGCTGACGCTCTAACATTACTACGATACGTGATCGTTGATCGTGATGGCGTTGTCGTCGGTCTAGCGTGACAGACCAGTGCGTCAGCGACGGCATTTGCGTACCGATCAGCGCACTGACCGTCGATCGCCGTCGCATCGGCCTATAGTGTGACCGGACCCAACCTATACCGAAGAAAAACTGCGTTACTGTTATTATTCCTTTTGCGGTACCAGTCATTCATATATGGGAGACGACTGCTACTTCGATAGGCCCGCGAAAGTACCGGGGGAATGAGACCTCGCTGCGCATATTGCAGCAACGAGAGTAGACGACGTTGCTCCGTGCATGTGCTAGCGACGTCACGACTCTTTCAATATGGCGGTCGCTGCCGGTGGGAGGAGTCTTCCGGTCCCAATTTCGATCGTATTTTTTTGGAAAATACAGCGCGTCCCGGGCAGCCTAATTTCAGAAATTGAATCATAAACTCTTGCATTAGCGACTGAAGGAAAAAACTGCAATATGAAGAACGACCATGTCATGGTCCCTTTAATTTGCATAGTTACGCCAAATGCGAATTAGGTCACTGCGTGACCATTGTTTTTGCATTGCTTATTTGGGTTTTCAACTGCCTGCCATAGTTTTGCTTTGTTATGTATGATATTGGTAGGTGATTAAAGGGGCATCTGAAGTGTATTCTGTGTGTTGTGCCGGCCGCGTAGCAGACGATGACTATAATTTTCCTTACTCTTAGCGACGAAGCAGTCGATGACGCCGGCCGCGGCCTAAGCTGGGCGCCGAGGTTCTCTAGCGAGGAATGTTAGAACACGCGTGTCGAATCGGGCGCTGCATTCACTACGACACGTCACCAGCGGACGATTCGCTTACGCCATACTTCCGGCGCTCCTCGTGCGCTCAATTTCGGTCGCGAGCGGGAAAAAGCGTCGGATTTCTTCGCGCTGCAGGGCTCTAGAAATTGAGTTTTTCTTCGTTTCAAAAACTGATTTGACATCGTCTTGTTCACGGCATCCTGGTATACTTATCAAATAGACTGACATAAGCCTAAAATCATATCAAGGTTTTACTGACGTTTCGACCGGGGACCAGTCTTCCTCAGATTGATACATGATTGTATTTCAGACGAGTATTTATAGGGGTTGTAAGGAGGCTGCTACAATGCACCCAAGTTAACCCCCGCCCCCCCCCCCCCCCCCGGCAACAGAAAAAAAAACAAAACAAAAGGCAGACATGCGCACGTACTGGAATCGTATGCGGGAGGTGGTCATCCTGTCCTCACCAGCCTTCAAAGGAGAGGCCGCCGTTCGACCTATGACCTCCTGATGTTCAATGGGGGAGGGGGCGGCGGGGCAATGCAGTTGTGCAGAGCAATTCTACTACACGAGCTGCTCTATGTATTGCGCTATCACGCATGCTTGGCCCGGATAGCTGAGTGTGGCTCCACTTTACCGATTGCTGAGGTGTGAATACCGCAGCGTAATTTCAATGCGTGGTCAATGGCGCTTTAGAACTCGAGACATATATTTAGCGGCACAGCGTCAAGGATATCCGGTGCATCCCATTTCTGGCCGAGTCGTAATTCATTTAGCAGCGATACTGAATGCACGAACCCGTGAGTGTGGGTTTGAGGCATCGCTGCTAACATCCGAGCAAGCTCGCCTTATATGTGAGCTCACAGGTGCGAACGGGTCAGCAAATTGCTGCCGACACGTATGCACTCGCCTAGAGCTGCGCCTTACGTCTTCATTGGGCGCGATGTCGTAATCAATGTGGCTCCCCTTCAGCTCCTCCTCTCTCCCTGCGGTGTATGCATCGGTACTATTTGCAAGGCGCCAAATTCCTCGCGCTGCTAGAGAGGGATGCAACGAAGGCGAAATAAAAGTGAATAGGCAAAGTTTTACAAGTTCACTGAAGAAATCACGGCAGTGAAAGACCGATACGATATTTTAAAAAAATATCGGTCATGTATTTGGCGGAGAATTGCGAGGCTGATGCTCATATCTCTTGAGCATGTTGCGTTATACAGACTCACTCAACATGCGCACGCCACAAAAAACCCTTGCCTGCACGCAGCATGGCAGGCTTCCGCTCACGTCTCTCAGCCCAAAGTGCCGTATACGGATGGCATCGTCGACCCTCTCGTGCCCGTTCACACTAAAACAGTCTCATCCAAGGCCTCTGATAGCGTAGAACACCCAGCGATCATGGCGGTTCTCTCCCCCCTCAGTTTAGGCGCACGCATGTACGCCCGCATACAAGCGTTCCTCTCGGGACGTACGGCCGAGGTTCACATTGGCCCCCATGCGACATCTCCCTATACCGCTAGTGGAGTGGGCACTCCGAAAGGTTCTGTACTGCCCCCTTAATTACTACGGTCCTGTACTAACCCCTACACACCCTTAATTACAAAGTAGTACTCGCCCTCGATTTGAAGGGGGCTTCGATAATATAACACACAACATAATTTTTACGCACCTCTGTCAAACCAACTGTGCAGAGCACGTTTCAGTACATTAGGCAATTTCTCTTTGCCCGGGAATCGTATATCCGGATACAAGATGAAGAACACGGTCCCTACCAATTAGGTACGAGAGGTACCCCGCAGGGCGCGGTCCTCTCATTCCTACTATTCGATTTGGCCATGATGAAACTTTCAGCTCGGCTGGAAAGTGTCGAGGTCTACAGCACGCGCTATATGCCGACGACGTCACCATCTGGGCTAAGCACGGATCGGTAGGAGCCATTGAAGCCAACCTGCAGCAAGCGGCGGAGATTGTGGACGCTTACGCCCGCAGCTGCGGGCTTGAATGCACCTCCGGCCAAATCGAAATTTGTGCACATTTAACCCTCGCCGTAGTGCACTACCAAAACCGAACTGTCCCTAGCGAGCGGACCCATCCCAGAACACGCTGAGATCAGAGTAGTGGGTCGATTTATCAATAAACACCGTCGTGTCGACACAACACTGGCCAAATTGCGCAAGGTGGGGGACCAGGTGGGCCGCATGATCCGCCAGGTTTCCAATAACCGCGGGGGGTTACGGTGCAAAGATGCCTTGCGGTTGGCGCACGCATTCGTAACCAGTCGAGACTTGTACTCCACTCCTTACCTCCACCTTCGCAAATGTGAAGAGAAAGTCCTCGAGGTGGTACTACGTAAGATTTACAAGCGTGCTCTCGACCTCCCGGTCACCACGTCCAACCATCGCCTCCTGGCCCTGGGCAAGATCAACACTTTCATGGAGCTGCGAGAAGCACACTTGACAAACCAATACACAAGACTCTCAAAGACGCCGTCAGGTCGGCGCCTGTTTGCCAGACTTCACATCCACCATCTAACACTGACGAAAGAGCGCGTGCGCATCCCCGAAATCTGGAGATACGCCCTGCACATACACCCTCTTCCGGCCAGCATGACACGAGACGACCATAGTGGCCGGTGCCTCGCGCGGTGGTGGTGGTGGTGAAAACATTTATTACGGATGAATAGGAGGTATGTTTGGATCAGCCCGTAAGGGACCGATCCGTACAAGCACTAGGTGGAAATCCCTAGTATGGGACCCCAGTGGCGGTTGCCGCCGCCCGGGCGCGCCCGACTAAGGCTTGTTGGGCCTGTAAGTCGTGGCAGCCGAGCAGGGTCGCCTCCAAGTCCTCCCGGGTTGGGTTGGGGATGGGGGGAATAGCGGGGTTGGAGGGGCACGCCCAAACCATGTGATAGGTGTCAGAGGACACTGCACTACAGTGTGGGCAGCTGCCACTAAAGGAGGGGTCAAAATGTTTTAGCGCTGCCGGGCACAGCAATGTATTGGTGAGAAGGCGGAGAAGGAGCCGCTCATCCGCCTTCTTCAGGCCTTTACATGGACTAGGGTAAAGGCGATGACAATTTTGATAATATGTTGTAATATCTTTGAATGTATAGACCGGATTAAAATCGGGTTCCTGATCGGATGGGGAGGAGAAAACAGCCCGGTGAGAGAGCGCGCGGGCGGCTGCGTCTGCTGCCTCGTTTCCTGCCAACCCCTGATGAGCAGGGGCCCATATGAGGTAACGGTGTGCGGGGTCCGTATCCCGTATGCAATTTTGGTATATTCGATAGGCTAGGAAGGGAGTGCAGCCTTGTTCGACGTTCCGACAGGCCCCTCGCGAGTCGGTGATTATGTATTTTGAATTTGAATGTGAGGCCACGAGAGCAATCGCGACCTCTTCTGCTTGTGTTACACTGCGGGCTCTGAAAGTTAGGCCGTTAACTGTGTTGCTGTTGTGAACTACCGCGGCCGTGTACCATCCCCCGTGGTGAGGGCCGGAGGCGTCCACGTAGTAGACACCTGTTTTGTTGCCATAATATCGGGCTAGCGCTTCCGCTCGTGCCAGGCGCCGACCATTATGGTCTTCGTGTGACATGTTTGCTGGAAGAGGCCGCACGTGGAGGGCACGTCTCCACAGTTCCGGGATGCGAAACCTGTCTTCCATTGGAGGGGTGTGTTGGATATGGAGTCGAGCAAGAAGGCGGCGACCCGACTCCGTTAGCGACAGGCGCGTGTACTGGTTTGTAAGGTGCGCCTCCCGGAGCTCCCGGAAAGTGTTCACCACCCCAAGAGCCATAAGCCGGCTGTTTGAAGTAGTGATGGGGAGGTCAAGGGCACGTTTAACAATTTTGCGAAGGATGACCTCAAGGGCGTCCTCCTCTTGTTTCCGTAGGTGGAGATAAGGAGTCGAATAGAGAATTCGACTAGTTACGAAGGCGTTTGCCATCCGCAAGGCATCCTTACTTCGTAACCCTCCGCGTTTGTTGGAAACCCGGCGGACCATGCGGCCCACCTGGTCCCCCACCTTACGGAGTTTGGCCAATGTAGTGTCTGGCCGCCTGTGTTTGTGGCTGTAGAGTCCGAGTACCCGTATCTCATCACTTTCGCGTATGGGACCGCTCTCAAGAGAGAGAGATATTTTAGTTGTGCACTTCTGTGAGGGGCGGAGGTGCACAAATTCCGATTTTTGAGGGGAACATTGAAGACCGCAGCGGCGGGCGTAGCGGTCTACTATCGTCGCCGCTGTTTGCAGGCTGGTTTCAATGTCTCCTGTGCTGCCCTGTGTGGCCCACAGAGTGATGTCATCGGCGTACAGGGCGTGCTGCACGCCGGCGACACCACTCAGCTGGGCCGGCAGGTGCATCATGGCCAGATTAAAGAGCAGCGGGGAAAGTACCGCGCCTTGAGGGGTTCCCCGCGTGCCGAGTAGGTAAGGACCATGGTCTCTATCTTGAATTCGAATGTAGGATTGACGATCCATTAAAAATTGGCTTATGTATTGGAATGTGTTGAGGCCACAGTCGGTGTGACTTAGGTTAGTGAGTATGATCTCATGTGTTACATTGTCAAATTCCCCTTTAAGATCCAGGGCGAGTACTACCCGGTCATTATGGGGGCATTCGAGGGGGTCAAGGACTTCCCGATTGAGTTGCAGGAGGACATCCTGTGCGGATCTGTGTGGGCGGAATCCGAACATGGTGCTCGCAAAGACTTGTTTGTGTTCAAGATATGTAGATAACCGATCCCGCACCATCGTCTCCATTAGTTTGCCCACACATGAGGTGAGAGAGATGGGGCGGAGGTTATCTGTGTCAATTGGTTTGCCAGCTTTAGGAATAAAAGTCACCAAAGCCGTTTTCCATTCGATTGGCAGGGGGATGTCCCCGCGCCAAATCGCATTGACGTATTCCAGGAGGGACTGGTATGCCAAGTCGGGCAGGTTCGTCAAAAGCTTGACGGTGACCTTATTCCGTCCTGGCGCAGTGCCCCGTTTCATTTTGGCGAGAGCCGCCCGCAGATCATGGAGCTGGAAAGGTTGATCACGCCCGCGTGACTCCTCCTTGAGATACCCCCATTGCTGACTGGGAGCGTTAAAGTCGCCCACAATAAGCAGGGGATCGCGGCCCGCTACTCTTAGCGCGCGGCTAAAGAGGTCCGCAAAAGTCACTCGCTTTAGTTTGGGAGAGCAGTACACGTTGAGTATATGCAACGGTGGGTCCCTGCGGCGGACTGGTAGGAGGGTCACCATTACATAAGAGTACTCTAGTGGGAGGTCGAGATCCACTAGATTTGCTGTGTAGTCTTTGTGGACAAGAAGACAAGACGCGGGATCCTGTTGGAACGTCGTGTAATTTGAAATTGTGGCGCCCAGGCCTGGCTCTTGGAGGGCAACCACGGCTGGTAAGGACTCGAAATTTTCAAGGTAGAGGCGGAAATTGGCCCGCTTAGTGCGGTCCTTAAAGCCTCTACAGTTCCACTGTGTTATTGAAGTTGACATGGCCGAATTGGAGATGGCGGAATTCCTTTGATTAAGGTGTCTCGCCATGATTTAAAATTCTTGGGGGGGGAGGAGGAGGGATTGGCTGCCTCAGAGCCAGCTACTTGCGCCATCAAGGGGGTGATGACGGAAGGAGCGGGGCAGTTGTCCTCATTGTCCGAATCAATAATTAGACGGGTGAATTTTGAATGGGTCCCGTCCCTAATGGGTCCCGTCCGACGGAGGAGGCGGGGGTTGTCCGAGATGTGTTTTGAGACCACCGCGGGGACGGCAGATTTGACCTTTGTCAAGATCTGGTCCATGGCGGTCTCGATCATATATCGCAATTTAGAGGTTAAGCGCTCCTCCATCGCAGAGATGGCTGTCACGAGGGCAGGCGAGATCTCCGCGTCGCTCTCCCTTGCGTCCGAGTTCTGCGGGCTCGGTGCGGAGGACGCCAATTTTGATTCTAAATTTTGAATTTTGTTGAGCAAAAGCTCATTCTGTGCCCGGAGCACGTCTATCTGTTTTTTTGTATTCCGCGTCGAGTGCGGAGACGGTTACGGGGGAGGGTGAGGGATGGGAGGAAGAGGAGGCGATCTCAGCCCAGCTGCTCACCTGTTTGTGGTGTTGAAGCGCTGATGCCCGGGCGTCGGCAGCGCCAATTGTCTTGAGGGCCGGGAAGTGGCCAGTGTCTGTCGCGCGGGCGGAAGCCTTGGCACGCTACTATGGAAACAACACGGAGTATTTTACGCGTTCGCCACCGGCCCACACCATGGGCGTTAGTACATGGACGCAGTCGTCCACCAAAACAATCGCAGTGAACAGCGTTACGTTCGAAGCACAAGGCGTTACTCATGCGGAAGAGGTGGCAATCGCGCTCGCCACCGCCGATCAGGACTCGCGGGTCATCATAACCGACTCGCGAGGGGCCTGCAGGAATATCGAAAGGGGCTTTATTCCCTATTTGGCATACCGAATATTTCAGCATAGCAATTATCTCGGGGCCCCAGCGTCCCGCACAATAGTATGGACTTTCGCGCACACGCCTCTCGAGGGCAACGAAGCGGCCGACGCCGCTGCCCGCGCTCTCACTCTCCGGAAATCGTCCTCGCCTCCCCCGACCCCAATCCGGCTTTTACCTTCAAGGAAATCAACCAATATTACCAATTCGGCCATGCAATCTTTCCTAGGCCCTGCAAGGGCCTCACGAAGGCGGAAGAGCGCTTACTCCTTCTCCTTTATACTAAAACACCGCTATGCCCGGCAGTCATCAAACATTTCGACCCTGCGTGCACAGGGGAGTGCCCACACTGTAGGGAAATGTCTTCGGACATTTACCACATGGTGTGGGCATTCAATCAACACCGCACCTTGCCCTTATCCCCAACCCTATCCGGGGGGCGGCCCTGCTCGGCTGCTCTGACCTGGCGAGCCAAAAGGCCCTGGTCCGGCGCGGCCGAGCAGCACCTACAGTTAATGGGCTCCTGCAATGAGCAGCCCGCCTAGCGTATGTAAGGAACGGCATCTTAAGGACCGCTCCACTCGCTCCCTGTACGTATTTTGAACATAAAGTTTTTTACCCGCTCACTCGCTCACTCACTCATTCATTCACCCACCCACCCACCCACCCACCCACTAACTCACTCACCCACCCACCCGCCCACTAACTCACACACCCACCCACCCACCCACCTACTCAATCACTCAAACCCACCCACCCACTCAGCCACCCACCCACCCACCCAGCCACCCACTCACTCACTCACTCACTCACTCACTCACTCACTCACTCACTCACTCACTCACTCACTCACTCACTCACTCACTCGCTCACTCAGTCAGCATCTGGAGATAACACCTCCATTTCAGTGGTGAAATTGGTCCTGTCCTTGCTTTGTTGCTTTGCAACAGTACAAGCGTTTCTGTCAGCCTTTCCGCAGGCAAGTATACCCTCCCGGAAGTAAAGGCTGTGTTGTCTACACAGCTTTTAGTTGCTCAGCTTCCAAGGTCCGCACTTCAGCAAGCAGTCTCTGTGTAATCGTTTTCACAATGTCGCGGTTCTCTAGTAGAACGTCACAAGGTTTAGAACAAAAAGTGCAGATTTTCGTAGACTCCTTGTACAACATAATTTTCAAGTGTTGTGTGTACAGGGAGGTGGTGCGAGTGACGATCGCTCTATCTTGAGCAGAGCTGTGGTTTGCGTGAGCAAATATTTGCACTAATTTCTAAAGTGGAGCGATTTAGACGTTCCAGAGTATGTGGCATGTAATGTGCCCTTTAATAAGGTTTGTGTAACTGTTGTAAGTATTTACCTGCAATCATCTAGTCGCCTGTAAATACCGCAGTGGTGGCCTAGTGGTTGAGCATCCGCCTCGCATGCGGAAGGTGCGGGGTTCGATCCCCAGTTCCTCCGGGTGCCCACTGGTCATACAAGGGGTACAAGCTTCCCCTGGCCTGGTGCTCGGCTTATTCAGGATGAAATGCTGGGAAATGGGCGTCTGGCCCCACTCTGAGCAAATAAAAATACCTTGTGCCATGGCGCTCCTTGGCCGCAGATGCCATTGCGCCATGAAATTCACTATAATCAGTCTGTCCTTTATAATCTGCATCACCACCCTGTAAACCACAGACGTCACTGTTAATGGACGGTAGTTGCTTATGTCAGCTTTGTCGTTCTTACCCTTATACAGGATGTCCGGGATAACTGCAGCCAAGGGTTAAAGAATTTGAGGTAGGCCAGGGGAACCACTTACATGCAGCTACCAGTCGGCTTGCGCATCTAGGCATTTTTTCTGTTGCTATTAATTAAGTAGTAATTAAGATCATTTTCTAAATGCGTATTGACTTTAGACAGCAGATGTGAACAGCAAAGTTGGAGAGCACCTTCAGAAACCCCCATTCCATTTATTTGCCATAAAGAAAGCCTCACGTGTATCCTTTTCCCGAGATCCAACGAAAGCCCGCGAAATAGAAAAAAAATCTCGCGCACGGGTGCTCCACAAACACTATGGCACAAAACCGGATGCTGTGCCGGTGGATGCCGCATGCACAGGCGAGGACGCGGTTGTAGCCATAACGAACCTCTCCCCCCAGCCGATTGCCACCCTTCACATATCCCCCACTGCCACTTCGGAGGCGACTGACGAGGCCGCCTAGCCATCACGCGCACGAAGGCCCAGTATATACTGTCAGAATCTAAAACTGCCACACTAAATTTTACTCGCGAGAGTTCACGTCCCTGTGTTTCGCATACTGGACTCCCATACCGCACACCCGGCCCTCCACATGGAGCTCATATGTGTGCCTGCCCACTCCGGGGATCTCGGAAACGAGGCTGCCAACGCTTTAGCCCGAGGTTATATCAACCGGGCACCGGCGGCTTCCGATCTAGGGTTCTTACGGGAGCGCATGCATTCATTCAGTGAACTGACGCAGGCCTGCAAAGCCGAGCGACGGCTCTACCTCCCACCCCATCTCTCCCTCGACAATTATCAGCAGACACTTTGGAGGCGGCTCCAAACACGCGCCTTACCCTCCCCTTATATACGCTCGCGCTCCACACAAACCCCTCCTGTACCCTCTGCCACCACCCCAATGCCACTCTCGATCATATTGTCACGTAGTGGTGACGGCAGTCGAAGGAACGATGAAGACGGACAAAAGGCCTTCTAAAAGAAAACTGTTTATGGGGCTGACTTGCGCCCACAATGGACTGAATCACTCGGCGGCAACGAAGCGACAAGCGTGCTCGGCGGTCGTCGAACAGAATGGCCGCCGCTGTCGGCCGTGCTCAATTTAAAGCTGATAGCGAACTTTGGAGATAAAGCCTGCAAAGTTACTAGAATATTCCGGAACAACGCAGAATCAGCTCTGACTGGCTGCGATCAATCGAGATAAATCTAGCCGCGTCTTGCGTCGCAAACAAAGCGATAAAGTGGTGTGGCGGCAGATTTGAACAACGAACAAACACTGGAAATATTCGCGGCAATATCCTTTTCCCCTGCCCGGCGGATCCTCCCCCGCGGGGCCTGGAGCACCTTATCACTTGGGAGGGTTGGGCGACCCTACTGCGCTCCGAGGACCCGGCCAAGCAAGCCATCGCCACAGGCCGGGCTGCCAGTGTCATGAGCCTCCGGGACATGAACGTTTGAGTGCAGTGTGCGAGGCGACGGCGACGAAGAGCGTGGCGAGCACGAGGAGCGGAGAGTGACGTGTCAGGAAACCTAATGACAGGGCTGATTTTTTAGTTAAGTCCGGCCTTGGGGGACCTATTGTCCCATTCGTACCCAATACTGTCTTCTTGACTGCAGCGCGCTTACAATGGTTCCAGCGCCTCCAATACTTGAGCCATGAGCCTCTTCTTGCTGTAGCGGATTTTCAACACCTGGCATTTCCTTGGAGAGTGCGGATGTGCACTTCGCGGAAATGTGAGGTGTCCATGACCCTCCTGCGTTGCAGAATACCGCGAATAAACCTCTATTTATGCCGATCAGGGTTATCGCTGACCAACCTTTGTGAGTCTTGTGGCGAAATAGAGTCTGTAGATCACTTTTTCCTCTTTTGCCGGCGGCTCACTTCACTCCGTAGAACATACTTGGAGATCCCCCTCGCTCGACTGGGGCTCCCTCTATCTATTCCAATACTATTCTCCTTTGAGGCAAGCGCCAAAGGGTATGCCTTGAAATCTGTGTGCGATTTCATTCAAGGGTATATAATTGCATCAGGTCGATTCTTGTGCTAAAATGTGAATTCACGGCTTTTACATTTCCTTTTTCTTTCACATTTTTTTCTCCAAATTTGCGCCTTCTTCACAAAATTATCAAATTATTCCACTCCTTACCCATGTGTGTATTTGTATCAACAATGTACCCTGGCCAATCCCCCACCGTGGGTACGTGCCATTCAACCAGAGGCCATCATCATCATCAAGATAACCTAGGTGCGAAGGGAGACAGCACAGCGGAGCTCGGGTCATTCAAGCGTGGAGGTGGTAGCCGTCGGACGTTGGGTCCGTGCTGCCGTGGACCTCCCTTGGATCACCGACGCAATGCTCCTGCGTTCCTCGCAAGCATGGAGGTGGCAGCCGATTGATTGAGGGACCGCGCTGCCGAAAGGCACTCTAGGGTAGCCTGCTTTAAGCCTCCGGCGTTTCGTGACGCCGTCGACGGGTCCTGGCTACGCTTCTCCTGCTGTTGCCAAGTTCTTCGGGCTGCTGACGGGAGACCACCGTCGTCTTCCTGCAGTCCTCTCCGCTCCTACCACCACCTGGCTCCCTTCCGCCGCTTTCTTCGACGCAACGCCAGTGACGCGTCGCACTACATCGACCCGCGTCCGCCCTGTCTGCAAGGCATCCCCGCTTCACCTGGGACGGTCAGTACCTGGTGAACTCTTTCCTTTATTTCTGTAGTGTTCTACGCGCGTTGAGTTCGTGTTTTTCTTGTTTTCGTTTCGTATCGGCTCTTTTCGTTTTGCGCCATTCGCTTTCCTCAAAAATCAGTTTTCAACTTTCTTTTCACCCAATCATTACTCTTAGGTGAAAATCCACTTGTTGATATGTCATGTATTTTTAGATTGCTAATGAGAGCAAATGTCTTAAACAAACTGTAGATTTGGAAAAGCTTTAATCTATTGAATGAGACTTTTTAACCTCCTCTTTGGCGCCTGACAGCCTTAGCTACTTACGTGTCATAACGCCCAACACTCTTCAATAACTAGTACGGCTGCCTGCAAAGCGGAAAAGAAAGTCCCCTAAAAGTTTCATAGGTCACAGTGGGCATTGCCAGCGAAAATGAGGTCAACTTATAAACTGCAATCAGGAGCTTGGCGTATGTATCGCCTTCTGCACCACTTCCCAGTCCTTGGTCAAGTTGTTCAGCTTGCGGTACAACGCCATGAGTTTCACGCCCACGAAGCCCCCTCTGTTGCGCCGCACCTGGTTGAGAAGAAACTTGTTCCGATGGAGGCCCTCGTCCGAGAAGTACGACTTGAGTTGGGTCACTATTCGGTACTCGTTTGGGCGGGCCGTTGTACCACGAAAAGTAGCCGGAGTCTTGCAGCTGGGCGCACTCCTCATCGTCCCAGCGGAGGCTGCGGTTGACCCTCGCCTCCCACGCCATGCTCCAACCAGCCATCGGCGCTCCTTCCGCAGCCCCGCTAGCAGAACTCTTGTTGCTGCGTCCTTCGCCAGACAGGTGCACAGTGATGATCATTTGGCTACCTTCCTTCGAAATGGTCGAGCTGAACGTGCGCCCCGTGCTTCGTTCTCCTCGAGGCGATGGCGTGGCGCCGCATCGTCCTCTCGCGCTCTGCTGTCCAGGTTGCCTGCGCTCAAGTTTCCCACGCCGATTGCAGCGCTTTCGCGGCGCCACTGCACGAGCACACTGTATCTGGGGGTACGACGAGCGTCTGCTGTCTGCTGATGCCGCACGCAGCGTGCGTCTGCGTGATGCGGCCATGTATGGAGCAAAACATTGCGCGAGTAAATGTGGTGAATAGTTTGCTATTTGCTCTTTTTTTCCTTTCTAGAAGATTTCAGTTAACTTCACAGGAGCGTTTTATTGTAAACTTAAGAACAAACACCACACACGTCGAGTAAAGTGCTGCCTACACATAAACAAACGACGTATATATTTTGATTCAACTAAACACAGTAATTAGAAAATGTACGGGAGTATTGAATGAACTTTACATCCTTGCGATTTTTTGTTACGGTTTGTTTGTTTTTTTACTTCGGGCTAGTACAAATGAACAAAGAAACGCAAACAACGGTATATGGGTTTGTTTGATAACTACGTAAGAGAACCAAGAAACGATCCTACTCGTGCTCTGTGCATCTTGTTGGGAGAACATAATAATTGGTTTTTGGGGAGGGGAAATGGCGCAGTGTCTGTCTCGTGTGTCGTTGTACACCTGGACCGCGCCGTGGGGGAGGGAATGGGGGAGGGGGGACGGGGGTGTCGTGGTGGAGGGCTCCGGAATGGTTTCGACCACCTGGGGATATTTGGCGTGCACTGGCGACGCACAGCACGCGGGCGCCTTGGCGTTTTTCCTCCATAAAAATTAATGTGGATTAGCTCAGCTAATCCAGGATATACAAAGCGAAAGATGTCGGCGTTCACTATGTTCATTGCCGTTGGCGCTGGAATGTTATAGACGGCGATGGCTTTGAGCAAAGGGAGGGCGCATAACTGGCTCCCTGGATGTGCGGACGCCTCATTCGTGCGGTGGTCAGAGGGAGACGTGGCCTGATTGAATTAGCGCTGACAGCGTTGCGGCTGACATGCGGCACTGCAGCAATAACTAGGCCGCAGCGTTCATTTGGAGATCAATCTCTCGCGATCAACCATTAACTGCATTCCACCTCCCAGGGTGGCAGGGAGGGCGCGCTGCCTATCCAGTGTGCGGAACGCAATCAAAGCAGGCTTTTGCAGTTGGACACCAGCGCCACGTACATGAATTGAGGTCTCCACTTACCCATGGAGCAGGTTGTGCGCCTCTCCTTTCGTGAAAATGAATGAACGGCCTCTGCAAAGTTGTCAACGCCAATGAACTGTAATAATAATTGGTTTTGAGGGGAAAGGAAACGGCGCAGTATCTGTCTCATATATCGTTGGACACCTGAACCGCGCCGTAAGGGAAGGGTAAAGGAGGGAGTGAAAGAAGAAAGGAAGAGAGAGGTGCCGTAGTGGAGGGCTCCGGAATAATTTCGACCACCTGGGGATCTTTAACGTGCACTGACATCACACAGCACACGGGCGCCTTAGCGCTTTTCCTCCATAAAAACGCAGCCGCCGCGGTCGGGTTCGAACCCGGGAACTCCGGATCAGTAGTCAAGCGCCCTAACCAGTGAGCCACCGCGGCGGGGCTATGAACGCCGTCGGCTCATTTGTTTTGTTTCGTTTTTGAGGAAAGGAAATGGCACAGTAACCGTCTCACCTATCTCGGTGGACACCCGAACCGTGCCGTAAAGGAAGGGCTAAAGGAGAGAGGGAAAGAATAACGAGAAAACTGAAAATTGAAAGCTGGATTTTGAGAAACAGACGGGCTTGACGTCCCGTCTGTTCTGCGCCAGGTAGTGATGCGCTGTGACGGAACGCTCCCCGTGCACTCCCTCGGACGCTTAACAGCTGGGCGCCCCACCCCAGCTGTTGTGTGCAGTGTTGTGCGCGTTTTTTTTATTTTGTATTTTATCATTTTCTGTACACGCGCACGACCTGGACAACATTATTCTGACTCTTTGTAAATAGTGTATATATGACCTCTCCCTACGTCCTTTCTTGCTGTCCCCTCACCTCTTTCATTTCCCTTCTTCATACTGCCTTCTATCCTTTATTTCCGCTGCCCCAGCTGAGGTGCCGCCGATACAGTGATGGCAGATGCCGGGGTGAGCAAAAATCTTTTAACTTCCTTTTTATTATATTTTTGATTAAACACTTACTACTACTACTACTTTTCGTTTAAGTTATAAATACGGCTTCGTTTTGTTTTGTCTGATCTCTCATGGTGTTTCGTTCGAACCTGCACGCGATAGCGTTTCCCTCCGGCAGTCGGGGACGCGTTAACGATTCGCGACAGTACTAAAGGAAATCATGTAAGGAGCATTCATGTCATTCTGTGTCGAAAGTGCCCGTGTGTCAGGGGTATCGAATGGGCTGCAGTGAAAGTTAGAAGCAAGGAATGGTAGCGTAAATGCCGTTTGAAATTAATGTGACGCGTGCGATCGCTGCGATTGAATCGGCCGGCGGCAACGCAGTGTTACACAAACCATCCACCCCACACTCACACCTCCTCGCCTTGACCCGAGCGTACTACGCAGACCCGGACAAAGCGGTGCCTGAATGGACGACGGAGTGTTTCAGCGCACAGATCGCAATCACATTCACAGAGCCACGCGGCCTGGCTTTCAACTACCAGTGGGCGAGTCATTAATCTTTGGGACGCCGATGAGGGCAGCGATTTCCATAGAGGCTCATACGTGCACGCTCCGATGGTGCTGCTACTGCGCCAGAACAAGTTCTGCGACTAAAGGCTGCTATGGAGGGCAGCAAGAGAGCTGCGTTTGTCTTTCCCCTGTTTCCGCTGCTTTTGCCTCTCTGCCCTGTGGCCACTGTTTCAAGGACCACCATCTCAGCCAAGTTCTCACTATTCAACACATATGCAGTTAAGACTGCATGGAAACTAATGCTAAATATCTGCTCATGGTCAGACAGTCCGTCTGTAGTGCTGCAGTGATCGCTGCGTCGTCACAAACATCAGTTCCTGCAAAGTGCCTATTACTCCAGCAGAGACAACGTGCAAAGAGGCATCAGCTGCAGGCAACCTCCGTCAGTAATGGGCGTTCGTCCCGGGGGTTTTTAAGCGGCTGAATAAGTTCTATTTCACCCCAGGTTTGACTTGCACTGTTGTTCATGCAGGGGACGACGGTACTGTGCGTTAGTTTCTGTTTATTAGGAAGTTTGTTCCTATGCTCGATTTTTGTCTTTTACTGCAAAAATATTTATAGTAGTACGGCACAAAACCTCTGTTCAAAAACCTATCCTTTTTCCTTTTTGCGCCCAATTTGCTGTGGTACGCCGGAGGACAAGACGGCACAAATGCCATATGAACCCTAAATGTATCGCATAAAGCTACCTCTAGACAAGTTTGTTTAAGGACCAGACTAGCAAATACGCGTGACAAGCAAGTATAGAGAACGTATATCAGCTTTTTAGCAGTATACTACCTGGTACTTTAGCATCGTTTGTACATTTCACCCTGCAATGCAAGAACCTGTGTGGTTTAGGCAAGGAAAGGTGATTGCGCTCGGAGCCAAGCAAGTTGAGCTCCAGTACTGATTTTCTTCTCATTTGTTTGCGCGGAAACAAACTATTTACTATCTACATTGTCGTAGTTATCATGACTGCTATAACGGTGATTTCCCAGGAGGTAATAGGATATTTGGTAGATCTAAAGTTGAGCGTTGACGTAAAGGTAAAAGTTTTGGATTAAACTGAGTCCACAGTAAAAGTACAAAACCTTATGTAAAGAAAAATGGTGAATCTATGATCTGGTGGCCATGATCCGTCCGTCCGTCCGTCCGTCGCTAAACGGAGAGAGTGAATAAAGTTTAACCTCTCCGTTAGTGAAGCTATTGTGATTTGAGTGACCGCATTATGACCGGGTATGTGGCAGTTTGGCTCTCATTCTCCCACTGCACGAATAACTACCGATGCACAGAATTTTCCAGGCAGTGTGCAGAGCGTGTTTCCGGCCAGTTGTCACTGTAATGCAGCGTCTGCAGCAGGCCTGTTTGAAAGCGAGTGAAGGCAAGTGTTAGTTCGCTCTACCCAGGCTTGAGTATCTGGGGTTCTGGATATCCGCCAAGGGTGTACAGCCTACCAAAGAGAAGGTTCGAAATATTGCTGAAGCACCTGCGCCAAGTGGCAGGAAAGAGCTGGAAGAGTTTTTGAGGTTATTCGCGATCTACTGCTGGATTATCAAGTACCGTGATACAGCTGCCGAGAGTCTACATCGGCTACTCGATAAAGTAGTCATTTGAAAGTGGAGTTTCGAACACTAGGCAGGTTTTGACAAATTGAAGGAGGTACTTGCTGCCGAGCCGATTCTGCAGAACTGCGACGAGAACAAGCGACGAGAACAAGGGAACTCGGACTGCCAATTCTCTGGGCTTGCTTTTGTCATTTCGGATAACTACTACTTGGGATCGACCATGCAAATAATTTTCAAAGCCCGGTTAAGAGGAACCCTCGGAGATAATAGCTAAGGAGCTTACAAAGTAATATATCATGGTTCACGGAGTCAAGAGCTTTTGATACGTCTATAAATAATGCACAAGCAAATTCACTGTTTACGAGAGTATAGTTAAGAAAATCAGTTACTTCATCTAATGCTAGCATAGTGCCACGCCCATCGATATTGGTTAGGCGATAATGTGTTATGTCCATAAATGAAGCTTTGCATTACATGGAAGATAAGGTTTTCAAGTATATAAGAGCAATGCACGAAAGTACCTAAATAGGCCTATAGTTTGCTGTACTGTTAACTTGTCCGCGTCTGTAAAGACGAACTTCAAGAGCTTGCTTGAGGTCAGGCGGTATGATTTGTATTGCTATAATATTGTTTATAAGCAAAAGGGAGGATTGTTGGGCCAGTTGGTTCATTAATCAAGACTGAAAACGGCGCAAAAAACCGGACAAGATAGAGAGAAGCAACACACACAGCCCCGACTTACAACTGAGTGTATTTCATGCGAGAGCGCAATAAATACAGGAAGTACACATAAAAAACTAAAAGAACACCATGGGGCTGTTTGTGTTGCTTCTCTCTATCTTGTCCCGTTTTTCGCGCCGTTTTCAGTCTTGATTGTATTGTTTATAATTGCTGAAAGAGCATTCTTCAAGCCCTCGAAGCTTCTGCGAAGAACGTCCGCAGACAAGCCGTCTGTTCCCACATGGCCTGACCAAGCCCATGTCGTCCTCTTGATTTCGACTAAAATATCATTAAATCGCGTTTGTTCCCTCACCCACTGTGCCCTCTTCCTGTCTCTTAACGTTACCCCTATTGCCTTTTTTTGTTCCGCAGTCCGCTACCTTGCCCTCCGTTTCAGTTGAACCCTTTTCATTAGCCCCGATGTTTCTGCCCCATAGGTGAGTACGGGCAAGATGCAGCAGTTTTATACTTTTCATGCAATGGTGTCAAGGCTCCCTTTCTGCAGAAGATCCGGCGTCGTCGGTGTCGGCATTGTGAGCGAAAAATACCCGGAGAAGAAACCAGGTGGGCGACCTAGGTCACGTGACCTTGAGGCGTCATCGCAACCTGTCCATCGGATTCAGAGCAAACTGACCACAATGGAAGGTGGCAGTGAAATTAAGGATTCATCGCTAGGCAAGAGCCACCTGGGTCGTACAAGCACAACAGGTGGCAGCACCCTCGATCGCAGGGCGGTAGCGCACCGCTTAAGTGCTCCACCACTGCGCAAAGAGTGGTACGGTAAGTGAATCCCACTCAGGCACCGATTGATGAGTGCACTGGGATGCCCCATTCGTGAAGCAAGCACATCTTCTGGAACACAAGGGAAGCTCACTTGAGAGGCAGGACACGCGCTCTAATTCCTCCGTGTTCGCACCCTCTCCCCCGTAGTCTTACTCGGCAGGAGGAGGTATCCGTGCGCCGGATTCGGGCAGGGGCGGCTCTGACACCATCTGTCCGTCATCGGTGGCGTGCCAAAGATCTGCCAGTACCTGACAGGTGCCCTCACTGTAGCGCTGCACCGGACATTTGTGATGTGCTGCACTTGTTGTGGACGTGCCCAGCGACGGCTGCTATCAGAAAACGGCTCCTCAGGGAGGTGGGCCTGCGGTGGAACCGCGAAAGTGACTACGTGAAGCGGACTATGGACAACCGTTTCATTAGCAACCTGTGCGACTACCTCAGCGCAACGGTTCTTCACTCCTTTTAACTTTCAATCCCGTGCATTCCTTCCCCCCCCCCCTCCCCTTCCTTTTTCAACTTATGCCTCATGGCACACTTCTCGAATAAAAATAATAGAGGCAGAAGTGGGGAGGATGCCAAAGAGTCACGAGCCGCACATGGAACCGCGAGGAGGCGCATGCGGCTCGCGCGAGCCGCAGCGCTGGCAGACAAGGACACAGAGAGGATACACACTTGCGCTGAAGTGTCAACTTCAGCGCAAGTTGACACTTCAGCGCAAGTGTGTATGTGTGTGTCCTCTGTGAAAATAAAGAAGCGCCGACCAAAAAGGTGTAGTCAAGATGACAGAGACGTTTCGACTTCCAAACGGAAGCCTTGTTCACTGTAGGAAAAAATTTCGCACACAAAGCTTAAGTACGTTGTACTAATCGTCGCAGGCATCTATCGTAGCAAGCACGTAGGGTGTCCTTGTCTGCCAGCGCTGCGATTCCATGATATTCGACAACTACCAACTAGCCCAGCAACATACCCTGCATGAGTATGCATAGACGAACTATATACATGCACAGTATTGTGCGAAGTGGCGGTGCCCGGCTTGCTGTGCGTGTCATATGGCCGCTTGATGACGTCATCATATTACTCTTGCCATGCCTGGGATTTTTTACGCCATCTGCGAGTACACACACACACACACACACCGCCGGCTTTTCTCGAAATAGGGCTAGTAATACTTTCGCACGAAAGTGTTGCCGTGGTACGCATCGCGCCTGGCTTATTTGACCATTTGATTCCTCAACGGTCACATGTTGAGACATTACATGAGGAACAAAGCGTTTCCGCGCTCGTGCATAATCACTTCACTCATATGAGAAGCATGATAATGAGCCAAAGTGAAGAAAGAATTGTTTTCGGACCATATTTTCACCTTTCTCGGATTGGCAAGAAGAGAGGACGGAAGAGAAAGCGGTACGTTACCGACACTAACCCTCTTTTAGTGCCTCACGAACCCGAGAGTGAGTTTCTGCTCAGGCAGAGCAGGCTATGTCGCCATCTGGGCGCACATGGCCTCAGTTCTAGGAAATAACTGGGTGCCCTACCACAAACTCTGGTCATTTTGTCGGCATGCATCGTTGGTGTAATAAAAAAAATTTCAACCAGCGCCAAAAAAGAAAGCCGGAACGAATTAACTGACCGCAGTCACTGCCTAAACACGCAAAAGTTAGGGCAAACTTGAAACCTCAAGCTGTGAGTTGTATAGAATTTCGTGATAGATCAAAACCACGGGGGGGGCGCTCACTTGTCAAGCTCGTAACGAGAAGATCCAAGAGCACCAGCCGCAGTGAAGGAGTTAGCACGAGTCGACTGTCAGATTCGTCATCCGTGCGATTTCTCCTCGCCAGCATCGCCCGAAACAGAGAGCGGCGTCACTTGCCCCTTATGCACACACACGCGCCGCTCTTCGCTCCTCGCGCGTCCGTTTCGCGGCCACTTGTCAGTCAGTCAGCGGCGGCGCGCTCGTGACCGGTTCGAATTAACTCTTTGTCACTCCGGGCGACGTCTCCCCGCGATGAACACGGCCTCGTTCGCACGCGTTTCACTCTCTCCCGTAGTCCCAGGCCGACTGGCCTTTGTTTGCTGGCCCCGAATAATCAGCAACGTCTCACTTGCACCGACAGGAGTGACCCGCAGTTTTTTGTGCTCTCTCACGATCACAATCGCTAGTCACCAGGCTTTCCAAGTTGATGGCCATGCTGGCAACTAGCTTTCTGATAACGAAGTATTGCTTGGTGTCGCTTCGGAGTTCCGTCCAAAAAGTGGGCTGCAATAGCTTCCACCCTGGGCAGTGCCGCCGCGAATGTGCTGTTTTGCAGCGCGTAGTTGAGGGTGCTCTCGCCAGTGCAGACAGCTTGGTCGCATTGCGGCTTAATAAAAAAAGAAAACGAGGGACACTTTAGCTCCGCCCTAAGGGTATGGCGCGATAGAGTTAATGGGTTTAATACCCATATATGCGTAATTGCTCATTCTCTGCTATCATATAATGGTGGAGTTCCTCATACCTCTCCTGGCGCAGCGGTTCAACGATCCGCCACTGCCCTGCGATGGCAGGTGCTGCCACAGGTGGGGCTTGTGAGACACCAATTGCTTTTCCCGAGCAATCTCTTGCAACCAGTAATTAATTTATCTGCCACCTGCCACGGAGGACAGTTTGCTCACAATCCGGTTTGCAGGTTGCACGATGTCACAACGTCACGTGCCCGAGGTAGCCCACCTTGGTTGCCGGAGTGGCTGGTCGCTCCGGCTGCGAACCTTCCAACGGTCGCCAACGCCGGCGCCGGACTATATCTTTCCGACATCCACGGAATTACTAACACCCTCGCGTTAAAACTTACACTAACACATTCCATTACTGCCATCTGCTTCAAGCAGAGTGAGTAATACGGAACATGTCCCAGCCGAGACATATCATGAGGGTGGAGAATAAGCGTAGGTAGCGCATAGCTGAGGGTGGAGGAAAACGTCGATCAGATGTACAGCAAACCGTTACTAACTCGACCCGGTCAAATCAGAAATACGGAAAATTCAGATTCTCAGCGTGGTCCCGGCGCATGCATCTGGATGCCGGCGGCGTGAGCGAAGAATGCCCAGAGACATCCCTAGCGGTAGCCGCTTTCCCACCATGGCAGGTGGCAGCCTGCCCACCGCACTTTCAGCAAACTACCCACTGCGGCAGGCAGGCAGTTAAATTAATGATTGGTCGTAAGTGGTTGCTGCGTTAGACCGGGTTGCTGCTTACCGGTGGCTGTATTTGAAACAGCCACCTGCCGGGGCAGTCGCCTGACCAAAAAATAGGTTGCCTCTCGTGGTCTTTGCGAACTTTTGCCTTCTTTTCCAGCACCTTCTCTGGCCTTGCTGTCAAAAAATGGTGGTGCCAAAGTTCTATTTATCAAGTGTTTGCCCCGGAACACCCGCATATCTCGGCGTGTTTTTTAGGGCTGCAACAACAGAATTGTCTTCCTCTCGGCAAAACATCGTAACACGACGAATCCCCCTTGTCTAAAACACGGACGGTGCAGCTGCCATTGCCAGCGTTATTTGCTCGCGTTGCGACCCTCAGCTCCCTCTGTGAGGGGGGCATGCGTCAGCAACAGTCTGCCGCGTCCGTGGAGCATTCAGAGCAACCCTCAAGAACTGAATCGCTGCAAAGTGCGGAACCCTTGTCCTCTACTTTCGAAAGATTCTCCTCTTTAGGAGTGCCCCAGGTTCTCCACTATAAAGCTCAAAACGTCGCCTGAACACTTTTGACCAAAGGTGTGCACTGAACTGGCCATTGCTGGACGCCTTGAGCACTGAGTACTTGCAATCCGGAACACGTATGCATGGGCATGCGGTTCTACCAAATGATGCATGATTAGCAATGTTAGTGCAATACGCAGCTTTATCCGCAAAAAAAGGCGCACTGTGTGTTGACCGAATGCTGCCTGCCCTAAAACATTCTACATTCTAAAGACTTCGTAACGTTACTTCTTGTACGGTGTTTTCCACTCCAGAGAAAATGAGAACGCTGTGCAGGTGGACCACGCGCGGAATGGACTTTCTGGAGTAGCGGTTAAGTGGGCTTTGCAGTCAGTGTTCTCGTGCGGTGGAAAGGCGGGCAGGGTGGACAGGCGGTGTACCGTTATCGTTGTCAGGCTTTCGTCTCGGAGGAACGTGATAAGTGCGGCCATTTCTTATTCTTGCTTCTGTTGCTGTTTTTGCTTTGTTCGGTTGGCTTCCGCGAGCCACTGTGATATACTTTAGCAGCAGTTCCACCCCCCCGCCCCCTCTCTCTCTCTCTGCACCACACGCCGTGTTTTGTCTGAGAAGGCTTTCCTTTATAGCTGTACGGCTTCGCTCAACTTGAGGTTAAACGCGATTTTTCGTTTGCATGTATCTCTGAGTCTGTACCTACACAGCTGCTCTTTCCTTTCTTCTTCATTGACATAATGGTCACACATACTCGTCGCCAAGACTCCAGGCGCTTCTGGAAGGCACGAAAGACTGAAGCGCCCACCCAGCTGTGTTAATAATCCTGCCCAGACTGGGGCCCCTTAAAGTATTTCACTCTCTTGTTCAGGAGAGGCAGACGTCCAGTTTTTCCAACCAGTTCCGTAGGTGGGGAAAGGGGACCCCCTAACGGGAACACGATCCGAAGAATTCATTGCGCACCACAAAGAGGTTGCGGCTGGCAAGTGACACTCCCGTGTATGCTTTTGTCTACTGCTTTTCACCGCCTGTTTCCCGCTGGCGGAGCTTTCTTATCGTATGCTGGCGTTTTGCTTTTTCTACGCTCTCTTCAGCGGAGACGGGCAAAGAAGCCGTGTGCGGAGTTCCTGCCCGACCTGTGTGCACTTGTTTCTCGAATTACCCTCCGCCGCTAACTCAACGGTTGCGGCCGTGTGCGGCTGACTTTAAGTGGACGCTAAATCACCAAATGGAAGCATTACTTGCGATGGTAAGCGTGCGGTCCTGCTCCTCTTTCGTTTTCGCCCCCATGTAGCAACTCCTGTACTCGCAAGGAGGCTGGTCGTTTGTTTAGTTTCTTCGGAAAGGCGCAGCCGTATTTTTGTATTTCGACACATACTAAGTCCTTAAAGCTTCCAGCAGGGGTCGTTGAACATATCTGAACGAGCTGTCTTTCATTTCTTTTCCTAATGGTGGCCTTGTTGCGTTCTGTTCTCAGTCTTGTTCTTCGTCCTCGAATATCCGAGCCTTAGGAATTCCAATGGCTTTCAGCATGCATGGCACAAAACACAGCATAACAAGTACTCCACAGGAGATACACAGCCCTCAGTTAGTCGTAGCGAAAGGAGAAACAAAAATAGGAGGACGCTTAAGCTTCGACTTTAAGAGTGAGACGCGACAGCGTGTTGCAACGTTGCCGAGGGGTGCGCGGAACGCCATCGGCCGTTCGGCGCGAAGCGTGGCCCGTTTGACAATTTGAGGAAAGGATGCCTGTCTCCCATATCTCGGTGAACACCTGAACCGGGCCGTAATGGATAGAAAAACAACACCGTATTCACAGACGCACCTTTGTGCATTCCAAACCATCGAGCTGGCGTGGCGGAGGGGTTAACGTGCTCGTCTCGCAGTCCAGAGGCCCCGGTTGGATTCCCCAACTCGACCAATTTCCTACTCAGTTTCATTCATTAATGCTCCTGGGATTTTTCGCTCACAGCCAACGCCGCCGACGCCGACGACACCGCCTTTTCTGCGACACGGGGCCATTAGCGCTGTCGCGTGAAAACTGCAGTGCAGTTAAGAGCTTTAGATCATCGGCATTCGACGCTGACTGGGATAACCTTTCGCAGCAAAGCATGCAGCAACACAGTTTTCTCAGCGGAAACTGTGCTACAGTATACATTGTATACGAGTTAGAACTAACACGCAAAGCGGCAGCATTCAGGATCTCTCTACGGGGCAGACACGCAGCTTTAAATGAGGGCGACAAGGTTAGTCTTCGAGCAGTGAACGATTATGAAACGGCTGTCACTACGGAGTGCACCGTAGGCGGTAGCATGGTTTGACAGGATACCGGCAGGCTCTCTCAGGAGACAGAAGATCCGATTAAGAAACGCTAAAAAACATGAAAACCTCTGAAATAAAAGACAGAAGAGCACTGACAAAACTATCAAAGCCCATCAATAACCGCAACGTAACTAACGGCAGGACGTATAGTATGGAGAAAATCAAGCATGCTATAAATAATGGAGGTAGCCTAAAAGCGATGGAAAGGAAACAATGCATAGCCAAAAATCAGTTGGGTGCGCTGTGTGTGTGAGATGTGTTAAAGCAAAACATAGTTAAAGCAGCCGAAGAGTTTTACACACATCTGTAGAGTAACCAACATAATCAAGACCTTAATGAGAAAGGCAGTAGCGCACAGCGATCGCACACACCGCCAGTACAGAAAGAGGAAGCTAAGAAGGCCTTGGGAGCAATGCAAAGGGGAAAATCAGCTGGTGAGGATCAGGTAACAGCAACATAGTTGAAGGCCGGTGCATTTTTTATTTATTTTTATTTATGAAATACTGCGGGCACTAAGTCCAAGCAGGGTGGGCGTACAAGTGAGCGAAATAAGAAAGAAATAACACTGGAAAATAGACAGAAATAGCACTAATTGGTTAGACCTCATGGGGCAATGGTTGGTTTATTTGATTCCAATCTATATAGTTCGTAGGAAAAATGAAAACTTGTAGGTGTCTGTTTTGGCGAATATAGGGGTTAGAAAACTAGGGTGGTAATGTCGAGTTTGTCTGGCAGATAACGGCTTTAAGTATAATGAGGGGTCCAGACCAAATTTGTTCTCTAATAAAAGCGCAAGAAACTCTAACCTGAACTTTTTTCTTCGGAGTTCAAGTCGTTCAATTTGGTTAATTTCCATCAATGTGGTGGGGGAGTCAGTCTTTGCATATTTATTAAAGATGAATGTAACAGCCTTTCTCTGTATTCGTTCCAAATTGGCTATGTTAGATTTAGTATACTGGTCCCATACCACGCATGCGTATTCGAGTTTTGGTCTGATTATAGAAGAATAACAAAGTAGCTTGATGTTAGGAGGTGCGTTCTTCAGTTTATGTCTTAAGCAGCACAATTTGCGAAATGCGGAAGAGCAAATGTTATTGATATGCAAGTTCCACGTTAATTTGCTAGTTATAGTTATGCCTAAGTATTTGTAGTTAGATACTTGTTCAAGAGGGGACGAAATTAATTTGTATGTGTAACTATGTGGTATGTTTTTCTTGTTATCGGAAGATACACACTTTTGTCAGCATTGAGAACCATGCCCCATTGGTCGCACCATTTCAAAACATTGTTCACAGCATTGTTCGAAACATTGTGGTCATCCCTGTTGGTAGTTTCTTTGAATAATATACAATCGTCTGCGAACAATCTAATCTGCACTGGGGCGGCAGAAAGTTAGGTGGGCGATAGAGGTTGAGAAGTTTTCGTTGATACGGTGGCCGCTCCACCACAGGACAAGGTCAATGGTAAGTTATGGGCCGTCATTCTGCATTGGGCGTACTCAAGCTGATGAAAAAATATCTGATAGAGCTTTATATAATTGAGATGCCGATTACAATGTTGATACGCCGCCTGTATTGCCAGCGGCGTCACCGGAGATTTGAGATAGACAATTTGGCATCCGCGCAATACTCCTTCATCGCCTTTTATGAAAATAGCTTCAGTTAGAGATGGCAAAGCATCTGCCCACCATTCACCGCTCTGAGCGACTTTTTCACTGGCCTGAACTGCATAAATTCTTGACTTCCAGCCATTAGGCGGGACGAGAAACAGGAGCAGCACACGATTGTTGACACGGGTATGGTTGCAAATAGCGCACTTCCCAGGCCCCAACCCTCGACGTTGAATTGCCCGTGCACATCAAAACCCCATTCGTGTGCGAGTGGGTGGCCGTTCCAAAACGGGAACGTTCAATTAGACGGCCGCGTCGTGCACATCGCAACTATCCACGATGCCTGCATGACCCGGACACCTCCGGGCAATCGCTCAGCCGAGGCGCCAGTACAACGCGCTCCGGGCTCGTAATAGCTTCACGGCACGCGATGCACATACGCTAATTTGGTAACAGTGATGCGGAGTCGAAAGTGCGCTCAGGGGGCGTCACTTTCTAGCATCATCATGATCGCAACAATTAACTAGTCGCACTCTTTCGCACGTGCGAGCTTGGAGTGAATGGTGCGCATATATTATGTATAGGCCACCAGCAGCACACGGGCAGAGCTGAAATTGTTCCAGTGGGCGCATAAAAAGTTCTGGCGTCAGACGATCTGGCCGCTACAAACGCAAGACCACATGCTGAAGCATTGAAGGCACGCGTTTGGCTGATAATATGCCTTGCCTCTCTTCGCTCGACCTGTATAGGTGACACGCGTCACGTGTGCTTTCGAGAAACCTGATGTCTTCAAGCGGCAGGCAGCTGGCGTTCAAAATCACAACGTAAAAAATCCAGGTAACTGCATTTTCCTTTCGCTGACTGTGCGTTACTGCGTTGTGGTCGACACGGCCTCAGGCTTTCTATACCATTGGCCGAGAAAACCGCCGGCATCATATTTTTGAAACTCTAGCGTGAGAGCTCTCGAGCTATGGACTTTCGATGAGGGCCAATAAGCGGATAGCCCGAAGACAAGAGCCAACGCTAAAAGTGCTCGCCAGCACTCAAGTACACATTAGTAGAAGTTTTGCCCCCGCAGTAACCGTCGCACGTGCCTACAATCTATACTCTCTCCAAAGGCACAGAAAAGGCGTCGGCTTGCGTAGCGTGGTCATTCCACTTTTGTAGCGATATCTAGATTACGCTATAGCATTTCGAGCCTTCAGCGTGTCGACGCCGCCACCCTGTGGCTGCGCCGCCCCGCTGTCACGTGGTTGGTCACGTGGAGTGGAGCAGCTGCAGGCGGCGCGGCACCGCGGCTGATCACGTGGTTCGTCACGGGGTTTTACCGAGTCCATTTCCTCACGCTTGCATTTGGGAAAACAACGTGCGCAAATATGTCTCTTCATCCCGCGGTTCTTTTTCTACTGCTGCCGGCGCGAAAGACGCGGGTTCGATCCCGGCCGCGGCGGTCGGATTTCGATGGGAGGCGAAATTCTAGAGGCCCGTGTACTGTGCGATGTCAGTGCACGTTAAAGAACCGCAGGTGGTCAAGATTTCCGGAGACCTTCACTCCGGCGTCTCTCATAGCCTGAGTCGCTTGGGGACGTTAAATCCCATAAACCATAAACCAAAATCTTTTTCTACTATGGCGGACGGCGCTCTTCAGTTGGCGCGTTGCGAGCCTTACAGATAGGCTTCTTTCAGGCAGCGACATCTCTGGTAATGAAAGACCAGTCTGAAGGAACATTAAAGCCAAACTAATCTTAGCTTCTATTAACGCGGAAGCTTTACTGGCCTAGCGGCGCCGATTTCACTGTGGGCTGCAGTTTGACCTTGAACGCCCTTTCTGCGCCGCTGCCATAGCAACGCATCACGTGACTTCGCCGCGCCGCCGAGCAGCAGAGTCTTCTCCGTCTCTGCGCCGGGACTCCACAGCCGCTCCGCGGCTGCTGCCTGACCACGTGATCCGGCCGAACAGACGTGGCTTGGCGTCTGTAACGTTGAGTTCGTTCCGCACAGTGGACAGGCAGCGCGCTCACCCTAATACCCTGGCAGGTGGCAGTTAAATTAATGGTTCGTCGCGAGTGGTTGGGCACCCAATGAACGCTGCAACCTATTGCTGCTGTGCCACGTGCCTGCCAACCCGACGTCAGCGCTAATGCATGTAGCCCACATCACTCTCTCACCACCGCTACGCACTCACCCCAAAGCGGGACTGAGGCGTCCACTGACCCAGGGAGCCAGTTATGCGCCCTTTCGTTCCGGAAAATCACCGGCGTCTAGAACGTTGTCAACGCCAACGGCATGGAACACAAAGAACGCCGTCAGCTGTCGCTTTGTATGTCTTTAATTAGCTGAGCTAATCCACATGCATTTTTTATACTGCTTTCTTTAAAATTCCATGAACGTTAGCAAGTTCGATTGCATGTACATCAAAATCGCCACCATCAGCCTGACTATGTCCACTGAAGGGCAAAGGCCTCTCCCATGTCTCTCCAATTAACCTTGTCCTTTGCCAGCTGCGTCCATCGTATACGAGCAAACTTCCTAATCTCATCCGTCCAACTAATCTTCTGCCACCCCCTGCTAACGCTTGCCTTTTCTTGGGATCCACTCCGTTACCCTTGAGGACCAGCGGTTAGCTTGCCTTCGCATTACATGCCCCCCGCAAGCCCATTTCTTCCTCTTGATTTCAGCTAGGATGTCAGTGAAACCAGTTTGTTCCCTCACCCACTATGGCCGCTTCCGGTCTGTTAACGTTACACCTATCTTTTTCTTTCCATAGCTCGCTGCGTTGTCAGCTCAACCCTTTTCGTTAGCCTCCACGTTTCTACCTTATAGGTGAGTACCGGTAAGATACAGCTGTTGTATACTTTTCTCTAGAGGGATATTGGTAAACTGCCATTCATGACCTCAGAAAACCTGGAATGTGGGCTGCACCCCATTTTTATTCTTCTATTTAGTCCCTCTCATTATCAGGATGAGCGGGCACTACGTGCCTTAAGTAGACGTATTCCCTTGCCACTTCGAACACCTTGCTACCAATTGTGAACTGCTGTTCCCTTTCATCAACTTTTGCAAATATTTAAATTTCAAACTCTTGCCAAGGATATAAAAGAGAGTAGAAGTAATAGCCTAAACGCTTTCTTTACAGCCAAGACCAACAAGCCAGAAATACCTCTCAGAACTATTATCAGCGAAGAAGGTTTATGGCAAAAGAATGTCAGCGGTTTCTTGCTAAACAACTTAAATTCATTATTTTGGACGACCCCTTCCTCACAAAAAACTCTACAGCTGTCGCTGAGTACCTACAGAGTATACCAACGACATCGGCTTTGGGTTTTCGGTAGATGTGCAAGATTTGTTTTGCTCTGTTCCTCAAGACCAGCTTTTGTTGGCTGTAAAGCAGTGCATAGAATCAAACGGCGACTTGTCATTCCAGAATTCTTCAGGACTGTCGGTTGATAATTTTATTGCTTTATTACAGTTTTGCCTAGTTGCTACTATTATACACTTGGACAACTTGCCTTTTTTTTGCAGCGCAACGGTGTGTGCATAGGGTCCTGCGTGGCCCCTATCCTTTGCGATATATTCTTAGCAAAGGTTGATAAATCTTTAGATAAACGTTTTATGAGGGAGGGGTGGTTTTAAAGGTTTTTATGTATGCGGACGGTTTTTTAGTGCTTTTAAAAAGCAGATGTCTTTCACCTACCCCTCTACAGTAGGTGAAGTTTTAAATGCATTTGACAAGCATGGATTTGGGCTCACTTTTACCATTGAACTACCCGACACTAATGTTTTGCAGTTTTAGGACTTGAAACTAACCTTCTTTGCCAAGACACGTTTGCTGGGGCTATTACCCGCGTGGAAAAAAAAAGTTTTGCCTTACGATTCTATGCGCTCCAAGACTGTAAAAAGAGCAATAGAGTCGCATTGTCTCGAGTCTTCTCTCAAGAAATCGTGCCCGCATCAGTTGCAAGATAGCTTTCAAAATCGGATGAGCCCATTTTCGGTGGCTGGGTTCCCCTGCTCTGTGTTGGTTGCTGTCGTTAATACTATACCCTCGTTACCCTCTCGTTAATACTATAAAGTTGCGCTACGTTGGCAGCCATATCTTGATTTATGAGGAATCGCACACCTAGTTCTCGTCTATTCGCTTATCTGCGACAGCACAGTACGTGCCCGCTCTTTAGTACTGTAAACGATTTACCTGTCCTCCTAACTTCACTAAGCCCTATGACATATCCCATTTAATGCCCGCTAGATCCTCAAACAGCACTGCTAGGCTAGCCTCTCTAGATAAGGTTCTAGCGTTAAACGTTGCCAGGTTCAGATTCCAATGGCGGCCTGTCCGGAGCCAAAGATTTTTAGCACCCTCCGCGGCGTCACAGGTCTGACCGACGCCTTGTTGCTCCGCAGCCGCTGGGGAATGAGGGCTGAAGGTTAAGTGGTTTTTTTATAGAAGGTTGGGGCCAAGTATTACAACAGGGTGGCCACAAGTCCTGCTCTGGTGAGGAAGTGCGTTGTCAGTTCTGGTCACCGATATCAGGCCGCACCCCATGCCTGGTTACATCAACACGCAGGTTTTTTTTTTTTTAAATACCCGGTGGAGAATTGCACGACACCAAGATTCAAAACCCGGTCCTCTTGCACGCAAGACGGCTGCTCTACCTTCATGCAGAGTCATGTCATGAAAATGCTCCATGAAAAAAACGCCCATATGCTTACGCTCTCTCGAAATGCGTTTAGCCAGCGCAAGTGTTTACGCTGTTGCGATTCCTGGTTTTGCTACCTGCGATGAAATGAAGAGATCCGCATTGGTCGACGTCTCTCGCATGGTGTACCCTGAGGGCTCCCGAAAGGAGTGGCGATCGGCGTCTCAATCACTCTTGAAGTTTTCAGAGGACGCTGACCTCAACAAAAAGTGGTAGAGACAACCATTCAAACCCGCGCATCAGGTGCAGCAACTGCTGACAGGACTGTGTAAGGCTAATTCCGCCTGTAGACTCACACCACGACCTACTCAACTCCGCCAACACCTGAGCGGAGAGAGCTCAAGCAGCTCCTCCCTTCCGTTCACGTCACCAACCACGTGACGGTGACGTGACGGGCTCACGATAATACTTGATGTCATGCGACAGGTCACATAACTTCGACGTCACGGTTACGCTGTCATGTGAAAACGTAATGTTGACGATTATCTTCCGCCACCGACGCCGCTCACGCCACAAGCGAACTGGCAGCTTGTGTGTAAACCTGTCGCTTGTGGCTAAAGCTGAAACAGGGCCGGCGACTATAGAAATAAGACGAACTCTTCGATGCTCCCCCCAGTACTCAATTCTAAGATGGGCCCCCGGATCACCCAGAAATTTTCCTTGGTTTCGCGTTGGAGAAAAGTACGTAACATTTAACGACCCGAATCTGCACGTGCACAATGAGGGACGCTGCAATGGAGTGATACATTTAGATCGTCTGGGGTTCCAGTGCACCCCCAGTTTTATATCCTGCTTCATGAAAAAGCGACCGCCGCAGACGGGATTCGATGCCGCGACTCTGCAACGGAAGGCGGGTTGCATTAATTTCGAGTCCAGCGTACGCGCAAAGTTAAGTATTGCGAAGGACAGCTAAGGGCATGCCCAGAACCATGGATGTGCACAACCGCACCGGTGTCGACACCCCCTAGGGTACCTACTCATGGAGGGCGGAGCGTTTAGATCTCTCACCATTAAGTGTTATGTGTTATTCCCTCCCACTGTGGCGCTGTGCGTATTTGAATAAATAAATGCATTTGCTTATCACTATACGGTATCTACGTTGCGTTCAACACTCAGCACCGGCGCCCCGACATATGTATGATGACTGCAATCAACACAAGCATGGGGACAATTTGTAACGACTGAATGCGGTTCATGATGCGAGTGGCTAGCACGACCCCCCCCCCCCCCCCCCCCCCCCCAGCCATTAGGAGCACTGCGTGACTACGTGTGGGGCGCAATCGACACTTACGCGCCCCACACGTAGTCACGCAGGGCTCCTAATGGCGGGGGGGACTGTTGTGCTAGCCACTCATATCAATCGACACTTATGCGGCCCACACATGCCATCCGAAGACGTATTAACTTTGTTATTGACGCACGCGTGTGTCGAGTTAGAGGGTTGCGTGCAATGGCGTGAGTGGTAATGACCTGCAAGAAGTTACTTGGCACCGACACTTGGATCATTCCGTAGAGTAATGACCTCTCGCATTCTGTCGACGCCTCTTCTGACTACCCTGGCCTGCACTCCATCATATAGACTGCACTTCCAAGGCGAGAAAATGCGCCCAAACGCATCGCTATACATCACCCCACAATGCAGACTAGTGTTACCGCCTAATCGTGTACGTCCTTTTCGCTCTGATGTGTCTGTGGCCCTAGGTGTATGCGTTCTATCCGCGTTCTTTTTTTTTAACGGGATGCCTTAGCGGCCCGTGCAGCAGAAAAGTAGCCGTTAATTGGCATCGTAGGCCGTGAGCGTAAAAACGCGAAAAACACCCAGCCGAGCAACCTAGGGGGCAAGTGGACCCCCAGGTCACGTGACCTTGTGACGTCGTCACAACCTTCTCAACTGATGGTGAGCAAACTGCACACAGTGGCAGGCGGCAGTTAATTAAGGGAGGACGCGGCTTTCCAATCATGGCTTTCATGTTACTTTTCGCAAAGGTGTTTTTAACCTGGCCGCCCTGCATGCAGAAAGCATAGCATGACAATGGCTTGATGGATTTTCATGCGGTTTGTTGCATTGTGCTCACTGATAAGATTTTTATGCAGAGAGTTCTAAACTCCTAATTTGCTATTGTTCTCAATATGCGACTAATCTGACATGACGATGATGAGTGCGTTATGCAAGCGCGGATATAACATTCTGAAAACGCTGATATAACGCTGAAAACGTTTGTAGGAGGTGACAACATCAAGAATTTTTTTGCAGTTTAACTCAACAGTGACTGCATGCAGGCCCCTACCCCGTTTTGTTGTCACGCCACACTATTTGCAAGCTTGGTATAGAAATGAAGCACATCTAGATTTTAAATGTAAAGAATCTGAGATATTTCAGTGAAGTTTCGTATTTAAATTTTCACAAGACTTTTCAATAAACATTCATTTTTCAATGATCTACACCACAATTATAAAAAATTTCACCTCCGATCACCCTCTTCCCTCTATTGGTAGGTCGCGAGAGGTTGCTCTGGTGGAGCAACGTAGGTCTCACAAACCCGACCAGTGGCAGCACCTGCCATCGCAGGGCAGTGACGCATCGCTTTACCACTGCACCACTGCTCCAGGAGTGGTATGAAGACTCCCAACTTTCTATCAGTTGAGGTTAGAGAATGAGCAATCCCGATTATATGCGCATTAACCCATTAAAGCTGTCGGGCCATACCCGTAAGTTGGAGCTTAAATGTCCCCTCCAGTAATTTTTTGTTCCAATTTCCGAACTGATTCCCTTCCTGAAGTGTGTTTCTGACAGTAATGCGATTTCTGACTTTCCTTCTGACTTAAACGGGCTCTGAAAAGGGCTTTAGTGAAGTCGCGGTATGCCTGGGACGTTAAAGGACGCCGCTTCACGAATACTGTCCAGCAAGAATTTTTTATTTTCTTCGTAGAAGCTGAGTTATCTGTAGACAAAATTTGAATTTCAATGTCTTCACGCCTTTCCCTCTCCTCTCGTCACTTTTTGCACACTGGAAAGTCGGCGCTCCTTTACCGGCGCCACCCCCGGGGGCGGAGCTTCCTGACCCGGCGGAGCTACGCGGCTTGCTGGCCGCGGCCATGCTAGCTGAGTTACGCCTGAAAGAATTTAACAAATAGCCACCTCTGAACTGGTATACGCAGCTGCGAGCGACGGAGGAGGGTGCGAGCGTGAAAAAGTCGTTGCAAAGGGCTCGCTAACTTTCGCGCGTGATTGTGGGTTCTCTGCTGCGTGTAGAAGTGTACTATGTGACTCCGGCGTTCATGACAACACAGTGCAGTGATTGAGCCCCATTAATGCGAATAGTGAACGTGACATCGCCAGTACAAGTTCTCTACCTTACGACGCATCCGCAGGTTCGGATAATGTTGTTCTATACGTAGATTCAAGAGCGTTTAACTGTGTTGTGTTTCATTTATTCTGTTGTATTGGGCTACCCACTATGGAGCCCTAGAGCGTGCACCTTGCTGTAATAGGGCTGCAGGAGCTTCGCATGCGGCACGTCTTCAGAAAACCTCCGCACCGACGCGGCAGCATTTAAGGCATTTTGGCGTCGCACGTTCCCCCCTCTCCCCCCGCGCAGTCAGTCTGCCCCGGCCGTCTCGCATCTCCGCCCTTAGCTCGGAGTTACGCGCATCATTCGCCGTGAGGCAGCAATCACTGTATATGAACAACGCACCACTCACAGCGCAGCCGCGTTCAGCAGCAGGGCATCACGGAGATGTATCGGCACCCCACCAAGCCTGCGAGAGCCGCTGCGTTTACTGTAATGAAAGACCTTTCGTCCCGGCATCATTTCGATGGCTTCTGTGGCAATGGCCACTTACCTGCCAGCCCCCCGCCTTACAACAAAATACAGGAAGCAAAAAATGAAAATGAACAGAAAAGAGGCACTTAGTTCACCGGACAAGAGGGGAATAAAAAAAAAATCACCACAGAGTCTTGCCGCACTAGCTTCTCCACCCCAAAGTAGGGTAATTCGGAAGAATTAAAAGGGGAGCTGAACATAATGCCGTAACCGCGCACCCAGTTGCTGTGCAATTGCCGACCGTTCGTTCGGCTCCCACCGCTCGAGGGTCGTCAGCAAATATTTGCAGGGATAATTGTGAGGAAGGGATGAATACGAAGCGGGGCTGCGTCCACTGGGCTTCGTTGCAGGATGAGCTCCCTCTCCCGGACAGGCTTGTCGTGCGCCCTTGTACCCCTTGGCGAGTTGCAACGGGAAAGTTACGTAAGCGAGGTACCGAGGAAGTAAACTCTGCAGTGACGTTCGCCGCACTCCCGGTCGATAGATGGGATGGATAAAATGAAAACGTAGACGGTTTTTGTGGCTACAGATGTCCTCCCGAACACAAATAACGATGGCTGTGCACTCGCTCCTTCCACTGGAACAGTGGTGAGAGGTGAAAGAGGTCAACCGGAAGACAATACACGCCGTAATACGTCGAGATTAGAAAAACAGGGGAAAGAAATAAGTCTGACGATGAAAACAAATTAGCTGGCGCTTTAGCCTTGCTGAGCATGATATATTGTGCGAAAGCACAGTGTTTCTACAGGTGGACACCCCCGCCACGTACCTGAAAGCGCGATTTAAATCTCCGCTGATTCAGAGAACCAGTTATGCACGTTTTCAACTCAACTATGTCATCGTCCGTGCAAATGTGCCCGATGTAAAACGAAGGCCTATGCTCTAGTGCCGCGTTTCTCTCCTGCAGCAATATTGTCAGCGCTAACGAGTAATAATTCTCTAGTGCCCTGTTTCTGCCCCAACGTTGTCCACGCCAACGCATGCAGCGCTCATCTCTCTGTCACTGCCGCTACGTAGCTCAAAGCGCGAATATTAGTTTGATAGTAGTATTAGTTCATGAAGAAGACGATGTGCAATGCACAGCGCTAGAGTGTGTTGCAGTTTAACACGGAACGTGATCGGCTGAGGCGATAGCATAGTGCTCTCGAGCAGTGGCCAGCGAAGCTGATCTACTCGCGCCGCCTCGGGTTCGAATCCCAGTGGCGGCGATCATTATATTATTTATGGTTAGCCCAAGCTCGGCCTCAAGGTGACGCTTCACATAAACTGGTGAGCCGATTTGACCTCGTCCACATAATGCTTTCGAACTAAGTTATGGGGTCGCTTAAGCAAGAGCAAAAGTGATACGTCGTCTGTAGTTTGCTCCGTCCACGACGTTTCGGCGGAAGGAGTTCCTAAACGTTTCAGTGGCCCCGCCGTTGGTCCAGAAGATGGCCCAGCAGTCTGCGCAGATACCACCTCTTGCAGACAACCATGCCTTCATTGGTGTTTTTAGTGCTTCGTTGTGGGGCTGTTCTGCAGCACGTTGTGACACGTGCTCGCTCGACCCAGGGCAGCTTTCGACTGCACCTCGCGCCGCCACGCTGCAGTTTAATACGAATTTGCCCACCGAAATTCGGCCTAGTCCAGATTTTTCCGCCATTTTAAATTTGGGGGCCTTACACCTGTGGAAATTTCGGAATGGCGTATCCTTCCCTCCGACAGCGAGAGGACGTAAGATAAATGCCTCCCATCTTCCCTCTTTGTTGTCGCCATATTGGCCCGTGAGCCGCACGACCAAGCCAGACGGCAAGGGTCGCAGATCAAGCAGCCAGAAGCCAGCGATTTTGGGAGAGCCCCAATAAACGTTTGGCCACGGGCAAAGCGTCCTGTTCCGTGTTGTGTTATTCGCATTTCCGCTGCGCCGCCGTGAGAACGGCCGCGCGTGGTGTGCGATACCGGGAGCTTGGAGTTCACGGCCGAGACATCAAAGAAGGCTCAATGGCCTGGTGAGAATCCCCAAAAACTCTGGTGGTGGGCCAACTTGGGTTCCATTTTAGAATTGGGGAATTTTCAGACACCGGTGGATTTTCGTGTGACGACAGCTCTAATGCTACTGTATTAAAAACAAACCCGTAGATAAGAAGCCCGCCGGCGGAAAAATACACAGGGACACGAGAGATATAATTGCGAACAAAATGAAAGGTGAAAACTACAAGAAACCAGAATCAAGGTGAAGGCAAAACTTTCTAAAAATAAAGATACGAGGAATAGTAGCAACAAATAACAGCGGTAAAAGGTCAGGCTGTCAACAATTAAAATGAGGCCAGCACCAAATCTAAAAACAAATGCGCGTGAAGTTGGAAAAAGCAAGCAACAAAAACTAGGACGAAGGTTAAGGTTCAAATGAGGCACATGACTAAAATGGACGGGGCGAACAGATACCTCCTAAAAACTGCAGTTCTTTAGCTGAAATTATAATGAAAAGCCTTATTCATCTCCTTTATCTTCTTCTTCTAGCCGTAGTGACCAATTTTGTGTCTTCTAGACACGGGCCACAATAAATAGTTATTGCACTTCTTGCAGACTCTGCTTTCCTCTGCGTTTAAATGCGATAGCGTCAAAGGCTGACAGGGCTTTACAGCGCAAACGAAGTGACAGAACGAAACGATGACTAACAGCTCGGGCATCTTATTGACCGATCAGTCGCTTATATACAGAAGCTGCTCATATCAACAAAACAGAATTGTAGGATAACGTATTAAGAAATCAAAACAACTGATACCACGTCATCGCACAAAGTCAAGGCATGCAACTGGCTCTCTTACAGAACGAGATAATTCAGTTCTTTTTTTATAGCAAAATTGAGAGGCTGCTGACACACGAGCTACTGGACTTGGCCGTCTCATCAGCCTCGATAATCTCTCTTCAAAGCTGCGTCGTGCATCTGCGCAGCACCACTGTATTATCTAGCCTAGGAGCACAACTGCTTCATTTCTTAGTGTGTTCAATCATTTAACTGCCCCAATTATTTCTAACATCACTTACGTGCTCCCTCAACCTCTCGTTTAGGCACCGCCGAGTTTGACCAATGTACCGCTTACCACAGGTCGGCGGTATGGAGTATACGACGTTCTTCTAACATCCTACGAAGCGCTTTTGGTGGCGTTTTGAACAGGGTACGTGCAGGTCTTCCGCATTCACTCTCCTGCAAATCCTGGAGAGTTTTTCAGGTGCGGAAAAGACCACCATCTTGTGTTTGTCTGTCTGCGCTGTAAACTCCTGTCAGTATGAACCAACTAGCCTGCAAAAACGTTCTCGCAGCTTCAAAGGCCCCGTTCACCAGAAGATCCCGTGTCGGTGTCGGCGTTAATGTCGGCGTCAGAGTTGTGAGCGAAAAATCGCGGGCATGGCTCTGGCAGGTGGTCCCCAGAGAGCAACCTAGGAGGCAGGTGGGCCAGATGGGTCACGTGACCTTGCGCCGTCATCACAACCTGCCCACCGGATAGTGAGCACACTGTCAACCGGCAGTTAAACTAATGATCGCTCGCTCGGGAAGATCAACCTGGGCCACAAAAGGCCCTCCGCTGCTAAGGTGGAGCTCAGGTGTCCCCTCCAATTCCTTCGAGCAGTATTTATTTATTTTATTTATTCAATACTGCGGAGTCACTTGACTCCAGACGAACAAATCGCACCAACTAGCCACACCCCCCTTGGAACTCCTAAGAAGAAGAAGAAGAACGAGAACGGAAAAGAGTTACCACTCTGCACCACGGGCTTTTTCTACAAGTTTTCTTTCTTCTAGAAGTCTTTCTTTCGTCAGCGCTCACGTCGTGCGCACGGCGATGCTCGCGTTCTTCAGCATCATTGTTGACTGCGAAGAACCGTGCCATCGCAGATTTCATTGCAACGCCCACAGAGGGATAAGAAGGCTAATTGTGGTCACAACTTAAGATCGCCCCGGGTACGCCACAGCGTTGTTTCTGATTTTTCATTCCTAGTGGCCGCATACAGGAATACCTAGGAGCAGCCAGCGCCGGCCTCAACCTCGAAGTATGTTGCAGGCGAAATCTAGCCGCGTGCCCCTGGTGCTTCAGAGTGTGATGGTCACGTGAACTTTACAATGCGAATCACGTGTAAACCACGTGCGGCGAGAATTCGTACGTAATTAGCGACATCATGTAGTAACTGCTCTAATAATGCATTAGGACGTCATGCACTGACAGAACTGTCAGGAAAAGCAATACTAATATGCTCTTCAATAATACTTATGAGTAAACGTAGTACTCGCCCATGACCGCGGAGTAATAAATTGTGCTCTCTCATATTGCTTAAAAGTGCACGTGACATGTTCGTGGGAAACCAGGCAGAATGTTCCCGCCACTCTGCAGTCTCGTTTAATAAGTTATCCGAAGGGCGGCGCATAGGTTCATCCTGCACGCGCTGCTTAGCGGCCAACGCCACCCTGAGAATCGGGTGGGGCCCCAACACGTCGGCTTTGGTTTCTGCACGTATGCGAACCACCTCAATTAATGGGGGTGGGAGCGGTGCAATTGTGAGGCCACTGCTTTGAGAATAAAGGTGGCACGGCTAAATTTAATTTAGGCGCTCCTCCCACACGGAACTTGGTCCGCACCGGATTCGTTCCGTCTCCATGTTATTCTTTCTCTTCTCCTGATATGTGCACTGTCTAGAGAATCAGCCCTGCGAGACCCCGAGGTGAGAAAGGGGAGGAACTTCGAGACAGTGTTTCTGTGGCTGGAATCTACGTAGTTGCGGTGCTCTATACGCGAGTGAGTATGGGACTGTGGTGCGAGGAGGCATTATACAAGCTGCCAGTGGCGCTGAATCGTTTGCGGTCGGGCCTCGGCCAAATTGGAGGCTAAACCAACGGGAAACACACGCCTGCCATATGTTCCCATGTAGAATAGGGAGCACATATGTTTATTAAGAGCCTATATGCTCTAATAAACCCTCCCCCCCCCCTTTTTTCTTTATCTTATTGAGAAAAGTGGGTCAAGCGACGGAATCGATAGCTTTTGTTCTGAATGCTTCACCCTATCCTCTCATTGTGTTTACGGCCGAGGGGTTTTCTGTAAGTTTTTCTTACTGGGCTATACCGTTTTTATAACTTGAAGTAGAAAGATGCATTCAATTAACATTCGAATGCGCTGTTTCTTCAGAGCATGCTGCTTTTCAATGCTGTCCTTTTCTGACAAGTTATTTTTTTTTTAGCAACTCTTCCTATAGGATCATCATCTTATGCTATGTATTCTGCAACTTTAGGTCCTCATGCATGTTTGTGGAAGTCAGCAACAACAAGAAATAGGATTCAAGGTGCCACATGACATTTTACGACCGCAAGACGCTCAGCGAAGCAGCTTTACAGAGGGACCATGAATTTCTTCCTTATCAGCCGTGGTGCGGTCTCCGTTCTCACAGGCGTCGTACTATTGCGCGTGCCTTAATTAACCTCAAACTCTCACACTCGAAGTATTTGCGCCACGATGACATGCGGGTGCCTGCACAAATTTTCAATAATCGCTGAAAAAAATGTCTGGATGCACCCCAGAGAAATGCTGGTTGCAACTGCAATGTCACAAATCAACTGTCACCGAATGCTCTTGCGACTGGCGATGAATTACTGCACTCTACCGCTTCTGTTCCTCTGTCGGGATCTTCCGTGGAAGGCCATTGCACCAGTAAACGATTTACATTCCTGTAACTATGCACCTTGTATGCCCTCGTGCAATAAACGCCGCTTTCAAAAAAACACACGCGTTATATCGAGACTCACTTCTTTGTATGCTCGACCTTGCGCCTCCTTTTCCGCTCTCTTTCCAGTCCCGAGTCGACGTAAACAGTGGGCGTTATACGTAGGGAATGTATGCGGTGTGAATTTACAGATACCGGCGCTCTCTGCTCTTCTCCAGCTCTGAGCTCAGACTTCGGTTGCTATTCTGGACACCTTTGTAACACGGACGGAAAGATGGGTCGGAGGAAGTCTGGCGCGTATGGTTTGGGTTTTGTCCCAAAGCGACTCAGTCTACGGGGACAGCGGAGTAGGTAGCTCCGCATATATTCGATCACCTGTGGTTCTTTAACGTTCACTGATAGCGGACAGTACACGGGCCTCCGGTATTTCGCCTCCATCGAAATGCGAGCGCCGTGGCCGGGATCGAACATGCGTCTCTCCGGTCAGCAGCCCAGCACCACAACCACTGAGCCACCGAGGCGGCTATGACGTGCATGGTATCGGATGCATCTCTGTGCTGGGAAGAAATATGGAGTGAAGAGTAAACATTCCTAACGAGAGGACACGCAGGACTACCTCCAGAAGTGTCAAAGAGGACGTAGTCGCCATTGGGCATGCTCGCGGATGGTGCATGCCCAATGGTGGAGAGAAAGCCGCTAAGGCGAGGGCGAAAACAAAAAGCGGTCGCTCTTGAACCAAGGGAACCCCTCGGGTTTGTTTTGGCTTTCCTGCGCCACAGCAGTGGTACGCTCCCCTGCGTCGTCGTCCCTATCCGGCAACAGCCACAGCAGCGCATTCAAGAACAGAAGAACGACGGCGGCTGCACACACGAGCAGCGGCGGCCCCGCAGTGATTAGCCATTCCGCGGAGGGCGCCTTCATCCCCCCCCTTGCCGGATGTGAGTGCCCGCGCAGGCGCCCAGCGTCGTACCATTTGGCTCTGCTATTCACTGCTCGTCGCCCCGACCGGACGGGGGATCGAGGCGGGGGCGGTTAAGAGGGCACGAGAAACGAAAAAGCGTTCGCCTTGTAATTGAATCGGAACCGTTTAGCGGAGACGAGAGCGCCAGCGTGCCGGTAATTGAGCATATTATTTAGTGGCTCGGCGATGGTAAGAAAAAGAAGCGCCACTGAATGACGTCACTGAGGACGCTCACCGCCGGGCTGGACGCTACGGTTACCCGGTCGACGTCCCAGGCTTTTGGCTCCGTCCTTGTAGCCGTGCGCACAATCGGCGGCATGGGATACCAAACCTTTCCCTTACGTCTGCCTGTCTCGCCTCTTCATTTGGGGGCTCGGCACATAGAAGAGCAAAATTTCCTTCCCTTATAACAGGGCTGTTGTCTTACTGGCTGGCACACGCCCCTGTCCTTGAACGAATAGATCGGTCCCCTCAT
The DNA here is from genome assembly GCF_052857255.1 of Amblyomma americanum. Lineage (NCBI taxonomy): Eukaryota > Metazoa > Arthropoda > Arachnida > Ixodida > Ixodidae > Amblyomma > Amblyomma americanum. The sequence continues at coordinate 210,639,225 of NC_135501.1, read as the reverse complement.
TCGTCATTCCATTTCTAACGTGTCGTGCATGCGCGGCTTCAACGCGCCCACGGAGAGTTGACGGCGAGCAAGGAGCTGGATGAGCTAGGCTGCTCCATCTGGAAAGGTCTACACAATGTGTGCACTGGGTGTTTGTGTCTGTGGCGCAAACTAGTGCGTGTGGGGTTTAGACGCGGAGTAGATGAAGCCATCTGTGCGCAAGACGGGTGTATAAAAAGGGGCACGCGGGGTGGCCTTATCGGCAACACGGCAATTGTTGGCCTTATCGTGTGTGCACACAAATGAACGTCTCGCCTTAGTGCGGCTCCGGTGAAGGGAGATGGCAAGTTTTCCGTGGATACGCGTAGGGGCGTGGCCTGTGTCGTGTTATTTGTCGTCTCGTTCCACTGGCCATACGACAGCGTCGCATGTGCCTGCTGTCGCAATGTCTGTAGACAGTATCGCCACCTAGCGGTGAGAGCGTGAAGCGCCAGGAAGAGGGTACCGGCCGGCAGCATAAGCGCGCTTCCCGTACTGTGCCTCGATGTCCGCTCGCCTCCGCGGCGCTGGCCATCGAGGCACCCTAGTTTCTCGCTTGGTCAGTGTCATTCTTCATAAATAGACGGAGACGTGTGCGTTGTTGCCTCATTGCTCGGATCGAGCCGTTTACAACCGAAAAGTATCTCATTATTAGCCGGCAGATACTCAGCAGAAGTTAAAGTGGGTGAGGAAGCTGCGTGTCGCGCCGCCAGTGAAAAGTCTCTAGTGCGCGTTTCACGGCTCCGCTCTGAACACGAATACGCACACATGGGAGTAAAAAGGAAGTAAGGTGTCATAACATTTATAAAAAAGGAGCACGGCTTACTCTCTTTTCACTCCTTTCTGTTTAGGGTCTAGGGATTTATTCTCGAGTATCACGGCTAATCAAAACGCACCCTAGAATGACCCTAGCATTACAAAAGCCGGGTGAGTCATAAAAGACTGACGCTTCTTTGGAACAGTGTCAGTGTGAAGCCTGGCAGTTTCAAAGGCATTGGTGACATGGGGACTGTATTATAAGAGTCGTATAATTAGTCGATGCGATCTTGAGCGGTGTGATATTTACCCCGCTCTTGGCGAGGCTTGCATGTGCTGCGAGTGAGGAATTACGCGAGTAACCCCGTTTAGCTGCTGAACGCTTCCAATATCCCACTCGTCAAGATCTGCTTCCTAACTCAGCCGACCCTCGGATGATGCAACCCTCGCTGAATGTGTATGCCTTCTCTGAAACATTTAGAAACACGGAAGCAGCGAAGGTCAATTTTTCTTCTGCCTGGAGGCACGGACTGCACCGAGAAAGGCACTGTGCAGGTCGCGCCATTCCCTTCAGAGCTACGCGCACCGAAGAGATGAGCTTCTTCGCGGTTCGGACAACATCTGCGGGCACCTGCGAATGAAGCGCATTTTCCTATGCACTTAATCCTATTGTCACGCCCCGCACCGACGGACACTGCAGAAGGAGTGCTTCTTGGGACACGCTCCGCGCGCCACAAAACTTTGCACACGTGCTCCATTCCGCGACCGCGCATTGTACGTGAACCACGTTGGGCTGCGTGAGTTACAGCAAAGCACGGCCAGCGAAAGTACCTCAACAGGGAAAGTATGCGTGGCTGCGATGCCTGTACCTAACCACTCTAGCCTAGTGAAACCCTTGCGCCAAAGCGAAATATTTGACCGGTGCTCAATCAGCACCCTTCAATTGAAAATTGAATCCCGGCCTGGCCTGACCAAACACGTCCAATCACGTCTCCTAAGCAGGGAGGGGGTGTTTAGTGAACGACAGTACCGTATTTTGCTTACTAAGCTCAGCGCATGTACAACGCCAAGATTATGCTGTGGTGCACTCAGACGAAACAACGTTACGTTCTTCCGGGCAGCCATTTTGAATTTCGTCGCGCCACCTGTAGGCCGCCGAAATTGCGAATTGCAATCCCGGCATGAAGGCGGCGTTCCCGGTGTCCTCCGATGTGATCGGCGTTTCGTGCCATTGCTGTTTTGAAAAAAAAACTAAAAATAAAGAGGAGAGAGTGCCTGGTCTTTAAACTCCAAAACGTGCTCAAGGGAACTGTGTTAATTTCATGAGGAGCTCTTCAATTCTTGACGAAATCTGTAGAATGCTAGGAGTTATTTAATCCGCGATTGTTGTAGACATTCGCGACCTATATCGTTGAATGGATGAAAAGATATTGTCACGTGGCTTTATTTCCTGGCCCAAGCTTCCAACCCAGTAGCGATAACGTATTTAGAAATTTAGGGACTCTTTGAAGGTGGGGCGTGCATCGTTTCTGAGAGTGTTTAGTCATTAGTGCCGTTTGGGCGCCGCCATAAAATTCAAGAAAAGATGCTCCGTAGCGCTTTCAGACTTTCTGCACTTGAAATCAAATTGACCCACTTCGATCTCCAGTATAGAACCTGTGAACTCCTTCAAATCAGTTCTAATTTCATTGCGAAAGGACAACCTCATGCACGAGATATAACGGGCTCGCAGAGTTTGTGCGAAACTTGACCTTGAGAGTGACCTTGGCCTGTGAAGAAATAAAATAAATATGAATAAATATTGCCGTGACTGGGCTGTGGAACCCGCGGCGGCACGCACAGATCAGCTTCGCTGGCCACTGCACGAGGGCACTACAGGTTATCGCCGCAGCCGACCACGCTCCGTGTTGAACTGCAACACACTCTCACGCTGTGTATTGCACATATTCGTCTTCATCAACTTCCATCTGCGGCGCGAACAAATCACATCAGCTTTAGCTAGATCAGAAGTTCAGATTGGCGACGACCCAGCGAAGCAAAACCATGAGCCAACCAGGCTTGACAGACGCATTCGCACAGATCTACTCGGTTTAAGTACGTTAAAACCCTACTGCTTCATTTCTTTTTTACTTGCAAGCACACTGACCTTAAAAACACCACAGCTTGGTGTCGGTAGGTATGATTTTTGATGCTAATAGTTGCCTTCGTAGTATTGCTTAAATAATGTCACCTTTTAGGAGAACAATTATGTCAGATTTGTACAGCCTACATTCAGTCTGAAGGCTGGTTATCAAGTGCCGTCGCCATAATGGCTGCCGCTGTGGCTGGCCCAAATCAAAGAGGGCGTCCATGGGAGTTGCACCTTCGCTTTAGAGTCGATACCTGCGCGCGTGCACGTATGTGTTCGCGCGACCGTGTGTGTCTGCCGCTGTGCGTGCGTTGGCCAGTCGAGCTCATCAAAGCGTTACCCCGTAGTCCAAACATTTCATCATCATCAGCGTACTGCTATACACACGCTCTTACAGGCAACAAAGCGAAGCTTCCCTTTGTTTCATCAGTTTGCTCTTTCTCACTCCCCCTTTCCTCTTCCGGCTCTCAGCGCGTTTTCGTACAGCTCTATAACAGCAGCTCTGTCGTGTAGACGAGGGACCGCTGAGCCCCGATGAGCCGCGTTGCGTGACTCTCGGCTTTCACGGCGGGCTGGACATGACGGCGACGACTGAAGTAAGTGCGCCCCGTTTGCGCCGTTCTTCCTTCTTCGTTCTTTTCTTGTATCGCAAAGAATACGTACACGACTGTCAGTTGTTTCTTTTTTTGTTTGCGCATAGCTAAGCTACTTGCGCGCAAAAAAAAAAAAACACTGCGTCAAAGCGTCTGCGCTTTGCATATGGTGCAAGTTATTGTTCAGTTGAGCAGGACTACATGTTTGCACGCGCATTAAACTTATAGATATTTGCGACAACATCCGTAGACCTTTACACGTGCACCTCTGCCCCCGTACTGTACCTGCACTGAATTTTCTCCGCATTCGCACTGCTTTTGCGCTGCGTTAATAAATTCATAGTGCACTTATTCGGCACTTGCACGGCATGTAAGACTTTGGAAGCGCTGAAACAAGGCACGACGCCCTCACCTTTTCTAGCTCAAGCCGGAGTGAGCATCTTTAAGTGCACATCTGACCTGCGACCGACCACTTCTGCTAACGAGATTTTGCTCGCGACAACTCAGCCTAGTGGTGCGCATCCAGGAGCAGCTTTGGAAATGGGTTCCCGTCCGCACTTTCTCGCTCGGCACTCGCCGCGTACAAAACACCGCCGTCTCTTCCTCCTCCGGCGCCCCTCAACGGAAGGGAAGGGCGACCTCCCGCTGACCCCATCGTGGCGGCAGGGGGTCAAGCCCAGCGGGACACGAGCCATCGGGCAACAGCGCCGCATCCACTGGCGCCGGTTCTGAATGCTCTGGCCGCGACGCCCAACTCTCGCGTGCTCCGCGCATCAACTTTTGTGTGCGCATGTGTGAGTGGCTACGTTCACTAGAGAAAGAAAAAAGAAACGAAAAAATAGTTTCACTTAGGTTGAATCACTAGGAACGCCAGAAAGGGGAGGGCTGGCCGAAATACAAAATGGGTAAGCACCAATTGCCAAGAAAATAACCTCACCAATGCGCGAATCGGACAAGAGAGCATGTTGGAAAACAAAGTGGAAAAGTGATATTAACAGAAAGACACTTAATATCACATGCAGTCTGCAGACTAGAAAGCGGTTCCAACCAGCCGATGTCCGGATGAAAGAGCAAGGACACGACTGGCTCTTGCATTTACTGTTAGCAGTAAAGAGGTACGAAAAACAAAAACAAAGTTTAACACATTATATCTCAAAGCAGAGAAAGGTTTTATTTAAAACACGGTGAACTTGCTGCCACAAGTTTAAGAAGTAATACGCGAGACAGCCAATCCATGGCGCAGCCAGCCATGCCGGCAAATTGTCACTCAATACATCAGTGTTTACTCCACACGAGCTTATTGAACGGCTGGGCCCCAATGGATTGGAGTTGCGTTACAAAGTTGTCCTTTTCTTTCTTATAAGCGACATCCCTTTCATAAACACTGCGTAAGTGATTACGCACGCTGGCTGCTGCCTCACATTTTAACTATCGCAGTTCAAAGAGTAGTCGGCTAACAAGAACGGAGCTTGCATTGGTGTCTGCATGCCAGAGGCTGGGAAAATGCGCATCGTGCCAAGCAGAACTGCGCGTTGGCAGTGCAGCCAGATGACGGGAAAATCGGGCGGAGTTTGGAAACTACAGCGACCGAAACGACGTCCGAAAGAGGAGTAAGTGATGACGAAACGAAGCAGGAAAATAAGTAGTGAACCTCGTCAGCTGTCTCTGCAGAAAACCAGCATGCAGCAGTGCGTTCGTAGCTACCGGATTTCGAGCCACACAGACGGTACCGCATAGACCAGTCACCGAATTTTTGTGCCTAACGCTCGTGTGAACAAAAGAACTGAATTGAAACAACTCCAGCGATATGCAGAGCAGATGTTTGTTAACGAAGCCCTGCGTGTATACTATAGATTTTCTGCACACAGCGAAAATACCCTCGCAAGGTATCTTTTCAGGTCCAACTTCAATCACTAGAACAATGCCGACAGTACGACAGTATCTTATAGCCTGTTGCGAAATTGCCTGATGCTATAAAATAGCATTGGTAAAAAATTAAGAGACTGTTACTTGCTATACCACACGTCCCTTGAACATTTCATACCTTTAAGTTCGCACGAAGAACCGGCAATTATTATCTAAATCTTCATGAGTTGTTTTCGGTTTGATTTTATGGGGGTTTAACGTCCGAAAGCGACTCAGGCTATGAGGGACGCCGTAGTGCAACTACGGCTCTTTAACGTGCACTGATATCGGAGAGTACACAGGGGCTCTTGAATTCCGCCTCCACCGTAATTCCACCTCCGCGGCCGGGATCGAACCCGCGTGTTTCGGTTGAGCAGCCGAGCGCCATAACCGCTGAGCCACCGGGGCGGCACGAACGAACTGTTCTCATACTGCTGAACTGTTTCTATTGCGCTTACAAATGACAAACCCTGTGTCAGCTTCTTTCCTCCTACACTGGCGTAAGCGTTGTATAAATCTTCATTCATGTCTACTTCTGTACTGAGCATGAACTGCTATTTCGTTATATTTGCTTCTGCCATACCACGTAATGGTTCACGGGTAACGAGCGCAAAAAATACGACAGAGAAGAAGACGACACAGGCGCCCACTCGCAACTGAACGTTTATTCATCATATCATGAAGACAATATTGCATTAATGGCCATGGCTGCGAATGTCTCTTAAACGTGCCAACAAGATGCTCTGGAGACGGAAATGTCCTCCCCAACTTAATTACTTCCCCCGATGCTGGTGTAGTCGTGGTCGAAATAACCGATCATCACCATGTTTTGGCGCGAATAAAATCTAACCCGGTGATGATCACGTGCAGGTTGCCGAGAAAAGCTTGAATTCATCACTATTGCATGACAAAATTGCGAACACAGATTTATTATCAATTACGTTGATCAATAACCCTGGAACTGCTTTTGAATCATCCCCGCTGCACTTGCTAAAGCCATTGATGCATCGTCTTCTACAGTGATAACTTGCAAAAAAAAAAAAAAGGTATTCCAACCCGTGTAATCCATGGTTAACCGGAAGTATTTCGAAATGTCTGCGGAAAAAGGATAACCTGTGCAAAAAGACTAAGAAGCAGCCGTTTAACATTGACGCAAGTCCGGCGTGCAGGAAGACGGCGAAAAGGGCTTCCAAACAAAGCTCTTCATTAGGCTGACTTGCGCCCGAAAAGAACTCGGTGGCGGCGTAGCAACAAGCGTGCTCGGCGGTCCTCGAACAGAATGGCCAGCCGCTGTCGGGCATGCTCAATTTAAAGCTAATAGCGAACTTTTCATATACGGCATGCAAAGTTACTACAGCAGTCTGCAACAACCTAGAAGTGGCTCTGCCTGGATATGCGATCAATCAAGATAAATCTGGTCGTGTCTTGCATCACAAGCAAAGCGATAAAGCAGCGTGTGGGCAAAAATGAACGAACAGTGCAAAGATTCGCGGCAATATTCACTTACGGGCGCGGTATAAAACCTGCAGCAATATACTCGGAAGGCTCGATCCTCAAAACCGCTAGAAAGAAATATTATGAATCTGAAATAAATCAAGGTGTTAGCAACTCAGTAAAGAACAATGCAGAGCAATGAACTCGAACCGTAGTATAGTATAGGACACGTATACTACGGCTTCAATGACGGAAATCCAGACAGATGCGCATATTTGTCGTGGCACTCTCAACGTTGCAAATGCTTTCATTGATTCATTTGTTATCGATGAGCCTCATGTTGTTCAGCCCGTTCATTTCTACCCTCGTCTATCTCACAGTTTCTTTTCTTTTTTCCTGGTTTCCCCGAACGATGCGCGCATCGTCATTATAGATCTGAAGGATGCAAGCCCTCTCCTTGACAACTTCCATTCTTGTCACCTCAAGCTAATATCTTATCTTATCTGCCATGTGTTCTCTCACATCGCCAACCTAATCTTCCAGACAAGCATCTGCACTAGCGCACTAAAAAAAGCTAAAATAATGCCCGTCTTCAGAAAACGCGACTAACGTCTAACAACTAATTATCGGCTAATTGCTATTCTTTCCTCCTCTAGCAAAATTATTAAACAATTGTTCGCCGTCCGTCTGGCAAATTATCTTACAAAATTTAACATCATATCTTCTAAACAGCTTGGCTTCCGGTCTGCTTTTTCAACTGAATTAGGTTTAATTTTATTAACAGATAAAACTAAAAAAAATTCATTGCGGTACTTTTAGTGACGCATTATTCGCTTATCTATCAAAAGCGTTTCATTCGATTAATCACAACATACTTTTTGACAAATTAAACGCCCTTGGAGTATCTGTTCTCGCACTAACATTTATTCGCAGCTACTTAACCGGATCCATGCAGTTTTGCATTTCTGGTACTTACTCTGCACCGAAGACTACTAACGTTGGCGTTCCTCAGGGTTCCATTCTTGAACCATTTCCTTTCCTAATATACAGTAATAATCTACCATCTTGCCTTACATCTTCTGAAAGCTTATTACATGCCGATGACACTACCATACTAGCATTTGACGAGTCAATAGATTTTTTAACACATAAATTGAATGCTGATGCTGGAAACTCCGCAGCCTGGTGTCAAAACAACATGCTGAGTATTACTGCCTCTAACTCTAGCTTTGTAATCTCTCTATCTCTTCGTAAGACAATCCGTGAATCTCCACATATTTTCCTTGACCCTCACACACTCATCGCTACTGATCATGCGATCTTTCTTGGAGCAGAACTTGACTGCCACTTAAAATCTCACAGACACATAAGCCGCCTAACACGAAAAACAGCATACGGCATAAAGGTGCTCATTAAGGTACGAAATTACTTTAATTTACACACGCTCATTTCACTATGCTACGCTTTCATCGATAATCACATTAACTATCGTATTTCTTTTTGGGGAAACACCTACAGAATAGATATCACCGCTACAACGCGTACAGAAACAAGCCATACACATTATTACGTTCAATAACCATTTATGCAGCGTTGAGCACTTATCGCAGCGGTCTCATCCTTTGTGCATTCTTTCCTTGGCATTCTCATCTTTAAGTTCGCGAAATGATCACTCCCATTCCGATAATTAATAGTATCCAGTTTCCTCGATGAGATTTCACTAGCTTCTTCTGCCAAAACAATTTACTACTACCGAAGCCTAGAACTAACTACGGTAAATTCACAGTAGATTTCACTGTCTCCTTTCTGTGGCACTCATTACCGTTCAGTATAAAGCAATCATCTAACATTCATGCTTTCAAGCGTAGTTTTCGTACTTTTCTTAAACCGGGATAAACAACTTTTTTTCATTTATAGAACATACGCAGAACTCACTTGAATTGCTTTCCTCTATATACGCATTTATATACATTTACTTTATGCAAACAGTTTCAGTTTCATCCGCTGTTGTTTGTACCTAATCATTTTTTGCAAGTTTGTAAGAGGAGGTTCCATGTGCAACCGTTGGGTTTGGGACCTCCTCCTGTATTTATCAGATATGTGTACGCACTGACTGGTCGTTTAAAATGAATTGATTCTGATTCTGAAAAAAGAAAAGCATTATTTGCACAGAAAAGGCTAAAATACAAAGAAAACAAGAAACTGAAATTTAATGAGGCCGCACCAAGTATCCTAATCGAGAATTGGTTACACGCGAAGAACGAAAGACCTAAATGAAAGCTGTGAACATCGGCACAAAAAAGAAGTACACGAGGCAAAATCAAGTGTCATCCCGGAAAGCTATATCATGACGTGCTAGGGCGACAGATGGGATGCTGATGCACGTGTCAGTTGACTTCGCAATGCAATACGGCTCCTTTAACTCGCGCGTGAATTCGTTAGGGTGCGTGGAAAACAACAGTGGTGCTCTCAAATTCCCCTGGGCTTTTGCCAAGCTGTTTGCACAGATGATCGTCCAGTTTCTGGAAAATAAATTTGATTTCATTTGATTGCCCTTCTTGTAGAGATATTAGTGATTATAGATGTACATCAAATGCCACCACTTTCCTGTCGTTTTCATTACTTGCAAATGACAAGATTACTGCCCTTACCGAAGCACTCACTGCGGTGAAAAACAGCCTTTGCCATAAACGGTCATCGTCATTAAATCGAATTAGGCGCACCCTTGGATCGAGCGCCCAGGGACCCTGTGATTAGTGCGAGCTACCGCGAGGCGCTGCGAGTGGTTGTGTCGCTTGAAGCAGTGACATTCACGCCCTGTGGTGAGGGAACGCAGAGGATAAGAGGAACGCGTGGCGACTGCAGCGGCCGAATTCTTTCACGTGACTAATTAACGGCCATTTTAGAGCGCAGCTCGTTCGTGGGTTGAGCGGCGTTCCTCGCCGTCGCCGTCGCCCTCGGCGTAACCGGGCCCGAACATAAAAACACAAACACGCGTGTGACGCTCAAAAAGAGATGACGCCAGAGTCGCACGCGCCGTATAACGCGTCGAAAGGCGCAATCACTCAAGACTCGCCTTCGCGCGCCGCAGCAGGAAGCAGAAGTTTGAACTTACAGCCCCTGTTCACCCATGGAGAGCGCGAAAGGCTTGCGTGTGTTGTGCGATGCCCTCTTCACTTCGCTCGCGCGCGGCGACGCCCGGTCGGAGAGCGGAAACATGAAGCCTAAGCCCACTCCTCGCCTGACCAATGGAGACGCGAACCTCGGTGGGAGGGTAAAAGAGCGTTTGCACTGTGGACGCTGTGTGTATGTACGCGCCTGCTTTGGCTCCAAGTGACGAACAGACGCAACGCCCTGTATATGAATTACCTTTAGCGCCGTCGGTATGCCCGTGCCGTAGTTTTAGCTTCAAGTTTATTTTCCTTTCTCACAAAGGAGTAGTCGGGATTAAAAACTGCGGTCGACCGAAGGTCCCGACTCATTGAGATTGTGGCAGTGCAGAAGGAAGGCGAGGGTCACGTCATTCACATGTGTTCGGAATGTCATGGGTCGGCCATACACATCCACACTTACGCCAAGAGTGAACACACATGCGAAAAATTGCAATACACACACGCAATGAAACCAAATGTTTGCAAATAACTAGAATACACAGGATAGATGTCACAAACAATGACCAAGGAAATTCGTATGTCTTCTTCTTTCACAGACAGAAATTGTCACGGCAGTAGTCACGAATTTTGTGTTTCGAAATGCTGGTAATATCGAAATTCGAAGAAGCACGCGCGAAATAAAGAACAACTAAAGAGCATTGCTCAAATTTCCCATTAGGAAACTTTTCATGAAGAACATTCACAGCAAAGTTTCTGTGATGCATTGGGATGGCACACGGCAGTGTTATGGAACTCATGCAGTCACTCCGAAATACCCCTGTGCCCACTCTTCAAACGGTTCTCAAGGATCGCACCTTACAACGACAGTGAACGAAGATCAGGCAACTTGCGAACTTCACCTTCTACAACTTTGGGCACGCCGATAACAGGCGGAGATACAGGCTGATTTGCATCCTGAAGACGTGCAAAGAAAAACTAGGGTGAACCGAGGGACGGCAAAGGCACGCCTTTATGAAAAACTGGCACATAAGAGGTTGCACCAATCTTGGAGCCGTTTGGGCTCAGGAAAAACCAACAGGGCCCTCTGCAGGACTTCGCGCAGCATGGAAAAGACACGAAAGATCAAAGATCATGCAGAGAGCATTAGATTCTTCTTGTAGCTACCACCTGAAGAGTTTGCAGATCAGGCTTCCCCAATCATGCACAGTATCCGACATGGCCACCTACAAAGGGCGCGGTTGTAAAACGGGGATAACATCACCATTTACCAAATTAGAGCTATTGGCTGCTATCGAAGAAGCGAGTGGCAAAAGACGTTCCTTATGAGGTCTTCTAGAACTTAGAAGGAGATGCAGTTGACAGCCTGTTGGAAGTAATAAATGAGGCATGTCAAGGAAGAGAAATTCCACTCGGCAGGAAACGCTCGGTGGCGGTCTCAGTATATACCGAAGGCTGGGAGACCTCCCACAAGCCTACAATTTTTGCTGCCTATCTCGTTAACGACCACAGTTTGCAACATGTATGGAAAGATGATTGCCACGTGCATATCATGGCGGTTAGAAACAGAGAGAGAGACAAAACAGAAGAACGGCAAGGCAAGGAGGTTAACCAGGCGATGCCCAGTAGGCTACCCTACACGTGGGGAGGGGAACAGAGGGGGGAAAGAACGAAGAAAGAGCGGCAACGAAATGAATTTCTCACGTGTACATCGACCACTATGACAAGGGGACAGAGGGTGCACACTTAAACCTTAAAGTTTATAGTCGGAACAACTCCGAACCCTTTAAGAACTTCTGGAGCGCTTTCACCGCTGTCCTTTTTGATGAAAGTTTTGCCCAAGGCCCCAGAATCTTGAACAACAACTCAAAAGAGTGACAAAGACACTATGTGTAACTCAGGAGATCCATGCACTCAATAAGAAAATAGATACGCGCCCAGATACACTCGACACAAGACGATGCCTAGAACGCTGAGGAGAGAAAACCCGATAAATTTCCATGCCAAGTTCCAAACACTAATGCATCCCCCGCCAGGCTCCGTTTTGATGCCCGCTCCGCTGGCATATTAGCGTCCTCCTTAAGGAACAGTACACGTGCCCTCATTCCCCTGTGCACCCCCCCCCCCCCCCCCCTCCCTCCCTCATAACTTAACGAGACTGGAGGAGGTATCTCTTAGAAGGAAGGATGCGGTCTGCGGAGGCCCTTACCCCGTCGGCCATATGCTGATGGGGCTCTGAAGAAGCCGCAGACCCACCACGCGCCCGACATGTAAAACACCGGCTTCAGGGGTGGACGTTCGCCACCTGCTGTGGACATGTGCAGGGACAAGGGCTTCTTCAGGGACACACATTTTACAGGAAGTGGGACTACCGTCGACAAGGGAGGAGGATTTCTCCCAAGTGGCTGACCGACAACAATAAGAGCAGGAGCCTTCCCCGTTTCCTGCACGAAAACACCTCACATGATTTCCTTTAGCCTACATCGAGCACAAATTGGGCCTTCATGGCAAGTGAGCGGAAACAAAAGTATGTAATCATCGGTGAATGCTTTATCTCCTGGAGAATAGTGAAAGGGTCTTGAAGCATCATGACCGGTTGCGAGCAGACACAGTAGCTACTTCTGGAAACCCGTTCTGCGGATAATATTTTAACTCTCTTCAATATTAACCACAATTTCTCTGAGTTATTACTGTTTTATGCAGGCGCCGGGCGCGTCGTGTACTGAAGAAACACTTTTCTTACAGATTTCTGTATTGTACAGTCAGTATTCTTTAGGGTTCTCGCATACCTTTCATCATTGATTTGCCTATAAGGTGGTCACCGATATGTCAAGCTGTTCTTTCTTGTCTTCAAGCCGGAGAAATAGGCTCCGAAAAGACGCCGGGAGAATTGCAGCTAAAGCAACCTAGGGATGAAGAAAACATAAATACTGGTTCATATTCTTGCTGGAGATGTGAAGTGTATGAGGAACAAAACAAAAATATAGCCTTCCTGCAAAAATATATTTCTAACTGCACAGCCACCCTCAACCTCTCCTGACAGCGTTTTTTTTTTTTCTACAAGACTTTTCAAATTCCCTTTGCGGCTAGTAAAACAAGCCAGAAGCAACACAAACCGAAATGCTCTTGCTCCATGGCGGTCAGCGTGAAAGTGACGCTCTGACTTGGCACATGATGCACTAATTGTCGCGCTCGCATTGCCCACACGTTCTGAGGTACGGTGAGAAAAGACGAGCGCTGTGAACTGGAAGAGGGTTAAAAGTGGGCGTTTAGAGGGCGAGAAGAAGACGGCATTGAAGGCCAAATGAAAACCCTATTGAGGTTACTTCTACTACTACCACTACTGCTGTCTGTGTGGGGATTTACAGTAGTAGTAGTAATAGTAGTAGTAGTAGTAGTAGTAGTAGTAGTAGTAGTAGTAGTAGTAGTAGTAGTAGTAGTACTGGTAACAGTAGTAGTTATATCACCTGTTGAAGTAGCATTATTAGCAGCAGTGGTGCGAATACTATTGTATTACTACAAATAGTAATTGTAGTAGAGGGATAGGAGGCATTTCAGTAGCAACAATGCTCCATTTTAGTAACAGTAGTAGTAGTAGTTAAAAGTAGTGAGATCAGTATTAGTGGTAGTCAATATAGTGGTAGTTTTCGTGGTGGTTTGTATAGAAATAACAATAAATTCTAATGATACGCAATTGAAAGACCTACATCGAATTATGCAGAGTCTTTTCTGTTCTAGCAAAAAAACCGCGAAAACCAAAAGTACAGGACCAGAAGAAGAGACACACACACTCTGTCCCCAAACTTACAACTGATTTATTTCTTGCTCATCCACGCACTTAAAGCCATTTTCTCGCGCAAGTGCACACGCAAATGCGGAGTCTTTCAAACAGTCGATGTTGGCAGAAGCAAAGGGGCAGTTCGAATAAAATATGTGATCGAATTAAGCGAGTTCGCAATTTTATGCGATTCCGCTGCATATAAAAAACGAGAGTTGCTCATTCTTGGACAGGGGAATCCTCGCCCGCGCGTTCACGGCCTGCAGTACACCTCTCGTGGACGGACCCGCTTTTCCCAGCTTTCTTTCTCCAAGGAGGGGGGGAGTAGGACCGGTGGTGGTGGGAGGACCCCCTGCCGCCGCGGTGAGGTCGACAGGGTCACACTCAGCGGGACACGCAGAGCACGCTTTTGACCGCCCCGATAAGACAACCCCGCCTCCGACGCCGCCGTTTCCGTTGCGTCCGCGTGGTGGCGCCGGCGCCGATTTTGTAAGTCCCGAGTCGTCAACTCTCCTTGGCCTCGCACCGACTTCAACGCCGGGAACGCCCTTTCTTTAAGCAGAACAACAACAACAACAACAACAACAACAAAGGACTCTAGGAAAGAGCGACCACAGGGTTGAGCAGAGCGTAGAAAGAAATCCTAATTTTGTCGCTTGTCTGGTGCACTGTGGTTTCTGAGGCTCCCTACGACGCCGGCTGCTCTGTACGTACCGGGTTGGTGAAAGGTCCCCAGGCCATGCGTCGGCTTTTGAGTCGCCTAGCGGGAGATTTAAAACAGCACAGCTGTTCAAAATCCGTGCAGGCGCAGTAGAAGTGCCACCCTCACCGCTGAGGACACCAGTAGCGCCGTAAATGCCACACTGTATTTCGGCGAATCCTTGTGGCCTGGGGACATTTGAAGAACCCTGTACGTGCAAATAAATGGCTGGAGCGGCAACACGCAATCGAGCCAAGAGAAGTTGCGCATGCCCACTACACGTCATATCGGGTAGCTGCAGCGTCACCCGCAACACTACGTCCCTCAAATGCATCATCATGCACATCACCGACGCGTATAGAGAAACAATTAGACATAATTAACACTCGAATGGGACGAAAACTTAACTCGTATTATGTGGAGTCATAATTAAAGCCCGACAGGAGCTCTTCGCGCACTAGCATTTAGAGTGGCAATTCGCCGCATATAGCCGCTGCGTATTTGTTTGTCTCTTTGCGTATTTGTTTGTTACTATGAACCAGAAGTTGGTTCATAGTGTCTTGCCCACCTTGCAGGTTGAAGCGATTCAGGCTATGGGGACGCCGTAGTGAAGGGCTCCGAAAATTTAGACCATCTGGGGTTCTTTAACGGGCACAGTCACACAGTGACTGTGTCTCACGCAGTTCAAGGGCATCCGCGGTTCTTTAAAGGGAAAAATGTCGCCGAAGGTAGTGGCCTTCTGAGAACGTGCAACGCACTGTCACATAGTGAATGTGCGAATAAAGCGGAGGTTCTTATCAAGTGACCTTGGATTAACCAGATTCCACGGCACACATGATGGCTTGGAGCGTCAGCGCGCTCTTTTCTCGAGCGTTGCTGCGCATACGCTAGATACAGGGTGTCCCAGATAACTTCGGCCGGGGTTTAAATATATGCCCAGGCACTCCAAGAAGACTCGACCAAATCCATGTTGCTGGCTATTGTATGGAGCAAGTCGCACTATTTTTGTATTCTGCTTAGTTTTATACTCAGTCGAGATTTATTAGCCAACTCCGCAAGCCATGAAGTTAAGCGAAAAATTCCAATCAGGAATTTGTAGAACGGTACGTAAAACGTTCGGTTGAACAGTTTCTAACTTTCCATCTATTAAAATAGCATTCGTTTTTTCCGCTCATCAAAGACGCCCGGGGGAATACAAAAAAGGTACCGCGTGACATGCCTGCTTGCTCGCCGCGAATGCAGTGCTCTCAAACGTTCCGCACAGGGACGAGCAGATAATGTAGCCGCCGCTTGAAAGGCGACAGCGCAGCGACGCAGGCGCTGGCTGTGCGTTTTAGGCCAGCACAAGCGATAAGCGCTGCGTGTGCTCGTCGCTATCATGAATTGCGTGAGGGAAGCATACCGCTGGCGTAGCAGTGACTGAACACTTTTGTATTCTATAAGATTCAGGCAAGGAGACACGATCTCGCCAATGCTATTCACCGCCTGTTTACAGAAGTGTTCCGAGGCCTGCAATGGGAAAAGTTTGGGAGAAGAGTTTATGAAGAATACCTAAGTAATTAGCGATTCACTCACGACATTATTGCCTTGCTAAATCACTCAGGAGATGAGCCGCAAATCATGATCAATGAGTTAGACAGGCAGATCAGGGCGGTAAGTCTTAAAATTAACATGCAGAAAACCAAAGCAATGTTCAAGAGTCTCGCGAGGGAACAGCCGTTCACAGTTGGTAGCGAGGAGCTGGAAGTGGTAAGAGAATGCGTCTACTTAGGGCAGGTAGTGGCCGCTGATCCGAAATATGAGAGGGAAATAAGTAGAATAATAAGAATGGGGTGAAGCGCATTCGGCAGGGTCTCTGAGATCTTGATTGGTAGTTTACCAATTTCCCTCAAGAGAAAAGTATACAACAGCTGTATCTTACCAGCCCTCACCTACGGGGCAGAAACGGGGAGGCTAACGAAAAGGATTCAGCTTAGGAACACAGCGAGGTATGGAAAGAAAAATGCTAGGTGTAACGTTAAGAGACCGGAAGCGGGCAGAATGGGTGAGGGAAAAAAACGCCTGTTAATGGCATCCTATTCGAAGTCCAGAGGAAGAAATGGGCTTGGGCAGGGCATGTAATGCGAAGGCAAGATAACCGTTGGTCCTTAAGGGGGACGGAGTGGATTCCAAAAGAAGGCAAGCGTAGCGGGGGGCGGCAGAAGGTTAGGTGGGCGAGATTAGGAAGTTTGCAGGCATAGGGTAAACGCAGCTGGCAAAGGGCAGAGTTAATTGCAGAGACATGGGAGAGGTCTTTGCCTTGCAGTGGGTGTAGTCAGGCTGGTGGTGGTGGTGGTGGTGGTGGTGGTGGTGGTGGTGGTGATGATGATGATGATGATGATGATGATGATAATAATAATGATGCACCGATACTTAGCATCAGCAACATTGGCTTTCCGTTCTGCACGGTTTGACACCTTTTAACGAAGTTTTCATTTTTCCAATAATTAATTGGTGAATTATACGCTAAACTTTCTAATTAGCATCATCAACTGTAACAAGGTAACCATGTGGGCTAGTTGGTTTATTTCATTCTTGCAAGGTGGTTGGAAAAATAAAAATAAGAAGCAGCGCGAATAGACAAGGACGAAAACAGGACAACAGGACTGCCGCTTCTTATTATTATGCCTTCTGACCAACAAGCCCAAATCAGGTTCGTACATATTTGCCGGATTTATAGCGCTAAAGAGACGAGGACACAACAAATGAAGTGCATAGGACAGAGCGCTACTAGCAACTCCACGTTAATGTTTTTTTTTTTCTGCGCCTCAGAAGCTGTTGAGAATATACAGCAAGGTTAATGCTGAGGGCACAGCCATCGCTTGCTCTTAGCGACACCAGCAGCGCTTTGTAGCCTGCAATAAAGAAGTAGTGCACTCCGTTAATTCCGCTGGCCTGAGGTAAAGGGTACAGACCAGACGGGAAGGCGCCTCAATGAGAGGTTGATGGAGGATGCCAGAGACGTGGAAAGGAAAGGACGGAGCAATATGGTTGAGCACATTCTGGAATGCAATAACTGCTGCGCAGCGCTTCAAAACACAACAGTTCTGGGCAGATGTCGAAGGCAGCTTAGAAGAGAAATAATTCAAGCTGACGCAACTGAAAGTTCCGGTAACACATGTGACAGCATACTATCAATATCGCCCACAGAAAAAGAGATCAGATATCTTAGACTTAAATAAATCCAACTAATTCAGTTGCATGCCTAAGGCGGACCTGATAAGCGAGGCAATTTATAAGCTTCCATGGTGTTTTTTTTTTGCTCTCTCTTGCTAAGAATGATTACAGTATCTTTTAATAAAAAAGTGGAGTTGTTAGTAGCGTTGTGTCCTGTCCGCTTCATGTCTCGTGTCCTCGTCATTTTGCGCTAGAAATTCGGCAAATGTTCATAAGCGCCTCCACGTGGCCTGCATGAATGGTTGGACACGCATTGTGCGTCTGACGATTACCGCCACGATTGTTTCCATTGAGCAAAAGTTCCGCTTCACCAAGAAGACGTTCATCGAGACCAACGGAGGGTACATAAGAGGGAGGCGAGAGGGAGCGGCATTCAGCGAGCAGCCTGCTCCCAACAGAGACCCGGCAGCGCGATTTCAGACACGCGGTTTGTTCTGTCGTGCAGCATATGATTACGCGCTGTCCATGCTGACCCCCGGCAGTGCGTAGTGCCGTTCCACATCTCCAAGACAACGAGGCCTCTCGGAGACTTCACTGCGTGAATGAATGTGGCTGCGTTTACTTGCAGCGACGCGCTAATGTCTCTCAGCTCTGGCCCGAGTGCAGAATGCAGCAACGGACGAAATTTAGAGATTTCAGAGTTTGTTCAACTTGGCAAATTGACGAGACATCACTGGTTTTCTGGGACTCATTCAGTTACTGCCCCGTGTCACTATTTACAGACATGCCATTTGCACGTCGTTTACTCCATGGAGTTTGAACTCAAAGTTTGATGCCCTCAGGCGGCAGTGCTTTCCGGTCAAAACGTTTAGCTGCGCTGTGAGCAAACTGCAGTGTGAACAACAAGGAGGCGCAAATTTGCAAATTGAAGCCATGGTCCACCAATTCCTCCTCTCTAATTTGAGGCAGACATTAAGAGGCAAAACAGGAAGACATTTGCGGGATTTGTTTAATGCCTCTGGGCCTTCCAGCTGATCCGATGCCTTCGGCTTAGACTAGCGCACAGCTCGGTCTAGCTGCGGAAATTGCACAAAATATTAATTGTTGCTAAGTGGAGACATACCTCAAGTTTTAGTCGGCGCTAAACTAGGTATAATTTTTGCTTTTTGAGTGTGGGTGCATTTGCGCGAAAAATGTGAAGGAATTATTTTTTCCTTTCAATACTTCACCATTTAGGCACTAAATGGGAAAGTTGAAGCTACTAACAGCCTTCACAACTGTCTCAACGATATTAGGAGTGTGTATAAGGCGAAAACACCGCGTATATACTTTATGCACAGTAAATTTTTGCCTATCACAAGTTCATAAACCTACGACACCTCACTCGGACTCATACCATGATGAAGGAACCATGTAGGCTTTTAAACGTCGGGCTTTCCTACAAGAATCGTGGTTGGCATTCGTTTGCTTTTCCATTTTGAAATTAATGGAACAATCAGGTAGAACACTACAAAGACAAACCTGCGCCAACTGCAGCCATCCTTTTCCTCCAAACTTCTTAATCCCATCCGCACATCTATTTTTCTGCCGCCCTCTCCGCTACGCTCGCCTTCTCTTGAAATCCAGTCCATTACTTTTAAGCACCAGCGGTTATCTTGCCTTCGCATTACATGCCTTGCCCAAGCCCATTTCTTCCTCTTGATTTCGACTAGGATGCCATTAACCCGCGTTTGTTCCCTCACCCACTCTGCCCGCTTCTGGTCTCTTAACGTTACACCTATCTCTTTTCTTTCCATGGCTCGCTGCGTTGTCCTTAACTTAAACCGAACCCTTTTCATTAGCCTCTACGTTTCTGCCCCGTGGGTGACTACCGGTAATACACAGCTGTCATATGCTTTTCCCTTGCAGGGTATTGGCAAACTGATAT
The DNA here is from genome assembly GCF_052857255.1 of Amblyomma americanum. Lineage (NCBI taxonomy): Eukaryota > Metazoa > Arthropoda > Arachnida > Ixodida > Ixodidae > Amblyomma > Amblyomma americanum. The sequence continues at coordinate 210,619,720 of NC_135501.1, read as the reverse complement.
TCGTGATCTGAGAGAACCTGCCAAATGCGCTCCACCCAATTGTTATTCTTGTTATATCGCTCTCCTGGTTCGGATCTTTGGTGACTACCGGCCCTAACCTTTACCATTTCCAGCATCTCGCTGCCAATTGTTAACTGCTGTTACCTTGTCAATTTTAAGACCTACCGTTCTGCTCTGCCTGCCTAACTATTTGACCATGTTTTGCAGTTCGTCATCTGAGTGACTTAGCAAGGCAATCTCATCAGCGAATCGCTTGGAGACGTGAACGTAATTAAACGCAAAGCAAATCAGGGTAAGACAGTCCAATCGAAGAGCAAACACTTTATGCAGTTAGAGATGTTTTGGGAGAAACGTGAGAGTAGGTCTCTGCTGAAAAATCGCTATGTCAGGAGCATGAGAGGATAGGAGTCCGCTGGAGGGCATTTGGCATACGGACACGAATGGGGCAGATCATCTTCAGGTATTTATTTCAAAACCAAAATGGCAGCGCGGGTGCGCCATCAACACAGCGTCAGCGTGCAAGGTGGTCGCAATAGGTGCGCGGTTGAATGCCCTGACGGGACAGGTCAAGGACCGGGAAAAAATATTCTGTCTAATCTTGAACTACGCAGAAGAGCAATGAGCTTTGGCCTTGTTTGGGCGCAGAGAGTGGAAAGTTCATTCAGACAACCAAACCAATCTGTGGACAGTTCGGAGCGCCCTTTCCTAGGCCTGGTTCTCAACAGTTTGGCAGTAATATAATGCGCTGAATTCTTCGCAATTTATGCAGGTAGCAAAGCGCTTTTATTTCCTGAAAATTTTGAGGTAAACTGCCATGAATTAAATGTACGCGGTGTGTGCCGAAGGTATACGGTCATTGGAGGACGGGGGGGGGGGGGGGGGGCGTAGAAGGTGAGTTCTTAAACGATGCGAGCGCTCCGAGTAAACGGATCTGAAGGAGCGGCTAGAAACAAAGGAGAAGATTGGGAATGGTATTTGGCGAGGCAAAGGGCTTCGCCCTTCAAAGATTGCAAAAAAAAATCGCAGATGCGGAGCGAACGAATGAATGCATGCAGCGCGGCGGCAGGGCTGATAAGTTTAGCATAGCAGTAGGACACACGCTGAGCAATCACGGGAATAGGCGCGCTCTCTCGCCGAAAAAGACCACCACGCTTCGTCTCGCGTGAATAGCGTTGCATGCTCTGTGCAGAAAGGCAGCCCGGACCGAGAGCTTCCGCGTCCCTAACATCCGCATAATGGCAGACGCGGCTGTGCCGCCTAAACAAGCGTGTAATCTTCGGCGGCACCTTGCGGGGTCGGGGGAAGAGTCGATCAGCCAGGCTATGCTGAGCGCCCTTTCCTCCGCCTCCGATTCCTGTTGCGCCGGACGATGGATCCTAAGGCGAAGTGGTTCCGAGACGAGATCACTACCTGCGCGGAACAATAGGGCGGTGCAAGGAGGCGAGAAATTGAATAGCGGGATCCTGCAGGGGAGAAAGGCAGTCCGTGTGCACGAAGGCGAGGCTGTGGGGTTCATTAGATGCAATGAGACCGCGGAGGGGTGAGACACATCATTCCTCGCACAAGCGCATTGGAGCTCCTGACATCCGGAACACCCCGCGTTTGGCGAGGCTGGATGCGAGGTCTCTGATGAGATCGGCCTTTCCGGAGCAGCGAGCAGTGCAAGCTCCACCGCAGATTGCGAGCTGCACAAGTTCCCTCCCTCGCTCTCCGCCTTCTTTTTCCTTTCCTGCACGGAAAGGGTGGCTGCCTAGTAGCTATCGGTGCGCCGTTAATTCCTGCGCATCAGCTTCAGTGAAAGCTTGCATGAAAGACCGGCGTCTTGCGCAAGAAATACAAAATGGGAGAAACTGGCACATTCTGTAGACCTTTCTACGAAAGCACGCCGTACTAGTAGGGAGATATCGACGTACAAAACTGCGAAGGTATGCGCAAGAAACGTGCGGGAGTGAGCAGACCGAGAAGTCACAGTTAGCCCATCTCGGCGAGTCTTCCTGTTCCCTCACCTCTTTCATTCCATTTCTCCATTCTGCCTGCTATCCTTTATTTCCGCGGTCCCAGCTCAGGTGCTTCAGTATCGATGGCAGATGCCGGGGCTAGCAAAAATCTTTTCCTTCCTTTTTATTATTATTTTAATAAAACCACTTGCTGCTACTACATCTCGGCGCCGTTTCCTTTTCAGAATAGAAGTGCCTGCAATAGGAGCGTAAAATGACAGCCCGAAATAGTACGGCAGGAAGCCGTAGCGTAGTCCCCGGATGAGAAGTGCTTGCGCGAGGAGAAAAGATGGAAAACAAATCTGAGCCATAGCCGGGTAAACAGGCAGCTCAATACGTTTTGTCTCAAAGTCTCTAACGCGTTTATTTATTGTTCAGATTCAAAGACGCCACGTTCAAATGAAAGCTTGAAATGTCTTCCTTCTAAAGAACAGCTCTTTTTTCGCGTTATCCCCCCAACAATGAGGCACCTGTGTCATCCATACACTATTGTTTGCACGCCGTCATAGAAGAATGAGGCTGGCTGCTCGTGATTGCATTAACGAACTTATTGCCGGGCAGCTTTGACAATAGCAACACGTCACATGGGACTGAGTCCGCACTATAGGACGGGGGAGGAAAAACATCTCGGAACTGCAGCTCGATCCTTCAATGATTCAGTCGTCTCCCAACACGTGCGTGGCCAAGCGTCGACCGCTGGCTGATGAGGCACATTCTGGAATTGCAGATAGTCTGGACTGAGTGCCAGTTATTATTATCGAAGCCGAAGAAACATCCGAAGGGCATGCGCGGTGCCTTCCGACAATAAGCTGGCTAATATGCAATGCGTAGTTGATGTCTCAATCTTCTCTGACGCCATAACGAGAAAAAAAGAATTGCTCTTTAGAAAGAAGACATTAAAAGATTTTTTTCGAATGTGACATCTTTGAATCTGAACGATTAATAAGCGCATTACGAGGCAAAACTTATTGAATAGCCCTCGTAGCGCGCAACTTATGCGGCCGACGGACACGAGAGTAACTGCCAAAATTCTTGCAGAATGGTCTGGCTCACTGTAGAATCACGGTAGCCACAACGTGCAGTGACGAAACAATAAAAATGCCTGGAGTGGCTCGACTTCTTCCCCCGTCCTTCCCCCAACACAAGGAAAATATTCCCTGTTTGCTTCCCTAGCACTGACATATATGTGCGACCTCTGCGTAGCGTTGGTCTCGTCGTTCCTTCGTTCGTGCTGTTGCGCATGCACCACTTAAACCATGCTGCGAATTAAGGCGCCACGTTATGGAGCACCGAAAACGGACTGCGGCCATTCGCAGTGTTGCCAATCGTCTGCTCGCTGCACAATTTTTCTCCCGACGACATCCGCAAGGCCCTCCAGGTCAGCCCTATACTGAAAAACATGGATCCGAATCTCCACGCGACCAGGAGACAGACGCGGGCAGATTACGTAGAACGGCATCTAGCCAAGCTCAAAAACACGGTGTACACGGACGCAACATTATACCCGTGGAACAGGAATTCAACATGCATTAGAGCAACAGCCGTAGAGGTAGACAACACAGGCAAGCTGACTACCTGCGCAACCATCGGAAGCTATACCGTAGCTGAGGCGGAGGAGGTCGCCGTGGCGCTGGCGGCGGCTGAAGGCTACCGGAGAAACAAGTCTACTATACATCCTTACGGACTCAAAAGAAGCATGCAGAAACTACACGAAAGGTAGAATCTGCAGAGCCGCCCTAAATATCCTCCGTAATGTAGGGCATCTCAAACACAACACAACCCACAGGATAATCTGGATTCCAGCACACACGGAAATAGAGGGTAACCAAAAGGCGGATAGCTTAATTCGCGAGCTCACGTACCGAGCTAGCAGCCACAAACCCTGGGTCACCACTATACCGTTGAGATCGGATATTCGGAGATATAGAATTTTCAGAGAGGAAGGAGGATTACATACTCTCCTCCGCATAAGTCTCTAACACAGCAAGAAACAGCTAGTTGGCGGAGGCTGCAAACGGGAACTTTCTTTAACTTACACATCCTACACAAAATGTATCCTACACAATTCAGGGACACATGCCCGTGGTGCGGGGCAACCCTCACGCTATACCATATCACCTGGGAGTGCGAACGCAACTACGCATTCCACCAACACAAAACCCCGAGTGCGGAGAAATGGGAGAGCCGGCTCACCAGCTGCGAGCTCGCCGCCCAAAGGGCAATGGTGCAGCACGCAAGCGAAGCAGCTAGGCTCTGTGGAGCACTGGAATAGGGGCCCAAACTTGCTGAAAGAGGTCAAGCGTCGACAGCGATGAAGACGAAGACCGAACCGCCAATCTCTTAAGAGACCTCAATAAAGTTTCTCTCTCTCTCTCTCTCCCCATTCTCCCAATCGGAAGAGTCCTGCAGTGTTCACACAAGCGCTTCAGCGCTTCCTGGCAGTTACGGCTGCCCCCCAAAGCCGTCAGTTGAGCTCGCCACCGATGTTGTCTTCGACCAGACGAAGCACGGACCCCTTTCACGCCACGTTGTGCCACCCGGGAGGCACCGGCACTTTCGTACGCAGAACACAACGCTCCGATTCAACGCTGCACGCTCAAACAGAATTGCAAAAAGGAGGTGAGTCTCAGATCATGTGCTTCCTCCCCCACCCGCTCATTTTCATTTTTTTTTTGTAAGTGGAACAAATCACTTTCATCGCGAAAGAATTCAGCCATATACGGGGTGCATGGCGTAGGCGAAGCGGAGTTTGGGACCCGTTCTGTTATTGGTGTGTTTTAACCGGCTGAACACAGTGACTCTGTGATGTAGGATGGGCGCCAAAGGACAAAAGTATACATTCTGTTTCGTACATGCTAGTAGGACATAAATAAGCGAATAATCTCTAGAAGATTGCAAGAAGTTGCCAGTTTTAGCTCAGCTTATGACCACACAATCTTTCTTACCTCGGTAGACAAGGCACCAGCATCAGCTGCAGTAATCACTCGCGTGCATTATCGCCACCGTTGTCGTCTTTCGAGCAGAAAATTGGTGCGGCCTGGTGTGCGGACCACACCGGTCTCGGTCATGCGTTCTGTACTGACTATATATGGAGTCAAACAACTCAAGCGGTTCAAGGAGCCAACAAATTAACTTCCAGGTGGGGATATCAGGCCTCCTGAATTCCCACTAGCTTTCACTCGCATCGGTCCATATTTCGGAGCAAAACAAAAAACAAACACGCCTTTCCTAGAGGTCATTACTCTGTAACTATTGTCTTCTATCAACAACACGCCTCTCGTCTCGACGGACCAACTATCACAGTTTGCAGTCCGAAAAAGTAACTTATGATATTCCCGTTTTATATATTCGACGTATTGTCTTCTATCAACAACACGCCTCTCGTCTCGACGGACCAACTATCACAGTTTGCAGTCCGAAAAAGTAACTTATGATATTCCCGTTTTATATATCGACGCTCAGAGCCCATTGTCATCGCACTTCTTCAAACAAGGCCGTCGCAGCAAGCTACCGTAATTTAAACAATTGTAAAATAACCGATAGTAGTCGTATCAGCGTATATTTATGCCTGGCATGCAGGACAGGGAGAAAGCGCAGTTCACCGTTGCGTCGAAGGCTCCTGTCTAATCTCTCCGTTTCATTGCTGTACTTTAATTCTCATGTTATGAGGAAGACGAAAAGGAGCAAGTGAATCTGCGGGAGCGTGGAGACGCCCAGACGCACCTAAGCAAGGCGGACTGGATTCTGCCTATCGCGGGCCCGGAGTTGTTCGACCACTCATGGTCGGAGTTCCGGGTCGCAGACCATTCACGCGACCAAACGCCACCTGTCGAGCTCCGTGTGCGCAAGGCTGCTGGTGTTTCGGGCAATGTACCTACCGTGGAAAAGTGGCAAGGGAACCAACTCGGCGACGAAGCACTATTCGAGCAAAGGGAGCTTTTGGCTGCGGCTGTAAGCCTTGAGAAAGAGATATGCCCTCTACACCGCATTTATTCCATTTCTTCTCACTTCTTTATTTCTTCGCCTCGTTTATTTTGTGAATTGTCGAAGTCTGACATTTTTCCCCTCCAGGTACTCATTTGTTCCCCCTACACCTTTCGCTTACTTAACCTCATGCCTAGCTTTCTATTATAATTGCCAAACATATTTTATATTCTGTCCAGGTGCAATAATAAGTTCATATCTACAAAGGTTCCAAAAAAACACAAGTGACATTTCTCCGCAAAAATCTCAGCATAGATTCAGTCTTGCTTGTAATAAATGCCAAGTGCTTCAACCACCTTAATATTCATGGGTGACTGGAGAACCCTGCAGGAGGGGTCGGCTGGAGCGTTGTTCGTCGAAAAAATAGCGTTGCTTAGGCTTTGCAACAGCCCCGCTGAAAAGGAGACATCTGCCCCCATCTAGCGGCCTCTGTTCTGCAGCCACACATGAGATACTGCTCCTCCCTCAGTGCGCTTCCTTCGGTCACGCTGAAGAGGAGCAGTCCTTACAGTGAAGGAGAACGGCGGCGCAACTCCATGACAGCAGCACACGAAAGACAACTGCACATGACCAAGTGTCGTTCCCTTTTTTGTGCTGCTGTCGTGGTTGTGCCGCTGTTCTCTTGCAACATGCAAGCACTCGCCCAACCACCTCTTATTCCTGCACTGCCTTTATCAATCACGGGCGCTCGCAGTCGCGTTAGGCCCTGTCCCGGACGCTTTTGCAGGTCCTGATTGCCCACCTTCTAATAGCAAAATTTTGTTCGCATATTGCATACCTGCTTAAAGCGCACTACTTCGCAACTGTGTCTCGGTCGAGCCTTCTAAGTATCGTAGAGAGCGGCCCAACGCGGAGCTAAAGGGAAGGGAGAGGGTTTTAAAAGCCTTAATTCACGGTCTATACACTCTACCCTCGAATTTCAATGTTCCGGCTATCATGCCTGAACGCGTCTGTGCGCGCTCAGTACATGAAAGGAAGAATCTTCATGCCGGAATTGAGCGCGTACAAAGGGTCGACTATTTGATGATAATAATAGTGTGCATATCCCGCAGCGTCGAACAAGCGTGCGTGTAATTTTACAGTGACGGATATCTTCGAGTACTAGGGCTCTCAGTTTAGGACCACTTAATTTTTTTCTATTTTTTAGGAGGCAGGACGTAGCAAGATGTTGTTGTGTGGCAGTACTTCATTGGAAACAGCCATTCGCGGTCTTTCTTTTTCTCCTTCTTTCTTTTTTTCTGTTTTTCATTGTCTCCTTTGTTCCTTCTCACTTTCTTTCTTGCTTTAATTTTTCCTTCCTTTCTTCTTCTGTTCCTTCATGGTACAGCTTCCTAACGCGGAGTGTCTTTTTATCACTGGTTAAATTTCATCAACAGAAACCGTTGCTACGTGATCTACACTTCACGAGCCTAAATATAGGTTGTCGGCGCAACGAAGCTGAACTCCGCTCCACTTACACGAGTTTTTTCTTTATCATAATTTCGTGCTGCTTTATCTTTTAACTATTATTTCCTCTCATGTAATGCCTGTTCAGGCCTGTAAGGTATTTGAATTAACAAATAAATAAATAAACTGATTCCAGTCTGCGTTATTCCTCACGTTTCTTTCGGAAAATAATTCAAAAAACTCCCTTATAAGTGAGATGCATGCCCTAGAGCTATTCCACTTCGTTGTCGCTTTGAGTTGAGGACCAACTCCACGTTGCCGCACCAACCTGTAGCCGTCGCGTTTTTCCTAACTCAATTGTAAGTGAATTTCTGCTTTGTTGGTATCCTTTTGTGTTCTCTATAAAAAAATGTACGCTTACCTCGCTTTTTTTGTTTTACCACACCTCCCACTCCTGCTATGGCTCCGAAAGAGGCTGCAGTGTGTAAAAAGAACAAAAAGACATAACGCATTCGACCTTAGTAGGGATAGAGCGAGCACCGTCTATAGCGAAAACCTCGCTTCGCCAAAGGGCAGTGAGTAGAAGAAAGAGGCAAATAAGTAAAGATGATAAATTGCCACCTTGCAGCCACAGAAAGACGCCGTGGGAAAGGAGGAGCAACAACGGGGAGTGTTTGACTGCCACGCACGGATGTGCTCGAGAAAATAAGAAGGCAAAGGCATAGCCGCCTGTGCTGCAGGCGGCCAAATGAATCGATCATTGGCGCTCCATTAGGTAAAGCACGCGCGCGTGCCCCAAGATTCCACCTTCAACCCCTCTCCCGCACCCCCCATAATTCGATTACCCCCGCAGCGAGTTGGCCGCACAAATATCCGCCCACGCCCGGCGCACCCATCCTGGGGGGAACAAGGGATGCCTTCATCGAGGCCGGCCGCCGCTCAGGCTTCTTCTGCAGCAACATGCCCACACTTACGTGAGCACGAAACACGCAGCGGACAGGGGATGGTGCGGATGCCGCCCCCCACCTGGCGTGGTCGTATGGGCACCGAGCTGCCCAAAGAGGGACTGAGGGTGATTCGCGTTCGGAGAGGCTTTTCCTGCCGCAACCACACGGAAATGTGTGTGGAATGTAATATTAGAAAAAAAAAGGTTGACTTCTCCGCCATCTTTCCACCCTGTTTCGAATGCAGATATGCAGTCAAATAATAATAATAATAATAATAATAATAATAATAATAATAATAATAATAATAATAATAATAATAATAATATTAATAATATTAATAATACTTCGTTGTGACGCATTTCACCTCGTTTACATGCACTGCTCATCTAAGCACTCAGTGCTTATGGACGGGTGGGCAGAGCAGCGAAGCTATGTAGCGCTTCAAAATAACGACAAACGTGAGCGTTCCTACTCATCCAATAGAAAGAAAAAGTTAAACATACACGTTATAAGTTCAGGAAAAAATAAAAACACTGACCGAAGAGCTGGTGGAACATTTACAGGGAGTATGTGCAAAATTGAAGGAAGAAAAAGTATGCGCTCTAAGTACATAAAAAAAGCACGTTTTCTGTAATCGATCAGAGCGCCGGTAACAGATGCACATACGAAGATGGAGCAGTCGTCTACAATAAAAGAAATGCCAGTTGTACAGGGGTGACCGCAAGTAAAACTATGGATACAGTAAAGAAATGTTTAAACTGGTAAATACAGATGAAAGGCACCAGTGGTCTCCTTAGGTGGTATAGAATTAAACATAAATAGCACATAGTCTCATCTCTCATCATTTTGTCATAATTTGTATAAATTATTGGTACGAAGTATTTGCTTGTTTCACGCGCTTTTCTTCGTTTCATAATACGAGTCTTATGCACCTTTTTGTAAAATCTCCAAAATGAAAAGATATAACGGTTCAGCGGGTATATATATAGCATTAGGATTTTCGCTCATTGCTTTCCTTGTTTTCAGGGTATAGGCTGTACGTCTAGCAATTCTGGGAAGTAGTCGGTTAACCCCAGACTCTAATCACCAATTAACGAGTATGGAAGTAAACAGGAAGTAAGCTGTCCTCTGGCGCATTCTCTATTAAGGACAGGGTATACTGTCCCAGTTCTGGAGTAGATTTCTATTGCGAGTACAAAATATAAGGAATGCTCACTCTCGGCGACGCATGTATTTTCCCATCGCGAAGCATACTAGCTTCTTGTGTGTGAGCAATGTGAGTGGGCTTTTAAACGCGCCACCTGGGGTACGAGGTGGGCAAATAGAGGAGATTGAAACCTAGGTTACCATCTTCTTTGCTGCCAGAACTTTCGCGTGTTTTTTAGAGGGAATGTGTGTTCTTTGCCACCTGTAAGCAGATGGAAATCTACCCCAGGGCTTGGGAAGCATACTCTGCACCTCGAAGGGAGTGCGCTAGAGAATAGCTTACTCTCTTTTTACCCCTTCCGTCAGTAAAAAAAATTGGCTGTGGCTTAGCTCTGGTTAAACCTGGAGTGACGCGAGAGCTACATCTGGCCTAGCGGAAGTCGATCAGTCCTATTGCAAAGCAGTCATTCGCCGCTCCGTTTAGCTGGGCGTTCCTTCTTCATCTTCGTCCCTGGACGTGGATTCACCCCCCCCCCCCCCCCCACTCGGTTTCGCTGGGGCGCCGCGCCGCCGGCTGGTCACGTGGTTGGGCACGTGGTGCGCCGCGCCGCCAGCAGCTGCTCCGCACCACGTGCCCAACCACGTGACCAGCCACGGCGCCGCCACGGAGCTCAAGGGCGGCCACGCAGCTCAAGGGTGCCACTCTGAAGGCTCGAAGTGCTAGTGTAATGCAGCTATCGCTACAAAGGTGACTTTTTTTATGCGAGATTTATTGCCTCAAGGCATCAATGACGGGCGAAGGTGTGATGAAAGATGCAGTAATGATTAATTAATGAAAAAAGGCTTACTGATTTCATGAAGTGCGATAGAGAGCAATGGTATAGTCCCTGCGTCCAGAAAATATATGAAGCAGGGTTCCTTGGTGAAAGACCCGCTACTTTCAGGTGCTGGATCATTGTAGGTTTGAGAGCAGGGCAGTCCCACAGTAAATGGTGAAATGTCCTCGCGTTTAAATATTTATTTATTTATTATCAATACCTCAAATGCCCCAGGAATGGGGTATTACATGAGGGATGGTTCATAAGTACCAACTCGCCCAGTTCGCAGCTTTAATGAGGGATGGGCTGAGTGTGTCACTAATGGGAGATTGGATGGCAGCCTTGAAGTGCAGTGGATCGGAGTGGTGCACGGAGTCGAATGGCAGGCCGTTTCAGTCTCGAGCAGTTTGCACGAAGAATGAGCGAAGATGAGCTGTAGTCTGTGCTGGGGGAGGGTAGACTGTTTTGGGATATCGGACACACCCTGGCCGAGGAAAAAAATCTCGGTACTCAGGCCACTTCTGAGTGACGGCAGGTGTGAGGGCAGCCCCGACTCGGATCCTCCTAAGCGCAACCTCCTCTGCACGGGCGTGACCTGAGTGACTTATCAGCGGATGATCAGCGTGACTTGATCAGCGCGACCTGAGTGACTTATCAGCGGATGATCAGCGTTACTTGATCAGTGTGATCTGAGTGACTTATCAGCGGATGATCAGCGTGACTTGATCAGCATGACCTGAGTGACTCAGCGGATGATCAGCGTGACTTGATCAGCGTGACCTGAGTGACTTATCAGCGGATAATCAGCGCGCATCGCAGATTACTTAGATATTATACATTAACTCTTATCCCCAACTGTTCCCAATCCAGGCACCCACTGTACATATTCGTGAGGCACCTTTATGGGGATTCTTTAAAGCTTGCCGGTCTGCCATCGGCGGAGTGATACGTAAATCAAAAGAGTCCACGTGCATTTATATTTCCGTCGTGCTAATTTGAGGCCATATTGTCTGTGACTGGAACTGTTTATTCACAGAAACCTAAAAAACAAAATAAAAGCGAAAGCAAAGACGCCACTGGACTGGCTCGAAGGCACTCCACGCGTTGGCTGACTCCGACTACCTACCGCGTTCAGTTCAAAAAAGGGCGGGAGCCGGGACGTTTAATCCCATGTAATTAGGGCAATCGGCCGCACAGGGTAATAATTAGAAGTTTTTAAGAATGCCCGGAACGTGCAGATGGAGTTCTCGCGGTAAAAAGACGAGATAAGATTCCTCTTTACTGCACCTTTAAAGACACCTGGGCCTGATGGCCTTTCTGGAGGACTTTACGATGCCTTTGAGGCCCTCTTGAGTCCAATTCTACTAGAGATTTTCACGGTTATTCTGAATGCCGGAGTTCTGCCGCAGACGTTTACAAAAAGGGAGCCCTTCATTATCCCTTCCCTTGTGTGCTGGATATATATTCTCAATAAATTGTTTCAGTTGTTTTAAACGCTGGTCTGCGTTTTTTTTTACTACAATTCACTATGGCAGGATTTCTTTTTCGGAAATCTTATATATATATATATATATATATATATATATATATATATATATATATATATATATATATATATATATATATATATCGAAGTATACGCTTCGTTTAAGGAAACGTTTTTATTTTACTCGACGTTTCGTTCGTAGGACCGATCTTTTTCAGGAAAAATGTTTTTCAAGAAAAAGATCGGTCCTCCGATCGAAACGTCGAGTAAAATAAAAATGTTTCCTTAAACGAAGTTAGTTAATTATATTGATTTTAATGGCGCAAAAGCAACTATGGCTATGATGCGCCAAACACAACAAACGAAGCGTATACTTCGATGTATATTTTTTTAAGCCGTCAATCAAGTACCTAATGATTTCAGTACCTCATATATATATATATATATATATATATATATATATATATATATATATATATATATATATGTGTGTGTGTGTGTGTGTGTGTGTGTGTGTGTGTGTGTGTGTGTGTGTGTGTCAGGGAAGCCCCCGACTAATTTTTAAAACAGGCTTTTTGATTTTATGAAGACCGCTTCTGCGGCAGGATACTACCAGCGTAAACGAAAATCAGAAAACAGTTGAATAAAATTGACTAGTCAGCTGGCTAACTAATTTCCAAAAATTACTTTTTTAACTTTGAGTTAGACACCTACTTGGAATTAAATATTTGTATCACCTCGTTAGTAATAGACATATCAGTTTTTAGGATTTCGAGAACGTGGTTACCCTGGTGCAGCCAAACAAATTTTGGCTGCACCGTGCCAAAGTACATTCTCTTTAGAAAAGCATGCAGGCAAAGCAACCCCTCCAGTGCACCTAACTAGACGAAATACCCAAATTTTGTCCAGCCATAGAGACAAATGTAATCGCGTTTTCGAAATTACAAAAACTGATATGGCTATTCCTAACGGTCTGCTACAAATCTCTAATGGCAACCAGGTCAAAGTTCAAAATTATCAGAGATTAGTTAACCGGCTAACTAGCTAACATTATTCACGTTTACTGATGGTCGCCAAAGCAGGTATTGTTGGGCCACGGAAGCCGCCTTCATAAGTCAAAAAGCCTATTTTTAAAAATTAGTGGGGGTCTTCCTTGAACAACCTGGCATATGCGTATACCACTGTCTGCGCACCTGACCGCAAGTGTTACTTTCAAACACGCTGACAAAATTCAAGGAATATATTATTATAGTAAGGTTAGGCAAACGCAAAACACCTGCCACCGGCTGAGCAACAGGGTTATCGGTGTACGATCGGCATTAAGTCGCTTCACCTCTTCAGCCTAACTACTCCCGCTGCAGACTCTCTCGCATCTCTCCAATCAACCAACACCTCCCAGGGACAGCTGCGGCCAAATTACCCCCGCAAGTTTCCTAACCTCGTACGCCCGCCTGGCTTCCTGCCGCCGCGTCACAGCACAAGCCCCACGCAGATCGAACTTCTTCGAGTGGCTGCACGTTCGGGTCTTCTCTTACCTGACTTTATTGCTGGGCAAGGCTCTTGAAGAGCTTGAATTCTGTCTCTGGTGGTTATTCATGGCTCATGCGCACGGGATGCCCTCCGCAAGAGGCCGAAAGTCAGTCCTGAAAAGAGAACTACTGACCACCGCTTCAGGCGTAAATGAACCGTGACGATAGGGGAGTACGCAGGCATGGGGAAGGGGGTGGGAGACTGTTTAAAAAGGATTGGTGCTACTATGCAAACAGAACCCGCAGGTGCATTGCCCGCGATAATTTGCTCGAATTCGCACCAGACTGCCGGTCAACTTGTATTCGTGGGGAGACAGCGTCTTATTCGTGGCATTACTCGGAATGCGTGCTAGCGCCAACACGCGCGCACTCCATGTGTCTCACTGGGCGTGAGTTAAAGTGAGGGATGTCCAGTGGGTGTGTGCTCTCACGTTTCACGTTGTGCGCTGATGTAAGAACGCGAACCAACTCACGAATCGCGCCAGGTATCGTGATTTGAATATCTAACGCAGAGATATGCATCTCAATTTCTGGTTTGGTATGAGTGGCTGTACTACTACAAATGAGAAATAAAAAGAAAACTGCAGTTCAAACTGGGTTGCCCTGTGTCTAAGTGCTTCAGAAGTAGATGTGCAGTTCGGGATCACCATCATTTAATACATGCAGAAAATAAGGCAGTTTCCTTCCCAGTGATTGTCGTGAGGTCTGGTGACGAATTTCCTCCGTTGCTCTGCTCTTCTCACTCCTGCGGGAGCCTCCACACGAGATTATGTGTTTTATCGAGGCTACATTCGTAGGCTTTTCTTTCAAGCCCGCGTGAATGACCTGTCCTCCCAACAACGCAGCCTTGTATGCAGTGTTCGCGGTATGAAGGCATGGCTGATCTCTTAAGTAATACAGCATGGACGTGCATACTTTTCTACCCGAAATTCAGCGCGCGCAAAAAACTGTGTCCGAGAAGAATCTGGCGAGAAAACCCCACAACGCATTTCCCCACTGATACAAAGCTTCCGCTGCTCGGTGCAGCAAAAAAAAAAAAATTACCCAAGAGCTCCTCGAACACTCCCAAAGACAAGAAGTGAAAGGGCCGACGAGCGCACGGCCGCGAGCTCACATCAATTACCGGGAGCGGCGGTGGCTCCGAGGTCGCCTCGAGGGGGCGGTGGGTGGTGCTCGTCTGCAGCCCCAGCCTGCAGTGCCGCACCCATCCGGGGCCGTACGTCTAGTGACCCGCTCTGGAAGCGGTGCGAGTCATTCGCTCGTTCCGCCGACATTCCGGCCTAGCCCAGCTCTCGCGATTTCCTCGGCTGCCCCGCTGGGAAGACACGACAGACTTCGGTCATCCGCTGTGCACGCTCAGGTTCTCATTTGCAGATTTTCATTCATCGCAAGCATTGCTAGTCCTCATCTTCGTAGAAGGAATGAATACCGTTTTGGGGTGTTTTATTAATTTCACAAGTTTTTGCCAGCAGCATATGGCAGTCGTGTGGCAGGAGCTCTCCAGTGATGGACAGCGACATGCCAATGTTCCTATAAAAATGCTGAACCTGTATCATGTGCTGCCGAAACTTGGGGTGTTATGAAAAAAATTGAAACTGCATAAAAGGCGTAGCGGAAAGCCGTGTAGATGGAGATGATGCTGGAGCGTTAAAAGGCAGAAAAAGTGCAGCGAGGACTAGGGAAGAAACCGAAGTTAACGATATCCTAGCGCAGGAGATCTCAATATGGGTTCCGCCAGCCCCCACACCGGACTGTCCCTCCTTTCTGGTACACTCTTTGCGGAGTAGTGTGGGCCAGACAGAGCTTTGTTCACATCTCCTTGGCTGGCATCCTCAGCTTCGCGCCGTCGCCGTCGGTGCGGTACGCAGCACAGACCTCGGCAGTGCGCCAAGATGCTGTGCGCCAGTAACATCGCGGCCTGTTTGTTTTAAAGGGAGCGCCGGAGGTTGTGGCACGCCTGGCCAATTTGACAGCTTGTCAAGACACTGCTGCGCCAGTGTACGTAATGTTTAGCACGCTGGAAAAACTGTGTACGTGGGGCATGGCCCACAACGCGACGCGTGGTGGAGTACGTGCACTCGTGCGCGTGATGACTTAAGGCATGAGCCATGCGGTCGAGCTAGCCGGACCACATATTGAAGGCTGTTGGTGTTTCTTGAGGCAAAAAAGTTTGAAAACTCTTTCCTGGCGAAGATAAAGAAAAATAGAAGGAGCTCGGAAGCTGGTAGCCGAGGCCTAGTGAGGCCGCCAAAGGAGTGAAAACGCATGCGAGTAACCGAAGGAGACGGGTCGCGGCTGACGCAGGACTTGGCTAACGGGTGACCGTCGAGGGCGACCTGAGTGGACGTAATCTGCCTGATAGTTAATGCATTCCCATTCTCTTGGGCGCAGAGCCAGTACTTGAACTTTTACGGTGACGCTGCGAGTGACAAACATCTGGAGCGAGCGCCGTCGTCAGCGTCGAGCGTTGGCGTGTGACGTCATGTGACCGTGGCGCCACCATCGCGTGACGCTGACGTCTCACGGCTGGCGACGTAACGTCGCTGGCAGCGAGGAGCCGTACGAGCGACCCATGCGTCAGTGTTCGTGGAGTCAATGCATTTAATCAGGAAGCGGAAAAACACGAACAGCTTGCCTGGTCCTAATCGCAGAGGCACTTTGTTGTTTACCTGTTATCATGGACATCGCGGTTTCCAGCCAAGCAGGATGCTCTTGAAGCATCAACGCTTGAAGTTTCGCTGTTCTAAGGTCACAATCTACAATATTTTGTTGCCTTTCCCTCCTCCTCTTTATCTATCTATACGCTTGCTCCTCTTCTCTGCGATATTCTGCCTTCCTCCTTCCTTCCTTGCCAGATAACAACAGGAGCAGCAGCAAGAATGTGCGCAATAATACCGCAATAACAAACTATTACAAAACTTATCGGTATTCATAACCACATTCTTAAAGAAGAAAATGCAATAGCACTCAGGTCGCCTGATGTGGTGGCTACAATGAGTGCCTTATGTTCTTCTTATTGTTTTCCCGCCAAAACTCCGGTTAGAACAGGCTCCACTGCCCTTATGTAGTAGGCATGAGTCATCACCTTCTAGAATGTTCAAGCACCTTGAATGGGAATATAATATGCAATTATACTAATCCGGCCCATAAATCCACCGTAATCCGTTTTCTAGTGTAGCCCTACTCCGCAAATTCTTCTGGTTAGTAACTTTGGGGGCGCGGCCACTTCCAAATTTAGGGGGTCCCCACGTTTTCAACTTTAGCGGTGCCCTGCGATTGGTTCACTGGGGGTCACGCGATGCTGACGACGTCACGACCCTCTCAAAGAGGTTAAGCGATGTGCCAGTCCCCCCGCAGGTGGCTGCTTCAAACACAGCCACCGGTTGGGCTTATGAGACCCACGTTGCGATTCTCGAACGCCTCATTGCGCAGCGTCACGGTGGGTAGGTGGCAACTGCATTGAATTTGGCAACGGTGGGCAGTTTGCTCACAGTCCGGTGGGCAGGCTGCAACCTTCCACGGTGGCCAGGTTGTGACGCCGTCACAACGTCACGTGGCCTCTCTCGACCAATCAGAGAATTTCATGGCGATTTTCAAGTTTAGCTTTGCTCATTGATTGGTCAGTTCGGGTAATCTGCTCTGATGTCGTCATCGGGTAATTGATCAAATAGAAAATTTTGCTACGGAGAAGCCAGAAAACTTTTCTGAGATGACAGCCTAGATGCTATAGCATTAATAATGCATTTAGTCCATCCCCGCCTCCTACGCAAATTAGAAGCTTATCACGTTATACACGCAGGTTAGAATCCCTTGTTGATCGTTCAAGAATTCCCTTCTTTTTGTGGCGATCGCAAAATGGCTTTCCTGCAGTAGTAAATTATCTAAGATTAAATGGCGCGCAGTCTGCGATCGTGGATGGTCAGTTAGCAACAAATATTACCTCTCAAACACGCATGCAGTCCACGGACTGTAGCCTGGAAAATACGGTGACTGCCGCGAGCACTGCGTGGGCGGGTCACGGGTTGAGCGATATGCGACGGAACCGTGACGAAACGAGCGCTGTGGCTACGTGTAATAAGGGAGCGCGCAACGAACGCGTGGTTGGCTCAGCGAAGCACGGCCCAGTCGTACGGAGTGGGTATAGCGCGGAGAAAAGAATAGTTGTGCCTCCCGGGTGGTCCACGCCGTCTCATGCATATAAGCGCCGAGATTACAAACTCTGCCCAGCCTGGGTTATAGCGCTTAGTTCGATATACAAGGCGCTCGAAGGCTGAATCCGCAAAGTATGCGAGTGGTACTGGGCTGCAACGTGATCAAGCGAGCGTCGCCAGTGTATACTTTGAGCCCGCTCATTTCTTCGCTTTTCTGTGGCCGGCCATACAAGGCACGTACAGGTGGCGGCACTATACGGAACTGAACACGTGGCGAGCATTCAAGGATCTCCCAAACGTGTCCCCAGCGCCGGAGGAACAGCTCCGTCTCACGAGGCCATATAGACCACTCGCCGGAGAGTCTCGCACACTTCTTTAGGAATTAAATCATCTTTCATCCGCCTGTTCTGCAGTTTCGAATGCTCAGCGGCAGTGGAGCTTCCCTGATGGCCGTGCTGTATACCGGTTTTAATTAAGAGGTAGAAATGCTCACCTAGTCGCCAGTGGCACCTTTATGTACTGACAAGGCGTTGAGTCAGGCATCAAAAGGTCATTCATGTGTATTAGCATGCCTGGTAACCCGTCTTGGATTTCAGTCCTTGTTTGCTGAAGCACTTGTGGCGCATTCGGGCGATATTCCATAGGGTCATCGCAACAAACGGTGTCTCCCAAAAGATGAGATCTTTGAGGATTGCTCATCCGAAAGTATCTGGTGGAACCGCTATTTATCATCAAGGCAGTTGGGGTACGCAGTGCCCGCTAACTTAGCCTCTAAGTTTAGTTTAGTTTATATGGGTTTCACGTCCCAAAGCGACTCAGGCTATGAGAGACGCCGTAGTGAAGGGCTCCGGAAATTTCGACCACCTGGGGTTCTTTAACGTGCACTGACAACGCACAGTACACGGGCCTCTAGAATTTCGCCTCCATCGAAATTCGACTGCCGCGACCGGGATCGAACCCGCGTCTTTCTGGCCAGCAGCCGAGCGCCATAACCACTCAGCATCCATGAGGTCAGGCAGGGAGTGAACGGGCGAGGCCTCTCTTGAGGCAGCACCCTTCATCCTTGAACTGGATATGTCTCGTTCTTGGACGCTTCCTGGTGGGGCTTATGCGTGGCAGGAAGAACGTCCTTCGACTTCTCAGACGATCGAGGTGTTGACGAAGCGCTCCGCTTCGCAGCCGAATTTTCACAGCAGGGGTGTGCAGTTGAACATTCACCAGGCTGCTGAACACAGCGCTGGTATTCAGGCTCTCGGACAGTGCAACTAATCATGCAACAGCACAATACCGTCTGGACGATGTCGCAGCAGGCCCAACTCCACTACTCGCTAACTGAACGGCCTTCTCAGCACTTTCTCTGCAGGTGTATCCACGGACAACTCGGAGGCAGAGGCAGCAGCCCTTCTAGAAAAGGCTGCGAAGCAACAAGCACGTCCGCAGCGAGCGCGGCACTAGAAACTGCGCCGATCATTCGACGCGGCATCATTCACTACTCCGACAGGTACTGCTTCTGATAGGCCGCCAGTCGCATCCGGTACCTCAGAAGCATCCATGAAATGCTCCTCTGGGGCTTCATCCGTTGGAAGGGAGGCCTGCCCGCATCCTTTCCGCATACGAAAAGACGCGCTCCTCAGTGGAGAGGCCAAAACGCCGGCAATCATCACAGGGTGGAGTACGGCAGTGACGACTCATAGGAACTACGTAGACATAAGGGCGGCCTTCCGGGAATTAAAATGAGACACTGAATCCCAGAGAAAATCAAGAGAAGGGGAACATTACCGACTGTGACGCCCACTGCCAGTGTCAACCCAATATTCCGATTCAATGCCCGCATCTGCTCCATTTCCGTGACTCTCCGGTTTCCAACCGTGATAGGTGTCACTCGGCCGCAAGATCGTAGGGCATCCCGAATCCACACATCCTCCAGATGCACTGGAAGCCAAAGGAGTTTCATCTTGACTACCTTCGGCTCTGGGTCAATTATGAAGCACCGACAGTTTTTGACTTGTAGTTCTCCCGTGCTAATGTTTTAAACTGCAACACACTCTTGTGCTGCCTTACACATCTTCTGCTTCATCAAACTAATACTACTATGAAACTAACATTCGCGCTTTGAGCTATGTAGCCGTGGGGACACAGATGTGCGCTGCATGCGTTGGCGTGGACAACGTTCTGACAGAAACACGGCACTACAGCAGTACGCGTTGGCGTTGACAACATTGCTACAGAAATGCTGAACTGGAGCATTGACCGTCAGCATACATTGGGTAAATTGACATTGACAATGAAAAAGTTGAAGATGAGCTTAGCTGGCTCCCCGAGTCAGTGGACACCTCAATTGCGCTTTCAGGTACGGGGATATGGTGTCTACCCGCAAAAAAAAAAAACAACTGTGCTTTCACACAATATTGTTTGTTTAGCAATGCTAAACCACCAGCAGATTTTATTTTTTTCCCCATGTAACACGCTCTGGCATACTTAGAAGTCTGCCTTCGCGAGACGAGCCGGACCGGCTGGAGCCGTAAGCTGACGCCACGACAATGCTCCCGGAAGGTTTATTGTCGCTGAGCAAGAGGAAAACACATCTTATATAATGTGAGCATGCATGAGTGCGATGCCAGCATATGCATATGTCCAGGGTGAAACGAGAGCTTGCACATGCTTATGCTCCGGTCGCCCGTCTGTCCTTTGCCTTCCTTGTCTAAGCTGCCACACCTTTAGCTCTACCCTTGGACCTACTACGTAACAGACCCCATTCGAACCGTTGTAAGAGATATTCCTCTCTGTCTTCCGACTACAGAAGAAACGGTAAAGCCGAAACCGCTGTCGTGGTTGTTTACATAAATTATCGATACATGTTAGAACTCTGCATGAAGGACTACACTCAATCACAGGTAACCCGGTCAACGAGTAATTTTGTTGCACTAAAATCAGATGGTTGAAACAACGACTATTGGTGACTATTTTACGTTACTTATCTATTGGTCAGTGCAGTGCTTTTGTGAGTTTGATCTTAGCACAGCGCCTCAGTAAATCATGAAGACTGGCAGTTTGTGTTTAGTTGAAACTGCCATAATATAGTCAGTGTTGGAACTAAATTTGAAATATAATTTTACAATCGCCACCAAACACTGAAGACTTTCTTTAGAATGAGTTGAATACATTGTCATTTTCGGAAGCGCTGCAATCAACATGGACATAGAGAGCGAGACATACAAGAACGTGGGCTACTTCAAACTGCATAAACCAGTCGGAAGCATGGCTCGTCCTCATCTGCCTTTCTCTGCGCCCGAGTTGTTTGCAGCGCTTCCGAAAATGACGTATGTGAGCCAACCAGCCCGATCCGTCACCCTTCTGTGTTCACTCAATGTGTTGAAAGGTTTCAGTACACAAAATGAAATGCGCAAAAAAGAGCACCTCTCACAGAAAAAAAAAAAAACATCAGCAAGACATGCCTACGTTCCACGGTTTCTGCAGATTTTTTTTCCCTGGCGGGCTTGTAATATGTCTGGGAAGCCCTCTAAACAACGCTCTTTCCCTACGCGCCTTTGATTTATCTGCTAGCTCCCCCCCCCGCCCCCCTTCCACCTCCCTTTATTTTTCATACTTTAATGTACCTTTCCGCCTGCAGCTGTGCTGCACTCCTTTACCAACTGCCTTCAAGTGCAGGAGCTGACAGGTAAGACCAAATCCCCAACATGTTGCAAAGGTCGTCTCAAAGCGTTGCCTCGATCCACAGCGCATTCAACCACTCCGTACTCTTCGAAGCTCTCTGGTTGTACTTCCCTGGCTAGGGTGCCGATAGCATCGCAGTTCTTTGAGTGAACGACTCTTGGGAGAGCCCTTGTGTCTACACGCACCTCACAAAACGTGCGTTTGCCATAGGCGCGCACTCACTTCTGGGACGAGGGCACGCACGCTGCTCAACAACACTTCGTACTTACCGCGAATGTCCTACCCCGCCCTTAAACATTCCTTTTATGGCTCATTTTACGACTTGATAATATCGTACGCTCTACCTGGTGTAACGAGCCAAGAGACGACGCCATAAGATGTCCTTATGCCCTCCCTTAGAGCCACTCCTGTCCAGGCTGGCTTTGGCTCCGACTTCGCTTGGCTTTGCTGGTACTTTTTGGCGCCACTGCCATCAAACGATCCATCCTTTTGCTTTCCCACCCCGCATTTCGAAATTTATTCGTATAGGCAGACATATCTAGTACCGAGCGTCAGTAAATTCCCCACAGCGTCTACATTTTTCACCATAAACAGGATTACGAAGTTCGGTCTCTTCAAGAAAAAAAAAAACGATTTCAACACCCTTCACGGTTAAGTGGCCTTCAAAATAACTTTGGGAAACTACAGCCCAAATATGAAGGCAGAAGAAGAAAGCCAGGGGTGCTACCCCATTATTTGCGGCAGGAAGCAGCACCGAAAAATACTAACAGAACGTTGGTACTGCGGTGGTGCGGGGGTCTTCTTTATTGAGCAAGCTTTAAGAGAAGATAAAAAAAAAACGATAGCCACCGTTTTTATGTACCTGGTCCACACGCCATTGAAGGGATCCTACGTTTGTGTTGCAGGGGTACCTTCAAGTAAAGCGAAATAGCTTTAACGACCCTGCAAAGTGGTTCTGCAGCGTCAACAACTTCGGGTTGCCTGAATACGGAGCCATAAAGATCGTCCCGCAGCCGTAGTTTTTTTTTTTTCTCGACTAGCTGCGCAGACGCACTAGTCACGAGCCAGGCAGTGTTCCGTGCAGACAGCCCGCCACATACGCTTTAACAGAAGGGAACGCACCCTTGATTCATCCAGCACGGTTCCCATCGTTATTTTATTGTAGTTAATTTGCTACAGGTCTCCTTCGTAAGTTTTCTTTTCCTAGAGCTGTTCAAGAAGTAAAATACAAAGTGCGGTTGTTTTTTTCTGGTAACGCTGCGAAGGGCCTCTGCAACAACACAAGCGGGGTAGATATGCCGCACGGTGCTACTGATCACGTTCTCAGCACACGTTTTGAAATGAGTTCAGGTTTCCACGGGCGTAGAAATATTGAACACATTACGTGCGCTCGCAGCGGACGACACTGCAGCCAGTGCGTCACTGTTCATGCGCGCTTCCTTTGTTTGTTTGTTTTCTTTTACAACACGGGCGCGGCGACGGAGAAGGCGTGTGGCTTCTCGCCTTTCGTGTTCTCCTCATCTACCACATCATTGCAGAAACTACGCATTCCACGGGAACCTTCGTCCTAAGAACCAGCGCTCTAGAACGGGAACTCATAACCAAACAAGAAAAGTTTGCCCGGAGTGATCTTCCCTCACCCTCAGTCCGTGCATCTAGTTCTCTCTCACCCTCGACTCATCGTGTCTTCCCTCCCTCACCTTCGGCCTCAAAAATTTTCATGCGCCAATCCTCCCTCACCTTCACCTCACCGAGTGAAGTCCTCATGAGGCGAGGACGCCCTATGAGGGCTCGCCCTCGTGAGGATGCCCACCTCTGGATCTGTCATCTTCAACTGTAATCGCTTTCGTGTGTAAGCTGCATGCAATTCAGCGACAGCGTCAATACGTGCGCACACTAATGTTTTAGCAGCCGCCACTTCGTACTCGTTGATAAATGTAACGACGCTTTTCTTTTGCTGGGTGTGTTTTGCCAAGAATATATTTGTTGTGGTGGTGGTTGCACAAATCCGTGGCTCTGCCTCATTCCCAACGCTGAACGCAGACAGGCTGACGTTGGGCGTCAAACTCCGCCCCCTTTTTCCTCGTTTCGGGAAGGTGCCTCTCCGGGGCCGTGAAACCAGAAGAGTTTTGCAGTAAGGACAAAAAGCGTTGCCGCGAGGTGCGCACGCTGAAATGGGCGAACTGCTAGAGTGCAAGGCGCACAGTTTATTCAGCGAGTTTTCAAAGGCACACGGAACTTTAGGCAAGGCTGAGTTTGAAATGACCGACCTGTTAGTTGTCCAATAGAAAAACACGCTACGAAGGGCAGAGCTGGTGTCTAGGTAAATTTATGGTTTCTAGTGCCAGAAAAATCTAACCAAATAGGTTATACCAATTCCGTTAAACTTCCTAATTAACTTGACTACACTAGCTCTTATTTTTATAATTGGCTTCACGCAGCACTCTCTCCTCATATGCAAAGGTTGTGACATATCGTCGCTGCTGGCATTGCAATGGGTTCTCTGTCCCCTGACTCTGGCACCTTCAGCAGTGGTTCGTGACTACATAACCTTCAGATAGCGTTTTTCAACCTTTAGAGGAGTTATATCAAGGAGCATTGATGATAAAACGCCAAAAATCCCCCAAAATTGATCTGATAAATCAATCACTGAAGCCACTAAAGCTGTCTTCCTTCTGGGAGTAAGGGCGCACATTCCAACACGAACGCATGGGCATACAAACCGCCAAGCATACATCGGAGCCCGCCTTGCGGTTGTCCTTTTCTTATTTTAATTAGCCACGGACACTCTTAAGGCAAGAAAAAGTTCAAAGAAAGACGCGACAATTAACAGTGTGAACAAAGCTAAGGGTTCGCCATAGAGGCGTCTTCTGTGGAAGAAAAGGCGAAGCCTCACGGACGCCCCCGCCAACTTCCGTGTAGCTCTCGCCTCCGCACTGGGCTTGATGCAACCCGTCGTGCCATGCGCTGCACACTGCAGAAGAAAGAGGTGCGAATGAAACGCCGTACCAGGTGCCGCCCACTCTTAACCTCCCAGACCTTACCGGCTGACTGTTGCAAAAAAAGAAGAAAACGAAACAGGATCCACTTGCCGGCCTGCCAAGACGCCGCGCTCTAATTAAATTTGCGCGCGGCAGTTTTAATTAGCTAGTGCTGTTCGTTCGCAGCACGGTGCCGGTAGACTCGTTAATTGAGGCGGCTTTAATTAGCAAGCACCACCTGTCCAAGCCGGTGTTCGCGATTTTCACTGGCACATGGAGCAATTGTGCTCACAGGAGTGCGTGCTTAAGCGCCCAAATAAGAGCGTTCGCTGACACTACGAATCCCTCTGAAGCCGAGCGCCTTTCTGTCAGCTCGGGCGGCAGCAGCATCGAACCTACGCATCAATTCCGTCTCTGTGCTTGCGGACTTAGGGCGGAAGGAGCCCTTCCGGAGTCGGGCTACCACGTTTCGTCTCGAAGGTGTATGCTTCAGCGTGGATTCGGTCGCTTGCGTGTCGTGGTCTCTTGAAAAATGGGGAATGCTAGTTTGTATTGAGCTGGTCCCAACAAGGACACTTCCACGAAATGGGCTTTCGCTCAGTAGTGGTCCTTCCTGCAGTCTACTGTAGTGAAAACATGGCGAGCCGTGAAATTCTGAGTAAACCTCAGAGAACGCAGTCACCGTTTCCTCAAGTAGGTATAGTTCTAGCACAGCGGAGACGCGCCAGTAAAAAAATTGCTGGTGGTTTAGCTCTGGTTAACCCTGGTCGAAAGTGAAAAGCTGCATCTCCCTGGCTACGCCTGTGGTCGAGTGACTAGCGGCTTCCATAGACGCGGTTCGGGTGTCCACCGAGATATGTGAGACAGGCGTAATTTCCTCTCCTTATAATAATAATAATAATAATAATAATAATAATAATAATAATAATAATAATAATAATAATGATAATAATAATAATAATTGGTTTGGGGGAAAGTAAATGGCGCAGCATCTGTCTCGTATATCGGCGGACACCTGAGCCACGCCGTAAAGGAGGAAATAAAGGAGTGAAAGAAGAAAGGAAGAAAGAGGTGCCGTAGTGGGGGGCTCCGTAATAATTTCGACTACCTGGGTATCTTTAACGTGCACTGACATCGAATCCGACCTAGGCTGCTTTTTTTATGGAGGCAAAACTCTAAGGCGCCCATGTGCTGTGCTCGGAACTCCGGATCAGTAGCCGAGCGCCCTAACCACTGAGCCACCGCGGCGGGTCCTCTCCTTAAAGCCAGTTTCCATTTCATTTTCCTTCGTTTACGGGCGCGGTTCGGGTGCCGCTCTCTGCGGCAGGCGTCGGATCGATCACACCTAGCGTTCTGCTGAACGCATCGAAGTGCACCGGCGTTTTATGCACAACCCACTTTCATGAGCGCATGCGATGCCGGCAGACGCTTTCCCGCTTGAACCGAGGTCAAGGTCAAGGTCAAGGTCAAAGGGACAATGGTCAAAGGTCAAAGTCCAGATAGATGGTGTAACAGCCGCTGGTGTCGCTGCTGTAGCTGACGTCATGTGTCGAACCTAACTACCACCAGTTATGCTCATGGGTTGACGTCTTCCTATAATCAAGGTGAAACTTGCGGCCACCATGACCTCTTGCTACATTCAAGGTCAAACTTGCGGCCCCGCTGATGAAGGCTCGAAAAGCTGGCGTAGTGGCGTAGTGAAGCTTTCCGCTTCAAAAAGCATACCGCCTTTCCGGATGCCTCCTGTGCGCGTATACACAATGACAGCCATGTTCTACCTGATGGCGAGTCTGACACTGCGCAGTAACTTTAATCTGCCACCGAATAATAACATCTACAGCGAAAGATTGGTGCAGTTTTCAGGAGCCAAGGTTTGGGATGCTCTACCCCCAGAAATACAACCGTCCAATGAAACTAATAAAACATTAAGAACGTATTTTATGAGCCTTATTTGACCTCTGTGGTAGTCGTTTTCGGATTTTATTTCTTGTACAATGTTGTTCTTGATAGATCTTTACTCATTCTGCTGTAAAATGCACATTATTTTGTATCCTTCTCATTGTATGCGGCATTTTGGTCTTTCGCCGTTGATTTTGTGCTTTTCATTTTACACAAGTGCTGTGTCATTGCCATTATGTATTTTGTTTCTGAACCCCACACTAGCCTCTGGCTATGGGTTCAGTCAGTGTTTTGATAATTTGTATGGCAAGATTACGAATAAAGACATGAAAATGAAAATGAAAAAGTCATCCGGCAGTCCCGTGATGCGCCTAGGTCATCCCGCTGCAGAAATGCATGCGTGCTTTGCCTACATAGCAGACATAGTGACACAGAGCAAACCTTAGCGATTATGCACTCGTTTCATAACGTCAGTAGTAAGCACACACATGGCAATAACGGTGACCTAGCGTACATTTCACGTCTAGTTGGAGTACTAGCCTATTGTCGACGTCTCGAGGCGAGCATTACTTTCAATTTTCTTATTTTTTTCGCTGATTTCCCGTAAACCAGAAAAGGTTTACAAAATCGAGGATGCCTGCGCTGACACATTGCAAAAAAATGAAAATTAGTTTTGAAGAAAGGAAGTGGCGCAGTAGCTATTTCACTTCTGGGTGGACAGTTCAATGAGGGAAGGAAAAAGATAAAAAGAAGGAGGAGCCGTATTTGAGGGGCTGCGGAACAATTTCGACCACCCCGTCTTTAATGTGCACTGAGATTACGCAGTACATAAATACATAAACGGGTGCCTTTGACGCGAAAGCACTAAGTGGCTCACCAGTCGGAAAATCCGGCGTTGACCGTCCACGTAAAACGGACCGAAGCCCCCACGAGGCGTCATGGCGTCCTCGGCAATGCCTACATCATCAGGAAAGGAGAGAAGCAAAATTTATTGCGAAGTATGTTTTGAAGCACAGAAAGCTGGGCGAGTTGGTTGTTATTCATATCCAACAGCGCGAAAAAGACGAGGACGTAACAAGCACAACACAGCGTTCGTCTTGTTGTGCTTGTTCTGTCCTCGCCTTTTTCGCGCTGTTTTGAACACAGGCCGGCACGACCAGATTAGCTTCGCTGGCCACTTCATTAGAGCACTGCGCCCTCACCGCCTTTTTTTTCAATACTACTTCCATTACGAGGAAAGCGAGTGGTGTGTGTGTATGTGTGTATGTGTGTGCGTGTGTGTGTGTGTGTGCGTGTGTGCGTGCGTGTGTGTGTGTGTGTGCGTGTGCGTGTGTGCGTGTGCGTGTGTGTGTGTGCGCGCGCGTGCGTGCGTGCGTGCGTGCGTGCGTGCGTGCGTGCGTGTGTGTGTGTGTGTGTGTGTGTTCGGACTCGCAGATGCTTAAGAAAACCCCATCGAAGGCAAGAAAAATAGGGTAACGTCATCAAGCGGCCGCATGAAGCATGTAGCAAGCCGAACACCGCAGCTGCAGACAACATGTGCTGTTCAAGTTGGAGGTTATCTTGCGACAGGAATTCGAACTGACGACATACACGCCTTCAATTGCATGCCTTCCCAGACTTTGATATCATATTTGTGACGCAAGCATTCGTCGTACAGCGTGCCGGGTGGTGTAATACGCGCGTGTGTTTGTGGTGCTGTCATGATCAGAGATGGGCATCCTCGCGAGGGCGAACCCTCATGAGGATTTCACTCGGTGAGGTGAGGGGGAGGGAGGATGGGCGGATGAAAATATGTGAGGACGAGGGTGAGGGAGGAAAGACATGGTGAGGTGAGGGCGAGGGAGAGAAGACATGGTGAGGTGAGGGTGAGGGAGGGCAGACTTCACCGTTTAAGGGCGAGGGTGGTGGCCCGAACTGTACTCCGGGCTAACGCTTTTGTCTGTAACGTCCGTTATGAATTCCCGTTTCAAAGCGCTGCTTCTTAGGGTGAAAATTCCCGGGAAATACATAGTTTCTACACTCTGGACCCGCCACGGTGGCTCAGTGGTTAGGGCGCTCGACTACTGATCCGGAGTTCCCGGGTTCGAACCCAACCGCGGCGGCTGCGTTTTTATGGAGGAAAAACGCTAAGGCGCCCGTGTGCTGTGCGATGTCAGTGCACGTTAATGATCCCCAGGTAGTCGAAATTATTCCGGAGCCCTCCACTACGGCACCTCCTCTTCCTTTCTTCTTTCACTCCCTCCTTTATCCCTTCCCTTACGGCGCGGTTCAGGTGTCCAACGATATATGAGACAGATACTTCGCCATTTCCTTTCCCCAAAAACCAATTATTATTATTATTCTACACTCTGGAGGTACACGAGGCGAACACAAAACGCGGGTGCGGTACATCTTCTCCGTCGCAGGGATGTACGTACTATACCGGCCAAAAAAGCGCTCTTCCAACTTATTTCCATTTCCATTTCGGGTTCGAGCCCGACCGCGGCGGCTGCGTTTTTATGGAGACAAAACGCTAAGGCGCCCGTGTGCTGTGCGATTTCAGTGCACGTTAAAGATCCCCAGGTGGTCGAAATTATTCCGGAGCCCTCCACTAGGGCACCTCTTTCTTCCTTTCTTCTTTCACTCCCTCCCTTATCCTTTCCCTTACGGCGTGGTTCAGGTGTCCAACGATATATGAGACAGGTACTGCGCCATTTCCTTTCCCCCAAAACCAATTATTATTATTATTATCAACTCAAACACCTTTTTTTAATTGTGTAAAATATTCGTTGAAACACCCTGTATAGTGCTCTAAGAAGGGAGCACTGGCCGGGCTGTGCAGGTGGCCGACAGTATAACGGGAACCATGGTACCGCAGTCAACATTTTCATTGTCAGACCCGAGTCTATCAGATGGTCAGAGTGTAGAGTAAAACACGAAGAAATTATACCTAGTAGGGCTGTTGAATTCCTAAGTTCTAGGCCTTCTTTGCCGGAAAGAAGTCCGATTTCAGCTCATTGAGATTTCACAGAATTGGCTGCAGCGGAAAAAATGCTTTTGCGTAATTCCACTGAAATTAAAGCGTGTTGGCGACGTTGGTGCGGAAATATTTTAGTCACGCTGTGAGTAGTTCAGTACAGTCATATCTTCTCTCTATATTCTATTTTCTCTGGAACTGCGGTACATGAAAGCGGTGCCGCAGTGTGGTGGGCAAGGGCGACCACTGTCGTCTTACCGTGAAAATAAAGCAGCACCTTAACCACCTTGGTCTGAATCGTCGCTCGCTCCGCCTTGCATTGTACGATGTGCTAAAAAAGAAAAAGTTGTACTGCTCTCTAAATAACAGAAACATTTCTTGGTTTATTTCTGTCCCTGGTAAAACCTGTAACCGCGTGATCGCGCACCTGATTTCAGGAACCAAATTTCTAGCAAGCATGATAGGGAAATGACACTCAGAGTTTGAGTAGAGCGTAGACGTGCAAGCAAAAAATCACGGGCGGTTTCGCTTGGGGTTAACCATGAATTATCGTGCGCTAGCACCGTTAGTCCTGTTTGCATTGTTATCTTGAATTCCTATGCTGTTGCTTGGCCTGAACATGCTTACTTTGGTTGATATGTCATATGATGTAAGTTTGCGTGTTATTGCATCATTTTAGACTTGTACCACGGTAAAGCTGGTCATTCTCTACATTCACAGATACCTGGGAGTCCTGATTCCGTTCCAGGCGCAGAAATGCAGCCATCGGTGGGGCTTGTGAGACCTATGTTGTTACTGAGGAATCTCTCGCGACTAATCACTAAATTGAACTGCCACGGTGGGCAGTTTGCTCATAACTCGATGGGCAGCATGTGATGACGTCACAACGTTACGTGACCAAGGTGGCCCACGTGCTAGACGCAGGCTTCGGACAGACAGGCGACCATTTTTCTGCGGTTTTAAAGCTCTAGAGCATTAAAATGGCAACCATATGAATCATTAACTCTAGACTCGGGGAGTTAGTGATACTATTCCTCATCCCAAATGCTGCATTTTAGCGAGCCGCTTGATTTTCAAATGGCCTCAATAATGTTTTTTTTTAAGCTACCGCATAAGACACTACAGAAAGAAAAAATTTAAAGCTGGGGGAGCGGGATCCGAACTCGTGGCGGCACTAAAAAATCAGTTCCGCTGGCCGCTACTTCTGACCACTACGCAGTCGCCACAGCTTTTTTTTTTTAAGCATGGCATTAATAAGATTGAAAATGTATTCTATATACATTAACTAAATTATTTACAAAGTTTTAAGATACGCCACAAAACACATCGCAAAAAGACAGCAACAGAGCAGTAGACGCGAGGTATAGGATGAGCGCATCACCAAGAAGGAGTGCCACTCCGTTTTTAAGTCGGTCGGTTCATACACTTTCCTAATTTGAACAATCAGTTGGGGGAAATCCTAACATCCTGCCTGTACGAACTGCGAATGTCTCGTGCTGTGCTTGCAATGTCGTCGTCTTATTCACGTAGCCGAGATTTGTTGTTGAAACTGCCAGTCTCTCACGCAGTAGTTTGAAAGCGTGGTCTTCATCTTCCATCCGTGCGCGTGGAAGCGTCATCAGACGAGCACGCAGCAAACCGTATGAAACGGCGGGAGATTAGAAGCAGTGAAATTCAGAAGACCCCGTGCTATTGCACCCGGGTCATTGAATGGGCTACCCAGGTCGCTGTCAGCCGTGGACTGATAGCCACCTAGCACGGATCGTCTGCATTCTGCCTTTTCTGACGAATAAATGTTTTCCAATCCAATCCGTGCTATTGCAATGTCATCGGGTAATGGGAATTAAGCGACCTACAAGCCTTCCTTGTTCTGAGTCTATTCTGTGCTTAGCACTTATTGTAATTGTCGTGGTAAACGCTACTGCATTGTTTTCTAACTACTCTTGGCGTACATTAGTTTTTGTACACAGACAGAATAACGCGCTGACTGATTTTAGCAGTTCATTTTAGCACAATGGGCATGGCAGCAGCAAACGAGGCAGCATGCTAAGCAATTCTTTTTAGTTTTCTATCTAGGATAGTGATTCCAAATGTGCACATTGCTACAGGAGTGACGATCGCTTTCTAGTGCTGCTGCCCTGTCCACTGTGTGCTCAGCGTTTCCTTTCTTGCGTGATTGCATTATCAAAAGATGCGTTGTCTTGTGGCGGTGTTGAAACAAATCCTGGCCCGACTGAAAAACAAATGCTACCGGAATTGCTAGAAGGGCAAAGCAAGAATAATTCAACAATGGAGGGCCTGCGGGCGTCTCAAAACATAACTGAGAATCAATTTTCCGGTTTAACTAAGCGAATTGATGGCATTAAAAACAGTTGTCGGGAATAAATGTCTTAGCCACGAAGGTAAAAGACATGGAATTGGCAAAACCGGAACTTCGGGAGCAGCATAGCACAGTAAAGAGCCAGATAGACGATTTCGAAACCAGAGGGAGGAGAAATAACCTGATCATTTACGGTATAAAACAGCTTAGCGAGGAGACTAGCGAGGAACTGGAAAAGGAAGTAATTGATTGTGGTTTTTTCTGGAACAGGGATTAACAGTGAGTGGTGCCGAAAGATGCCACAAGGTGGGTAAAAAGGAAAGAAATAAGGCGCGACCAGTCCTTTGGAACTCCTCGACTTGTGTGAAAAAAAAAAATCAATATTACGATCATGCTATTAACTCAAAAACACCAAAATCAACTAAAAATTCAAACAGCAAAAAAAGCTCAAAATAATTAGCTGAGGACTTTTCTAAACGAGTTAGGAAAATACGGAAACAACAGTAGAAACGCTCAGAAGAAGAGAAAGATTGCGCCAGGCTTGAAAGCTAATCTATAATAAGGGAGTAATTACTCATTGGCATCCACCCAAGCGCAGCCACACGGCTACAAAGGAAAGCTATACAGCTTTCTCAGAAACTTCGCAGTTAAAGAAAAATTCGACCTGGTCCGGGGTTCGCAGAGCGACTGCTCCGGTGAAGCGGTGGTCCCGGGTTCGAACCCCGGACCAGAAAGAATTTTTCTTTCACTGCGAAGTTTCCGAGAAAGCTGTACAGCTTTCCTTTGCGGCCATATGGCTGCGCTTGGGTAAATGCCAATGAGTAATTACTCCCTTATTACAAATCTACTTCACCTTGGGGGATTCCCCTAAACATTTGACCAAAGCTAATCTATGATGAGCTAAGCGTTAACAGTGTACTGTATGGTTGGGATGAATCAAGAGCTCCTCGCTTTAGGCTTTGAAAGAAATCAAACTGACTCAAGACAAAGAGATCTCAGACCCTGAAAATACTAAATGTTAATTGTACAAGTGTCATAAATAAGAGAAATGAGTTGGAGGCTCTTCAGTTTTTGCATTACCCTGAAATAGCGGTTTTGACAGAAACTTGGCTTAACAATGCAGTGTTTGATAGTGAGTTCGTTACCACTGGCTACAGTTCGTACCAAAAAGATCGTGATTGTAGGAGTGGAGATGTCAACGTTCGGTTTAAATCATCCCTGCGAATTTTACCAATGCCTGATGTACCCAACGTAGAGTGCGTTTTTTGCACAACATACTATGGAAACGTTAGATATATTATTAGAGCAATGTACAGGCTTCCCAACGTATTATAGGAACTGTGCACGAATGTTAAACCCGATAATCACATTATACTGTCAGGATATTTTATTTGTCTGAAGTAGACGTGAAATTTTTCAGTTAAAAAGCATGACCCCAAGGTGAAGCTATGTTGGACATTGCTTTTGCCTTCGACTTATTGCAAATTGTAGTAGAAAATACCGTATTTTAGGGCCATTCTCAATCAATGCTCGACCTCTTTTTTGTCAGCGGATCAATTACTGCCAAAACAAATAGCCAGATATAGATGGAATATCGGACCAAAAAGCTGTACTGCACACTATAGCAGACTTAGCTGCAGATAAGAAACCAAAATATTCATCCTATCGAAAGCTTTCTCGAGCTTTTCTCCAGGTACACATTAAGTATCTCGGACTCATGATCACTCTTGACTTCACTTGAACTAAGCACATTGACCACATAACGGCTAATGTTAATCGCAAGTGGTTCTCTCTGGGAGAAAACTTTCAGACTTTCTACTCCTTCTGCCCAACTGCTAGCATGCAAAAACGTAATTCTGCCGATACTAGACCATGCATGCGTTCTATTTGGGACAGTTTCACTAAAAGTTACACTAATAAGATAGAAATGGTGCAAAGAAAAGCAGCTCGCTCCATTTATAATAGATTTGGATGTAAGTCAGTGACAGAACTTTTAACTAAACGGACTTGCCCCCATTAACGCAAAGAAACCGTGTGTCACGACTCAAACAGCTCCTTCAATTTATTAGCGGTCATTATAAGGCAGATCTCACGAGAATAACTTCATTTTCATCTCGTTACGCCACTAGGCAAATACATAGCCGCACAGTAACGCCATTTACTGCGCGGAATAGCCGTTTTAAGCATTCTTTCTTTCCACGGACAGTAATTGAACGGAATCTCCAAACCAATGACCACGCTTCAAAATCATCTATGTCGACATTTCTTTCCAGTATTGTTTAAAAGACTGTTTTGTATGCATATTTTCAAAAATGTTCAAGCTGCGTTATTCTAGTTTCTTCTTGTATTCATTGCCTGTGTTATTAGGCTACGTTGCGTTTACTTATTTGTATCCCACCCTGCTAAAATTCCTAGTGGGGATTGCAGTATAAGGAAAATAAATATAGATAACAATTAAATGTTATAAGTGCAGGGCACAAGTATGCGTGCAGTGCGTGCCAGAAGTAAAGTCAGAGTGATATTTTAGGGCCCAACTCGTAACTGCCTCGGTTTTGTCTCACGTATTAGCTCGAACAGCTCACACACACGCACCTGCACACACACAACAGTATAAGCATCTAGCCTCTCGTCCTCTAGAGACTTGAGGGCTTGTCTTGTATTTTTATCACTCGGTAATATCGCCAGAAGTTGCAGACTAGAAAATATCTCTAATTTTAAAATGACTGTTAGTGAGGGTGATGGAGGGCTGACGATGTGAGGGTGAGAGCGAGGGAAGGCCAGCAAATTTTTCTAAGTGAGGGTGAGGGAGAGGGAGGGCCGGATAACTTGTCAAAATGAGGGCGAAAAATAGGGAGGACCATGGATTCAAAAGTGAGGGTGAGGGAGGAAAAGTAGAAACGAGGGCATTTACCCACCTCTGGTCATGATCGCGTCACCGGAAACGGGCAGACAGTGGATCGCACTGTAGGCAGTGCGATCAGCTGCCGTGAAATCCAGCGCCATTTCGTCGCTGGATTTCATTGCCGTCGGGTGTGTGCATCTTCGTGCAGTAAACAATGAACCACAACACCTTCGAGCCGCGACCGAACCGTGAATGCTGTCGCTTTCACACACGTAAGCAGTCTCTTTTTTACATAGAATTTATTACTGGGATTCAGCGTTTTATGTGCGTGTACAATGTTTTATGTAAGCAACCTGAGGAGGCAGTTGGCCCTACTAGGTCACGTCACCTTGCAGCGTCATCACAACCTGGCCACCGGATGATGAACAAACTGCGCACCGTGGCAGGCGGCAGCTAAATTAATGATTTGTCGCACGAAAACAGCAACGTGGGCCGCACAAGGCCCACGCTGGGAACACCTGCCATCGCGGGGCAGTTGAGCATCGATTAACCGCTGTGCCACTGCACCAGGATGGGTATGAGGACTCCCAAGGACCTATGGATGTTACGCTATCGCTATCGCGCATTACGCTATCGCGCCATACTCTTAAGGCAGAGCTTAAGTGTTCCCTCCTATTTGTCGTTGGATAGCCATTAAGTGCTGCGCTCTCAATCGGCAAGACCTCCACCCATCTAATCCTTGTGGGCAAGCTGTCGAATCGGAAAGTGCTCCGTGGTGTTGTGGGCGATTCTCTGTTCGAGGACGCACGGGGACAGGGCAGTCATTGGAAAAAGGGGTTTAATGGTCTCACATCTCGCCAGCGGGTATCCTTCCAACAGTCAGCAGTGTCGGCCCGAAAAGGTCTTCATGCATGACGCAGATGTGAAGGAGGGGTGGCCGCCGTTCCAGGCATCGCATATAGCCAACCCTGAAGATTGTCTCATTCCTTGGCTCGCACTTCTTGACGCTCTTGGCAAAGAACGTCGGAGAGTCGAGTAATTAAGGACAGGGATCAAATGGAGCGAAACAAGTGAGGAATAGAAAGAGACGCCACGAAGAGGCTGTGACAGAGACGACGCCGCCGATGCGAGGAGGCTTGCGGAGAGGTTAATGAATAGAGACGGTAGGTGGCTTCCTGTCTTCCTTGCACGCCGGTCAGGCTCTTTGCTATGGTTAATGCGGCGTCTGTTTCGGCAGTCTGCCAAGATGTTACGCCATATAAAAAAAAGGAAAAGGTGAACAGGTTTAGATACACGTCTCATGTCTAATACGTGCAATCGTCGATGGAACGCGGAAGAAGGACCCCACACGTTGCCGCTGGCTCGCTTCTAAAACTAGTGTGTCTGTCAAGCGGCACACGCGCCTGCCACGGAAGACGGGCAGCTCTTTTGGAGCGATCACTGTGCAGGAGACAATCCAAGGATAGCCTCCGTCGGCCGTACCGTTGAGTGTCGTATTTTGTGGCCTAAAATATGCGCATATAGATGTTGCCCGATGAGATGACCGTCTGAGTGCGCTGTTCTCAAGGCCATGCCCTGTTCCAGAGGCCTTGCGATTCATGCGCGAGTGGCCCATGCTGTCCCTGTAGTCGCCGAGTGATCCATGCGGAAGTTACCCACATTGTACCAGGAATGGCAAACTCGTCAGTACGGTATTAGACCATCTATTCCCTGGACTCGTCATGTTCTATGTGCGGGATTGACACATGTTGTCCCTGGAGTGACTCATGTCTCCGAAGTAATTCCTTCCGTTCTGTGTACCGTGGAGTAGCTGCTCTCGCGAAAGCGTTCCTGTGATTCCGATGGTGAAAGTGTCGCAGAGCTGTACGTGCACTCTGGCTCGTGCACCGTCGCTTGATTCCTTGAACCATATCGCTCGCAGCGCCTGTTCAATTGTTTCTCCGAACCACAAAATAGCTGCACTCGATGCGCAATGCACGCAGTCTTCGGGCTCGATACACACCAAAGTAAGAGCAACAGTATATCAGACAAGCAACGCGTGCATTACAGGGCGGTCCGCCAACCTCCGGTCTGCAGATTTGGATCTAGCTTCCTGTATTTTGTCTATCCCTTCATACATTTCCCTCTCGAAGTGTGTGGCGCAGTGAGGCGCCCGTTCCAGCGTCGGTGGCGATGTTGCGACAGCAAGAACGCGAGAAGGAAAGTGCTTCCCCGCATATTCGGTGCCGCGTATCCAGCGATGGCCGAAGGTGACCAAGTTCTTAACACACGCCAGCACCCGCCAAAAATACGTCAAGGGCGAAACAACAACATGCGCTGTGTCCTGCTTATATTTAGACGCCCTGGACTGAAAAAGAATGCACAACGTTTACGTTGACGGCAGCTGATGCTAACTGATGACAGGCCTTTCGATCTATGAAATAAGCAGTGAAGAAAAAAAAAGAGGTCAAAACTTCAAAAGCAGACATGAATATGAAGAAGGCCTGCCGCATGAACTGCAGGAACCCTACCATATCCAGCATTCTTGGAGAAAAATTTTGAATATCGGAATACTGGAAGGTACTGTTACAGAATATTGAAGTTAAGGGTTTATTCTTCTGATGCGTTTTATTCTTCTTATTCTTCTCGCATCGAGCAGTTAAGACTTACATATAAAACCAATGAGGAACGTTTTTTATTACTGCGAAAACGATAATAGCAAAAATATGCAAGCGTGCTGATGAGAGAACTGTGGATATAATGATTGTTGTAATGAATTCTTAAAATATATGAGAAACCTTCGTCCAGAATTGCTCGGTAAGTTCCATTTGAACCTCTAATCCGCCGGTGCTTTAACAGCGCACTTGTTTATCGCCCTGATTGACAACCAATGTTGAAGTCACAAAAACGACGATGAGATAACAGGTGGGAAAATAGGGGAGAGAAGGAACAATCAACAGCGGTACAGATAGCGGAATCCCGTTCGCGGGTGAAATTTAATAATAATAATTGGTATTAGGGGGAAAGTAAATGGCGCAGTATCTATCTCGTATATCGTTGGACACCTGAACCACGCCGTAAGGAAAGGGATAAAGGAGGGAGTGAAAGAAGAAAGGAAGTAATAGGCGCCGTAGTGGAGGGCTCCGGAATAATTTCGACCACCTGGGGATCTTTAACGTGCACTGACATGGCACAGCACACGGGCGCCTTAGCGTTTTTCCTCCATAAAAACGCAGCCGCCGCGGTCGGGTTCGAACCCGGGAACTCCGGATCAGTAGTCGAGCGCCCTAACCACTGAGCCACCGCGGCGGGTGCGGGTGAAAATGAGAATTCATTTTGAGCAAAGGACGGGCATATTCATTACTGTCGCATCTCTGCGTGGACGCCTCGACCGCGCCTATGTCAGAGCACGTTAATAATTCATATTTGAACAGCGCAAAAAAACAACGGGACACAACGAAGAAAGGACACCACCATAATCCCCATAATCCCCATAATCCCCAGGTGGTCGAAATAATTCCGAAGTCCTCCACTACGGCACCTCTTTGTTCCTTCCTTCTCTCAGCCCCTCCTTTGTCCTTTCCCTTACGGCGCGGTTCAGGTGTCTGCCGAGATGTGAGACAGATACTCTGCCTTTTCCTTTACCCCAAAACCAATTTTCATTTCCGAGTTTCGTGACCAGAAAAAGCCTGGAACGATTGTGGTTCCATATAACAATGCGAAAAGGATATTTCATAGGTTTGTTTACAGCGCGAGAAAGCTGCAACGCAAAAGTATCTGGAACAGAGGTTTTAACTGCAGCTTGTGTGGAATCGAGATTAAGAGTGTAGCTGTGTCTTGCTTCTGGGCCTGGAGAGAGCTGCCGGAGGCTACGTCGGTCTCCCTGGTGAACAGCGTCCGCACTTGTCCGAAGGAAAAGAGCGCAGCCGAGCGAGTCACGGTTCGTAATCCAAACATCACACACGGCTCGTATTATCCTTCGTCTCTTCCTGCCTTCACCGTCCGCGTCGCATGCGAAGGGAGAGGCGCAATTGCGTCGGCAGTCACGAAAACCGTATCACAGCTGTCATCGCGCGCGCACTATAGAACAGCGATGCACATCGCTCAAGCAACTCACTGTCTTCTCGCGTGTAGAAGCCTTTGCTTCGCCGTGGGCGCGGCTCCCAGGGGACTCCTATCCAGTACGCAGCACACGCGCCTCACGCTTTACGAAGTTTTTGCTTCTCTTCATCGCACTGTTATACTCGCCTCTTTGTCACCTGTCTTGTTTTACTGCTCGCGGTAGATTCGCCTTGCGGCGTGTCAGCTCGCTCGGTATTCTCGACTCGTCTGGCCGCACGTTGAAGCCGGACGCGTTACTCTCGTCGCCCCAACGATGCTCTGCGTCCTCGGCGGCGTCTCAATGACTGCGGGGTGGACGCTGCTTCCCTCTCTACATAGTTTGCCTATTTCCCCCTTTCCCCGTACGCTGCTCTCAGTGCGTCGTCTTTTTTGCCGGACCGCGTCATCCCGTGTTCGTCTCGAGCCACTTGCGCCGCGTGCCACAGCAGCGGCACCAATAAATGCCGCACCTGCAGTCGCCGACTTGCGGCATGGTGCCGTCAGATGCCTTCCCGGCGCTGTGATCGTGCTCCGCGGTGTGTTCACGATAGCGCCTTTCTCGACGGCAACGGCGCATACTCTGTGCCGGAAGTTGACCACCTGACGACTTTCAGAGCAAGCTCCGTGCGCAGCTGTATGCATGCGGGCCCAGCAGCGTCTAACCCCTTCGAGACAGCGCCAAGAAGAGGGTGCATAAACGGCGCATATTTCTGGCGAGTGCGACGCGTTCCAGCTCCCGTCTTGAGCTGCCACTCCTCGGCATCGTTCCTTACCTGGCCACAGAGCAGCGTGCCCAAAGAGAGAGCCCTCCAAGCCTAGAGTTGACTACGCGCGACGCATACCCAACCGGCCGCGCATCATCGGACGACGACGCTGTTTTCAGTGTTGTCATGCTGCGCTGTGCGAATCCGGAACGTGCACTCCACGCACATTCAACGTCTTCGTGACGCAGGCTCCCAATGGCTTCAAAGAGCGCGGTGCCCCGGAATCGCTGTCGTGAGCTGCTGCTTTCCATCAACAAGACTGAAGGCGCCGCTCCAGTGACAGGAGGCCCCCTGTCTGTTGGCGCGTGCGCTGCGGCTACTGTAAGGCGCAGAAGAGGGTGGGCATCCTGTGCGCTTCTCAATGCATTCTGTCTGCACGTGTTTGCTCAGGTACCGGTAGCGCAAATGAACAGGGCATGGAAGCGTCGGCATTCGACTACATCTTACAGATAGATATATTATACCAGACTCTCTCTCATCAGGTAGGAAGTGTGCATAAAGCGGCTGCCCCACTAGCACGATACAGGCGGAGTACTCGGCATACTGGTTAACACGAGCACGGCTACAGGCAATCAACCACATTGTGGGCGACGTTTCAAAAAAGTGCTTTGACAGTTTACGGTGCTAAATACCGGCAATTTAATTAGCGCCACGTCTCGTGACAACTTTTTATTTTTCTTTTACATCCACTAGATGTATAAGAGCTTCGACCTGGCGCAGAAATATATGTCGAGGTCCTCGAAAAGGTGGGTTGTAGCGACCTCAGAATTGTTAGGTCTCGAATTAGCTTTGAACGAAGAGGGGAAGGAAGAAATTAGAGAAGCCAAGGCTCATTAGCGAGTTAGCGGTAGCAGAGAAAGTATAGGAATTCAATAGCTCGCTGCAGAACAGATATTCGGCTTTAACTGATGCAGATGATCCTGATGTTCAAACAATGAACGATAACTTCACATCCATCATTACGGAGTTCGCAGGAGAAGTAGGCGGTAGGATAGTTCCACAGGACACCAGTAAGCTATCTTAGGAGACGAAAGATCGATTAAGAAACACCAAAGCGTGAAAGCCTCTAACCCTGCGGACATAATAGAACTGGCAGAGCTATCAGAGCTAATAAATAAGCGCAAGGTAGCCGACATGCGGTAGTTTAATACGGAGAAAATCGAGCATGCTTTGAAGAACAGAGGTAGCGTAAAAGCAGTGAAGAGAAAACTAGGCATAGATAAAAACCAGGTGTATGCGCTAAGAGACGAAGATGGCAATATCATTAGCAACATGGAAAAGATAGTTAAAATAGCTGAAGAGTTCTACACAAATTTCTTCAGTAGCCAATATGATCAGAAGTTTAATGAGAGAGGCAGTAGAGCACAGCAACGGGTCATCCCGCCAGTAACTAAAGAGGAAGTAAAGAAAGCCTTAGGAGCAATGCAAAGGGGCAGCTGGTAACGGTCAGGTAACAAAACTCTTGAAAGCCAGGCGAGGGGGGGGGGGGGGGGGAATTGCGCTAATAAGAACTAGCCACCCTGTATACGCAATGCCTTATGACCTCGAACGTACCAGAAGCTTGGAAGAACGCTAACATTATCTTAATTCATACGAAAGGAGACGGCAAGGATTGAAAAATTATAGACCGGTCAGCTTACTGTCCGTTGCCTACAAGGTATTTACTAAGGTAATCGCAATTAGAATCAAGGCAACCTTAGACTTCAGTCAACCAAAACATCAGGCAGGTTTCCGTAAAGGATATTCGAAAATAGGCCATATTCACACTATCAATCCGGTGATAGAGAAATGCAGAATATGACCAACCCCTATATATAGCGTACATTGATTACGAGAAAGCGTAATTTTCGCCGTCATGTTTGAAGAGCACCTGAGGCACTTGCACGCTGTGTTCGCAGCAATTCGTTCGACTGGTCTTACCCTCAAACCTGAAAAGTGTCACTCACTTTCCTGGAGTTGAAGTTTCTGGACCACATCGTGAGCGCTAGGGAGTTAGCCGTGACCCAGATAAGACAGCCGCCGTCGCCGCTTTTCCCGTGCCAACCGATAAGCCAAGTGTGCGCCGCTTTCTTGGTCTCACCGCCTATTATCGGTGTTTTGTGCAGAACTTCTGCCAGATATCTGAGCCCTTTACCCGCCTCACGAAAGATGCCGAACCGGTCTTCTTGGGCCAGGAGCAACAGGCCTTCGAAGACCTCCGGACTCGTCTGCAAAGTACGCCCACTCTTGGACACTTCAAACTAGTCAGCCGACTCTGAACTGCACACAGACGCTAGCAACATCGCCCTCGGTGCCTTCCTTGTGCCGTGGCAGGAGAACGCGTAATCGCATACGCAAGCCGTACCTTGTCACGATCCGAGGCGAACTACTCCACCGCTGAAAAAGAATGCCTGGGAATTGTGTGGGCAGTGACCAAGTTGCGCCCGTATTTATATGGCCGCCCTTTCAGAGTCGTCAGTGATCACCATTCGCTACGTTGGCTGGCGAACCTCAAAGATTCACTCAGGACGGCTTGCACGCCGGATCGTTCGCCTTCAGGAATATCGATGTCACAATCGTCTATATAAATCCGGTAGGAAGCACACGGCTGCCGACTGTCTGTCTCGAGCTCTTATCGAGGGCAACCGAGCTGATCCCGATGACGATTCTGTTTTTCTTGGCGCCATCTTCATGTCCATTCTCACTCAAGACCAAAGAGACGACCGCGAACTGCGGCCTCTCACTGAGTACCTTGAAAGAAGCACTCAGTCTCCCCGCCAATCTTCTCGCGCGGACTGTCGTCATTCTGTTTACGCGACGGCGTTCTTTATAAGAAAAACTACAGCCCGACGGAAGCTGTCTATCTGCTCGTCGCACCTGCGGCCTTTCGCGACGAAGTCCTGCAGGCGTGCCATGATGACCCATTTTCTGGTCACCTGGGTTTTTGCTGAACTTTGGAACGGATACGCCAAAAGTACTACTGGCCCATGGAGGGTAGCTGCAGTTGTCCAGCGTTACGTCAGAACTTGCCGCGAGCGCCAACGTCGCAAGGCGCAGCCTACTAAGCCCGCCGGACTACTGCAGCCTATTAATCCGCCACAAGTCCCCTTCCACCAAGTCGGCATGGACTTACTCGGCCGATTTCCCCAGTCCTCGCTGGGGGACCGCTACATTTTGGTCACCATCGACTAGCTCAGCCGGTACTGTGAAATTAAAGTTCTTCCCCATGGTACCGCTGAGGATGCTGCGAGCTTTTTCATTCAAAACATTGTGCTTCGTCACGGTGCACCCACCATCGTTCTAACTGACAGGGGAACGGCGTTCAACGCGGCCCTTACGAAGGAGGCTATGCTCTTGAGCGGCACAAGTCACCGCAAAACAACCGCTTACCACCCTCAAACGAACGGACTCACCGAACGGCTAAACAAGGCGATCGCCGACATGATTTCCACGTGTGTCGACGCAGACCAACTGCACTGGGACGCCATACTCCCTTTCGCTACATTTGCATGAAATGCTCCTTTACAAGAAACGACACGCTTCACTCCATTTCGTTTGATGCATGGTCGCAAAGCCTGGACCATGCTGGATGGACTGCTGCTCCCGACTAGTACTCTGTTATGGGTGCTGCCCAATTCTTTCGTCACGCCGAGGCCGCCCGTCAACTTGCCCGACAGCTCGCCGCTATAATCTCCGCCACAGAGCTGTTAGTTACCACCCAGGCGACCAAGTCTCGGTATGGAACCCAATCCGCATGCGAGGGCGCTCCGAAAAGCTTCTGTGCCGATATTTTGGCCCCTACGAGGTACTCAGCCAAGTCAGTGAGGTGAACTACGAAGTTCTCCCCCAAGGAACAGTTCACTCCTCTCGACGGCCGACCTCAGCAGTCGTCCACGTCGCACCGATGAAGCCGTACCACGCCCGCTAGCGGTTCAGATGTCCCTTCGCTTCCTGCTTCCCATTGCTGCGGCATCGATTCGATGGCCGCCAGAGAGGGGGAGTAATGCCACAGTACGAACCCCTCCAGTGGCGCCGTACCACGGCCGAACTGTTTTGCCTGGAACTTGGCATACCTTGGCTATTGTAAGGGCTAGAGGTTTTTTCCTCTTTCTTGCTAGAGCTCCCTGCAGCCCTGCACGTCCCTGCACTTCCCAGCACGTCTGAGTAAATCTATTCTGTGCACATCAACCGTTTGTCGGAGACAATATTTAGTGAGTTTGCGAAACTCCAGGATGATAATTTTTTGAGTACTTGATTTGCGTCTTTAATTATGTCGGCCGGTTTTGAGCCGCTAAGAAGCATAGTGGGATCATCAGCATAGATGACGAACTTTACTGCTAATGTTTATGGGATAATTAATGTAAAGATAAAATAACAAAGGCCCTAAGATACTTCCTTGTGGTACACCTGCGCAAACTGATTTCATATCGAAATGTTTATTATTTATGGCTACCATCTGCTGACGATACTGCAGGTAAGACTGTAATAGTTGAAGGAAAGTACCACGAAAGCCATAGTGGCCTAGTTTTTCCAGCAGAGTGATGTGATTTATATAGTGCAATGCTTTAGAGTATTCTATGAATATGCCTAATGTGCATAACTGTCGTTCGAAAGACTGTAGAGTAATTTTCTTTTGCGTTAGCAGAGAAGTTTCAGTCGACATGCCTTTTATCCTTTTATTCGACCGAATCGAGCGCAAGTAGTGATATTATGTTTTGTCACAATGGATATCATCCGGCATTGTATTCCTTTTTCTGGGCCTTTCGAGAAGACCGGAAGTGTTGAGATCGGCCTGTAACTGGCAAAATCCTTTATATCTCCACCCTTGTTCAAAACAGTGACTTTTGCAACTTTGAGGATCATTCGAAAGGTTCCGTTACTGATTATTAGATTAAACGCATGTTCTAGTACAGATTCAAACATGTCTGAGACGTGTTTCACAAGTCTAATCTGCAATCCATACGCATCAACAGTTGCTATTTTTATAGACGCAAAAATGCTATATACTTCGTGAGCTGAGGTAAGAGAACAAAATGACTGCCGGATTTGATACTAGGTTTCAAGTAGCGTATGCAGTTTTTATTATGAGTGCTATTTCCTATAAACACAAAGTGTTTGTTTGAATCAGTTTGCTAATTTTGTACTGGAAATAACCTCGCCTGCCACAGTGAATTCATTTCTTCGAGACGTGTCGTTTAGCCCACGGCGTAAAATATAACTGAGACGCTTCCAAGCCAATTCTGATTTCTTCACAAGACTGTCGTAGAACAAGTTGTGCAAATGCCTTTTTTTTTCATACCGTTTGAGGATGTTAACTTGGTTTCTTAGCGCTTTAAATTTCTGTAGAGCCTTTTCGTCTTTTTAGGTGAGAAACTGGTTGTATAATTTGTTCTTTTTACAAATTTTTTAAGCATCTCTTGGTTATCCATGGCTTTTTTTTTCCTTTGCGTGGAGGTTTGAATGCCATGAGGGTGAAACATTTATCATAAACATATCTGAACTTTGCATGGAAAC
Source organism: Amblyomma americanum (assembly GCF_052857255.1). NCBI lineage: Eukaryota > Metazoa > Arthropoda > Arachnida > Ixodida > Ixodidae > Amblyomma > Amblyomma americanum. Next base: position 210,575,266 of record NC_135501.1, on the reverse strand, counting down.
AATCATGAGCTGTTTCTGGATCTTTAATAGGCAAGACTTCAGTCCAGTCGACTAGGGAGATTTCATGGCGAAAAGTTTCCAAGCTGGCTGCAGTTATGTCGCGCATAGTTATCGGATCTGTACGAGCAATTTTCGGTGTGTGGATGTGCATTAATGATCAGAAATATTGGAAAATGATCGCTGATATGTGCACATATTCGTACTGAGAGAAAATCTGGATCATAAATGTTTGTAACAAAGACGTCTAAAACGTTGATACATCATTTTGAATGCGCGTTGGAATATTGATTACATTAGTAAATCTACTCATTTCAAGGTCCGTATTCCGAGTTTGTGTCATAATAAAAAGCGCCATAATCTGCCGCAGCGGACACTCCTGATTGGTCAAAACGCCGGAAGCGGATGTGGTGGTTCGGATGCAGCGAAAAGGGCCGAAGAATCCGGACGGTGACGTCATACACATAGCGTACACCGCAGATGCTCAAGGGCAGCCAACATGGCGGCGCGCTCTGAAGTGGAGCCTTTAGCTTCGAAGTGAACTCGTTGGTGTTACTGCGTTTTTCGGCACGTGAACTGGCTATGAACTGGGTACGAGAGTTTCGCTTCGTCTTATCTCTCCTATAACAAATTGGATGGACGATAAACTTGGCCTGTATTTTTATTTCGTTAGACGATCCGGCAGCTCCTAGGCCTAACGAGCACCGGTTTGTCGCAGTATAATTGTTCCATTCATTCAAACAGGATGGCGCCACTGTCGCCAGAGTTATCTCGTCTGCGTATGTTGCATGATGTAACACATACCGTAATGTCCCGCAAAATGTTACGTTTACTGCGCGCAGACATGTATTTCCTATTCTAGAACTCTCTAGTAGCCGTTGAAGCGTCTTGCATCATGGTCGTGTGCAATGCCTTGGCAGCATGTAACCGCTCATGTGCACGGATGGCCAGTCGCCAGCGACGCGCTACTGCATCGACGCGTTTGGCATGCAACAGGAGGTTCTTCGCTGTTTCTTACGGTTTTATTAGCCGCGGTGGCGTGGCTCAGCATTGAGCTCGCGAGTTAGCTTGCGAGTGTAGTTTTCAGGCCTCAGTGGGCATGCGTGCGCTTCGCACCATGGCGAATCTATGAAAGCTTCATATGCGAAGTCTCCCAACGCGTATATCAAGAGAAACTCAGTAAGAAGATTTTTTTTAGCTCATCCCTTTTATTTATTTGCAGTGCCTGCATATAAGGAATGAAAAAAAAACGTAAATTACCGTCTGCACAACCGCCCGATCACAGCACCAACTTATATTCAGCGATGTTGCAGACGGGAAGTCGTCACGGCGTCATGGTTCAGCCCGGCACGAAGCGCGTATTATGCAGCGAGTGAGTGTTTTCCACAAATTTTCCTCTCCGTTAATGCCGTGTTGTGCGAACAAGCTAGCTGCCTTTCATTTACCGCCGGCGATCGACGGCTGCAAGGGCCGCCTTCTGTCGCTGAAAATCCATGCGTGGTTACGTAAAATATTTTCTTCATTAAGTGCGCCTCCGGCCTTTGCAGTGCAGAAAAGAATATCTAAGCTATTGTTTATATTTGTTGTAGTCGATTGGGTAAATAAAGCAGCTTTGATATTACCCCTTTACAGTGGAATCCGATGCGCAACTAAACTAGTGGCTGAATGTTTCTTGTGTCGCATTGGTCGCGTCCCATTTCTCGGCAAAGAGCAAAAGCGCCGCTGGACGTTTCGCTGCGGCAACCGGAACGCCGCTCACAGTCGCAACCGAACCGACATCCGCTTCAGGTGTTTTGACCAATCAGGTGTGGCCGCTGCGACAGATTATGACGCTTTTTATTTTGACACAAACTCGGAATACGGACTCAAGTAGTTGCCACAGTTTAGTTAGTTGCGCGGATACCTTAACTAAATCTATATTAAAATTTCCTGCCAGAACTAATCTATAGAAATTTTACGCAGCTCAGAAACGCATCAAGAAGCGTGAAAAAATTTGATATGCAGCCTGCCGGAGGCCTGTATAACACTGAAAATAACGTCATCAGTTTGAACTGCTAGTAATTCATAGTCATCGCTTACGGAAGAATAAGGTTCTGCAAGCTTGCAACGTATAGAGTTTTTTGCCATTTCGGCTCCAGCATGACATTATGGCGCTGGTGTAATCAGACACATCTGATACGCCCGGGTGCGCATGGCCGTGCTGTCAGCGCTGCTGTAGTCGCTACATTTTGTAGATAATTGGACACGCCTAACTCACCGTCGTTGCCATGCCCAATCACGACTCAGTGCAAATATGTACTAGCAGAGAGGAGAAAAGCAAAAAAAAAAATTGTGCGCGGCATGACGGAACTGCCTTCAGGCTCGAAGATACATCGCGCTCTGTTGAGTCCGGTTTCTGGCGAAGCGCATTTAAATGAATGACCGAGAGATTGCCTCCGTTCGCTTAGCAGGTCTTGACCTATGGCTGTTTAACATATTGGGCTAAGTGCGTGCTAGAATAATGAAGATGCGGCCAGGTTTAACGCTCAAGAACAGGCTTCCTTCCTGTGGTGAGCAAATTAGCCCCACAGGTCATTAAAGAGCCATAAGAGTCCTTTTCCCTTTGGAAGCACTATTTGTAAAACTGTCTGCTCGGAACGAAAAAACCGTGCTATTAGTCATACATATTGCTCAAAGTTTGGGACAAACAGAACGAAGTAATAACGGAAAGTTTTCTATTCTTATGGGCGTAATGCAGAAAGAAATTGGGAGGGTAGAAAAAATAGATGGAACCAAGAACGAGGATTTGAACAGAAGATATATATATATATATATATATATATATATATATATATATATATATATATATATATATATATATATATATATATATATATATATATATATATATATATATATATATTGCGAACGTAGGTTGCGTTGGCACCGCATAATAAAGATTTATGAGAAGTGGGCACTTCTACAAAGACACTTTTATTTATCAACGTTTCGACCGCAGAAGACCGCACCGCGGTCGAAACGTTGATAAATAAAAGTGTCTTTGTAGAAGTGCCCACTTCTCTTACATATATATATATATATATATATATATATATATATATATATATATATATATATATATATATATATATATATATATATATATATATATATATATATATATATATAAAATATATATATATATATATATATATATATATATATATATATATATATATATATATATATATATATATATACAGCTGGGAAAGGGCACACGGCAGAAAAGTGATGAAAAACGCCTTCAAGAGAACGTCTGCGTAAAACGTTGTTATTGAAGAGCTCCTTGGATTAGCACTTGCTGAGCGGGGGCACATCCTTGTGAAGAAGGATGAAAAAAATTTAACCGCTAGCCAATTTAACAGCAGAAAAAGAACTTTATCTCAATACTTTGAACGTCGATTAACTGTTTCGTTGTGCGTGCCCTTTTCTGTGTCTATGATCCTAGGCATTACAGCTTGTCCAGTTATTTTCGCGTCGGATCCTGCAACGTAACGAATATTGTGGTGCATTACATCCACCTGTCGCGAAGCAAAGAAATTCCTCGTCGATAAAGGAAAATGCTACGTAAGCCACTGCACGAAAATAATTTCTGCTCACATCCTCGCTGACGGAACCACGTTTGTAACACTGGTGGTCTCGCGTCCGCTAAGGACACTGCTGCTGTCACAAAAAAAAAAAAAAGATTTCCATCCGTACCACGTGGGAGCCGGGGCCGCCCTCCGACGACCTCGTTCAGGTTCGTTCCCGCTCGTAGTTTCCTGTCTGGAAGGTAAGTGAGCAAGTAAGCCAGCGGCCTGAAATAAAGATCGCTGTGCTCTAAACTAGTACGCGCAAAATGTCTAATCGAGTGGCGAGGAAGGACCACTGCATTTCGTTCTCCGCTTTCAGTCTTTTTGTGATTAGAACGCGGCACTGTATCTGTACAGGTCAACTTCAGTTCGTCCTAAGAATTCCTTTAAGCTACACCTTATCCATCCCGTCAAGACGATACCGCAAGTGATGGGTTAAAAGACTAAAATGGATGAACTAATAAACGGCTCCCCGATGTTCAGCCACGTGGTTTAGGTCGCAAAAAATAAATGGTACCATTTACGTGGTTCACATCATACGTCAGCGGTGCGAGGCTTTTCTTTTTGGCTCGATACTTGTCAGGGTTGGTCTGCCATTCGCCGACATCCAATTAGTCGGCTGGCCGCGGACACCATCACAGCCTATTCGCGGCGTCCCCTTTAGTCCTGCGGACGCTCGGCTCTATATCGGCGACTCGTGTACAGGGAACAACGTCCGCCAATGCCGGCCATCAGCCACCTTTGCGCCGTCACGGCTTGTTTACTCTGTCCACCTTGGGCAGCATTCAAGCTTGTCTCAGCCGGCACCCCTTCACCTCTGGGGCGGACGGATTTGAAGGCGTCGCTTGAACTCGATGAGGAGCGAGAGCGCCGCCCTGCGTCGTGTCATGTTTTCGTCCATGCGGCCTTTGCTTCCGTTGTTGCGATATTTGCAACGCGAGGCGACAAATGCGTCGGTTCCACTGAGGCGTGACGCGTCGCTGCCTTCTAATTACGGGCCACGCTGCCCGCGGTTAATTTCAGTCAGTGTAGTGGCCCTGTTTGCCCCCTGGCTTCGCTTGCTACTCCTTTGGCCTCAGAGGTGCGCCGTGGCTGCGCATCATCCGCCGAATTGACGTGATTGCGCGTGGCCCGAAATCGCAAAGCGCGCTAAGGGCGCCTGTCAAGCTCCGCTTCAAGAAAACACACTGATCATCGACAAATTCATTAAGGGACACTGAGGAGAAATTGAAGATCGCGTGGAGTTAACTGCCACTTCCTACTCCCAAAATACCGCCGCAGAACAAAACTCTTTAGTGGAAAAAAGCAAGGTATCAAAACAGGCACCCCTGGCGCCGGCCAATTTCGCGAGCTAGTCTGTTTCGGCACTTCGGCTATGCGCTTTGCATGCTCGTCAAGTTTCATCCTTGGCGTGCTTCGAGTTTTGAGGAAGGAGGTCGCAGTGGCGAGATTCATGGCTCGGTGCTTGACGAAAGAAGAAGGCTCCGACCAAAAGAAAAGATGGGATGACGTTTCGGCTCCCCCACGGGAGCCTTGTTCACAATGAGGCATAACGTAGCTTCGTCCTTTATTTATACACGGCGCATGAGCGACCCCAGACACCCGGCGTAGATTGGGGGCAAGTTCCCGTCATTTCGATTGAGCGTGTGCGCTGTCGTCTGAATAATCAGTGATTCCAGATAGAGCCGCGACTTGCTGTCCCTTTCTTTTGCAATCACACGTGCCTCGGCCCAGTCTATGTTGTGTGCGGCGGAAACCGAGTGCTCGGCAAGCGCATTTTGACCTGAGCGCCGGTTTCTGACGTCACTCTGGTGATTCCGTATTCTTCGTTCAAAGTCACCCGACTCGCCGATATACACAGATGGGCAGTCCGCACAGGGTATCGAATATACGACACCTGGGAACTTTTCTTTCTTTAGCTTGTCTTTGACGTGCACAAGCTGACTCCTCAGTTTTCGAGCTGGCACATGAGCGGTCTTAACTTCGTAGGACCGTAATATGCGCGCCAAAGGTTCGCTGATGCCAGGAACATAGAGAATCGCGGCTCGTTTCTGGGTAGCGGGACTAGCTTGCAGCCTAGGACGTTCCATTTGGCGCTGTACGGAGTCCATGACGTGTACAGGATAGCCACATGTGGACAAGTCACGCCGTACACGCACATCTTCAGCAATCTGGTCTTCTCCTCTAGAACACATCTCTTTTCGTCGGAGGAGCGATGACACCACAGAACGTTTCTGGCAATCAGGGTGAACGGACTTAAAATGTAGGTACCGGCCGGTGTGCGTGGCTTTTCTGTAAATGGTGAAATTTAGACGTGAGGACTGTCTGGAAACGAGTATATCTAAAAATGGGAGGCGGCCGTTGATTTCATCTTCAACGGTGAACTGTATGCTATATAGGCTCCAAACTGTTGAGGTGAGTAGTAAAGTCATGCAATGCTTCTTTCTTCAGGATGCAAAAGCAGTCGTCCACGTACCTCAGGAATACTTTTGGGGCAGGCGTGAAGGACGCAAGAGCACGGCCTTCGATTTCTTCCATGGCCAAGTTCGCAACTGTCACAGAAATCGATGCACCCATGGCGGCTCCGTGAACCTGCCTGAACGGGACATCCTCAAAAGTGAAGTACGTGTTTGACAGGCAAAATCTCAAAAGGCGGGTCAAGTCATGCACATCTATCGGGGTTCTTTCTGGCAGTGATGGGTCTGATTCAAGGGCAGTGGTGCATGCTTCCACGGCAAGGTCAATCGGTACACTTGTGAAGAGTGACTTTACGTCGAATGAAACCATCATTTCTCCGGCGTCGATTTTAAGGTTTTGAACCTTTTCGGTGAAGTGCTGGGTGTTGCGCAGGTGCGTAGGGCTCCTGCCGACGAGAGGATAGATAACTCTGTGCAGAAACTTGGACAGATTCTGAAGCGGCGAGCGCGTAAAATCCACTATAGGGCGCAGAGGGACGTCAGGCTTGTGAATCTTTGGCAGGCCGTAGATCGCCGGGGCTGAACCACTGTGGCACAATAGGTAGAAATACAGCGACCTGTGCTGCGGGGGCACCACTCGAAAAACGTCGGCCAGCAATTTTTGTAGTTCTCTCTGCACCTTGGCCGTCGGATCTCGAGCGAGACGAGAGTAAGTATTATGTATGATGCTCGGTGCTTGTGTGCGACGATTTTTGTGGTGGCTTTCATCCGTCACCCCTGGGCCACAGCACGCGCTACTTCGAGCCTCCGTGTGCGCTACTCGCAGCCGTTGCACGCTGACGGGCTGCGTCGTCCGGTCTCCTTTTGATACGAAAAGAGTTTATCGCCGTAATACTAACGGAGGGGGAGGCTGCTGCAGGGAAAAAGATGTCGGACAATGTGACGTCATGGGCTGTCCTAACGACCATGCTGAGTCACAGCAGGGCAGTGCCATTGCTGGTGCCAAGGTGGTGCGCTTCATGAAGTGGCGTCAGATGAGCCACGGTGGACCACGTGGTTGAATTCTATGCTGCTACGAAAAGCGAAAGGAGGGAAATGCGCAAATGTGCTCTCTCCACTTTTGTGGTGCGTGCGGAATACATGCCTGTCTTTTGGAATTCCTTGGAAGCTTCGCAAAGTAATCAGCAGCACAGCTCCGTCCTGTACAAAGTGAACAGCAGCTGTCGCTAGAGCGCAACGACAGTAGTTCTGTGAGTATTCGTCCCCTCCCGGGAACACAATAATGTACTGAACTAAAATAGCAAATATCAAAAGACAGCACGTGTGAATTACAATAATGCGACTTACCACCAGTTTGCCGCTGTAATCAAACCTTCTCACTTTGCGCGGTTTATTATAAATGTTCCTTAAGTAAGACTCCACTCTGTGGTCCCCAAGATCCACAGCGAAGAGTGCATGTGGCAAGTTCGATACGCTTCAGGCCACAAACCCAGAACTGCCTGGGTTATGAGCGCTATCAGCAGGTGCCGGCCAGCTTATACAATGACAGTTTCACAGCCGCTGTCATTTCCTGCCGCCCCTGCAGCTACCCTAGAGCTGCCGACTCGTCGGCACTCGGAACCTCCTGATATTTAGCTTTACTCCAGCCGCCTCCATTCTCAAAAAAACATATCATGCTGTGAGGGACTGACGTCACTGAAGTGAAATTTAGAGTTGTTCGTCAGACATTCGTTTTCGAGATTGGGAATGTGATCCACAGTAATCCAGCAGCGCCACTGATGCCTGTAACTCCCGGCCACTGGTGCCTTTCATTTTGGCGGCTGCTATATCACACCTCTCGCCCGCTAGCAATCAAGGAGTGCGCGCTCTTTATTTATTTATTAGTTACCTGCATCGCCCCGCAGGGCATTACCATTGGAACGTCCAGAGCTTGAAATCGGATTGGCGGGAAATCTATTCCAACTTTGAACTCTATTTTCTCAGTTTTATATGTGTCTTTTGCTGCAAGGCAGACGAAAACACAGCCGCGAAATGCCGAAATATCGGTTTTTGGTTATCAACAAAATTTTAAAGCCATCCTCAGTGTCCCTCTAACAAAGCAAACGATTTGGTGTTATACGTTCTTTTATAAAACGGCGAAATTATTCTGACCACTTAAAATTGAGCAGTATACATTACAAGTAAGCACCGGCGGTATAGCTGCTTCAAGATGATTGTGATTTTTTTTATGGCGCAGGAGCATCTCAGGCTAAAGAGCGGCATGGCACAAGGTCTTTTTCTTTTCCACAAGGTCGGGTCAAAGACCCCTTTCCCAAGCATTTCACCGTAGAGAAGCCGAGCACCAGGAAGGGGAAAGCTTGTGCCGATTGCATCACAGGTGGGTATCCGGCGGCACTGGGGATCGAACCCCGCACCTGCCGCATGCGAGGCGGGTGCTCAAACCACCGCTGCGGTCGTACAGCTGCTTAAAGAAAGCACATTCCAATTTGCTTAAAATGCCTCTCTCCAGATTTTCATGCGACGGACAGGGCCGCAGTCTCACTGAAAGGTCGAAAGTGGACGTTCTGAAAACGCCTCCTCCAACTTCGCACAATGCAGCAATGTGGCAGTGTGACGTGCACGCCTGTCGAGGAGAACTGAGCTAACGAGGGGGTAATCCGGCAAAACATTATTTCTCTGCCTGAACGCGAAACTAAGGTCCTCTCACCGCTGGCCTTTATGACAACTGGTTGTCCTTCCTGCAGGTCGGGGCTCCCGTGGCCAGCCTCTCCTCCCGACACCCGGCCCCCATCTGCCCCGTCGTCTTCGCTGCATCTACCGCGTCTCTGTGGAGCTTCTCTTTCTCTCTCGGGGTGGATTTCAATTTCAATTCCATTCAATTTATTCAGCACCACATCGTAGTGCTAGGAGCGCGGCAAAGAAGCCAACAAAAATCGTCGGCTTGACGGGAACCGCGTTACACTGAACTGAAACTCACCTCTTCGAGAGAAAAAAAAAAACAGTTGAAGACATGCAGAATGCACAAGGAATCTTATTGCGTTGCTATACAAAGCATGCAGACAATCACCTTTAAACACTCGTTTTCTGATGGGAAAAAATTGATGTGAATTGACATGCAGAAGCACAAACTGCAAGAAAAACTGTGGTCACAAAAAATACAAGAGTTGAGGAAAAAAATTGGCGGTGGTTTAGCTCTGGTTAAACCTGGAATGATGCGATAGCTACAGCTGGCCGAGTGGAACTTGGTCACGTGACCAACCACGTGACGAACCACGTGATCCGCCACGGCGGCGCGCCGCGCCGCCGGCAGCTGCTCCGCAACACGTGACCAACCACGTGACAGCGTGGCGGCGCAGCCACAGGGTGGCGGCGCCGCCACGTTGAAGGCTCGAAATGCTACCGTAATGTAGCTATCGCTACAAAACACAAGCAAATGCATGAAATAAATTTGACATCAAAAATTTAAATTTATGCGAGGCATTGCAGTTTTTTTTTTTTTACTGTAAGGGAATGGGGATGGATGTTTAAGGAGAGCGCTTTGTTCAGAATATACGGTAGCGGATGTTCGATCCATTGCTGTCCGCAATTCATACGGCTGGGCGGAATGTGCCAGTCCTCCACAACGAGGTTGTCAGCGCCTCCTTGAAGCACACGACGATCGCGGAAGCAGAGGTGGCAGCAGTCCTGCTGGCGATCCAGTACGGCGACGCCCGTAACCAGGGCGTGCACGTCATGACAGACTCCCAAGCAGCCTGTCGCCTCCTACTTGCAGGCAGAATGCCCAAAAAGCTGTTGGCCATAGTAACCAACTCTATGAGTGCCAATTCCTCTCTGAGACATCAGATAACGTGGGTGCCTGGACACTCGGGATTAGAGGGCAACGAGGTGGCGGACGCACCAGCCGAGCGGGCTCCAACCCCGACTCAAGCTTTCGTCCCGAAGTTCCCGTCCCCTACAACACACGACTCCACTTCCTAAGAACACAACGACAGCACTTTCCTCCTCCGCATAAGAAGCTTAACTCTCAGGAAGCTCGGGACTGGAGGCAACTCCAGACCGATACATTCCCCACTCTTTACCGATACAACATCACTTTCCCCGAGCGCTACAAAGGCGAATGAATGCCCGTGGTGCGAAGCCGGCCCGATGCATACCACATTACATGGTTAGGTAATGGCCCAAAACCCCGCACATCGCAACACATAGAACGAAGGAGCAATGGGAGACCTCTCTGCACAGCTCGGAGCTTGATCAGCAGCGTACACTCGCTGCACAGGCTAGAGCGGCGGCCAAGGCCAGTGGAGTCTTGAAATGAAGGCACCACCCATTGTATATTTCTCTAGAGTATTTTATTTTCCTTGTCAATAAAGTTTTCTACTACTACTACTACTCCTCGTACATTCCTCGCCCAACGTTTTTCGCCCTCGCTGCTCCCACATATGGCCAAGGACGCACGCCGAATTATCAGGAACCCGCGGCCGTTACGGCGGGAGGGATGATGGCCTCGTTGGGGATGTGTGTGTGTGTGTGTGCGGGGGGGGGGGGGGGGGGACATCAGGTGTCCCTCGCGCTTTCCCGCAGCCAGCGTCTCGTCTCCTCTGCTGGCAGCCCGTCTGGTGCTGGCCGCCGACTTCATTCGCCACTTCGAGCCGCTACGCCGCCTGCAGTGTCTTGTGCTGGCGGGGCAGCTTGTTGCCGCGCAGGCACGCACACACAAACGTACTCGCCCGCCCACGCCCAGGGGGGGAGGGGGGGGGAGTACAACCGCACAACAAACCGTAGAGAACCCCTTGTGAGCCTTGGGCACCACACACGGCCTCCTGCCTTCTCCCTGTGTTTTCACTTCCGTACTCTGTAGCGCCCGCCGCATTCCACACCAGCCCCTTCGCAGACATGTCCACGTCGCTAATTCTAAAGACAGGCAAAATGTCCCTGGCACTAGTCAGCGGAGTGAGTTCTTGTAAACCTGATTGCGAGCAAAGCATAGGCCTTATCTATGTTGTCCTTCACAAGAGCATGCTCGGATAAATTCTTTTTCATTGCTTGAAATGAGGTCAGTTGATTTTCCTCCGATATTTCCACATGTACTTCAAGACTTAAAGCAGAAAAATAAAGCTGCGCAATGTCAGGTGGCTGCGCCATTCCGAAACCGCGAACGGTGATTTAAGGAACTGGCTTTGTTTGCTGCATTCTTCGCCTCTCTTTCTTTTCGCCAAATTAATTCGCAAAAAGAGAGAGAGAGATAAAAAGGGTTAGCGCAGAGCCGGCTCTGAGAGCAGCCCAGTTGTAACCAACGCGGCTTAGCTGTTATGGTTCGAGCAGCTTGCGGGTGCTGCCCACTTTCACCTTTTTTACAGCTTGACTTCGGTAATAGAAGCCAAAGTAAGGATGCTGGTGGCAAAACTAGCGCAGGTAGTTTTAGTAGCGGTAGCATGGCTGCAGCAGTGGCCGCACTAATAATAAGGGGGGGGGGGGGAGTAACAGCGTTAGCAATCATGGTAGTATTAATAGTGGCAGTCTATTAGTAGCAGTGGCAGCAGTAATAACAGTACAGTACAGCAGTAGCAGTTCGTCACCAAGGCTCATGAAGGCCTTTCAAATAGAAAAATAGCACCTGAAGGAAGGTGCCTCGAGGCAATAAACCGCCGATCAAAGGTCACTTAAGCACGCACGTGTTGACCTTTGCATGAGTTTGCTGTTGACCGACAGAAGAGAGCGCCACTTCCGCAGGCAAGTATTGATACAGCCTTGGCGTAACGAGCGCAGGCCCCGGCGTCATCGGCAGAACCGAGAGACTCCTTCAGCTCGTGCTCACGGATGACACACTCTCCGAGGTCAGGTACCCTGATGCGAGGAACGTTCGTTTGTGGATTGCAGCCAGTCTAGCGTTAATACGTGGCTGCTGAGCGAGAAGTATAAGGTATGACCCCCACAGCTTACTGCTGGTGATTAACTCCATGCATTGTGGCCATTGCGATAAATGTGACTGTCCCGTATAGGCGTAGGCAGGGACACTTTATTTTCCGTTCTTTTTAGAGCACCAGAATAAGTTTTGTCCCGTCGGCGTCACCAATATCCAGATCAAGTAATCCATTGGGTGTCCTATAGTGTGTGACAGCGCGATAACGGGGAAAAACAGTAAACATCTCCACTGCGCCAACCTTCTCCTCATCTCGAGGTCGACAAAAGATCGCTGTGACCGCCTGAAGGATCCCCGAAAGGCTTGGTTATGACTCAGCAACCAGGACAAGCAACATGCTGAGGGCACACTAACGCACGTCTTATTCGTTTGGGTTCTTTGGCCATGGTTTTTGCGACGATTTCAAATATATGACAACACGCCACTTCATCAAGCTAATATGCGATTTCGCGATCAGCCCGATGCTTGCTTCTTTAACTCACTCTTAGTCATGGTTCAGAGGCTGTCATATGTTCCGGGAGTCTTGCAGTCCGCTTTCAATGCAGCGTGCATTAGAGTCGGGGCTCGAAAGCCAAACAGCAACCAAATTGCCCGTCCTGCATCTTTTAAGGGGGAAATTCCTCAAGCGCCGACCAATCGTTCCAAAAAATGACATTTCGGCACCACTGCACAGGAAGCCATGTTCACAAGACCCCCGATGCGGGGCCGGAATTTCATTTTTTAGAACGGTTGATCGGCGCTTGAAGAATTTCCGCCATGAACATACCCGACAAGGCGGGTTTCCGTCAAACCCTAGGTTTCATCTTTCAAGGAGCATCTGGGGCATCGCAAGACCCATGACGCACACTCGCATGACGCAACTCTCGTGGCACTTACTCACCACAACTTGGGGAGACACCCATGTTAACGAAGCTTCTTGAGACGCGACCCACTCACGGGCCGTGTCGCCGCCAACCCTGTATGTAAGCATTTCTTAGTTGTTCTTTCCGCCACTGGGTTGCAAACGGCTCGACTCTCATATTAATGGCCGTTCGGCATCCAATACGGACGCGCAGAACGTACACGCCTTAGCCGCAAACGTACCGCCTCGCAGCCATCGTAGATATGATTCGACCCTCACGGCACGTGCTTATATTAGGGACATTGTCGCTTGACCCAAGAGAAGCACCCACCAGGGAGTAGGCATTCGGGGCTGCCACCTAGCACGCCGAAAACCCGCCAAGTACAGACAACGGGCAATGCTTCGGAGCCATTCCCTCACTGATGCCTTGATCTTTTATGTTTGGTGCCCCTCACTTGTGACATCATGGATGGCACCAAGCATTATCAATGACTGGCTCTCACAATGGCGGCAACGTATAAAGTCAAATAGGAGCCAGAATAAAATACGGTGCATGCATGCATGTTTTGTTGGGAATATTTTTTTTTCTTGTAGGTAAGGGTAAGTACAGCCCTGGAGAATATCATTGTCAGTAAAGCAGCTGAATGGGCTAGTTGGTTTTGCATCTTAGTGAAAAACAGCGCACAAGCAAACACAGACAGACTGCATTTCTGCAGTGTAATGTCGTGAGCACGCTAAATGAATCCTTGTAGATTTCGCTATTTTGAATGTCGTTATTTATTACTCTGCCTACTGCTATAGAGACTGCATAACATTCGGCAGTAGCCGGTTTGCTTGTACAATAACCGCGCTTCCGACATATTCTGCTGTTTTTGAGCCATCAGTGAAAAATTCTGTGTAGCTCGCATATTTTTCTTGTAGTGCACAGTGTTCCGACAATATGTACTCGTGTGGTGTTCGTACTGTTTTTTTTTTCGGAAGTGCGTTAACGTGAAGCCACACACAGTAGGAAGGCTGTACCATGGGGGCAGTGGGTCGTGCCTTTTGGCTCCATTAAAAAGGCTGTGCAGTATTTGCAAGTTTTGGCAAGTACCGTCGAAACGGAGAAGCAGAGGTGTGACTGATTGCGGTTTTTAGGTGAGCAGTCTTCTTGGAGGTGCACTTGGTAACAATCGGATAACAAATATGTTCCCGCCGAGATCTTATTTTCAGTACATATGCGCGTGTGAGCATTGTTCCTCTGTCTGCTAGGGATGGTTCGTTCGTTTCTTCATAAAGGCTATTTATGGGAGACGTTCCGTATGCTCCATTTGAAAGACGTAGGGCTAAGTTGTGAAGTGGGACCAGTCGTTTCAAGTATGACGGCCTAGCTGAACCATAAACCACGGATCCATAATCTAAACAGGAGCGCACTAGAGAGCGATATATCTCCGAAAGGCAAGTTCTGTCGGAACCCCAGCGTTTTCGTGAAAGTACCTTGCGTACGTTGAGGGTTTGAGATGCTTTCTTCTTTTTTTATGCAAGGTATAAATGTCCCCTTTTTATGAAATGTTATGCCCCAATACGAGTTTTCCTGTTTTACTGGTATCAGAACTTCATTCAGGTATAGGGTGGGGTCACTCTGTAAGCGTCGCTTGAGCGAGAACACTACAGTCACTGAATTTTGAGGGAAAAATTTGAATCCATTTCTATCTGCCCAATTAGGCAATTTATTAACAGTCGTCTGTATTTGTCTCTCACATGTTGATACGCTGGAGGACGTACGTTCAATTTGCAGGCCATTTACATACACTGAATACATAATCTACTTGTGGATTATTTTTGCTATGAAGGTCATTTTGGTATGAAAAGTGTAGTACTCAGAATACATTCCTGAGGTACTCCGTTCTCCTGGAAGAAAATCACTGATAGGGTTGTACCTAGACGTACTTGGAATGAACGGACTGCTAGAAAGTCGCTCAAACAGTTCAGCATCCTGTCCCGTATGCCTAGATCTGCTAGGTAGCGCAATATGCCGAACCTCCAAGTGGTGTCGTACGCCTTCTCCGTGTCAAAGAAGACCGCAAGACAATGCTGCTTGTTTATGAACGGTATGAACGCCTCCCACACTGTGTTTTCAAAACGGACAAGGTGATCTATGGAGGAGGAAGCTTTTTTTGAAACCACACTCATGTATGTCGAGAAGCTGTCGAGATTCAAGAGCAAAAGTCAGTCGGATGTTCGCCCCACTTTCAAATCATTTTTCTAGGAAGCTGGCAAGTGCGATTGGTCTATAACTACTAGGACTTGATGATGGTTTTCCAGACTTCAAAAAGGTACTACGATGGCTTTCTTCTATACCTCAAGCTCCTTCCTTGAAATCAAGATTTTGTTGAAGAATTTTATGAGTGCCGCAGAGAGATGTGCGCAGAGATGGGCGGCCGCAGAGGGATGTGTAGGCATAGTGTAGCGTACATTATCTGGGCCTGCTGCTGTCTGTTTGCCTGCAGATAGCATTCTATTTAGTTCCTGTATTGTAACTAGCCCATTACAATCTTCATTCATGCCTGCTCCTGTGGGAAGTTTTTGTTTTTCTGCTGTGGTTTTGAATTTTAGAAATGTCTCTGTGTAATTGGAGGAACTGGAAACAGTAGCGAAGTGCTCACCTAATACGTTTGCCTGTTATTTTAATGTTATTTGTGTACCAGGAGTGCACACAAGTGAAAAAGTGTAGGGGAAATAGCCGCCAATGAATTTCCGGATCTCATCCCACAATTTATTGAAAAATAGTGAACTGTTTACAGTAGAGACATACTTCTTCCAGGCCATTTTCTATGCATTACTGCGAATACGTCGCGCATTGGCCTTTGCCTTTTTTAAATAATAACAGGTTCTCCTCTGTCGGGTACCTTCGAAATATTCCCCATGCTTAGTTTTGTTCTTTTTAGGCTAGTCTACTCTCCTGTGTCCACCAAACCTTGTGATTTATTCTTATTTGTCGTGATGATTGTGGAATCGCTATCTTTGGGGCAGAAATTATGCAGGTGGTAAATTCTACATATATTTCATCTATGATAAGTGCATCATCGAATTCTTTATGTAATGTAGCATTTGTGGAAACCGTGACCAGTACGCTAGTTGGAGGTTCCAGCGCTGAGGTCATGTTGGAACGATTTGGATTGAGAAGGATAGTTTTAAAACTGTGCGTAAATGGTCGCTTCCTCGAATATCATTTAAAACATCCCAAATAAAATCATTCAAAACTGATGATGATACGAAGGTTGAACCAAGGCAGCTCATTTTTCCTGAGTTGGGACAGCAATATGTGGTTTTTCCTGTATTCGTTAGGCATATGTTATTTGTAAGTACAAGATCTTCAATTATTTGGCCTCTGGTGTCTGTGGGCTCACTGCCCCAAAAGCGGGAGTGCGCATTAAAATCCCAACTACCACATATGGTCCACGCGAATGTTGGAGAAGGCTTTTCAAATCGCGGATAGTAACAGTGAGATGTGGTGGTATATATACAGAGCATATTGTTATTATTCTGTGTGCAACTACACTGACTGTTACAGTCTCAAAGTTTGTTTTCAATGATATTTCTCGTGCGGGAACGGCGCTCTGCGTTATGATTGGGACGCCACCCGAGAGCCTGTTCACCTGTTCTCTATCTCCTCGGAAAAGTTGAAATTTTTTCAAGATATTTTTATCTTTTGGCCGTAGGTTTGTCCCGTGACGACACAATGCTATAGGCACCATTTATTTCAGTATATCTGTAATGTCTGTGTAGTTTCTCATCATTCGATCCTCTACAGTTCCATTCAATAAAAAATTCCATGCTTTAGTGTGCTGGGTGTTAGGGAAGGTTAGTTTTCAGGAGGCATTATTCTTGGCTATTCTTTTCTCGAGAGAAAGAGTTACGCCGCCCCTCCAACATAGCGTGCTGGGGGCCTTCCTGGAGGCGCCGGAATCCCGTGGAGCCACGGGCGTGCGAGTGCTAGGCCTCTCCCTGTTGGAACAGAGCTTGCGGGATCCCGACTCGGAGGTCGACGTGCCCTCTATCGGTGCTGGCGGGACAGCTTTTGCTGCCTCTGCCGGGGGGGTGGCGGTGGGGGGGGGGGGGGGGGGGGATTGCCCTGGGCCCCGCGCGGCTAGGCCTGGGCAGGCGTTGAAAACCGGTGTGGTGCACCACCCCATCGCACCGCATCGGCGAAGTTTTTGTTTGCAGCAAGGAAAAAGTTGCTCGCTTTGATTCCATGTGTTGCCTCTTTGAATGTAATGTTTTCATTTGTTTTCAGTGTAATGATTTCTTAATGTATTTTCCATGATGTGCATGATCGTGAATAGGCTGGGTGATCCCCGTCACAGTTCGCACAGTGAGGTGGAGCAGCACATTTTTCGGAGGCAAAGGTGAGGACGAAGTGCTTTGGGGGGATTTCTTGGATATCTTTCCGGATTTTTATCCTGTGTACGTAGGTTACGTTTTCTTCCCGAAATCCTTCTAATATTTCTCCTTCTGAAAGATAGATGAGATCATTGTCAGATATTACACAACGCACAGTATTCAGGGATCGGTGGTGTGTGGCAGTTACTGGCGATTCTCCGAACGAGACAGTGTTAGAGAGTTTAGGGAGTTGGGTTTTGTCGCGGATTTCAAGCAATAGATCATCCCTGGCCAACTTTATTGCCTTGTAGCCAGGGCCCAAAGCTTCTGTCAGAGGCACTTCAAGAAGGGTGAAATCATTCTGGCTGTCTTTTCTTTTGGTACACTACGGATTATGTGATAGTTGGCAAACGGCGCTTTGTGTCTAGAGAACAATTGTGGTCCGCCTCTTTTTTTTTGGAATGGCGATCATTCTGTGAAAACGTAGGAGCCATAAAATATGTGTTGTGTTCGGCCGCGGTGCCAGCCACCAGCCACGGAGCACAAGGGGACGGGACAGGAACATCGAAAAATGTCCTGCCGCCGTTAGCTGCACATCGCCACTATAATCCAATACGAAGTAACTCAGTGCAGTTGGCCACACAAGGTTAAACCCTCGCCACCAGGAAAAAAGGAAAAACAAAGAAAGCAGGAGGAAACAGGAAAGTTGTGAGAAAGAAGATAGGAAAGTGAAAGATGGAGGCGAGGACAGGGAAGGGCGACTGCCGATTTTCCCTGGTCGGGTCAGGATGGAGGTGCCGTTTACAGGTAGCTGGGGCTAAAGTGGTGTGTTGCCTCCGCCGATACCTAACGCTCGGCATCTACTCGGCCACCAGGATCCCCTTTTCCCCGGTCACGGCTGAGCCACGCACGGCTAAGCGCAGGTGCTCGGGTTCGTGCTGACGCACTGCTCACCACATCCCCGGGGATGTCCCTGCAGATGTTCGGGAACCCGTGGTGTCGCAACTCAACAACGTCTACATGTAGCAGATGCCTCTGCAGGGAAGCATTAGCTCGCTTGTGTTGTTGTTTGCCTCACAAAACGGCACATACCCACAAGGGGGATTGGCCATAACCAGGCGGTGACTACTTGCATTGCAGATTGCATGCGGCAAGCATAGAAATGGAGATATCTTAGAAAGTATTTATTAGAGTGGATGCTTTAATATAGCATCGCACATTTCCATCGTATTCAGGAGGTGCTGGGAGATGCGGGGCGGAATTGGCTCGTATGTTGCAGTCGACCTTTTTTTCAATTCTTACCGGTGTGTGCCCGCAGGTGGAAGTTGAGTTATAGGTGCTTGGCTCATATGCGGGACATGTGTTATTAGATGGCTTTAACCTAGCCGCTCTAACGTGTGGCAGATACGTTAACGCGTTCCCTTTGCTCCCGTTGCCTCGCTTGCATAGCCACACATTACCACAGCGCTACGGAACACGCACGCTAGAAGTAGTCAGGCAAGACAGGACGGGCGCTGTGGTAATCTGTCGAAGAAAAACAATGAAGCAAATATAGCCCAGACAAAAATCCTCATTCCTCAATAGTATGTGGGTAACAATCAGTCAGGGATAGCAACCACGGAAGGCATGCAAGTAGGGAGGGTGGGTCCGCATTATGGTAGACCATTGGGCCTGCGATATGAAAGGGTTTTGGGTATTGCCGCACAGAATTAGCTGATCATCCTCTGCAGCCAGAGATCACATGAACTGCTGCTTGTCCTCGCTAAAAGTAACCAAGGTTCAAAAAAGTAGCTGAGATCAACTGACTTCTGAAGTCCCACGGCTTAGTCAGCAGTGTATCTTTCGCTCTGGAAACTTAATGTCTAATAGACTAATCAGCTATACCATCTGCCTTACTGGTATCAGGAACAAAGTGTCAGTGGGGAGGTTGCAGATCGGGACGAAAAATAGCCGGCTGAAACACCAGGGTACACCTTTAACTGGCCTTAAAAAAATGCCCGCAAAATGCAAAAGCCAGTGGTGCTACTCCAGCGTCTCAGGAAACAAAATGTGCCGACCGGGCTCCCAGGCGGTGCTTCTCAGATGTGTGCACTGGGCGGGAGATGTATGCAAGCAGGCGTCACGTAGTAGTTTTTGTATTTCACAGGCTTTCTCTTAAGGCAAGTATATACCACTGCGTAAATGGGGCATCAGTGCAAACAAGCTGCTTTTTCAAGAGAATATAGAACTTCGCTATGACTCTTTATACCTGAAGCCAATATTTAAAAACGCGGCTAATGAGTCTTTACTAATTGACTTCGCAGAAAGAAAAACTCTGCAGTCTAGACCACACGACTTTCAACGGCAGTCACCTGGTTTCACTCGGCTAGGACCTCTGTTGTTTGTTTTTGTTTTTTCAAACCTTGAGTTACGTTTAGCCGGGACACCCGGTATAGGCAAGGCAAGTAGCGCAAAATGCTTGCAAAAAGCCGAGGAAAGCATAGCAGTGAGCGGTGACAGGAGGCCCTCTAACAATCCGCCGACTGGCGCCGCGTTCCTCCTCCATGCATTTCACTCAGTCGGGGGAGGAGGCCAGCCGGTGTTGACAGGTGGAACGTGACCCGGTATTCACCGCTCGAGGAGCTCAAGAGATGGCGGAACCTGTCGAGCCAGGGTGGCGCCAGTCCTCTTGGGCCCACCCTCAGAGGTGATGGAATGCAAACACTACACGCTGGCGAGCGCCGTTGGTTACATACACGCCAGAATGCCGTCCCCGTGCTCGCAATGGGTCTATGAGGCACGCAACCATGGGTTCCCTGGCGGGAGAGAGCTCGGCACACTTCGGGCGGCTGTGAACCTCAGTTGCAAAGTGCGCGAAGTTTGCTAAACTCGGCCCGGTGCAAAAGAAAAAAAAAAGAAAAGACAAAAAAATCTAGTCCATTCTTGCGTAAACATAGAAGCTGTGCGTTCGCTAGGAGATTTAGGTGTACTGTCTGTCGGTGGCAAACGGAATGCGAACACGAATTAAAGAGCGGAAAAGTATCTTCTGACGGAGAACAAACACACACGGAGTTGGGAACCTTTTTCGAATAGCGGTCGCGCGCTTCTCCTGCGAATAACTGCGCTATGAACTAAAATTTTTATATTTCTTGATGTTCATCTTCCAATTCTCTTCGCGTTTTACTCGTCCGCGGTGTGCTGGAGGACGGGTTAGGCAGTAAAGACTAGTTGGAATTCGACTGATCACTTAACCTTTACATTGAAGCGTTTCATGTGAGAAAAGCGGCTGTGCTGCTTGTTAGAGAAGGGTATGCCGAATGTAAGGCCTGCACTTTGTTTCATCACCGAATTCTTAGCAGCTCGTAATTCCAGCAACATTATGAAATTTGTTTTTTGAGGAAACGAAATGAAGCAGTAACTGTCTCTCATATCTCGGTGGACACCCGAACCGTGCCGTAAGGGAAGGGATGAAGGAGAGAGAGTGAAAGAATAAAGGAAGAAAGAGGTGCCGTAGTGGATGCCTCCAGAATAATTTCGACCACCTGGTGTTCTTTAACGTGCAGTCACTGACATCGCACAGCACACGGGCGCCTTTTCGCGTTTCGCCTCCATGGAAACGCGGCCGCCGCGGTCGGGTCCGAACCCGGGTACTCCGGACAAGTCGTCGCGAGCGCCTTAACCACTGAGCCACCGCGGCGGGTCAGCAGCTTTATCCCGGAAGGCTGCCCCGCTTATACTTATGCTAAATATTACCGGTCTTAGCGAGACAAATGCCTGGGTGCGATTGTCCTCCATGGAACAATTTGCTTCGAGCGCCTGGTAACAGTGCGCATGCACATTATTTGTAATTTCCATCGGCAAAGGCTATCATGTAAGGCAGTTTTGGAAACGGTTGAAACCAGAATTCTTCACCACAAGCCCCTATAATCCTCTATATTGACCAATTACGTACTTTTTTTTGCGATGTTCAGGTTGTTTTGTATTTTATGAGCCTAAGAAAAGGAGCAGCGCCAAAGCATGCAACCACAGACGACGAGAGGACAAGACACGAGCGCCCTCGTTTGACTACGTTATTTGAGGAGCGACACGTGGAAAATCTGAACGGTGTATAATATTGCCAGCTATGTATAATATAGCCGCCCTACCCGAACGCGGAATCCTCCGTACAGAATTAAGCACAGAGATACCTACGTGCATTTCAGGAAAGGGGTGGTTTACAAAATTCCACTTTCATGTGGTAAGTACTACATAGGGCAAACGGGCAGGTGTTAGAAAGTGCGACTCGAAGAGCACAACAATAAAGTGGGCGAAACCACCACCAATGGCCATCTGGAAGCCCATTGCAAAAAATGTGACGCACAACCACCTTGCCATTCCTTGCTCGATAAGACCGTTATTTTGTATCGGCACCGCAACTACATGACTAGAGAGATCAAGGAAGCGTGTGAGATATAGCACGGGCTGGAGATCAATGCGCCAGCCGGCCGTCTGTGGCGTTATCAAGGAAAGAGCCCGATTTCATGGCACGACGGCATGTGGTACTTTTGTTTTGTTTTGACGTCAGCTGTATCAGCTGCTCCTGGTCTGCAATAAATCCGCAGTGTTTCCGCGCCATGCTTCCCGTGTTGCAATGGATTACCAGCCTGGCCAGGCCTATTCCCTTCTTCTATCCGCGTGTAAACGTACACGCGATTATACAGCAGCACCCAGATGTATCCAACTTGGAGGAGATCACGAAACAGTTCGGCTTATCGGTAATTCGATATATAACAATGGCAACAGGCACGCTTACCTGTAGCCTATAGGGGCAAAAATACATTGCAGGAACGCTGGTGACGCGGTCCTTGCAGCGACTTGTCGTACGTCGTCGTGTTAAGCCTAACCTGCTTCGCGTCGAAGCCGCAGCCTCATACTCTTTGCAGAAGCGTGAACTGCTGGGCGAGTTGGTCATTCACGTTCTAGCAAAATGCCAGTGAAAGCCGAGACAGAGGACCGGAAGAAGGCACACACGCACTGTCGCCGGAAGGGTTTTGCAACTAGCCACAGGCTATCATTTCTAATCCTGTTATCAAGAATAATCTTACTGAAATTAAGGTGTAGTTAGTTTCCACAACGCCTTCTTCAGCGACGCGAGCGAATGATGTCATACGAGGACCGACGCTGCTTATTAGTAAGGTTGGCTTAAACCCATCACAGCAATGTGGCATAGAGAGGGAGTACAGGGGACCTCAGACACATCCCATGACAACCTCGTCGCGCGGTTTCGCTGCCAGGAGGTGCCCAAGCTCCAAGACCCAGCAGCCGACCTGTCTCCGCGCTCGAAAACTTCGAGGAGCGCCGTTAAAAGCAGCGCTACTTGCGAGGGGCGCTGTGCGCCGTTCCATATATAGAATATTCACATCAAAATGAGTTCCATAAACGCGAACACTGCTATACTTTTGCATAAAATTTGCAAAGCGATGTTATAACTGGGCGATATAAACAACTAATCGATATATCCCTGTTCGGTGTATCCTGGCTCGACCGTTTTCAGTTATCGTTCCCTTAATGTAGCCTACTTCATTCGGAAAGAGGACACCTTGCGTCTAACGCGGCCTCAAATGTCCAGTTTTTGGGTGGAGCATATCAGCCTTTATTGATTTGTATACGACTAGTGAAAACTGAAAAGAAAGGAAAAAACGAAAGTGCGCCACTGCCGCAATTCCGGGACACCCGTTTGTTGATTTTTCCATTGGGCGGTGCTGGTGCAGGGACGCAGCTTGTCTGCGAGCCCGCGTTGGGGCGCTACGTGTTTGTCTTCGTTGCTCGCCAAACAGAAGCCGCCGCAGCCACCGCCTCCGGAGAGCGTGTACAGGGAGGGTGGTTTGACAGCTGCGTTGCAGACGACGTCGGCCGGAGGAGACAACCTCACCGGTCCGATGCTGGAGAGAGGCTTTGGCTCGAAAGAAGCCAGACCGGGTGGAAACTCGCGGAGGGGAAATGAGAGCTCCCGGAAGAGCAAACAAATGTCGTGCCCTGATTGAAGAACGCTGCAGAGCGATAAAAATTAACTGAAAGAAAAAGAACGCTCGGTGGCAATCAAAACCCACCTCGGGCGTTGCAAACGCAAAGGTCGCAACGGTGCGTACAGTGAAGAAAGAGACGCCGCTGGAGCTTCTAATTCTCGTCTGCAAATGGAGGGGGAATTTTTCTATCACAGTCGAGGAGGGAGACGCTACAGCGGTCTCGCGGCTCGTCTTGGCATGTCGGAAAAGCAGAGTGTGTGCCGAGATTCGCTCCACTGTTGGCGATGTTGGGAGCGCCCCCCCCCCCTCCCCCCTCATTGCTTCCGAACATTATTTTCCTTTGCCGTACGTCCCACGACACGCTATGCACCAGCTTGAACCGCACACTTCAGATGACTGCTGTAGCTGTTGACTTCCTTTTATTGCCCGCCAGCGGTTGTCTATCGCCGACGTCTGAAGTGACCGAGGCACTTCAAAGCGCCGTTTGTGCTTGCAGAGCCGCTCGACCGGAGCACTGTTTGCAGGGAAATTAGTGGATTTTCTTTGTCATCTTTGCTTTTCCGTAGTTTTTCAGCGCGTGCTTGAGGGTCATCTGATGCTCCGTCCTATTCTTGTCACATCTGGGATGGCCCTCCTGCCCGCGTTGCTGTTCCATGAATCACTCTTTGAACATGAAGGTAGGAAAGAAGCGCCCATACCGGTTGTCTTTGGTTACCGGATTAAACTCCGAATGCTATGAAGCTAATTACTTTTGCTCACTTGGCCCAGTGCTTCCTTTCTGGAGGATCATGAGCCATGTGATAGACGCCTACATTCCATGTGGACCAGCTTAAAAGCTCTGTTTGTAATCTTTAATAAAGATATATTTCTACAGTCTGGTTGTTCACGGGAGTTGTATTGTCTTGGTTGTTACGGTGTTGTTGCTCGTTGGATCTTGGACCAGGTGACACGTTGCAGCGAGCGGGGAGGACGCTTCCTTCAATCTGTACACGTTTACTGATACATACATGTGGTCGCCAGCCACGGCCACCATATAGAAAAATATCCAGCAGCTCGCGAGGAGTACCACGCTCTGAGGCTGGCGCACTCCGGCCACAGCCCGCACGAAGCGAGCAGCTTCTGCCTTCGGAGTCTGCACAAAGCGAGACATCCATCAGCCGCGCCTCCGTGCGACCAGCGGTACGACCGTGTCGTTCGGCCTCCGACAGTCAACTGCCTGAGCTGTCTCATGCGCCACCCATGGTTTTTTCGCGTGAACCTCAGTTTTGGCCAATTATTCTCTTTCTAGCCTTTGCCGAAGAAAGTAAGCATTAAATAAAACACGGCAAAGTAGCCACAACCTAAGCGCCTCATCCGCCAATCGGAGTGGACTTCCACGCGTGGGCGCCGCCTCGAGTCCGAGCATCCTGGCTGAAGCCAATAAGCGATGTTTTTCTAGCCAGACGCGTCCCATCCTGCGTTCTCTAGCAGCCACCTCCAACGGCTCGATTGAAAATGCGCTCACAATGAGGGCGTCTTCGGACACAGTGCGACCGCGCGGGCCGAAACTCAGGCTTCTAACTCAACAGAAGGAGCGCAGAGTGTGTGCGTGTATATATATATATATATATATATATATATATATATATATATATATATATATATATATATATATATATATATATATATATATATATATATATATATATACTTATGAAGGCAGCCAACAGTCACCGAAACCAAGGTGCATAGGGGAATGTTTATTATTTTTTTTTAATGTGAATGTGTAGTGGTAGAGCACCGGACACGATATTCGGAGGTCGTGGGTTCGGATTCCACCGGCAGCATGGTTGTTTTTCCTGCTGCTTTATAAGTAATTTTCTTTAAGCGATAGTTTAACGAAGTATTATTATCCCACTGATCAGCACTACACAATAAAAAAATAATTAAACATTCCCCTATACACCTTGGTTTCGGTGGCTGTTGGCTCTCAAACGAGCCCCTCATTTCCTTATATATATATATATATATATATATATATATATATATATATATATGCGAACGTAGGTTGCGTTGGCTCCGCAGAATAAAGATTTAAGAGAAGTGGGCACTTCTACAAAGACACTTTTATTTATCAACGTTTCGACCGCGGTGCGGTCTTCTTCAGGACAGTCCTGAAGAAGACCGCACCACGGTCGAAACGTTGATAAATAAAAGTGTCTTTGTAGAAGTGCCCACTTCTCTTAAATCTATATATATATATATATATATATATATATATATATATATATATATATATATATATATATATATATATATATATATATATATATATATATATATATATATACATACAAACTAAGGCGAATATGATGCTCTGTGCAGCTACAGCTCTTGGACGTGGCGAGGTTACCGCTGTCTTCCCTTCTCTCTCTCTCTTTCTCTCATGAGCAGTTTCCGGTCACCGGTATTGCAGAAGTCTACTCTATTGGGGCATGCGCATGACAGCGACGGGTGGCGCTGGCAGTTCTCTCAGCCGCTCAGAGTATCGTGAAGCATATCCGTTCAGGTATCGCTGCTTTGTTCCCCGAAACCAACCAACTACGCTTAATATCGAATGTCGAGAGGAGAACGAAAGCACCGCGGCAGCCTGCCGGCGACGTCCTTACACAAACGTGGAGCTTGCGCTCAGTTTGTCTCAAGCTCGGCGTTACGATCACCGGAATGGAATTCAGCGTAACAATTAGGCGTTGCCAATGGCGTCCCGCTACCACCGTCTTCTGCCAGGTCGTCTCTCCATGCGACTCCCTGCCACCCCAAACACATATGCATCCTTGTCATTGCCCTTTGCACGGCATTTACAGGCCATTCCACAGCCTGCGTGGCACGCTCGCCGCCCCGAAAATCCAAAACCCATAACCTGAGCAGCGGCAGGCCGAGCAGCCGCGTTCAAGCCTAGAGAGGAACAAAGACAGCTCGATAAGCAGGCAGAGCAGACCGATAAGGTCGTAAGAGCCCTGGAATAAGCGCCTCTCCCGGTTCAGGGGCCGCAAAGGTATTTATTGATCAAAGTTTACCACCACCGCCACCGGACCATCGATGTGCCTAGTGAGCATGGCAAGCCATCTTTAGTCCACGACACTCGGAACACACTCAATTCGATCTTCTTAAAGCAATAAGTCGAAACAGGGGCGGTTAAAACTTGAGGGGGGAGGGGGGGGGGGGCTGTCGCTTTTCCACTTCCTTCCATGAGAGCAATTCTAGTACATAGGAAATCTATATTCAACGTTTTTTTTTTCAACGTAAAAGGCCCCAAAAATTCATGGTTGAAATGGGGGCGCCCCCTTCAAGAGCGACCCATAAAACCGCCCCAGAGTCGAACCCGGAATATCGAACTCGAAGAGGAGCGCGAAGCAGTTCAATATATCAACAATTAGATATATAAAAAAACGGGAAAATATGTGATGTTTCGTAACACAGAAGCAAGGATATACTGTAAGCACGCAAGTGTCGCACTTCTTGTAGCAACGCGCCACCAGCAGGCATGATGCAAGTGTACCGCGCGCTAGGCGTTGTTAGTCTTAACTTGCTTCTAACAGGATCCGCAGCGGGCAATGCTTAGGAGATCGGTATCTCCGAAGCATTCTCCGCTACTGGTCCTGTGCCGATAAGTCTAATCGTGTTACCAGCGCACAATCAATAGAATATGCGCTTATTAAAATTAAGGTATTGTTGTTTTCCGCGACGCCTTCAGCAGCCTTAAGGCTTTTGTTAGCTTGACTCCACCGCATAACACTAATGTGGAATGGAAAATGAGCACGACAGACCGGAGGTCACCCTCAAGCACACCCAATGTTCACCTCGTCATGCAGTTTCAAAGCGCTAGCACGGCCGTCATTGTGACAGCCGCGCTGCCGACCCATGTCTGCCTGAAATGTGATCAAAGCGCATAGATTGGAGAAGCGCCATTTGCAGGGGTGCGGCGTGCCGTTCGATATATCGACTGATCGTTGAAATTCGAGCCCGATATACTGCGCGGTTTCCCTATACTTTTACGCAAGATTTTCAAAGGGAGGATCTAGCTTTGTGTTCAACATAGCCAACAATTCGATATATCCCGAAATGGCTTATCCGGTGCCGAACCGTATCTGTGTTGTTGGGGACGAGGGGTCCTTGAGTGAGCTGACTCTTTCAGCGCCGCAGGTCCCTTCTCCGAATGACGTTGTCGGACTTGGTTATGAAGGAAACTGTACAGGGGGTTTATTTTACATTATTTACAAGATTTTGGAACCCATTGGAGGGTGATTGGGGAAGGTCGGAGGATCTGAGAAGATCTGAGGATGATCGAGGATTCCTTTCTCACAGCACTCGTCGTCCGGTTTAAAAAGGGTCCGGTCCCTAGGATTCCCCAGGTTCGAGGAAGTCTTCGCCAGGTTGGGCGTGGCCTAACTTGCGTTGTCGTACACACACACGCACACTACTTCACATAGGGACACGCCCCCGTCACATGCCTCGCCGGAGAAAGAGGGTGCCGCTGGACAATCGCCCCCACCAGAGAGAGCGTTGTCTTCGCGTCCGAACGACAGTTCTCACGCTCCAGCCAGACACGTCTTCCGGGAAGTCCGAATGGGCGAGGCGCCGGCGAGCAGGCATAGTTGAAGGGGTGAGTCACCCCTGCTCGGTTCTGGCGGTCGCTAACTGCCTCCGTGCCGCACGGTAGATCGTCCGGGAACAAGGTTTACAAACGGCAGTGGAATCCTCCGTCTCGAATCCAATAAACCTCGCGAGGACCGGCCGTGGGAACCCAGATGCCTATCGCCGTGCAGTGACCCCGCTTGCAGGTGTCCTGGCCGAATACGCAGCTGAATCAAACCACCGGCTGTCGCCAGAGACCTTACAGCTCCTCCGTGGCCCGAAAAATTTCGAATGTCGAGCGTTGACGACCGCTGGGCAGGAAGAGATGAGATGGCGTCCGTGTTGGTCCCCTGGATTGCAATATCATCGCCCCCAAGGCAGAACCCAAAGCACCACCAACAAAGGAAAGCGCAGGTGGGACGTTCCAAACAGCAAAGCACTGCCCCACCCGCAAGCGCTCGGACTTCGCCAAAGAATCACCAGGATTCTTCCATTGACAACAATACACTTTTAAAAAAATTGTGTTCAAATTTGGGTTAATGTTGTGCCGACTGAGCGCGAAACATCTCCTTTTGAAACTGCCACAGCCGGATTACTCGGAACAAAGTAAAAAAAAAAAAACACTCACACAGGAGGAGATTCCTCTTAGTTCTCCCGCTTACATCAGTCTGCTCAAGCCATCAGCATTTCCGTGCAGTTTCCCCTTCTTATAACGCACCGAGAAATTGTACTGTTGGAGAGCTAGACTCCATCTGAGCAAGCGACCATTTTTGGGGGACATCTGTCACAGCCACGTTAAAGGACAATGGTCAGTCTCAAATACAAACTTTGCTCCGTACAGGTAACACGACAACTTCTGCGCTGCCCAAACTAAACACGCGCACTCTTTTTCGGAAGCGCTGTACGCTTCCTCTCTACTGGTCAGTTTGCGGCTGATGTACAGAACTGGGTGTTCTTCATGGTCGTAGCCAACTTGGCTTAAGACAGCCCCCAGCCCTCTATCACTGGCATCACACTGGACTATGCACTCTTTCCCATAGTCAGGGGTCCTGAGCAAGGGTCGGGACACGAGTGCTTCCTTCAGGCTTTTGAAGGCGTTTTCTTTTTGGTTATCCCAACTTACGTTAGTAGGTGCTCCCTTTCGCAAGGCGTCAGTTAAGGGACTATCCCGCTGTGAGTAGTTAGGAATATATCGCTGGTAGTACCCAACTAATCCCAAAAATGAGCGAATGGCCGTTTTCGTCCGTGGTTGCGGAAATGCTGCGATCGGGGCAATCTTTAACTCGGTTCGGCTCCTAGTTCCCTGGCCTACAACGTAGCCCAAGTACGTCACCTGTGCGCAACCAAATCTACACTTTTCTGCCTTCAGTGTCAGTCCAGCCTGTCGTAAACTGGAAAACACGGTCTTTAGGTGGTCTAGATGCTCTTGCCAGGTTTCCGAAAAAATTGCCACATCGTCTAAATAAGGGAGTGCAAATCACTGCATGTCCTTCAGTACGATGTCCATGAGTTTCGAGAAGCTGTAGGGGGCATTCTTCAACCCAAAACTAAGCATTAAGGGTCGAAAGGTGCCCGCTGGGGAGATGAAAGCGGCATACCTGCTCGCGCTTTCCGAGAGGAGAACTTGCCAATATCCCCGTACGAGATCGAGGGTGGAAATGAATTTCGCGCCGCTCACCCTTTCTATCCTTTCCTCTATGTTGGGAATCGGGTATAGCTGATCCCTGGTAATTGCATTAAGCTTTCTATAATCCACGCAGGGACGAGGATCTTTCCCTGGGGCCTCAACAAGAATTAGCGGTGAGGTATAGTCACTTTCCGCTGGCTCTACAACCCCTAACTCCAACATGCGCTGAATTTCCGCGTCCATTATTTCTTTTTGCCGCGGTGATACCCTGTAGGGTTTCGACCGTACCGGCTCATCAGATGTGAGCTCGATTTCGTGTGTCAGGAGGTGTGTCTTTCCCGGGCGACTGCTAAATAGGTCAGCGAATTCGCTCAACAACTGCTTTAGCGTGTCGACCTGTGTCCCGCTTAGGAAATCTGCATTCACGGAGTGAGCCAGAATGTTTTCCACGTTGTCACTAGCGTCCGCACCTCCCTTCCAACCCTGACTCTCGCTGTCCAGCTCTTCTGGTTCATTTAGAGTCAGATTGACGATCCCGCTGCGTTCCACGAACGGCTTCATCAGATTGCAATGATAGATTCTCACCTGTTTTCCCCTGCCTGGAACCCTTGGCGCGTAATTCGTCTCCGAAAGTTTTTGCAACACTTCTACTGGACCATCCCAGTGAACTTCCAGCTTGTTTTTTCTCGATGGCCGGAGGATCATCACGCGATCGCCCGCGGTGAAACCTCGAAGGCGAGCGTTTTTGTCATAATAGACCTTGGCGGCCTCCTGGGCAGCTTTCATATTTCGATTTACTAATTCCCTCGTGTTGTTAAGGCGGTCCAGTAGCTTAAGCACGTACTCAACCACTGTCTGGTTCTCTCCTGTCCCTTCCCACATTTCTCTCAGCATTCGGAGGGGAGAGCGGAGGGCTCTTCCGTACACGAGTTCTGCTGGCGTAAACCCCGTAGCTTCGTGGGGGACTGTTCGTAAAGCGAAAAGTGTGGCCGGCAGACAATCCTCCCAGTCTGCTTTATGCTCATAACAAAGAGCGCGTAGCACCCGCTTCAGCACCGAATGCCATTTCTCTACACTGTTGGACTGCGGATGATACACCGAGCTGTGCAACAGTTTTATTCCGCATCTTTCTAGGAATGTGGTCGTCAAGGCGCTTGTAAAGACAGTCGCCTGATCGGCTTAGATTTCGGCCGGAAATCCTATTCACGCGAACACTAACAAAAGGGCATCAACTATTTCTGTGGAGCTCAAGTCCTTCAACGGAATTGCTTCGGGAAATTTTGTGGCGGGACATATCATAGTAAGCAAGTACTTATAGCCTGATTTCGTGTTAGGCAAAGGGCCTACTGTGTCTATTACAAGCCGGCGGAAAGGTTCCGAGATCAATGGAACAATTTTCAGTGGAGCCTTCCATGTCTCTCCCGGCTTGCCCACGCGCTGGCACGCATCGCATGATTTTACGTAGCGTTCTGCATCTTTGAAACAACCCGGCCAATAATATTCCATTAATAGGCGCTCCTTTGTTTTATTGATTCCCAGATGTCCTGCCCAGCCATTTCCGTGGCAGAGACTCAGAATGTCCGCTCTGTATTTTTCGGGCACGACCAGCTGATCAAATGTTTTGCCTTTTCTGTCCTGGTAGTGTCGGTAGAGTAAGCCTCCCTTCTCATGCATCGTTATGTTGCGTCTCGCGATGCCCTCTTTAGCTGTAAGGTGCAGTCTTTCCAAAGTGGGATCCTGCTTCTGTTCTTTTGTTAGGGACTCCCTGTTCACCTGCAGAAGGCGATCAAAACTACGCTATGTTGGAGATAAAACGGATCCTTCAGCGTTTTCTGATTCCTCTACCGACTTAGTGGTTGAAGTCACTCGTCGCTCATTTGCTGGGTCAGCTGTCTGGCTTTCATTCCTCGTTGGTTCACTTCCCTCCTCATTTGATTGCATCGATATGCTGGCTGGTGCGTCTCTGGCTACCTGAGGTTCGGGAATCTGACTTAGTTGAGATGCGAGCTGACGAGTTTTCGATCTTGTCAAAGCTTGTATCACCCCGCTTCCGAGTTTCTGGCCTCTCTCGCGTAGCATTTGGTCTGATCGATTCGAGAAGAGGTAAGGATATTGAAGTGGCACGGCCTTCGAAACTGCGGTCTCAGTGATTAGCTCTCCAAACGGTCCACAAATTATCACTTTAGCTATGGGAAGGCATACACTGTGTTCTTCTACTGCCTGTTTTATCCACGAGACTTCTCCCGTAAAATCGTCCACTGACACGTAAGACGGGTGGACAACGTCCATCGTCGCGGCGCTATCACGAAGCACCCTGCACGGTTTCCCGTTAACGTGCAACTCGTGCAGGTATGGCTTAAGGAGCTCTAGATTCTCGTCGTTATCCTCGACGCATGAGAACACCAAACGTTGCTTTGTACACTTGGCTGCAAAGTGCCCGACACCATTGCAGTTGTAGCAACAAAATGGCCTACTAGCCTCAAACTCTTTTTTCGCGGCTTTGTCTGCTCCCTGTCTCTTCGCCTGTTCTTCACGCTTTTCTGGCGCTACCTTCGTTGCCTCTGATTGCTCCGAACTTCTAGCACTTCGCGTCTTTCTGCTAGGCCCTTTATCTCGCATCGCGTTTCGAGCGTGTGACGCACCCTCGTCAGTGCTCAACCTTCTGCGCGAAACGTACTCCTCAGCTAGCTCAGCGGCCCTTTCAACTGTGTCGACTTTTTCCCTGTCTTGAACCCACAGTTTCACCACTTGGGGAATGCTTCGGTAAAATTGCTAAAAAAAAAACACTCAATTATTTTGTCTCGGCTTTCATAAACCTCGGCTCCTTTTAGCCACTCTAGCAGATTCGTCTTTAGTCCATACGCGAAATCCGGATAGCCCTCGCTATCGTTTTTCATTGCGTTCCTGAAGCGCTGTCGGAAAGCTTCGGCTGACAGCCGGTACCTTTTTAGCAGGCTGGCTTTGACTTTTTCGTAGTCAGCTGCGTCTTGTGTGCTAAGTCTCGCTATGACTTCAGCTACTTCACATGGAAAGAGGGTCAGAAGCCGTTGCGGCCATGTACTGCGAGCAAAGTTCTCCCTTTCGCAAGTTCTCTCAGTTTCCCAGGTACAATCCTATGTCCCTTTCACTTTCATAGGGCTGCATGAATCTGTTCATTCTATATGATTGTACATCGCTTGCTCTTTCAGGAGACCCGGCTCTCGAACTGTCGCCTTTTTTTCGATTTTCGCTTTCAAGCTGCAATCGCTTTAGATTTCTTTCTTCTTTTTCAGCTTCCCACTTTTGCCGTTCTTTCTCTTTTTCCCATTCCGCTTCCCTTTTTCTTTTTTCTTCCTGTACCAAATTCCACGTATCTACCAGCTGATCGTCATCTGCGTGCTTTTGAATTGTCTTGCATATTTCAAGTTTTGTAATTTTTCCCTGTACTTCTATTGACAGTTCCTCGCATAACAACAGCAAGTCCGACTTTGACAATTTCATAAGGTCCATGACAATGCTTTCTCCGCTTTGGCAATGCTATCTTCAAAATGTCGTGAGATTACCCTTTCTCAATTGACATACACTTCCCAGTGATTCTAGATTATTCTCTCAAAATCTGAAGCCTGGCGAATCCTATAGCAAAATGCCGAAACGCTTACCGGTTGAGAAAGCACGATGTCGCACGGTCCATCCCAGCTGCTGTCAACCAGTTGTTGGGGACGAGGGGTCCTTGAGTGAGCTGACTCTTTCAGCGCCGCAGGTCCCTTCTCCGAATGATGTTGTCGGACTTGGTTATGAAGGAAACTGTACAGAGGGTTTATTTTACATTATTTACAAGATTTTGGAACCCATTGGAGGGTGATGGGGGAAGGTCGGAGGATCTGAGAAGATCTGAGGATGATCGAGGATTCCTTTCTCACAGCACTCGTCGTCCGGTTTAAAAAGGGTCCGGTCCCTAGGATTCCCCAGGTTCGAGGAAGTCTTCGCCAGGTTGGGCGTGGCCTAACTTGCGTTGTCGTACACACACACTTCACATAGGGACACGCCCCCATCACATGCCTCGCCGGAGAAAGAGGGTGCCGCTGGACAATCGCCCCACCAGAGAGAGCGTTGTCTTCGCGTCCGAACGACAGTTCTCACGCTCCAGCCGGACACGTCTTCCGGGAAGTCCGAATGGGCGAGGCGCCGGCGAGCAGGCATAGTTAGTTGAAGGGGTGAGTCACCCCTGCTCGGTTCTGGCGGTCGCTAACTGCCTCCGTGCCGCACGGTAGATCGTCCGGGAACAAGGTTTACAAACGGCAGTGGAATCCTCCGTCTCGAATCCAATAAACCTCGCGAGGACCGGCCGTGGGAACCCAGATGCCTATCGCCGTGCAGTGACCCCGGTTGCAGGTGTCCTGGCCGAATACGCAGCTGAATCAGACCACCGGCTGTCGCCAGAAACCTTACAGTGTGTAGTAAATTTGTTTTTAGCAGAAGGTGACGCTCTCGTCGTGGGTCATGACCAACAAGTTCCCATGTTAGCCAGATCACCAATCAGAATATTTTACAAGTGCGCGAATATGCACAGTTTATAGCTAATCAAAACCCCTAGTAGTCATCACTTGACCTTCAATTCATTCATTCATTCATTCATTCATTCATTCATTCATTCATTCATTGGACCCTCAGGGCCAGAGGCATTAAAGAGGGGAGTGGATACAAAAAAGAAATACATAGACAAGGAAATGAGTATTAGAAGAAATTTCTGCTATTTATACAATGTTAGCTATTGCGCTGCGAAAATGCTGGTTATCATTGATGTCGACGATTTCGGCAGCAAGGTGGTTCCATTCACGTGAAGCACGAGGCAAGAAGGAATGAAATGTTGATAAGGTGTTAAATGTTGAAATTCCAACCTTGTGGGGAAGATCGGTGCGGCTTGAAACGTAGTGGGGAAGACCAATGAGTGCGTTCCGTAGAGGGGAATGATGGTACAATTTATGAAAAAAGACTGAGACGAATTATTTTTTTGTGGCATGCTAAAGGCTGTAAAGAGAGGTAAGTTTTCACGCTGGTTACGCTTGCGCCACGATTAAAGCTAGATAAAATAAAATGCGCGGCATAATTTTGGGCTACCTTCAGCGAAGTTGTTAGTTTTTCGTAGTGGGGATCTCATACAGCAGCTGCACATTCCGGTTTTGAGCGGATTAGCGTTTTGTAAAGCAATAATTTAAGAGAAGACGGTGTTTTCGTAAACTTTCGGCGTACCTAGCCCAACACGCGGTTAGCGCTGTTAATAATGTACTCGATGTGGTGCGACCAGTAGAGGTCTGCGGAAATGTGGACGCCCAAGTATTTATATGCAGTGACAGATTCTAAGGGAACCTTATTTAAGTAGTGCCTGGATGGAGTGTCAGCATGTCGTGATATTCGCATAACTTTAAATTTGTCAGTGTTTAGGTCCATGACCCAATCATAGCACACAGTATAAATATAGGTAAGATCATTAAATATTGGCATTAGTGGTATCATACTAAGTGTTCTGCCGGAGCTATATTTTTCCCGAAGCTGCTCTCTTGCTCGAAGCTGACGTTAAATAGCTGCATAACTGCGGTTAATACGAAGAATAAGGCGTCAACATGTTTGAAATGGATTTGACTTCACCTTCTGCTGGCGTCCGTGTGCAGTTGGTCCGGAGAAATGGTTGCTTCTTAACGGACTAATGGACGCAGCACGGACGGATGGCATTTCGACGGGGGTTAAATGCGAGAGGCGCGTGTACTGTGCGAACGTTAGAGGACCCCAGGTGGTCGAAATTACCCGGGGCTCTCCACTACGGCGTCCTGACCTGCTTTGGAACATTAAGCCCTTTGAACGAGTAAATTAAGTAAACCCCTGTAGTCCTTCTCCACTTGTGGTTTGACTGTGAAGGGGCCTTATACAGCCGCGAGAATGAAAATGCGACTGGAGCGGCTAAGATAACAAAACAGTGGAATCTAAACAGCCGGTAGCCTCGCAATGCATGTCTGCCCTTCCTGCAGAACATACGGCGTACACGTGCGAACGAGTGAAGACCTCTGCTCAAGCCGTTCAGCGTGTCTCCCCCTGCGGCTCACGTGACTAGCGCGCGTATGCGTCTCGATCGCGCACAACCACGGGCGACCCGCAACGAGCCACATTATAGGCCTAACGACTGGCTATTCGCGGCACCGCCAGGCGGCGATAACGACGCCGTCTAGGTGGCGCCGGAAGCGACATGACGCTCGCCCTAAAAGCGGCGGCGACGCCTAGTGTAAAGTGCTCCACACTCCTTGAACGGAACGGTCGCGACCTCGGCAAATAATGCGCGCCCGCAGACGCTGTAATGCGGCCCGAGAGAGCGCAGCCTGGCTCCGAGTTTGAGTGCAGCTGCGGGGAACGATTGTCTTTTACGAGGGCGGATGCCTTAATTTGCATCTGGCGGCAGAGCGCCGCGCCTCCCAACGAGGAGTGCCCGAGCGAGCTCCCCACTTCGGTGCAGCGGAGGTAGGCAGCGGTGATCAGCCGTCGGCCGACAGAAATCGCATGACGTCGGCGGCGTGGAAATTTTCGTGTTTATCTCGAACCTTTAGAATTATTGCGCTACTCCAAAACCGACCGTAGCCTTTCTAAATCGCCAGTAGCGAGGAGAGGATCTTTATAAAACTAGGTGCTTCGTTTTCGAACCATCCATGCGGTATATGCACATTATAATGTCGCTTAAGGCCAAGGCTTCTTTGGCGAGAAGGTGAAGTCGAAAATTATCAATAACACGCAGTCTAAGCTAGGATAGACTACAAGCACTGCGGAGGTTTTTCCCTTTCGTGATTACAACTTGTGAGTAATAACCGTTATTACCTCAAAGGGAAACCATTACTTACTTCATTCAGGCTCCCCTTTTGAAAAGTAAAATCAGCCAGAGGTAGTATATCCCGACAATATCTTTTAATCGCGAACGCTTAATGTTACAGTTCGTCCCATTTTATTCATTTTGGCTCCCAGTTTGAAATTCTTGCAATTAGAAGGACTTAACGATAGCAGCTATATCTTGGTGGGCCACTTTTCCTCTGCGCAATATCTTTACGGCATTTTCTAATTTAAAAAATCCAACAATATTTTACGTCATATTCTTCAGTGAATCAAGTTTGCCGCCCAGTTCCAGTCTTTTATTCAAAATAAATTTTATTATATTCGCTCGAAGAAACCCGTCTGCCGTCCTCGCTTACCTTTCGCAACAAATAGTATTCATCGAAATCATATTTGGGCCCTCAGTAAAGAAGCGTGCCCTGATTACTATTCCTACAAATCCTCTGCGATGATAGTTGGCTGGCTTTCGCCGAAGAGCATGTATACTGGTTGTTGTAGCTAGGCTGGCTTTTAGCCTTGTTAACGTTAGTTTCCTGACCCCCGTTTGGTTTATGTTGCAAGCTAACTAATAGTTAACGGAATGCTCCGCCCTATGTCGAAAACACGGAGAGAGCTTTGATTGGATAAGACATTTCCACTTGAGTATCGAACAGGGGGAACGCAGCGAGTGCTGGCACCGGTTTACTGCACGCATTTACTCGGAAAGGCTCAGAAACGACCGAGCGCCGTAGGTGGTCCACAGCGACCACACCATCCATAACACAAGAGCGGTCGTCAAACGGCGCGCCATGAACGCAAAATAGGAATGGGAGTCGCGAGTTTTAATTGCGACTAATTAAGCGCCCGTAATGCTCACAAAAGCCAGGGTGTATAATCATGTTCCCTATGAGAAGCATTTCGTGGATACTTCTGGACCGCAGCCAGCATGTGCATCTGGCACGATTCAGCGTTCAACCTATATGTGATGCATAAACGCGCTTCTTCGCTGCCTGATCGAGAATGAATTTCAAAATGTTTAAAAAAACTGAACATCTTATCAGCCGACCAATTGGGTTTTCGAGCTGGTTACTCTACCGACCTTGCTCTGCTTTCTTTCACTGACAAAGTTAAACAAGCATTTGACACATGGAATTATTCCGTAGCCTTCATAGACCTAACCAAAGCATTCGTTTCTATTATTATAAGGATTCCATCCGCTAAACATTATGAAATTGGAATTGTTAGTCCTGCCTTATTCCTTATTAACAGCTACTTATCGAACAGAATGCGGGGCGTATATATTGCTCCAGTACTACCTCATTACATGCCAGTTGATAAAGGTGTACTTCAGTGTTCAATTCTTGGACCCATTCTATCTTTGATATATATGAATGACATTCCTAAGTGCAGCAATAACTTTAAGACTAAGATTATAAGACTAAGTTCATGGTCTTCCACTCTAACCACAAAGCTCCTCTATACAACCCTGTAGCCAACATTAGCAGCCATCAGATTACCGCAGGCTGTGAGTGTTCATTCCTAGGAGTAATAATAGACCCCAACTTGAAATTTGCCAGACCCACTGCCCATTTGAAACGAAAGGTGGCTTATGGCGATAGAACATTAACGCAAACTCGACCGTTTCTTTTTTCGACTGTAACCTTGCTCAATCTTTACTTCGCATGCATAAGCAGTCATATTAATTACTGTATTTTTACATGGGGCATCCCATATCCCCCACGTTTAACACCAGTTCAGCAAATACAAAACAAGACCATACACCTCTAGTTCCTTTCACTCTGATTCTTCACCGGTGCTGCGCGATCACCGAATATCATCAATAATGAAATTGTTCAAATTCAACCTATTGTTGATGTTATCTAATTTCTTTGAAAACGTTGTTCCAACAGTGCTTTTTCGCAACATTCTTTCTTTATAATGCAACTGAAAATGTTTTAGGATTCGATATGAGTTCAAACGAGCCGAATGTGTGAAACCTGCAGGTAAAGCACGCGAAATATTTTTGCGCTAGCATCTGAAATGGTGACGTAATCGCCAACTAAAGTGGCATCAGCGTTCAGACTTCTCTGCAGTGCACAGCAACATGCAGAAAGTGAAATGATGACGTCACGTACTGCGGCGATAAGTTTCCAGCGAAGAAGCGGTTGTGTCAAGGAAGAAAACGATTGCCGCCGAAGGCGAAGCTCACGAGGCATTGTTTAGCGGGACGCACGGCATAATGTAAAAGGAGGAAGCGACAACTTAAATTTCGGCAACAATGACGTCATCATACCTTTCCCCGCACTCCTTCAACACAGTGAGGGAAAGACTGAACATCGTCGTGGTTTCAATCTGTGATTACATCACCACTTTAAACGCTAGCGCAAAACTAGTTTGCATGCTTTACCTAGAAGCTTCATAGATTTGATTTCTTGAATAACCTCAAATTTTCAAAACCAATTTCACCTTCCCTTTAACACTAACGCAACTTGGTTTGCCTCTAATCGAAATTTCTTGCTACCACTAAAACGAACTAACTATGACGAGTTCACTGCTTATTTCACAACCTTATCTATATGGAACAAAATTCACAAACACAATAAAGAATCATTTTAAATAGGCACTTTCAGAAAAAAAGTATTTTCTGCTTGAATCATAGTAGCTTTTTCTTCTTTTGGCTATGTGATGTTGCTTAGTATGCTTCTTTGTTTTCAATGACAGGAGGTCGCCCTTCAGCCTTATGCTCTGGATCTCGTTCTGCATTGCACACTTGTGTATTGCAACCCAAATGCTGAATAAAAACACGATTCTTATTATGTTGGCTACCGCAAAAGGCAAAAAATTGATGATGGCCTAGCTCTGTATCTGTGTGAACAAGGCGGAAAGCTGGGCTAGTTGGTGTGTCATCATAAATTAAAAGACTAGCGCTCATAACTATGACACCGACATAGAAGACAGGACGAGACAGCACGAGCGCTCGTCTTTTCTTCTTCTATGTCTGCGTCAGAGTTTTATGCGCCAGTCTTCTAATTAGTGATTTGTGTATCTGTATCTGTGTCTAAGATGAGGCCAAGGCTAAAGGCTAAGAACCTGACGAGGCCTCGGCCCCTTGCACAAATTTTTGCAGCAACGAACAGAACTCAGAAATAGTACTTCGGTCAGTAGCAGGGATACCATGCAAAACAACGTTTATAAAAGGCGAAATTGTCAAATGATCCAAAGTTGTAATCGCACGAAAGAAAGCGCGGCTTGTGTTCACACATCCAGGTTTGTACACAAAGGGCAACAGGAAACACCAAGTGCGACACTGGCGCCACAAACGAGAAAAGCAAAAATAGAACACGAGAACAATTCAATATCCAATGGCAAGCATTACATGCAATATTTCATGTGTAAACCGCGGAACATGGATTGGCGATTCAACCGATTTGGTAACGGTCTAGTAATAACACACGCCATTGAGTTGTATATGAAATGCTGAATTAACCAAGAAGTGTCTACATTCACGTTTATAAACAGTAAAGGATTTGTGCAATCTATGTGCATTCCAGAGCTATTCAACAGCTTAGTAGACTAAAAAGTTAGCGTTTGGCGACCATAAATAGTTTGCATCGTAGGCGCTCTCCGTTTCGCATCGTTCTCCGCATCGTAGGCGTTCTCCACTGCAGCAGCTTAGAGTAATAGACCTAATTTGCTTTTAGCACGTTGTATTTAACGAACAGCGGCCCGGTCCGTAAGTTACGTATATCGCCTCTTTAGTTCTCACGCAAGCGTAGTACGTACCTTTTTTCGTGCGACAATCAATTTATTATACTTATGGGCTGTCGTCGATCCCCAGACTAATATTCCATAACCCAATCTACAGTAAATAGAATAATATGGTACCTGTTTTAAGGAGGTGGGTATAGGATTCCTGATTTTGTAGATGCTCCCCGATTAGTGCCAAACCAGCTTTTAATTTATTAACAAGCGTAGTCCATGAAAGCTCTTCGCTGAGCCATACGCCCAAAAATTTTCGTTCTTTTACATGTTCTATCAGAGTTCAGTCATAGCTTACATTTGTGGTTGAATAGTCTCGCCTGTGCGTACTACATAGCAAGTACGCGCATTGCGCGTGCCGTGCTTCCCTGGAACACAGACGGACGCTCGGGATAGAAAAGCCTTCATTCGAACCGATCAGCCAGCCTGACCGGTCGAGGGTGAGGGGAGGAAAGAACGAGGGAAAGCGTGAGAGACATGCGCTTGGCGTTCGCCACAGTGATAAGGCAGAGCGTTTACAACAATACGTGGTCTTGAATGTTCGTACTTTGTCGTACTTGTATTTAGACTCAATTTGTTATCTAAGAGCCATCGTGATAATTTAAGTAAGTATTCATTAGCAGCTTTTTTCAAGCTTGCTTTGTTTGTTCCAGTGAAGAAGACATTGCCGTCATCCGCATATAAAACTAAATCGGTAAAGACAGTGACTGAGGTAATATCATTGATGTATACCAGGAATAAAAACGGCCCAAAAACGGATCCCTGAGGGACACCATATAGAATTTGTATTTTAATGATGATATGCCATTAATTTCAACATACTGGTAGCGATTACATAGATAACTTTTAATTAAATTCAGTGCTATTCCTCGTACGCCATACATATCGAGTTTTTTTTTATCAAAATGTTGCGTTGTAAAAAGTCCAAAAATAAACCTAGGGTAAAAAGTTTGTGTTAAATATTTTCCACTATTTTTCTTTAATACGAATCGGAGCCATTTGCGTCGATTTATTTCTTTTGGAACCCGTATTGGGCACGGGTAATAACCTGATGCTTTTCAAAAAAAGGCACAAGTCAATCACAGCTGTTTCAAATATCTTCAAAAAAAAAAACGGGAGAACGGAAATTTGCCGATAGTTATTGATCTCTGATAAACCACCTTCTTTATACAAGAGATTGACTTTAACAATTTTTAATTCTTCAGGATAATCTCCAGACTGAAGAATCGCATTAGTGACATGTGCCAGTATTCGGCTAATAATATGTGCAGTGTATTTCAGTGGCAATAGTTTTATTCCATCATCTCCAGCTGCATCATTTTTAGTTGCCCAGTTATTGTCTCAATTTCGGCAGGACTAGATGGCAAAAGCATAACAGATACCGGCAGGATATGTCCGTGTGGACAGTTAGCCGTGGACGTAGCTTGCCCAGCATACTGACCAATGTTAACGAAGTGACGATTTGTTTCATCTGCCAGTTCCTGCCCATTCACATGCTCCTTGTCTTTTACTATTTTTTTTGTGCAGCATCACAAGTCTCCTTTCTACTCATAAGGTGGTTAACCATGTGCCAGATTTTTTCTGGTCTCCGTGGATCTGGAAGAACTTTTTCTGATAAAAATCAGATTCTGCTTTCTTCAGGTCCGAGTTCAGCTTATTCCTGATCTTTTTTGTACTCAACAAGCAAAGCGGGATCACGATTCTTTATAAAAGCATGATACATTTTATCACTTTATTTTATTTTTTGTATAGATGCTTGCTTACCCATTGGTTCCTTATTTTTTCCATTTCTGGCCTTAGTTTCTCGCAGACGGAAAGTAGTATTATATAGCCAGAAAGAAACTGATAAAGAAACTTTTGATAAGCGGTTTTGTGGTTGGTGTCTTTGAATGTATATGATACCGGTCTGCCTGCTCTAACGGAAGTTTTCCAACGCCTGTTGGGCCATCGTGCAGACCTGTAACGTACTATGCTTCTCTTCAACGTTTTCTTTTTTGTTGCGAAAGACGCCAGGCAGAAGATAGGCATGTGGTCACTGATACTGCTTGTCATCACAACAGCAGTAAGATTTCCGATTTCAATGTTCGTGACAAAGACATCAATACAGGTGGCTGTATCAGTAGAATCCTAGTTGGCAGGGTTATATTTTTTCTTACACGCGCTCTGATGAACAATATCTTGAAATTTTTTTGCGCACGGTCTATCAGATAGAGCATCACTATCCACATCACCAAGAATAACGAAAGAGGCAGCTAGATGCAGTTGAGTTTGCGGGCCGCCGGGCAAGCGGTCATCCACCCCGGACGCCGCTCACTTGGTCCTTCAGATTTTCTAAGCGGCTCGTCGCGCGCCCCGACTCCGGCGACGTCCGCCCGGCCATTCTAAAACAAACAGAGCAAATTTTTCTGGCACAGGGCTGCCGAGCTAAAAAGTAAAAGCAGTAAAAGCATCGAGGCGTCTCGCACCCCGGCACGTTGTCTGGGGTCAGTTTTATGGCGTTCCGGGCGTGGTGTCCAAGAAAGCGCTGAGGGCGCTTGAAGAGTGAAACCTCGCGTAGAAGGCTACTGGCGGGCCAGCCGTCGGGTGCACTCGGGCATGGTTGTGCCGCTGGATGGCGGTTAATGAGCTGTGTTTGCTCTGCTTCTGGCCAGCGTGGCTCAGATGCCACCCTGTATCTGTGTTTTGAGCCACGGCTGGGGGGGTTGTGTTTGTGTGCATTTTGTTTTCTTGACAATGTTGTTTTCGGAGTTTGTGGGAAAGCGCGATCGGCTTCTTGGAATGCCCGCGGTCCTCGCGAGCAAACAAGCTCGTGGACGCCGGCGTGCCATTGGCACTTTCTGTAAGAGAAAATGCTCCAATTGGTTCTAAGAAGCTCACTCCTGATTATTTGCTCAAGTGGTCCCCAGAAT
Source organism: Amblyomma americanum (assembly GCF_052857255.1). NCBI lineage: Eukaryota > Metazoa > Arthropoda > Arachnida > Ixodida > Ixodidae > Amblyomma > Amblyomma americanum. The sequence goes on along the minus strand of NC_135501.1, from coordinate 210,532,400 downwards.
GTTGGGGAAACTGATTTAAGGAGACGTTTTGCCGCCAAAAGAGGATACTTGGGCAATAGTCTTGGTTGAGAGTGGAAGTCGCGAGAGTACGGACAGGGCCAAGCTTTCCTCCGAAGAACGAGGAGCCGCCACGAGTAGCGCGAGTTAGGTCGGTCAGGCAGGACAGCGTTTCGTAGGGGCGAGCTTTGGCCTGACGCTCCCGATGATTCTTGATGGTAGCGAGCACCCCGGTCGATGTGTAAACAGTGAAAATAGTTTGTAAATAAACCCAGCTGCACATTTCCACCGAGAAGTTCGTCTACGCCTCATTTTCCTCCTGCAACGTGTTGCGCCCAAACGGACGCCAATCTCCACCATCGAGCAGGACTCAAGTCCAACTGATGGTAAAGTGATTCCAGGGAGCTTTAAAAACAAAAAAATTAAGACTTCCGCTACAACACCATACGGCGGCTTGTATAGTGCGCAGACTAACACGTTCGATACATTAAAAAATAGGCTTTCGTTATTTTCATTTAGCTTCGTTAGGTCATCAAGAATTACATATTACATTTATAGTAAATGCCTATACCGCCGCCTTTCCTGTTTTCTCTGCTGACGGCTATGCTCTTATAATCTTGAATGTGAGGAGGCACTTCATTCTTCTTTAACCAAGTTTCAGTAACGACTATGATATCAAATTTTAGCGCAAGAGAATCGAGGCACATTTCTAAGTCGTCTATCTTGTTTTTAACACTTCTCATGATCGCAATCGGTAAGTTCTTAGTTGTGCACATTTTGTTGAATGTAGGGATGTCATAATAGGAACAACAAATTTCCCGCCTCTCCACTTTAATAGTTTTTATAGCACACAAGAATGCGGGTCATGTAGTCTAGCTTGCAATCTTGGCCATGCCTGTCGAATTTGCGATTCTGATAATGTTTGCCTCCTCGTCATTCCTTGCAAGAATTCGGCCTCGAGTAAAGCGCACAAACTTCCATCCGGCTCTTTCCTTCTGAGCAATGGCTGCAACGAGAAGCTTTTTTTGTTTGTAGCAGTCAGGTATTCGTGCACGTATACACGCAGGTGCGCCCTCGCCACCATAGTCAAGGTCATTGGTATCAATATTCCGCTTCTTGCATTTCTGCAGAAGCTTGTATCGCTTTGTGCGCTGCACAAAACAGACGACAATGTTCCTCTTGTCGGACTTGAAGGTACTGACGCGATGGCACCATTGCACCACTGCCTCAACCTCCTCAGGTACAGCCTTTATTTCTAGATTGTTTGCACTCAGATACTGCTCGAGTTCTTCCTTCTTTTCAGTTAGCTTTTGGTTTTCAGCAGTCAGTTCACCATTCTATTTAGTCAGCCTTCTTTCCGAAGTTCTTTTATCTCGGTTTTGACTTCGTTGACGCCGTCATATATGTCGCTACAATACTTGACACTGCCTTGAAAATTTCGGAGGCCAGCCCTTATCTCGCGTTTGAAATAATCAACGGCTTTTGTTAACTCTTTCACTTCCTTACTCGCCGTTAGCCAACAAAAGGACAGTAGGCTGCCACACAGTTTCCAAAGCACGCAATCAAAGTCAAAACCCACTATTCGAACACATCGGGATCAGAAACTCATGCAGTGTAGGTATTCATGCAGCCAAACCTGGCAGCAGCGACCAGGCGTACAGTTGAAAATTCTAAATATGTGAGCATATCGCCCTTGTAACTAACCTGCGCTAAGAGCAGACAGCCTTTCTCCGACGCTTCGCCGCTGCTGCCAAGTGAGACCGGCCGACGTTGCAGGACTGCTTTTGTGGCGTCCAGGCTCCGACGCAGTACGACGCAGGCGCAGATTTGCTGCCGGGTTGCGATGCACACGATGCTACTCTACCCTTTACGAGAGTATATATCATTTACAAAATGGGGGGGGGGGGGGGGGGGGGGAGGGGGGTTCCGCTTCACGATAACCTAATTACTACTGCTGAGGGGTCTAAGCACCGCCGGCAGGTTTACTTTTTCCTCGATTCTTCAGCAAAACAAATCTCTAATCTTCAAACAACCCTTACTAATATAAATGTCTGAGAGCAGCACGATTTAAGGTTCGGTATTACAAAGTGAACTTTCCGAGACTCTCGTCGTAAGATAAATTTTATCTAGGGTAGTAAGCAAATGGACAAACCATCACATAAACTCACCCTCTCTCGTCCGCAACATGCACGAAGGGCAGCGGATCTCTAACCCTTCTCTGTGCGCACCAACCTCGACGGAAACAACATTTCGGTTCCAAATTGACAAAGTTACGAACTGCACGGTTGGATGGAAGCAACTGTCCGCTTGGCTTCTGTGATTTTCAGTAAATAAAATATAGCTACTTGAAAATTTGACGTGTTGGAGCTCCGCGACACACACGCTTAAAATCAGCGTTATGTATCTATGCCTTCCACGTCCTGGGTAAGTGAAACAAATTCGGAGCACTCCAAGAAAGCCCTGCACGGGCAGCACTCTGAGGCCCAAGCCCAGGACATAAAGCCCGAGGCCGGCACAGGCCCGTCGCTTCAAGCCCAGGCCCGGCTCGAGCCCACTACATAATCGCTCTACTGAACCCAAGCCGTCCGGCCAAGCCCGGCCTTGGCCTTGGTCTCTTGCAGCAGCAGCTCAAGACGTAAATTGCTCATTGTGTGCAGGTAGTCTCCTACTATTCAAGTAAGAAAGGGCCGGCAAAGGTGCTGAAATCGCAGTAGCACTTGAAAACGCTGGCTTAGTAAAAGCAAAAAGACGACGAAATGTGGCGCGTTCAATCGCTCGACTTTCCGGGGATGTTGGCTGTGGATAGCCCCGAACTTCCGAGAGCCAAATGAAAACGGTTGCAATGATGCGCAGTAAACTTTGTTTACCTCCACATTTTTAAACAGTTGCATTTTATGGCCCGCGATGTCTAAATATTAAAACGCCTCGAAACCGCAGCAATAACATATTTTTTAATAAGCCGATTTCACCGGTTGAATTCATGGCCGCCCTGGCCGCGATTCAGTGCAGAAGATTAGCAAAAGCTCGTGTTTATTGCGTGGTATATGTGTTTGAAGACCTGAAGTGTCTAAAACTGAAAATTAAAGGTGCACTTAAGTCTCCTTACGTGCGAAAATACGAAACCATTTGGAGTTGTGTAGCCTCATCTGTTACTTAGTAAAGCGGTAACCGCATGAGGAGATATACCTTCGCGATACGTCGCGCGATGACGCCGCCGTCGCCTATCGCTGCCGCTGGCGCAAGCCGCACGAAGCGACGGGACTCGGCGTCGGAGCGGCGCGTTTTCAGTGTTGCTCGATTGCGGTCGCTTCAGCGTTCAGTCATTTTGCGTTAATTAACGCGCATAACAACGCTCTTAAGGCTTCATACAGATAAAACACAATAAAAACATTGAAAAATATATTTAGATAATTTTATTTTTAGTCTACACAAAGTCACGTGACGCAGAAAAGTGCGCCCGAGAGACGCTGCGATGAGGCGCCAGACGACATTCCTGCGCTCTTGCGACTTATAGTGCGTGTAGGACATACCCACAACACCCTTTACTTTTGAACTTCATTAATGAGCCTTTCATTAAATTCTTGCATAGCTGCCATTGTGAGGGATGTGTCGGCTGTTGCTCCGCGCGGAAAGCCCGCTGAAAAAAAAAAAAAATCGACTTTCGCGCGCAAGACGGATAAGAAGTTATCCGCAAGGCCTACCGTCATTGGCTAGTCTCGCACGGCACTTCCGGGCGATGGGCGAAATTTTTTGCCTACCCAGAACCTGGGCGACGCGATGAGCGACAGTGCTTCGGCTGCCCTCAGCCCATCGCGCGATGCCATCCCGCGGCGTGTCGCCGCGAATTTTCGCCTCATGCGGTTACTGCTTAATGTAAGTAGTCACTGACGGCAAGTATTTAATTAGTTAATTATTCAATTAAATAATCAGTCACTTCTTTGTAATTTATTATTTATTTATTAATCGTTAGTTAATGTAAGACGTTGGTTTATTTGAAGGAACTGGGACGACGGAAGCAGCGTCGAAAACAGTCCCAGGTCAGCCAGGTCGAGCACAGACACACACACGCGGCTGTGGCAGAGCCGCTGGAGCGCAGGGCCATCTTCATCTTTCGCACGCATGTGCGTCTTCTTTACAGTTATTTTCGTTAATCGATAGGAACAATTTGCTAAATTAATTGTCTTATTATTTAATTAATTTATTCCTTAATTTCGTCGTTCACACTTTTCATTCCATCATTATTAATCATTTCAAATCATAATAGGCTCTTACTGGACGATAACAGTTAATGAGGACCCGCTCTGTTCCTGTCCACAACACGCGGTGGCACATCCAGTCCGCGCCACTCACGAGGCTGTTCTTCCCGACCAGCCTCTCGCGGCCAATATTTAATTCAACTGCTATGTGCCACGGTGGTCAGTTAGCTCACAGTTTGGTGCACAGGTTGCGATGACGCCACAAGGTCACGTGACCTAGGTGGTCCACCTGCCTACTAAGCTGCTTCTGAGGGGATTTTTCGTGCACGGTCGCCGAAGCCGACGACGCCCACGACGACGCCTGTTGTTCTGCGACACGGCCTTCTTATCGCCGTCACGTTAATAGAAATGACTCTTTCATAAGCAGCACGGCCGTGTCACACTTGGGTTTTCGGATTCGTGACGGACCTTCACCGTTCCCATAAAGACGTCGTGCAATAAAGTTTGTGACCACCTGCCACACAGGCGTTTGTTACTAAATACTCGTAACCTTCGCCTTTACCACAAAACAACTAACCGCATTGAACGATTTCTAATTGCTCTCAGGCAGTGAAACTTGACTAGTGCATTTCTAATCGTACCAAATAATCTCAGGCGTGTCACCAGGCGCCGTGCTCTCCGTTTGCTTTTTTTTAAATTTACATTATTAACATATAGCCTCTAACTTAGATTCATGAATACCTGTTTTTGCAGATGATGGCGTAATTTGGAAAGAACTAGTTAACCCAAACTGTGTGTTTGTTTTTAATGAGATCTAACAAAATAACTCAACCGTGCCGCACGTGGCAGACGCAGATTAAATATACCGGGTGTGACAAGGAAGACTAAGTAATTTTCGAAAATATGACTTTTGCGGTATGGTACTGCCAGGGTTGGCGGACGCCAGAAAACCGGTAAATCATCGTAACTAGTAGGATGCTTAATTAATTTCCAATAATCAACTTTGTAACCGATAGTCTATCGACTCAAAGGCGATCGAGCGCTGCTACACGGGGAGTTTCAATGGCCATCGAGTCAATAGTCTGTAGAGTCAACAGAGCAGCGCGGAACTCCATCGAGATTTCGAGGGCCTTCGAGCGCTGCCCAAGGTTGCTAGCGTTGCTTCGAGCAGCGCCAAGCGCACTTTCGTACGCGACACATTCACGTTACAAAAGAATGAACAAACATTATTCGCCTGAACATTAATGCAAGCAATCTGTACCATAATTTTAAAATTGTATCAGACTGGTATTAAGCGCATTAAGCGCAATATTTTTGCGTTGCGGTCTTTACGTTGCTTGCGTGCTTAGCGTTGACAACATGGCGGCTCCCAGCCCGCCCGCTTCACAGAGATAACAGCTTCGTCGCTAATCCCTCAAAGCAATATCGTGTTCTAAACTGTTGTATTCGGCTTCGATTTGCCCATTCTTTCCCTCGCATAAAATTTCAAGAGACAAATAGTTTTTGTTTTTCAGATATCAAGGCGATTTCCCATGTGTTAAGCCTGATGAAGCAGCGCTCCGACGCAGTTGGACTGGCTTGGTTCTGGCTCGCTTTGTATTAGAGTGGCTACAACAGTGTCTGCATCTGTCTGCATTTCTTCGTCGCGTACGTGCAATTAAAATCGTTTTCAACGGCATGCGCGTAAGCGTGTATTTCAGCATTTAGTATACATTTATCAAATATTTTAGTTATTTTTGCAAAATTCAAAGTAGCGATTGTGGAGCCACACAAGCTTGGCATAGAACACGAGAACCATTTCAATGGCCATTGAGAGTTGCCGTGTAGCAGCGACACAACCCCTTCGAGTTCGATGGCGATTGAGAATTTCGAAGGCCCTCGAGTCAATGGCTATTGAAACTGGCCGCGTGACAGGGGTATTAGACGAGGCGTGATCGGCTGCGGTGATAGCATAGTGCTCTCGTGCAGCGGCCAGCGAAGCTGATCTGTTCGCGGCGCAGCGGGTTCGAATCCAAGGTTTCCTCAAGTCACTAGCGATCAGCCTCTCAAGATACATTCTCGCCGATAACCAGCAAGCAGTAATATACCGCAAAAGATTCAGATGTGATTTGGCATTTATTTTTCTCATGCCATTACACTTTAACAACTCTTGCCTTCCATTCATGCATTACTTTGTGGCACGCAGAACGGAATGCCTGAAAGAACTGGAGCAAGCGCGGAAGGCGTTCAGAGGGGGCTGCACCCTTCTGCTGGAAAGAGACAGGCGGGGCATTGCCATCGCGAGGGCTTCGTCATTGCAGTAAATTTCCAAGTGGCTTTCACAAAACGTTGTAAATGAGACCCATAATCCACCGAGGGAGCGTATACACGCAACAAGCGACGCACCCCTCTCCACGAACAGCACTCCACGGCCCGGAAAGGCGATAACACAAAGATTTAAAAATAATGGTAATCGACCTCAGAACGTGAGTGTGCATTCTCGGAGGTGCCGTGTGAAGCCGCCCACAGGCTTAACACGAATGACGGAACGCGTGGCCTTGACTGCCGTCAGCGCCGCGAAGTCATCAGTGCGACATAACACTCTCGGTATGTTTAGGGCGGCTGACGACAGCTGGTGCGCAACTCGCTTTGACCGCAATTTGCGATTCCTGCGATAAGAAAACCGCAAAGAGCGCTGCCGGGGCCGCATCGGCGTGCAGAAAGCGCAGAAACGCCCCCGCGACGAGCGCGCTATCCACGCGGCACTCAGGCACAAGCGAAAAAGCAGTCAAAGCTAGCTGCGCACCGGCTATCGCCAGCCACCGTAAACTTGCCGAGAATATTATCTCGCACCCGATGGCTATCACTTCGCGGCGCTGACAGCAGTCCAGGCCACGCGTTCCGCCATTCGTGTTAAGTCTGTGGGCCGCAGTAAATCGAGCTCACACGGCGCTAACGCATGTTATGGTTCTATTCCGGCCGCCATTCACGGGCTAAGCGATATTTCTGGCTGCGTATCTACCTTGCAGCCACAAAAAGCCAGTAGACAGCTCACGAGGAGCGGCTTACCACCACGCGTTTCGCACCGACTGCCTTTCCGCGCGTTAGCGCGGAAAGGAAGCGCGGAAAGGCAGTCGGCACGGCGACACGGCACGGCAGTCGGCGACAGCGGCACAGACATAAACGGCATTGGTCGAGAACCGGCTGGCTTCCGCTGCTTATAACGCCGCTTACAAATGAGCGGAGCGCATAACCTGTTATGCACACACAGCTCTGCTTAGAGTGGTTTAGGAGACCAAATGAATAAGAAATAATCGTGTAGACTTACCGTAAGTCGACGATTAAGTTGGATTTCGATGCAAACGTAATCCACGAGAGAATATATGCCGACGACACCGACTCATCCGCGCACACGGTGGTTTACAGGCGGAATGATTTTGCGCCGTCTCGCGGTAAAATGGGTAAAACGTGAAACAGAAACTCAATTCACGGTCGTCTCTCTGCCGCTCGCACTCTTCCCGTGTGTAGCTTGATCTGCTATCTAAGACCACAGAGGGCAATCTGTTTATAAGCTCTCAATTATAAGCACTCAATTCTCTACTCGCACTTAAAAACCTTATTGTTTGCGACAAAACAAAACCGAAACCTTACTGCTTTGTCCATACACGCCGCATCTCCAACCGAACAGTTTGTGGCACACTTTTCGAATAATAATTACAATGTTGCAATAGCATAATGTCTTTTTTGCAGCTGTTCGTGTTTAGAAAACTGGTATGGGCGGCATCAGCGTGTCTTCGGCTCCGAAGCAGCAGATGTGTATGGGTAGGGACGAAAAAATAGTGGCTTTGTGATTGCTCGTTGCCGCACTTTTTCGCGCGAATGCACACTGCAAATGCATAAATGGCAGGTATTAATCGCGTAGAGGACCATGTTCTTTGAGGCTTCTAACCGCGTTTCTAAGAGATGGGCACATGCTTAAATTCTCACTCCCGTCTTTCCCCTTTATATTTTCAGGACACTTTCAAGAGAAAGTAGAATGGCTGATGAAATGTTTCTGAATTAACCGATTGGACAGAAAAGATCAAAAGATGGAATGGAACTGTCTCGTGCAATTCCTTTAAATGAGAGCGTGTTCGTTTGATGCAGTACAGTTTGCGGGCAACCTTACTTCATGAATGGTTTCCTTTCCTCGCTTTACCTGTTAGCATTAAACATTATTGGATTGTATTCAATGTATACGTCACGGTAGAACGAAAAGGAGGTTTTCAAGGATTCTAAAAACTATTAATAAACAGGAGAGCGTTGCAGTGTCCTTACACAATTTTTTTATTTCCAAAATAGCGAAGGAGGTGGACGACTGTAGGCGTAGTTGCGGTCACCCGATGCAGTTCCCCTCGGCACACAGTGCAAGAAGAAATTGGCATTGTTCTAGACCTAGCCGAAAGGCACACCGACACACGGTTCGCATCATCTTGTACCGACGCACAGGCTGCCCAAACACTCACATCGCCGAACCCGTCGTCGGAGTCGACGTCAATGCCATCGTAGCCGCGGTCCACTAGCGCCGTGGCAATTTCGAACAGTGCCAGGCGACGCCGCCGATGCCCAGCGTGGACGCAAACAAAAGCTGCGCGTCTTCTATAGGCCTGCGCTTCGTCTCCGTTTCGGCAGCGTGCGCTAGTGCCGCTGCTCTGCATAGGAGAACCGCTGCTGCACTCTCACAGCACCGCTTGGCGCCGCCGCTGCGACACTTCTCAGAAAAAGTGCCAGCCACATCTAATGGACCTATATGGTTCCCAGGCGCCGGTCGCGTACTGCGCGCTATGCATGTGGCGCGGTTTCTAAGCGGTTGCGTGGCCACTGTAGCAATGCGGCTGAACTGGACATAGGTAGTGCATAGTTGTATTGCTTGTGGCAGTACTGTTCTGGCACGTTTCAGTGTGTCTTACGCGTGTTGCAGTCACTGCGACTACGCAGCAATCGAAAAGTTATGACGCACTGCTGTGTTCCAGAGTCTCCGCTAAAAAAAGGACAGTGCTTATTTGGTCTTCATTTGTACTTATTTAGAGTATCAGGATGACCGAATTCCGTAGAATTATGCTGCATTTGTTGTGCGACCGTAAGAACTGTACACGTGCAACTCTCGAAACATGCAAAGCCGAAGTGAAAGTTGGCAGTTTCACCCATCGGGCCACGCCCCTTTGCTAGAAAACCGCTCGTGTTGTAGTACGATGCAGCAGTCGGAGATCAATCTATGAGGGAATGTTGCGTTGTCGGCTATTCTGGCCAGCTTAGAAAAGGACAGCCGCTATTTCGCTTCTTTGGGCCCAGCGAAGTTACGCCTATAGTTAAACCGAGTAGACCTGCGAAAGCATGTGTGTAGCATGGTTGGATCATGGTTTTGCTTTGCTGGGTCGTCGGCACGTCTGGCGACTATATTAGTGCGATAGTAGTGAAGGGTGGTTTACTGGGACGTGGAAAGGTCCGGTGAAGAAGACTGTCACAGAAGTGATCGAAGAAGCAGCGGGGTTAGAGGCAAGGTCACAAGAAGCAGTTCTCCAGCACAGGTGATATATGAAGCCGCGGGGCTAGCGGCAGGGTCACAAGGAGCAGTTCTCCAGCCCAAGTGATCGATGAAAAAGCGGGGCTAGGGGCAGGATCCAAAGGAGCAGTTCTCCAGCACAAGTGACCGCTGAAGCAGCGGGGCTTGAGGCAGGGTCACAAGGAGCAGTTCTCCAGCCCAAGTGATCGATGAAAAAGCGGGACTAAGGGCAGGATCCAAAGGAGCAGTTCTCCAGCACAAGTGACCGCTGAAGCAGCGGGGCTAGAGGCAGGGTCACAAGGAACAGTTCTCCAGCACAAGTGACCGAGGAAAAAGCGGGACTAAGGGCAGGATCCAAAGGAGCAGTTCTCCAGCACAAGTGACCGCTGAAGCAGCGGGGCTTGAGGCAGGGGCACAACGAGCAGTTCTCCAGCACAAATGACAGATGAAGCAGCGGGGCTAGAGGCAGGGTCACAAGGAGCAGTTCTCCAGCACAAGTGACCGCTGAAGCAGCGGGGCTTGAGGCAGGGTCACAAGGAGCAGTTCTCCAGCCCAAGTGATCGATGAAAAAGCGGGACTAAGGGCAGGATCCAAAGGAGCAGTTCTCCAGCACAAGTGACCGCTGAAGCAGCGGGGCTAGAGGCAGGGTCACAAGGAACAGTTCTCCAGCACAAGTGACCGAGGAAAAAGCGGGACTAAGGGCAGGATCCAAAGGAGCAGTTCTCCAGCACAAGTGACCGCTGAAGCAGCGGGGCTTGAGGCAGGGGCACAACGAGCAGTTCTCCAGCACAAATGACAGATGAAGCAGCGGGGCTAGAGGCAGGGTCACAAGGAGCAGTTCTCCAGCACAAGTGACCGCTGAAGCAGCGGGGCTTGAGGCAGGGTCACAAGGAGCAGTTCTCCAGCCCAAGTGATCGATGAAAAAGCGGGACTAAGGGCAGGATCCAAAGGAGCAGTTCTCCAGCACAAGTGACCGCTGAAGCAGCGGGGCTAGAGGCAGGGTCACAAGGAACAGTTCTCCAGCACAAGTGACCGAGGAAAAAGCGGGACTAAGGGCAGGATCCAAAGGAGCAGTTCTCCAGCACAAGTGACCGCTGAAGCAGCGGGGCTTGAGGCAGGGGCACAACGAGCAGTTCTCCAGCACAAATGACAGATGAAGCAGCGGGGCTAGAGGCAGGGTCACAAGGAGCAGTTCTCCAGCACAAGTGACCGCTGAAGCAGCGGGGCTTGAGGCAGGGTCACAAGGAGCAGTTCTCCAGCCCAAGTGATCGATGAAAAAGCGGGACTAAGGGCAGGATCCAAAGGAGCAGTTCTCCAGCACAAGTGACCGCTGAAGCAGCGGGGCTAGAGGCAGGGTCACAAGGAACAGTTCTCCAGCACAAGTGACCGAGGAAAAAGCGGGACTAAGGGCAGGATCCAAAGGAGCAGTTCTCCAGCACAAGTGACCGCTGAAGCAGCGGGGCTTGAGGCAGGGGCACAACGAGCAGTTCTCCAGCACAAATGACAGATGAAGCAGCGGGGCTAGAGGCAGGGTCACAAGGAGCAGTTCTCCAGCACAAGTGACTGATGAAGCAGCGGGGCTGGAGGCAGGGTCACAAGGAACAGTTCTCCAGCCCAAGTGATCGATGAAAAAGCGGGACTAAGGGCAGGATCCAAAGGAGCAGTTTTCCAGCACAAGTGACCGCTGAAGCAGCGGGGCTAGAGGCAGGGGCACAACGAGCAGTTCTCCAGCACAAATGACAGATGAAGCAGCGGGGCTAGAGGCAGGGTCACAAGGAGCAGTTCTCCAGCACAAGTGACTGATGAAGCAGCGGGGCTAGAGGCAGGGTCACAAGGAACAGTTCTCCAGCACAAGTGACCGATGAAGCAGCGTGGCTAGAGGCAGGGTTACAAGGAGCAGTTTTCCAGCACAAGTGACCGCTGAAGCAGCGGGGCTAGAGGCAGGGGCACAACGAGCAGTTCTCCAGCACAAATGACAGATGAAGCAGCGGGGCTAGAGGCAGGGTCACAAGGAGCAGTTCTCCAGCACAAGTGACTGATGAAGCAGCGGGGCTAGAGGCAGGGTCACAAGGAACAGTTCTCCAGCACAAGTGACCGATGAATCAGCGGGGCTAGAGGCAGGGGCACAACGAGCAGTTCTCCAGCACAAATGACAGATGAAGCAGCGGGGCTAGAGGCAGGGTCACAAGGAGCAGTTCTCCAGCACAAGTGACCGATGAAGCAGCGGGGCTAGAGGCAGGGGCACAACGAGCAGTTCCCCAGCACATGTGACCAATGAAAAAGCGGGGCTAGAGGCAGGGGCACAACGAGCAGTTCTCCAGCACAAATGACAGATGAAGCAGCGGGGCTAGAGGCAGGGTCACAAGGAGCAGTTCTCCAGCACAAGTGACTGATGAAGCAGCGGGGCTAGAGGCAGGGTCACAAGGAACAGTTCTCCAGCACAAGTGACCGATGAATCAGCGGGGCTAGAGGCAGGGGCACAACGAGCAGTTCTCCAGCACAAATGACAGATGAAGCAGCGGGGCTAGAGGCAGGGTCACAAGGAGCAGTTCTCCAGCACAAGTGACCGATGAAGCAGCGGGGCTAGAGGCAGGGGCACAACGAGCAGTTCCCCAGCACATGTGACCAATGAAAAAGCGGGGCTAGAGGCAGGGGCACAACGAGCAGTTCTCCAGCACAAATGACAGATGAAGCAGCGGGGCTAGAGGCAGGGTCACAAGGAGCAGTTCTCCAGCACAAGTGACCGATGAAGCAGCGGGGCTAGAGGCAGGGGCACAACGAGCAGTTCCCCAGCACATGTGACCAATGAAAAAGCGGGGCTAGAGGCAGGGTCACAAGCAGCAGTTCTCCGGCACAAATGATCGATTTAGCAGCGGGGCTAAAGGCAAATGCACAAGCACCAGTTCTTCATCCTGAAAACGGCGCTGGCCATCACTCCCTACTTTATCCCATCCCTTAGGACGTGGTTCAGGCGTCCAACGATATATGAGACAGATACAGCGCCACTTCCCCAAAAACCAATTATTATTATTATTATTATTATTATTATTATTATTATTATTATTATTATTATTATTATTATTATTATTATTATTATTATTATTATTGAGGCACCCTGTATAGAGCCCCCGGTGTTTTCATCCTGAAAACGGCGCTGGCCATCGAGGCACACCCGCCGCGGTGGCTCAGTGATTAGGGCGCACGGCTACTGATCCGGAGTTCCCGGGTTCGAACCCGACCGCGGCGGCTGCGTTTTTATGGAGGCAAAACGCTAAGGCGCCCGTGTGCTGTGCGATGTCTGTGCGCGTTAAAGATCCCCAGGTGGTCTGAATTATTCCGGAGCCCTCCGCTACGGCACCTTTCTTCCTTTTTCTTTCACTCCCTCCTTTATTCCTTCCCTTACGGCGCGGTTCAGGTGTCGAACGATATATGATACAGATACTGCGCCATTTCCTTTCCCCGAAAACCAATTATTATTATTATCATGGTGGCACCCTGTATACAGCCACCGGTGAGACCCGGTTCCTCTTCCCGAGCAGCCTCTCGCGAGCATTCATTAATCGAACCACCACGCTGGGCATTTTGCTAAGAATCCGGTGGACATGTTGCGATGACATCACAAGGTCACGTGACGTAGGTGGCAGGTGGGTCACCTGCTTTTTCGCTCACAACGCCATTGACGATGATGAGACACCGCCGACAAAGCCGGATTTTCTGCAGAACGGCAGTCTTAATGCTTTCGCGTCCCAACGCATCAGGCTCAGTGGAGTCAGGACTACAGCCTCAAACAAGGCTTCTATGTGGGCAACAAAGGGTGTTTAAAAGGCGTATTGCAGCCGTGAAATAATGGCCGGAGTGGAGGGGACGACCGCGCACGGATGGTGCCATTGCGCCGCAGACCGGCTAATTTCTCGGTTGGTTCCTCTTACTGCCCAGAGATGGCGCCACGTGTCAGTAAAACACTGGGATGGGGGTGGGGGGAGAGGTCTCGCCACCGAACCCAATCTGCTTCGGTCGGCGAGCGTTGGTGGGCATGACTGTCGAGTCCCGACCACTGTGGAGGAAAGAGAGGGGCTCTGACTATATTCTCCCAGCGGGAGCATATATAGGAACACTAGCTCGGACGGCGCGGTCGCGCTGCAGCGAGAGGGCGGCCACTTATTGTGATCGGAAGTGAGCGCCGCCGCTAGGGGAAGCACGTGTTCAGGGGGCCTCGCTCTCCACTGATTCTGCTGGCGATACGCCGCGGTGGCTCAGTGGTTAGTGCGGTCGGCTACTGATCCGGAATTCGTGGGTTCGAACCCGACCGCGGCGGCTGCGTTTCGATGGAGGCGAAACGCTAAGGCGCCGGTGTGCTGTGCGATGTCAGTGCACGTTAAGGATCCCCAGGGGGGCGAAATTATTCCGGAGCCCTCCACTACGGCACCTCTTCCTTTCTTACCTCACCCCCTCTTTTACCCCTTCTCTTACGGCGCGGTTCAGGTGTCTGGCGATATATGAGACAGATACTGCGCTATCTCCCTTCCCTAAAAACCAATTTTGAATTTTTCTGTGAAACAGCGGCATACGCGCAGAAAGTTTTCGCTCTTAACAGGCATTTTAAGACCCCAGATTCAATGTATGCCTGTGTTCGTCATTTACGCGCGTCATTATAAGCAGGCAGAGGCTTTAATACCTCCATTTCATACCGCTGGCCGCTTCGGAGCATACACTGAAGGCGCTTGCAGCGAATTGTTTCTTCGGCAGGCCACTTAAAGCGCCGTTTAATGGCATCATGACGCCAATAGCAATCCGTCATTGGGCGATCGGCAGCTGAGCTGACAGGTGTACGACGATCGATTTGCGTAACCTCCTCGCGCATTCCCTTCGACTGCGACCGCAGAGGCGTGCGCTGGTCCGCTCTTTTGTATCTTTCGTACATTTGGCAGTTGCAAGAAGTGCATTATTATGCGCTAATATCGGCAGGGAGTATTTCAAGGTGTATTGGAGCGTTTCATTGGTACCATCCGACAAGTAGGTTGACGGGACGATCACCCGTCTATGCCGCGATTCCTACAGCTGTACAGTATGTTGACAATCTGAAGCCTCGTAAAACCTTCAAAGTTTAGAAGTTGTAAAGTCGGAGACGACGCCAGCGAGCACCGGGTTTTGTCGCTTTCTGATCTGAAGACATTTTTCAGCTCAAATCAGGCCAAAGAAATTAAGCTGGAAGATCTTTAAAAAAGAAAGCTTGACGGCTTTGTTGAAAGCGAAATTGAGTGCGAATAGGTTCTCGATCATGACTGCAGAAAGCCAGTAGAGGCGGGCGGCATAATTTATTACGTGACAGGATACCTGTGCCGCAAGCTTCTGAAATCGATATCGTGTGAGGTGCGCCGGCCTGGACTGGTATTGTCGGACTCAGTTTCTGATAAACCAGAGGCTGCTCTTGTAAACCTCAAGACGCGAGGCCTACTGCTGCACCCGGCTGCTCACATTATCAAATGCTGGAGAGGGCGGAAGCATTTTTCCGAGAACGTGCTACAAAGCCGGATGCTTACAACCTTCCCATAGACGAACTGCTTGATAAGCATCGTATCGCATTTCCATGCGCTGAGCACAACGCAGATATGGCTGCGCATCTTATGAACTACTATGTTGCAAGGAGGATGCGACAGTTCAGTAAACAAAGGAAATCAGACAACAGCAAGTCGAGCATTGAGGAAGCTTGCGAAGCTCATGTAAGCCACAGACGCTGTTCTGGCAGCTGAGAAGGCGAACTTGGTACAAAGAGCCCGCCGTCTGCTTATCGAATGAGGGCGCATCTTGCGCGGTTTCTACGGGGGATTCAAATGTCTGGCGGCGCGAGGCGAAGTGAAACCGAACAGCCGCGGTGCAAATGCGGAACAAAGACACTCGGTGTTGGCAGTCGAGCCGACGCATATGCCGGTTTCCTTAAATGAGATCAGCCACCTGCTTATGATGCTTGAGGTTACTTTTCTTACAATAAAAAATAATAAAAAGTGGCTAGAAAGTTTTCTGTTGTCAATGCTTGCCTTATGTAACTCAAATCGATTATAGCACCGTTCAAATCTTGCCTCAATGCGGGACACGTGACAGGCCTGAGCAAAGCACAGCTTGCATGTATGTTGGCAGTTGCGTAGCCGCGTCTGCTCTCGCACTTCTTTGAATGCATGTTACATAGCGCTCACTTGATTGTGTTCATTAAATACAATTATATGAGCCACGTTTCTAGTAAACCTCATATTTAATTGCACTCTAAGGCAGCCTTCCGCTGAGAAGACAGCTGCTACCCCTGTCATCTAAGCGGTCACTCATGCTGCCTTAAGTTGAATTATGGCCTGGAACGCTGGCACATATATAAAGGAACGTCCCTCCAACCAAGAAGAGTCGCTTCAAAAAGTCAAACGCCATATATGCATCGAAATATAGCCCCTCTGCCAAGAGCGCCCACAGAAACGCCAGCAAAACGCGCGACCAGAAATGCCCCCAGTACTGGTGCTGCCCCTTGTGGCCGCGCCGTGCGTAAAAAGTACGTCATACTAACTGGCCGCCCCTCGCGCCGCCGTCGGATCACCTCTCCTTCTTCTTCCACCGTGCTGCCGACGCTAATCGCAGTGAGATTTAGGCGCTCTCCCACCTTGGATGCTTGGTTATGGCTGTTGAGCAGACAAGGGAAGGTTCGTGGTTCATGGGGGTTTAACGTCCCAAAGCGACTCCGGCTATGAGGGACGCCGAAGGGCTGCGGAAATTCCGGCCACCTGGGGTTCTTCTACGTGCACTGACATGGCACAGTACACGGGCCTCCAGCATTTCGCCTCCATCGAAATTCTACCATCGAGACCGGGATCAAACCCTCGTCTTTCGGTGAACAGCCGAGCGCCACAACCACTGAGTCACCGCGGCGGCGCACAAGAAAAGTGAAATGTGCTTGTGATTACTGTACTATATGAAGCAATCCCGCCGAAATGAAGGAGCGTAGGGGAGCGCTTCTTTTTTTATAAATATAATGTGTGGTAAAAAATAACTGATTACAAAGCAGAAGAATAACACCACATTCCGCCGGCCGGATCCGAACCAGCGACCTACAAATCTACCAACTGTGACTATGGCTGTATAGAGTCTGGCTTTAGCTTATATGACACGCCAGTCACCTGTTTTCAACTAAAAAAGCTATGCATCGATCTCCGAAGAAGCACATGGTTCTTTCTTTCGCAATGAAATCGGCATGTGCAAAGAGAATAAATACGTTGCCTTGGACGCGCACTGACTGCCTCGTAATCTATCAGTAACAGCCACGCCCAGAACCACGTAATGAACTAGTTCGAGACAGCAAAACGATCTCACGTGTAGCGCATGAAAAAAGACACATCGCTGCATGCAGCCCACACTTGTATAGCTCCGGCTGTAGGAAAACGTCTGGAAGGAAACAGGCATTCGGAATCAAGGGTTCCCAGACCTCATATTTCACATCCGATACTATTCGCTCTCAACCAGCGAAGACAATCCGTACGACAGGCAGCCGTGAAATAGATGGGGGATTAGACGACCGCATATAATAAAGCAGCCACCTAAAACGGTTCCTTCGCAACTGTGCATTCAATAAACCACGCCGCAGAGATCGATGAGTTCGATTAGCAATACCTATATTCTTTTTAAGCCGAAACAAAGCGGCATTCACGTGCCACGCCTTGTGTGCTTTACCGCACAGTGACTTAGAACCGGGTGAGGCGAGCTATATGTGCTTCAATAAGTCACGCGGCATGAGATACGAGCGCTATAGTGTGGGTAATCGTCAGCAGGGGGCTTCGGTTTGAAGTCTGTTTCCTCCACTGCTTGCTTAACTTTTCTTTCTTCGAGATCACCAGAACGCCTTCAGAGTGCAATAAAGAGCTGAAAGACGGCGCCCCAGTTATTCTAGACAAGGCCGCTCTGTTACAATCTCCTGTTTTTAGTCGACACACCTATATGGCCTAGAACATGAGAATCTTCGACGCATTTTAGCACCGGCCACTGAAATGTAACAAGGAGTGAAGGTGCCGTTGAGCTTCTTTGTCTTTTCTTTTTACTATCACGATGGCCTCAGCTTTGTCTTAATCAATCCGAAAGGCTATGCCGAATGTGCACAGCTCTGCCCGCAGTAGAACTTTCAAGAATACAAAATCAGGAAAAAAAGAATAGAGGACGCTTAAGCTTCGCCTCTAAGAGGTGGCAAGTGACAGCGTGTTGCAGCGCTGCAAGGAAATCCACGGAACGCCGTCGCACGTTCGGCGTGACGCCTTGACCGTAGGAAACACCTATGAACGCATTTTTTTTCAATTGTTTCAATTAATTAATTGATAACTTACACCCCGTGAGCGGGGGCCGCACCACTGGGCGATCTCGACGCCCTCCCTGTCTTGCTAGTAATGGAGTCGAGACATTCGAAGGATCTGAACGAAAACTCGCTGTCCCCATTTCCTTCCAATAAACAATTTATCCAACCCCTTCCGCTACATCCCAGGGGAGATCAGGGGAGTCTCCCCGGGCACGCTCCCCCTGCTGTGGGTCGCTGTAGTAGCATTCCCTTGTTGATTTATTTTCACCTTCGGATAGCAGAATTTCAATTGCCCCAGGGCCACATTTGTTATGTTGCTATTGGGATTATACCCGCGATACAGTAGTGGTGCGGGGGTGGCCATTATTCTTCTTCATTTTGTTGCCTCAACATACCATATGTCGAAATTACTTAGTTGCCATTATAAAGCATTGGCTCTTTCATTCGGAGCCTTTTGACACCTTTGAACCCCACATTTTTCATCGTTTTTCATTTCTTTAATTAATCAATTAATTGCAATATTTTCATTAACTCGTCATCGCCTACCACGCACCAATCAATAACTAGAACCACAAATTACCATGATCCTATCTTTTTTGCGCAGCCCCAGATTATTTCCGACACGCGGTGCCGACTGCTGCTACTCGATCTGACAGTGAAAGCGCTCAAGAAGACAAGGTCGACCGAATGAGAGAGACACACAAAGCGCTTTTCCTGTCAGGTTTTTCGCCGCGTTGCGAGAGCGTGCGGACGCGTTTCGCATGAGCTCCGAGGATTACGGCTACCACCCGCGGAATAGCCCTCGACCGGCTGCTGAAACCTTTACTAACGCCTTCAGGACCTCGTCCGGACCACGAGGACGACCGGTGTTTGCGTGCAAGTGCTCGTGTGCCTATTTTTCGGCGCATTTTGCGTCGACCACGTTTTTTCCGCCGCTAGGCCTAATAGGCATAGCACGAGTACGGCCGCCTGGCGGTAACCACTCCCGACGACCTCGGCTCCCCGGAGGGAGCTGACACGCCTGCAACATGGAAGTCACCGTCGAGGGTGAACCGATCACAGAACATGATTTGAACGACGGAACATGGACCTCCATGGCACTCAAGAACCAGCAACGATTCCGCCGGCGCGGCGTCGACAAAGAAGACGGACGCTCGGCGCCGGGCCGAGCCGCCATCGGGACGCCCGGCGTTGGGGACGAGGCCGCCGCCATTACTTGCGCCCAAGGCTACGCGAAGAAAGGCAAGCCCCTTGACTCTACCCATAGGAAGCCTAGGCCTCCCCATAGAAGAAGAAGACCCCCGATCCCGAGGCTACCGGCAGAGCATTACAAAATTGTAATCAGACCGCAGTCTCCCCTTGACCTTCCCACCCATGGCGGAGCGCTACTGCTCGAAGCGTTTCGTCAAGCCGCCAAGATTACCGACGACAACACCCTTACCGAAGATATTCTTCAGAAACACCCAGTAAACCACACCTTCACGATAAGCACGCCCAACGAGAAACGTGCGAACGCTTACCTCAACCTGCAAGCGTTCGTCATGGGGGAAAAGCAGTACCCCATCAAAGCTTACGCGCCTTCCCCGGATCTCTCGGTAAAAGGCCTCATCCACAACGAGTATTGTGGCGAAACGGACGCGCAGCTTGTTCATAACTACAACACCTACAACCCCGACTGGACTATCCTATCGGCAAGACGGTATGGGAGAACAAATCATATAATCATTACGGTAGCCGGAACGGAGCTTCCCCGACTACTCCGATACCCCGGCACAAGACATGAAGTGGTCCTCTTTCTCAACCGAGTAGAGGCCTGCTTCAACTGCCGCAAGACAGGGCACCGACAAGACGTCTGCCCACAAACAAAAAGAACCCGCTGCGTCAGGTGCGGAGAAGAGCACCTCCCACCACATGAGGGACAACCACCAACCTGCGTCCCCGTTTGCATCGTCTGCACGGGGGCGCACAGAACCGGGAGCACCAGCTGCAAGTTCAAATTCGTCAAGCAGCAAGCCACCCAGAAACCCGACCTGGCCAGGAACGCCGACCAAAACGCCGGGCAGAGCGACACCTTCGGACGCCAATCGAGGGACAGAACCCGACAAAAAGAGACGCTGACCCTAGGCGACGAGAGGGAGGAGTCCTTCCCGCCGCTGCCACGAAGTAGAAGCAAGTCTGCTACACGACGCAGCCAGTCGCAAGACCTTCGACAGGACCTACCATCGTCCAGCCGGAAGCGGGACCCCAAGAACCCCTGGACAAAGCCCGAAGAAAAGGCTCTCAAGTGGCAGGAAGATCCGGAGAAGCAGGCACTTCGCAATCAGGTGAGGGAGCAAGCCATTTTAATAGAACGCATGCAGTCCCAGATCAGTGAGCTAGGCAGTAAACTCGCGAGCCTCACGCAAACCCAACGCCACATTGAAAGCGCGACAACCGCTAATGACAGGTCTCAATCCCTCCCTCCTTCAGAAGGTGCGGGTATGGACGTAGAATAACCGAAGGCTAAAAAAAGACAGGCCCCAAAAGACCAGCAAGAGGCCCAGAATCCCAAGAAGTGAATTGAAACAGACGCGGCGTCCCAACCGACGTCAACTTTCGCTGTTAAAGCCAAGCTAGCTCTCCAGCAGAATGAGAGGGTCAACAAACTGGAAGCCCGAGCAGATAGGCTAGACGCGACATGCACAGATAT
Organism: Amblyomma americanum; assembly: GCF_052857255.1. Taxonomy (NCBI): domain Eukaryota; kingdom Metazoa; phylum Arthropoda; class Arachnida; order Ixodida; family Ixodidae; genus Amblyomma; species Amblyomma americanum. The sequence goes on along the minus strand of NC_135501.1, from coordinate 210,511,680 downwards.
CGCCAAGAACCTACAACAGACCAGAGAAGAAATGATGGACGCCATCAAGGCATTACAAGCCCAAGTGAGCGCAATAGCGAGCGCCGTTACGCAGCTGACAGTGCCCCAACATGGCAGCTCGTAATCAAGATATCATCATCTGGCAATGGAACTGTAGAGGTATTCGAGGCAAAAAATACAATCTGCAGCTTTATATCCAAAACTTAGAAGTCAAACCGGACATTATTACGATCCAAGAACCGATGGGACCCGTTAGTTTACCAGGATACAAAACCATATCACAAAAAAACATACCACACAAAGCAGCAATGACAGCCACGCTAGTGGGTAACCAACTCACGGCCATTCAACATGAATTCGACGATTCTCAAGCAGACTACACGCTCACCGAAATTATTCCCGCCAGAAAGTGGCAGGGGAGCCTATACGTTCTTAACCTATACAGCTCCCCAAAAGATCAATCCAGAGAAATCCCGGCGTTACTAGAGTCCACCACGAAATTAGCCAAGAATGGGCAGCTAGTGATTACGGGCGACTTCAACGCGCCACACGTAGAGTGGGGATACCAGAAGTCAAGCAAGAAAGGCAACATCCTCTGGGACAAAATCCAAGGATTAGGACTCTCGCTACTTAACGATCCTAGCACAGCGACCAGAACTGGCAACAGCGTTAGCCGAGACACCACCCCGGACCTCACGCTAGCCAGGAATGTGCAGAACCCCGCCTGGCGAAAGACAGGCACGGATCTAAACAGCGACCACTACATCCTGGCCATTACCCTTCGCACCGAGATTCGGAAGAAGGGCTGGAAGGTAACGAAATTTACAGACCGGGAAAATTTTCCGAAAGAACGGGATCAAACGGCCCCGACTGAAATCGAAGACATCCAAGATTGGGTTAAATCAATATGTAAGGATGTGCAGTCGCACACAAGCGAAATAACAACAGACGCCGCACAACCTAACCTCGATTCAACAATGGCACACATGTGGGAGGCAAAAAATAGTCTTATGAAGAGATGGAAGAGACAGCGACTCAACAAAAGGCTACGAAGTCGAATCGCCCAACTCGAAAGAGAAATTGAACAATATGCGATAGAACTTAACCGGCAACAATGGTATCAAACCTGTGACAGTCTGAACGGACAACTGGGTAGTAAGAGGGCGTGGCACCTGCTCCGCCACCTTCTCGACCCCACACAGTCCAAGTCGGCTGCGCAAGGACAGCTCGCTAAAGTCATCCATCAACACCCCGGGGACGAACACTACTTCTTGGACCTCCTCAGGGACAAATACCTAAATACCGCATACGACGGAGAAACGAGCCCACAGTATTCGGGACAACCAAATCCGCAGCTGGACGAGCCGTTCAGTGATGCAGAAGTCTGGGCAGCGCTGGGCCAGTCTAGAACAACCTCAGCGGCAGGACCAGATCTGATTACGAATAAGGTCCTCCGTAACCTGGACCTGAAATCTGTCACTGCAGTCACAGATTACTTCAACGTATGCTGGGAGACAGGAATCATTCCCAGCAGCTGGAAACATGCCCGAGTGACATTTATTCCAAAACCCAACAAGAAACTCAACGTGGACAACCTAAGACCCATTTCCCTCACATCCTGTCTCGGGAAACTCATAGAGCACGTGGTTCTGAACAGACTACGGGACTACACCGAAGACCACAACCTCATGCCACACTCCATGGTGGGCTTCAGAAGAGGACTCTCCACCCAAGACGTCATGCTCCAGCTATCACGTGACATACTCGACCCCTCCATTAAGAACACATGAGCAATATTGAACCTCGATCTCAAAAAGGCATTCGACAACGTGTCACACAATACCATTCTGAAACACCTAGCCGACCTCAACCCAGGCGAACGGGCGTACAATTATGTTAAAGCCTTCCTAGAAAATAGAACGGTGGAGATCACCATTGGACCACTGAAATCCACCCCAATCAGGGACACCACAAGGAGCAGTCTTGTCGCCCTTCCTCTTTAATCTGGCTTTAATCAAGCTTCCAGACAGGCTCAACGCAATTCAAAACATCCATCACACTCTGTACGCAGACGACATACCTATCTGGACGAACCGCGGCTCCGATGGACAACTTGAGGAAGCTCTCCAAGCAGCGGCTGAAACGGTTAAGTTGGAGGCATGGAGAGCCGGCCTCGAGTGTTCCCAACCAAAATCAGAACTCCTAATCGTACGGCGGAGCAAGAAACCTGAAGACAGGATCCCCATCAACATTACGACCCAAGGCAAAAACATAGATGAAGTGGAGAACATACGGGTCTTAGGACTCCACATCTCCAACACCTCCCGCAACACTGTAGCGCTGGGTAGACTCGAAAGCTCAGTACACCGGGTGGCGCGCATGATCAGGCGCATCGCCAACAAGAGACGAGGCATGAAGGACCACGACCTATACAAACTCCTTCAAGCATTCGTCATCAGCAAAATTACATATGCCTTCCCATATCTCCATCTCAAGAAAGGAGAAGAACAAAAGATCGATACCCTAATACGGCATGCATACAAAACGGCGTTGGGCCTTCCTAAATTCACAGCCAACGAGAAACTCCTCGCCCTGGGAGTACACAATACCTTTTCTGAACTTAAGGAAGCCCACCTAACAACACAGACGGCTCGACTCTCCAGCACTGCAGCGGGCAGAATCATCCTGGACAGACTTGGCATCCAAGGGGAGCCTATGGCGGACCATCCAGGCCCCGTTCCTAGCCATATCCGAAAAAAGATAAAAATATTACCTCTACCCAAGAACATGAACCCGCAAACCCAACAGGGTCGGCGGGAAGCAAGAGCCAGAGCTCTGCATCGACGCTTGCAGAGTCTTCCAGACGTCATCTACGTCGATGCAGCCAACTATCAAGACAGCCCCCACAGATTCGCCATCTGTGGGGTATGTCATCCTCAGGACCCGGACCCGGCCACTCCACTCATGGCCGCTACAGTATTTACCAAGAACGCGAAAACCGCGGAAGAAGCTACAATTGCAGCTGCTATCGCCTTTACGGACGCTACAACCATCGTTAGCGATTCCAAATATGCCATTGCGAACTTTGCCAAAGGCCGCATCTCACTCACGGCCAGAAATATCCTGGAAAATGTTAAAGACACATCCCCCCTCCGAGACATTGACCTGGTATGGGTCCCGGCGCACGCCGGAAACCCCGGAAACGAGGCCGCCAACGCACAAGCTCGAGTTAAAGCCGGCCGAGCAGTAGACGGGCCGAACCCGGAGGCAACCGGTGAAGCGCTAACCTCCTATCACGACCACACCACCCATTTTAGACTCGCACGTAGGCAGTTCCCGCCGCCGCATCCCTCCCTGTCAAGGGAGCAGCAGGTGGCGTGGAGAAGACTACAAACCGACTCTTTCCCCAACCCAAATGTGTACTCGCACATATTTATTACAACCTCCAGCCCTAACTGCTGCTTCTGCGGTGCAAAAGCTACTTTAGACCACATAATCTGGGACTGTAAAGCACATCCCCCACCCCCAGATCTCATGGCTGCTCCCTCACCTGACGCGTGGCCTTCAGTAAAGGTCAGCGACGACCGAGGCACTCAAGTCAAGGCTGTCGAATGGGCCTGTGCGGTACGAGACCTACATGGTCTGGACCTCACTTACTGACCACGAATCTACACTTTCTTTCAATAAAGTTTTACTCACTCACTCACTCCTGTCAGAATGGAAAACCAACTCCCCCACCCCGTGCCGTTATTCGACTACTACGACGCCGACGGCTTTTCGACCGAACGAGCGGCATACGCTGTCGCGCGAAAAAGTTGATGGTCGATTTGCATACAGGCAGGCAAAATGCGGAATAGGTGCGCTAGCACTTCGGTGTTCGGTTGCGGTGTTCGGATCCATTGTCCCCAGATGCGAAACTGGTCACGTTCAGAGATCCCTGAGAGTCCTCACACCCCTCCTGGCGCAGTGGTGCAGCTGTTCAGCGATGCCCGACTGCGGCACAGGTTGTTGCCCTTCCGAAGCAACCTTTTCGAAGCAATCATATACTTATATATATATATATATATATATATATATATATATATATATATATATATATATATATATATATATATATATATATATATATATATATATATATATATATATATATATATATATATATATATATATATATATATATATAATGAACTAAGGAAAATAAAAATATTCATCAGTTGTTGGCAGCGGGAAGCATGTGTTATAGTTGGTGGCAACGTCTCCCACGCGTGTGCTAATATGTCGTGAGGAACGAATTTACACCTGCCATTTCTCTGCGGAAATAGACATAAGCGTTACAGTCGTGGCTCTCATTAGAAGTGATGTCATTTCATAAAAGTTTAAAAATCTACTGGGCTACAAAGTGATTAGCCATGCTGGCAATCATTTACAAACTTTGACTAACATATTCTCAAATACAAGAGAAAGCTTCAGGATGGTTGCTGCAGTATTCGGAGAACAAGGACAAAGAAAAGAACAGACAGACGGACGTGGACGGAACTGAAGCCAGCCACGTCTGTCTGTTTTCTTGTCCTCGTTCTTCCAATACTGCTGCGACCACCCAGGATCACCAATAAACTGGCTAACTTAACAACCCGTTTAACAAAATGAAGAGCTGGCGAAAAACAGCCAAAGAAAAAAGTCGCGGATCGAAACTATATTTACACAAAGAAGCTCAGGGAATTACATCTACACCGCACGTTTTAAACCGGGGACTGCGTGAAACTCATTCTGAAAAAAATTCAAGCCCATTAGCAGCCTCAAAATGTACTCGACATTTCAAAGCGCGAAACCGGCTATATACTATATGGAAACAAAAACTCGTCCAAGAGCAAGTGTTGCTAAGGCATTATATTAGCCTCATTTCCTACCAAATCTTTTCTTTTTTTCTGACAACTAGCTCATTACGGGAACAAAGAGCTTCGAGGGCAAGGCACGCAAAAACATCCCTCAGAACAGCACACCCCTTTAAAGTGAACGGTTGAAGTTTTTCTCGTGCGAGAACAGCTTTGCGTGCCCTCTTACAAGCAATACACAAAGTGAAAGCGCCATTACCACCCAACGAACGATTACCCTCAAACATAGACGAGTAGCGTGTGTTTCTGTCCTAATGAAGTAGTATAAAACATGTTTAAAACTTTATGCCTAAAGTATTGATGAGTAGTGCTTGTTTCTCTCCTGATGAAAAAATATACTAGATGTTTAAAGCTTTATGCCTAAATCATAAATTAGTAGAGTGCTTTGCTTTCCTGATGAAATAGCATAAAACACGTTTAAATCTTCGTGCCCGAAGGAAAGATTTACTTTCCGACCGCGAACTAAGTTTTCCTTTTTGTGATTTGTGCACGTTTTCATTCAATATTTGTTTAGAGCTGTTTTACAAACCCTGTCGAAAAATTCTAACGACTTTGTTCTGAGTATATGTTGACTATCAGTATAACTGCTTTGAGAATCTATCCGCTATTAAAGGGAGTTTTTTTTTTTTAAGGATAATCTGCTACCTAACAAAAAAGAAAACACTTGTGTGACGGTCAAAAGCTTAGGGGAATCCCCCAAGGTAAAGTAGATTTATAATAAGAGGGTAATTACTCACTGCCATCCACCCGAGCGCAGCCATACGGCTACAAAGGAAAGCTAGACAGCTTTCTCAGAAACTTCGTAGTTAAAGAAAAATTCGTCCTGGCCTGGGTTCGAACGCGTCACCGGAGGAGTCGCTCTGCCAACTGAGCTAACCGAGGCGTCTAGCTTATGGTAGGGCGAGAGCGAATTGATCACTATCTAGAGCTGCTGCTCCGGCGAAGCGGTGGTCCCGGGTTCGAACCCCGGACTAGGACGAATTTTTCTTCAACTATGAAGTTTCTGTGGAAGCTGTGTACTTTTCCTCCGTGGCCGTATGGCTGGCTGCGCTTGGGTGGATGCCAATGAGTAATTACTCCCTTATTATAAAACTTGTGCGAACTCACATAAAGGCACGTGCGGAGCTTTGGCTCACTACATCATGGACATTCGTGGCCCCATGCACACAATGACGCCCAACGGACCAAACAGCTCTGGAAGACCGCAGCGAGACCGAGCAGTCCACTACGCTCCACAGAGCTTTGTCATCAATGCGATCGTCGTCATCCAACGTGTTGTAAAGTGGACGGTACAAAACAAGAAAAGAAAGCGCCAGCCAATGAAAACGAACGTTGAGAAGGAAGAGCTGCGCAGCTACAAAAGCCAGGGAAGCCCGTTGCGAAATGAAAGAAATACAGAGCGGCGAAATAACGTCAAGGAAAAGGAGCCGATAAGAAAAAAAAAAAAAAGAAGGAACAAATCCAGCGGCGGCGAAGCGCATCGTGTCCTTACATTTTTTTATTCCCCTCTCGTCTTGTCTTCTCCCACTTTCTCCCTCGCTGCGCTTGCTCCAGCCCCCCACCGGGCAACCCGCCCCTCCTGTGACGTCGCGTGGCAGGCGGGCAGCCATTGGCCGATCACCGCCCTCTATAAGACGCAGCCACGCGCCGCGGCTGTCCGTTCGATCAGACAAGCCGCAGACGCCGTCGCGTCGTTGCGTCCCAGCGAAGGACTGTGCGTGCTGCGGGTCTTCTCTACGGCGGCGTGTGGATCAGCGGGCGGGGGGAACGCGCGTGCCCCTCCGCTTCACTTCGGACGTCCCAAACGCGGAAACGGACTCCCACGAAGCCCCAGCACACCCAAGTGCGCGCATGCGCCCAGTCGCCGGCATACTGGTGGTGTGGCAGGACTACTTGGATTTGTCATCGCTTTTGGAACCGGTGCGCCGTGGCTTCGGATATTGACGGCGCCGCTTGCTCGTTGCGTTCTATGCTTGGGCTCTACCGTGCGCCGGCGATCGCAGTGAAAACGTGGGGATTCTTAATCAACGACCGCTCTGCCCTGGACTGACTCTGATCGACTTCCCCTGCTAAAGGACTGTTTTTATAGATTTTTGGCTTGGATAAAACAAGGATTGGGGGCTGACCGGGGCACCTCAGCAGTCTGCCGCGTTGGCAGCGGGAACAGCTGTCTCACTGGTGAGTGCAGGGTTCACCTTCGACGATTGTACTGTAGACATTTTGTCGAACGTTCCCGGGCGCACTAAGCAGCCGCTCTGCCATAGGATGCACTAGTTTGCATTCATACACTAAAAAAAAAAAAACGCCAACATGCACATGTCATATTCGATGAGCGCAATTCGTACCTACAACAATCTTTCCTTGCTTTGTTCAAAACCGCGCGGCTCAGTTCAGCGTTCTTGCATTTGACTCCACTAAATCATGGTTGCAATGTGTATTTCACGCGAGGATCCTGAGTGTTATAAGGTCACCCCGTGATGCGAACTATTCTGCTACGGTAGCAAATCTCTTCTCCGCCTCAGTGCAGTCTCTGTGTCTTACATCCCTGTTCAACGAGAAACACGAAGCTATAAACTCGGCACACATCTGATGCCATTCGGAATTCTTGCAGATCGCTCGTCCCGATGCGCAGCGTTAGCTAACTCTAGCTGCCTAATGAAGTCTCAAAGTGTGCCGATCTCTACCGTCAAAGCCTAGGCGTGTCCATTCGTTACCGCAGGAAAAAAAGTAGCCTTATTGCGCTTGCGAAGAAAAGTGCCAGAGGCTAACTCGTATCGCTTGATATAGCACCTTTTCCGTTCTTCGATACCGTCTGTCCCTCTGGGTGCGAAACCCTTCAGATAGACCGCTCTTTATACGACGTGCTAATACTTAAAATCAAATGTCTTGACCACTGAGAGCACATGTGCTCGCGAACTTACGTGCGCCAACTAATACACGCTCGTTTGGCACAAAAGTTCCTCGGCTTGTATTGCTGCGTTTGGTCAAAATTTCTCCGAAGATGACAAACCTTTCGGGTCTTAAATGCTTCACCGAGAAACGTCGTAGTCAAGGACTATTCTCTTCCCGAATATTGTTTCTGCTTTCTTTCCGTCGCATTCAGTAACACTTTTTTTAGAGGCAGTTGAAGTTCCTTCGGTCTCGGCCCAAAACAAAAAAATAATTGCGAAGCCAGCTGTGACTTTTGCAATTACCTTTTGCACCCTGGACAGCAAGAACTGCACACGAGCTCTATACGCCCTTCTCGACTGCACCACAAGACGGGATGCTCTCGCCAATGGACACATAAACGCTGAAGATTTAGACGTATGCGCACGAAGTACAGAATTTGTTCCAACTGATGCACTGAGAGAAATCTTTCAAGCGGAATTCCCCTTGTCCCCTGAAAGTTTCCTCCATGGATAAGTGGAAAAAAAATGAATCACGAACAACACAATCTCGAGGCAAGGTAAAGAAATGCATTTTCGAAGCCGGGTGTAATGTGCACTCGGCTTCGAGATGCAGATTGAACAGAAGTTCAGGACCCAAATGTCGGACAGCGTCCCCTTAAATTCTCGTAAGCTGTTTTGCGGCACAGCGATGCGGACGTGACTATTTTCGCTGTACCGCAATGCTTTCATTGAGATGAGTGTTTAGTTGCCCGCTGATTCGTTAATTTGGAGTAGCTTTTCTGCGCGCAATGCATTGTGCTGTTAGGCGCCGACCGGAGAGTGCCGCCACTTGGGCTAGTTGGATTTAACCTGACCGCTTGTGTACGAACAGAAAAAGACTAGCCTGCAGTGGGTAAATTTTCTGGGACGCAATACAGCCACCGTGCCTCTTGCAAAGGTTCTGGCAGCCATTACGCGTTCACGCTGTACCTCGCCCCAATAGCTATTCAGCAGTTAAGGGCGTGCTTCCACTGTTGAAAAGTTAACTGCAGAAAGTCTGGTTTTCGAGTGAGGGTTAGCGAAGGCTCCACATTGTGAGCCTGAACAGACTAAATGGGGCTAGTCACCTTGGGACTAACTGCGTTGCCACCACGATTAGCCTCTCAAAGAGCAAGCATTGCTCCATTAGAGACTCTCTGCAAAGCCCTCTACACGCGGACTAACCGTTTCATAGAAGGATTAAGCGCTAAATTTAACCGAAGTTTACCTGACTTTTCTGTTTGAATGCCCGTGTCATGCTTTCGGAACGGCATGCCGGACATATAGACGCATTCGCAAAAGTTTCGTGTGGCGAGCTATATTTCACAGAAACAATCGGGTCTGTAGGACGCATATACGGATTTCTTAGAGTGGATAATCACAACACACGAATTTACTTGCAGGCACTTCTAGCATTAGAGCCATGTATATATTGTATTTCATATAGGCCATCGTCCACATGGTTCATCTTTTTCGTGACTTTGGTGTTATATTACCCGACTGGCAAAAAGGCTCAAGCCGCAACAGGGTAAAGGGCCACTCCACTGCTCCAGCAATGTGTGAACATCACGGGAGTCCCTCTACACTTAATTCAACATGTTGCGTGCCCATAGTTGGCGATGCATGGCTTCTATAGAACAATAACTCAGGCTACTTACTTCAGGAAAGTGCACAAACAGACAGGACAGCAGCCGTCATGTCTGTCTGTGTGCTGGTCTGTATCAAGTAGCGCTGAATTACTTTTCTAGAAGCAATCCTTACCGATGATTAGTTGCAACAAGCTCCCAGGATCCGCACGTTTGTACTGGCCCACCAACGTCTAAGTGGCACTGCAACATCCTACAGCGCTGCCACTCAGCCTTAAACACCTTAAGCGCCATGCGCAGCTAGAAAATCGATTTTTGATCACTTCCCAACATTGAGGTGCCGTTAAAGTATAGGGAATGAGTTATGCATTTAACGCCACAGCGCGTAGCCGCCGCGGTGGCTGAGTGGTTATGGCGCTCGGCTGCCGGCCCGAAAGACGCGGGTTTGATCCCGGTCTCGGTGGTAGAATTTCGATGGAGGCGAAATTCAAGAGGCCCGTGTGCTGTGCGATGTCAGTGCACGTCAAAGAACCCCAGGTGGTCGAAATTCCCGGAGCCGTTCACTACGGCGTCTCTCATAGCCTGAGTCGCTTTGGGACGTTAAACCCCCATAAACCATAACGCCACAGCGCGAACTTCTTTGCGCGCGAGTGTCTTGACCGAGCGCGGCTATGCATAGACGGTCCGGAAAAGCATTGTCTGCTGCTGGAGGTTCGTTGTCTCGCGAAATTATCGCCTCAGGAAGTAATTAGCACCAGGAATGGAGCGAACGAAATTGATAACGATGCCCTGGCTCAACCAAGGTGAACCACTCTCCACGGGTGTGCGCAATACAGGCACGAGCCGAGGCGCGCTGCAGCGGGGCCAAGAGGAAGTGTCGGAAGCATGGCGCCCGATCAATCTCTGTGTTCACAGGTCGCAATTAACAGATGGGGTGCACGAGGTGGCCTGCTCTTCGGTGCGCGCCCTAACCAGTAATCTGTTCTAACACGCTGGGTTTGCACTCCTCTTGGCTGCGAGACATGCGTGACGAAAGTTGACGCGCACAAGTGTGCCAAGTGCGAATGGCTGTAAACCTGCCGCGTTTGGCAGCCGACTGCCCGGAGAGAGCGTCGCGCCACGCACCTCCTCTTGCGAGGCCTTATTCGCAAAGAGTCACTCGCACAAGGCGAGACAAGTATGCATAGACCCGCGCAAGTCCCGCACGTGATTTCTCTTGCACGGTTTCGCGGGTATCACAGAAACGCCTCAACTACGTGGACCGTAGATCATGTTTGCCTCGTGAAACACATGTTGAGTTTTAAAATATGGCAGAGAATTTTCACCTAAATTCTATAAACGTACGGAAGCAGACTTGCTTGGATGATAACGATGAAGATTAAAAGAGAGAATTCTCAGTCTTCACGCTGCAGATGGAAGTTGATGAAGACGACGATGCGCACTGCACAGTGCGAGATTGTGCATCAGTTCATCACGAGGCGTCAAGGGCTGCGGCGGAAGCCACTGTTTTGCGCCATGTGATCCATTTATTATGATGGGACTGTTCAGTCCCTGTGAGAGCCTTATGATGGACCACCACGCCGAAGTACGCTTTGGCGCGGGGAGTATGTGCTGCCCTGGAAGACCAACCTCATAATTTTGATGTTTGGGAATGTGGGGATGTGCGGGGCTACGGTGGTCTCGTATTACACAGGCCGGTGTTTGAAATAAAAGGGTAATTACTCGTTGACATCCTTTATTTCAAGTCTACTCCACCTTGGGGGATTCCCCTAAACATTTGACCAACCTCGTGCTCTGTGGCATAAACATACTGTTTTTCATTTTCGGCACTATTTCCATGCAATAAACAAAAAAAACTGCGGCAATAGCCTTGCGCTCTCATGCACTGTCCAGCGAAGCTAATCTGTTCGCGCTGCCGCGGGTTCGAATTCCAGGTGTGGCAATATCTGTTTGAATTACTTTTATTTACTTGGCGCAAATCCACAAACATCGCAAGATCTTGCTCGGAGTTTGCACGTCTGTGCTTTCGCACTTACATCGCCTGTGCGTGAACCCCGTATGGGGGTGTAAACGCTTAGCAAGTATTTTTTTTATTCCCACCGAGAAACTAAAACCAGTACATGTTTTGAGCGGGGCTCTCTTCAAATGCGTAACATAAGATGTCACCGCACATACACTGTATTGGCGCTCTTTACATGTTCTCTCTCTCTCAGACCAAAATTCATGAAGGTGGCATGACAACAGGGGCTTTTTTTTAGCTTATTTTTCAAACGTGCTTCTGCCTCCTCTTTTCGAAGACGGCTGCCTTCGCGGTTGCATCCGTGCACTCTCCCTGGTTCCGCCATTTGCGAAGGGAAGGACACGAGGATTGGAGCCACAGGGCGCTCAAGTCCTGCCCGCGTCTTTTGCCTCTGTTTGAGCATCGCTTCTAAAATCTGCAAGACACACCTGCCGACATCTAGCGCCAACGTCTGCCCCGCTACCGTACCGACTTTGCCTTATTCATTCTAAACGTCTGGTCGGTGCTTGCCAGCGAAGGAGGATGAAAGAGTAAGGCACCTGCCAGGAACGAACGAAGTGGTCGCCTGTACTCGTGCACCCCGGTTCTCAGTGCCCCTCTCGCGTGTACAGGCGTAGCGGACGCGCCGCTTCATGCTGCATTCCGCACGCACGAAGCGGCCTTCTTCCGTTGACACGCACAGGTGGCGCGCAGTCGAGGAGGACGATGTGGCGTCGCTCCGAGCGCCACAAAAAGACAGAACGGGGCACGCAGCGCTCGCTCGACGTTAAGCGCTTTGCCGCCGAGTGTACTACGTCGTGGAGTACCCGCTGCACACGGTCGGACTACGCTTTGGAAGATGAAGCCCCGACTCGGAATACGCGTCCTTGGCCACCGCGAGCGGAGCGCCGTCCGCGACGGCGAAGCAGCGCGCGCTGTGCTCGCCGTATGCACACCATGCGTGTGCTCGACGGCAGTCGATCATTTTTCTCCGCGTCTATTACGCGAGCCGTCGGAAGAAGTTTCGCCACGCGCGGCACGCAGTGGCAGCGCGGCAGAGACCACGCAAGAAGAAAAGAACCTCCATGCGAAAACGGAATGAAACAAAGCGCACTAATGCCCCATAAATCTCCCGCCCGCAAACGGTTCATTTCCCAGAGGCTTCGCAAGCGACCGCCACTGCAACGCGTCACGAGCAACGCTGCTCGCATGCATTTGAAGAAGATGAAAAGTGGGAAGGATGGAGCGGCGCCGGTGTGCGAGTCGTTTGGCGCGCGTGCTCGACCACGCTAGGCCTAGATTTAGGCCTAGCTAGCGAGGCCTCGGGGCTTGAGGCCTAGCTAGGGACGGACGACGCGCGCGTCCTCTATTCAAGTTTTTTTTTATTCGCGCGTGCTAGTTCGCGCGCAATTATAAGCGCCGGTATGAGAGGAGCGCGGAAACGACTTCCGCGTATGCTCGTGCCAGGAAGGCCTAGCTTACGGGAGGGGCCGAGAGGGAAGTCCGCATGCAAGCGGCTGGCATTTCACCTGGATTATGAGCCTCGAGCGCTCAGGCTGGGTATATAGGCGAAAAAAGTGTGAGACTCGCACACTGCTATGGGCGTGCAATGCGTTCTTCGATGGAAGAGATAGTGGTCATTGGTGTCGTGGAAATTAGTCCACTGGCTTATAGACACCTCCTCACGACTTATTTCTGCAATATTATTTTTTCGTCATCTTTTTTCTCTTTTAAGGCCAATGCATATTTTGTTGTGGAGCGTCAGTTCTTTCAAGATGCAAAGGAAGACAAATTAACGGTAAAGCGTTGCATTTGTTGAGTGGTATGGTTAAAATGAATGCCAGAATTTCCCGACCGTTTTGTCATGGCGCCTTGAGGTCGTAAATGTGCGGAGAGGACAGGAAAACTATATAGTTTCCAAATCGGCTCCAGCTACATGTTACCAAACTGGCGGTTTTTTTTTTAATTTGTCGGAGAAGTTGTACCAATACACTCGCAGCATGCAGCGATAAATTTTGGGCCAGATGAGGCGAATCTCTTCTTTTCGTGATAGTCGAATGGTCTGAACAGCAGGGAAATACGATGACTAGACAGAAAGTACTTAACGTGTTAAAACGTGTAAGTTTTCGACATGAGAGCTGGAGAAATCGTTCGGTTAATTACAACTGTCATGCTAACATGCATGGAGACCTTGCATTTTGAGAGGAACTATTTGAACACATCCGCGGAGTGCTGGCAAAGCCATGCCTCTGATAAGCGGCATGGAAAGGCTGCTTTGGCCATTTCGCGTTGGTTTTATCGGTTTTCTGCATATCTTCCTGCAGTGGGTGCTGTGGCCACATGACACTAATATATCTGGTCTCCTCTAATGGTCCTCTCAACGCTCTCAAGTGCTATGGACAGAAATTGTACTGGCAGCGACCAAAACCGCCTCTTTACGCCTACTGAAGACGAGGCTTCTCCGACAAAGCTCTTGTCTGGCTAGCTGATCCATGTCGTCACCTTATTATACACTCTGGCAGTCGTTCGCTCCCATATGTGTTTGTCGTTTTTTACACCGATTGATATGGCAATGTTTCTGTGCGCCGCGCACGCGGAATATAAAGAATACACGTAGTTCATATGATCTAAATAATACACGCAGCTCAATGAAAGGTGTGCACAGGCTTACTACAAGATTTCCGTACGATGTGCTCTAGGTCATACGGCGTCCATTGGTATTCCCACCTTCTCGAGTCTGTTCGTTAAGCAAGGGACTGCGCAACACTGGGGATTCAGATAAAATGAGCAAGTTCCATTATTGACCGCAATCACCACGCTTCAAGTGACATGCATGAGCGCGTGTCCAGAAAACAGTGTGGGCCCAAGACCATCCTTCATAGTGCCTCATAGTTATGAGACACCGAAATACAGAGCGTTTAAAAAGAATGAAAGAAAGCGAAATCTATGCGCATCCGCAGCTGTTATTTATGCTGTCTTTATTTTCCCTTTGGATGCGCGTGCCACTTCCCGTACTCCCGCTGTTTGTCTGCTTATGGGCGGTTCCGACGAGCGAAACATAGCAGTTCTTCGCGCACCTCAGACGTACGGAAAAATGCATATTTGCGTTTATAGATTTTCTTTGCCCACGTGGTTAAAAACATTTTGCAAGTGAGAACTTTTCCATGCACCGATACCGCGTCTGCAACATTTCTCAGTGAGGACGTTGACAAATACGTATTGGATAAATGACGAGCTCTTCTGTTCGTCGCGTTAGGAGCACAGGTTTAAGACGGGGCCATGAAACTCACAGAACAAAACGACCGAGGTCTGCAGGCAGCATTAGACAAAATCGCCTCGCGCAAGGACGGCACCCATGCAAAAGACGTCAGCGAAAAACCGGCCGGCAGAATAAAAGAGAGACGAGACAGGAGCCCGCTGTAAATCAGCTCACAGCGCGTTGCAATGAATACCGTGCGCAGGTGGGTCGGCCGTCGCCGCTTCATTACCTTTTCAAATTGCCGCTGGAGACAAGACGGCGAACCGAAAGCGAGCCAGCGCCTGATCCCTGTGCGCATAGCGGCTCAGAAGGAGCGCAGTGGCGAATGCATATTCCGTAGCTGTTTGTATACTTAATTCTCTACACTGAAGAGCCTGCAGGGGCCTTACTTGTTCAGGGAGAAGCGCTGTGTGGCCTATGACACGGTTTACATTCTGCACAAAGCGGCTAAAACGGGGCCTCCCCTCCAGGGGCGGTGTGCGAGCCAGCTCGGCTAGCCATGGCTGTGTAATTCGTCTCTGAAGAAATTAGTCCGACAAAAATTTTACTAAACAGTCCGTAGACTCTCAGTAGATTTTCTATAGATTTTACAGATCGAGAGTTCATACAGAAAATTTAGATTCTCTATAGATTCTCAATACATCGTCTACGGGAACTCAAAATATAGTTTTGTGAGTGGTCGCTGGTCATTTAAAGAACTAATGATTGTGACGTTCCAGCCGCCGCGGTGGCTGAGTGGTTATGGCGCTCGGCTGCTGGTTCGATCCCGGCCGCGGCGGTCGAATATTGATGGAGGCGAAATTCTAGAGGACCGTGTACTGTACGATGTCAGTGCACGCTAAAGAACCCCAGGTGGTCGAAATTTCCGGAGCCCTTCACTACGGCGTCTCTCATAGCCTGAGTCGTTTTGGGACGTTAAACCCTCATAAACTAAACTATTGTGCCATTCCAGAAAGCATAACTTCAGTGCCACGTTTAATCCTTGCTAAGTGAGAATGTACATTACAGCCTAAAATAGGACTAAGCGTGCAAAAGGGCCGTACCTCGGCAGAATCACGAGTGATTACTCTAGCTCTCATCACACAAAAGTTTCTTCAAGCTATGGGCTCACTCACACTCAGACACACACAGTCCTGGGATCACTCGAAATGATTTCAGACTAATTTAGTCTTACGGCTCATGTGGACTCACCCCGAATCACTGCTAATCCGGAGTCAGCCGTTCGTTGCGACTCACGACTAACTTCGACTCAGCCGCCGCGGTGGCTCAGTGGTTTCGTGCTCGGCTGCTGACCCGAAAGACGCGGGTTCGATCCCGGCCGCGGCGGTCGGATTTCGACGGAGGCGAAATTCTAGAGACCCGCGTACTGTGCGGTGTCAGTGCGTGTTACAGAACTCAAGGTGGTCGAAATTTCCGGAGTTCTTCACTACGGCGTCCCTCATAGCCTGAGTCTCTTTGGGATGTTCAACCCCCATAAACGTAAACCTCACTCCGACTCACAACTCATTCGGGCTCACTCGCTCACTTCGACTCACGATTCATTGGGGCTCACTCGTGTTCAAAACACACATGGGCTCACTGAAATGCCCACGTGGCACACTGATGAGCAACGCGCCCCCGCTCAGCGACGTGGAAAAACTATGGCACATCCCCGCACCCTCACGCGTGTAAACCAGCAATGAGGAAAGGACAAAAGGCTTTCTTCCTCGCTTCCGGAGATTCCTCTTCGGTCCCCCTCCGACGTCGCCAAGTCGTCTCGCCCTCATAGGTAGGCGAACTGACTCATGAGTAGACTCACTCGGGCTCACTTGGGTACATCTCAGATCATGATCCGAGTCGTGAGTCCGGACTCACATTTAGGTCATGATCCGAGTCGTAATTCCAGACTCGCGTTCAATTCACGATATGAGTCTTGAGTCAAGGGTTCATGTCTGCGTGATCTGAGTCCTGTTCAGTCTGGTAGCATGTGGGCCTATCAAATCAAAGAAGTCCATGATGTGAGGTTAAAAAATCTCACGATCCCAAGTGTCCTCATGGCGCCGATTGGGCACGAGTTCCCGTTCATAAACGAGTTTCCTGTACACTCATAATAATGAATACGCTTCCGGTCGAGATGATGATGTAGACCAATTTCATTGTTTTGTGGTATATAATTTTTTTGGCTTGTGCTCTCTCGAACATTGCTCAAAGGCGAGAAAAGTTGCTTAGTGGGCGCGTTTGGTCTGGTTGGATATTATCTGCGGCTTGATGTATCGTGGTTGCTCTATAGTTCTTCCTTTGTTATTTTTAATTGGTTGCAGAAAACATACAGCGGCCTTAGATCTTTGCGTTCCGTGAGCGGCACCTACAGGCCTCTGAGCCAGACCTGGCTACAGGCTAGATGCAGTTCAGAGCTCATTGCATTAGCGTGTTTTTGACACCTTTCTTTGGGCATTTCAGGCGCGTAACGATTCAGCTGTCTGATGTGTGAGCTTATAGGAGACCTGAGTCAAGGTGAGCCTGGGTGAGTCATGAGTTTAAATGTGCAAGTGAGCCCGAATGAGTGAGTCCTGGCGAGTTTAAATGAGGGAGTGAGCTTAGATGAGTCGTGAGTCTGAGTGAGACGTGAGCCACTATGGATGGTTGACCCCCGATGACTCGTGAGTGTGAGTGATCCGAAGTGAGTCGTGAGCCTAAACGAGTTTGAGTTCATGAGTTCGAGTGAGACCACGCCTCTGTGAGTGCTAGTTTTAGTGAGCCCGTAGGTTGACCAATCTTTTATGAGTGACCCTGAGTGAGCGCTCAGGATTTTGCTGAGGTATATATGCTCTCCCTCGAGTGGCTTGGTCGCGGCAGTAAATCTTTTCTCCCTTCCGCTGCCCGACCACGGCGGCTGCGTTTTTATGGAGGAAAAACGCTAAGGCGCCCGTGTGCTGTGCGATGTCAGTGCACGTTAAAGATCCCCAGGTGGTCGAAATTATCCCGGAGCCCTCCACTACGGCACCTCTTTTATCCTTTCTTCTTTCACTCCCTCCTTTACCCTTCCCTTATGGCGCGGTTCAGGTGTCCAATGATATAAGAGACAGATACTGCGCCATTTCCTTTCCCCAAAAAACCAATTATTATTATTATTATTATTATTATTATTATTATTATTATTATTATTATTATTATTATTATTATTCCGCTGACAGCAAACAAACAAAAAAAATGAGCGCGCGCCGTCGTCTCGCAAGCGCGAGCCATGACCTGAGCTCGGTACCTAGCCGCGGTGGCTCAGTGGTTAGGGCGCTCGACTACTGATACGGAGTTCCCGGGTTCGAGCCCTACCACGGCGGCTGCGTTTTTATGGAGAAAAAACGCTAAGGCGCTCGTGTGCTGTGCGATGTCAGTGCACGTTAAAGATCCCCAGGTGGTCGAAATTATTCCGGAGCCTTCCACTACGGCACCTCCTTCTTCCTTTCGTCTTTCACTCCCTCCCTTATCCCTTCCCTTACGGCGCGGTTCAAGTGCCCAACGATATATGAGACATTTTCCTTTCCCCAAAAACCAATTATTATTATTATTATTATTATTATTATTATTATTATTATTATGACCTGAGCTCGGAGTCAGTCACGACTCAGTTCATGATCGTAACGTGAGTTCGGACTCACTCACGACTCGGCATCATATGAATGAGAGTCCAAACTCACTCACAACTGAGATCATTATCTGCATATGAGTCCGAACTCACCCACAACTCAGATCATGATATGAATGTAAGCCTGAGTGAGCCCTAGTGAGTCGACTGATGATTAAGTTCACAGACCTATGAGCGGGGTTGAATGATTTAGAGGCCGGATACACTGTCACAACTTTTAGTTACCAAATACAAAAAGAGCAACGACTACGAGATTAACTGAAAAGGTTCAGTCTGCAGTGGTTAGTCTCCTGGCGAAGAAACCCATTTGTATCGAGGTCCGAGTATTGCAATTATCCCCATTTCAGCAATACGGTGCTCTCAAAACTAAAAGGTACCAAATGGGGCATGTCGACTAGATCGTTGTGGAAGAAACCGCACAGCGGCAAGCCAGTATTTCACAGAGCAACAATTACTGCCCTAGAGACTTACTGCTAGACGATACAATCAACCATAGCCAGTTTCCTTACATCCTGAGGTCGTCCCAGAGGTAGTGCCAAACGCATGCAGTTGGTCCCATGTTAGTGATGTTTGGTTGAGAGCGTGAGCAATCAAGCACATTCCTCGCTTCGTATCTCCTCGGCAGTGTATCGTGCCCTTGCTGCTTTGAAGGAGTTGGCATACGCGCCTCGAACCGGACCGGGGGCGAGACAAGAGACGGCGCTGTTTACCTTATGACCGGCACACGCCGGACACATCGAATGAGCCTTGCCCGCGTGCGCATACGTGTGTGCTTAGGGTGCTGGCTGAGGGCAAGCGTTCGGTGGCGGCAGGGACGGCCGTAAAACAAAAACGTCGATGAGATATTAAGCGCGCTCGTGCAGCTCGTTAACGATGCATAAATTAAGGAGAGTTATTCCAGGGGGAAAGCTGCCTCCTTGCGAGACGAGAGAATGAGCGATCGTAAACGCTCTTTTCGGCAGCCATGGGTGCTCGCGGCTTCTCCCATGCGCACTTCTTCGTGGAACTGGAGAGAACACTCTTTTCGTCTTTCTTGTTTGAGGTTGCACGCAGAAAGCCAGACAGAACCGCTTCCCCCCTCTCCTGCACGCCGCGGCTTTTCGACTTGACCCGTGTAAGACACGAAGGTCAATTGGTTTCCCAGAATTCGCTGCGCGTGCTTGCATGCAACGCTAGAACTATGTTCAAAGAGACCACCGTGTGCTCCTTGCGTGGCACCCGTGACTCAAAATACATAATCGTATGCTGCGGTACGTGCGCTTGTTTGCCTGTACAGTTGACTGCGATTTATTGGCGCGTGTAATATATTTTCCAGCCTTGAGAGGTCGCTCCGAACGAAGCTTGCGTTGTATCCCCAAGACAACGCGATTTATTCAAAACCGGCGTTTGGATCCAAAACTAATTCCTCTCGTTCTGCTTCCTTTGCCTTTTTTTGTTCCTGCATGGTGCGGTGCGTATATACGAAAGCGGTCATAAACGAATATAACACACGTTGTCTACATATAGCGCAGGATTTACGCAAATTACTCGGTTGACCTGCAGCATCTACTTAACAGTATAAGGCGCGTGGTACAAAGCTAACTGAGCCACGTGCTTTGTTTCATGGCATCTAGATCGATTAACGAGCAGACCCGCTAAATAGCTTATATTGTCGTGAGATGAAGGAATTTAAGTGCGTTCAAAGGGATTCCTAGCCGGGAACGCTGAACGCTGGCCAGAAACTAATGGAGACGACGTGAACGTCGGGCGTGTGCCCCTCACGACTGGATGATTGAACTGACACAAGATTTGCATTTGGGAAGACTGGCCTCCGCTTGAAAGCGTGTTCTTCAGCGGTAGCGCCTGGTAAGGAACGAAGCAACAAGTCGACTTCGTTAACGCTAGATGCCATGCTGTTGCTGTTGTGCTGTAACACCATGATGCTCTTGAAACTAGTGAGCGATGAAAAGCGTTGAGTATGCGGGAAAGTTCCTAAGCGGCATTATTTTTCCATGGCCAGAAGTCTTCAAAGCCCAGCTGCCATCATGTAGCTTCCAGTTGAATGCTTACAAACTGGGAAATCAATAACAAGAATGTACGAGCCGTGCCAGGAGAGCTCCGGCGTGCCAGCAACCGCAAAAATAAAAACGACAGCAAGAAAGAGACTGGGTGAAAGCAGCTTTGAGTCACGTGGCTGCGTATATAGTCACAGAGGTCGAAATGATAACGGTGCGCAAGCTTTCACGTAGCCAGAAAAAATCAAGGAAAAAGAATCATGGGTACCCACGCCCACTGCACGAAACATGGGCGTCGTCGTTCCCGAACTGGGCCCTGCACTTTCGCTCCCCTCGCCATCAACACGCGCAGCGAACAACGCCCTTTCTTACTCGCACTTTCACCCATCACGCGCGCGTTCAGGCCTGCTTGCTTTCTTGGGGGCTTACTCACGGGGCAGACAGATTTCGGCCGCAGACTTGCCCGCATTACACGAGCAAGGGGGTCGCGTGTAAGCCGTACGTGGGTGCAGAGACGCCGACTTCGGTGTATCGGAGCCGCGAAGCAGAGCTTGTGCGTGATAACAGCCAGGGCACGCGTCGTCTGTAGGCACACACGCACACACACCAGTCCACAAATGCAGCAGGCCATGAAAGCACGCCTCGCCGGATCTGAAGAAAGACGTTGCAGCGTGCGCCACGTTCACGTCGCCGAAAACGTTGCCTCTGTGGCCGAGTCACGCCCGAGAAGGACCGCTTCCCACTCCTCCATCGTCAGGAAAAACCAACAAAATGAATGGCGGCGGCGCCATCAGACCCAGGTCGTAAATGGCACCGACTTTTCGGCGGACGACTCTCGGCCGAAGCAAGGAGGGCAAAATAAATTACGTATGGAGGGCAAACGAAAAGCTATACAAGTGGAACGTCTGCGGACTCGTCTACGCGATGTATCCGACTGGGCGGAGCCGTGGCGGGCGACCACGCAAAGTTTTTTTTTTTTTTTCGCCGTTGTTGTTCCACAAGTGGAAGGCTTCTTTCGAGCAAAAGAAGGTACAGGTAAAGATGACAAGGCTCGAGTTAACGACTTCGCATACGATCCAGACACTTGAGCCATAACAGCCTAGTCGTGGTATATTGTCGGGGGCGGGTCTTAATTGTCACTCTCGACGGCTGGTTCTGGTCTACAGCAGCCACAGCAGCAGCATATATAGGATCGCAATAAAGGCGCAATTACTCGTTATCATTCACCCGAGTGGATCCATGCGGCTAGAAATAAAAGCTATACGCAGCTTTGATACAAATTTCGTAGTTGAAGGCAAATCCGCTTGCCATCCTGGTTAGCACAGCCGGTAGAGCGAGATGCGATGGTGCCGGGCTCGATCACCGAGACGGGACCAACTATTCTTCGGCTACGAAGTTTCTCTGAAGCTGTACAGCTTACCTTAGAAGAGACTGGGTGGATGCGATTACATATTTAAAATCTAGTCTACCTTTGGAGATTCCTTTAAACGTTGGCCTAAGGTCATTGGATTACTTAATGCCAATCACAGGCTCAGTACCGACAGTATTCTTACCCCATGGACGAGATTTCGGGTGCGCATTCCCGCCACGGCGGCCGACTGACATTCAAACATTCTCACACATTGATATCGCGGCGCAGGTGAAGAAAAAAAGAATGTGGTAGAAAAATAAAAATCATCCCTCAGTCTTCCTATACACAGACTGCCTCATAGTCCAAGATGTGCCCTCTAAACCAAAGATGCGCAAAATGGGACAAACAAGCTGCAACCCATGCAAGCCCTTCTACGTGCATCTGCACAGCCGGGATGAGCAAATTAAGCTAGAAATGTTAGGGTATTATTTTTTTCTTACTAGAATTTAGGTTTCGCTACCCGGCACAGTAACTTATGCGATGACTCATCAGCTAGAACTCTGTGGATACGCGTCGGCAGCGGAAGCCGTCCGCACGGCGGCACGCAGAGTGAGCCGAGTCGGTGCTCTTCGAAAACTGGTTTGCCTCGGAGCCCTCGACTTTCAGAGCACGCGCCCGGAGCGCAGATACGCGACGAGGGGGTTGCGGTGTAAAAGAGCGTCTCGTAGTGGCGGCGGTACAGCAGGGTGGCACCCAGTAAAGGAACGGCCGCCAAATGTATCGCGAGCCCTTCTCGTTTGGGGGAGAGGGTGGTAAAGTATGACGCCCAACGGGCCTTTTCGAGTAACCGCTGCTCCATTACACAATTGGCTCGTGTCGCTGGCCGTGCCGTTGAATCAGCAGCACGCGAATGAGTCGTCTGGTAAAAATTGGTAGGGCTTCAACGCAGTTAAACCGCGTAGACTTGCGAAAGCATGTGCTTAGCCTGGTTGGCTCATGCTCTTGCTTTGCTGGGTCGTCGGCACGTCTGGCGACGATATATAGAGTCAGGTTATAGCTCTGACCGAGGTCAAGCTGATCTGATCTGTTCGCGCCGCAGATGGAAGACGACGTGCAACGCACAGCGCGAGAGTGTGTTTCAGTTTAACATAAGGTGCGATCTGATGCGGCGACAGCCAACCGCTCTCGCGCAACGACCTGCGAAGGGGATCGGTCCGTGCAGCCGCGGGTTCAACTCCCAGTCAAGGCTGTTTGTTTCATTTATTTACGTACGCGGGTGAGGCGATTCTTGGTCGGTGTTGGTGAGCGTATGATCGCTTTCACACTAACATGCCCAATTTGCAGAACGACAAGGCAAGTTGCTGGGTGATCGCGTGACTAATCCACAACTACAGCGCGACGAACGCGACATAGAAGAAAGCAACGTGCGCTGCGTTGTGCCCCTGCGTGTTGTCTTCTGCGTCCCATCCGCCGGTTGTAATTATGGAAGTTGCAGAAACCGCTGCAGAGACCTATACAACCGCATCTTTTTTTTTTTTTCAGGAGTAGCAGGGTGATGCCAACTCCCCCTGATTTCAGGGCTCGCTTAATGTCTTACAGTGCGTGATTGCGTTGCCTGACGCAGAGTCGTCGACTAATAAAACACGACACTGTCGTATGGCTTGTATGCATGTTTGAGTATATCAACGGGGCTTTCACTGGCTGGAAAGTATCGAATCGAAGGTCTACGAGTACTCGTTCATTTTCCAGCTCATCCATCCAGAGCCCTCAAGGGCGCAAAAACCGCCGAAAGGCATGCGCTGGCACTGTCGCATTTGGTTTGATGAACACTGTGCAATTTTATAAAAATACGTTGGTATTTGGATTTAAGTTGAAAAGAAACCCTGCAAAAACCTTGATTATTGTTGTGGCATCGAATTTTAGGGACACATTCAGGGACAATGCTTAGAGTTTGCGAGTAGAGCAAAGGTGAGTTAATGAAAGAGAGAATATCTTTTCTTCCTTTAGCCCACGTGCTAACTCCTCAACTAAGCACCATAGCCACGGATAGCAGAATAAATAACTTTCTTGCATTAAATATGCAAAATGCTGGCGCCTCGCCAATAGTTCTACTCCTTCATAAGTATTAATACCTATCGCTCGCCGATACCCCAGCACCTTGAACAAAGTTGCTAAGGCCGTGGCTGAACGCGACAGCATCCTTTCACAAATGCATGCGAAGAAAATATGATGATGAGACGAAGCAGCGTTCGAGACCGCCTAATCAGAATGCATGCCGGGATTCCCGACACTCATCCGTTTTCGCCAACGGTTTCCCGCGGCTCAGTCGATGAGACTGCGAGCCTTGCCTTCTTGGCACGTTATTTCTCTGGCTGTAAAATTATTTCCGTGCAAACCAGTAGCATGATGAATCGCAAAACGCACTCTGTAAGAATACCAATTTCGAGCACTTTATACTTCGTAAGGCACTGTGTTTATTTGTAAAGTAAGCTTTAGCGGAACATATGCTCTGTAAAGAATGTCTACAGATATCTATAGTGCCCGTAGAGAATCGCGGTTTATCGGGTGAAAAACGGAGTATTTTCAATTCAATTGATAATCTTCGCCGCTTGTCAAGTGAGAAAGAAGTGGACTGCGTAAAATATGAGGCTGTTTGTTCGTTTGTTCTTGCTACTTTTCTACGCAAAAAAATAAAAGAAACAGAAGGCAGATGATGTGGCCCTCTACTAGATGCACCACTTGAGACAACTTTTGAACGTCACATGCGCAGCAAGCATCTCGGGCCGTATCCCGCGTTGTTATACTGTGGAAAACAACCAACTCGCCGATCTTTCTGTCCTTCTATGGGCAATTTGGCTTCTTCCGAATAAAGTTGAGTGTAAAGTCAATCATGAGAACATTCGCTGCAGCGTATATCACACGCTTTGCGAAGTGAGCGCCCGCCGGATAAAGCTCCGTCCTTGTTTTTATTTGTTTTATGTGCACTACCTTTCCGCATTGAAACCCATAGGCGTGCGCCGACAGCTCGTACACATAATACGTCTGCGATCCAACAGGAGGCGGTTCTTTCGCCCCCCCCCCCCCCCCTCGCTTGCGCAGAAGCCGTAAAAACCAGGAAGGTCGTTTGGACCAGCCTGGCGTAACGTCCAACCGGAACACACATGCTCAGCCCGCTGGCACGAAGAATATGCAGCGCGGTTGAAAGAGGCAGGAATAGAAGTGACTCGACACTGTTCTAAATCAAACACTCGTAAATTCTGTACGCGGTGCGGCTGATGAGCGCCGTGCCAGTGTGTGCGTAGCGCGTTCGCGGCCAATGCGGTGGCGGCCAATTAAACATCGTCCTCCCTTGTGGCTTCATTTGCGCGCTTGCAAGCGGATGGTTTCTGCGGATGTACAGCCTTGGCCAAAACTGTTAGGGCCACGCGGTCTGGTTTCGTGTTGCACAGTGCAGCCTCCACGGCACTCTTATACAGCGGCCATAAATTAAATGCTAGGAGAAAGGTTTTCCTCGAGGTTTCCAGCTTGGCGGGTGCTTTGAATGTCCGAAGACTTTTGACGCGGTGTGTACCGGTAAAGATAGCGCAATAGCTAAACGTCTTCCTGCATGGCTGCTGCTTCGGATGCGAGTATATGCAGGCTGCATCCCGCAACCGAAATTAACATGCCCTACGGTGCGGTTCTGTGTCTCGTGCTTTGATTTGCTCGCATGTTGCGTCCATCAGATGCTTCTGGCGCCTAGCCATTGTTCCGGACGACCGCAGATCCTTGTTTTTTCATAAAACAAGGCGGAAGACAAAGCTATAGTTGAAGACCCGAAATGTAGATGCTCTTTAATATTAATGCCGGTACATTACGCTGCACACTGCCTTCGAAGCATATAAATAGTTTACATATTGTTCAAACAGCTTAAAATATTTTTACTGAGTGAAGATTGTTTTGGTGTAAAAGTACCAAGGGGGGCAAATGCCGAGCCGCATGTGCCTAGTAGATGGAACACGTCACGAGGAAAAGGCCGCCACAGTGGCCGGGAGTGCGGGCACGACAGACCGGCCATCCATCCCCTTGACTAAGCAGCCCCTTCCGCACGTTTGCTCAGGCATCTGGCCACTGCGGCGCCCCGCACACGTTTTCCTTAGGCTTCGCTCACGGCCAAAGGAAATGAACGAGAAAGAAAGGCATTCTTCTCTCCTTTCCGACTTTTCCCTCTTCATTCCTCGCAAAACACACGAACCATTCCGGTGGCTACACTGAAGGTAGAGAGGAACGCAAACAGAGCGCTGAGCAGTAAACGCGCTGGGAGGCACTTTCACGTGGTCCGGCATAAAAATGAAGTTGCACGGGGTGCGTAAAAGGCGCTTCGCCGCTGTGCTCGCCTCTCAGTCTCCGCTGCGAGTGAACCGAGTCGTTCGCGCGGGGATGTTTGAGCACTTTTCCGTCACGCGGGCACCTGAAGCCCAAACCGGAGCCAACATTTTTGTTTCCTGGCGGTAAGGAAAAGGAGAAACGAGATGAGCAAAATTATAAGCGTGAGAAGGAAAGAAGGCCGTTAAAAATGGCTGCGTCTTGTTCATACCGTGCTTAGTGGGCCCGGATGCTTCGCACACGTTGCAGTCACCTTCCGAGGATGGAGGAAGAGCAGGAGAAGGGGTGTTAACCAATCACAGGTCCGGTTTGCTCCCTCCTTTACGCAGGTACCTGCATGTGGATGAGGGGTAAAGAGAAAAAAAAATGAATGGGAAAGAATGCCGGGACGTACTAATAACGAAGCGTAAGCCTGTCGACGTGAGCACAAGTTACGGAGCTCGCTGTCCGGGCCACTCGCACTGATGGATTCGCCTTCGTGCTTCACTGCGCCGCCAGGCACAGCGTTCACAAGTTCGAAGGGTTGCACCTTCAACTGCACAACTATTCGCTCGCACAGAAGTGGGAGCAAAGGAGGGACTTAACTGCCGCCAAAGGACCTCGCGTTGCAGCACTGTCTGTGCGGCACTGACAAGTGGATCTGAGTTCAGTGCGCGAACATCTGTGCTCCTGTGGTAAAGTGCTGGCGAGATGTGTATTGTGTATTCGCCCTGTCCTTGTACTGTGCATAGCAGCTTCTATACGAGTGCCGTTTATGACTTCGTAATCACTGCTCAATCACGCACCATTCTACTGTGAGCTTAGAGCCCCTCAGCTTGGTCCGCTTTGTTATACGAGTGAGAGGGCATTATATAGTGGCACCAGGGAGAAGAAGGGGCGCCCTCAAACCTCTTCCCATTCATCGCAGAAGTCGTTTTGCCCTTCTCGAAGGGGGAGAGTCGCATCCCGCAGTACTAGGAGAAGTGTTTTTGCCTGGGCGGCAGTGACATATCTTGGAGGGGGGATGACGTCATTCGCCTGCCGCATTACTGCCACGCGTGCCTGCTATGGCTTCACGGCTACGGCGGGATTTTTGCTCACACAAAACCCTGGCTGGCTACGGCGGGTGTTTAATCGCGCATTAAAACTATCCGCCCAGTGGTTCGCACCGTGACAGACGCTGCGGTTTTACGCGGACTGGTTCGAAATACCGTGGGCGAAGGCCGCACAAACCCGCCGCGGTGGCTCAGTGGTTAGGCCTACTGAGCCAGAGTACCCGAGTTCGAACCCGACCACGGCGGCCGCGTTTCGATAGAGGCGAAACGCAAAAAGGCGCCCGTGTGCTGTGCGATTTCAGTGCACGCTGAAGATCCCCAGGTGGTCGAAATTATTCCGGAGCCCTCCACTACGGCACCTCTTTCTTCCTTCCTTCTTTCATCCCTCCTTTATCCCTTTCCTTACGGCGTGGTTCGGGTGTCCGCATAGATAAGTGAGGAAATTACTGAGCCTTTGTCTTTCCTTAAAAGCCAATTTTCCAATTTTTAAATTTCCACACACTTAAAAGAAATTTCAGTCGATTTTGGTAATCCGGCCAAATCCGGACTTGTGCGCTAGCATGATGTGTTTCGGTGCTGCGCTGCTCTGCTAGGTTAAGGTGGCTGGTGTGTGTGTGTCTGCCATAGCATCTGTCTATGGCAGACACGGAACCACGTGTGCCTAGGCGAGACCGCGCAACAGCCCACAACTTCGACCGGAGGAGCACCTGTGTGCCCTGCCACAAAACACAAGCAGCCTGCCACAAAACCGGCTTCTGACAGACAGACAGACAGACAGACAGACAGACAGACAGACAGACAGACAGACAGACAGACAGACAGACAGACAGACAGAGACAGACAGACAGACAGACAGACAGACAGACAGACAGACAGACAGACAGACAGACAGACAGACAGACAGACAGACAGACAGAGACAGACAGACAGACAGACAGACAGACAGACAGACAGACAGACGGACGGACGGACGGACGGACGGACGGACGGACGGACGGACGGACGGACGGACGGACGGACAGACAGACAGACAGACAGACAGAGACAGAGACAGACAGACAGACAGACAGACAGACAGACAGACAGACAGACAGACAGACAGACAGACAGACAGACAGACAGACAGACGGACGGACGGACGGACGGACGGACGGACGGACGGACGGACGGACGGACGGACGGACGGACGGACGGACGGACGGACGGACGGACAGACAGACAGACAGACAGACAGACAGACAGACAGACAGACAGACAGACAGACAGACAGACAGACAGACAGACAGACAGACAGACAGAGACAGACAGACAGACAGACAGACAGACAGACAGACGGACGGACGGACGGACAACGCCCAAACGTGGGGAATGGCGCCACTATAAGAGCTGGCGCATTAAAAAACAAAAAATAAAGCGATTTCGCTTGCCAACTGCATGAACGCAGAAAAAGATTACCATGATTTAGCATTATTACGTCAAATGCGACAAAGGTCCGCCAACTCTAGTTATTGTGCCTAGTTTAACTTGAGTATTTGATTTTTCGCTCGTAGTTCTCGTAGCACTCCTGATGTACTGCGATGGCAGGTGCTGCCAGCGGTGCGGCTTGTGAGACCCAGGTTGCTCAATTCCCGAGCTACCTCATGCGTCTAATTATTCATTGAACTGCCACCTGCAACGGTGGCCAGGTTGCGATGACTCCCCAAGGTCATGTCACCCAGACGTTGCCCAACCCATGTGCTACCTTGAAGAGCCACACAGCTCTTCAAGCTCGCAGAGGGACCGGGCAAACATCGGCGAGTTCAACCAGTGGGGGCTATAGATTTAGCGCACTAAAGAAGCAACAAACTGCCTCATGCCTGCGTGCGAACCAGAAATCTATAATCCAACTACCTCCCAAGCTCCGGCACGAAACCCGGCCATGAGAAGCGGCCGATTTGTGGAGACTTAACAGATTTAACGAATGGCGGCTGCGCCTATCACCTATAGGCAGTCAGGTATTGGTGGCGCCCTGAATATTTTGTCCTCTTCATTTGTGCCTTGCGCAGCGCTCAGCAATTCCTCTGAAGCCTGCGAGTTTGTCCCAATCAGGGCGTCAGACTTCGAAACATGGGCCAAACGTCGAGTCTCGGAATGCTGTCGTCAAGAAACAGCATGCACGACTCGATGAGATGAACTGTCGAGCGAGTGGCGTTGACCCTCACACTGCTTCAGTGTTGGTCGCTATGCAGTGATGTGTGCCGATGCTCTTTGTAACTTGCTGGAAGCTCTTGGCTGTGCGCCGCTAGCTTCTCTAATGAAGGCATGCTTATCACCGTTGACCGTGAAAACAAATATGCCGGCAAGCTAATAGTCTGCTTAGTCGATCCGGTAAGACACATGGCTCTCACATAATCAAGCCCCCTCACATTCACGAAGAATTAAAGACGGAGAATAGCAGGCCACGCTTGCAACAGCACTTCACAACATCCACTCTCATAAAAAAAGAAAACTTAGGAGGGAATAGCTAACAGCAAGGTATTAAAAAAAAAACGAAAGATGTAAGCACGCAGGTATTGACGCATTGCTGAGGAAGTGATTATTCGATGCAAAAACCTTGCCTGCCAATCGCTCCGATCAGACCCTCAATGTCAAAAAGGAAGGAAACCGGGAGATAAAAAGCCGTGGCTCCGCGAGTGGTCCAACGTGGTCACGAAAAATAAAAGACCAATGTGGGGGATATATCCACACCATCGCGTCGTTCCGTCGATCGATGGGGTGCAGCACGGTTAGCCACGCACGTACGCGGAACGTCCTTGGCGGAATTGGTCACACTCCGTTAGGCAGACAGGACAGCGATCAGGCTGCCTGCTTCGGCTCCATGTTGTATGCACGGACGGGAGGCGATGGGGGAAGTGCGGAAACTGCAGCCGTAGCCTTGGTGCCAGGTGCAATTACGAAAGCGAACGAAAGAGACGAAAGAATGAATGAACGGTGGAACGAAACAAGACAGAGAGAGATAAAGGACAACTGAACGAATCGCGCTAAGAAATGAGTGAAGAAAGGAAAAAAAAAACTAGTGGAGAAGAAAAATACAGGAGGGAGAGACGGTGGCAGAAAATACAATCAAGAAAAAAGGATGCAAGAAGGAACTAAAAAGAAGGAAAGAGGGGCGAAAGTTGGAAGCATTCTAGCGTTGGCTAGCGACGAATCGCTAAACAAAAAGCCATGGCCAGTTACAACTTGACAGGCAGCGTAAACGATATCCATGAAATTGCGCTTCACCTCAAGGCTCGCCTTTCCTCCTTTCTTAATTTCTTGCTTGTCGCGGGGGCGCAAAGGCGTGACTGACACCTGTGTCACATCGAACGACGCGTGGACTACCGTTGCCGATCAGCGCGACACCTGGAGAGGAGCCGCTGTGGTTGCTTTCCCTTTTACTTTTTAATCTCGATGCAATCAGGAGTCGCACCCACCTCGCCGCCAGCTTAGAGAACTATCGCGGTCTATCCTGTGCGGCCGCTTGTGACGAGGCGGCACCTCGTTTGAGGCCTGTGTGCTCGATCGAGTGCCGACACGGGCGTATGGTAATTCACGCACAGTCGCTAGCGTCGACAGAGCGGCGCTAATACTTCTTTACAAGCACGCCACAAATATCCGTACAAGGTTATATCATTTCCCGCTGTCGAGCCCCTGCCGCTGTATACCATCACGAATTCCGCGACAGGTGTTGTGTGCGGGTACTCTGCAGGCTAGAAATGGGAGACCTAAGCTTGTTTCGTATGTTGGGGGGCAAGCATTTCGTAAACGTCACTGTGCGCTCTTGTACAAATTCATTATAGAGGAGGTTCGTCAGGGAGTCTCCAAATGAAGACGGTATTGCGAGCAGGAGAAGGCGTACAAAGTTTGTGTCTCTCAGAAGCGCGTACAAGATCAGGATCGTATGACTTGACCGTAGGCTGCTGAGAAGTATCAATCATGAATGCACTTGTCTGCAGGCACTGAAGGTGTTGACAGAGTGTGCACTTCGGAAGCCGTCGGAGAAACGTAATTATTCTTGTTTGTTTCCCGTTTACAGTTTAGCGCCTTTATTCCGTTTTCAAACATCTGCGTCGCCAAATTGACGAATCCAAAAAGAACACGCTTCTGCATCTTCTTCAATGCCGGACCGATGCAGCGCATTTGTTATGCCGCTGGAGCCATATTAGTGTCACTACACCGCTGACGCCACCAAAATTTCGTTGCTATCCTGCCCATCACACAACGCTTCCCTCTCGCCTCTGCTGAGTAACACGCTAGGTATATAGGCCATAGCCAGGCCACCTATAAACTTCCCCTGCCCCCATTTCTCTTCTCAGGTCAGTGTGTGACTTGTCAAACTGCGGCTATCGCAAACCAGGACGTATGTCAACAGTGTTTCGACTGAGTATAATGCAGGAGTTATTGGTATTAACTATAATCAGACACTGACGGATCTTCGTGCATCGCTTTTGCGATGTCCTGATACGAATTGTATAAAGCGAGAAAGGAACCAGATTCAATGCTGTAGCACCACCCTGCCTTTCTAATGGCACACGGGAAGTTATGCACCCCGCCAAGGCAGCAGACGCTGCAGTGAAGGCGAACAAAAGTGAAGCTTACAACAGAGAAAGAGCCAGGAAACTCGACGGTGGCGCCATCAGACATGGAATTGGGAAAAACAAATAAAATGCCCCCAGAAACTTGAGGATAAGTAAGCTAAAAAAAAGAAATATAGCGCAGGAAATTCGGAATAGGAGGAGTCAAACTGTCTTCTGTTTTGTTTACTTCGTCGTAGAGACTGCGAGCCCGCCTCCACGAACCAGCGTCGAGAACGGGAAATCTGGGAGGGCACACTGCAGGCGGTGGGCGCGTGGGTGACGGCGAAAAGGAAAACGAAGTCCGTCCTACGTTTTCGGGGCGTTTGCGACGCTCGCAGAGCGGGCCCTGCCCAGTCTCGGTTGGTCGTAGTCGTCCGCGAGTAGACGGATTCCTCTTCGCAGCAGTTCAAAGACCAAGAAAAAAATTACTGGCTTAAAGTTTACGGCCACAAAGCGAAATCCACGCTGATTTCTAAAATATATGTAGTTGATGGAAAAAAACTGTCCTCGCTGAGGGTCGCATTTTCGTCAGTACGAACGATTCTGAGATAGCTGCGTACTTCCTCTTCCCAGGCTGCGTTCTTGAGGGCGTTAGTGCGCGCTCAATAACCACCGACATTTCGAGAGCAGTCGAAGGAATCGGCTTGCCTTCGGGCGCTGACTACATCTACGATAGTGCCGGTGCTTACTTTCTCTCGCCCATGGCATTCTCATAAACGGCATCCCGCTGTCAGCCAAACTCGCTGCTTGAGATCCGTTGTTTTACATTCCTCCAGGTTCAGTCTTTGGTTGCGATCATTGAAGACAGAAAGATAGCGCGGAATAACCTGAAAAATGAAGCAAATCTCCTGGCCCTGTCTGGTTACTACGGCTCGCGGTCAGCTGACTGGAGGATCCATGCTTAGGAAAAAAAAAAGAGTCGCTTTTGTCCGACGCGAGCATACGCGTGGTCTTTCAGGAACGGCGAATCGACCTCTCGCGTTCAGAAAGAAAGCAGGCATTAAGGCGGGTACCTGCCGGCCAGGAGACGGGGCGCCACCGATTGCGTCCGAGGCGCCAGCGCGGCGGACGGCGTGGGACGGCGCCCCAGCGACAGGTCTTGTGCCGCCAGGGTCACCCCCACGGTCTCGTCGTCCCGACACGTGGGCCGTGGCCTCACTCTATCTCGCGTCGCGGTCGAGACGCCGTCGCGCCACCCTCTGCGTGTCTGAGCGCGCTCATATGATCGTCGGCGAAGGACTCCATACCCATTGGGACCTGGCACGCGACACGAAAACAGGACTCCCGAAACTTGTTTGGCTGCGGGCAAACATAATGGCTCGGCGAGCTCGTGGAGCTATCATTATGAGGCAATATTTTCGAAAGCGGGTGCTGCAGCATCAGGGCTCGAGATTTCGTCCTTCCAGGAGTTCCAGGAGGGCTCAAGCAGTGAAGGCAATCAGACGATGAAAATATAGAAGTGAGCCAGCTTATTAATTTGCAGCCGCGACGGCTTAGTATTAGAGCGGTCTGAAATGGTGAAAGCTGAGGTTTTTAGCACTGAGTGTCATGTTAAACTATATATAATTTGTAGTTACAGTAGCTGTACCAGATTTCGATGCTGAGGCCAGAGAAGGGAGTTCTATGATTCTCCGAAAAGCACTGTACGAAAAAGAGCTGTCGAGCTTGTTTGGTCTACCGGTTCAGCCCTTTCATTCCAGGAGCGCCTTCAATGTTCACCACCATCCACCGCGTCTTTTAGTTTCTACCATCGTCGAAATCTTCGGGCTACGGGCAGAGTGGGCAGATGAGCGTTACAGGGCCAGGGTACAGGATGATACAAATGTTTATTGCAATTTTGGGCACAAAATTAAAACCAATATTTCGCTGCCGTATCTGCAATGTACCGAATATCAAGTCTCTGTTCACCCTGGCCGACTTCCACTAACAAGCCTTCCTGCGGTTCTTCCCGTTTTCGCAGGTTAACGCCGCCGAACCCGAGACGGGCCTACACGGCTGACTCTGAAAACACAACAGGTGCCATGGACGTCGACAGCGTAGCGCTCGAGTCCTTTCTCGAGCTGAACTTCCCGTCAGAGTTCGGTTTCTCCTCACCGATCGACTATCCGGTGTTCAACGCCACAGACGGTGCTCTCCATGCGGCAACAGCGCCACACCAGCCGACGCCAGCAGCTACCGGCATACTGCCATTCCAGACGACAGCACAGCCAGCTGCTGCCGGGGACATGGTCTCGGCGAGCCCTGCGACGACCACGACGCCATCGCCGGCCTCGTCCACGGGACGTCCGCAGCGGTCGTGCCGACTCAACCCAGACTACAACCTGAGGCCGCGCTCGGTCCAGGCTCGCATCGAGACCGAGCAGCGGCGGAGGCAGCAGCAGCAGCAGCAGAGTCACAAGAAAGAGCCAAAGCCCAAGCAGAAGCCTCCGCCCCTGTCCAAGTACCGGAGGAAGACTGCCAACGCCCGGGAGAGATGCCGCATGCAGGAGATCAACAAGGCCTTCGAAGAACTGCGGGCCGCTGTTCCTGCGCTGCCAGAAAGCTGCATCCAAACTGACAAGAACGGCGACAACAGCAAGCTGACCAAGATCACCACTCTGAGGCTCGCGGTCAACTACATCGCTGCGCTGACGAAGGTCCTGAGGGAAGCCAACGAGACAGAAGAGAGTGTGTCCGAGGTCGACTCGGTTCAGAGCATCGATTCTCTGGAGTCGAGCTTAGATTTCGGGGACGACGCTCTCCTGATGCCACCGGACCTGGTTGGCATGATCCTCGAGTCTGACGGCGAAAGTCTCCAGCTCAGCGACGCGCCGACGCCTTGAAGTTGGATGCACCGCATGCCTCAGTGCTTCTCGCAGACAGTGGCACTCGGTCTGCCACTAAGGGCTTGGACTCAAGAGTGCATTCGCTTGTCCTAGATTTGCAGAAGTGCAGCATCACGGTAGATAGACGGCTTTCTCCAACACTGTTTCGTGCGCTTCCAGAACATTTAGACTTTGCTGCAAACATCGTCTGTGAACTCACTTTCCAGGCGACGACATTTGTGGAAGGACATTCCTTTGTTCGACCTACTGTTCTAGGAGCCGGTTCTCCTGGCGACATTTTGTGGCCGGAGCAGATATCCCAACGAAAAGGGCAGAATGTTACTAAGTAAATGCTTTGTAGGCTGTAACCAGGCAAACATCGTGGAAGCAAAACCAACCTTATTTTTTTTTCTTTGACTGCCCAACCGTAGTGCCATACTGTAGTGTCTTAGAAATGCTGTCAGGAATCCGAGCTTTTTCCTTTGCTGCGGCAGCTAACTATCCAGCGCCTGTTCTATGTGTCCAATCTGTGCTGCACTGTTTTGACGTCCACATGGTTGCTGCTGCAATATTCTGCTGCAATATTCGCCGAGAGTGTGGCGAACACTGTCGCAGCATCGCCTACAGATGGTCACGTGCAGAGTGGGTTCTTCAGCCGTGCCATAAGCTGAACATGTGCAGCTCCATCAACCTGTGTCATGACGATCTGTACATGAGTCGTGCGAGATGCTCAACAAGACATATGGTTTACATGCAATCTAGTCCACCCGAAAACTTTTTTTTGCACCCTGCAAAAGCATCGAGCGCATATATAAGGAGCGTGGAGGCGTCAGCATTAATGCCCGTTGTACACGATCGCCCCCCCCCCCCCCCCACCTCCAAACAAAAAACAAACTGGAATCTATATTCTTTAAAACATTTTAAAAACAAACACGCATGACACTCACGTGTGCGAAACACGCCGCTCACTCATCAAATTCCCCATCCGGCAATTTCTGTGTTTTTAAGAGGACTGACATGCTTTCCGCTTTGACGACACCGCACAGAAAGGAGTACATCAACAAGGCACCTCGCTCTTTGCAAGCAGGTGTGCGCATGGCTTAGCGATTCTGTTCACAAACGAATGCCGAGGAAGATAACAGGTGAATTCTTGCAAAATGTGCCATATGGTATTTCTTTCTACTTCCAATTTTTTTCCTTTCTCTTCTGCGTCGTTTCAACATTCCATTTTGTCTCCTACATCAGTCGTCCGAAACTTGCCAGATCTGATTGTAGTACACAGATCGGAAAGAACTTCTGAAATAGAAGAGAGAATAAGGGTCGCGTCACCTTACGAAATGCTTTTTAATCTCAGCACATTTAAATACTCGCTCGAGATTCCCGGTTCAAATAACGCACGCATATCAGATATTATTTCTTGTGCTCACCAGCACCAGTTATACTGCTAACGTCAATGCGAGCACTGCTGATCTGACGACTGCTTAGAGTTGTGCAGGCGACGTGCTTTCAACGAAGCAGTTGGACATGCATTCCAGCCTTACTGCTTTATTTTATTACTGGCGAAAGAACTGCACATCCTAAAGAGGTCCTCTTCGTACGCGTTCGGCCAGAAGCAACGTATTTGGGAGAACCACGCTGGTCGTGGACTGCATTGAGCACATCTCTCTGGTACAAAAACAGGAGTGTGTTACTTTGCCCTACCTTCGTTCTTCTACTCTGTTTTCTGGAAAACGTGCGAACTTTCCCGCACTTTTTATGTATTCATGTTCTGTATTATAAGAATGAGTGTAATGTGGAATGTATGAGATTCTGTGCTTAGAGAGCTTACAGAAGAGAGTTCTTCTCTAAGGGCGAAGTAAATGCATGACTGTTTGTTCAGCTCTATGAACACTTTCGGAGTTTCGATGCACAGCAGAAGAAAGCAAACAAGTTTTAATAAGCACATTCACTTGGTACCAAGTACACCATTACCTGAGCCATGAGCCCATCCTTGGTACAGCGGATTTCGAACATTTGAAATTCCCATGGAACATACGTTTCTGCACATCAAGACAATGTTAGGTTTCCATGACGGATTCCTCGCCTTAATCTATATGCCGTTCGGGGTTCACGCCGTCGAATCTATGTGCGTCATGCGGGGACGATGAAACGACAGATCATTTCATCCTCTACTGCCGGCGGTTTGCACGGCAGAGAATTCAGTTTTTGCAAAATCCTCTCGCTCAGTTATGGCTGCCGTTTACTCTTCCCGTCCTCCTCTCCTTCTGCGCAGCCGTCAAAGGGCATGCCATTAGGCGGGTGTGTCAGCTTCTTCACAAGTATATCATTGAAACCGGGAGATTTTTGTGTTAACCTCTCGATGCCTTCACTTTCCTTTCAAGATTATTTTCTTCCTGATTAATTATTTACAATTTATTTATTCAATCCACACCGCTTTGTTTCCTCGATTTTCATTTCGATTTCCTCAAGATCTCTCAAAATTCGTGATATTCTTTGTCTCTCAGATTCCTCTATATTTATGAGCCGCTTGAGATAAACCCGGATGAATTTTTTCCTGTCTGGATATCCACCAAACCCTGGCCAATCTCCCACCGTATGTGCCATCGTTTTTGAGGCAACAACAGCAACAACAACTTGGTACCACCAGCCCTCGTATGAGTGAGATATAACAACACTATTCCTTTCTCTTCTAACTTGTGCGTTTTGAAAAGCACTCTCAAGAATAAATCACAGATGTGCTAAGACGTCTACTGAGGTATTTATGGCCTGTTGTGCAGGGCTACAGAAAGAGGGAAGAGTATTATGTTAATTGTTGAAAAAAAAAAAACTTTCGCAGATAATTTACACGCCCAAACGAACTGCGTTCTGTACGCCTGTGTCAAGCGGATTACTATATTTCCAAATTTTTTACACCACGCCCAAAATTATCAGGAAATCATGATCCGTAGCAGACACTCGCGTGATTCAAGGCACTGACCATGTGAAACAGCGAGAGCTCTTCATTGGTCATGTCGCGAATAAACGTGTTTAAGGGTGCGTGCGATTAGAAACAAGTTTATGCTATTGCATAAAGCGCTTACCGATTCCATGCAAACTGACAAGTGCTCATATACAAGACTATCAATTAGCAATTTCCGCGTATTTTAGTTGAAAATGCGCTTATTTAGTTTTTCTTGAAGCAGGCAAAGTAGAACAAGTGCCGTATACACAGAAGTTGTTTACCCATCAAACGAGCTTAAACCGAGGTACCTTTACTACAGTTCCCAGTAGAGTTCGCATTGCTGACGCAGAAGCCGATTGTTGTTTTGGTTTCATTGCAATGGTTATAAATCTGCACCCAGTAGGCGCTGATCGCAGACATGTGTCACTGGGTTTTGTTGTTTTTTCGGGATTTATTCAGTGAGTGTGTATGTTTCTGTGAGAATGATCAAAACCTGTGTTAAAGACCGGGCCCGAAGCAATAAACGAAATACTGGACGACCTGCTTGGCAAGAAATCTATACCGGTGTACTTACAGAAAGATGCTTGCCGTGTCTAGTTTCATTTGTATTTGTTTGTGAAGTGCACAAAGTGGCACGTCAAGTCTCGCGCCTGTGCCTTATCACGCTTCTCGTTGAATGCTTTTGAGCGGGTTAGTGCGTGATAAAAATGTTTTTTCATCGTGTGGAAATGCGCGATGAGAAGTGACGCAACGACGACGCTCTGACTGAATTATTTTTCACATTTCTCGCCCGATAGGAACTTTTTGTCATTCTCATTTTTCTCTACATATTATATTTTTGATAATGGCAGAACAATAAAGAATGTTTATGATAAACGAAAAGAACCTGCGTGCCGTCGTCATTAGAGCAACATCTAGATTATCCATTTGTTCTATTTCCTTACGAAGATTCTGTTTGATTCGGGAGTGCATTCACTGCCGTCTGCAGGCGGCTCGACGTGGTGGTGAAAACTTTTATTCAACGATGGGGAAGGGTGAAGTCCGCGCGCTAGGTGTCGTTCTTGTAGCGAGGGCTTCGTCCTCTCTGCAGGACAAAAAAGACAGCGTGGGGACTCCTTTTTACACGATAAATGTTTATTATCTCACCCTCTCTCAAGAATACCAAATGCATGTTGTCGCACGGTAAACACAATTTTTTTGCGAGACATCATGCTTGACCTTGGTTCTTGTAAACCAGCGCAACGGCTCGAAGCCAAACAAGAAAGGCTGTGTTTTGTCCCTTCATTGCTTGGCTTCGAGCCGTTGCGCTGGTTTACAAGAACCATCTCTGACCAACTCGCCCACCAGTTCATGTTCATATCATGCTTTATGTTACATCATTCAACGTACGCAGACGTGACGATAACTCTGATGATAGTGGCACTATCTGGTATGCATCAAGTGAAAAATTTCTACATAAAAACGACCCTCGTTGTTCCTAAAACCTAGGAAATCGTCCAACGAAATAATGAAAAATAGGCCAAATTTATCACCCATCGAATTTGTTATAGGCAAGATTAGACGAGGCGAAAGCCCCGTACCCAATTTATAGCCAGTTTATGTGCCGCAAAACACAGCAACACCGACGAGTTCACTCTGAAGCGAGAGGCTACGCTTCAGAGCGAGCCGCTGTGTCGGCTGTTATTTTATTGGGGTCCTTGAGCATTTGCTGTAGAGCGTACGCCAAGCGTGCGACGTCAGCGTCCGGTTTCTTGCGGCGTTTCGACCTATGCTTGCGGCGTTTCGACCAGCGTCCGGTTTCTTGCGGCGTTTCGACCTATATGCTTCCGGCGTTTCGACCAATCAGGTGTGGCCGCTATGGCCGATTGTGACGGTTTCGAGTGTGACGCAAACTCGGAACATTGGCCTACTCCTCGCTTTGGGTGAGAGGGGCACGAATAATGCGGAGATTGGAAGGGAATTTTCTAGATTATCATAGCATGCTAGAGGCATGCAAGGCAGGGAGGAGGAAAGAACGGGCAGGCGTGTCGGTGCGGATGCAGTGACGTCACGATGAGAGTGCGGTCCACACCGCGTGCAGATCTGCAGCGTAGAAGGGGGGCACGCAGTGCCTTTCTTAACTTTGAACGATCCCCTTGTTTCAATTCCGAAACTCAAAGCCTTCTCTGATTAGTTGTGTGATCGATCACTTGCATGGACTAGCTGGCGCATCATAATTGCGGCACGACAGACGAAAACAAAGTTGAGCCACACGAATCGAAAGCACCGGCGCCGGTCCTGTCGCTTCGTGTGGCTTTCGTCTGTCACGCCATCTTCTTTTGTGAATTAGTTGTCTGAGAGCGCACTTGAAGCCTTAATGGCGGAGACACCTCGATGAGTCCGTGCATTGGTCAGCAGTGCACTTCTTCACATGCTTCCCTCAGTTGGATTTTTTTTTATCTAGCGCAACCTTTTCACTAGATGTTGAAACATTCCTCAGGATGTCCCTGCACGGGGCGTCATGAGAGGCTCGCTCGTTCTGATTGGCAAACTATCAGAAATTTCTTGACATCTACAATGGAAACGGTCTAGGTTCCCAGGCTTTGCAGTATTATCTGTTGATACGAAACTGGCAGAAGGCATCTAAGTTGAAGAAACGATCAGCAGCTTTGCAGCCCTCATGGTGAGGAAAAATTATTGCCTCGTGTTTTTTTTTTTCCACAATACAAACTCTGAGTGAGTTAATTCGCTCACCAAGTGTCGTTAAGTTGTCTACCTGCATATTGCCACGTGCCTAGCGCCGCGCGACAGCCTTGTTTGGTGCCGACGACGACGAAGCGGTTGTTGTGGGCACGAGTGGCGCGCTGGTGCTGGTCTCGGTGACTCTGTGATCGGAATGGCAAGCCGACCTTATTCTCTGGTCCTCGGCAACGTGTACCTTCCCTGTGACTTCAGGCGTGACAATATAAAACCAAATGTTCGGCGAAAATAGATTTATTAGTGTAATACCCCTTGACATCAACACACGAATTCTATTCATTTTATACGCTTGCCCCCTCACAACAGAGCCGGCTTGTTGATGCTGCAGGAACCTTCTACCCGCTTCTTTGATTGCATTATGCCCAACTTTCTTTGGGCTAGGAAATAGAAGTAAATCACCGGCACCCAGGTCGAAACAGTTGAGTCAATGCTTAATCTCTATGAAGCCGCATTCCCAGATAGTTCGTAGATGCGAGACTTGTGTATGGGCGCATTGTCGTGAAAAGACTTGCCGTGACGCATTTGGCGTCAATTCCTTTTCGAATTTCGGTTTTATTTCTTCGTAATGCCTTCGTTACTGAAGCACACGTTCATCTAGTGATCGTTTTCAATTGCGTGTGTCTTAGTGATAAAACACCTCCTGTATTCGAAAGGGCTGTTGCCATAATCTTTCCAGCTGAAATTGATTCGCTAAATTTCTTTAGCTAGAGTCGGGAACACTATGCTTCCACTGCACGAAGTTCGAAATTCCTTGATTTCTGTCTGCCCGCACTTAACTGCACTTGCCATCCCGCCACTTCCAGGGCTTTAATCGGGCTGAAGTTTCCAGTGCGTAGTATATGTCCATCAGCTTTTCATACTGAGTAAACGACTTACTATACGCTCTGAAGATGTTTGTTTTTCAGTAATAAATACTGATATCTTCCCATTACTACATTTTAATGTAGCTGTCTTCCAGTATTTGTGTCAACGCTCTTGAATGCTTGCTTTTTTATTCTGGCTTATTCCAACGGCAATAATTCAGTTGTCTCTGTGTGGTCGACCGTGCCTTGTGCCATTCACCACGGCAGTTTATTTATTTATCTACCTGTTTATTTATTTAGATATTTATTTATTTATTTCTCTGTTCATATCATTAGAAACCTTTTAACTGCTTCGGAAAATTTGCAATTTTCATCGCGCTGTCGATCGCCACTTTCATCTGCGTCTTCGAAACACTGTAGCGTTCATCTCTTCATTAGTGCGCCTTGCTTCAAAAACCAAACTTGAGAGGGTTTTTTTCTCTGACCCTCGTAGTATGAGCAAGCAAATATATTCTCCGAGACGATTTTTCATGCAATTCTTTACTGAATTATCTTTCGCATGGTTAGAATTGCGCTCAAAGTGAAGCGGAGAAGGGCGATAGCGCCGTGCACTGGAGGAGAAGGGTGACGCGCTGGCCACCGCACCGGGTGCAGCTGATCCTATAGTGACGCCACTGTGCGCATGCGCTGAAGAATGCCTAGCTAAAGGGGAAATTTGTCAGGAACACGAAGGGTGCAAAGAGATTCTGCAATGTTGTTGTAGTCAAGATCTATTTATTTATTTTTACTCTCCCTTAAAAACACGAAATACATCTAAGTGAAAAACCTCTACAAAATTTTTCGCTTAACTAATTTTTCTGCATTAGCGAACAACGAGAGTACTGACATTTTGTCGTCATTTTATGACGCACTGTTTGGGGCTCACAATTTTCAGAACCCTATTGGGCAGATCACATTCTCTATGATGCCCAAATGAGAACGACCATTTGCTGCGAGGTGACGAACGCCTAAGCCCTGCTCGAAATGAACCTGCGGCGGTTACGCAAAGCTGCGCAGCTTTCTAGGGCAAACTGTATACGCTGTGGGGTATACACCACGCCGAAAAATAAAAAATCTAGTGCGGCACGCCCTTCCATTACAAGATAAACGACATCTTCAATGACTGCGTGTATAAATACACTCCTTATGCATTCTCCCACGAGGGCATTACTCTGCCGCTGACAGCAGCGTCGGTCGGTTCCAAACAGCACGCTCATTTGTGCGTTGTTGGAGCAGAGCCGGAGTGGAGAAGGTTTATGCAATTGAACGATGTCCAGAGATACACTTCCCAGATAAGTCGATCCAGGGAAAATCAGGGCGGCGTGCACGCGCTAAAGAAAACATGGGAGCAACGCCAAACACAGCATTTGTGCGCCCGTACGCGTGTATAAACTGCAAATACACACCCATATACGCACAGACAAGGGGAGGCGGTTCCAGAAATCACGACACTGCCACGCCACAGACCCCGCCTCGCGCAAATGAACTTGCCAGAGCGAAGGCGGCGGCCATCTATATAATGCGAGAAAACAGCATTGGATAAGGACACGAGTTTTTTTGGTGTTGTATTTCGTGCGTACTGCGCCCTGAAAATGAGGGAGATCCGCGGCGGCGAAACGAAGGAGAGATTTCCTTTTTTTCGGCCGCACTGATATGATCGGCCGAGCGCTCGCTCAGTCTCCCCCTCCTCAACGCCCAGGATGGAAGGACTTCCTCCTCCTCCTCCTCTGGCGAAATTTACGAGCTGCGTTTGCGCATTCGCCCTGCGCTGCTTCTTTGGCGCTTCGTGTTCCACACGCATAGAAACTCCGGGGCGCGCTTGTACAAGCCGCCGCCCTGATTACAGCAGGGAGAGCACCAAGAGGATGAAATGACGACTTCCTGAAGGAGTAAGCACCTGCACTGGTCAGCGAGGCCGAACTGATAAGGGACGGGGGCAGTTCATTCGCGCATGATTCAGGATAAGGCAGAACTATGCGTGACGCTCAGCCAAACACGGGCTCTGATGTCAACGTTGATGCGTCGTCAGTGTAGGTATATTACGAAAGATATTAGGTTGCGAGTTCTGAGCTCGTTGCTGTAGCTTGCCACCACTTTATAGGCATGCCCCGATGACTAACAGGCTGACCGAATACGTTAGAGGTTCTACACACTTAACACAAATCCGCCTATGCGGCAGTAAAATGTGACTTGGCTGTCCTGTAGCGCTCTCCCGTTTAGAAAACGAAGTGGGCCAGAAGACAGCCTACTCTGTTTTACTTTTTTTCCGATTAGAGTGCGTCATTTGCATGCCTGCTCTTTCTTTTCTTTTCTGGAACAAGAAAGACGAGCAGGCTGCGATAGTCGTGAGCAGAAAGCGGCTTCAGATATTAATATTTCTTTTATAGTAACGTCAAACTTAAGTGCCCCTTTCGGTGCTAGAGTTGAGCATGCTTGAACCCTGAGGGAAGTGCAAAATCGCAAGCAGGTAGATTTCGTGCGTCGGTGATGGCGGTTAGTGATGTCAAAGCCTCTATTGGATGGTGGCCTTCGGACCTATAGGTCTCCACTTCGGACGAAACGGAGTCCGTCAAGACGAAAGCAGGAAATGCCGATCTCGGCCGTGCGTTCGTAGCTGGAAGCCGTCCTCGTTCCTGGC
This sequence comes from Amblyomma americanum, assembly GCF_052857255.1. NCBI lineage: Eukaryota > Metazoa > Arthropoda > Arachnida > Ixodida > Ixodidae > Amblyomma > Amblyomma americanum. The sequence continues at coordinate 210,468,107 of NC_135501.1, read as the reverse complement.
CCACATATGTTGTCGTGGAGTGTACGCCCATCACGGATGTTTTCTGCCTAGGACGCCTCCGCAGAATGTGGGCCACATGAACCGGTGGTGTGCCCACTGGTCATAGAGATCCGCAGTCGTTGGCGTAGTCGCTGTGTGTCAAGTGCGACCCCAAGTTGAAGGCTCCCTCCTCTTATGCTTGAGTGCAGGCAGCGTCCTCTCGCGCCTCCCGAAGCCCAAGGCTGTGGGCAATCTCTCCTCCTTTTATGCGATGCCGTTGCCGGCTGCGCCTGCGCAGAGCTTTATGAGCAGCTACTGTGCACGGGATTCATAGAACTTGATTAGCCTCCACGGAAGACGAGCACAGTTGTGGGTCGCTCGTATTCTAACTGTGCCCGTCAAGCATGCGGCTCAGACTGCGACCACGCTGCATCTATTACTCTTCGAAAGCATATTAAATATTGTAACCACAAATATTTTCACGGTGAGCTCGGCCTGTTGCCTTTTTGTTGCTCTTACGGATGCATTGATGACGATGCAGGCACGATGATTTACAATAATCAACACCGACCAAACCAGCATCCGCCTAATGAACCGACACTGCTAGCCGTCCAAATGCCGTAACCAAGGGCGCATTTTAAAGCACTTTCAGTGAAGGACGTTTTTCAATTAGGCCGCCGCCCATATACCTCCGAACTCCGCATCTGCTTACTCGGCCACCCCGCGGTGTGGCACGAAAAGGCGCACATCGTTGACGTTGCAGGTGCACTGGAGCAGCGCATTCATTCCATCATCGCCGCTAAGGCAGCGAGCGTGTGTCGTCGCCCAAGAGCGGAACCACGCATGGAACACTCGTCTCGCAGCAGCCAGCGGACTGTTCCACTGCGCAGCGGCTGCTCGAGCGCAGTAGATGACGGGCCTGTGCGCTTTAACCTCATGTTGGCGGAACGCAGGCGCAGAGATAGAATGAAAAATTTTAAAAAAAATGACGGGCCACTTAGCGTGGTTAAGCCAAATGAGAATTAGATTATGAGCGCTCGCACTTCAGTTTTCCGTTCGGATTCGGTTCGAGGCTCGCTTTGGATGGAAGTTGGTGAAGACGACTTCCAAAGTACAGCGCGACGGACTGGCAGCTAAATGTTCGGCTGCGGCGATGGCGTACTGGTCTAATGCAGTGGCCAGCGAAGCTCATTTCTTCACGCCGCTTGAGGTTAAGAACCCACTCGCGGCCATAAAGTGTTTTGATAAACTGTGTTCTGGCATAAAGCCTGCTGGCAGACTGCCTCACCGCGGTAGGTGGGCCACCTGTCTGAGGACAGACACGCATCGAGGACATCTGAGAATGGGGGTTTTAGTGCTTGAAATTCGTCGGAAGGTTATGCGACCGTGGCGACCTGCCACTAACGCGCTTTTAACCTTCGTCCCCTAGACGATGGCAACCGCAGCAGCGGCTCGTGTATCTGGAACAGCGACCGCAGAAAGATACCACCGACACTGCGTGCCTCTGGTTTGCACCGTTTTTTCTGTTGCGCTGTTCCAAATAAGAGCACATGCAAAATATGCCTGGCTGCATGCAATTCTACCATCGTTACTGGGCACCGATGTCCTAATACTTGCCGTTCTATCCAGGCAGCGTATAAAGCCGACGGAGTGGAACCGAAGCACGCGCTCTTAGAGGTGGGAAGCTGCTGGTAGTACTACTACCTTCTTGTTTTTGTGACAATATTATTTGAATTAAAGGGTCCCTAAAAAGGTGTTTGAGGTGGCTTATAATACTATTGCATTGAGTACAGTACAGGCCACCAAGTGTTCATGGAGCCTAGAGGACCTCAAAAGCAAACCGATCATTTACAATATTGCCCCGTCGCGGTGGCTCAGTGGTTAGGGCGCTCGACTACTGATCCGGAGTTCCCGGGTTCGAACCCGACCGCGGCGGCTGCGTTTTTATGGAGGAAAAACGCTAAAGCGCCCGTGTGCTGTGCGATGTCAGTGCACGTTAAAGATCCCCAGGTGGTCGAAATTATTCCGGAGCCCTCCACTACGGCACCTATTCTTCCTTTCTTTCGCTCCCTCCTTTATCCCTTCCCTTACGGCGCGGTTCAGGTGTCCGAAGATATATGAGACAGATACTGCGCCATTTCCTTTCCCCAAAAACCAATTATAATTATATATCATTTACAATATATTTTTAAAGATTCGCGCTTTCACACCTCGCGGCGACGTGCGTTGCACAGCTTTTGCCCAACGCGTCATGCATCGGTCGTTATGTCAGCAGCGGAGGGCTGTCATTGGTTCGCCGTGACTTCTCTTTCCGCCGTCACGCAGCTAACGCCGCTACCATGGCCGCGGCCGGAAGCTCCGCCCCCTCCCCCTTCTCCCGCGCGCATCGGCAGCCAGCCGAGGAGCGCCGACATATCAGCGTGCAAAAAGGGACGAGAGGTAAGAGAAAGGCACGAAGACGTGTAATTTCAAATTTTTACTACGGATAACTCATCTTCCTCAAAACTCGAAAAAAAATTCTTGCTGCAGCATATTCGTGATGCGGCGCCCTTAACATCCTTGGCATACCGCTACTTCATTCGGATCCCGTTTCAGAGCCCCTGTAAGATAAACTAGATCCGAAGTTATTAATTATGACAGATTCTGCAATTGACCAAAGTACAGGCTAACAAAGTGTGGTTCCCAATTTTACAAAGCAGAAAAAGAATATACATCGTCTGTTCTGTCCCTGGGTTAATTGCATCCCAGCTCAAGCAGCGAGACGTTCGGAATAACTATTAACGTTTCTTTTTGCGAGTTTCCTTGCGTTCACCTTGTTCCGGCATGCTGATATTTCGCCTCAGATGAAAGGAGAACTCAGTTCTTACTTGAGAACAAAGCTAAGGTGCACAAAAAGCCACGTCATATTTGCTACACTCGTGGACACCCAGAACGGTGATCAATGCTGAGCGCGGCTGACTGCATTTGCACGCACAAAAGAAATACGGGCACCGCAGATGACGATCACAATATTGTCATGGGTTATTGCGGCAGACAGGCCAGGGCGCCCTGAATCAGAGGCTTGCCGAGAGCGGCAGCCGGGCGAAACGTCCGGGACTCAGTTCACGCGCACTCCGCACGATCCTCTACTTCATTGCCGATCTGCCCCGAGCAGTCAGCAGCAAGGATAGGCGGAACGCATGACACTACTCGCTTCCTTAAAGACGCATCGTCCCGATGCGCGTATAGGCATAACTAAGGCGGTAAAACGTAAGTAGAACGAACGAAAAGACTCAGAAGACGTGCTCCTATCGGTTACAGTAAGCTTTGAGGCGCGCCACGTGAACGCCAGACTGAGGGGGCTCCATGAGCCAGGTGGAACGGCGAAAACCCAGTGTATCTTGAAGGGTGGTGTTATAAGTAAAAGTAACGTATGGCAGAGCTTTGTCCCTTGTTCTGTGCTCAACATCCACATACATAGAGAGCATGTCTGCCAGGGTCTAGTTGAGGCGCTCGGTGAGCCCGTTCGTTTGTGGTGGTATGCGGTAGTTCTGCGATGGTGCGTATGGCCTAAGCGCAATATCTCTGCCATTACTTGAGATATAAACGCGGCACCGCAACCAGTGATCAGGACCTCAGGGCACCGTGATGAAGGACGGTGGATGGACGAAAAACTTTGCCACATCTGCAGCTGTTGCCCAGGGCAAAGATCGCGAATCGCCGTAGCGCGTGAGGTAACCCGTGGCAACAGCGAGGTAGCGGTTCCCCGACTTGGAAGCCCGAAAAGATCCAAGGAGATCCACACCAGTTTGCTGGAACGGGGCCGTCGGCGCGGGATGGGGTGAAGATGTCCTGCAGGCTGCACGGGCGGAGTCTTGCGTCTCTGACATTCACGGCTGGTCCTGGTCTAATGACGAACCGTCTTAGCTAGCTGCGGCCAGTAGCACTTGGTGCGAATTCCAGCGAGTGTTCGACTGAACCCCAAATGTCCGGACGTTGGGCCATCATGGCAAGCTTCCATAACTTCGTTGCGTAGGCCCGCCGGAACAAGGAGCAGCCATGACCTTGCACTCTCTACGAAGTTCTTATTGTACAGAACCTTGTGGCGTAGGCGTCGGGCGGGTAGTGCGCGCAAGAAGACGGATGGAACGGTGCTTCCTTGCCCTTCCAAAATGGGCGGTCACTTCACGGAATTCAGTGCCGAGTCTCTGCCGCTTATTTACAGACCTCAGTGCTCCTAGAAAGGCGTCTTCATTCTCGTCGTCCTGATCTGTAAGCGCTGAATCTACCGGGACTCTCGAGAGAAAAGTCGGCGTCGTTCTGCCTGCGGCCGTATTTATACACTACCGTGGCGTCGAACTCTTGCAGCCGAAGGGCCCACCGTGCAAGTCACCCTACAGGGTCTCTGAGAGTGCCGAGAAAACATCGGGAGTGGTGGTCGGTAACAACCTGAAATCGTATGTACAAGTATGGTCTGAACTTAATAATCGTCTAAATAACCGCGAGGCATTCTTTTTCAGTTGTCGAGTAATTCATTTCGGCCTTCGATAATTCCCGACTCGCGTACGCGATGACACGCTCGACGCCGTCTTGTTTCTGAATGAGCACGACACCGAGGCCTCAGTTGCTATAGCGTCTGTGTGCACTTGAGCCTCAGCGTCCTGGTCAAAGTGGCCGAGTATAGGGGAGAGCATCAGGTTTCTTTTCAGGTGTTCTAATGCACGCTGCTGTTCATCAGTCCACTTGAATTCGACGTTCTCCTCCGCGAGGTAAGTGGCGCCGCAACATGAGAGAAATTGTCGCCTATGGTAGGCCCAAGAACCTCAGCACGGCATTTTCTCCGATGGCGACGGCGGCTGTTTTGCCAGAATCGGCACGGATACCTTCGTTGCCGAAGGCGTGGCCAAGAAATTTCAGTTCTTCGCAAGCAAACTGGCATTTTGTAGGCTTAAGAGTGAGGCCTGCGCTTCTGATAGCCTGTAGGGCTATTTTCAGGCGGACAGGATGGTCGTGGAACGTGCTTGACAAAATTACGACGTCATCAAGGTAGACCAGGCATGTTTGCCACTTGAGGCCGGCCAGCACGGTGCCCATAACGCGCTGAAAGGTTGCGGGGGCAGTACAGAGGCCGAAAAGCATCACCTTAATCCCACAGAGGCCATCCGGGGTAATAAGTGCCGTCTGCTCTCGGTCTCGCTCATCGACCTCTATTTGCCAGTAACCACTTTTCAGACCAGTGGACGAAAAGTAACTGGCATGTCATTGATGATCAAGCGCGTCATCGATGCGCGGGAGCGGATAAACGTCCCTCTTGGTGACGTTGTTGTGTCTCCGATAGTCAACGCAGAACCGAAAAGTGCCATCTTTTTTCTTCACTAGCACTACCGGAGCTACCCACGGGCTGTGCGATGGTTGAATTATGCCGTCAGCCATCATTCCACGCACTGGATTCAGGATAATTTCGCGTTCTTCTGAAGAAATTCAGTAAGGCGAGTCACGAACAGGGTGAGCAGCGTCGTCAGTGAAAATTCTGTGCTTGGCGATGGTCGAGTGGCGAACTCCGGATGACGTGGAGAAACAGTCGGTGAATTCTGCGAGCGGTGCTGTCAGTGCGCCTCGCTCGTCCGCGAAGAGGTTTGGCGCAATGCCCACACCCAAAGGCGCGGCCTCTGCTGGGAAGAGGGCGGAGAGGGAGCAGACAGCGCCACAGCAACGTCAACAGTGACGGTAACACGCTCGATGGTACCGAGAACTGTGCCCTAGCTTAGTAAGCTGCTGCGGAGCGCTTAGAAAGTTGGTGACGGGAACGTGAGCTCAGCCAGTATCCAAATTCACCAGTCCGCGAGCAACACCCAGAACCCGTTCCAGAAGCAGCTGAATACTTCGCTCTTGCAGAAGTTCTCCAGAGGCGACCTGGTCGGACCCGACACGCAAGAACACACTTGACAGAGGCGGCAAAGTGATGTGGCCCGCCAAGGCACGGGCCGCTACAAGCGTCGTCTTCGGGTGCGTCAGGGTATAATGTCTGACTATATGACGGTTACCATCATTACCTCAAGTGAATACGTTTTTTAGCGATTCTTTCTACGCTTGTGAAGCCATTTACTGTCAGGGTCACGTAAAGTAACTTTATTTTAGCACAAGAAAAAATTACAATACTCGTGATGCTACGGGCTCAGAGAGAAAAAAAAAGCACAGCAATGGGCCTGACAATAGCAAACACCAAGTTCACAATGGAAAGAAACAGTGGATAAAAAAGCACCCATATGCAAGTCTTGGAAGTAGAATGAGAGCATGTAAATAAAAACAGATTCAAGTGAAAAAATCGATCTTTTTGAAGTTTCCCAATTCGCATGTCAGCTATGGGAGTAACTGCATTTGGACCAGCATATTGACGCGCGTTAACGAAAGATCTGAGCGCTGGTGGGACTGAGTATACCACTATTTCCCATTCATATTTAGTGCGAGTACAAGGAACCTTTGAAATCTGCTTGATTTGCATCTTATATAGGTGTCTGCAAGTGTAGTCAGGCCTGAAAGTTTTTCCTGGAAAGATTCATCATGACACGTGACAGTGTTTCAATAAAAGCGAGTTATACAGGTCGTTATACCGACCTGGTACGACATGGTACCACGAATATATCCAGGTACTACAATGACAACCCGGAGTGAAGATAACTGCCTTCGCATGGATGCTGAAGGTTCTGTAGCCGCCAGCTCTCTAAGTGTTCTCTACCAGCTTTCTTTTTTTTTTGTCACCTTGCCTGTCATCCACTCTTTGTTTTTATGCTTTTGAGTACGGTTATACGGAAGCGTCTTCGGTAACATTTCTGCAAGGTGTGAATCAATGTTCTAAGAGTGTTCGATTAAAAATGTCATACCCAACACACGAGCAGTGGGAAGAGGCACTGACCAGCGACAATCTGGTCCAGCAAGCCTGGATCATCCAGCTATGCGGAAATCAGCTGACGCCAGTGGAGCCCTGGACTGGGGGCATCGACCACCCACCTCCCGCCAATTTTTCTTTTGAATACAGGTTGTCTCTACATCTCTTGCTCCGTTCGGAATAGCATTTCCTCCATGATCATTATTCAGTTTAAGAATAATGTTTAGTCGGAGTTTCAGCTGACTAGCGATCAATATAACAGGAAGCGGAAAAGAAGGAAATGAATAAAGAAAGGAAGGAAGAAGGGAAGAAAACAAATTAATTCATTAAAATAAAGGCAAAATGAAAGAATGAAAAAGACTGGTCAGTGCAACACCGAGTTTTCGTACGCCCTGGCCCACAACATAAATTAGCTGTAGGCTGCCATCCCCGGAGTAGCCTCGTTAAATTTTCGTCGCGAGTGGCCATCGCAGCATACCGCGAACACGAACTCCTTGAGGGTTGGGTTTGGTTGGTTTTTTGGCGGAAAGGTGGGGGTGGTAGTGGTTTTATTAAAAATAATAGTAAAAAGGAAGGAAAAGATTTTTGCTAGCCCCGGCATCTGCCATCGATACTGAAGCACCTGAGCTGGGGCAGCGGAAATAAAGGACAGCAGGCAGAATGGAGAAATGAAATGAAAGAGGTGAGGGGACAGGAATAGAGGATAGGGGGGAGAGGTAACATATACAAACTATTTACACAATAAGAAATGTGTCCAGGTTGTGCGCGTGATTAGTTCATTTTAGAGGAATTAAATCACACACGCGCACAGCACTGTGTTGGTTACAACTGGAGTGGGGCGTCCAGTTATTAATCGTGGGGGAAAGGAATGGCGCAGTATCTCTCTCACATATCGGCGGACACCTGAACAGCGCCTTAATGCAAGGGATAAAGTAGGGACTAAGAGGAGGAAAGAGGTGCCGTAGTGGAGGGCTCCGGAAGAGCCACAGTTTTAAGTCCTACGCTTCTGTATTCAGCATTTTCTCAAACAGTGCAGTGAGAAAGGCTCTCTCGCAATGGGTTTATGGCGCCATCTATCGGCGGTCGCGGTAGGTAGCAAGAAACTGGGCGAGCAACACAGGCTGGTGCCGCCGTGCCGCCGTTTTCGTCGTCCATTTCGCAAGATCGGGCGCCGCCCGCAAAGAGGCCGGTGTCGCCTCCCGCCAACGATAAGCTGCCGACGGCCAACCAAAACAACAGCGGGGGAAGAAAACAAAAAAAAAACTCGACTCGGGAGAAGCACTGCCCGCAGCGCTTTTAGAAACCCCAGGCACGTCGCCTTGGGCACAGATGAGGCGACAGGAAACGCTGCCCTTCGACATTAAACGCGCGCCCGGTAAAAAGAGAGAAAGGAGGAAACGCATCGAGCGATTCGAAACGTCTCCTCCTCCAACGACAACGCGATATGCGAGCCTGTTCCCCCCTCCCCCCTATAGAGAACACTTGTTGCATAGATGCCCCTCGCATTGGTTTTCCGCCAGCCAACCCTGAAGTTGCAGCGATGGCCTTCTTCGTTTTGCCCATGTCTTCCTATCCTCCGCTTGTACCGAGCCTTGTCGCAGAAGCTCGCGAAGGGTGCTCTGCTTCGCGATAACACCAGGCGCCAGCGTGTCCGTCCGCGAGGACGACGACACGGGAGCGCTCGAAGTGGTTCCAGTCGAATGGGCGTCTGCACTTTGTGCTTCCCTGGTCTACTTGGCCTTTTGCATCGAAAGTCGCTGCATGCGCGAAAGTAAATGTGCTATTATGTAGTAGTACTTAGTAGCAGCAGTAGACAGGTAGCATATTTCGCCATGTTATTACACTATGAGCCCCCGAAGAGGCAAATATAGGCAGACAAGGCATGCCTGCTGACGAGGTCTGCAGCCCTGAAACCAAAGAGAAAGGTGTAAATGAAAGGCGCCAATGGATTTAAAATTAAACTCCGCACTAGTTTAAAGGAAATTCTGAGGGGGAAATTAGGCGCCTAAAAAGCGCTACAGAAGGGACAGCTGGAAAGGCTGAGAGTCGTAATCATAAGAACATGTAAAATACAATGGTCTTCAGTGGCATACTTGAAGGTAGCGGTGTCACTAATCTTCCATTCCCGTGTCACATTTAGAATTAGGCGTACCAAAAAATGGATTTGATGACAAAAAAGAACACATTTTTATTACTCGTGTCATGGTATACTCGGGTATCAGTGCTGGGTAAGTAGAGTTAAACATTGAATTTTCTTAAAAAAGAGAAAAAGGGCTGATTTTCTTAGTGGCAGAAAGGAGAATAAAAGGATGGAGGGTGCGTGTGTTATTTTCCACCGTAGTCCATCATGGCAGTTCCGAAACGTAGCGCACCTAATTGTTCAGGATGGAGAGACAGACAGGAAAAAAAGACCCATGATGAAAACGAAACAAAAGAGCAAAAGACCAATGGATGCTAACCACCACAGTAACTTAAACTGATTTTATTAGGCTGCTCTAGCACGCGCGTTTACCATGCGCAAGCGTAAACAAAAGATAGAGTAGTATATCAAACATGACAGTAGAGAATGGAATGAACGATCCAGGTTCCGCTTCTAGCGAACTGATCCTACGTTCTGGAGGTATCATTTCTTTCTTTGGTTGTATCTGGAAATGTTGCCCGCACGAGGTGCGTCTGGACAATGCTATTAAAGGAGTGCAGGTACCGAACTTGGATTGTGTAGCCTTCCTTTGTAATACTGCGCAAGGCATTAGTAAACATAGATAACCACTTGGAATTCAGCCACTCCCTCCAAAAACATTTAAATCAAATTTCTACTCTCATGCTGCTTCAGTTCCAGAAGCCTGGTCCGCCGTGGTGGCCGAGTCTTCTGAGTACCCGCCTCGCATGCAAAAAGCGCGGGCTCAATCCTCAGTGCCGCCGGGTATCCACCAGGGACACAATGGGTACAAGCTTTCCGCTCCTGGTGCACGGCTTCTTTTGGGGTGAAACACTTCGGAAATGGCTCTTTTGCCCCACCTTGAGAAAAAGAAAAATCTTCTGCCACGGCGCTCTTTGGCCACAGATATCCTTGCGCGATAAAAATTCACCATCAACACCATCAGTTTCAGAAGCCGGCTATGAGGTCGAAGTTTAGGCCACGTGACGCTAACAGATACGTATTTAAGCTGGCTATTTGTTCTGACTCCGGCTCCTGCGAAGGATTGGTGTAATAGTGACAATAATTTAAAACGACGCAGCAGTGATTATATTGCAGTTTTTTTTATGCCTAACGGGATTCGAACTAATTAGCTTCGCCTCCATATCAGTCAATTGGATGTTGAATCCGAAAGGACAGAACAGAAAAAAAATGTAATTATAAATTATTTTCGGGGCGTAAAGAAACTCCGCGTAGAGATTTTTGTCTACTAACGACTTGCGCAATACTACAAAGCAAAAAGCACGCACCCAAAAAGTTCATTTTCCCTTTTTTTTTCAGATTATGCACACGCGGGGAAACAACCCGGACGCCGTGAAGTTGTTCCTTTCGTTCTCCGTGGAAAAGGCACAGTGGTTCTGAGATGACAGCGAGGAAGACGCGGTGATTGGCCTGTTTTTCTTGTTCGGGGGGATTTTTAAAAACTGTCATGCCCTGTTTCGAAGCTTTGCTCCCTCAAGGAGGTACGAACGCATAGAATTAGGGATATTCTGCGCGTTTCAGCGTCTCAGCTAGGGAGAGGACACGAGACTGAGGTATGCAGGGTGTTTCATCTGAGGCTTTACACAAGTTTTAAAATTAGGCTTTCTTATTGAGAATAACGCTTTTTTGGCATAGCATTGCCAGCAGTGTAGTATATTAGAAGACTGCTAAGACGTGCAAGCTAGCAGGCTGGATAACTAATACGGAATATTTACCTTTTTAACTATTACTGTAGGCTCCTTAATTATTGAGAGGCATGTAGCCCGCTGTGAGTAATATCTATATCACTTTTTGAATTTCAAAAACACTGTTACCCTCGGCACTGTGGTCCAACAAATTTTGGCTATTTCGTCGCGTTACGACCACTGCAGAGGTTGCTTTGCCTGCCAACTTCCCGAAACCGTGTGTATATTGGCCTGATGTAGTTAAAATTTTCTGGGCCACAGCGCCGAAGGTGACCGCGTTTTATAAATTCTAAAAACTGATACGGATATTACTCACAGTGAGCTACACGTCTCTCAATAATTAACGAGCCTAACAGTAATAGTGAAAAAGTTAACTAATCAATATTAGTTAACCAACCGGGTAGTTAGCACGTCTTAGCTGTATTCTAATGTACCACACCGCTGAAAATGCTATGCAGAAAAAATCATTCTGCTAACTCAAAAAGCCTACATTTCAAAATTCTGCAAAATCTTTGGCGAAACATCCGGTATGTGTGACTTAATGGCGGTCTCGTACTCGCGCTCCACGTCAGCAACTTCATTACAGCGAAAGACGAAGGGGGCCGGTTTTCCAATTTTAAACGATTATTTCATTACAATGCCTCAAGGGTAGCAGGTTCTATAACACACACTCTCCAGCAGCTGGCAACAAACAACAGAGAGAGTAGAGGGACAGTTGCCAGCCTTATTTGTGAAGCACTGCGCACGATACTTCTCATCAATCCGCACGTTTTCGCATCCATGTGGATTGAGCCCGTATTTCCCAGGACTCGTGCGGGACACGCAGAATCTCTGCGGACAACACACAAAACACGGAATGGTCGGAATACATAGGCTCTTCCTACGACGTCATGCACACCATGCGGACGTAAGACCAGGCAGAAATCGTAAGAAAACTTGCGGCAAAGGTACAGAAAGCATAAGCATTTTCGTCTATGCTTTTATATCGCATACGGGTTTCGAATTCAACAAACTCTGTATGCGTGGCTCATACGCTCGCTTTCTCGCCTTTCGGCACCTTCTCGCTGCGTGCCGGAACCAACAGCGGCGGGTACGTATGGCGGGTATAAGAACGACTCCCAAGCGGGGCCGCAGAAGAATCACGCCCCGAACACAATCGGACGGCCCCTCCAGCCTGAACCAGCCAACGGCCGCTGGGAGCTGGAGGGGCAAAGGAAAACAAAGAAGAATTGCGCACCACGTGACAGCCTGACGTCACACCCACGCGTCCGGCACACTTGCCGACGCTCACTCGCATAGTACACGCATTGCGGCGCTATGTTGCAGAAGGACGCGTGGGCAGCGCCATTCAGGGGACGCACGCACGCTGCTGTCCCAGCTGGATACGTAGGCGACCCCGACCGGAGCAGCTATGGCGCTCTCCATTCACGTGCACGAGGCTGACCCGACACGCACGCAAGCCGCGTTGGCAAGCCGCAGACAGGGCCTCGAGATAGACTTCGCTCTTTCCCCCGCCTTGCCCCACCAGCACAACACGTCTCGGTGCAACGCGCGTGGGACGCCCTTTACGACGGAGGTGAAAACGCCGCCTCACAGTACAATTCTGCCGCGGGGCAGCACCGGCGACTGCCGCCGTCTGCGTCCAGTGTAGTACGTAGCGAAGCATGCGGAGCCTCCTCTCTGGGCCGGCCACTTCTTTGATGTCCCGCTGGACTCGTTTCGATATCGGCTTGTCGGCACTCGATAGGGCGACCCTCAGCTGCGCCACATTCATCACACTGCTCATGCGAGCGCTTTTGCTGTTTTCCCGACGAGTGGTCATGTGCGGTTAGCGCGTGCTTGGCCAGTGGTCAAGCACTTGTGTTTATTCAGTATTCATGTCCTGTCGGTGCACTGCTTGGATCCTTTCTTTCTTCGCTTTGCTATCATTGGTTCACCTGTGTGACCTGCGTCAGCGACGCTGCCACTCAGGTATACAAGGACACGCATACCTTTGCATGCGGGACTGGCTGTCGCACGCCAAGCGACCTCGAGTGCAGCTGACACCGTGCAAAACGTTAGCGGCAGAAGTGACCATAGCAGCCTCCCTGTTAATTGTTCGTCTCTCTGCCCTTCCGACGTAGTGTTGCAAACGCGAGCAGGCTATTTTGGGGACAATTAATCTCACGCATGCGCCGCTCAGAAAGCACATCTCGCTACTTGTGGAACCAGGCACTCGAGCAGAATAGCACTTGAGTACAGTCATGGACAGAAGTTCGCGGGGAAAAAAAAAATAATTTCTGCGTTACCTCGCCGGCCGTTCACATCTTCAACGAGATGGGCCACGCATGTCTGTCTTGGCTGTAATCATTGAGGAGCCCTTAGGCACAACTGGGCAATGAAGCTGTGTGCCTCTACCATCCAAGGAAATTTTCGTGCCGTCGGCGTCGTCAGCAAAAAACGCCATGCTAAAAACTGAATGCTACCTCGAGTGGAAAGGTACCCAACAGAATAGAAATCGTATACCATACTGATCATAAAACAGTCGTAATGTAAAAAAATTAAAAAGAGAAATAACGCAAAAAATACAAATTCAAAAATAAAAATATATAAAAACGGGGTAAATAAATTAAAAATAATAAAAATTACAAATTAAATAAAAATAGAAATGGTAAATCTCCTTTCAGAACAGGCATACAGCATACAGCTCAGTACTCGTTTTAACTAAGCAAAGAATATCTCTACACTCAGAACTAAAAATATCAGTGTCTATGGTACTGATCATAAAGCAGTCATGAATGTCGTTGTGTAGTAATGAAGGGTAATATAAGTATAGTATGGTACACTGTTAAAGGGAACATGCGGTCTCGTGAAGTTGACTTTCCGCGAGGCGCTGCTGCGGAAAGCCGGAAAGAATGCCGAGCTGATTACGGTCCGGAGTTTTTTTTTTTTTTCGGCATTCTGTCCCCGTGCATGGATCTCATTTCTCACACCCACAACGCATCGATTGTCTTCTCGCTGCTGAATTGGCTTTTTCCATTCTCTGGTCGTGTTTCGTTCGAAATAAGGAACATTTTCTCACAGTACGCGTTGAGTGGCATATGAACCAAGTCACTCACACGTGGATAATCTAGTCCAGAGAAAATGTTCCTTATTTCGAACAAAACGCGACGAGAGAATGGAAAAAGCCAATTCAGCAGCGAGAAGACAATCGATGCGTTGTGGGTGTGAGAAATGAGATCCATGGACGAGGACAGAATGCCGAAAATAACTCCGGACCATAACCAGCTCGGCATTCTTTCCGGCTTTCCGCAGCAGCGCCTCGCGGAAAGTCAACTTCACGAGACCGCATGTTCCCGTTAACAGTGTACTATACTGTACATTTCACTTGTCTCTGGTTTCACTTTTTGTAGAGCTACGTGTGTGAATTTCCAAGTGACGTCGCAATAAGTAATTGGGTGTCGTTCTACACCTTCGTTGTGCAACCTGGCTCACAGCGTGGATTGGAGTCACACTGTTTTTTTTTTTTTTTAGCGAAACCGCATCCCGAAAACTTCTGTTCATGACTACACATGTGAGCGCATTAAATACAACAACATGGTGATAGACGCAGGCTAAAAAGAGCAAATATTTCGCCTGGAATGATAGTTTTTCGAACACAGCTGTCTAATATATGTGCAGGCGCTAACACGGTTGTCGCCAGCAGAGAGTTTCTTGGGAGTGAAGTTGACTGCAATTTATTGCGTTAGATGGAACTCCACTGCTGCGCGTGTCCACGGGAAATGCCCGTGATGCATTCCAGGCAATCCGCCCAGTCTGCCTCGGGTACGTCTGCTGCCCTGCCAGAACACCTCTTTCGGCTTCTCGGCGATTCGCTTCATGTGCATGCGCGTGCACGTGATGAGGAGTGCGGGCGCGCACAAAGCCATTTGGGACGAGAACGGCGGTCAGTCATTCAGGGGGCATCAGTCGCGGCAGCCCCCTTGCCAGCCATTCAACGAAGCCGCTGGATCAGCGGCCGGTCGAACCGCGGCTGGCATTCGCAGCAGATTGATTACACGAGGCAGCCACTCCCGTGCGGGACGGTGAGTCGCGCCGAATACAGCGGGCATGACGAAGGACACCGCCCAGTAACCGTGCCCAGCGCGGTCGGTTCTCTCGGCTCCGGCGGCGCGAGGAAAAACACGCTTCGACCGCAGAGGCGCGCGTTTCTTTTCAATCAAAGCAACGCGCCTCTATCCACACTCTTGGTGAGAGAAGTTGCGTGCAATGCTGACAGCGTTGCGGGAGCCCCGTGAAATGGCGAGCGCCTGTTGTACGCTCGCAAATACCTGCTTTGCGAATGCATGTAGCGCGAAAACGACGGCAAATGATGCGAGACGAACGCAACAAGCCCGGGCTCTAAGCTGGTTTTCACTGACAGCTTTTTCTCAGGCACAAAACAGCGCAGCCACTTGTGCAGGAACAAGGGAAGGCTGTGGATGTTGTTCATGCCGTATACGCTTCCTCAGCAGTGGCCGTGAGTCAAACTTCGTTCAGTATTGTAGTCCTCAACCCGCCATGGCCTCAGGCTGTTCAGCCCAAGGCCGAGGCGAAATGGAAAATACGCATCTGTGCGGTGTACACTAACGGACTACAGGTGGTGGAAAGCCCTCCCCTAAAGGGCCTTTCTAATAGCCCTTATTGCAGCTACGGAACGTCAACCTTATCATGCCACATACCTTATTCTGGTGCCTAAGCCCAGCGTCCACAGTAGATGGCGTGCGTGCTTGATTTATTTGTTCTGAAAAGAAAATAAGAGCAGTACTTCGTTCCATACCGAGAGGTTAGCGCATGCTCTGGGCGAGACGCCGGTTAGTTTGTTTTCGACGGATTGAATGACGTGTCATTCATTATACGTGCCATCAGCAACAAATGAAGCACTGAGAAGACAACTAAAGCACGAACAGCTAATTGAGAAGATCCCAGCCGGAGGAAGCGTAGCACTAACACAGGTTAATTCCACTTCGAAGCCTGTTCTTTGCAGCTGTTTAAACAAGTTCGCTTGTATTTCCTTTCCGCAGGAGCTAATATGTTTCTGTTTTTGTCTTGGAATTTCAGTTCGCTTGTGCGCCTCCCATTTGTAGCCGATACTAAAGGGTTCACACAAACAGGAATTCCACTGAAAACGACTCGCGCAGTTCTCACGTTTCATGCAAACAAAAAAATTGCAGGGGGCAGTTAAGCTCGGCCTGAGGGTATGACTCGATAGCGTAGTGGGTTAATTCCCATATATGCAGAAGGTCATTCTCTACTTTGCATTCATAGATGCCTGGGAGCCCTCATACCCCACTTGGTGCAGCGATTAAGCGATGCGCCATTGCCATGCGGTGGAAGGTGGTCCCAGCGGGGCCATGGGCGACCCAGATTGCTCTTCCACAGCGACCAATCATAAATTTACCATCCCCCTGCCACGGTGGCCAGGTTGCGATGACGCTGTAAGGTCACGTGACCTATGTGGCCCTCCTGCCTCCTAGCTTGCTCTCTGGGCACCACCTGCCAAAGGATGTTCGTGA
Source organism: Amblyomma americanum (assembly GCF_052857255.1). Taxonomy (NCBI): domain Eukaryota; kingdom Metazoa; phylum Arthropoda; class Arachnida; order Ixodida; family Ixodidae; genus Amblyomma; species Amblyomma americanum. The sequence continues at coordinate 210,451,865 of NC_135501.1, read as the reverse complement.
TTTTTCGCTCATAACACCGACGCCGACACCAGATTTTCGGGACAACGGGGCATTTAACGCTATCGCGTTAAGAGCGGCAAGGTACGGCTAGGATTACATGAAAAAAAAAAACAGTAGACTGCGGATTATTATGTCCGTTTTATCTACAACTAGAGAGCGAATGCAGACAGACTCAGGCACTACCTGTTCGGATACACCCTGTGTGTCTAGCTTTGTCTCCACATAAAAGTTTTTACAGTCGAACCTAGTTGTAACTAAACAGTCTATAACGAAATAATGGATATAACGGCGGAATTACGGTTCACCTTGGAAGCTCGGTCAGCACGGGCCATAACGAAGTAATCGCCGGGCCCCTTCAACTTCGTTATAACCAGGTTCAACCGCACCGCTCCTATACTTCACTTAGGCAGCCAAGGTACGGCATTCGCCAAGCGCTGCGTCAGGCGACATGCACGGCGACTGTCACTTTGACACCAAATTCCAGTGCTAACAGACAGGCTAGCAGTACACGAATGAAAAAAAAATTATTGCCTTAGCTTCATTCACTTCTACTCCTGGTAGGAAACTCGAACGCCTGCTCGGAGTTTTACATGAACCAGAAAACTTTAAAAAAAAAACACAGCCAACTGCGAAAAATTTGCTCCTATAGTATGAAGTGCCACGGAAAATCGAGTCCCTAATGAAGTGGATTGCAATTGACCTTGTCAGTGATTAGTTGATATGTTCAAGCATGCCTGTCATCTCATAGAGTTAAACCTCCACTTGTTTTCGGTCCTTTGGCTCTTTCTTAGGATCACTTTAAGCTTCAGGTTATTTTCATTTAATACAAATAATAAAAAAATACGAAAATCAGAGAAACTGTACTAAATGCAGCTCATAGCCCTCGGGGTCACCAGTTAACCCTTCGGTACATCTTTGGTTACAGGCGCGAAAAACAGACAAACACAAGGCAGAAAGACGGGACGGAGCGCCTTGTGTTGTGTCTTTTTCGCGCCTGCAACCAAAGATGTACAGTTACCAACTTGCCCAGCAAGACGTTCTTTTAATCCTTCGATAGATGCGCGGCAGGTGACGTCCCTTTGCAGTTAGCCTGCAAGTGACCAACGGTAGGTTTTTCAGCAACTCATGGCAGTCGCTGCGCAGTTCGCTCAGAAAGAATACTCCCGGTACCCCTTATATTCTGGCTTAGTACGTAATCCCATTGTCACACGGGCACTTTCGATCCTAATTGAACTCGATCTGCATCGAGGTTTCTGAACACGATCGAAGCATCCGGAGCTACACGGGCGCTTAGAATTCTCATTGAGAAGTTACCCCCATGTGCACAAGGTGGCGCCAAATGTAGCATGCTAACGTCAGTCAACACTGTGCAGGCAAGGCGTAGGCAAGGCCAATGGTCTCGGTGCGAACATAGAGAAGCTGCGGGATGACGGTTGAGATTCATACCTTTGTCAAATGTGCGAGAAGTCGCAGCGGAACCGATCGCAACATCGACCGGCGAACACGAGGACACTATCTTTGTTTCCTCCGACCATAGATTGATTATTTAAAGGCGTACCTTTGTATAGCAGGCACGGCATCCTAAAATAGTCTATCATACGTTTTGATCTATTTATACGTTAACATTTCAGCCCTTACTTAATCGACTTGCTTTCATTTTTATAGATCAGTGAGGGCGAGAGTGAGAACACCTGCTTTCGATTGTGCTTGAAACCTCAAGAACGCTTGGGGAATCGTGATCGAGTCAAACAGGATCGGACTCGATTGCGCTTGAAAGTGACCGCCTGACATGCTCTGATCTGCATTGAATTCAATGAGCAATGGCTCAATGAGGATCGAAACTGCTTGTGTGACAGGGGTACAGAATGGTTAGTACCTCAGTCACGCACGGATACGCCGAAGTAGTTCGAATCAAAGCCCCTTTACTCCTGTCAACAGTCGCGAGTCTTTAGCCTAGACTGGTACTCACCATTGACCGGTACAGTTTTAAAGCCTAGGCAACAAGGACATGCTCGTACAAAATATGATTTGCTCCAGAGGATATAGACCACAGCTACGTTTTCTTTGTGTGTATTTGTCTGTGCCTGCGTAAATATATGCAAGCGTGTGACCGCGCTGGCGCATAAGGGCTCGGTAAATCCCTTAAATGAAACTTAAGTACCAGGCCCACGCAGATTGGTACATCACCTTGCATGATTTTTGGGTGCTCCAATATAAATTTGTGAGTATTTCGATGTCATCCTGTTACCCAGTATGTTGCACTTCGAGTGCCATGCCTACGGAAAGTAAGCGAGAAGAGCATTCTTCACCACAAGGGACAATCGATGTTTTGCCCCATGGTCTTATTAGGCAATTCAACTGCCAGATGTCGCATTCAAATTGAAGTTTGGCATGCCTTCTCTCTCACACTTCGACAACCGGTGCACTATAGTGTCGGTACGCCATCGTGCTAAACGAGGACGACTCTAGCTTTCAGCGGCGCAGTGCCCTTTTCGTCGAATGCGGAACCCGTACCATTCGAGTGCACTTTAGAAGACAGACTGAAATCAGATGGCGCCTGGTCCGGTACGTATGGTTAGTAAGGCAGGACAGTCGCCCTTATTTTAAACAATGACATGCAAATGTGGAGGGGGGGGGTGGGGCGAGTACCGCCGCGGACGGAGAGAATACAGCGTGATCTCCTGCACGGAACGAGGATATTCTAAACTTTCATTTCGCTGGAAAGCTTCTCAAATCTGACACTTAACTGAAATCTTAGGGCCCAGCAGGGGGAACCTATTGAACGTGACTTTCAACACTCCTCTCGTTCTCCGTATGGAGCGTGCACTCGGGCGAAGTGGGCTGGGGACTAAGTGTGGTCGCCCCAACCATTTGTTCCTCCCGGTACAACCTTTGCTTCCTCAGAGAACAACTGCAAGGAGTCGTCAGTCTCCACACGAAGTAGCCGTTCAGCCAGGGAACCAAGCAGTGCATTCAGTCCCACATTGCGCTCTGTTGGCCAGCAACGCAGAGTTCAGTGCCGCCGCACCAACTGTTGGGAAGCTTCGACAAAGGGATCGACGCCATCTTCAACGCAGCTTTTCCTGAGCCCGTAAGCACAGGTCGAAAATACAAATGGGCAAATTCGCTGCACGCAACTTTACACAGACTCTGTGTGAAGTTCGCAAGTACGAACAGATGTTTAGTGCATGCACTGCAATCTCCGCGCGGGCCTCCGGCAGCAACGCTGGCCTGGCAGCCGCTGACAGCGACAATCAGCAGAAGCACGTGCGGCTGAAAGGAATAATGCACGGTGTGCAGATCGATTACGAGAAGCGAAATGCGGCATAGGGCGTCGATACATTCGGAGATGAAGCTGGCAACTGTGGGTAAGACGGCACGCCCGAAACGACGGCAAGTGATTGGTTCTTATCCGCTTCTGACTCGCCATTCATCTTACGGCCGCACCCTGGACGATTGATTCGGTGCGGCCCTGGCTTGACTATCACCCGCTCGGTGGTTTAACTCGCAAAGGTAGTATTTTGTTAACGCAAGTTCAACTTAAGACAACTACGCAATAAACCATGCTACGCCTGCAGCAGGCCTGCCCAGGCGATATCTCCATGTCCATTGAGGTATGTATACCAATAAGGTGTTAACAAGTGAACTCAAATGAAACGAAGTCACATATACGCGGAGAGGCCTGAGAAAAGCGCTTGATTTCTTCCGGAGCAGCGCTCAATGTTCGCCCTGAGCATTTGAGCGGCACGTGATCATGATCGATACAGCAAATACGATTAAGCGAGGAAACTTGGTTTGACAGCAAAATGTGTTGAGAGTGATCGGGGCAAACTTTCTGCCTTTAGCACACCATTCCGTTTCGACTTGTCTTGGTCTCGCGGTTCCTTGTCGGCGTCTTGGCCTGAGGGGAGTAGAGCGTCTGTTCGAGTGGCGTTTCAGTGTCACCTCTTAGATTTCTGCAGACGTCTGACTTGTGAATGGCGTCGATATTCAGACCTCTCTTTTCCATGGGGCATGGCGCACTAAACTGAAAGAGGAATCCGCTCACTGCATTAGACTTTAGTGTAGAGTGTTTGCGGATCAGGAGCAGTCCATTCTACGATAAGTGCTGCGCAAAATTAAGAGGCTATCACGCCTCTTCGCTCCTATATCAAACTTGGAAGCAGCAACGGCGAATGTATGTCACTCACATGCACCCTGTGCCAATAACTCTCGGCTCACACCTGAGCCCTTAGATACGGAAACACGCATAGCAGCGGTTTCCAGCGTTCCAAGCGTATACCAAAAGAACCGCAACCCAACTCAACGACAAATAAAAGAAAACGATTCCAATGAAGGCGGCTTAGTGTGGCGCCCCTTGCTGAAATCAGATGACGGCCACAGGAAACATGGTTTTAAAAAATACTGGACATGACACTCAAGCTCCGTCTTAAGGGTATTACGCGATAGCGTAGTGGGTTAGGCTTTCCATTCTGACCATTTTGACACCTTAGAACGCATTGTTTGATTTTTCAAATGTTTGAATTAATAAATTGATCAATTACACATTCCAAATTTTTTTAATTAGCATCATAAAGAATTGACTTTTCATTGCGAGCGTTTTGACACCCTTGAACCCCCTTTTCCAATTTTCATTTTTTTCATTTATTTAATTAATCAATTAATGATTTACAATGATTTCCTTAACTTGTCCTCTCCTATCACACACCAATCGACCATGAAACAATAGAACTACAAGTTACCGTGATACGATTTTTTTTTTACGCAGTCCCCGATTATTTCCGACGCGCGGTGCCCACTACTGCATACTTACGCCGACGGCGTTTCGACCGAACGAGCTGTTTACGCTGTGGCGTGAACGAAAGAAGCGAGAAGCGAAACGGAGTTCTGGCGCGCGACCAGCCAATCGGGCTTGGATCTGTCTCCCTTGGTGCCTCGACGACGGGGCGTATATCTTTCTCCAGGCGCCGTTGCTTCGATCGCCTCTTTATTCCCCAATCAAGCGTGGGAAATCGGTAATTTAGGCGTGAAAAGAAAACGCCAGGACGCATGCTGAGATCGATGGCAAAGAAAAAAATGAAGAGGATATATGAGAAGGAACAGAAAAATAGCGAAGTGTGGTTGGATATACGCATCGGCCTTGGCCGCCCGATAGCGCGCGAACTCAGCTGGCTGCAGAGCACACACACAGAGCGGGCGAATATAAACAACACGTGGGGGAGAGGGCATGAAACAACAGTTCGCCGCGGGGAAACGGAAGCTGCGGGAACGCTTGAAGAGCAGCGAGACACATGCGGCTGCTCGTCCGTACGTACAACACACGGACGAGACGGGACCACCGTGGTGGAGCTGTCTTCTGTACGCGTGGCTCATGTCCAAGTTTGTGCGTGCGTTCGTGCGTGCGCACACATGTGTCGGTCATGCGAACCGTATCCGAGGGAATCACGGACTAGACACCGGAGTGTTTCGGAGGGGGGGGGGGGGGGGGGGGAGGGTCTTGTTGGCAGTCGTCGCGGCGTCGTCGTCTATCGAGTGACTTGGCTTGCACGAGGTAAGCTATAGCTCCCGTTGGCCGCGATTCGACACGCACAAGCGCGCGCTGTGGCCTCAACTCGGCAGTGACGCCGGCGAGAGCTGGCGCAGGAGCGCGCGCGTCTCGCCTCGCGCGTTAGGCAACACACAGCGGATGACCAGAAGTCAAGCGGGCAGGGAGGGTTTGTTGAGCGAGGCTCGGCGCTCCGTCAGTTTAAGGGCAGTCACGCGTTTACGAGAACCAGTTGGCGTAGCTTGACAGACGCCTGACTTTAGGGATTATGAGGGGGGGTAACTTGTACGTTAATTTTTCTCTCCTCATCACCCAGACAAATGCACCGACCGACAATGCTGAGGAGCATAACGGGTGCGAGTCTTTCTTTTTGTAGTGAACGATTCCCGGCACTTCTACGCATGCTGGTGAGTTTTGGTGGGAAGGGCGTACATACGCTATTCTCCTCGTTATACAATTTTCTCCTGTTGTTTCTTGTAAACAAATATTCCTGAAAAGTATAAACACTCTCAGGAAGAATATCCAACGTCGACAGGAAGTGAGCCTGAATGCACAAAACGAGGCGACGAGCACGAACGCTATACTGTGTGGTTTGCTAATTCCGGTGTAAGGCTTATATAGCAATCTCGCCGAGTTTTTGATGACATTTGAGGTGGCGGCCAGATTCCCCAAAACCGTGAAAACAACTCATTTCCCTTAAACAACGCAACCTTCCTTCCACAAACAGGTGTATCGCACTTGCGCACCATGCGTGTGTGTGCATCTCTGTGCCGGTACGCAGCGTGTTTGTTACATGTGACATGAGTGCTTCTCGCGTGTATGTAAGGTCGAGCATTTACTGAGTGTGCGTGTTTTCTGTATCTACGTACGTACTTGTATAACCTCGTCAGACCCCGTTAGACTTGTTCCTCCTCGGTGGTGGAGATGGGAGTCCGTTTGGGTGCGACACGTTGCAGGAGGACGATGAGGCGTAGACGAACTTCTTGGTAGAAATGTACTTGCTACCTTGGTTTATTTACACACTATCTACACTTTTTACACATCGACCAGGGTGGTTGCTACCATTTTGGTTTATTTACACACCATTTACACTTTTTACACATCGACCAGGGTGGTTGCTACCATTAAGAACGATCGGGAGCGTCAGGCCAAAGCTCGCCCCTACGAAACTCTGTCTTGCCTGACCGATCTTAACTCGCGCTATACTCGTAGCGGTTCCTCGTTCTTCGGAACGTGGCCAGCGCAAAGCTTGGCCCTGTCCGTACTCTCGCGACTCCGACTCTCAACCAAGACTCCCGCCCAAGTCTCCTCTTTTTGCTCCTCTTCTTCTTTAGTGGATGACAGAAGGATGGAAAGAGGGAAGACACGGGCTTGTCTACTGGAGAGCTATCCACCACGTCCACTGCCAGTGTGTCATAGAAGGAGGTGGGGGAGAGGAAAAGATTAATAGGAGAGGGTAGACGCGCAGCTGCAGTGCCCATGCCAGTTGGCATATGCTGCCCTCTCAGGCTTAGCGGTGACCAGAGAGGCCGGTGGCTTCCAGGAAGGAGAGGAGGTGCCGGAAGGCCTTGGCAGGATGGTGGCCGCCGGGGAACACGAGGTGTTCCACTGAAGAGCTGGGTAGGCCCAAGGTGCAGCAGCCCGCCTCCATAATGGTCCTGGCGGGCACGAAGGCAGGGCACTCACACAGCAGGTGCTGGGCTGTCTCCGCTGGGTCATTGCAGAATGTGCACCCAGGGGAGGAACTGAGGCCGAGGCGGTAAAGGCGAGAACCGGTGCTGGCGCAGCCCACGCTGAGTCTTACGAGCAGGCTGCGCTCCTTGCCATCAAGGCCAATAGCTGGGTGTGGGCGCGGTGGTTAGCCATTAGCCACCCTGGGATCTGGGTGGTCAAGCAGGAGGTGCCTGTCCACTATGCTCCTGGCCAGGTCCAAGGGGCAGAAGTCCTTGGAGACACGAGTCCCTGGGGTGTGTGCCGCCTTGGTCGGGGTGTCTGCACCCTCGCTGCCCTGGACTCCGACATGGGCGGGCGCCCCGGTCAGCCGGATGGGGGCCCCTGGTGGAGATTGTGTCCAGCCGGCAAGACAGCCTGCAGACAATGGGGTGCCTCTGAAAGGCCACTGGAGGAGCTGGAGGGCTGCCCTGGAGTCGGTGTAGATGGCTGCCTCCATGACGCCCAGGTGTTCGCTGAGGATGTCGGCAGCCAAAATGAATAGCGGCCAGATCAGCGGTTGTGGACGAGGCCACAAATGGGAGCCTGTCCTGTCTGCTCACATGGAGAGATGGGGCAGTGCAGGCTACAGCCGCCGACGGACAGGGTCCTGGCTGAACAGAGCCGTCCGTGAAGATCCGGACCGTGCCAGGGGGTTCGGCCTGGAAAACAGCAGCGACCTCCTGCTGTAGGCCCACAGCATGAGTGTTCCGCCTCGTCCGGGAACGAGCCAGGGAGAGGTTAACCTCGTAGAGGTGTCCAAAGCCCGGGCGAGGAGTGAGCGGGAAGGTCTCTGGCTGCCCCCCCCCCCCCCAACGAGGTCTTTGAACTCCTGGGCCACCTGGCCCATCTTTGAGTTGGGCTTGTTGAGGAGGCGGTCCAGGAGGGGACGCCCGTCAGGCGCGTCGTGGAGGTGCTCTACGTGACGGAGGGAGGTGCGCCTAGACAGAAGCTCGAAGGGCCAGGAGCCCGCTTCCGCCAGGATGGGAGCCACAGGAGAGCTGCGCGGGAGCCCCAGGCATAGGTGTATGGCCTCCCGCAGTATACGCTCGATGGCCAGATGTTGGGCCACCGTGAGCCGGACAAGCGGGAGAGCATAGATAAACTGCGGTACGGCCATGCCCTGGTAGAGCTCAAGTACTAGCTTGAGGGTGATGCCGTTCCCCTTGGCTACGAGGGACCGTACGGCCCCCTGGACTCTGGAGGACTGGGCCAGGATGTGACGCTCTGCCGGGCTCAAAGTGAGTCGGGCGTCGATGCGGAGTCCAAGGTATTTCACCTCCCGGCTCCAAGACAGGCCACGGCCACCAACGTGCAGGGAGGTATGGCCTGGACGGGCTGCCACCGTGGTGTTCAGGAGCATCGCATGGGTTTTAGTAGGCGAGATTCCAAGGCCAGCAGGCTCCAGGAAGGCATCGACAGCATCGATGGCCCGTTGGACGCTCTTGATGGTCTGGAAGCTCTATCTGCGGGGCCTCCGGCACCAGATGGCAATGTCATCCGCGTAGATTGCCACGTGAATGGGTAGCCGGGGGTCAATACCGCAGCGGTGGCCAAGTGGTTGAGCATCTGCATCGCACGCGGGAGGTGCGGGGTTCGATCCCCAGTACCGCCGGGTACCTACCGGTGATACAATGGGTACAAGCTTTCCCCTGGTCTGATGCTCGGCTTATTTAGGGTAAAATGCTTGGAAAATGGGTCTTCGACCCCACCTTGAGAATTTGAATGTACCTTGTGCCATGGCGCTCTTTGGCCATAGATGCCCTTGTGCCATAAAAATCCATCATCATCATTATCATCATAGCCGGGGGTCCTTAGGCAGGAGGCCGGTGAGGAGGGCCAGGACAGTGTTGAACAGCAGCGGGCTCAGGACGCTCCCCTGGGGAACGCCTCGCCAGATGTGCCGCGGTGAGCTGGTGATGTTGCCCAAGCGGACACACAACCGGCGGTCAGCCAGGATTCCCTGGACATACTGGAACAGGTTACTGGAGATGCCCATGATGTTGAGGGTTTCCAGTATGGCCTTGTGACGCATGTTGTCAAAGGCGCCTCGTATTGTCGAGGAGAGCCAGGCACACTATGTGGCGGTTGTGTTTTGCGTCCTCCAGAGTTGATAGCAGACCCGCAATAGCGTCAGCAGTGCAGCGCTGGCGACGGAACCCGGACTGCTGTTACCGGAAGTGGCCGGTGGCCTGGCCCACCCCTGACAGGCGTTCAAGGGCCATGGCCTCCATGACTATTCCGGGGACGGACGTGAGGGAGACCGGCCGGTAGGAGGTGACGGCCGATGCCGGCTTGCCTGATTTCAGAACAGGAACGACCAGGGCAGTTCCCCATGCCTCCGGGAGGATCCCTGTCCGCCACACCTAGGGGCCAAAAAGCCTCCGCAGAATTCTGGGAACCACTTTAGTGACAAATCAAAAATGAGCTTCTTTGAGCCAATCGGAACATTTTCTCAAAAATTGAAAGCACCAATGGCACGCCGGTGCCCACGAGCTTGTTTTCTCATGAGAACCACGTGTATTCCAAGAAGTCGACCGCGCTTTTCCGCTTCTCGACAAACTCCGAAAAGAACACTGACAAGGAAACAAAATGCACACAAGCACAACCTCCCCCAGCCGTGGCTCAAAACAGACACAGGGTGGCATCTGAGCCACGCTGGCCAGAAGCAGAGCAAACACAGCTCATTAACCGCCATCCAGCAGCACAACCATTCGCACGTGCATACAGCGGGTGGCCCGCTAGTAGCCTTCCACGCGAGCTTCATTCCTCAAGAGTCCTCAGATCTTTCTTCGACACCGCGCCCGAAAAACCATAAAACTGACCGCAGACAATGCGCCGGGGTGCGAGACGGGCGCGCACTGTCCGCGGAGCGGGTTCCATTCCGGCACCCCTCGATGCCGTTACTGATTTTACTTTTTAGCTCGGCAGCCCCCTGCCAGCAACATTCGCTCTGTTTGTTTTAGAACGGCCGGGCGACAGTCGCCGGGGGGGGGGGGGGTGGCACGCGGCGAGCTACTTTAAAAAAAAGCCGGACTCAAGGAGCGAGTCAGCAGCGCCTGGGGTGAGATGTGGATGGCCCACTGCCCAGCGGCCCGCAAACTCAACTGACCGTGCATACATTATAATGCACATTTGTCTTTACGAAATTGTCGCAGCTTAAGTGCTATCGGAAGTCACAGAGCACTCACTACGTAGTCAGCTTTCCAAACAGTGCGGAACGATAGGGGCGTTCTGAGCAGCCAGGTTAGTGAGTTTGTCGAAGCCTGATTTCTTCCGCCAGCAGCCAAACAGCTCCCAAGTTGCACGCGCTTCTCCATGACATTTCTTGCGCTTTTGGGTTAATTACGCACTCGGTCGTGCATATAGTAAAGTACCCCATAAAACGTTGTTGCCCCTTTATGTAGGCCCCGGGGCCCGCAGCAGAGAGCATGGAGAACACTCATAAGAGAAGAACTGTTGGACGCACGGCTCCCAGATGTGATGTACTGCAAAAGTTGAGGTACTCTTGTACGGCTGCAAAAGTTCAGATATATTTTTGGATTACCGCTGCTAGCGATAAAGTTTGGTCGGACCTGACTACGATAGTATACTGTTAGGTTTCTGGCGACAGCCGGTGGTCTGATTCAGCTGCGTATTCGGCCAGGACACCTACAGCCGGGGTACCTGCACGGCGATAGGCATCTGGGTTCCCACGGCCGGTCCTCGCGAGGTTTATTGGATTCGAGACGGAGGATTCCACTGCCGTTTGTAAACCTTGTTCCCGGAAGATCGTGCGGCACGGAGGCAGTTAGCGACCGCCAGAACCGAGCAGGGGGTGACTCACCCCTTCAACTATGCCTGCTCGCCGGCGCCTAGCCCATTCGGACTTCCCGGAAGACGTGTCCGGCTTGAGCGTGAAAACTGTCGTTCGGAAGCGAAGACACCGCTCTCTCTGGTGGGGGCGATTGTCCAGCGGCACCCTCTTTCTCCGGCGAGGCATGTGACGGGGCCGTGTCCCTATGTGAAGTGGTGTGTGTGTGTACGACAGCGCAAGTTAGGCCACGCCCAACCTGGCGAAGACATTCTCGGACCTGGGGAATCCTAGGGACCGGACCCTTTTAAAACCGGACGACGAGTGCCATGGGAAGGAATCCTCGATCATCCTCAGATCTTCTCAGATCCTCCGACCTTCCCCCATCACCCTCCAATGGGTTCCAAAATCTTGTAAATAATGTAAAATAAACCCCCTGTACAGTTTCCTTCATAGCCAAGTCCGACAACGTCATTCGGAGAAGGGACCTGCGGCGCTGAAAGTCAGCTCACTCAAGGACCCCTCGTCCCCAACAATACTGTTTGTATTTTATATGTGTTCGCGTTACGTAAATGTGTGTTTTGTGCCTTAGTGTGCGAAGTATTCTCTTCCACTTTTTTGTATTGGCTTTCACCCCCATGCCTTCCATTGCACGCAGCTGTATCAGTGTTCTGCTAAAATATATAAACGAGGCAACTTTTTGGACGAGCACTCAGCGCCATGCCGAAGAAATTGGAGGCTCCTCCCCCCGGATAGTCTTAGAGAGCAGAAAGTCTGTGGCAGCTTGACGACCTGAGGCAAGAGGAGTAGCTTACGTTAGCGTTGCAAACATCAGCTTTCATGCATCTATTATAAACAAAAAAAGCTTCACGTTTTCCCACTTGGTTTCGCTCACGCCAGTCGTCCAAGATGTTATGCGGCAAGCCAGGCATTTACAATGAGCGCTCATTTATGCTGAAGGACGGCCTTCAGCTCATTCCTTGGAGAGCCGTACGGAGGAATGAAGCCTCGAGACAACGAGGACTGCTGGAAGTGTAGTTTCGTACAACAGCAGCTTCACGTGCAGGCTTTTAGAGTTTTTTTTTTTCTGCAGCAACGATAGCTGTATAGGCGCACAGCGCAGTTGAGAAGAAGATTGGTGGTTGGTCTGTAGCTTGATACCTGGTTATGCAACCGGCGAGGCCTACGATGCGTTAATGTGGTGCCAACCTTTCGACACAGCAAACACGTCTCGATGCTCCCAGCTGCAGGACAACCGCGACGAGAATTTGACAAGGATTTCCGATTCCTACTTAATTTCTCTCGTTACCTATATATGCACACGAACGCAACTCTGCGTTTATTAAAGCCGTGTCCTTTTGTCCAACCTCTGGTTTGCCTGAGCTCGGCTCGAGAGAAATTGATATAGCGGGTGCCACAGCGAACACTTTAAAAAATCTAAAATCTAATCGATACGGAGAAGACGATTCGGTATCAGTTTTTAAAGCGAATAAAAAGCCATTTTTTGAAGATGTGCAGCGCGAGAAAATCTCGGGGTTTTTTCCGCAACAAAGGCCCGCGACGAGCGCCTGACGTCTGATCCAAACGCAACATCCGCCGGTGGCGAGTTGCAACGACCGCGATGGCCAATCTGAAATTTATGTGCTATTTTTCCTGGCTAGCAAGCCTCGACACTGAGATAAACCGGTGTTATCATTTCCTTCATCGCTGGGCGCAAGAGAAAATGCAGTCATCGCCAAATACGCGCCCGTCGATTTCGAGTACCATGATAGGCACTGGCCATGCGCTCTACCTGATGCTCTTCTTCAAACCGATCTTCAAAGTGATCTTCAAAGTTATCTTCGAAGTGATCTTCAAAGTGAACTTAAAAGTGATCTTCAAACTAATCTTCAAACTAATCCTCAAACTGATCTTCAAACTGATCTTCAAACTTATCTTCACAGTGATCTTCAAACTAATCATCAAGCTGATCTTCGGAGTGATCTTCAAACTGAAGCTGGGCTCGCTCCCTTTCCCTAACGCTTGCTTCCTTCCTGACAGAGATGTGCATGCGTCAGGACATGGATGTCAAAATCATCGGTAGCACTGCCAAGTCGCTTCTTTTTCTGAACGCGGACTGATCCGGTAGTACTGACTCCATCAGATATCGATATAAATACTTGCTGTTGGGCTAGATGGTACATCATTAAGTTGAATGGCGCAAGGGAACAAACACATGAAGACACAGAGACAGAAAGAGCGCCTTTCACTTTCTGTCTCTGCGTCTTCCAGTGTTCGTTCCCTTGCGCCATTCAACTTTATGATCTATATATATATATATATGCTAGCCGAGCCGGCACACGATGGCGAGGATGTGGGGAAGCGTACAGTCGGGATGCAGCTCCGCGTCCATTTGCGCGCTCACCATGTCCACCTTGTCGGCAACGGAGTATCCGCTGGTGCGGCCAATCTCAGAGTATACACGCTGCGAGATTTTGGCCTTTTCATCGACCAGCTGAATTTTCCGCACATCCAAGTTATTTGAGACCCCGACACAGCGATACACATGTCGTCAACGCATATAGCATCTCTCTCGCGTGGCTCTCAGCGGCTTCCAGTCACACCGCGCGCAGTCTAAGCAGAACCTTGAGGCTCCATATTCCGGGTAATTACCACAGACGTTTCGAATCGGCCGCCCCAGTCATTGCAACAGATCAAAAGTGGACGTTCCGTTTGCAGTAGACTTCAGGCGCTCCTCAGGCTCCGAGTTTCGGTTTTGTCCGAAAAAAAAAAAGATTGGCTGCGGTTTAGCTCTGGTTAACCCTAGTTGAATTGCGAAAGCTCCGTTTCCTCGGCACGTCGTCTACGCAGCGTCTCATTCCGGCGCTCTGCAGAACTCAAACCGGTCTCTTCCGCAGTCGAAGAGTCACTCCGAGACGTGGCACGACTTCTAGCCGCATCTTCGTTACGACGCTTCTCGAGTCGTGCGGTGCGTTCTTATGAGTGTCTTGAGCGCGTTGTCTCTTCCTCGCTTCGTTCTGTCTTTGTTGCGTCTCTTTCGCACTCTCCATAACGACTATTATACACTGAGGCGAAGCGCGCATATATATATATATATCCCGCGAGGCGACACCTCCTCTCCCTCTACCCCAGCGGAGCACATCTGTTGGAGCGCGGCTGCCGTGTTGCTAGGCAACTGCGGCTCAAGGTCGTTTTCGTGGGCCACGGCATGCGGGTGAAGTGCGACCACGCGCCGGGCCGAGCTGGCTGCCTGGATCGCGTAGTGTTGCTTTCGCAACAAAAAATAAGATTTTCTCGCGCTACAGCTGTTTAGAAAATGGCTTTTTCTCCACTTTAAGAACTGATACGGCATCGTCTTCTTCGTGGCTATAAACTCGTCAGTTGCAAAGGTTCATTAATAAACCTTCGTTTAGTAGTTAGCTATTAACACGTTTGTACAATTGTTGGCGTCCGCTGTGCTTTCAAGAAAGACAAAAAGACAGGTTCCTTTGGGACGAATGCGCTTTACGCCTTGCTTCAGCATATCTTGGAAATGGGGTAAATGCGTTTGAAAACACGGACAACAGACCACTTCCTGTCCACTCCTGCTTCTGTTTTCCATCAACAAACGCAGCTTCCCCCTTTACTTGCTTCAGTACGCCGTTAGCGCCCTGTTCGTGCGCATCCCATTCGTTGAGCGGCGCCCACTAACCCGTTGCAAACCGTGACGTGTGCGACGGCTACGCCAGCTCGTCCGCTGGAGTACGACGGAGAGAGCGCGTGAGAAGCGACTCGTTATTTACAACCACGTGCCGACTGTCAATTGCAGGGGGCCAAGCGAGTGGCGGACCTCTTTGAAGTCGGCGTCAGCTTTGGCATAAAATGCGGCCGCGCTCCTTCCTTCCCAGGCCCTCAAGTTTCAACGCGAAGCGGTGTTGTGTCCTTTCCAGCAGAGGGTGGGGTGAGCAGGCCCGTGCGCGACACGGAATAAACATGGGCTCCCCGCCGAGCGTCGAGGTGCAGTACACCACGGCCCTGACACGCCACCGCTGGTCCCTGTACAAGGATTCATCGGCGCTCGCTCTTTATGTTGGTCCAAAGTAGCGAGATTTATATAAAACAGTGATTGTAGCCAGATGAGAAGCTGGTGGACCTTTGTGGTCGCTTGCAGGCGCTACCATCTGCGCAGCCAGTCTGTACAAGAACTAATCGTCGTCGTCCGATCTGCTAGATGTGTGCGCTCAAATGAGGAAGCCATAAGGAGAACTCTCATAAGAAGCGACGCGATACAACAACCGTGAGCCCAAATTACGCGCATGTCCCCAGTCTTTTATAGCTTACATCTTAGCACTTTCGCCTAAATAAATGTGCTGTCCATATAGTTCGTGCACATACGCCAACAAGCACGTTGATAATACATTCAAAGAGTGCTTAATTACACTGCAGCTTCTAAAGAGCATTGTTTTCTACAAAAAAACTAGTGTTTGGCTTCGGTACGCTCTCTCAGGCAATCAACCTGAAATATGCACACTGAAGTAAAGTAATTAAGACTCCTTTCAGAGAGTCAAGCAATTCGAGTCGTAGAGGGCTTTTCCAGGGGCCTTGTCCTGGGTTCTTTCGTCCACTTATGGACAGATGAGGGTCTTTAAACGAATCACTCTCGAAATGTGTTTTTCTTAATACAGAGCCCCAATATGCAATTGCAGTTTGAATAGCACGATTAGAATTTTAGTAATAAGCAGTTAGCTTCACTTGCCTCTTTGCTGCATGCCATGAGCCAAAAAATGTAAATTAATTGAAATACTTACAGAACGGATTCACCCAAGATGCACTTTGTGCGGTGATGTTTATTTTACACTTGCTTCACGGAAAACACATTGCTAAAATAATCTATGAATAGAACGTAGAAACCCGGGTGGCTGGTAATTCATGCAAGCAACTAAAGAAATTTATTGTGCAAGAAAACGCCAGTCAAAATAGCATCACCGCGCAGCTCTGTCTTTCCCGAACAAACTGATACGCAAGCTAATTTAATTTGCCCAAGGAAAACCAGTAAAAAAGCTCGTAAGGCAGAGACTGTATGTGTAATATCACGAACGGAGATAAAGAGGCTTGCAGTCAGTGTGACTCACTGAGTCGCAGGAAATCGAGTCGCGGGAAAACGCCTGTAGCTTTGGCTGCGATGATGTGATGCGTTTTGAGAGGTGTTATACAAAATGGCGCGAAACAATCTTTCAAACGGCAGCAGCAAAATGACGACGATCAGAGGGCGGTTTCAGAATGGTTTCGTGGTTTCCAAGCTCGCGCTTCATTTTTAAGCCGCGCGACTCTCCAAACGTTCATGTGCCTCGCACTTTGGGATCGCTATGAGTGTGGATATATTGCGAAAATTTATTCCGATATTTATTAATTGTGAAAAACTGCTTTTAAAAAGTCGACTTTTTCGCGTTTTTTTTTATAAAGAAACCCGCATCTTTTTTTTATACTTGTGTGCAGTGTCTGTACAGCTTAGAACTATGTTAACGGAAGCATGCACTGTTTGTAGCTTAATATTACATCTTTATACTTTTCCACAACAGCAACACAATTAAGCTGAGGTAATGGATAAAGCTCTTCCATTCTATTCCCTAAAATTAACCTCTCAGGCGCCAATTGCACGTTTCGACGAAGATTGATAATTTAAACGCCTAACTAGCGCGCGTCTTATTAAGGTAACTTGTGAGTCTATAGGAGACAGATATGATTATCGCCAACGTCTTGAAAGGAAATGCGCACAACACCCGTGTGAAAACGGTCGCAGCGCAAACTGCCTCTGAGGTATGTACAGTTCATGCGAGCCACATCTTCATCGCGACGCATTTGTGCAAAGAGGACACACCCCTCTAGACTATATACCGAAGGTCGCCAAGTAGCGTCATCATCGCCTCCCCTTCCTCGTGATACTGCATACGCGGAGGCGCTACTTTTTGCGCCATACATATTCATGGCAAACTTGGCCCAGACGCGTCCCCTTCGCTAATCGATTCGAGGTCCCTTCCCGTTGCTGACTATCGCAAACTAAAAGCACGACCAACGGACCAGGGGTGCCGAACAACTCATTTATATAAACGCGGGAAAACGCGTTCCCGGCGGCACACCACGCTGAACATGCTGCCGCTGCACAGCGCATTCCCCGATCACGACGCGGTGCGCACTGGATGCCGTATTATCGCGGATACAACCACGCTACGTTTGTTTCTTCTTTTTGTAATAGAGCTTAGAGGGAGCGCTTAGAAGATAAAAGAGTTCCTGCATTGGCAGATACAATCTCACTAGTTTAATTCTGCACATTACCGTTCTGTGTTTAGTGCGAGTTCGCGTCCGAGACAAGTGTTTTGTCCGAGTTAGTGGTAGGTTTCAATATTAATCCCGCTTAAGCTAGTTAGCGCCTTTTCTAATACCAGGACCATCGTAGGATGACAGCCTAAAAGGCCACTCATGAGAACTTCAACCAATTTTTGTTCCTTGCAAAAATCGACTGGGTGACTCATTCAACCTATGTTGATGACTGTTTGGTAGCAAAAGGTAGCATTTATTTATGAGATGATTTGATTTAGAAGTTAAACTTCCTTTCTCTGCCACTCGATCGAAATTTGTGGACCTAACAGGGCTCCGTTGTTCACCTTCACAAATGCGTGGCCGGGGGGCCTGGCCTCAGAGACGCGAGCCCAAAAGCACTGTCCTGAAGTAGCCGCAGTTTACTTACAAAAATGCCGCTGGTTGCGATACCTGCGTGCTATTTTTCGGCCTTTTAAGCTCATGAATTTCGCTGAATGAAGCCGCCTTCTAATTACAACGCGACAGTCTGTCGACACACAAGTTCAGTTTGTTCTCGGTGTCTGCAAGCCAGGCACGGCGCTGAACCGTATTATTAAAACCAACGCGTTAACACAAGCCTTAAAGAGACAGTTAACTATTTGCTCAAAATATGATTGATTAACTAAAGAAATAATTAACTGGAGTTTTAAGCTTGTGCTGCGGCCTAAATAGCTCTCCCGTCTGTTTTAGGGAAGTGCTTGTAAGTTCAGCACCTTTCCGGTAGTCCGTTCTCCCGGTTGTATCATCATCATCATCATCATCATCATCATCATCATCATCATCATCATCATCATCATCATCATCATCATCACCGCCACCACCACCACCACCACCACCACCACCATCATAACTACATTCACTGCATGCCAAAGACCCCATCCATATCCATCAGGTTAACCCTGTCCTTTGCCAGCTGCGGCCACCTTATCCCCGCAGACTACCTGATCTCGTCCTCCCACCTGAACCTCTGATACCCCCTGCTACGCTTGCCTTCCCTTGGAATCCATTCCGTTGCCCTTAGAGACCACCGGCCATCTTGCCTTTGCATTACATGCCCTGCCCAGGTCCATTACTTGTTCTTGATTTTGACTAGGGTGTCATTAACAAACTATGCTCTCTTGCAATCTCTCAACGTTGCACCTGTCATCATCCTTTCCTTTCCATAGCTCACCGCGATTTCCATAGCTGCAAGTGTCCGGCGCATAGGTGAGTGCCGGTAAGATACAGGTGTTATGTACTTTTCTCTTGAGATATATATTGAACTGCCGTTCATGATCTTAGAGTGCCTGCCTAATGCGCTCCATCCCATTGTTATTATTCCAGTTATTTCACGCTCGTGGTCCGGATCTGCGGTCGCTACCTTCCTAAGTAGACGTATTCCCTCATCACTTCCAGCACCTCCCTACCGACCATGAACTGCTGTTCCCTTCCGAGGCTGCTGAACGTTACTTTGGTTTTCTTCATATTCATTTTGGAACCACTGTTCTTTACTCGTCCAGGCCACTGATCAAGCGTTGAAATTTGTCACTTGAGTTACTTAGCAAGGCAAAGTCATTAGCGAATCGGAGATGTCTGAGGCAATTTTCATTAACTCCCACCCCCAGCTCTTTCCAGAAGAGATCTCTTAATACCTCTGTAAATGCGCGGTTAATAGTACTGGATAAATCGTGTCTCACTGGCTCACATAAAATAATAAATAAATAAATAATTGTTTTCGAGGAAATGAACTGGCGCAGTGACTGTCTCACGTAGCTCGGTGGACACCCGAACCGCGCCTTAAGGGGAAAGATAAAGGAGGGAGTGAAAGAAGAAAGGAGGAAAGAGGTGCCGTAGTGGAGGTCTCCGGGTAAAATTTGGACCACTTGGAGGTCTTTAACACGCACTGACATACAGATCTTCTGGGCACCTCTCAACGACGGGCGATGAGGCGGCCAACACTAGAGCTCTTCTGTTCAAAGCATCTCACACGGAGCCTCTCTCAGGCGGAGCTCACAACCCCTGACCCTTACTAGGAGAAACTACTAACTATAAGATAATAAGAACGAAACCTCCTCTTCCTCACAAAACCCGTAGCAATTTTGAAGAGCACATAGTCAGGTGACTACAAGCTAATACTCTGCGCAATCCTATACTTAATGAGTAAATGGTGTCCAGACACACACGCTTCGTCCTACCCCTTCTATGGAGCAGTTGGCGCACTCTTTCACGCAGTTTGGGAATCTAAAGAAAACCTAGACTTGGACAACAATCCCGGTCCGACATATGAGTGCTGGGAGGCAACCCTTCATAGCCACAGTCCCCTCGACCAGAAATCGTTGGTTGAAAGGGGCTTTATTATGATGGCGACGAACGGGTTCTCGTACTGAACCCACCCAGTATTTATGCTCTTAATAAATATTTTCCTCCTCCTCCTCGCAGAGCACACAGGCGCCTTTGGTGTTTCGCCTTCATCGCAACACGGCCGCCGCGGTCGGGTTCGAACCAGGGTACTCCTCACATCCTTGCATTTTGTGATTTATTACACTGTCTTTATGGACAGCAATGATATGTGTGCGGCCGCTGCAGATATTTCACATATGCCTCTTCTAGACCGTGGTTCCCCAGTGTCTGCATGGCTGCTGAGGTTTCGAATGAGTCCAATGCCTTCTCGTAATCTATGAAGGCTCAGTATAGGGGCTGGCTATATACTGCCTGGCTTGTGTGCTTTTCTCTAACGTTGTGGTAGGCGCACGCACCGGACTGCTTGAGGCACACAACTCTGCTTTGAGGTTACGTCAAACGTGGAGCTAAAAAATGTACTTGCAGACACAGCGGCTTTCTGGTTGTCTGACGTCACTGCACTGTATTATATTACTAATTACAGTGTCTACAGCAATCATGACCGCATATAAAAAAGAACGAACGGAGACAAACGGAGCACCGACTAAAAACTGAGAATAATAAAGTGTGACCGCTGTACCTGCGTGCAACTAGTTTTATTTATATGTATGTGAAAGAAATGTTGACACTCAAATTCGCGATCGAATATATCCTTCTGCCCGAATTTAGTTTTGGCACAGGCTTGCTCTTCGCCACCCCTGACGCGGGAGTGTTTACGAAGCAATATCATCGGGGAATCTCGTGGCAACGTTGAATTGCCATAGCTTTGCCTGACAGCTAAATTCGCGCTAATGCGGTATGACGAAGCAGGAAACCAGCATAGTAAATGGAGAAGCGAGGCCCGTGGCAAGACACACCAATTACGCGGGGTGTCTCCCTCGGAAAAGAAGGGGTGCGCGCGACAGAATGTGGCCGATGAGAAATGGCGACCTGTCCGAGCTGTGCCCCTAAGCAAAGTCGGCGGCCACCGTGGCGTTCTGCCCCAAGGTTGGACGACGCCGTTCGCGCGTAGAAGCAGCTGCGCCACGTCTAATTGCTCCCACGGGGAAGCGAGAAACGACCATCCGAGCCTTCTGTGCGCATTCCTCTCCCTTTCTTATTTTTTATTCAATTCTAATTTCTCACGGGACTTATGCGTAGAGAAGGGGTCTTTTTTCTAATTGGCACGCGCAACCCTCGCAGCACGCGCGCAAAACTAATGGTGAGAGACTCGAAGGGAGATAATTCGATATCGAGACTTCCAGCAGTCGCGATTTACGCGGACGGGCCCTTCGAGCTTGGGTCAAGTTATACAGTCTCGAGGTTTTCTGGCCGGGTTGCGGCGCTCCTTTAATACTGCTTTCTTGAACATGATCGATTTAGTTTACTGCTCTTTAAACTTTCATCTAACAGCTAAAATCCCTACATGCTGTGCGTTGTGGTGATCGGGATGCCCTCCAGCCGAAGGGGATTAAAAACACGGACTCTCGCCCGGCGTAACCACGGCAGCAAGCCTCCTCTGAAAACAGCTAGCGCCACTCTGCCAGTGCACCCATGGCGAAGATAGTGCGTAATTGGCCTTCCCGAGAGGACCTGGGGGTCAGATGGGTCCCGTCACCTCATGTTTGACCACGGCATCCCTCGTCAAAGGAGCAGTTTCCTGCAAGCGGTTCACCCCGCGTGGTCTTGTAGCCTCACACTGATGAACAAGTGCGGGCCACACGTGCGAGCACCTGCAGTCAGTGGGAACGCCACTCGGAGTATGCGCGACATAGCTGGAATCCTCCTCACCTTCAACCTCAACACGTGACAGGGCGTGTCCCCTAATCAGATCAGTACACAGTGAACTTTTCAGGACACGCCTTCCTCGGCAGGCTCGGCCTCCATCTACGGATTTCGAGGAAGGAAAACCCTATAAAACTCGGCACCGAGTACGGCTAAGAAGCTCCCTCTCACCGTGACTCCTTTAAATGAGAGACATTATTAGTTGCTCTTACTAGTACATTATGTAAATATTTCTATAAAGCTTTTCTTTGTCTTACTCGCAACCGTGTCTCCGTCTTCCTCGTCCCTTTTTCGGCCCGACCACGCTACAGGCATACCAAAAGCGTGAAATCCGTATAGGCTTGTCAACTCCTTATTCTATTCCCTTGGGATGCAGCGATGCCGCAGAGGTAGAGCATCCGCCTCTTGTGCGAGAGGACCGGTGCTCGAATCCCGGTGGCGCACAATTCTCCACCGGGTTAAAAAAAAAAAACTACGCGTGTTGATGGAATAGCAAAGTCAGGCCTTTAGGGTGCGTCTTGGTCTCGGTGACCAGAACCTACAACGCATTCCAATACCAGAACATGATTTGGCCACCCTGGTGTAGTACTTGGCCACAACCTTCCAATTACCCCTAGGCCCTCAGTCCCCAGCGGTTGCGCAGCAACTGAGCAAGGCGGCGGCCAGACCTGTGACGCAGAGGGCGGTGCTAAGAATCTCTCGCTCCGGACAGGCCGCCATGAGAATCTGAACCTGGCAACGTTAAATGCTAGAACCTTATCCATTGAGGCCAGTCCATCAGGGCTGTTCGAGTAACTAGCGGGTATTAAATGGGATGTCACAGGGCTTAGTGAGGTTATGAGGACAGGTGAGGTGTATACAGTACTAAAGAGCGGGCACATACTGTGCTATCGCGGATTAGAGGATACACGAGAAGTAGGTGTGGGATTCCTCATCAGTCAGAATATAGCTGGAAACAAGAGGGTGGCAGCGAGTGGCGCAAATCCGCGCAAATTTATGGGGGGGTACACAGTTCTCAGGCCTCCCCCCCCCCCTCCTCCTCCTCCTAACATGTCCCAGATGCGGGTATAGTCCGAAGAGCCACCGCCGTCAGCAGAAGCCTCGCTGACCAAAGGCGATTCGGAGGAGCACATTGAACAGTCGACGAGAAAAGGCTCCAAAACATCCCCTAGAAAAAATGTCCTTGCCGTCCAGCTGCAAACCCTGCATAGTGCCCCATGCACACAGTTAAATGTGGTACAGTGTGCGGCATTGTTTAACGGTGGATGCTTTCCCCTTGAGTTCAGAAGAGTGGCGGATCGGGCTAGTTGGTGCACGTTATTCATTTTTCGAAAGCGCTAAAACAACACGAACAAAGAAGGAACAGACATGGACGAGCGCTTTCGAAAAATGACCACTTGAGTATAATGGGATCTGCGTCTGCGTCCCTCACATACGAAAAGCTCACTAATTGAAGACACTTTATATTTTCAGAGTAGCCCAGGCGGATGTGGTCCCGACTCATCGGACACCAGAAGCGCGCGAGCATACCTTACGCACGGAGGACAAGTGTGGCTCTGGCACGGATATTTGCAAAATACGATGTGCGCATTGCGCACGTGCCATCCAGCAAGCTTAATTAAACAACAGCTCTGTCATGTTAAACATCGCCTGGAGCGCCCACGTTACCCCGGAGTTGTGTACAAAATCCCCTGCAAAAATTGAGATGCATCATACATTGGCGAGTCAGACAATTTTAAGAGAAGATTAAGAGACCACAAGAACGACGTCAGCAAATGTCGCACGTCATCGAACGCACTAGCAGAGCATGTTCAAGAAAGCACACCATTGACTGGGAAAACGCCGCAATCTTAGACACAATGAATCCTTTATCGTCCCGACTGCTTTTAGAATAATTTTATATTCAGACTGCCAATAACCTTATCAACAGGACGAAGGGTAATCTCCCAGATAACTACGCCCATTCACTGCGCTGTCAAGTGCGCTTATAAGAAGCGGCCCATTTCGTCCATCTTCATTGTGAACAAGGGACCCGTAGTGGTCCCGAAACGTCATATTTTAAAACCCATTTTTGGCGAGTGTACGTTTTATTCATCCACTATGTTTCCCTCTCGCCAGACAGGATTCTGTCGAACCCTTGACTAAGATCCATCCTTGATGCCGTTTTAAAGGAGGGCATGAAAGCTGCTATGTAAAGTCATGCCAGAATGAAACACGAGCACGCATTTGCCGCACTTTTCCACTTTGCAGGTACATATTCCTTTATGACCATTTTCTGGATATATTCTTCGGTAGGCCTTTTACCGTTAAACGTGAACCAGGCTAGTTGTGCGCAAGTACGCAGGTAAGGTACTTTGTTCGGTTTGCATGCGCTGTTTGCCTTTCATTTCGGCCTGACTGCATACTTCTCTGAAAGTGGCGCTTCGAGAACAAATTCCCGTAGCCTTTTTTGCGCGCATGTAATTTCGACTATAGCGGTACATCTACCACTGCTTGAATAAAGTCGCCGTACACGTAATGCCTTTACTTATTATACGCTCGAACAAAACACCAAGGCCTTTTCAGTGATGTGTCGGGTTGACGATTGTACAAGGCTCTCGGTAGCGTACCAGCTGCTTCCTGTCGTCCCACGAAATGCGCCGGCCAACGATGTCCGCGGGTGAAACCTGGCAACGATATAAAGCGGTACCTGATGGAGTGAATCGTGACAAATGTCACCTGAACAGGGAAAGAAACGTTTATAAAAACTAATTTATTGGCGCTGCCTCACATTGCGATTGCGGCGTTAAATCTTTGTTATCCAAAAGAATTCTGGAAGCATGTAAAGAGAAATGGAAAAGACAGTGTAGCTATACCATCACTTGTGTCTGATGACCGCTTTGTTTATTATGACACAGAAAAAGCTCAGCTTTTTAATCAGTATTTTAGCGCTGTTTCCAGCTCTGAAATCGATCAAGGTGATATGGATACCTCGACTTTTTAGGCAGGGATGAGTGTTATGGATGACGTTGTTATTAGTGTAAATGGTATATAGTCTTTCCTGCAGAAGCTGAAGGTTGCTAAGGGTGGATGTCCTAGTAACTTGCCGAACAAATTTTATAAACTTAGTGCGCAGTCGGTTGCACCGTACTTAAAGATTATTTTTGAAAAATCACTTGACGAATCTCGACTTCCTGATGGCTGGAAGATTGCAAACATTGTGCCAATTTACAAATCTGGTCCTCGTGACATTTTGTCAAATTATAGGCCAGTATCATTAACGTCAGTTACATGCAAAACACTTGAGCATATTTTGTATACCAGCATAGTATCACATATGGGCTCACATTCATTGTTTAATCCTCATCAGCATGGTTTTTATAGGAGCCTGTCCTGTGCTACACAGTTGATTGAAATTGTGCATGACCTGGCGGGGGCACTGGTTAAGCGACCGAGTGTAGACTGTGTGTTTTTGGATTTTAAAAAAAGTTTGTAACACTGTGATCCATTGTTTACTAGTTAAAAATGGCCTTTTACAATATTAGCCCTCATGTGATATCGTGGGTAAAGGAAGAACTACCAACATTTGCGTCAACAGTTTGTAGGTGTAAGTGGCACTCAGTATCAAACGGCGCAAGTTGGCTCCGATGTTCCCCAAGGATCCGTGTTGGGTCTCAAATGCAGTTATTTGCGGATGATTGCGTTCTTTATAGAGAAGTCACTTGTGATCGCGATGTTGAAACGTATAAGGAAGACCTGAATAGAATCTCGGAGTCGTGCGTTAAACGAAATATGAATTTGTCTAAAACAGTTCACATGAACTTTACAAGAAAGAAAAACCTTGACGTGCACTCATATGTTATTAACAATGGGCCGTTGAAACAGGCATTCGAATTTAAATATTTAGGTGCGTATTTCACTGCTGATTTGAACTGACGCCTTCATGTCAATTATATCACTGCTAAAGCCTCTAAAACCCTAGGATTCCTTCGCCCAAATGCAAGCACTTTTCCCATGTCATGCAGGGACACTCTTTACAAGACGTGTGCGAGATCGACTCTGGAATACGCGCGTACGGCTTGGTATCCGCCTACTGCTCGAGATAAAGATAACTTGGAGAGGGTTTCAAAACAATGCCTCTCGTTTTGTGTGGGGCACACATGGGTCTCAGTTCAGTGCATCGCGTACGAAAGAAGCACTCAACTGGGAATTGCTCGTCACGCTCCGAATAGAATTACGTTTGAAGATTTTTCGTTCTATTTATTATTCAGCGACTCATGTTGAACGAGAAAAGTATTTGCAACAGACTTATTAGAAATGTAAGCGTGTTGACCGTGATTTTAAGGATCGTGAAATTGCGACGAAAACTGAATTGTGTAGGATGTCTTTCCTCAAACCATTAGGGAATGAATAGGCTGCCGAGGGATGTCGTGGGTGCTGCATCAAATGATGCTTTCTTTTCTATGTTGTAAATGTGTGTGCATGTCTTGAGCTTTACATTTCTTTTGTCTTTTTCTGGCGTTTATACTTTTTGCTCTGCCTAGGAGCAAGTGTGTCATAATTTGTATAGTTTATGTATTTCTTGTGCTTTGTGTAACTACTTTTAAACCCTGTCCTTTTTTTTCTAAAATGTTAAAACTGCGCAAAGTACGAAGACATAGGAAACGAGGAACACAGAAGACGCCGCGGGCGCAACGAGGAACGGGTGCTCCTCGTTGCCTATGTCTTCGCATTTCGAGCAGTTTTAACATTTCAGAATGAACCAACTTGCCGCAAAAACCTCCTATTTTCTAAGTTTATTCCGATAGGTTAAAGAAAACATTCACGAAGTATTGGTACATAAACGCAGGATTCGCTTCCAGTATGGCATTTCTGAATGGCGAAACCATAGAACAACAATTACCGTTACGAGCCACTTAAATGGTATGAAATCAGCATTATGGTCGCCACCGGAGAAAGAGGCTCGATAACAGGTTTAGTTGACAGGCACCTAGCGCGGAAATAATAATAATAATAATAATATTAATAATAATAATAATAATAATAATAATAATAATAATAATAATAATAATAATAATAATAATAATAATAATAATAATAATAATAATAATAATATAAATAATAATAATAATAATAATAATAATAATAATAATAATAATAATAATAATAATAATAATAATTGGTTTTGGGGGAAGGAAATGGCGCAGTATCTGTCTCATATAACGTTGGACACCTGAACCGCGCCGTAAGGAAAGGGATAAAGGAGGGAGTGAAAAAAGAAAGGAAGAGAGAGGTGCCGTAGTGGAGGGCTCCGGAATAATTTCGACCACCTGGGGATCTTTAACGTGCACTGACATCGCACAGCACACGGGTGCGCCTTAGCGTTTGGCCTCCATCGAAACGCAGCCGCCGCGGCCGGGTTCGAACCCGGGAACTCCGGATCAGTAGCCGAGCGCCCTAACCACTGAGCCACCGCGGCGGGTGCCTAGCGCGGAGCAAGACGCAAAAAACACGGAGAGCTCACCGTAGACGCTTAGAACTGCCAATTTACTAGAATTAGCGTTGTTATTGTGCACCGACCACCTGTGCTGGTATCGTCGAAATTTCCATTGTCTCCTTTTCTTTCGCAACAAGTTGAGACATTTGTTTTTTTTTATTCCATGGCATGCCGCTGCCAATTTCGAATGGGTTCCAGTACGCCAAGTGCAGGATAACGTATCGTTACCATCGCCATCAATAGTCCCCACTGGTTTAGGTTTGCCGGCCAGGATTTCACCGAGTCAAGCTGTTGCCGCGAACACATCTATGGTAATTAATCTGCTCTTAAGTGCCGTAGTTAAGGAAGCGCACGCCGTGCAGTCCACGTCTCCGATCCATTTTGACCGACCGGGGTTCGTCGCTGAGCACTTAAGCGTTCTCGCATATCGTCTCTAACAATACGCAGGCACCGTGGCACTGAACCCCCCATCTTGTTAGAGAGCCACAGCGAAAATTGCCGCCATCTCCGCAGAAGCCTTGGTCAGTGTACGACCACGGACATCATTTGTTACGTGCAACGCACTGTGCACCGACAGGTGTGATTGCCGCAGTGTATACGTTGTAACTGCCAATTCCCCCAGAGGCGGTTGCGCGGTCTAGTGTCGCTGCTAGTTTTCTGCAACCAGTCGTGCATTAATGTGCTGCGGGGTTACCAGGCACATTATGCGCACTCGTAAGTCTGCAAGCTGGTGCTTCATTTTTTCACGCTGCAGGGAGAGTGATAAGTGCGTCCTCTCGCCGACGATGGTGCTTCATTATTAGTCAAACGACGCTTCAGCACACGCACACCCGTCTGCATCCTCATGTGCGTAAAGAGTGCCCGCAGTTAACAGCGCAGAACGTAGACGGGACAAGAGAAGAGATGCACACGCAGCTTCCAACAAGCCCAAGCTGCTGTCCTGGCGTGAAGAGTGGACGCCTTAGGTGGCAGTGCAGGCGCTTCAGGTATTACAAGGCGACTGAGGTACACGTCTTGGCCGGCGGCGGCGGCGCGACAAAGCGACCTGAAAGCTTCGCGAACATCGCGATGACCTCGTCTCGATAAGGCAGCTTTGAAGTTGTCGTCCCGCAAAAGCTTGGAGCTAGCGACAGAGACGAGTAGGCGCCGAGAAGGATATACGCGAACTCCCCTGCTAGTAGTGTGCAGTGCTGCTGGGACGCAAGAGAAAGTAACCAGCAGATGCGTCGGAGCCGCGCCTAGTGATTGAGTAACTCGCGTGTGAACTGCTTAGTAATGGAACTCGCCCTTGGCGTCGCGCATGAAGCATGTGCGATGTAGGCGAAATGCAAAAAAAAAAAACGCCTGTGCGGTGCACAACATTAGTGCACGTTGAAAAACTCCTGGTAGTTCTTCACTACGGCGTCTCTCGTAGCCCCCCTGTGCAGCTTTTAGACGTCGAACCCCGCATACCGTATACGATAACATACCATGCACGCTTAAGACTACGCAACATGGCGTACCCGTGATATCAGCATTCCCGAAGGTCCTTTCAGCTGCACGAGTTTCTTCCACCCTACGCGTGATTCAGCAGCGGTGGTCGATTGTTGAAGTGGGCTAATTGATTAGTTCATTCGATGCAAATACTGAAAACTGGCTCAATATTTCGATCTTGGAAAAAGAGTTCGCTGGACAAATGGCGACTGCCATGGCGATGCACAGAACTTTCGATCGGATCTCTTCGGCGCTGGCGATGGGAAGGACAAGGTGGAAACGCCACTGGCATTCCTTGGACGCGCGATGCAATTAAACGTTTAGCGCGCTGCCGGCGAGCCTCTGTCATCCGGTGACGGGCGCCAGTGTTCAAGGGAGCGCACCTGCCGCGGCTGCTGCTGGGCCGATGAGCGACGACCGATAAGGATCGAATGCCGCCACCGCATCTGCAACGACAGTTGACGGCGACGGGGGGACACCGGCCACGCCGCAGTTCAATGAGCTTCGTCGGTAACAAACTGGAGGCGAGGGCAAGGAGGCGGCATTTCGTCCAACCTTAGATTTCATTTGAGTGCGAATAGGGACGGCACCTGTTCTGGATTATCCAAGGGTTCCGAGACATCCAGAGGCAGTCGAATCACCCAAGACACTCCTTTCTGGTCGAGACCTCTATCTTGGCGAAAAAGATTACAACTGCACAACTTTGGTCATCCTGGCATGTGAGCTAACTCAGCCCTTTCTATTTTCCTTCCTTTTTTGCTGAAAGGCAATAGGCTGCGTAAGTTTCATTACAAGTTCTAAGTCGCGTTTCTAAAGTAAGCAACAGTGCACCGAGAGTGCAGTTGCACCAACAACGAGAATCCGACGGCTATTACAAAGCGTATGCCAAGCTGTTTTAAAAGCATCACGGCGCAAATAAATATGCGGTAAAGAATCCATCGAATAGAGTGTTGCTGCCTCGGTATAATTCGCGCAATGCGGTGATGTGTAGTGCGTACTTATTTAAACCATCTAGAATACTCAGGAATCCAAAGTAGTATCTATGAAAAAGTTGTACATTTTGTGCCTCAGCAAAAGACGCAAAGCTGCTGAGGCTGAAACAAATTGGAAAATTGTCAGCTATTAGGTTGCAGCTCGTACGTCCGTTAAACCTTGCATCCAAGACCTAGCTAGCCATGCATATGACGAAACCCCGAGCGAAGTCGGCGATACTTTTTCTGTAAAAGTTGCCCTGAACTAGTTTACCAATTATTGGCCGATTTAAGGCTAATGTAAATCCCGCAAGCTCGGCTCAAGCTTGGGCAACCATAATTATCCGCTTGAGTAAATACCTTCGCTCTGTATGCTGGCCTTCATAGATGTTTTCTTCATCCTTATTCTTGGCATCACGCATTTTCACTAAAGATCTCAGCGGCTATTTCACAAAGTACTATTGGTGCACAGTTCTGGCGAATTTTTTTCCCTCAATATGTGATGCAGAAAAAATAAACCAGCCAAAAGACGCACACGGGAAAACTGAGAAGATAGGAAAGAGGCTGGTTTCGTAGCCTCTTTCCTACCTTTTTCTCAGTGTTCCTGTGTGCGTCTTTAGGCTGGTTTATATTTTTTTAATACAATGCACCAACTAGCCCAACAGACGTGTGTTATTCAACATGGGGAAAAACATGGGCATGTTCTAAACTGCAAAATGTTGTTTGATTACTCATGTTTAACAATTAAAAGGTTTATCGAAATGTTCCAAGAATAGGGCACAGAATCTGTACATTCTCTGTACAGTCAATGCTACCTTTGTTTCAGAGTAAAAAGTTGTGTATAACTGGCTCTCTATTATAATCGAGAAATCTTGTGAAGCGTACTGTTCATGGGAATTTTTGCTCTTTTAACTACCAGGCGGTGTATATATACATAGGGCTGTCGCCTAACCTCAGACTGGATGGAGTCTTGGTTTCAGGGTTTCAGTTCAACTCATACGTATTTCACCCATAACCTAATATAACCTAACACTGGTAAACGAAAAACTACAATTGCTTAAAAACCTGCAAACAACCTTCAAATATATTCATTTGAGAGTCGCGGAGCCTGTGCCGAAAGCCGCGACCGCTAGAGCATATGCCGTAAACTTGCTCCGCGGCTAACGCCTCAACAAATAACGGCGTTAGTCGAAGAGTTCACGCCAGCTCGTGGGAATACCGCTCGGAGGCATAACACGATGTCTGCTGTCAGTGCCGAGACCAAAAGCAATTAAGGCACCTTAATCGCGTCCAATTCAAAAGTTTTCTATTTCGCACTGTAACGCACAGCACACACTAACACGAACCAAGCATGACACGAAGGAAAGTATAAGGCCGCATTAATGTGCGATGAGCTGAGATCAACTTGCATGAAAGAAAAGTTTTATGAATGATTATTTATGCAATAAACGGCTCAGCAGTAGGCGGAGCTTGGGAACAAAAAAAAATCACAGACGATTACGATACTCCCTAACGCGAAATCTGAGCGCAGCTCTTTAGCGCCTTTGATTTTGTGATACACTTAGGCGTGAGCGATGAGCTTCTGCTTGGGCGGTGCGCGCCTCTGGATTTTGGCGTCGGACGTCGGAGGGCACTGAGCCTTTGCACGGGCGGCTTTTTTAGCAGCAGCGGCAGACGATGCACTTCCACTGGTTTCATCGCCCATTGCTCAGAAAGAACCGCCTAGACCATCTTGTGTTATGATTATACAGGTAGACGGTTTATATTAGGAAGAGGACGCTCGTGCGGTCAATCTGTCGCGTGCGGCAGATTTCACAGCAGCCGCCGAGCGGAGCGTGGCGAGACTGCATGCTCGCTGATTGGCGGATCGAAGGAGGAGGCAGCGCGCGGGTGACGTATCACAGCAGCCGCTGGAGACATCCGGCCATGCTTGTGCATGTTGTTGTGCATCATCATCATCATCATCATCATCATCATCATCATCATCATCAGCCTTACTACGCCCACTGCAGGGCAAAGGCCACTCCCATGTCTCTCCAATTAACCCTGTCCTTTGCCAGCTGCGCCCACCTTAATCTCATCCGCCCACCAAACCTTCTGCCGCCTCCTGCTACGCTTACTTTCTCTTGGAATCCACTCCGTTACCCTTAAGTACCAGCGGTTATCTTGCCTTCGCATGAGATGCCCAGCCCATTTCTTCCTCTTGATTTCGACTATAATGCCATTACCCCGCGTTTTTTTCCTCACCCATTCTGCCCGCTTCCCGTCTCTTATCGTTACACCTATCATTTTTCTTTCTATCGCTCGCTGCGTTGTCCTTAACTTAAGCTAAACTCTTTTCGTTAGCCTCCACGTTTCTGCCCCGCAGGTGAGTACCCGTAAGATACAGCTGCTGTACACTTTTCTCGTGAGGGAAATAGGTAAACTGCCATTCATTCTCTGAGAGAACCTGCCATAGGCGCTGCGCCCCATTCTTATACTTCTAGTTATTTCCCACTCATGATCCGGATCAGATGTCATTGCCTGCCCTAAGTAGTATTCCTTTACAACTTCGAGGCGCTCACTGCCAATTGTGAACTGCTGTTCCCTCGCTAGACTCTTGAACATTACCTTGGTTTTCTGCACGTTAATTTTTAGACCCACCGTTCTTCTCTGCCCGTCTAACTCATTGATCATGATTTGCAGTTCACCTCCTGAGTGACTGAGTGCCATCAGCGAATCGCAGATTATTTAGCTATTCTCCATTAACTCTTATTTCCAACTGTTCCCAATTCAGGCCTCGGAATACCTCCTGTAAACAGGCGGTGAACAGCATTGGCGAGATCGCGTCTCCTTGCCTGACGCCCTTCCTTATTGCAATTTTGGAATGTGCGCGGTGTTTCTAATTATAGAGTCGGCGGTCTCACTCATAAGTTTTCTTAAAATGTACACGCCACACATGAGGCAAGCAATGCTTACCCATTAAAAGGTGACAGACGATTACGATAGTCCGAAATGCGAAATTTGAGCGCAGCTCTTCGCTTGCCACCACTGCCATGTGGCATGCTGCGCTGCTGGTCACGCTTCGGGAGCTTCCACACTCCGCACTCGCCGTGGCAGGTGGCGTTTCGCTCTGCCGCTGCCTGCCACGGCTGGCAGGTGGCGTGTTATTCTGGCTGCCGTAACTACACCGACGTCGATGACTACGACGCGGAATCCAGAAAACGGCACGTAAGAGCTGCGCTCTCAAACGCAGTGTCGAAATAACTTAATCTGTTCACAGAGCAGAGCATCGTGAGGCATTGACTCATCGCGTCATATTATTAAGACGTAGCGTACCCTCTAGTTTTTTCCACTCCCTCAGTAAGCGAGGCCTGGAAGGAATTATTGCGCTTTCCCAGGTTGCAAAGCCCCACTGAAGATTTGCCTCAACTCGGCCCCGTTAGTTTGACTCAGCTTTGCGTGCAAGAATGAGCACAGTTTACTTTGTAGCTCATCTCTTTTGTGAAATTTCAATTGTAGACGTCATAAGCACCATTTCCTATTAGTGAGGTTTGCTGCGAGTGTTGAACCACGTTTTCAAGTGGCTGCAAAGACCAAGCGCTGGAAAAGGAGACTGCTATTTCAGTGCGGCCCTTTCTTCAGTCTCCTTCTTTGTCGTCTTCCAGCGCGGCTTACCACCTCTGCACTGTGCCCAAGATTCGCGTTCATACGGTATGTCCGCCTCTGGCGCCGAGTAATGCACTACTAAAGGATCAGGTCGTGAATATATATGCCTCCAGCAAGGAAGGACCCGAAGCCCACCCGTTCTCCTAACGAGCGCGCAGGTTAAACGTGAGGGTTGGGCCTCACACACACGCACGCCTAACTAAAGCAGCTACCGTGCAAGCCTTTAGCGCTGCGCCAACAGATTCCCGAGCCTCGTGGAAGGCAGGTAGCCGGCCGGCGGGCCCCCGGAACCCAATCTCATGCCAATGCCAATCTGCCTGTAAGGCCGTTTTCGGGGCTTGTTTTATGGGTTCCTTCTTTCTTCGAGGCGTTTCCCTCGAGGTGCTTGTGCTGTTCGAGGCAACGCGTTCCACACTTTGCAGCTCCGAAGCCACGTTTCCGACAAGGCACCAGACGGGGCCCACCTCTTCGGCCTCCTCTCACAAACGACGTGTTTTACGCGTCTCGAACCTTGTGACAGTTAATTAAGAGCCTGCATCGCTCACCAGAGGAGAACGTTTTCGTTTCTTTCTTCTATTTTCTCATTTGTGGCGCTCTTTTCTTCCTTCTCTTTTCGTGGCATTTATGCGCCTAGACGTCGACGTGGTGCTGCTGGTGGAGGCCCCGGATCCTGCGCCAGCATATGCGCTTTCGACGGATACTGCTCGGCTGGAGCTGGCGCGCACATTAGACTCCGACCTTCCAGCAGAGGCCGGTTAGGAGAGATCATAAGGGGCGTAAGAAGAGGGCGTTTCCGCATTAGAATAGGGCCGGAACAGAGCTTTATAACGAAACAGGGGCAGCATTTACGCGTGACCGTTCTCTGCAGGGAGAATGCCGGAAGTGAGCACTGCGCACTAATGCGATAGTTGCGGAAACACAAGCGCATGTTTTGATGACCGTGACACAAAATATACGAGGAGTTCGGCCCAAAAGCAAGGAGGAAGCCGCAGGACACCCGTTCTGCCTCGAGTGGAGGCAGCAAATGCAGCCGTTTATGGTTCAGGTTCTTGAAGCCCAGCTTGCCATCTTCGGTTAAGGCCCGAGTAGAAAATATTCTTGCAAATCAGCCGGTCTGTGTTGCAACTATTTTTCATGACGCATTACAATGGCATCGTCGTTTACTGCGAGAAAGTGTTTCGGACAATTATTAGTGCGCTAGCACTAGGTGAGTCATTAGCGAAAATGCCACTGTGTACAAGTGAAGCTCGGAGAAACTCGGGAAAGTCCAGAGGAGCTTCGCGCCAGCTGCAGCCAGTGGGAGGACGGGGTAGCACCAGCTGCAGCAGAGTGGAGAGAAAGGGCGCAGAGGAAGAGCGTGAAACGCGGTTGTGTGCACGTGCGGATGGCACAAAAAAGAGGCGAAGGATTAAGTCGCCGGAGAAACATGCAGTGCAGCAAACGGTGAATCACGGGCGAAGGCGGACAGATTCCGAAGCCAAACGTCGAGCTGAGAGAGAAGAGAGCGGAAAAGTGAGCCTGCCGATCCAGTGGGTGTACCGAGGAGGCAAGCCCAAGCAGAGCGCCGAAGACAGCACTGCCGTGATAAACGGGGTGCGGAAAGAGACTGAAGAGCTAGAAACGCGAGGAAGAGCGAGAAAGCAGATGAAGTCACCGAAGTAACGTGCAGCAGAGATACGAGTGCAAGTGGCTTCAGAGACCACCGTATAGAGGGAACGACGACTGGAATCGTAACGAGCAGCTCAGGCGGCTTAGGCAAGAGGAATACAACGAATACAAGGCCATTTGAACGCGACTCGAATTTTCAAGCTGATTAAAACTAAGCAAAGATACACAAAGCTAAAAAAATGGAAAACGTGCTAGCGCACCTAAGTCGCATTTAGCTCGACCGGGTCAAGTGGGGGTCAGTTTTTTGTTGTAAAATGGCAACTGGGTGGCAGGGTAATTTGTCTTTAAGCACTTCACTGAAACTACCTGAGAGAAAAATTGGTCTCCATTTCGGTAGTTTTCTCACGCAGCTTACATGAGTGGAACAAATTCCCGCGCCCTCCACAGAAAAAGCAACTTAGAACTTTATGTACCATTTTAGAGCGCAGAAGAGGTGACGATTTCAGAGGCAGAATTACATATCAACGCAAAAACAGTGACCAAGAGCTCATTGTCGCCCTCCTCCGTTACCAATGCCACGGGCTAAGCACAAGCACAGTGAACGTCAGAAGCGGGCAAACGCTTCTCTTACGAATGCAGAAAACCCTGCTCGGCATTAAACTCTTCCACGCACCCGAAATTTTATGACAGCGGGCCATATCTAGAGTTTGCTCCCTTCATCCCTTGCCGTCGTCGGTCCGCCTGGTGCTTGCGCCCGCCCAGGGGTTGTCTTTGGAGAAGCTCGCTGAGCTAGCGGACTCCGTCATGGACGTTCTGACGTTTCCTACTCCAAAATTTCTCTCGGCGCATTCTCACAGCCTCCCACCCCGCCATCATGTCTTCCCTCCCGCGTGGACCTTCAGAGCCTCCGTGAAGACTTCCACGCCCAGATCACACGTCTCTCCGACCAACTCGACGCACTGTCGACCTCCCGCTCCCCTTCTCGCCTGCCCGTCGCGAGACCTCACCTTGCTGACGAAGTGCTCCCCCCCTCTTCAAGCAAGCGAGTGCTGGCATCACCGCACCTTTGGTGAAGCATCGCGTTGGTGTACCCCTCCCTGTCGCTTGCAGGAAAACTTCCCACGACACCACTACAAGCGGCAAGTGGTGTCACCCCGGAGAACAGCCGCCTATTCTTCATTCGCGACCATATGTCGGACCTCCGTTTTCTCGTCGACACCGTTTTCTCGTCGACACCGTGCAGCATTACATCATCACTTCCTCCCGCACAAGCCCATCACTACAAGCCGCAAACCTCACCCCCATCGCTGTGTACGGCTGACATGCTCTCACACTAAATTTGGGCCTCCGACGTGTTTCGATGGGTTTTCCTCGTCGCGAACGTACGTTACCCAATCCTCGGAGCTGATTTCCTGCGCCACTACAACCTGCTGGTCAACATGCACAGCAAGTGTCTCGTATACGGCACGACGAACCTCTCTGTTCAGGGCCTCCGTCTTCAAGAACCGCTTGCCAGTATACCCAACCCACACCAGTCGGCCTACGAGATCCTTCTGGAAGAATACCCTTCTCCGCTGCGTCCTTCCAACTTCTTACTGCCCATCAAGCACCAGTTCACGCATCACATTGTGACCACTGGTCCGCCCACACATGCTCGAGCCCGTCGCCTTGCTCCAGACTGTTTACAGATCGCCCGCAACGAGTTCGATCACATGCCAGAGCTTGGCATTATCCGACCTTCATCTAGCCCATGGGCGTCCCCCCTACACATGGTACCGAAAAAACCCCAGGGGACTGGCGCCATTGTGGTGATTACCGCGTCCTCAACAACGCTACCGTTTCGGACCGTTATCCCCTACCTCACATCGCGGATTTTACCTCCGCGCTGCATGACACCACAATTACTTGCTATCGTGTTACTGAGACCATTTCAATCGACCGCTCAAAGACAAACTTCACAGAGGACGCCCCGCCTACTGGACCTTCATGTGTGCTTTCTCTGCCCCAACCGGCCGGCTGCTCTCCTCCGCCATCTTTCCCTGCCACTCTTCAGAAGTGGAAAGTATCGTTCCGGCTCCCAGCTTTACCGGACTCCTTCATTAACGGTAGGGGGGGGGGGGGGGGGGGGGGTGGCTACTGTAGCAGGAGCAGCGGCCTTACGCAGCAGGATCAGCACCAGCGGCCGAAGATGACGCCGAATAGCAGCCCAATTGAGCTGGCTTCTAGTGTCGGTGTCACGCGCCGTTCGGCTGCACGCCATCATACGTTCTAGCATTTTCAGCCAGTAAATCAACAATGTCCTGCATCGCCCCGGCGTCATACTGATTGGTGCTACAAGTAAACACATGTCGTGGACCTCCGTAGCAATAGCACTCCCCAGGCATTTAGCTAAAGTAGGCTGCACAAACTGCCGCCAAAGTTACGCTCGACTAGATGGTTTATAGACAGTTCAAACCTCCTGCCCCTCTTCCTTCCATTGGTTCCTCTCCATCAAATAAATAAAAATAAAGATCGTGTTACGGCCTGTACTGTGAAATTCCTGTCTCGAGGGGAAAACACGCAAAACCAGGAAGATATATTAGTGCCAGCTGGCGTAACATCGGACGAAATTAGCGTGCAGATGTTTTTGCTGTCTCCACCAATGTAAGAGACACGCCGTAAGGTCCTCTCTATCTCCCATTACCTGGAAAAAGGCAAATCGTGGCGCCGGAGAAGACACAAAATAAGGGTATTCCCCCTTACACGATGGTCCGAACATCCGGACGGCAGGTTTGTGAGGGCACAGCGCGGGAGAGACAGAGAGCTTCCTGCTTCGACTGCTGACGTACGCCTGGTTCCGGAAGAAACGAGAAACAAACCAAACACAGGGACACACAGAAGGCTCGAGGCTGAAGACGAGAGGGCATAAAAGACGGCGTAGAAGACAAAGCAGAAGAAAGGGCGGAGAGTTGAGGGACGCAATCTCCTGCCTTCTCCAGATCATTGTCTTCGGAAGTGCACTATCGTTCTTTTTTGTTTGAATAATCTATATACAGCAACGCCGGGCCCATATGCATCGACATGCTTCGCTAAAGAGGTTCCTGCGGCCTGATATGCGGAAAGCACGCAAGTTCCGTAGCAGAGAAGGGGAATTGCATAACGCACGTCAGAGAAGTTCTCTGCATCTAATGCATACTACCCAGTGCGCTCAAGTAGCATGTTGGCGTATTGTCAACGATGGCGGGCATCCGCAATGCCAGTGTTTCACCTAGCGCTAGCCTTTGCACGTTCACCCTAGTTCCTTTTATTTAACAGGGACGAAAAGGCCCAAGGGACGAGGAAAAAGTGTGTTCTACTGATTGAAACGGCGCTTACACAGGACACCGCAGAGGAACGTAGCACAGTAAGACTAACAACGACGTTTAACTGGAGATTCGCCGCTTACTGATCATCCCATGTCAGAGTCGCATTTCTTTTTGTCACGAAGAGCGATAGACAGACAACTGACGAATGTTTCATTTCCTGATGGCTGCGCTGCTTTCGCTGGCTCGTCGATTGATGTATGACGTGGCTGCTGTAGAATTGCCCACGGTCGTGCGCATGCAGGAAGTTCGTGTGCTTGTCTTGCGTTGCACGACCGAGACGTATTTAAGCCCCTACTGGGACACAAAACGGGGCTGAAGCCAGCTTCGTGTTTTGCCGCTTCTTTGCTCTCTAACCGCTGCATAAACGCGAGAGCGTTAAGACGCAACCTTAACAGCCATGGTGGGCCACCTAGGCCACGTGACCCTGCGGCGTCATCGCAGCTTGCCTACCGCATTGCGAACAAACTGACCACCGTGGCAGGTGGCAGTTTACTGATTGACTGGTCACGAGGGGTTGTTCGGGAACAGCAAGATGGGTGGCACAAGGCCCACCGATGGCAGCACCTGCATGCCGTCGCAGGGCAGTGTGGCATCGCCTAACCGCGCTGCGCGCCACTGCGCCAGGAGCCGTATGAAGACACCCGGCGACCTACGAACGTAAAGTCGAGAAGGACCAACTCCGCGTCTGTGGGCATCAACCCATCGACACTATCGCGTCTTGCCCTTAAGGCGGAGAAGGCGTTAATGTAAAAGTTTCTATACATTAACGACCTTGTGAATAACATTTCATCCCGTTTACGTCTTTTCGCAGATAACTGTGTTGTTTACCGTAAGATCACTTCAAAGACTGATCACCTGACCCTTCAAAATGATCTTGACACTATTGCTGATGGGTGTAAAAACTGGCACATGATTCTGCACTCTAACAAATGCAAATTAATGACTTTTAGCAGCAAGCATGTTACTTCTCACATTTTAATAGTCTGCAACAAGGCATCGAGGAGTTTAGGTTTCATACACCGAAAACTTGCTTAAGTTACAGTTGTCCGCCTGCGGTTGGAATCCGCCTCATCTATATGGTCTCCCCATCAAAAATATCTCATATAAATGACTGAGTATGTTCAAAGCAGACCTGCCCGGTACATTTTTGTCAATTGTAGTCCCCTCGCTAGTGTCTCTTAGATTTAAAACCTTAATGATGTACAGGTGCTTGAAATTCGTCACTCCTTTTCACTTCTGTGTTTACTTCATAAATATGTTTACACCCGTCTTTCATTTTTGCCTCAGGAATCACCGTTCCACTCTTCACAACGCTTGCATAATCAACTCAGTTTCAGCCGGATATATGGCAGAACCCAGTCATTTAATGCTTCAGCATATCCTAGAGCAGTTAAGCTCTGGCATGATCTTACTGACAACATAATCTTTCACTGATTCTGGGGAGTATGAAAAAACACCTTTGTATAATTTTATCGCCCCACTATTGTTCGAAACGTTGGACCACGGTTTCAGTTGCTCTTAAAGTTGTTTTCTGATGTACGCCTGTTTCTGTTGGCCCTCCGTTTGTATCAAATTCGTGTTCCTTTCCTGTATTTGCCTTGTACCACGTCCGTTGTACCGCTGTCATGGTTTATTATTTCTGCGTATTCCTTCTTTTATGCGCACCCCTCATCCAATGCTCTCAGGGGCCTGTGAGGTACAAATAAATAACTCCCCCCCCCCCCCCCCCCCCCCGGAATCTTTTGACCTGTAGATTCCTAACCAGCCGCACTGTCACCTCGGCCACTGTTAACCAAGACGGAACTCTTAAAAGAATTATTGGAGGACACAGTGTGAATCGCATTGCATCTTACAACATCTTGTGCTGAAGGCGGTGAGAGTGAACGAGCTTTTCAGAATAACACACGCTGATTCTGAGAGCCGTCCGCATATACCCTTGCTCTGCCGCTGCAAGCTGCTAGTACCTTTTCGCGGCACACTTCTCATTCGCTTCAAGATTGACGTCACGACAAGAATTGATGCAGCGCCTTTCGCGGATGCAGACCCAACTCCGCGAATACCTTTTATGTAACATTTTTTTTTATCAACCACGCTTCTAGCTCTCACCCTGCCTCCTTCTTCTCCTCGCGCAATCTTGGCGCTCAGTCGTCAAAAACGCACGAGTGAAAACTTCGACCGTCGTTGGTGGCAGGGTAAGTATCCCACGTACGGCGCACACCGTGCGACCACATATACGCAAGACGCCTCGTGCCAAGTTTGTCCTACAAAGGTGTGAAGTAGCGGAGGTCCAAGAATAAACGGCGCCCCGAAGCAGCGGGCGCCGAACGCCATAAATCAGACCACGCGGCTGCCTATACGCTCGGCAAGAATAAAACGAAGAAATGGGATGGAGAAAATGAAACACACCCACAGACGTGTTGGCGGCTCTTTTCGCGCCGATGCGCCCACGAGACAAACGAGGTTTTTCTCGCGGCAGTCATGTTTTTTGCTCTTGTGTCTTCTTTTCGTCCTGTCGTGAGTTACGCCTGCTTTCGTACGTGAAGCCAGCGTTCGTATTCTGGTCCGACGCTTCCAATATAGGATTTTGCGATGACACATTTTCCGGGAGGAGCTGCGATCGTCCTTAAATATGAAATCCAATAGTCTGTAGACCATTCAAGTCGCTGCGAGGAACTTTTCCCTCGAGTCCGCCGTAAATTTTAAGTTTTAAGCATGTGCCTCGCATGCGGGAGGTGCGGGGGTTTATTATCGCCAGTGCCGCCGGGTATCCACCGGTCATACAGCGGATGCGAGTTTTCCACTGGCTTGGTTCTCGGTATATCTTGGGTGAAACGCTTGAAAAATTTGTCTTCGACCCCGTGTTGGGTAGACGAAAATACCTTGTGCCAAGGCACTCTTTGGCCACACCTGACCTTGCGCGGTAAGAGTTCATCATCACCATCACTGTAATAAAATTCCATGATAATAGAAATAAAGGCAATTCAACCCAGCTTACGAAGTGTTCATAAAGTGTGTAGGAATTTTTTGTGAGGCTAAGGAAAACACCACCAACGCCGCAAGCGAAACAACGTAAGAGATACGGTTCACTTTGATGCACTTCCCTTTAAAGCGCTGTTTAGTGTCCGCTATTTTATTTGTTTGTCAATATCTTTACTGTGCCTGGAAGGCAAAAAAAAATACTGAAAGAAAAGTGGTATGACATGGCGCACGATTCATCCAGAACGTAGTGAAGAAGCCGATGGTAAGAGAAAGGCTGTCAATAAGAGCAAGTAGATAAAAATTATCTACCGTAATGTCAGGCAGATGTGAGCTAGAGAAAGGAGGCATAATGTAATTACTGTATTGGCTGCCTGAAAATGTTCTGCTACCATATTGACACTACAACCTCCACTGATCACGGATTGCCACGCTTTTAATAGCGTGAAGGATTCTTCTGTTGTACTTTCCGGGTGGGTGCATTTCACTCTTTCCTGTTGTTTACTTTTTGCAGTGGCAGTTGTTACTACCGTATATACGCTGATGTGGGCCTTAAAAAAGCAAAATATTTGTTTTCTCTTGTTTTTTTTTTTAGTTCAGAATCAGCAGTGCTCCTGCGTGCTGCTCCTTGTTCTTATCTGCGTCCTTCACAGCGTTATTTAAGGTTGAACGTTTGTGAGCTTGGTAAGATAAGCAAGCTACTGCGGTAACACCAGCAGATCTATTCTTGAAGCGCCGGTTGTTGCGCGCTTTCGGGCGTTCTGGAGGGCGTGGAAATGGGCATAAAGAAATGATGAAAACGGCGAGGCGCACAGCAGAAAGCTATTCTTCGCTCGGTTCGTTCCAGAGAGGAATACATGCACACATCGTTTCACGTGCTCCCCAAATATTGGACATGTTGCAGCTGCCAGGGCGTCGG
The DNA here is from genome assembly GCF_052857255.1 of Amblyomma americanum. Taxonomy (NCBI): domain Eukaryota; kingdom Metazoa; phylum Arthropoda; class Arachnida; order Ixodida; family Ixodidae; genus Amblyomma; species Amblyomma americanum. The sequence goes on along the minus strand of NC_135501.1, from coordinate 210,409,923 downwards.
CTCTTCACAGAAATCGCATAATATGAATTGAAGAGAAAAAAGCACCTTTTGGCCTCCGCAAAACCGTGCGTAAACAGTACGGGGCACCAAAATATCCCCGCGGAAGGTAACTGCAAGCAACTAACTGCAAGTAAACAGCAAGGAATTGCAAGTAACTGCAAGTAACTCCATGCAACTGCAAGTAACTACAAGTAACTACAAGTAACTGCAAGTAAACTCCAAGTAACTGCAAGTAACTGCAAGAAGGATGCCCTTCACTAAAGATGCCCAGCTGATAGCAAAAAGACATTTCGAAGCCTCTCTGGCAGAAAAAGTATTCGCGCTACACGCCGTTGGAGTCTGCTGCACAGCTGATATGACGATAAAAATCAACGTCACCTGTTTGGCACTGCGTAATAACTTCCTAGTACCAAAGGTGAAAACTCACTGCGGTGAATAATGCCTTCAATTTTCCGCCATATGTTTTAGGAATAATTTCAATTTCAACGTGAAACATATCTGCTAAAGTCTTTCTTTGTTTAAAAAGGAATTGAATCTTTACCTGCTTAATATACAATAAATGCCTATTTGACTTATTTGTAATCTCCCATGGCATTCTCCACTATTATTACATTTTCGTTACTTTCTGCAATGGTGTCTTCTGCGCAATATTCTTCTCATCTCTATCTGGATATTAAATGCAGTATTCTCCTCTAGACACTTATATTGTTTGTGTTGTTATCTGTGTTACTTTTTATAGAATTTTGATTTTTGTCGTGTTTTTTACATTGGTAATCTTGTTAGTATTTGTTCCCTGCATTACATTAACAGATTAGTTGCTAATACAATTTTGCTGACATTAGAATGGGAGGTCCCGCATACGGTCTTGTGCCATGGTACCTCTTGCTGCACATTCCATGTCTATTTTGTTCTTAGCTGTCAATAAACTTAACTTCAAACATTTTTTCCGCGTCAATACTGGCCTACAAATTTATTTATTTGTTTGAAATACCTTACAGGCCCTTTGGGAATTGTGTAAGAGGGCATAAGAATACTATACAGTACATTAATAACCAAAGTAAACAAAAGGTAAACATACAATCATGATAAACAATATATTGTTAGCACAGTGCGCGACCCTCGTCTTCATCTGTAAATATTCATCATCATCACGCATCTTCGTCTTCGGAGGAGTGGCTGCCATAATTGCGAGCGGCAATAAAAGCTCGCTTCGTCCACAGCCTCACAGTATCAACAGATTAGTAGAGAAGAAGAAACGACGCGGCAATAACAACAGGCGAAAGAAAAATACGTGACACAAAATAAAGAACAACAATAAGGGATAACGTGCTCGCAAAACGTGGTAACAATGGGTAGCAGAGCGCGATTGGGACAAGTACGTCAGCGAAAAAGAAGAACACTGCCTGTGTTCGAGGCTTAGGACCCCTGCTCCACTGCAGGTGAAAAATGCCGATGGAAACTGAACCGAGTTGCATATATTTTTTTTTTCTCTTTTCCAGAGCGAAAAAGTGGCAGCGGTAGCTGTACGACCATCTCCACTCCGCCAGCACTCCCTCCACGTACATCACGAGAGCGCTGACGTAAGTGGTAATATGCAGAGTCGGTCAAGGATCAAACACGGGTTAATGACATCCTAGTCGAAATCAAGAGGAAGAAATGGGCTTGGGCAGGGCATGTGATGCTAAGGCAAGACAACCGCTGGTCCTTAGGGGTAACAGAGTGGATTCCAAGAGAGGGCAAGTGTAGCAGGGAGAAGAAGAAAGATAGGCGGACTGATGATATTAAGAAGTTTGCAGGCGTAGGGTGGCCGCGAGTGGCACAGCACAGGGTTAATTGGAGAGGCATGGGAGAGGCCTCTGCCCTGCAGCAGCGTAGTCAGGCTGATAATGACGATGATGTGCTTGGTCACCTGGACAAATGAACGAAGAGGGCACGTTCTAATCGAGAGTGGCCGCTGTGGCCGACGTAGATAAGGTTAATAACTTTCTTAACGACCATCGGCCGGACGCAGGAGTTATCTCTTACGACGCACTACACCGAGCGTACAAGGTTAGGTAAGTTTTCATTTAGATATATAGGTTAGGTATTTTTTATTTGTGGTGTTAATCAATGGGAAATTATTAGAGTAATTCAAGTAGCGTTTTCCCATTCATTAACACTACAAATGAAAAAAAAATACAAACATTTCCTTGCGCGCGTGCTTGGTCTCAGTGTGTGTTGGCTTCTTTAATGCGTAACATACTACACCGATGCTCTTTATTCGGGAGAAGGCCACACAGGCAGCTAGGTATCGCCGTGGAGCGCACGTTGTTGTCCAGTATCAGCCTAACGCTGCTCGTCGGTCTCACACCACGAGGTACGGAGAGAACACCGGTGCGGCAAGAGGAGAGGCTCAGAGGGGAAGGGCGCAGTCGGAGTTGGGCGAGGGGGTGCAGCCGACAGAGAGTGCGCGCCCATTTCATCGGCACCATTGCCTCGTTAATTCCGATCGCCACGGGGTCTGCACCGATTCGTCACATCGCCCGCCGGCAGCGATTCATTACAAGAGCCGCCGGCGTCGCACCCTCAAAGACCCGAGGGTGGCGAGAAAGAGTGCGCCGGTGCTGCGGCTACTGGTTTCTTTCAGGGCGCAGCTGTTGGCCATCGGCGGCTTCCGAGCGCCTCCATGGTTGGATTATCGCCGCGTACGGGCTGAACTCGGCTGCTTTCATCTCCGCCATGTGTCTGCGCCAATACCAGACCTATGCTTCACCTGGTCCCTTCCAGGAGGCTTCTGCGTCCTGAATTCAGTCGATGTGTCCCAGCTCGTCACCGTCATTACAACGACCCTCAGCAAGAGCCGGAACATGTCTTCTACTTCACGAGGAAAGGGCTGTCGCAGTTCTAGGCAACAACCCTTGCAACCGCCGTGGGGTCAGTAGTTAAGGTGCTCGGCTGCTGACCGGAAAGACGCGGATTTGATCCCGGCCTTGCCGTTTGGTTTTCCATGCAGGCGAAATGCTAGAGGCCCCTGTAATGTGCTATGTCGGTGCACGTTAACAAACCTCAGGTGGTCGAAGCTTCAGTCGCTTTAAAATGTTAAACCTCATCAAAACTAAAAGTAAAAGCTGCGATTTTTGGCTGTTTCAGGTCATCGGATTTGCTTTTTTTCATGGCCTAAGACTTCCTCTGATGAAGGAACCCTTCTCTAGATTAAACTTTGAGCGATAAAATAGTCAGGGAGGAATACACCGTGCGCTCTTCAGCGGAACACAGGCACGGAGCCACTCAAACAACGTCATATAGGGGGCAAGTTTTGACTCCTTCATGAAAGTTGCAAGATACACTACGCTTTTTTTGAGAGGTAGTGCCTTTGGCCGAAGAGCGCCCGCCACCTCCCACATTGAAGGCCTCCCTGGTGAAGGGCTGACAGTTATAATGATTTCAATCTTTTTTGACACTCTGTTGTTTACCTTTTTCCATCGGGCAGCGTCTACACTATTGTCTTTATTATCTGTGTTCCGCATGTTATATAGGCAGTGGTTGATTGTATGTGTGCGGCCCGCCTTTTCTGAAGAAGCTTAGCGGCATTTTTCTAATAGCCTGGGTGGACCAAAGAAAATGCACGTGTCACTTGCTTACTCCGGAAATGAAGTGCATGAAAGCAGCTGCTAGCGCTATTAGGCGATTTTCAGTGGCTTTGTTCCTTGCACACCAGCGCCGCTCTTCTGCCACAGTTTCCTGGAAACAACTTCGCTCCTCTTGCCCCCGTCACAGAGAAACGTAACGTGATTTAGGAAGAAGTAGGTGTTAACGTCTTTGGAAACGTCGGCCATTACGTAAGCCGAGCCAGCGCTTGCTCATATTACGTAAACAGCGGCGCACTATAGGCGGTCATGAAAATGCGCCTGCCACTGCGGGAGAGCGCTGTCAGCCTGAAGAGAGTTTCGCTCCACGGAATGGCGGCGGGCACTGTTTAACTGCCCGTGTTGAGATTAATGAGCAGGCTGGTCTTCTCCTTCCGTCCGCCCCGTAAAGTGACCGTTCTGCAGGCGCTAACGAGACTTCTGGAGCGCGACTGTTGAGTCGCCAAATCCACCGGATGTATCAGGGATGATTCATGCAGCCTCTCTCTCACTGGTCGCTAATGCGCTGCCAGACATGAAAGGAACGAGCCCTTTCTCACCACTGCGCGAAGCGGGCATTATGTGGCGTTAGGCAGATGCACTGTGCTCAATGACAGGGCACTCATTAATCATGCATCCCAAGTGCGACTTCACTGCACCACAGTTAACGTGGCTGCGCAGACAAACCCTGCGCCGATTTGCTGTCCCGACCCGCACCCAAAGTCTTTTGAGAGAAAGTTCTACTTTTACTATGAGCTACAGCAAGCGGCCTTTTTCTGTTCAGACTTAGGGGGTGTCCTGAGCATGGATGGTTGCGTTAAGAAAATATTGTATTGCACGGTCACTGCACTGATATTGAAAAAAAAAATCGCAAAGTCGCCAGATTATGAACATCGCAGTAAATAATAAAGAAATGATTTGGCATCACGTTTTTTGTTAATTTATCCAAGCAGTAGGATTAATTCTAAATGCGCGATGATGCAGTCACGTGCGTAACGCAAAAGCCATGTATGGTATAACTGACCCGTGTCAAGTACCATTATTCAAGGCTTTTTGTACACGACCATGGCATGCAACGATGTCATGTGAAGTGAACCAGTCTGTAAACACGACAGGAGCGCGTCATTTTCATTCGCATGCTCAGCCTTCTAACATCCCAAATTTATCCTTATAATGGCAAGCACTCCCAGAGGCGTTAGCATAATTACGCATTAAAATGACCCCGGGTGTAAAGCGCTTCTCACAGCTCTCAACCTGATGTCCCTCATGACGTCAGCCGCGGAGGCGCTGCCCAACACTGCATGGTTGTGCATAAAACACGAAATTTCTCTTTAGCCCCGCAAAAACCGAATGATGTATAACGCTGTCGCGGTGCCAATGACGGCAAGGGCGAAGCATTTCCGGTCCGCGAATACTACCGTGAGGTAGGGGGAACAAGAAATTGAAGGCGTTGCTCCTTTTCGGGGCAGCAGCGATAAAGAGAGAGAGAGAGAAAGAGACAACGTGAACGCCTCGACAGAACCGCAACTTTCCGGAACGCAGAAAAAAAAGAGCCCATAAGCCAGGCCTCCAGGGCGCTGCGCACGCGTTTCTGCCCATTCTGCTCCGAGGTAGCTAGGCGCAATGTTCTTACGCCGCCACCATCGCTGCATCGAGCGACCACTCCTTTCCACGGCGGTGTCGGCGGCTTCTTTATCAACGCGGCCCGAAAGCATCCGCTATATCCACCCTGTCCCGCCACCAACCGCGCGTAGGAAAAAACAGAAGCAAGTGCGGACTTCTTATATGCGGCGATTTGTGCTTGACCATGTTCCTACCTTCATCACGTACGCACGCACACCCACTGGCATAGCAGCGCCCTCGCCAGACGCGAAGGGGCAGACGGACGAACGGTGCGCCGGGTGGTCACTGCTCGCCGAACTTGGTGTACGTCCGCAGCGCGTAATAGATCCCCGCCGGTTGCACATTATAAGACTCGCAGCGCTGGCAAGCCCGCTGAGCGATCACGAATGCGCGCCGCTTGTCATCGAGCTGCTGCTGCTGCCGGCGAGGCACACCGCGGCAGTTCCAGTAGCGCTTGTGTACGGCGCGGCCGCTTCGATAAGGCACTCCCCTTCGGCCCGGCCCCCCGACGGCTCGAAATTGAACGGCACGCCAGCGCCGCGTCCAGGCCACGCAGTGAGGCCCTGCCCGCCTGGGCCTTTCCTCCTTTTTTTTTTTTTGCTTTCCCCTGGCCCGGCCGGCCTATTCTGTTTTATACAGCTCCTCTAGGTGCAGGCATCACTTTCCGTGATGTCGGGTGCAATGCATGGCGACTGACACTTCAGTAACGGGCGGTTGAGACTGATCTTTAGTTGCTACGTCTGGATGGGTTCACCGTTAGAGGCTGAACCTATTTATGTCTCTGTCTGCTGTCCCGTTTCCCGCGCGCTGTTTTCGCTGTAATCACGTACCAGCTGGCGCGGCTACTTTCCGCAAGGGAAGCGACGGCGGTTCATTCACAAATTGGCTTGAGAAAGCGAATCCTACCAAGATTTTCATGCGAATTTCGCTCACTAGTTGCTCATTTGTAGATAATTTTATTAGATCCCCTATAACTGATGAACTAGAGAATGCCAGCACCTGTCTCTTTTTATTTGTGCTACTCTACACAGTGTAATTCTATAGGACAGTACTAGGAGTGCGGAAATGGTTGTCTATTCTCTGGCAGCAAATTGAAGTGCGCAACGTTGATACCAACGCCGTAGCTTCATCTCTAAACAGCGCATTTATTATTATTACACCAGCCGCCGCGGTGGCTGAGTGGATAGGGCGCTCGGCTGCTGGCCCGAAAGACGCGGGTTCGATCCCGGCCGCGGCGGTTGAATTTCGATGGAGGCGAAATTCTAGAGGCCCGTGTACTGTGCGATGTCAGTGCACGTTAAAGAACCCCAGGTGGTCGAAATTTCCGGAGCCCTTCACTACGGCGTCTTTCATAGCCTGAGTCGCTTTGGGATGTTAAACCCCCTTAAACCATAAACCATCTTATTACACTTCCAGAGGTCGGGCTCTGCATTTTACAATTTCTTCGCGCAAGTGAGCTGAATTTGAACCAGTTCTTTTCAGATATTTTACTGAATGTGAAAGAAAGTCCATAAAACACCAAAAGCGCCCTGTGCTGTACGATAAAGGAATTTGTTTGCATAACACGGCCGTGAAAGGCGCAAGACACATACAATGCAGCATCAATGATGCAGACCTCTATGCTCTAGAATGCTGTGCTCAACTGCTGACGACGATGATACTGCTAATAACCTGAGCTGAAAGCTGTAGGTGGCGAAATTTCTTCCCTGGGACTTGTTCGGACACGTGAACGTCACATCATTACCAGGCGACGTATACACATTAACTGTGCATTTGTTTAAGAGCAGCTGACATAGTGTGACGCTCATAGATAGGTAGATCTTGTTGGCATCCTCTTTAAATCAGAGCGGTGGTGACTGCCACCTTGCCTAGTAATTCAATGTAGCCGTTCCAATCATTTCGTAATTTTTCCCGCTTTATTTGTCGCCTTTATTCCTGTTCTGGTGCCCTCCCGATATACGCTATACATTATGCTATAGCAGAGGCCTGATTGTGAGGCACTGAAAAAGTGCGTTTTAGGCTACGAAATGGGCTCTTAAAAGTAGATTTTATACACCAAGCGCGGAAAAATGGGCATTGTAAATTTTAGCACAAGTTCAAATGCTGTCAGATCTAAACATGTTCCCACAATATCTACCGCAAAAAAAAAAAGCAGCGATGATTTTGGATTATGAAAGAGGAGCCAACCACAGGAGCAGCTATTTTAAGGCGGTCCCTAAGCACATATGACGAATGATTCATAGGCTTCAGCAAGACAGAGGGGGCGGTCACATTCTGACGCGAGAAATCGTTGGAGGAAATGAATTTACTAGCCCTTTTACAACCACTTTTCACGTGCCTGGCTATAAGCAATAAAACGCAAATGCACTTGTTGAAAACACTGGAGGCATTTATTAAAATACGAGCTGTTCTATGTTGAGCATCAAATAATAGGCCTGACTTGCTACAAAAGTACAATAAAGGAATTACTGAAATTATCGTTATTTTGAAAGGATCACATGTAGGAGCTCAAAATCATAACTTATCCATCTGTTTCGCACATGCATGATGCTTCAACATTATAGAAATAAGCAGCGACTTATGTAGACCGTGCTTTGTTTTTGATACCTGAAGAATGTCCAGCGGGGTTAGATGGTAACTGTTCATCTTTGGTTACAGTCACGAAACACACACACGGACACAAGGAAGGTGGACGGGACTGAGCGGCACTCAGCTTTATTCGGAGGCAGAACGAACAAGTATACAGCCGTCGTACAGGCAAGGAACACCACCGTGTTTCAAGATTGATATGATAGCAGAGGGGTGAAATAGTTGTCCTCGGCCAGATACAAAGTGTGTCGCTGCCGCACATTCTTCCTTTTGTCTCGATGAAAAAAGTTTCGCTTAAGTCCCCAGCTTTGGTATCTCTACTTGTTGAGAGAATCCGCGCACCGGCAAAAAATGGCTCACAAGAAAGCGACGCGCAAGACCTTATATGCTTGGGTAAATGTGGGCCTTCTTATCTTGCTCGGCGTTTCTTTAGTCCTCCCTGATTCGCTCGTTGATGCATCGGCCGGTTTGCCCTACACGGGAGCGGCCAGACGAGAAGGTGATCTCTTACACCACCTCTTCGGCACGCCACACAAGAGGTCGTCCATGCGTGGTGCGGCAACTTCTTCCATATATTACATTGTACATGCGTCAGTGCGGTGCTCTAGTGCGTGTAATGTGCTTATGACCAAATTCATCAATATCAATATCCAAATATCCATCTATATCCAAATTTATCAATATATGTACACTATGTATGGGTACATCCTGCTGGGTATTCACCGCCTGTTTACAGGGGGTATTCGGAGGCCTGAATTGAGAACAGTTGTGGGTAAGAGTTAATGGAGAATGCCTAAATAATCTGCGATTTGCTGATGACACTGGCTTGCTGAGTCACTTAGGAGGTGAACTGCAAATCATGATCAATGAGTTAGACAGGCACAGCGGAACGGTGGGTATAAAAATTAACACGCAGACTGAAACCAAAGTAATGTTCCACAGTCTAGGAAGGGAACAGCAGTTCTCAATTGGCAGCGAGGAGCTGGAAGTGGTAAAGGAATACGTGTACTGACGGCAGGTAGTGACAGCTGATCCGGATCATGAGAGGGGAATAACTAGAAGAATAAGAATTTGGTGCAGCGCATATGGCAGGTACTCCCAGATCATGAATGGCAGCTTAGAAATATCCCTCGAGAGAAAAGTGCACAACAGCTGTATCTTGCCGGTATTCACCTACGGAACAGAAACGTGGAGGCTAACGAACAGGGTTCAGCTTAAATTAAGGACAACACACCGAGCCATGGAAAGAAAAATGACAGGTGTAACGTTAAGATACGGGAAGCGGGCAGACTTGGTGAGGGAACAAACGCGTGTTAATGACATCATAGTCGGAATCAAGACGAAGAAACGCGCTTGGGCAGGGCATGTGATGCGCTGGTCCCTAAGGGTAACGGAGTGCATTCCGAGAGAAGGCAAGCATAACAGGGGGCGGCAGAAGGTAAGGTCAGCGGCTGAGATTAAGAAGTTTTCAGGCATATATGGCGGGCGCAGCTGGTAAAGGACAGGGTGACGTGGAGAGACATGGGATAGGCTTTTGCCCTGCAGTGGGCGTAGTCAGGCTGATGATGATGGCGATGTTCTATTTCCTAGTATCAGCCTCCGTATTGCCCATTCAGAGATCTAAGCGGCAAGGCACCCCCCGAAGCGCCGGTTGCGGATGAGTGATAAGGGAAACCATTTGAAAAGTTACTGCGATGCCCCTCTTCTTTCGTCCCCATGAGTCGTCTCCAGGATGGCTCCTTTTTGCTGGTTCAAACTGTGGTGTGCCAGCTGTCACCAATTTTTCCGCTACAGTGATGTTAACACACACACACACACGCACACGCACGCGCACACGCGCGCGCGCGCGCACACACACACACACACACGCGCGCGCACACACACACACACACACACACACACACACACACACACACACACACACACACACACACACACACACACACACACACACACACACACACACACACACACACACACACACACACACACACACACACACACACACACACACACACACACACACACACACACACACACACACACACACACACACACACACACACACACACACACACACACACACACACACACACACACACACACACACACACACACACACACACACACACACACACACACACACACACACACACACACACACACACACACACACACACACACACACACACACACACACACACACACACACACACACACACACACACACACACACACACACACACACACACACACACACACACACACACACACACACACACACACACACACACACACACACACACACACACACACACACACACACACACACACACACACACACACACACACACACACACACACACACACACACACACACACACACACACACACACACACACACACACACACACACACACACACACACACACACACACACACACACACACACACACACACACACACACACACACACACACACACACACACACACACACACACACACACACACACACACACACACACACACACACACACACACACACACACACACACACACACACACACACACACACACACACACACACACACACACACACACACACACACACACACACACACACACACACACACACACACACACACACACACACACACACACACACACACACACACACACACACACACACACACACACACACACACACACACACACACACACACACACACACACACACACACACACACACACACACACACACACACACACACACACACACACACACACACACACACACACACACACACACACACACACACACACACACACACACACACACACACACACACACACACACACACACACACACACACACACACACACACACACACACACACACACACACACACACACACACACACACACACACACACACACACACACACACACACACACACACACACACACACACACACACACACACACACACACACACACACACACACACACACACACACACACACACACACACACACACACACACACACACACACACACACACACACACACACACACACACACACACACACACACACACACACACACACACACACACACACACACACACACACACACACACACACACACACACACACACACACACACACACACACACACACACACACACACACACACACACACACACACACACACACACACACACACACACACACACACACACACACAATCCCAGTACTTCATACCGCTGCTTTATCATTTCTTTCGCTCTACCCTTCCGCCCATCCTTTCCCCCCTCAATGGTAACTTTTTTTTCCTCTGTATTTGTTACATTTAGCTTTAGCTTATGCCCTGCTTCTCTTTCCACCATTTTTCAGAAACCCTTGGCTTCCGCATTCCTCCTCCCACCCCTCCTTTCATGCTTTCTCTGAAACCACCCCCCTGTTTTCTCTTTTCCTTTTGTTTATTTTTATTTTCTTCCCTGGTATTTCGTTCCGCAATGGTGACTAATTCCTTATCCGAGCTTTTCAGGTCAACGCAACCAGTCATACGAAGCCACCTGTCGCAGCCGGACACACAGCCTTTCAAGCCCGCGCTCGCTGCCTCTCCACGCTCCACACCTCCGGATTCCTTTTGGCTCAGCTGGCCGTTTTCTTTCCGCAGTTTCGCAGATGAACAGGTTAATAAACTTTAGCAGCCATGATGCCTGGACAAGATTCACTCTCCTCATCCTAACACCAATCTCGCGTCACACCCTCCTCCCCCTCACCGGACCTTCCTCCTGGGAGTGACGACCCAATTTATACCCCGCCAATGATGAACACTTTGCCCAGACGAAGACAAGTCCTCTTGTCGAAACGTTGGAAAGCACCCCAAGATTTTCCCCTGCCTTGTTCACTTTGTGCGTTTGAAACATTGTTTTCTTCCTGCGTGTACGACGGCTGTATACTTGTTCGTTCTGCCTCCGAATAAAGCTGAGTGCCGCTCAGTCCCGTCCACTTTCCTTGCGTGTGTGTGTTTCGGGCCTGTAACCAAAGATGAGGAGTCTGAAGACTCACGGCCTTCTGGTGGTGCACCACTTTCAGAAGGGAACTGCGGGACATGCACTTCTGGGAACTGCTCGTTAACCGTGCACACACGGGAAGGCATTTTCAGAAACACAGCCTTCACTAAAGCAAGAAATTAGTTAAAGGAATTTAGACACTTAACCTCTGGATGCGTGTTTTCTTCCTTGTAATGCTGCGTAAGGCATTATTATACACGGATTACCATGTTGTATCCTCCTATGACCACTAAATAATTCATAATCGAATTTCTTTCTCGTGCTGTTTCGGTTTCAACAGCCGACTAGGACTGTGACGTCAAAGAAAGATTATAGGTCACGTGAGTCATCAAAAGACTGCAATATAATCGGTGCTTCTACATTCGTTGTCATTCCGGCTCTTGAGGAAGGCTGGTTTCCTTACAAGAATGGTCTGTAGACAGTCTATAGACTTCTTATAGACTTTATTGCCCTCCTACAGATATTTTTGTCTATTCCTACTCTATTGACTGTCTATAGACAAAAGTTTACTAAAAGTGTATGGCCATAAATCTATATATTGTCTATAGACTGTCTACAGGATTTGTATTACATATAGACTTTGCTCTAGGGTTTGTCTATAGAGAATTTATATACCTTATAGGCAGAATTCTATGGACAATCTATGAGTGTCTTTAGAAAATTTTTAAGGGTTCAGCACTGCAGTGAATTAAAACGATAAAGCACCGATTATATCGCAGTTTTTCCATGCCTCACGTGGCCTAAAACCTCTCTTTAACGTCACGGCCACCGTTCGGCTATTCAAACCGAAACAGCATGAGAGAAAATTGAATTATAAATTACTTAGCGGGCGTGGGCGAATACCGCATGGTGATTCACGCACAGTAGTGCCTTCCGCATCACTACAGAGAAGGAAACACGCAACCCAAAATTAGATGTCTATACTCGTTTAACGCTTTTGAAATGTTTCCTGGCTCCTTCACAAATACGGTGAAGCCCATGCTCTAGGCAGGTGACGTGGGCCACCTGCTGATCCTTCAGCAGAACTACAGCCTTGTGCAGAATACGTGGCAGATGGACAGTCCGACCATCTTTAGACAGCTTTTTTTTTCTTCATATACCTGCACCCGGAAGGGACATAAAATGCGCTTAAACTCACTGACAGCATGCCCATTCTACATATATACTGGGAAAGGATTGACCTTGGGCTAGATTCTTCTTGACCATCACTGAAATGTCGTAACCCTCAAACATTCCTGCTGAACTTAGCCTGACCATTGATGCAGAAGGTAATTCAGTCCTGTTTTATTCCAAAGGCTAAAAATTATCACCTGCACTCAGGAGTAGAAACCACACAAGTAGCTCCACTCGAAACAACGCGATAAAATCTCGGCAAGACCAAAGCAAGAGATAATGCTGTTTTTATTCGATATTCCTGGTCCCGACTGCTCTCTCTTACAAATTTTATTTAATCTATTTTCTTGCGAGTGTTTTAGGGACTGCCACTTCAAGCGTTTCGAATAAACTCCCCGTGTACAGGTTTGACCACACATGGCGGGAACACAGGAGCGCGTGCTATTGCAGCTCACGCACGACCAGCTCCGGGCGCCTCTCATAGATAGCGTGAGCATTGTGTATGGCGGGGCAGACACAGTGAGGGTGCGTTGGCTGCGCCATGCACCTCCAGCCGGCGCTTCCAGAGCTTCAGAGCCACGCTTTCATGTGTTCCCGTTAAATGTGGTCCACCGTGTCCTGTAATGTATTTCAGCATGCATGTACGCTGCCCTTCGCGATGTCGCACACTTCCGAAGAAGATGACGCTGAGCACCTCGCAGGGGTTTCCGTCCCCCAACATCATGAATGTTGCTCATTTCCAGCTTCTGAAACATAAACCTGCCACTGCAGTCGCAGGGGACAGGTCGAGAGACCCGTCGGCGCATTGGGCCTCGCCTCTGACACGGGACCATCCCACTGCGAAAGCGGCCAGCAGAGTCGACGACACACTTTCGATCTTCCGCAAGATGAAATGGCCGACGCGGGTATGCGCACACATTCGGCGAGGGAGCCGGAGGAGGCGTGTCGTGTCACCACACGGAGAAGGCGGTGCACGGGCGTTGTGGAAGATGAACTGCGTGCATTCCAGCGCGTAAGCACACGTTCGTCTCAAGGCGGGAAAATGCGCCCGCCGCCGCCGCGGGGATCCACCCCCCGCGGTTCTCGTGTGTCGAGGAGCGCGCGAGCAGCACGGTAGCTCCTCGGCGCCCGCACGAAAAGGAACGCAAAAATCAAGTGGACGACGCGTCCAAGGAAGGAAGGGGTCAACGCACTGCTCCACTTTGGGCCTCTCGTCTCGCACGCGATTCTCCATCGGCCACTACGCACTGACAGCTGTCACAGCTGCGACCTGGGGAGCCTCCCCGTGTAATAGGCTCACGTAAGTCATCGGTGCGTGTGCTACTTGCGCGTAGCACGACAGCTGTGACGGCGCGTGTTTCTGTGCAGTGCATAGAGAAATGGCAGTGGACAGTTTCAGAAGTGTCATTTAAAAGTCTGTCCCAAACACAGTCTCCCTCGCTTCAACTCGTGGTTTTACGCAAGGTAGAGAAATCTGAAGAACTTATCATATACAGCATGAGACAGACGCTCAACAGAACACAGCCGCCGCGGTGCCTTGGTGGTTATGGTGCTCGACTGCTGACCCAAAAGACGCGGGTTCGGTCCCGGCCGTGGCGACCGAATTTCGATGGAGGGGAAATGATAGCGGATCGTGTACTCTGAGATTTCAGTGCGCGTTAAAAAGCTCCAAGTGGTCGACATTTCCGGAGCCCTCAACTACGGCACCTCTTTCTTCCTTTCTTATCTCAGTTCCTCCTTTATCCCTTCACTTACGACACGGTTCAGGTGTTCGCCGATATGTGGGACAGATATTCCGTGATTTCCTTTCCCTAACAACCAATATTTAATAACGGTGTAAAAGTGGCCCTCTGGTGAGAAGAGAGGGTCACGGCAGAACATCGATATTAAGCATCCTTTGGCAAACGACAGCCGCAGTGCCTCCCCTAAGAAGCACGACATGTATAGGGAGTGTTGACTCCTTTTGAAGAGGTTTGGGAAAGATAGGATTCGTCCCACATTTGGCACATTCAACATGCGGGCTTGAGGGACACGACTACAGCCTTGCAAGCATTTGGTCAGAAGCTCAGTATCATGGCTTAGTCATCGCCGCGCTATCATGATTGGCCCACCGGGGAGAGCCAACGCGTTTACTTACGGCAGACTAAAAGAGAAAAACTAGAATCACACGTAGGCACTGCTGCGCGGGAACAATGCGCACAGAAAAGCACAGGAGGGAGACGCAGAATTCTTGTTGTTGACTCCTGCAGTGCATGCACATGCAGTGAAAGCACTGAGACTATCGCTTTCCAACAATGCGGTTCTAATGCTCCTCAGGGAGCCTGGCGGCAACACGGCGCCCTGAAGAGAGTGCAAAACCAAGTTACGTCAGCATAGCCTCGTGCCGCGAACTCTTCAAGGAGGTAAACGGCAAGGACTGAAACCTTCTGTATGTACGAGTAGAAATAAAGGAACACAGCATCCTTGCTTGAACCTTCTCCTCGTCTGCCGCACCTTCAACATGTGTATCGCTGCCTTCTTAATACTTCACTCCGCCGGGGGCAGAGTGAATGGCGTCACCCAATTGGTGCGGCCATTCCACCGCGAACGGAGCACGTGTGTGCTCTCCGCCTGTTGCGGCTGACGCTGGGGACGACGCCGCGAGCTCCCTCCGCCTTTCCCTGGTTTCCCGCTGCCCGGAGCATCGTTGCCGCTGCGAAGGCAGCAGCGGCTCTGCCCCTCCGCGGGATGGTGTTTGCTCATGAGCGCGGGGCACTCCGCGCGAGCTGGTGATGAGGGCTGGGAGCCCGACGAGAATTCTCAGGTGTTCTAAACGCTTCGCGGAGTGCAAAGAGGCATCCATGCAAGCGCTTCCTTTCAGAAGAATGGAGAGTGGGGCCAATTCGTGCATGATCAAGCACACACACAGGCGTAGACACAAGAAGAAAAAAAACAGCGCAAAGGGCGGCTGTCGTCGTCTACCCTGTGTGTTTGCCTCCCTTCCAAGGCGGTAGGACCTCACCCAACGGCCATTGCATTGGACGCTAGTATAAGGCGGACGCCACGGCATACTAAACGCTGTTACTTCGTCGGCCAGCTGGAGAGGAAGAAGTGGGGGAGGATCTGGCATTCGGCTGAAGCACGAAACGCTTTCTAGGGACATTCCTCACGCAGTCTATGGTAACTCAGCCGTATCTAACGGAGCCAGCAAAACCCAAACAAATTTAATGCAGCCAAAGGAAAGAAACAACAACAAAAAAAGAAATTTGGGGTGCCTTCTTAACCACATTCTTAAAGGTGATAATGCGACAGCATTCAGGTTGTCTGCTGTGGTGTCTGCAATGTGTGTAATGTTCTTGCAGATTTCCCGCCTAATCTTTGGTTGTAACCGGCTCAATTGCCTTTATATGCTTTGCATGAGTTAGCACCTTCTAGAAAGTTCGAGTATCTTCCGCCGGCTTATCCTTTTGGATAATCCCCACGAATCCACCCTAATTCATTTTATGGGATGGACCCACTTCCAAAATTTCGGTGGTCATTTGGAATGTTCGGGATCGGGCCAGACTTTGGGTGTCGTCAGATTTTAAAATTTGGCGGTGCCCTATGACTCGTACACCGGCGGTCACGTGGTGTCGACGACGTCACAACCATCTCAATCGCATTCATAGATCGCGGGGAGTCCTCGTACCCCTACTGGCGCAATGGTGCAGCGGTTAGGCGGTGCGCCACTGCCCTGGCGGGTGGCTGTTGTGAAGGCAGCCACCGGTGAGGCTTGTGCAGACCCAGGTTCCTCTTCCCGAAGTCCTGCACAGCTCACACGCAGCTCCACGATGGACAGGTGCCAACTGCATTGAATTTGGCAACGGCGTACAGTTCTCAAACAGTACAATGGGCAGATTGTCTCCTGCTACGATGGGCAGGTTGTGATGACGTCACAAGGCCACGTGACCTGTCTCGACCATTCTGTGAACCAGAGAAGGCGGAAATTCTTTGTCAGACGACAATCTCAACGCTATCGAAAAAGATAAACTGAACATGAATTTTAAAATGAACTCTTATCGGCATCGATTTCACCAAAGGCGAGATCAACTGATATAATTTTCCAATTAAGGTGATAAAGTTTGAAATTTTGTGGGAAAAGCAAGAAGAAGCAATGCGGAGACGCTCCAGCAGATTATGCGCACGTTTATTCTGTTTATAGCTCTTTGAATGTTACTTTTTAAAATCTTTATCGTTGTCCAAAGCACATCGTCCATCGCACAGTGGCATGCCATGGTATACAGAATCGACATAAGGGGTGCATAACCAATATCGGTTCGGCTATATGTGCTAGCTCCGATGTACCTGTGCCCTTTATAGCATGGATGATCGGAAAGCAGCTCACGTGATTGGAAGATTCCAGCGCGCAAGGTATGGTTTCCTGGAGAGGTTCCCAAACTCCCGCAGGACAAGGGCTTGAAATGCAACCAATGTGAAAGCGCACAGTAAGATGATAGGTGTGACTAAAAGAGAGAGAGAGAGAACCACGCGGATATGAGAACCAACACGAGCTGATATCGGGAAGGAATGCGTTTTGACGCGGAATGAAACGCGACCTCGCCTCTGCATCCAATTGCTATACATGCCCGTCACGCGGTGAATGCAGCAGAGAAGCATGGTAGGAATATCGATCACGCCGAAGTTTAAAATATCGATGTCTCAAAGCCGTGCAGCCCGATGCCGTCCGACGGGGCACTGCCGGAAGCTAGCACGTCCATCTCGTCAGTCTCTCTCACTGAAATCGAAGGCACTCTGACGTGATGAAAAACACTCTGCTTGCGAGGCTGGAGCGCAGTACATGCATCACGCGGGGTTGGAGCGAAGGAGAGGCCCCGGGATTGAACCGGCTCTTTCTTTTCATTTGCTTGGTGCTTTCGTTTTTGCTTTCTTAACGCGACGACAGTTGCAAAGGAGGCTTCCTTCTGGCCAGCACCGCCGGCATAAACTAGTATGCTCTGACCGAAAGCTGATTTGCAATGAGTACGTTATGAGCGTACGGCAGGGGGTGAGCGCTTTCGAGAACGTGCGAGTTCACGAACAGTGCATCTGTAACGTCATAACAAATCTCTAATGCGTAAGGCAATGGGTCCGTGGTCAGAATTCGAAGGTGGCTGACGGCTGGTTCAACCTCTTCAGGTTTAAAGGCATCAGGATGTTCATTTCAGAGAAAAAGAATAAAGCCTCATTCCAATGCAAGTACCGCAACTTACCCATGATTGTATAGAGGCTTCCTTGGCTGTCGGCTTCTTTCCCTTACGGAGCGGCCGATAGCCTCGGAGGTCGCCCTGAATGATCTCTGGTCTTCCTGCTACTGCAGCAGATTTAAGCACCTAGCGAGGATGGCGCCTCGAAAATGCAAAATTGCGGAGACCTTATCTGGTGACATATCGAAACAGCGCTTACTTAAAAACGATTCGATACAGCCTATTGCCCTCTGTAGTCGGGCATGCACAATGCGCCTGTTGCGTCCGGAACACCATGCACAGAAGTCATCGGCGTAGAGGCAGATTTTAACTGAAGGTGGCAAGCATTTTTCCAAGCGAACAAGTGAGACATTGAAAAGGACCAGTGGAACTTAAAATCTCCCCCTGAGGTACTGAGATAGATATTTGATGCAGAGCTGTGTCACATTCACTTGTTGGTATGAAAATCGATCTTTCGAGCAGATAATGACACAGCCAGTGATACATTCGTCCACCAACACCGATTGATTGTAAGGCTGAATGACTTGCCTCACGTGTGATGATATCAAAGGCTCCCTTTAGATCAAGAAACACAGCAATGGTCATAGACAGCTCTGCTTTGCTGCGTTTGACACAACTGGTAAGGGCAACAACGTTGTAAATGCTGCTGCGTCTTTTTCGGAAACCAGACATGGTAGGAGGACAAGCTACCCTGTTCGTCATGTCCCAGGTAGGCAGTGTACCATTTTCTCCATCAGTTTCCCGACGCAGCTTAGAAGCGCAATGGGACGGTGGGCGTTTAAGTCAGTTTGTGTTTTGCCAGGCTTGAGGCCAGATACGACGCTCGCACGATTCCAGATAGTTTCAGGGCAGCCGGTCTCGCAGGAGGTGTTATAAACTGCGAGCAGCTGTATCTTAGCTTTACTTCTCAGGTGGGAAAGGGCAGTGTAGCTTACACCGTCCGGTCCTGGGCACGATCTTTTATTGGTAGCTGCAAGAGCCGCCTGAAGTTATTCTATAGTGAACGGTTTGTCAAGGAGGGCAGTGTTAAGTGAAGGGGTAAAGTTTTGGAGAGGCAATGGCACCGATATCACCGTTGATCAAGCAGTGATCTTAGAACAGAAAGCCTCCGCTGCGTGGAGACGAGAAATATTCGCCTTCACAGCTACGCACTCGAAAGAATTTAGTGGCGTGGGCTGGCTACTGAGGCTGCATACAGTGCTCCAGTTTTTCTGCTGGGTCAGCGAAAACTTCCCTATTCATGTAGCGTACCACACGCCGCTCTGAACTTAAAAAAGCGCCACC
The DNA here is from genome assembly GCF_052857255.1 of Amblyomma americanum. Lineage (NCBI taxonomy): Eukaryota > Metazoa > Arthropoda > Arachnida > Ixodida > Ixodidae > Amblyomma > Amblyomma americanum. The sequence goes on along the minus strand of NC_135501.1, from coordinate 210,390,405 downwards.
ATTATCATCATCATCATCATCATCATCATCATTTATTAACCCTTAAAGGTCCCGTAGGGACATTACATAAGGGGGGGGGGGGATACATAGTGTCCATCCTTAATGTACGTAGGTAGATGATCGCTGTCTAGAGATTCTATGTTGACACTCCGGGACGTTCAAGACGACAGATGCGCCGAAATGTCAAGGGCACTGGATCTTGCACCTTGATAAAATGTTGCCTGGTCGTTGTTGCGTAAAGCTAAATTGTTGCGCTATGCAAAATCAAATAAATGTTCTCTGGCTGTTGATCTGATGCCTCCTCAAGCAGGATGGTGTGCGCTGAAGTCTCCCGTTATGATGTCGGTGCAGGGGTGCTGCGTACGATATCCTGGAGGCGGTCGACGTCAAAGCTGACACGCGGGGGTATGTACCCGACGATCACTGTTAAGGACAGGTTCATGATGGCTGCAACATGTTCATTCCGTGCGTCGGCAGAAATGGGTTGTGGAATAGAGGTGACGTCCTTCCGGACGGCTAAAAGAACTTAACTGATGTCAGCGTAGGTCATCGAGTTCAGAACGGAACAGCCTGAATGACGGATGCTAGTACGCAGACGGGATTCCGAGATGGCAATGATCGGGAAACTGTGCTTTGAAACAAACTGTCGGAAATCAGACAATCGTGCGCGAAGTCTGCAGCCATTCCATTGGAAGATGGTGGCTTTGTTACGGATGCTTTGCACGTAAGGGAGAGTAGCTGGTCGATTGACTGCTACCGCCATTGTGCAAGTACAGGTGAAATGAGATCAAGGATTGGAAGGATGGCTTTCACCACCGGCGAGGAGTGTGGTGTAAGAAAAGCGCGGACAGCCTCAACAAGCGAGCGCAGTAGTGTAGAGTTTTCATCATCGACTGCTCGCTAGCGCACCCTACATTGGGTTGTGCGAGTGGGGCGCTCGAGGCACGGCTTTTGAAGAGTGTGGGCGACGGCGCCTTCGGCGTCGGCATGGAGGAAGAAACAAAGGAAAAAAGGAAAAAAGTTTTCCTTCCTCCATGGCCGTCGGTGTGTGCGAGCGCGATGCAACAGTCAGTCAACGTGCGTGTTTGAGAACAGGCGTGGCTATGTGTGCGATCCTAAGTGAGTCCCATGTATCAGGCTTTAAGTACAACTTCATTAAGCCATTTTCTTCTCCTCAACCTGCATCTCATCCAGTTGCACTGAGTGACTATGCGTGTATATAACCGTAGGAAACTGGTACTGTCGGAGTTATAGCGGATAGATCATTCGCGCTGATGGTTCCTGGTTGCATACTGCGGTTGCCGTGGAGTGTTCTCATGTGTACTCGCTACGGGAGGTGGCTAAACGTTTTGGCGCGTTTGAAGAGTGGAAGAGGAGGGAACTCGACCACGTCCTCAATGAGCAGGTGACTGGCTTTATCTTTGTCCGGCGGTTGAGGAACTTTCTTCCCCAGCGATGAGTTTTTCCTGCGGCGACATCCCCGGATTTGGTTTTTCTCAATTAAAACAGTTTTCGCTGACTTATAGTCTGTATTGTTGCAGTTTTTGTACCTGTAGATTGTTTTCTCCTTTTGGTAAGCACTGCAGCGGAAATCCGTCGCCTCATGCTGCTTGCCGCAGTTAGGACAAATGCGGCTATCACTTGCACATTCATTTCGGTCATGGCTGTCACCACAACGAGAGCAGCGCAAGGCAAGTCGGCAAGCTCTGGCCACCTGGCCGAAGCGTTGACATTTGGTGCATTGCTGTGGTGTTTGAATGTACTCGTACACGCGGTACTTTGTATAGCCGAGAATAACGCCTTAGGGAGCATATTCTATCGCAAATACAATGCGGATGTTTTCTGAGTTTCCAAGGCGGCGGACAGATCTAATCGGAGCTCACTGTAGCAACGCTGAGTAGATATCTGATTGAGGAAGATCCAGGGGGACACCCTTAATGACACCCACGCCGCAGTTGTTGGGACGGGGCTCGTAGGCTTGAACTGCAACTCCAGCTGTGTTTGCTATTTGCAAGAGGCGTTCAGTTGTGTGTGCTGTACGGGTGTCAACTGCCAGAAGGTTTAGGCGCTCGTTGGGACGGGCTGGAAGAACGCCGTCTGGAGCCACAGTTTCTAATCCTTGCATCAATGTCAGCGGACTGAAGCGGGTAATGCGGTGCCCGGAATGAACTGGCTTGATGACAACCGTAAGATTGTGCTCAGGTGTTTGAGCTACGTTAGCAGTGCCTGCACTCAAGAGTGACCGCCTTGAGGCGCGACAGCGCTTTGAAGGCACATAAATAAATCTCTCAGAGCCTTCTCCGGACTTCGCAGTAGTGTCCATATAGATGACTGTAGAAGAATCCGACGTATCAGAAAAGTAGCCCTGAGCTGAAGCTAATGGCAGATCACGGCTTGAGTTGGAAGCATCAGGGGTGCGTTGTCCATGAGGCCATACCTGCTGTGCAAGCAGGTATGGCCTCCTGAGTTAGGCCTGACAGAATGCCAGGTGAACAATCAGGTGCTGAGCCAGGGTGCGCACCGGTGGTGCCACACCCACCGCGGGAATCATGCCAGGGTGTTGCAGTGCAGGTTATCGGAACACAAATGTTCAGCACCGATGAGAAATCCTCCACAAACAGCAGCAGAGACGAGCGGGCACAGCACGACAGCTCCCTGACTTCTTGGTGTTCACCGATGAAGACAGAATTGCATGCAGGGATTTCCAATCAAGTCCCTGCAGTAATATGTCCGCTATAGTAATGGCTCGGTGTCAAAACGAGCCACGGGAGCGGCAAACACACCGCAAACACCCGGGCGAACCATAATCATGTGACTCGCAGTCCTAATGATGCGACACGAACCACGATCTCAGGGTCTGCGCGATGCATCAGAAGAATGTACCACCGCATGAACGCCACGCCAAATTTAAGTCCACGCACAAGGCTAGCGTGACTGCACTGCGCGCCGCGAAGAAATTTAAAACTCCTGTTTGGATTCAGTCCTTGGAGGCGGCCGTGTCGAATGCCTGCTGATGCCAATGCACGGCCGTCGCACAGAACATAAATGTGGAAAAAAGACAGGTGGCATCCGGTCTCCAAAAGGGGAGGCGTGCATCATCGCTGTGAGCAACCCTTGCTTCATGGTCAGAAAGTTCGTTTCCATGCAACCCGCAGTCACCGGGGATCTAGTGAAATACGAAATGGCGCCCTTTGTTTCGTGCTGATGAGTACAGCTCAAGGAGCAGGCAGCAAACTTACTGAGTGCTCTCAACTTTCTCAGTGAAACCGCGCACAACAGCCACTACTTCCTACACGCGTTGTGACGCTTGGCAGGAATAGAGGTTAAAACGGGCTGACATAAAATGCTCACGGAAATATCAATGCGCTTTAGACGTGGAGCTGTACTTACATTCAGGTTTTTAGTGAAAGCATGTTTTGTGTTAATATCCCATGTTCTAAGTAGGCGTTGTGGATCGGGTGCCGTTGATTTTTTATTTATTCGATGACTTGCCGTATGACATACGTAGGTTACTGGCTGTATGCTAGAGGTAGCATGTAAATACCTTAACGCTAAAGTTAGGCGTGGAGGCTACTGTAACGCAGGAACTTGAGCATACGCCGGCTGTCATTGTTCTCCGTCATCCGCGTGAAGAGATCTTGGGCATACAAGTCCCGCGACATGTCCAATAGCACCACACCCGGCGGTCTGAAACACGACACGACTGAGTGCTGTGGCGTCATTACAACCTTCGCGTTAGGTGTGGTGAACAGGATGTGACAGCTATCCACTCGAGCGTCGGCACGTGCTCAAAGGAGGCATCTAGCAGGGCAAACAGAGAGACGGCTTAATCACGAGAGCCGACACACTCCGTCAACTCGGAGCGGAAAGGCAAGCAGCAGCCGTCGACTGGTGCCGGCGGCGCGGCTTTGAGGCGGCGACTGCAGGCTCTGCTGATGGCGGGTTCGCCAGCGAAGCGGCTTCGCGAAGCTGCCTGAGGCGGGGCTGTCCGGCGGCTCCCAGGTGAAGTTGTACAAGACGCATGTGCGCTTTCGTTCCACTTACGTGAGGACCATGACACGGACGCGGTTTAGCAAGCCGGCTGCGCTGTATTTGTCTCGGTGCAATCAAGCCAGAAGTGTGTAAGCGTGAGAAGCAGCCGCATCTTAGTGTGTGTTCTTGTGCTAGAGTACGAGAGGAGGTCTAAGTTTTCCCAAACTAATGTGTACAACTTATGACGCCATTTTTACTGAGAGAGATGTTTGAAAAGCAGTAACATGCAAAAGCTTGCAATGTCTTCTCATCCAGGGACACGTCAGCTTCTACTATCCTCACCAGGCCAGTGTTTGCGCTTCTGCGAAACCCTAGTCCTAGAGAGAGGAGTGACGCAGAAGGTTGTTGGCGGCCCCAGTCGAGCACTGCGTTCGTGAGCTCTTCGCAGGATATTCGCCTGTGCGCTGCTCTCCATCTTGGGATACAGCCAGAAGTTGGATGGTTCCAAGTCCGAGCTTTAAGGGAGACAAGACTTTGAAATTCCTCTTATCGCCGAAAAATTTATTTTTTGATAATTGTTTAACTCTATTGTATGCCTCGCTTTTTAAATCGACCTGGAAATATTTTTTTAAAGGTAGCTATACTTTAACCACGGTTATACCCAAAGGTCGATCGATAACTCTGGCACGGCTATACAGACCGTCCATCTCCTCTTCTTCCATGGCTAATGAGGCAAGCACGGCATACGTTGACGTCACGTCGCGTCACCTGACAGTAGCGCCACCTCGATGGAACTCATTTAAGGTGAAATGTCAAAGTTCAAATGGCAAGCCACCATGGTGGACATGTAGCACCAGGGTTTACCTTTGGTAGACATGGTACACCAAATCGTTTTAACTTGGTTAAACCTATTATATATAGCTCGAAAGCATTCCCAAATCACCAAGGTCCAATTCTGGCAATGGCCCGGCCAAATATGGAGCCCGTCATCGTGTCCGGCACGTTCAGTTATGGTTGGACATCGATTTTGGTCCAAAGCGGCCAAGGTCAAATTTCGGGGGTGGCCTGGACCAAATTTCTGGAAATGACCCGGGCCAAGGTCAAGGCCAGACGTCAACCACGATGGTGAATCGTGGTGGGCATTGTATAACCCCCTGTTATGCGTAGTTTGACATAAAGTGATGCTGTTGCTATGTGCTGGCTTATCAAGGTCAGTCAAGGACAAGAATCGCACGGCCACGGAGATCGATGTTTGCATATATAGTCCAGCTATCGCTCTTGAATCGTTTTCTGAACCGCGATGGCTGTGCGCGGCTGGGAAACGCTCGAACAATGGGCGTTTTTTTTTTTTCGTCACGGTTTTCTGACTTGATACTCACCTTGCAGAGGAGATTTCCTCACAATTGTTTGATCTATTTTAACGCCGTTTGTTTTGCTGCACTCATAAGACCATAGTACATCAAGTCGTTCTTTGTTTTTCATTTGTGAATCTTAAATTTCTTGTATAAAATTTCCTTCCCACTCTAGATATGTTGACGGATTCTGGATCGAAAATAATTCAAGATCAAAATTTGTGCTTTGCGAAAACAAATTCTAAGATTCTTTAGACCTTTAGCACGCCAGCAGAAACGCAATGTTTTTTTAACCAGTCTTCTGCATTATTTTCTTAACTGTGCATCCTTTTCACAAGGTTCTGAAAAAATATATATAATAGAAATCAGTTTTTTCAGATATAACAGTGAAAGTTTGCGAGAGTAGTCACCAAATTATTTCTAGACAGCTAAAAAAAAATTCATGCTAATGCATAAAAAATGAGAATTTTTGGTGAAAGCCGTGTCCCCTCTTAAAGGGGCTCTGAAACGCCTTCCGAGGAGAGCACATTAACACACTTAATAAATGCACTGTGTTGCCATGAAAACCAGAGCCAGATAATACTCTGCTACACGCAGCAGACGACCCGCAATCATGCGTCAAAGTTGGCGAGCCCTTTCCGGCGAGTTTTTCATGCTCGCACCCTCCTCCGTCCCCTGCATCTGCGTAGACAAGGTGAGAGGTGGCCATTGGTTAGATTCTTTATGAACTGAAAAGCATGATCAATGAGTTAGACAGACAGAGAAGAACGGTGGGCCTAAAAATTAACATGCAGAAAACCAAAGTAATGTTCCACAGTCTAGTAAGGGAACAGGAGAAGTTCACAATTGGTAGCGTGGAACTGGAAGTGGTAAAGGAATACGACTACTTTGGGCAGGTAGTAACCGCATCATGAGAGTGAAATTATTAACCGCATCATGAGAGTGAAATAACTATAAGAATAAGAATGGGGTGGAGCGCATATGGCAGGTTCTCTCAGATTATGAATGGCAGTTTACTAATATCCCTCAAGAGAAAAGTATACAACAGCTGTGTTTCACCGGTACTCACCTACGGGGCAGAAACTTGGAGGCTAACGAACATGGTTCAGCTTAAGTTAAGGACAACGTAGTGAACCATGGAAAGAAAAATGATAGGTGTAACGTTAAGAGTCCGGGGTGGGTGAGGGAAGAAAGGCGGGTTAATGAAATCCTAGTCGAAATCAAGAAGAAGAAGAAGTGGGCTTGGGCAGGGCATTCAATGCGAAGGCAAGATAACCGCTGGTCCTTAAGGGAAACGGAGCGGATCCCAAGAGAAGGCAAGCTTAGCAGAGGGCGGCAGAAAGTTGAGTGGGCGGATGAGATTAAGAAGTTTACAGACATAGGGTGGACGCAGCTGGCAAAGGACAGGGTTAATTGGAGAGACATTGGAAAGGCCTTTGCCCTGCGGTGGGTGTAGTCAGGCTGCTGATGATGATGAACCATGACTGCCGAATCCCCTTGTAGCGGCAGCAGAAACGAAACGCATGTATGAAAACCTTTCCAAGGTTACAAACTTGGAAGAGAGTCGCCGAAATCACCACTAGGCTTCCCAGAACTGAGACAGCTCGCCAGTACTTTACGCTCATTCTATTGCCGTCGAGTGCACTCTGGTGCGATCGAAGAGATGGGAGACATATTTCGGTGAGCGTGTCAAACCGCGAATCAGAGCGCGCGGGGCGCTCTAAACGAGCAAGACGGCGCGAGGGGATTGCTAATGGGTAAAGTAAGCGCGTGTCACTGCGCATGCGTAAGCCGACCCTCGGAAATCCGAGAGAGGAGCGCGCAAAGCTTCGCCGCGGATGCTCAGCGAGCAGTTTCCCCTGCAACGATGAGCGCGGTGGCTCGGTCTTGCGATGCGCAACTCTTGCCACTATCTATACGGCATCCCGCGTGACGCAGGCGGAAACTGCGAGGGGAGACGCCACCTTTTCATTACTCTTCATTTGCTTTTTTCTTTTTTGCACGCGAACCGCACACGAATGCCGCGTGCACGCACCTTGGGTTCTCGCCGAGGAAAGGGAGGTCGCAGACCAAGGGCAGCCTTGACCTCCGGCGTCGAAGGTGGCGGGACCCCAGCAACCCCGCGGTCATCCGTGAACGAGCGCAGAAGGGGCAACGGGCAAGACCGTCCGGCGCGAGCCACGCCGCAGGTATACCGCATCTTTCGCCGTGCTATCAGCGGCGACTGCGACCAGGGCTTGTCCTTGTCTGCAGCATCTAAACAATGCTAAGATGGACCGTTAACCTAGCAGCGTCACTCGGCTTTTGTTTTAATGTGGCACGCCTTATGTTGTAGGCTCACAAAAAAATTTCCGGTATTTCTGTCACGAAATTCTCTGACTGGTCGAGAGAGGTATCGTGGCGCTGTGACGCCATCACAACCTGTCCACCAGATTGTGAGCAAACCACCTACTGTGGCGCGTGGCGATTAAATTAATTCATTATGTTCAATGCGACTGCCACCTACACATCGTGGCACTTCGCGCGAGTTTTAAGCGAGCTCGAAAAGAGAAAACTGGATCTCACAAGCCCCACCGGTGCCTAGGTTTGAAACAACCACCTGTCTTGGGGTAGTGGCGCATCGATATCCATTGCGCCAGCCGTGGTATGAGGACTTCAAGCGATCTATGAATGTGATAGAGAGGGCCGTGGCCCCATCAACACCACGTGACCACCTGTGGGCGAATCATAGGGCACCGCAAAATTTGCAAATCTGAGGACACCAAAATCTGGACGGAGTTGGCGCACTCCAGGAAAGGGATTAAGATGGACTCGTGGGGATTAGTGGGTGGATTAATAAAGGCCATATGGTAATCCAACGGAAGGTACTCGAAAATTTTAGAAGGTGATGCCTTATGCATACCATATAATGGCAATGGAAGCGGTTCCAACCGTAGTTTTGGCGGCAAGATCGCAAGAAGTACATCAAGCACTCCTTGTAGACACTATAGCAGGCAACTTAAACGCTATCAAATTTTGTTCTTTATTAATGTGTTTATGAAGACTTCCATGTGTTATTTTTTAAAAATCTTTTCGCACTTTATCTCTGCCCCTACTCTTCTTTTTTACTGTCAAGGGATGTTCGGCCACTATTAAAACGAGAGCCAGTGTGGCTTGTCCTGCATTTTTTGCGTCCTTGTCGCTGTCTGCGTCATTCTTCGTATTTCCAAGCAGAGCAGAGAAAATGGCGTCACGACTGTCCACTTTTAGTGAGGCTCCGTGCAATGGGGCGTAAACGTGAATCTCTTGGCAACGTCGAAAAGTGCCATTACTCTGATGATTGCAAATCAAAGGCGATGCCAATGCATGCCAGGCGATCTTGATCTGCACGTCGCGTGCTATCCTCTATATGCAGCTCTTTTCGGTCGCAACTGACACAGGCCTGCAATAAAGCTAGGAAGAAACACAACCCATATTACTACTGAGCCGCCCAGCATGGTTACTAACTACAACCGCTGAAAATGATTGATCAGAAACTTATCAATCTCTACCTATTGTTTCGGACACTTCTATGGAAGTTTTGCGTTTCAATTGTAAGTATAACTTTTTGGGAAGCTTCGTGGGAGCTTACAAAAAAAAAAACGAAATTCGGGTACGAGAACTTATATTATGACGGTACGCGCCAAACGAGTTGAATACACAGTGGTAAACGCGGTGTAGTCGACGATGCCCTTCACGGGAGACTGCTCAAATTATCGACGCCGACGCGCGCTCGTGCCGAACCCAACCCGAATAGCGTGCGTACAACACGCGCCGGGGCGCGGCTGGGCCGCCGAAGAGCGCGTGTCGCCGGGTCATGCACTCCATCTTCCACTCGGCGGAACGGCAACGATTAGCCGGGACTCGGCAGACGCGCGGCGCGTGTTCGAAAGGCGCTAATGGGGAATTAGTGTGCGAACCGCCAGGTAGCCCCGCTTCTCCGCAAAGGTCGGCGGTCACGACCCGCAGAGTGGAAGACTTTCCCTCGCTCCGCTGCGGCAGCCCCGGCAACTGCGTCCGGCCGGGTGACCTATGCGCGCCAAAAGTACAGGTTTAGTCGCCCGGAATGCCAGGAATTTTTCTCGCACTGCGGGGGATTTGCACTTTCTTCACTGTGCGCAAGTTGTGGTGCGTTGCGAGCTGCGGGAGCGCGGTCTGCGCGGATGTTACCAGGGCGAAGTGATTAACACATATCTGCATGGTCAGCTGTCGGTGGGAGTTTCCGCCACTCGAGAAGACATCTTGATAACTGAGTTTTTCGCATTCTAAGGGTCCACTGAATGACAGTAGAGCAACTAACGGCAGCTTCGCCACTAACAGTTGGAAACACAGCAAAATTAGAGAGCTAAACAGGAGTGTAAGGTTATACAAAGTACTTGGATTACCCATCTGCAGGAGCTTACATTTGTTTTTGTTTTTTAGAGTGAGACGATGTAAGGAATGGGTGCGGAGCTCACATGGGTGCCTAAACAGAGTAAAAAAAGCGGTGTCGGCTTCGTGACAAAACTACAGCTGAGGGTCTGGCGTTTCATATTTCAAAGTCAAAGTATTCTTTATTTTTGAAAGTGCAAGGCACTGCATAAATATATATATATATATATATATATATATATATATATATATATATATATATATATATGTGAACAAGAAAGAACGTAAACAGTAATGCAACATCAGACCACAGCGAAGTCTTTATTTCTCTTGTTTCATCTTTTTCTTCAATCCCGCTAAATAACTATTCTCAATTACTATAGCAAATCAAGCACTCACTTGAAGTGCGTATCATTGCATATTCCTGTTCTGAACTTTGTCCGTCATTCTCAAATTGTTACAGTTATTCGTGTTCCTTTTGGAGTTGGCAGCGTCGTGTATGTAATGTATTTTAAGACTTATTTTATGTAACGGTTGTGAATATTTTTCTGCTGTTGTATGCATTTAAACGTTTCTGTACACCTTTCTAACAGGGGGTCCCTTGTGTCCCCTTGGTTTTGGGACAGCCGCTAATTATTCATAATAAAGTCATTATAGTATTGACAAAAAAAAAAGAAAGACGCTGAGCATGCAGCAGGCTTGTAAGTGCGCTGAATAGAAACTCAGAAATAGATAACTAGAGGAAAAGCATGGACTCAGAAACTATTCATCTTACGCCTTATGGGGTTTAACGTCCCAACGTGACTCAGGCTATAAGGGACGCCATAGTGAAGGGCTCCGGATAATTTCGACCACCTGGGGTTTAACGTCCCAACGTGACTCAGGCTATAAGGGACGCCATAGTGAAGGGCTCCGGATAATTTCGACCACCTGGGGTTCTTTAACCTGCACTGAAAACACACAGGACAAGGGCCTCTAGCAATTTTCCTCCATCGAAATGCGGCCACGATCGAACCTGTGTTTTTTCGTGTCAGCAGCCGAGCACCATAACCACTGAGTAGCCGCTGCGGCGGCTTGCTTTTCAACTTCAGCTGTTTTGTTTTTCGCGGGGCATTGACAGAGGCAATGACAAATACTCTCACGATGGAAGAAGTTAGAGGGGAACGCACAAAAAAGTCTTCGTTCACTTGACGCTGTGCGAGCAAGGAGCGCAGGGTAACGGAGAACTGAGAGGACGCGCGAGAAGCCAGCGAGAAAGTTGAGCAGAACTTGCCGGACACGGCACGTTGAGCGCGCCCGGTCCTGAACTTGCCTTTCCGGAGGGAAAAGGCGATCCCTCAGAGCTAAGTGCAGCCGCGTCGGGAGAACCGCGCATCCGCGCTCAAGCACATCACCGCAATCGCGTCTGCCGAGGGTCATAAAACACGCCGGGACAAGGTCTCCGTCAATCTCTCACGCTTGCCTCGAAGCACCGTCGTTGTCGGCGACCTCGTTCGCGAATGCAGCCGCGCCGCTTCGGCGGGGCAGATAGACAGGTATCTCGGCAGCCCTCAATCAAGTGTGCGCTGCTGTTTACGCCGAGCCAAGCAAAACTAGTTTATGGGAAAGTTTGTCTTTCGTTTCTTGCCGTGGTTTGATGAAAAAGCGTGGTGCTTGCTTATCGAGTCGGCATGTATTTCTCGTCGTGCATTTTTTTTCGCGAATTATGAACAAGTTCTTGACTGGGCGAGATGATTTTTTTTTTCTGCAAAAAAAAAAAACGCACTCTTCTTCGTGAATTCTTGATTCTCTTTCTTCTAAACCTTCGCTTCACTACCGCCATTGTTAGCAGAAAGTTTCTGCAGACGGCACATCCGCCATCTATTTTGCTGTCTATGCTTGTGACCTTCATCTGGCTTATCTGCTTACCAGGCTGAGCTGGGCGACATTAGCGAGAGCAAACGAGCTTGCAGCGATAACAGAAAAGCACTCGCGAAGTTGGAAATGCCAGAAGCTGGTTCCCACGCTGCCTGTGCTTTTCTGTTCGCATGAGTAAACCCAATATTACTCTTTCCCTTTTTTTCTCTCATCTATGCCTCTCGCTTCTCCCTCAGTAGTCACCGCGAAAAGCTTTTCCGGGTTTGTGTCGGAATGAATACGAGATAACGCTCTGACAAGCAGAAGCCCCTGTGCATTAATCCGACACGCCGCCTTTTGACTCGCACTGTGGCTACCGTGTATTCGGGATGCGTTGCTAACGGAGCCACTTAGGTCGTGGAGATGACCGTGCGGACGTTGGAGTGCGCTCGTTATCCAAGTTCCCTTGCACCTCGCCCTCCCTCTCAAGGAGAAAGAGAAGTCCGTCTTCGTTAGGCCCTTAGTGCATTATAAAGTAGCACGCTTGCTTTCCTCATCGGCTAAAAATAAATGAAAAGTAAGCGCCAGTTCATGAGCCCAAATGAGGTTGGAATTACCGTGCTGCCATCTAGTTGACTTTCGAACAACTGCGCATCATGAGGAGCAGGCAAGGGAAGGGAACTTAGGGGCTCGTTATGACATAAGTACCACAGGAGCATATGGGACAGGCGCCACACTAGCTCAATTGGTAGGCGGCGAAATTCGGAGGTCGTGGCTTCGAATGCCACCGGCGGCATGTGGTTATTGAAGCTTCATTACGCTAAATAAAGCAGCCTTCGGGTAGACAGCACAACGACCTTGAACGACATTCAGCCCCACAGGGATAGCCGTGTATGACCATATGTGGTACAGTTATCGTGGCGAACACTTGACACCCGACCTTTAGTTCACCTCTGACCTTTGACCTTAAAACATCCGATGGGGTGATGCGAAGACACTTGATGACATCCCATGGGGGTGTCCTAAGGCCATGTGATACCACGTCATAGCCCCGTGGTTGTGTGGGCATGTAAATAACGGCTGTCGCGAGCGTGTAGCAGAGCTGCCATGGACGAGCCTCAGACGCCTAGCAAGCGTGCTTGGTTTTCGTCGACTTCCAGGGTTAGCCAAGTTAAGCAGTGCCATTTTTTTGTTCTACTTTGTAATTAATTATCTTTAAGCCAGAATGCTATTACACCCTTAATGTTCCATCGACCAACACAAGAGTGTTTACAAAAAAATGAAAAGAAACATTTCCCAGTCTTTCGTTGGCATGAGTGACTGTTTGCTGCACATATATGCGTGAAGAAAGCGTGCGGGTAGCTCTGAGTCTTCCAGATCGAGGGCTGCTTTTCTACTCCAGCTTTCCAATCAAGGTGGCCAAGTAAGGGTCGTGTCTCTTGAGTTCTGCCTAGGAGTTGCTTCTGATGCTGATTGAATTTTATCCGTGAACTATTGCGGTCAATACCTGAGCTGAAAGGTGAAGACTCCTTTCATTGCGTTACGTCTCCTATAACGCGTACGTCACGATAACGCGCCACTGCATCCGCTGCAGAACACAGCGGGAGTTAGGCACACATTTCGGAGATTCCTGAGCATCGAAAATGAGTTTCGTCGCGTTTCGCTCTCATTTTCGCGAAGGAAACAGACAAGGGCAGAGCACAAACGAGGGGACTGCGCTTCCCTCCTTTCACTTCTTCGCTCTATGATCGTCCGCGAAGATTGCCCGCTCGTTGGAGCTAATTATAAACCAGCGAGGTGTTACGCTTTGGAAAATTGCAACAGACTTTCAATTCAGTGCCAACAAATAAGCGTTGCAAAGATGGTGTATGCCAGAGCAATCACTTAGCTCGGTGTGGAGTTATCTGCACGCTAAAGCGTACACCGCGTCACATCAGCCAGGGTCCAGTTGGTCACCTTGAGTTTGAGACTTAGAGCGTTTCGATAATTACCATGGGTGTTCAAATGCTCGAAAATTACGAACAGTGAATCGAACATTTTTCTATTCATTTTGGGAAGCGGATAAATTACTGCATGTTCAAATTTAATCGGAATGAATCGCGTCCGTCAGGACTCGAAGGATTTCCAAACGATTGGCATGAACTTCGCACAAAGATCGGCGTAATTGTTCTCGACGACGGACCGCTTCAACAACGGGGCTCACTCCGACGCCGCACAGCATGCTGCCGGTACCTGCGGGAAGGACGGTTCAACGCCGCGAAGCGGTCCATTCACTCGGTCTATTCGACGTCTACTCAGCGCCGTCACGCGGCCTATTCGTGCTCAGAAATATGACCTTCAAGGCTCGGCGACTTGACAATATTCAGCCGCATTTCGCAAACGCTGCCTTCTTTCCGATACCGGAAGCCATGGCTCAGACTCTCGTCCCTGCCATGTACACCGATTTGACGCTAGTTTCTTCGCTGCCGCATTCAATAACAACATGCATGACGTGACGGTCGAAGAGCAGACTTCGGGCTGTGTGTCCATTAGCGAAGACCAATGTTGCGTCTTTCGAACGCTGCAGCTTCAACTCCAATGCCCTACAGCGCCGCCGCTAGCATTTTCGCGCAGATGTTCGCTTTCCACGAATAGTCGAACAAGTAGCGAATGATTGCAAATATTAGATTCGCATGTGAATTTTATTCCAGCTATACTGTTCGCATTCGATTAGGCAACGAAGCTAGTTTATTCATGTTCGTTTCGGTTTCAAAAAACCACTATTTACGCGCTCCTATTAACTACATCCGAAACAAAATTTGGTTTCATTCCGCAGGGTGCAGACACACTCACTGTTATGTGGACATGATCGCGGGAGTTGTGAAGGGCACCTAAAACCAAATAAATGATGCTTTATTGATAGATTCAAATCATCATCATAAAAACAGTAAAGTATCGCGTAGCAAGCTGGGGGAGGTTTGTAGCTTGTTGTCGTAGATAAATTGAGGCCATTTTCACCCAATCTTTTCTTTCCAGTCCCTCCCGTCACAACCCCCGGGTGACGTTGATTGCATTTTCTTTTCCTTCCTGATGACAGAAACCAACTACCACAAAAACCGAGGAGCACAGGGGATTTTTTAAAATTTTTTTGGTGTTAGCAAATTTAAAATAACGAGCCCCTCATTTTTCTTCCCTCGTCTCCTCTTTCCTTCCTGAAGTATATGCAGCAAAAATGTATGCGAGCCCTATCGATATCCCTATCGAAGCATTTAGCGACAGTGACGTGACCCTTTCGTCCATTCATTTGCGCAACAGACATTTACGGCATCTCTGTCAATTCAAAGCCAAGCCAACATACAAGGCCGCCGAGGGATACGCACATTACACATTCGTGTCTTTGTCACGCGGGCGGCCGCGTCAGGAAACGGGAAGCTGTCCGCACCGGAACACACACAAGCGGCCGTCAAAAACAAAGCGCGGCCGGCGACTGCTGAGCAGCACGGCTGGGAGGCTTATGGCGCCTGTGTGTGTTGCACTGAGACGCGATAAAATCCGGTATAAAGGTTTCCCGCGCGAACGCGCAGCGAGCGCTCCTTGCAGCCACACCTCTTCGCAAACGCGCGCGTTCAAGGACAGTTCGGCGGCTCTCAATGCGGAAAACGCAGGCGCTGAATTATTGCACGTCTCACGTCACCCGTTTATTTAAGCCAGCCACCGGGGGTGCATTATATCAGCGCGATACGAGGCCAAGACCTGGCGGTGTTGCTGCGGCTGAAATCGAGCGATGAGGAAAATGGAACGCATAAAGTGAGCTCGCCGGTGGCATACGCTTTGGCAGCGGGAAAGTGCCTGCCACGCAGTGAAAGAAAACTAAGCTGCAAGGATTTGCTGAGAAACAAATCTGAGTCACCTGCATGGTTATGGACTTCGAATTAGGGCCTGCACACCGAGAAATATTGCATTCAGTGGAAATGAAGTCATATGATCTCAAGGCTTGAGCAGAAAATCAGTTTTTTTTGCCATAATCGAAATATATTTCTGAAGTAGGGGCGTTCAGCAGTACGCACACAAAAATTTTGCAGCCGTAAATCTAAGAGGTCCTCCTCTCGGATTTTCCTCCATTTTGTGAGCTACGCGTCTCAACGTTTCTCAACGCGTCTCAACGCGTCTCAATGCTCGATGTGATGCTTATTTAAATAAGGATTGCAAATCCTGCCATGAGCGCGAAAAACTTGCAAGTCATTCGGCCAATAAGAGCAGGCAGCTTATATCGGCAAAGCAAGCAACTTGGAAGCATTTCACAGTGTCCCGATGGGTGAGTAGTTGTTGAAACGGTAAGTACAAAAACGGCTGCGGCTTAGCTCGGCTGAGCCCGGTTATGCAAGCGAAAGCTTCGCTATGTGGGGTTATTCTGTGTTGCTAAGCCGGCTTAGACGCGACCTCTTCGCTTGTCGCCGACGTTGAAGTCGTGGCGGAGGCAGAACCAGCTGCGCTGCCTCCAAAGCTCTTCGCTGCCGCCTTTCGGCGTGCTTCAACCGCCGTTGAGCCGGTCGACGCTCCCTGGTTCTCTGCCACTAGCTTGACGCGTTTCACTTCCCTGCCTCTAGCCAGCTAAATACTCAGCTTGATTGGCAACGTCAGCCGGATGATCAGACTCAGGCCGCCGTCTGCGCGGCATCTCCCTTTCAAGCGAATGGCGAGTCACATGGTTAGTCACGTGGACAAAGCTAGCGAGGCGGCAGCGCGCGGCTGCAGCTGCGGCGAGTCACGTGTTACGTCACGTGGCTGACACACCTATACTCCTCCACCTGAAGGTCAAATGTACCGCGCCGAGGACCTTGGCTCAACAAGGCTGTTAAAGCTTTCGCTCTAAAATTCCAGGGGTGCACTTAAGTCTGTTTATGTGCAGTAATGGGGAAGCATTTCTCTTACTCCTGCCGATTATGTTGCTGCATGTTCATTCCTTCATGCCTTTGCCGTTTCGGAGTCGTGTTTTCGCTCTAACTTCGTTCAATCGAGCGATTAATTTATGACATAATTGGCTAATTCAACTAATTGACTAATTCGTCCAATCATTTAATTGACGTTTAGTTTGATTAGTTGGTAACTTAGTTATTCATGCATGCTAACTACACAATTGTTTATTCTGCTATTCTATTAATGACCCCTATAATTAATGACTGACAGTGTGTGCGGGCAAGCTCTGCCGACAGGTCCTGTACACGGCGGTCATGAGACAAGAAATGCGTTCGCATTAATGAGGGAGCACTTCGAAAGGTAACCTGGCTGCAGAGCTGACATAGCACCCATCTGCTCACCAAAAAGAATCGTGGCACCGTTGCCTAGCGACCCAAGCTTTCACGAGTTACTCGCGTAAGTCTGGAGGAGCGTCTCGCCAGGTGCGCATGATGTTGCTCGGCAAGAGCAACGTGGGTCGCACAATCCCCACCGGCGGCTGTGGTATGCGAACAGCCCCCTGCTGCCAGTGCAGTGCCGCGGCGCATCGCTCCACTGCCGCGCCACTGCGCTGGTAGGGGTATGCGGACTCGCTGTCATCTATGAATGTTAAGTGGAGAAGCACCAACTTGGGCATTAATTAACCCACTAGACATATCAAGTGATACCATTAAGGTGGAGCTTAAGTGCCCTCTCTAATTGAAGAGGAACACTGGGTTTAACTACTAAGAAGTCCTTCCACTTTTTTTAGAAACCCCGCATCACTTGACCGCTGCACCACTGCGCCAGGAGTGGTATACGAAGACTTCCAGGGATCTATGAATGGAGGGTGACCAATTCCGCATATATGGACATTAGCCCATCATCGCTATCCGGGAAAGTGCCATGCGTGAACACTGGACCTGAGCACCTGAACCGAAGTGGAAACCGAACTGCTAACGCACCTAATTCGCATTTGGCCTAACCACGCAAATCCACCATCATTTTTGTTTTTTCGTCTTCGCTACAGTACACCAGAAAAAAAAAGAAAGATTGCATAAAAATGTGTAGGCCCGCGAAACGAGAAAGGAGGATGGTTGGTGGATTCGCACTGCGCGTACTTTGTAAACAGAGACAATATACCAGAAGAATTAAAAAAAAAACAGGTATGCATAGACCACGATTTGAGAGAAGAAAAAAAGAAGGGAGGCGAACCTTCCTTCCTTCTGTGCAGCACCACGGGTGGTCTCACCACGTGAGAGACAGCGCTGACCGGAGCGGCCCGGTCGTAACTTAGCCACTGCCCGAAAGACGCCTCTGCCACAAATGCGGCCACGACGACGACGGACAGCAGGAGCGAGCTTCGTTGGCTGGCAGGCAGGATATCGTTGACCCGCTAGGCTCTGGAGCTGGCCGTTAGGGGCCCTACAGAAATAAAACAAAAAACAAAAGATGCAGTCGTGTTATGCAACGTTAGGGAAGAAGGTAAAGCCTGACTAACCCTTCAAGCTCAACGGACTAACCTCTACAGAGGAGTGTCATAAGCAGAAACAAGAGCTAAGCGTATGCGTGAATACGCTGGAGTCATGCTTCACAGGGACTGTTTCCCCCTTGCAGAGCGGACTGTTGGAAAGCGAAACTAAACGTAAAGTACTAGAAGAAATAGGACAAAAGTAAAAAAAAAGAAATAGAGGAAGAAATAAGGGAAGCAAGGCAGAAAGAAAGGTAGAATAAATAAAAGGTGGAAAGGAGGAAGAAAAATTACCGGGACACTTAAGGAACTAATGTACGAGTAAAGCGAAAGCTTTGCAATTCTATTGCGATTTTGTTCCGATTCTACTAAAATTCTGCTCTAATTCGATTCCGGACCTATTCTTTTCCTTTGTAGGTACTGAACTTTTAAGTACGGGTACTGGCCACGTACTTATTACTACTGCTTGTATTTTCCCGCCTTTGATGACGTCACACTGTTTCAACCAATCGCGAGGTTTGTAACACTGCCACTTTTTGGGCGACGACGGGTTTTCACGCCTACGAGCGACATAACGCTTCCGCACTAATAAAGAAATTAATTTCAGGAACGAAGAAAAAGCTTATCTGCGAAGGTCACGTCTATCTCTGCGTTCGGTTTTTCGAGGGAGCGGTTGTTTTGAAATTTAGTACGTTGAGCTGTTCCTCAAATCGCTCAGTCAGTGACGCGACCTGATATCCAAACAAAATGAAAGAAATAATTGAGGGCAGTGCGGATGTGTACCTCCTGATTGGCAGACAACCGTTGTGGCGGACCCCTTGAGGGGGGAAGGGGGGAATTGCTTAGTGCGTCTGCCCCCCCCCCCTCCACCCCCACTCCCACCCCCGGTGTGTCCCTAAAGACCCCCTGCTGCAAGCCGAACGTGGTACAGTCAAACCCCGTTACAACGAACTTCAGGGGACCGCGGGAAAACGTTCGTTATTCTGAAAGGTCGTTATAGTGAAAGCCCAAAAATTAGCCATAAAAATAGCATTACAGTAACGCAAACGTCCTACCTTTGAAACGGTACCTCCTTGAACTCGTTTCTCACACAATGCACACGTGATCGTCGGACAAGGCACATTTATTTGAAATAGTCCGTGATCGTGTTCTGACGGGTGCAGCAGAGACTCTGCAGAACGAACGATTCCAGACCGTCCGCATTCTTATGCACGCCTTCGGTCGCTGTGCCGCTTTTGGCTATAAATATGCGCAGTTTTCGCAAGCAGTCCAACGCATCTGTGGCCGACACGGACTCGTCGCGGTCTTCGGGTGCTGCCGTAACGTCATCGTCCATGTCGTCGCTGCATTCCTCATCTTGAGTCGCCGTGCCCTGGACGCTCTGCAGTATGTCACCAGTGGTAAGCTCCGCTGAGGTCCACGTCGCCTCGTCACACTGGAATCCTCGCATTTTGGGATATGAGTTCGTAGTACTGAGGTGTTGTTAAGATGACATGGAAATTAAATAACGATCGTTATTCTGAAATATTCGTTATTCTGAAGTTTGTAGTAGTGAAATATTTTTACATTTGAAACTATAAGCAGTCGGCGTGGGATTTCTTAAAAGTTCGTTAATCTGAAATGTTCGTTAATGTGGTGTTCGTTGTAACGGGATTTGACTGTAGAACTAGTTGCTGCCGAGAATCAGCGCTTTTAAAGAAAAAAAAACTGGACAGGGGCAGAGACAAAGCATGAGCGCTGAATGGCGCCTCTCCTGAATGTGTTCACTTCTGGGAAGTGTACTTAGTCGGAGGTCGCTTGTTTTTGTGGGGAATACCGAGAGTTCCAGTGTGGCATAGTAATTCTGAACCTGCACCTCCGACAACGAGTCGGATGCTCGGCTTAGTTTGACAGCTACTCCCAACTTTATGCAAGGTTTTGGGCAGGAGTGAATGGACAAATCATACAAAAGATGAAGAAAAATAAACGAACTTGAAGACAACCAGCTAGCGTTCAAAAATATACTCGCGCAAAAAAAAAGTGTAGTGTGCGCGTGAACCGCCCTTGAAGGACGTGAAGCATGACAGCCAATGCATGGAACGAACCCCGTTTATTCAGTGACGCAAACTGTAGCCCACTGTAGCCCCCTGGTGGATTGAAAAAGAAACAAGAACTATAAATATACAACAGAAAGCTCTGGCAACGAAAAGAGAGAGTCGAGCCCAGCTTTGATAAAACCAACTTGTCTAGTGGGAGTATAGCTTAGAAAGCAATACGCATTTGAAGACAAACGAGCAATCAGAAAAAAGAAATCAGCCGTCAACAGGATGGACGTTTCAAAGCGCAGCGCTGTATGACTGCAACAGAAGTGCAAACGTGGATGCACGAGAATAAAAGGTGCAGAAAGGCGACTACGCTGGACTACCGCTGCAGTTTTGAGTCAAACACCGCGCCTGTACAAGAAGAGCTGTGCACCTAATCGGCGCACGCTGGTGTAGCTATTTGAAAAATTGGTCGCTCCCGGTTACAACTGAGACCCGAACCCATCATTTATGGAATTTTCTTCCCATCTTCGTTCGACGCTGTAGTATGTCACACAATCAGAAGTGGTTCTTAGCCGCGTGTGCTGGTGTGGCCCAGGCTAGTGTGGCAGTCCAGCCCAGATGTGCTGCGCGGTCAAAGGGAGAGAATTGTGCCGCTGCTTGCTGCGTCTCATCCGCCGTTCTTGTCGTCACGGCACATTCCAGCGCTCGCATAAAAATAATAATGGCTGGGAATAACAAAATGAACAGCGAAAACTGCGAGCGACCTCGAATGACGGGGAGAAGCAACAAGAGCTAGAAACTGCAGCTAAGACTGAAACGGGGGGAAGATACGGTCAGCGGAAAGCCTGGTATCATAGCCTGCAGCGGAGTAAGTGAGCGTGGTATCGCATCCAGCCACGGCGACTCACTCATCCAGAGGTGATTCAGGTTACGTGACTCGCGTCTCGATAATAGCCAAGCCCATGCACGAGGCCGATTCGCTACCCACGAGACAGCTACTCCTGCGGCGACAAGGTATTGAGAGCAATAGAACACGAAGAAGAAAAAAAGCCGCCTGTCGTAATCACGGCACTCTCACACATCGTACAATGCGAAAACAGGTAGAGCCAGTCATTTTCTTTACATCAAAAAAAGAGAGAAAGGGAAAGAGAGCGATTATAAACGCAAAAAAAAAAGGTGATTGGGGCCGACTGGGCGGCGCCATGGCGCGCCCGTGTCTTCATGAATGAAAAGTGTGTACTACGTTGCTCAACGCAGCGGGAGTGTGTCGTCGCCGGCGCCCTCCGTCACGTGCTGCTTTTCTTTCCACTTGTCTTTCTTAAATGGCCGCGAACACGCTTCGTGCAGTCTGCTCCATGGCCGAAGCCGCCTTAGCCGGGGGACAGTTAGGGCGGCCCCACGCCTTTCGGGTCATCAAGGATGATCTCTCGGCAAGAGGAGGGAGCCAGAGAAGAGAGAGCAGTACGCCCCGTATACACTACGCTTGCTCCGCACGTCTGTGGCGTGGGCGAACGGGGCAAAGCCAGTGGAGGAGGAGGTGCCCGCCCCGGCAGACACGGGCGCGTGCGCTGAGAACCGTTGTACAAACAGCACGTGCCGGGCAGGCAGAGGAAGAGGCCGCCGGGGCAGAAACGCGCGGGAGGAAATGGCCAAGCCGACTCATTCTCGGGAAGGAAGCGGAGGTGGTTCTACGGGTACGAAATCGAATCGTAGTAGATCTACGCGCGGTGTGCAGCGCTGTGTGGTCTGCTGGATATATATATATATGCGCGCGTGGCTCACAGGTCATGAATGGGAGGAAGTAAAAGAGAGCAGGAAGAAGAGGAGAAACAGGAGCGATGACCCGCACCGACTTCGGGCACAGCTGTTGCTTAAGGGTTGTTCGCCCGCAGGGAGAGGGAGAAGGAAGACGTGCGGGTTTTACGTGGGTGCCACTCCGGCGGCGATAAAATGAGACGGCGCGCGACCACTCAGCAGGCAAGAAGAACGACAGCCCCGTAAATCGCAGATGCGGAAGAAAAATACATAATAAATGACTTCGTGTAAGCTTTGAAAAAAAAAATATATAAGATCTCACTAACGTGCACAAACATTACCTCGGGAAGGTCGCACTCAAGTAACATTTAAGTGCAAGTGGGCGTGAAATTAATACCCAACACTTTCAGCGCAAGCAGGCGGCATATTGTGGCCGACACCTTGAATCGAGGCAAGAAGGTGCGCGAAGTAGTTAACGGTGTACATACTGTGAACATACATTAATGGTTTTGACTAGCAATCACTAAACGTGGTTGCCGGTAATCGGTCACGGTAATTTCGCGTTAAAAGTTGGCCCAGACATGTACCGAATTTATTCTTGCATACACTCACTCTCGCACATTTTACTGCACACGTGTATGCGCGATGAGTGTGCAGGTGTCCCATTGGCTGCATGTCCTCGCAGGTAACCTGGTCGTATGATTGCAACCAACTTGCTCACACCGCAGCGCTCGTATGCTCTCATTACTTGATCTCAATATAGAGCGAGTTCCTCTTAGCGATTTACTTGAACGCATGGAGAAGCGGCGCCTTCACCACAAGGCAACCCCGCCAGCCAATTAACCACAAGGTTAATGTCCAACTGCAATTTTGTTAAGCTGCTGCGACCCAATCCGACGATAGCTCTCCTTTATACCAACGCACGATACAGGCAACAACGGTCAAGCAATCATTGAAAGACCATCGTGTAATACCCCTGACGCAGTTGAAGATTTAATGTTAATCGAGTTGAGTGGCCGTTACTCACATACGGGGCAGAAACGTGGAGGCTAACGAAAAGGGTTCAGCTTAAGTTAAGGAGAGCACAGCGAGCCATGGAAAGGAAAATGATAGGTGTAACGTTGAGACACCGGAAGCGGGCATAGTGGGTGAGGGAACAAACGCGGGTTAAAGACATCCCAGTCGAAATCAAGAGCAAGAAATGGGCTTGGGCAGAACATGTACTGCGAAGGCAAGATAACCGCTGGTCCTTAAGGGTAACGGAGTGGATTCCAAGAGAAGGCAAGCGTATACATATAGCAAGGGGCCGCAGAAGGTTAGGTAGGCGGATGAGATTAAGAAGTTTGCAGGCAAAGGGTGGGCGCAGGTGGCAAATGACAGGGTTAATTGGAGAGACGTGGGAGAGGCATTTGCCCTGCAGTGGGTGTAGTAAGGCTGATGACGATGATGAATCGAGTTGCATTCGATGCATTGAATGCAATTACTTTTTATTCGGTGCAGCACGGTAAAAAAATAATGTCATTCACAAATAATAGCAATGAAGGCCGGTGAAAAAAAAATGCTGGATCAATGCAATTAAAGGTGTCGTGTAGTTCTTTTAAGGCAGGTAAAAACATTTCTTCGCAATATTGCTGCGAATCTTGGTGCAGTTTCTTCGCGTTCAAAGCCGCCGGCACTGGGAAAAGTAATGATTTTGGTCGGTGTGCGACCACACTGATTTCGAATGACCGCAGTCACGCGCAGCTGCTTCCAAATCGTCCTGGATTGTTGTAGTGACTTCGGCGCCTTATTGCGATGGTTCTTTGCCAGCTTCAAATTGATCACGGCTGAGACCGGCAGGATTCTGCTCGACGACTGCCGAGCACGCGTGTTGCTATCGCCGAGCTATTCAGAGGTTTGTGGCCACGAGTCAGCACCATAAAAAGTTTCTTTCTGAAGCCTTTCGCTGTCTTCCGGATAGCCGGACTGCCGTGAGCGCACTACGCGACATTTGGCAGAGGTGTTTGTTGAAAGTGGGCGAGTTCTCTTGGTTAAGCGAATCTTGTGCTGATGGGTCGGAGAGGGCGTCTCGAACGTCGGTTCTCCATTTCGGGAACGGGGGGGGGGGGGGGGGGGGGCCTTTAGCGATGCCCAGTCCTTGATTTAAGGGAAACCGCGTGTTTCCCTCGATCGTAGCCTTCACATTCTTGGCAATCCTGGCACCCACCGGGACGATGTCGCTTTGCCGGGCTGGAACGTGCACTTCTTCATCGTGCATACTAAAGGTGACGGGGTAGTCCACTCTTCTCTTCGAAGGTAGGGCTTCCTCAATAGAACATGTGATGGACTTGGACTGAAGGTTGATGAGAGCTCGGTGATCAGTCAAGAAGTCCATTCCTAATATCGCTTCTCCAGTACACTGCTGCAAGGCTATGAAAGTCGCCGGGTAGGTACGTCCTCTGACGTTGCGATTGCGGTGCATTGTCAAGACAGTGAAACTAGACCTCCAGCGCTGCGGATTCGTGGGCCTTCCCAAGTGGTCGTCGTTTACCTGAGTTGAGCAGCATACGGTCCACTGATGACCGAGTACTCCGCTCCTGTGTCCACTAACCACTTCAAGGTCGGTTGTTGGTGTTCTCGCATTGAAAGCTGGTCTCGGAGTACGGTCTGGGATTCTTCGGGTGCTCTCTGATTGTGGCTGGGGTACTTCACTGGGCGCCATTCTGAAGTCGGGCCGCTTAGTGGACTTTGCATGCCGCGTCGGCGTATTGCAGATGGCACCATCATACGGCGTGGCCGGTGAATGATCAGGGAAAATTCCCCGAATCAGAAGGTAGAGCCATTCCCACCGCAGCGAAGCGGTGCCGGGTGATGTGGCCGCAGTGGGAGCAGAGCGGGCGACGCTGGTCCTCAGGGGTGTGCTTTCCTTGGTTGCTAAAAGATGAGCAGGCAGCCGACTGTGGTCGTTGGGGCCGACTGGCTGGACATCTTTGGCTACGTACCGCGACGGCGTAAGTCATGGCATGGTCGATGAGGGACGCCCAACGCCTCGTGGACTTGTCCACGAACGACGACCGTTAGTGTTGCGACGTGTGGCGATGGAGGTAGAAGTCGGCGAAGCTCCCCCCGGACAACCTCGTGGATGACTTCCCGTACATTTCCGCTGGTTGTTGACACAATGTCGGGTGGCTATCGGAGAAGATCTGTAGCTGCCGGTCGTAGCTCTGGCATCTAGGGCCTCTATATAGGGTGGCTGCTTCCGGGGTGAATTTGATGGAGATTTTCGATGGACTGCGGGTGAATATTATATTTTTCAAATATTATTTCAGGCTATGCTGCAGCACTTTAGGAGCCAAGCCAAGTACAAAGTCAACCACAAATCCGATAAATGTGCACAAGCTATACGGCCGACACGGTGGAGCGTGGAGACGCGCGAAGCATTGAAATGACATCTAAAAGGCGAAGCGCTCTATTACAGCTCTAAGCACTTCCGAGCTAAACACGATTGGAACGCAACAGGACTCAGAATCATTGTCGGCCGCAGGCAGGGCCGTGCTTCAGGCTCGGCTACTGCTGTCGGCCGCTGCTGAGCCTCCGGTGCGAATAGTTTTACACCAAAATTGACATTTGTTTAGCACAACTCGATAAATTAGGCTTTTATCGCTGCCTGTTTCTGCAGCGAATATGGCGTCTAGCGTACGCATTCCGTTCGAGATCGAATAAGAATGAGTTTCCCAAACTCATTCGATGGCGAACGTCATTCAAACGTAATGAGATTAAATGTTCTCGTGCAGCAGCCGATGTAAGACATTAGATGCTAACGTCATTCGATTCCAATGATATTGAGTGTGTTAATGTGAGAGGGGAACGCCTGCAACAGGGTGGGGCGAGCCGGAGCTCTAACTGCAGCGCGTCGTCTACACGCGACGACCGTCTCCGCCAAAGAAACGGGTGCGGTCGGTCGGAGAACCGAGGGGCGACAAGCAACGCAGAGAGGCGACAAGACCTGAAAGAGATTTAAAAGAGAAAAAGACATGCTTCATCGGGAAGTTTTCTAGCCGCAACGGCGTGTCGACGGCGAGACAGGAGAGGCTGAGCACGGCTCGCTCACAACCCCTCTCCCTTCACTAAAAGAAAAAACGTACAAAGAAGAGTTGAAGGTAGACGCGGCGGGGAGGGTCCGCGTGTAAGCGTTCCCTATAGCTGTTGCACTTCTTGTCCTGGCGTTGCCCGAAGTGGCGGCGGCGGTAGTGGCATCATCCAGGCTGTTCCACCGTCTCTCCTGTCGCGCCCGTAATCTCTCTTAGCAGCAGCGGCGTAGGAGCACAACCGGAAAGTTGAGTTTCTTCCTTTGCTGCGTCAACTCGCCTCGCTCTCTCTCCTGTTACGTGCCTTGTTCTTTTATCTCCTTCCACATCATGGCGCCATCTATTACTCTCTCCCAGAAGTCCCCCCTCTCTCCCTCTCTGTCGTAAGGAGACGGTGCAACGTACTACGACTACTCAATGAATTGGACTTCTACTACAGCCAGCTAGCGTACGTGGTGGCGTTCGCCGTACGCCTGAGTACTTACACACACACACACACACACACACACACACACACACACACACACACACACACACACACACACACACACACACACACACACACACACACACACACACACACACACATATATATATATATATATATATATATATAAAAACGTGCAATCTACAACGAAACGACTCCGAGTGTGCAGGCCAGGAGGAGGCGCGATCTACATCTCTAAGCGTTTGGGCTGACTCCGCCGTTCACGTACGTCGAGCGGTGTTACAGTCGTCGTTTAGGGCTCGGCAGCGTCGGCGTCCACGGCGACTTCCGCGTCTGCCGTCGCCAGCCGAGAGGAGGTGCACGCGTGTGCGCGTGCTCGCTATCTGCGCAGAACTACGTTTCGGACGGCCGTATACAGACGGATGGAATTTTACGACCGGAGCCACGCGCCTGCTGGGCCAGCATCAATGGAGCCCCGTTTGTGTGTTTCTTTCAGACAGGGAGTGAGAAGGAAAGATTCGGTTACGTGCGTTCGCAATTTAATGTCCCGGTGCACAAACAAAACTAGCACGCACACACCGAGAGAGAAAGGGGTGCATGGAGGGAACTGTTATCATGTCGTATACCGAACACAGATCGAATGCTTCCGGTCTCCGAGGCAGTGCACTATACCATTCAACGGATAGCGTAGTAGCACAGCGGGTGTTTCCTGAGTTAAGTGTCATTGATTAGCGTCCTGCGTGCATTTTTTTTTTCGAGCAGCGCTCCAGACGGGAAAACGGAAAGCGATCAGGTGAGCAGCAGGAATCGGTATAAATACGGCCTCACTATCCTGCTCAATCCCCCTGCCTCGTTCCGATACGCCAAACGCGCACTTTTTTTTTGTAGCGAAAGCTACACTTCCGTAGATGTTTCGTCCCACTCTATGGAAGCGCACTCACGTGCCCATAAACTCAAGCGAAGCTAAGCCTACTGCCTCGTTGCAATTCATTGGATTTTCAATAGGCCTGCGCTGGCGTTCAACACAAGCTTGATAACGTCCGTAAAGAAGCTAAGTGGTAAAGAGGTTTTTAAGGTGACTGTGCAAAGCCAGGAATCTGTAGCCGAAATAACTTCATCCCCCTGTGGTTCTTCAACATGCACTGACTCCTCACAGCGCGCGGGGGTCTTTCGCCTTTGCCGAAATGCGATCGTGGCAGGTAGGATGGAACGTCCAACGAAGCCAAACTGGGCGAAATTCAAGACAGGGAAACGCTTGGTTGCCAGTGCGGCCCATAGCAAAAACGCTGAGCGCGCAAGTGCAGCTGGCAGAACAAGCCGCCTACGGAGACCATGAATGAAACACGTTGTACAACGCCGCGAGTACACACCCCAAGGGAAGTCGTGACGAGCTTTATCGGCCCCCTTAAGCAGCGGCCAGCACGATTGTGGGGATCGCCTTGCTCTGCGAACGGCTTCCGCGTTTCCCATTGAGAAACACCCAGTCTTTCGCGTCTCCGTGCGGTGTATACGACAGATACCATCGGTGTGTGTGGAAGCTTGTGGCCCTTTGCTCAGGGGCCACCTTGTAACTGCGACGAAATTTAGAGATGGAAGAGCTTGGGTTTAGACGCTGGGTTTAGACTGCGCTGAATGCTTTGAGAAGAGTTGGCAATGGCAAATGATAGATGGGAAAGATTAGTTATTGATGCTTTCCACGTAGGCACATCTGACATCGGCAAGACGTCCACGACCCCGACGTCGAAAGAATTTTCTTTCTCGGAAGGTTTCGTGTAGGCCACCCTTATGGCCCGGCTTTCGTCAGTCGTTTTTGTGGTCTGATTCAGCTTCTGGGCTCAGGTAGGAACTCGTGCGAGGTTTTCAGGCTAGGCTCGTTTTTGTCCGCACCTCTTTTTGACTCCTTTTCACGAAGCTTGTTTGTCCTTTGTTTTAACTTTTGGACCTGGTGCTTTCACTGTTTAATCCTCGTAAGCTTCTCATGCTATTCTGCTCTTCGTATGGGGTAAGAATTTGTTTTGGAAGATATCCCTGTCCTGGTGCTTTTTTCACGCTGTTTAAACGTACCGTAGCCATTCTGAGCTGCTCCATAGTTTGCGCGTCGTTTTTAGTTTCTAGAATAGATGCCATTTCTGACCGTGCTTCACTGTTTTACATGACGTAGCCTTCTAGTGCTGAAGAACGGTACATGTGTAGTTTTTTGGGCTTTAATTTTTTGACTGTGCCTTTTTCCACTGCATTTTTATTTGACGTAGCCTTCAATTGCTGACGCACGGTTTACGCGTTGTTCTTTTGGAAAGCTCTTCTTTTCGTGAAGAGATATGGAAGCCGAAGCGTCACTACGCTAGGCAAAGCCGATTTCGCCGTGCGTTGCCGGTTGACCTTCAAGTGAGCCAGAGGTGAAGTGCGGCTGCAGGCCTTACCACATGTGGTCCACCACGGTGTCGCACCACTTTACCGTCGACCTTGACTTTTGACCTTTGACCTTTCGATTCGCCTGTAGAGGGAGGTAGAATAGTCACGTGACAATCGCGTGATGTCGCGCGATGGAAACTGCCGGTGTGACGTCAGTCTGGGGGGAATATATGGGCTGCAGCGTTCATTGGGTGACCATCGTCTCCCGATCAACCATTAATTTAACTGCCACCTACCATGGTGGCAGGGTAAGCACACTGCCTATCCAATGTGTGCAACGCACTCAACGTTACAGACGCCAAGCCGCGTCTAGTTACCCGATACACCACAGCCTTCGCTCTGTTAGATGCGGGCCCCTGGTTCGCCTGTGCCGTCTCTTGCCAAGGTCGGTGTCCCCGGGTTACGGATCGGGAGACTGCTGTGGTGGGGGTGACGAAGAGATGAGAGGGTCTTCGAGGTGAAGAAGAGACTGAAGGGTTTATTTACATTTATACAAAGATTGAAAGAGTGAATCGGGAGCTGGCGAACACACGCCAGATCGCTGCTTAAATAGGGTCCCCTGTCCCCAGGTCCTTAGTTGGGGAATCTAGTTCATTAAAAATGCGTCGAATCACTGTGATGTAGATCACATGTCCAGTCTTCCGGGTCCGCCTTCCAGAACGCCCCCAGCCACACACTCTTGCCACTTCTGGCAGATTATGGTCCGCGATGTCCAGGCTTCAGTGATGAATAGCCCGAAGGGGGTCCCATGGCAGCGTCGAAGGTCAGTCGCCTGCACTTCACAGCGGTAGCGTGGGAACGAAATGTTGCCACCGCAGTTTGCAGAAGCTTTCACGTGGAGCGTGGGACCGAAAGGTTGCCACTGCAGTTTGCAGAAGGTTCCACGTATAAGGAAAAGCACAGTCTAAGACGAAGTTGTTTTCGAAGCACGAGGATTCCGGCGACGTTGGCTTAGTCAAACCCGGCCGCATTTGCCACGGCTCATTTGCAGTCCCGCCGCTCGCCGGCTCCCCCGTCGTCCCCTCCGGGAGAAACATGTCCCGGGTGGGTCCGGCGTTGAGAACAAAAGACAGGTTCACCAAAGCCGTTCTCAGACAGCGGAGGGCTGTTTCACCCCGTAAACAGCAGGGGGGGGGGGGGGGGGGGGACCCTTGTAGACGCCACCACCTGCACTCGTGGCGCTGCAACCACATCGACGGCCCTTTGAAGCCTCTGTAGATTGATGATTCCCAGTGGCTTGAATATTCTTGGCATGTTGGCGTCTCCAAACGTAACAGCTCTATAATCAGGTTCAGCTGTAGGTAAACCTCAGCAAGATTTGTGTTATTTTTGGTTTAGTCAAACAGTTACCGTGATTGCGGTGCAGAGAAATTTTGTCTGTATGATTGTGAGGGCCGGCCCATTCATAGCTTCACTTGCGACTCTTCTCGAGGATTGCAAAAATCAAAGAGATAACCATGTGTATGACGTGTATGGCAAATTATCAGCGCTCCACACAGAACGCTTACATAATCCTTGCGTTTCCTTGTAAAGAAAGTTGACAGTGTTCGCTTCACAATGTCGTATAGGTTTCTTTCTGTTTTATTACCGATTTGCGCAGCAATAATAATAATAATAATAATAATAATAATAATAATAATAATAATAATAATAATAATAATAATAATAATAATAATAATAATAATAATAATAATAATAATAATAATAATAATGATAATGACGATTTATTTCCAATCACCATGCACTGATGGAGGGGATTGGAATAAAAACAACGTTTGACAAAGTTCCACCCCCTAGCAAGGAAGCAGTAGCATGCAACGGCACCTCTGTCCCGATAGCGAATAGAAAGTTGAAGCTAAGCATAAGCACGAAATAAGAAAACAAGTACACAATCACAAGTGTGTGCAAGCAAAGGAAAACGAGTCGAAGCAACAATAATTACAGCAACCAAAACAATAACGATTATGCAACAGCTGAATAATCCAAAATAACAGTAACCAACAATACGCTTATAAATCAGTTAGCTGACACGGAAATGAGATTGGGAAGGGCAGGCTTCAAGGAAAACTAGTTTAGGAGATTAGAGCAGCTAATACTTTCCTATGTCAATATTTGCGTCAATCAATTTATTAAGCAGTGGTGGAAGTTGAAATTCTGCCATTTGGCGTCATTACTTCTCACGTTCTGTAATACCTAAAAAAGGGCCTTTAGTAATACCAAGCCTAGTTTGTGATGGTGCGGATATGTGCAGTGAAATAATTGAATCAGGGCTAAGTCTTAGTCCAGAGTTCGACGAAAGCTCGTCTGGCAAGGAAATGATATCATTATGAAAAACCGAAACGTCGTTTGTTTTTTACCCTTTTGTTCTTCCGTTTCTTGGCGACTGTTAGGTTTTTTATAATGAGGGCTAAGTCTCATATACATTTCTTGTGCATCTTCTTTGTTCTATTTTGTAGGTGCTCAATAGTCTATAAGCATACAGGTTGAAAAGGTGGAGAATCTCGGGTCTGAAAAATAAGCTTTTTGTAGAGTGTCTATTAGGCAGGTTATGAACCATTCTGAGGGCTTGTTTTTCAAGAACGGCTAGTTTTTTTTTTGTTTTTTAAGCGGTGTGTGCAGCAGTGGCCCATACTAATGAGCAGTAGTTTTAATGTGAGCGGGTTATGCATGAGACGGAGGCACTTTTACTTTTTGTGGGAGGCAACTTTTGAAACG
The DNA here is from genome assembly GCF_052857255.1 of Amblyomma americanum. NCBI lineage: Eukaryota > Metazoa > Arthropoda > Arachnida > Ixodida > Ixodidae > Amblyomma > Amblyomma americanum. Next base: position 210,359,050 of record NC_135501.1, on the reverse strand, counting down.
CGAAATAAACCCTATGGCACTAGATCTCTTTAATGGTACGTGGTTTATGTGATCGTCCCACTGCATATTTTGGATGAATATTACACCAAGTGGTTTGAATGATCTTACTAACTCAATCTGGCTTCCGTTATAAAACAGCTTGCCGAATTCATTGCACTTTTTTATTTTTAGATGAAAAAGCACTGCCTTACATTTTGCAGCAATAACTTACTAAATATATTTGTCAGGCTATATTTGCATTTTTTCCAAGGTTTTTTTTTCAAGGGCACAGTTCATACTGAAGTAAGAGTTAACTCTTATTTCAGCATGAACCAACTATCCCGGCAAATCCTGTTGAGCTAACCAGGACGGCTAGCACATGGCAAGCCGAGCGAATTGATACACAACTAGAAGTGAAAAAGGTGTTCCTTGAATGTTTAGGGGAATCTCCTAAGGTGGAGTTGACTTGTAATGAGGGAGTAATTACTCAGTAGCCTTGCTAATTAGCACTAGATGAGTTTCTTGTGCGGCAAGTCACGGGTGTCCCTTCACTGATCAAATGCATCGTTCAGACAAGGCGTGCTCTCGACGCAAAAACGGCTTCTAAGCCATCGCGGGTCAGTGGTGGTGCACTGGGATTTATAAATCTTTGTTCAACATTTTTGTCTTCATTTGTACGAATCCAACTTTTCAGGTTCTAGAGTTTAGTACTTGAATCAATATTCCATTTCGGGGTAAAAATTATCGAGACTACCTGTAGCGCTCAAGGTTACTCAGCGTGTAATGCTATCTGGTGCGTTAAATGCAATCAGCTGCCAATGTCCACAAACATAATGTGAACCTTACTCAGTATTTTCACAAAGATGGTAGGCTGGCGCACTTGATCCCACGTGCTAGAAGAGACCAGACTGAGGGTAGACTCTGCTAAAGTATGCACAAGTAAAATCTGTAAACTTAGAAAAGCTATTTGCATGGAGCAGTTCACGGTAGTAATTAAAGTCTAACTACTATAAGGATTTCGCAGCGGATTAGCTTAAAAACATGATTTTAAATGATATGATCTGATTTTGGCAATACGTTATTATTATAGGGACGTAAAAATTTCGAAATAAATCTGTCTGTTTGGGAGGCGAACTAGAAACAAAGAGCCAAAAGGGCCCGAAACTTCGGGCCAGTGCTCACGAGGGTTTTACTTTGAGTTTCTCCTTTAATTAGCTCTAATTGTTACTGCGCTCCACGTTTCACCTACCGACCAATTGGTTATGTCTGAGGCTCGATCAGATACGTATAATGTATTCCTATAAGTTAAGCTGTCAAGCAGTCGGCAAAGGATGACCATTCCTTTTTTATTGCGAAGCAATACTACTTTAGGTCGCACTTCAGCCCGTTCCGTGGCGAGGCGGTGGTAGGCACCATTGACCATTAGCGTGACCTCGCTGCGTGACGTCACACCACGTGACCTAGAGTGACGTCACACCAGCTGTGTAAAAACGGGGCCCCATCTCACGCCGTCGCGAGGCGAGGCGGTAGCCACCAACGGCGGCCTAACTCCCGCTCCTCTCACCAGGGGCGCTACGGTCGGTGTGACGTCACACCAGCTGTGCAAAAACGGGGCCCCATCTCACGCCGTCGCGAGGCGAGGCGGTAGCCACCAACGGCGGCCTAACTCCCGCTCCTCTCACCAGGGGCGCTACGGTCAGAGTGACGTCACACCAGCTGTATAAAACAGCTCCGCTCCTCTCGCCAAGGCAGTCATACAGCCAGATGTTACGATGGTGCCTACGAACAAGGCAGCTCGGCAGAATGCAAAGAGGAAGCATCAGCGAGCTACGGAGACGGAAGAACGACTTTCTAAGCGGCGTGCCCAGTATGCAGCTCGGCGACAACGTGCAACCTCCTCTGTGGAAACAGCAGAAGCAAAGGAATAAATTATGAGTTTGCCCGACAGTGAGTCTCCTTCTACTAGTTCAGAACACTGGAACGCGACTAAACGGCAGAGGCGTGTCCAAGGAACCCCGGAACAGCGGCAGCAGCGGCTCGAGAAGGAACGTGCGTTTACTATTGCTTCGCAATCACCAGACTTAACCAAGCTAAGCCACGGCCGTTTTTTTTTATCATCCACGACTTGAAAAAACCATTGTGTTGCCCTCTTCTTTGAAACAAAACAATAATCGATCACTCATGGATATCGATTTGGCTTGACGCACTAGGCAGGCGAGAAAAGCCGTTCTTGGCGCCTTCGGGCGTTCGTGTCAAAGAAGGTAGCCGAACAAATATTAACATAATGGGGAAATTAGTAGCTATTAGGCTTGCCTAAAACCATCGGCTGTTCCAACATGGCATTTCGCCAGAGGACTCGCGTGACTGTTTTTGTTACGTGCGAAGTAGTGTTTTCATGCTATAACCTGGGAAATGAAGAAAGGGAAGGTGTACAAAATCAAGCAGCGCTAGAATGCGCTATACAAGAAGCGACGTGAGCTGTTTTCTGTCCCGAGAGGTGAGGTTGGACGCCGTTTCGTAGCCGTAAATCGATTGGGCTTTAGGCGTGCAAACCTCGAGCTCAGTCAACATGTGTGTGGTCACGCACAGTGAGTGATGGCACCTAGTCACGCAATGCGACCCCTTCGCGTGCGGTCGCTTAATTCTAGCGGATCTTTGCCATCGCGTGCTGTGTCCGAAGCGTTGAAACCTCGATACACACTGTCATCGTGATTGATGAATGCAAAGATTTAGATGCAGCAGATATGAAGCAATGTTGAAGTCACCCTTCCGCATCAATAACGGCGAGGAGATGAGCAGGGTGGTTTTCTGCTACGGCATAAGTTGCCATTTTTCGGGCTCATTTTCCTGCCTAAAGGTGCTCCCAACTGTAACTTCGAATACCCTTGAGCTTTGCTCGGAAATTGAAATCCACCTTCTTCATTACCCAGGACACTCATAAAAACTGTTAGCAAAACGATGAGGGCGTCTTGCATAGAAATAAAACATTGCAGCTTCCAGTCTACGCTAGCCCCATTATGAACACTATCTGCCTTAGCGCACTACGTACAGTCTGCGTACCAAAGCTAAACAGGTACTGCGCGTGCGTTATCTGCATACTTCGGTCACTCCGTGGTCCATACGACCAGCTGCAGATCCTAAGGTCACAAATGTTTTTGATTTGCAGTCAGTTATTAATAGAGCGTAAAGCTGTGTGCTGCACCTGCATATTTGTGAAATAAAGAGCTTTTAGCTCAGACGATTGCGAAAGTCTAGACCCAGGCATAAAGCCACGGCACTATTTTGTTGAGGTACGCAACAACCCGTAGTTATCGCTGCAGGGCCACTCCTTACTCGGGGAGTAATTACAATACAGAGTTGCGAGACAACAAAAAAAGTGTGTATGTGTGTGTGTGTGTGGGGGGGGGGGGGGGTATATAAGTTTCTTCAGCGATTGCAGTGCGTCGACGACATCCTTCTTTGCCGATGAAGTACGTGATAGAAGCGATGCGTATTTCGGTCGGTTATTTTTGTTTTGCGCGTAGCTTATTGTCTCAGTATGAAACTCTAAGCCGCTAGAGAACGCCTGCATCGCGTGATCGCACGCAGGAGCTTCGCTATGAGTCGTCTACAAATCTCGCATTTTTCACCACCGTGCTGTCTGAGAGGTATATAAGAAACATGACGCGCAAAACTCTTTCGAGCCGCTGTCGTAACAGGTGGTGCAAGGATCTTCTGAATGCCTTGCCGCTAAGCTCTCTGTCCGCCCCGAAGCGAGCAAGAGCTGGTCGTCTTGCAAGAGTCCGGGGCAAAGAGCAGCGGGCCTTTGTAAACAAGTTCTTCGTGAGCGAAGGAGACCCGCTGCAGATGGCCAGGCGAGACGGCCTTGCAGGCATTCCGCAGGGCATTCCCACTACATATGCAGACAGGGGCGACACTGTAGCCCTTCCAGGCTTTCATCCATCAATAAAAGACGGACAATTCATGTATATTGCCACGGACTAGAAGACGACAAAGTGGGCAGTGGCGTGGCACGGAGCGCTCGCGCTAGGCCCACCGCCATTAAATCCGCCATTATGAGCCGCTTGAGCTAAGACTGGATGATTTTTCTCCAGTTTGGATCTGCACCAAACCCTAGCCAAAACTCCACCGTGGGTATGCCGTCGCTTCTGAGGCAACAAAAACAACAACAACAAATTGTGCCACATCCATCTGTCATGTAGTCATGTCTTCATCGACTTGCCGTCACGTGACACTAAGCAGGGGGTGGAGATCGGATGGATCAGGTAGAACATGAACGTAACTGAGTTGACACATGGTAGAAAAACAACTTTCTTTATTCTAACGTTCCGACCAGGGTCTGGAATTCGTCAGAGTGAACTGATGCAGGCGAAAGGTGCAGCTTTTCCAAGTACACGTGAGCGTCGAGGGAACCTTCTGGTTTGAGGGTCGCGGCGGCAAGCACCTCAGTATGAATCGGCAGTGAAAGATTAGTGAGCACAGTCAAAAATGATTAGAGCATCGAGGAAGACATCGCGATAAAGTTGGTCATGTGCTCAAATGCACCAGAAGATACGGAAAACATCAGAGAAATGAAGATGAATAGCAGTGCAGATTAAACAACGCGTCGCGTGAAAGGCTACAGTGCTGAGATGGGACGCTGTTGCGGCGAGAGGAAATATACTAAAGAAGCACGAGAAGGGCAAACAGTGGAAAGAGTACAAAAGTGAAGATCAGTCTAGAAAAACACAGCAGATACTAAAAAGTAACGCGTTTGTGACGAGGTAAAATTTAAATTTCCAACATTTTCATTAAGAGCGCGAGAAACATTTTTAGACTTGCGTATCGGGAATGATTCACGAACTTCGCGTTCATGGTAGTTCTTGAAGAGCCTGATTCCAGTAAATTTACTTCAATTTTTTCAAAAGGGTGCATAGTTTTGTTTACATGTTTAGAGATAGGGAGGTTCGGCAGTGTCTTGCAATGAGCTTTTTGATTAATAAAACGATATCTTAACGGTGATTATGTTTGGTCATTGCATTGAATTAAACACATTGAACATTCAAGCATGTAGGTTACTTTGTTGGTATCACACTAGTAGTTATCCCGAATTTTTACATTAAAGTTTGGTGCAGTACTGGAAGCCATTACTGATGTCCGCATCTGCGCGCAATTACTTTGCAACGCTATTTATTTCATGGATGGTTAGCTGAATGGCACACTTGGGATTGTTTTAGATGAGGTGAGAATGTGACTGAGGTTCTGCCACCACTATAGACAACACGCGCGGCTCATTGAAAAATGTGATTGTGTCTATCGCTTTACATGCGAATGACAAGGCTTTTTTTTTTTCAAAATTCCCGCGACGCTTGGAAAAGATGCTGAATGGGTTGGTACCAGGTTAATTTGGGATTGATCGGATGGTAACTTTTCTGCTTTGAGGAGTGTCTCGCGGTTACGAAAGCCTGCGCATTCTACCGCATCGTTTACTAGAAGCGCTGGATATTTTCGTTTCATCAGGGCGTTCCGGAGGTCGGTACAGTTTCGCCCGAAGTCGCACTCGTCAGAACATGCGTGCGTGTGCGTGTGTATGCGTGAGTGCGTGTGTGCGTGCGTGCGTACGTGTGCGTGTACCACCCCTACTAACATCACGCCCAACTACACGACAAACCCAGAGAGGCCGCCACCAAGGGCTACGCGACCCTCAAGGGCCAGGATCACATTCACAACAAATGTATTCACGCAGCAAGCGAAGAAGGGAGTTTTTCCACTGCGACACCGTCGATGCGGCTCAGAGGGCGCCTCATGCCGTGTCAGGTGCACGAAGGACAGCGATCGCCACATCCCGCGGCCGCCCCTTGCCGCCTCGTGGTTTGGACACGGTTAACACGTGGTCGCCGGCTGCTCTGCTTCCGCTACAACTACCCCGTTTACCCGCACCTTCTTGGCTGCTCGGCTGCGGCATTAAATAGCACAGTGGGAACTTAGCACGGGTGTACCCACAACTTTGGACGAATTAAACCACTAAGAAGACGTCTAGAAAGGTCCAGTCGCTTAATCACCCAAATACGAGAGCCTGTGTTACAATAAGCAAAGTTGGTGGGGACACTCAAGCTCCTCCTTACCGGTATGACGCGATGGCGTATAGTGGGTCGATTAATGCCAATATACGTGGAATTGGCCACTCTCTACTGGACATTCATAGATCCCCTGGGAGGCCCCATACCCCTCCCCATACCCCTCACGTCTGTTGACTCTGATCATTTACAAGCGCGAAGAACATGGCCGTAGAAAGACTCGGACAACACTCGCGTGTCCAACTCTGTTTCTGTCCATGTTCTTTGCGCTTGTACGTGATTGCAATGCACCAACTTGGGTCTGTGCTGCTATTGTTTTTGACTGTGAATCCAGATTACATCTCCCTAGTGGAATTTTCAAGGTCAACGCACACGCGACGGGTGCAAAGGCAGCAGTGATCACGCGTTACGTGCCTTTCTTTTCCTCAAATCATGTAAGTCATCCTTTATTAATTCATTCATAATGAACCGGCCTGAGTGAAGCTTCTGCAACGGTTGAGACGCAGTAATACCACTGCATGTACCCATATTTACGTTCATATCAAGCCGAATAAGACTCGTCGGGAAAAAGAAGTGCGCAAATAAGCAGAGACAGTATATTATTCATAAATGCGCAGAGCGTTCCCCACAGCACAAATACCCCCACCAGCGCACCGAAGAAGCTGGGCAATATATCGGAGTAAGCGGGCCGAGAAGCGCCATCAGCAGGCGCACAAACGCGCAACCACCACCGTGCAGGCAATCTGCGCAACGCGGCCGCCGGAAGCTGCAGGCAGCGCCATCCAACACCCTTTGGCGACAGGCCTAACGCGATCGCTAAATCGCCATCGCACCGTACTCGACAAAGTTCGCGCTGGCCAGCGGCGCCTGCTGTACGCTGCGATCCAATCCCTCCGCCATTATGGAGTGCACCGCTCTTAATCGCCAAGCGAGAGCGGGGCATACGGGGGCGCAGCCACGAAATTCAGAGAAGCCTGCAGTGCGTAATGACGGCGGCGGACCCACCTATGCAATCACGCGCCGTTTAAGATGAGCGTGCAGCCACGGGGAGATTTATTGGTCAGATGGAGCGAATGCAGGAAGGTGCGCGAAATCGGTGCGCGTGGCAGCCCGGCCCGGAGTACGGAAGGAAGGACACGCTTGGACGTTTCTCACTTCGTCTCCCGCCTGGAGGGCAGTCGCGCTGCTCGCGTAATAGAAAACTGTTCACCGTCCTGGTTCACCTCACAAACAAAACTGACGCGCAGAGGTCATTTCTGATGAGTATCTCTGCTGCTACAACAACTACTTCCAAAAAGGACTAATCATTTCTCTGTCAGGTGCTAATTCCAACGATATGTCCGGCACTGTTAGTCTCTCCATGGAACAGCCGTTCTTGTGAGGGTGAAGTGCTGCCGTCAGTCCCATTTTACCTGCGGTTTTGGTTCGTAGCGCTCGCGCAAATATACTTAGCATATGCCCTTTTACGATGTTGAGTTTAAATGCTGCAAGGGCAACTTTAGCGAATAGTCGTACCACAAAGGTGTTTTCGTCTACACAAGCTGTGGTGAAAGACCCCAAGAATTTCACCTCGGAGAACTAGAGCACTAGGCCAGGGAAAAGCTTACGTGATGCATCGGAAACCGGTGGGCTCCTTCCTGGAGGGATCAGAGCCCGCACCTCCTGCACACGATATGTCTTCTCCATCCGATGCTGGCTGCTGTAGCGGCTTCGGCGGTTCTTGGTCAGTGGCTGGTTTCGGTCATGAACCGCGTCAGAAGTATTCAATTTATGAGACTTCAAAATTTTTCGGGCTATCTTAGTGGTCCTAGTTTGGCTGTGTGCAATGTCCGCAAGGCACGTCCAGGTCCTAATAGGCCACAAGAATGACTTTCTACAGTACCGTTGCGGTTAGATGCAAGGCGCTTGTCGCCCGACCGCACGTCGTTACCTTCGTGAGTAGAAACACAAGTGCCTTGACACCGGGCAACTTGCGAAAATTCCGAATTCTCCAATTCATTTCCTCGCCCCAGTCAAGTGGAGCATTAAGGAATCGTTAGCTCGTACGTTCTTCACTTTATATTGGTTAGAGAAGCACGAACAAGCACCTCCAACATAGGGCAGTGCATGCTGAATCTGTAGCGACCTTTTTTGTGGAAAAAAAAATTCCAGAGTTTTCCCCTCCTCCTCCAGGGCAAAGAAGTTACCACAGCTGTACCTGTCTTTCAGAAAAGCATGAAAGCGGCCACTCCTGCATAGAAAAAGTCAAATCGAATCATGTGACCTCTAAAGGCACATTCTCAAGAGCCCCATCTTCCAGCGTAAAACACCCTCCTAGCCTTCTGATTTGTCAGGAGATGAAGGCCACAGATTTTGTTTAGATATTTGAAAATACTTAAGCCCGAATGAGGGTCTACAGCAGGAATGAGCTGCAACGTGATATGGGTGAACGGCAAACAAAACGAAATCATGCAAATGCATCAGTAAGTTTTGCTTGCCAATCGCAGAGAGAAACTTAGACAGGTAAAAACACAAAAATACAGACAAACAGAGGAGAGAATTGCTCTATATATCTCAGACTGTATGCTCTTCAGTTAGTGGACACATAACGGATGTCTGCGTTCGTCCTCCGTTCCGGCAGAACGGCTCTTTGAGAGCGTCACGGAATCGCGACGAGTAATGTGTGTGCCGAATGCGGTGCAGTGGAAACACTAGAGCACCTGCTCCTTCCCTGTGCCGCGTACGCCGATGCTCGTCGCGATATGCTTCCGGCCTATAGGGCGCTGGGCATACTACCAGGCTCCACCAAGACGCTATTGTTGCCGCAGGGCAGTGCGCGCACCCGTGAGCGAACCTTGGTGAGCCTCTGTGCGTTCCTCGAAGAGACGGGCTCTATGTACCGTCTGTTCTCCGCCAGGTAGTTACACGCAGTGATCGAACGCTCCGCGTGTGCTACCTTGGACGATTAACAACTGGACGCCCCACTCCAGTTGTAGTCAACATAGCGCTGTGCGCGTGTGTTTTTATTGCTCCATTATGAACTAATCACGCGCACAACCTGGATACATTTCTTATTGAGTAAATAGTTCATGTATATTACCTATCCCCTATCCTCTCTTCCTGTTCCCTCACCTCTTTCATTTCATTTCTCCATTCTGCCTGCTATCCTTTATTTCCGCTGACCCAGCTCAGGTGCTTCAGTATCGATAACAGATGCCGGGGCTAGCAAAAGTCTTTTGCTTCCTTTTTTGTTATTTTAATAAAAATCACTTACTACTAGGACGCCTCTTCCACATCACTTAGGCTGCCGGGAAAGAGTTTATGCACGAATTTTTTTTCATATATTGTAAAATTTCACTGTAACAATAAATATATCCGCTGATCTCCCGTCGGCAGGCTTGCATTTTTTTGCTATCGCCAAAAGCGTTCCCCATTGCTTTTTTTATGGTAGTCTTAACTGCTCGATGCGAGCGATGGAAACACTACAAAGTAAAGATTTTGCTACACATCGGAAGAATGGACCATTATACTGAATATTTCCATGTCAGTAGCTTTGAGTTTACCACTATCCAAAATTTTTGCCCAAGAATGTTGGAGGGTCATTTGACTGATCGCGAGAGGAAGAGCAACCTGGCTCTCACGGGCCCCACCGGGCGGCAGCATCTGCCGTATCGCAGGGCAGATGCGCATCACCTAACCGCTGCGCCAGGAGTGGCATGAGGACTGTCAGGGATCTGTCGGTGTACCGTCGAGAATGACCAATTCCGCATACATGTTCACACTTAAAAAGCGGAGCTTAAGTGTCCCCTTCAACTTTTTAGCGCGGGTGCACTATTAGCTTCATAGCATGGAAAATGCCGGTGTTCTATGAAGCCTCTGGAGTTAGTCACGTGATGCGGAAAATTGCGGGAAATAAACGAGACTTTTAATGAGGGTGAGCTTGGCCAACCTAGAGAAATTGAAAAAATTGGAGGATGCTTAAGCTCCGCCTTTAAGAGTGGAACGTGACAGCGTGTTGCAGAGCTGCCAGCGAGTCCAAGGAGCGCCAACGGCCGTTTGGCGCGACGGCTTGCCCGCTGGACAAATCGCTCGCAGTCTCTACGAGGCGTCTGAAAACCGCCCATCCTCCGTCCGAAGACATCACGAACGGGTTGCAGTGACGCTGCACCCTCAATTGGCCGTTGTGCGTCCCCGTTGTGACTGTGAGTTTAAGGGAAAGGAAAGGCGCAGTAACTGTTGTCTCTCATATCGGTCGACACCTCAACCACTCCGTGAAAGAGGAGGAAGAGGAGGAACAAACTATTTGTCATATGACAAAGAGGGTAGAGGTTAGGGATAAGGCTTAGATAGGTGCGCGGGCTCTCACGACGGCGCTAGGTGGCTTGAAGACCATGCTTCTTGGAGCCCTCCAGGACGCAGCCCACTATTCGGAGTTGTACCTCCGGGTGGGGGCTGAGCAACGCAGTCTCCCACTGACTTTGGTTTGAGATTCGGAAGCTCAGAGGTGGGGGGTCCTCTGGGCACTCGAAAATGATGCGATTGAGATTTGCTGTCGAGTGATTGCAGAGTGTGCAGCGGGAAGTGTATTCCGCGGGATACATCAGGCAGTAGATATAAGGATTTGGGAATGTCCCCGTCTGAAGTTGCCGCCAGGAAACCTGCTCTGCTTTGGTGAGGGATTTGTGCGGCGGTGGGTATTTGAGTCGATCGTTTCGATAGTGGAGGGTGATTTTATGGCAAGTTGCCATGCATTCCCTCCTGAATCAGGGCACTGGTCGCTCTGTGCCTGGTTTACGAACCCTCGGGCAGATTCATGAGCTGCCATGTTCCCTGTGTGGGAGGTATGTTCTGGCACCCATACGAACTGGAGCCGTTCGGTGGGTAATTTGGCTCTTGCCAGGATGGCGAGAGCTGGTGCCTGAAGCCTTCTCTTAGCGAAGTTCCTGATTGATGACTTCAAATCACTGAGGATGTATCCGGCCGTGGCGCCAGCTATGGCGAGCACTACGCCGCCTCCTCAGCCTCTACCGACAGTCGTGTGTTGAGGGAGGTGGCCGTCACCACGGGAAGGGAGGAATGTAATGAAAGAGAAATTATAGAAAGAGGCAGTAATGGAGGTCTGCACCTCCGATGGTGCCGCATTTGTTGACCACAACAGCACGCAGACGCGTACATCGCAGGCGCTCGGGCGGTACGGGTTCCATGGCATCGCAATGGTTGACACCCGCACAAAACATGACGCGCTTAGGTCCGGTCACCGTTGCCTGCCCGTCTGAAGTCAAAGAGGTCGCGAAGGGTTGCACCCACGCTGCCGACCGCAGGGGCGAAACAGTTGTGTTATCACCGGGCTCCGCGATCGGACCAGTTGACGTTTTCAAAAGTTTCGTCTCCGCGCACTCCAAATGCCAATCCACAACCCCTATGCAATGTCAGTGCACGTTAAAAAACCCTAGGTCAGCGAAATTTCCGGAGCCCTCCACTACGGCGTCTCTCATACCCTGAGTCGATTTGGAACGTAGAACTCCATAAACCAAAACTCGAACCGAACACGGTCATAACGCCACCTATCGTACATCGGCGCAAGCTATTAGCATTTACTTTTACCTCTACAAAAGAAGGTGCGCACTTTGAGGAGATGGAAGCGAGAGGTCAAGTCCCGTACGTGAGCTTCCAGAAAAAGGACACAATTTGCAGCTGATTTTAGCAAACCCAGGCAAAGCCGTAGGGCACGCCTCTCCAACAGCACCAGAGGTTCAATTTTGTATCTTGGACAGCCGTAGAACATAACACAAACTGACTCCAAAATTGGTATTACGTATGTATTACTGAGAAATAAGAGTGTCTCTGCGCATACCAAACTTATATTGCTGATTCGCGTCAGGCGACCGAGAGCTCGCCTAGAACCAGCGCTGCGCATTGCACGCCGTCGTCTTCTTCAACTTTCACCTGTGCGCAAGTGACGAAAAGAAAGGAAACGCGCTTTCAATCGCTCTTTTAGGTACGTGGCGTTGTGGTGAACCTGCAAAAGCCTGTTTTCGCACAATATTTCGTGGTTAGGAATGCTAAACTGCCAGACATTTCTCTTTTTGGGCTTTAACGGCGGGGACTCAGACAAAGCGATTGCTTGTACACGCAACCAGCCTAATGCCAAAAAGTTTCTTGCTGCAGGTCTGAAACCTGCCGATATTTGAAGATACCGAGAGAAGTCTGCACAGGCTTCGATGCCTCGCTCATCACAAACCGGCGGCCGTATACGTTCCCATTCCACTTCAGCGTACTGTGCATTAAAGGGCCACAGTGTTGATAGAGTACCGCGCTCTAATGACAAAGGCATATGTTTCGGTGAAAACGGATATTTTTTAAGTTGGAAAAGGTGAAAAACTGAAAGAAAATTATTGGAGCACTTTACCAATCTAAAGTGTTGCAAGGCGAAAGCCTTTGGCCTTGCCGACTGCGATTCTAACTTCGCAGGCTCCCATACGAGTGGCATTACCAAAGGCTTCTACCTTGCCAAACTTTAGATCTAGACAATGATGATGATGATGTCCTCAGGCTGAATGGCGATGCTGTTGGCGCTTGCGGTCTGCTTCTTTTTCTTCTTCCTCTAACAACATAGCACATACCCATATGGGGGGGATTGGCCAAGGAGTAGTGGCATAAACAAGGAAATTTCCATAGGAGATAACGACAATATTTTAGAGCAAAGCGTGAATTTCTCTGGCCTTCTTCTTCTTTGCTGGCTTCTCTGGTGGTGGCGCGCAGGTGGCGCCACTAGCGCGCGCGCCATTACCATGACGGCCTCAGGTGCGACGTCACCCTCTCCCGTCACTATATCGACGCATTTGGATGTTTTCTTGTTTTTTTCGATATAATTGCCTACAACTAATTAGCTCATAACTCTACACTGATCAAACTTGGCGGGGGGGGGGGGGGGGTTACATTTTGTCCCCTCCATTTGATGCTACCATTCGTTTTCGGCTATTCTGGTCATTTGCCGCGTTATTCGTGGAAGTCAGCGTTACACCGGACGCGCGAGTATGAGCCATTAAAGGCTTCCGCCTTAACAGGTAGCCGCCGCGGTGACTAAGTGGTTACGGCGCTCGGCTGCTGGCCCGAAAGACGCGGGTTCGATCCCGCGGCCGCGACGGTCGAATTTCGACGGAGGCGAAATTCTAGAGGCCCGTGTACTGTGCGATGTCAGTGCACGTTAAAGAACCCCAGGCGGTCGAAATTATTCCGGAGCCCTTCACTACGGCGTCTCTCATAGCCTGAGCCGCTTTGGGACGTTAAACCTCCATAAACCAAGCCAAACCTTAACAGGTGTTGCCACCTCTGGCCATTTTGGAAAGCAAACTGCGATGGTTCAAGACAGCTTTTTTACAGCGGATCTCTGAGGCCTGGTAACACAGCCATTGGAAAGTTGGAGCATACCACGATCCACTATCCGCTGCCATGGTCCGCTTCCGCGCGGGGTCAGTGCGCACGCGCTCATTGGTCCCGACGCGGCCGGCTTACGCGCAGCTTTCCCGAACCTGGTGCCATGTGGCGCCTTCAGGGCGATCTGCGCAGGCGCAGTGGCGCCCAGCGGATCACGTTATGCTATCTCTGTCTATTGGCGTATAAGCGGTGATCACGGAGCCCTTCTCGGTGTCGACGTCAGGGACGGAAATAGTTTTTTTTTTATCCGCTTTGTCCGGTGGTAAATGCGCCTTTGCGTCAGCCGCAGCCCTGAAAGATCCGTGGCCCGGTTTTTACGAAAGATTCGTTTGAGTTGCCCTCAGTGTTGCTTTCAGGGCTTTTGACGGCGTTGGCTGCGAATACAACTCATAGCATATGAATCCGATTCCGAGAGCCGACTACCCAACGTTGGCCTACTCCTCTCAGGAACAAGAAGGACATTTTTCTTTCAGAAATGACACGTGCCAAAAAATACCTTGCTAGTGGTACACGAATGTGGTGTGCACAGGGGTTAGTTCAGAAGTACACTCACCCTCGTATTAGTTAGAAGGATTCGGAATAGCTAAAGCACGGCCAACGCACGCTGAGGCAAATTCGGCACCGAAGTCAACAATACACGGAGCTGAGCCCACAGAACGCGTGCGGCAAAGCATAGCCGCTGTAGTCAACAGCGACTCGGCTGCTGACAACTGACGAGAGATGCTCTCAACACAGTGCTGCTCTTCTAGGAAGAATAAAGACAAGTGCGACCAGAGAAAGGAACAGCGACGTCATAAAAGCGAGAAGAAATCGAAGCAGCGGATTGTACAAAGTGCTAGGAAGAGATTAACAACGGCAGCAGCGAAGCCGAGAAAAATGCTGAACATTGAAATATACGGGGCTAGAGAAAGAGACTCAGGCTGTCCTTCCTCATAGGTTCGAAGTGATTCAAATGAGCCCATGAAGTGCAAACATGCACGTCATTCGGAAACCGCTGCACGCACACGCAAGCTCCGTCACAGTGGTAGGTACAAGGAATCACAACGTTCTGTTTGGCACTCTGCAAGGTTTCTCTAAAACTACTCCCATCAATTAAATCAGTTCAATTGGTTTACGTGATAAAGTTTGATGTGCATAAAGCGCTGTTGCAGACACTGTATGAACCACCTGCATACAGCCTGATGGTGCTGCGACGACTGCTATACTAAAACACTGGTGTTGAACGTAAAGCGAATTCTTGCGCAGAGTTGGACTGCGCCGGGCCAGCAACGCTTACGCTCGGTTCAGCCAACCACACCGAATTCGGGACTAAGGGCGGCGCTTGTGGCCACCCGTGGAATAACAAAGTCGCACGAAAACCCGGCCAGTGAGGCCACACGGCTTCGTCGTCGACCAATCGTCGCAGTCTTCGGACCGCTGCCGACTCACACTCGCCGCTGATCACTCCGGGACGGTTCAGAAATGAGAGAAAAGACTGGACAAAATATTTAAGAGGCAAGAGCTGTACGGCCAGCAAGCGGAGACAGGCCCGATCAATCATGAACGGCCTTTTATCAGCGTTCACAATCGAACGCCCCTCAATTACTTCCTCCTCGCCCCGCAAGCCGGCTCCCTTCTAACCCCCGCTTTACGCACATATCGCTGAATAACTTGGACAGGGCGCCACGCCGGGGCATTCGAGCATCAAAAAGAAGAGGGAGAGCAGGTGCAGAAGGATAAGAAGCGGGTTGGCAAGAGAGGAAGGAACTGGCGCGCTTTTGACTCGTATCAGTGCGCCCGATCTGCACTGCGAATGATAAAGGTTAATTGCGTTCTCACCGGAGCGCGTGCGGCGGCGGAGGCTCATTCCGCCGCGTGCTCTACACTCACGCGAAGTGGAGGGAACGGGGAGGGGGTAAGACATGTCGCAATGAAAGGGAGTGCTTTGGCGGCGACCATGCCACCTTGTAAAGTGGCGTACCGCACCGATCGCTGGGAGGGTGCAGAGGCACGCCATTGGCGCCATACATCACACGTGTTCGAGAGAAGCTCGGTATACTGCTTCGAGAACGGGGAGAGACGAGTGGCGCTCTGCGTGCTGGACTTCCCGGTGGGGAGGACATTCGGCCACGGCTGCCGCCGCAGAAGCCTTTCTGGCAGGCGCGCATTCGCGTCATCGTAAACGCACGGCCGACGTTGCAGGTATAGCGTGAGTGAGCTGTTACTCTACGCGTATGTTGTTTAGACAGGAGCTCTGACTCCTAGTCACTCACGTGTTACGCGTGGCGAAACACAAACGCGGGCAAGCTATTGCAGAGCATCTCGCATTCTCTTGGTGCACGTTATTCCATTGCGTTGGGTTAAAGCTGTTGGCGCTTAATCACAATGCGGGTGTGTCAACTTACACGTTTTGCATTAGAAGGGTCGCTGCAAGTGGAGAGCGCCGTCTGTCACCGGGCTGCGAACTTGGTAAACTGCCTATTAGTATGCCGCTTCGGATATAACGAGTGTTACCAAGAGACCTTTCTTGTGCGAACTTCCGATACAGCAAACCTCAGTACGCCGCCTCTGGTGTAACAAGTTTAGCGAACCTAAGTATACCAATTTGGGTGTACAACGAGCTTTCCTGTTTGGACCTCGGACGTAGCGAAATTAGTGTACTGGCCTCGGGCATAATGAACAAAACCTCGGATATAACCAACGTTTTGCTGCTAACCCATTAAAAGTATCCACCGGGACTCGCCCATGAGTTTTTGATTCAGAAATCTGTGAACGAAAAGAAAACAGGGCTCTCTATAGACCACTTACAGCGCGCAGTTGTTCCGTTTGATACCAGATGGCGCCATAGGCGCGCTTGGAACACGGCGCCATTACGGGCCTCGTAAGCCGCTTGCGTGTATGTCTCGGCGCAGCAGTGGAAATATCGCGGGTGGCTGACGAATGTGTTTTTTCTACGAAGATGTAGAAAGGCAGAGGAAATACGTACTGTCTTCCGGGTTGCAAGAATCAGGACCGAGAATTAAAGTTGCGGGATGCGATCGTTTGCGAGATTCACAGAACCAACTGCACAAGGACGTACTGCTCCTGTTCGCGCCCGTTCGCCATGTACCCTTTCCGAACGGGCGAAAACAATAAACACGTTCGCCAGCGCAGGATAGGCAATACAGAAAGGTTTCGATCTTGGGAAATCTGCGAGGGTAATTAGGTGCACAACACAGCCTCATGGACAAGCTGTTCTGCCACCGAAACCGTCAATTCGTGCTTTCAGTTGCTGTGCATTTGCGTCTGCGTGTGTAGCGAGACCCCATTGCTCGTAATTTAAGGTGTGCGGCCATTAGTAACAGGAATGGAAAAGGATGACTTAGTAGGCTCTTACATACCGCTACTGTAGCTAGTGCAATGCACAGCTACGCGAGCGGATAACGCTTACCATCAGTCCGTGTATATTACATGACGCCTTGGTGCTACTGTTGAACTTCGTTCCAAGTAGCGTGGTTTTCGTGGACCATATTCGGAATAAAGCATTTCCGTCACGGCTGCTATGCTGGGTGGTTGTCACTTCCACGCGGTCCATGCGAGACAGTCTCTTAAAGTGACTCCGCAGGCCAGTGCTCAGAGTGAAACTGTATTACCAAAGAGACCTCGAGCATTTTCAGGTCCGCATATCGAGCGTGGAGCGTACCACAATTTCATATATGAGGCTGACATAATTGTGAACTTCGTGTGGTGTGAACGCGCTGCCGTGCGCGAGTTATAACAATTATATCGCGGAATCCTTCGATACGATTGCACGCCAGCTCGTGGAGGCTGCTTGATGCATGGTACTGCCACGTGACAGTCAACATTTTTGTGTCGGTTTTGTCGCCTTTTTGTGTTTACCACACAAGTATAAAACATTTTAGGTTTCCTAAGCACCGTTAATAGGTTCTAAACAGGTACTACGTCCGATGTGCGTTCGAGCGTTTTAGAGCGGTGTCTGCATGCATGCACACAAAACGACAGTGACCTGCGCTGCCGCAGGAGCAATAAACCTTGCTATTTTAGATAATAACAATAAAAAAATAACATTCAGCAAAGCCCTCGGCGCATGCAAAGACAAGAATTCAGGCGAATGATCCGTTGGCTCGACGAGGGAGAACTGAGCGGCTCTCCGCGCCGACTTAAGTCCAATCAGGTCATCACGCCTCGAGTGATCAAATTAGGGTTCTCACACGTCCTTCGAAGCTTTGGCCAGATCATGGTGTCTTCTTCCCACTCCTTCGCAACCATATCAGCCGAAGCACTGCCTGTTGGAACCGAGCCATCGGACGCAGCAGCCGCGCGATACGGCGCGCGCCGAGCACTCAGGAGGCGTGTAATGGTGGCATGATCACGTGATCAAAGATGGCAGCCCCCATGATACGCCGCTGTAAAGCGTCTATAATCATGACACAGCACCCCATAGTAACATGAATGCTAACAAGAACAGTGCATGGTGATAGTGCACGTTCGCACGCATACCTTATCACGTGGAATTTTTGTGCACAAGTAGAAGATTAGCTGCATATTCGATTGCCTTAAGCGATCCTTGAAATTAAACATCCGCTGCTGACTGCAGTTTCTGGCTTCAATTTCCTGGAACTTCAAATTTTACCGCGCTTTGGTGCTTAAGAGTGCCATTACCCTAATGCGCACTATTTATCATGAACACATCAATGCTCAACAGGAAAACATATTGCTCCCAATACTAATTATCCTTTAGTATAAGGCTTGACTAATGTACTGGTGCGTTCCGGTAATTGTCGAGTGTCGAAAAATTACTGCACTGTAGGCCAGTAATTTCCTGACATAGACGAAACTGCTCCGCATTAAGTAGTTAAGCTACTGACTGCTTCTTGCGAACTGCTTAAGACGGTCCGCTGTCGAGAGAATTAGGAATCCCCTCAGGGTGGCACCCCGCTATTTATCATGTATGGCACAGGGCACCCATAAAAGGAAACTGCTTCTTACGGCTCCATTTTCGTTCTGCTTAGAGCGGAGGTCATTGCCACAGCGTGCAAGTCAACGGTAGGACGACGAACAGGCTCGCACTGGATAATTCATATTGGTCGTAATTTAGGCTCAAGTGCCTGAGATGGTGACAGACAATTACGCGAGCCAAGATTGCGGTGGATCCTTAACAAGTAGTGTAATTCCCTCCAATAGCTTTTACTGACTCTTGATACAAAAGTGCAGGTCGCAGGCGAGAGGTGATAACCTCGTTATACACGCATTGTTTCCCCCCAAAACTCAAACGCGAAATGTACCGTTGCATGTATGCTTTCAATGTTAACAGTTCCCACATTGTGCGAAACCCTGACTATGAATTTCTGGCCTGATACTACTAATATCGGCGTAAAGATCGTTCTGCGATTGAAGCGGTGCATTTTGTTCGGGGATGCACATGCGGCGCAGAATAGACGACGAAA
Source organism: Amblyomma americanum (assembly GCF_052857255.1). NCBI lineage: Eukaryota > Metazoa > Arthropoda > Arachnida > Ixodida > Ixodidae > Amblyomma > Amblyomma americanum. Next base: position 210,340,173 of record NC_135501.1, on the reverse strand, counting down.
AAGTCTCATGGATTTATTTTGGTCCGTGCGAGATCCTCTGAAGTCTTGACGAACACGAATCGCAAGGTCGATCTGGGAAGAGTGATACCTCTCCGCCGAAGCCGTGCAAGCTAATAACAAGCTTGTGTAGTCATACTGAAGCCCCCATTACTCGCGCTAATGGACTGTGATGTTGAGCTTTCTTTTGCCCGTACGCAAAAACACCCAAGGCCTACAGCGCGCTCCGGGGGAGACGGAGCTGGTCACACTCAAGAACACGAGACAGCCGACAACAGACAAATCAGCATCGATGGGCACGAAACACGCAAGGCACCTCAAATTGAAATCCTGGGCCAGTATATGCCACAAGGCAGGCAGAACACCACGACGATGAAAAAGCTCGCAAGAGCTACGCAGTAAGTAACGAGAATGCGCAGCCGCATGGCTTCGGTCGCCTGGCGAATAATGCACGGGATTACATGCCTACGCCTCACCTCGTCAGAGATGGCAAAGCTAGAATCACTTACACAGTCGGCCTACAGAATGGCTCTAGGCCTCTCAAGAACATCGCGCCTCATGTGCATCGGTATCCGCAACGCGCTCCAAGAAATCTGGGACGTCTGCCAGAGTTCAATCGCCTGGCCATCACACGAACAGGTCGGACCCTCCCGAGCAATGTAAGTACATGTGCACCTCACAGTGCCCTGCAGTACCGACCAAAGGAAGGAACTGGTACTATCGACCCGCAAAAACATCTCTGCACACCGATTACCCAGAAATATGCATCCCACACACAACGCGGAACGAAGAAGCCTGCACAAGAAATGGGATGGCCGCCCGGACACCGTCTAAGTGGATGCAGTCGGTCCAATCCAAGGGCGGATGACCGTCGCCATAACGAATCCCGAGGGCCAACTCATCAACTGCGCGTCAGTGCGCACGTCCGACCCCACTCACGCAGAGGAAGCAACGCTAATGTACTCACAGGTTGCCGAAACGAGGTGCACTTTTATGTTATGTGGGCACTACGCTGTTCTGCTGATTCCCCTTTCACTTAAGGGTCTTTTTTGTTTCTCAGGGGGTGGGAGCCTCGTCAAGCCGATCACGCAGCTTTTCAAAGTTAAAAGTTCAAAGTTTAATAAGGTGGATTGTTGAGCTAGTTGGTGCATGATCGAATAAATGGCAGCGGAAAGTAAACGAAGACATCGAAGAAACACACAGACGAGGACGATGCTGCACTGACAACTGAACGTTTATTGGAAAGGCCGCATATTTATACTTAGAGACCAGCCAGTGCTTCGAATGATATCTTATCAATTCCTGCTTGCATCCCGGCACAGATATCTCACTTCTTTTTTCGATAGGCCAACCGATGGCGTGCTGACGCATTGCTCTCCGGATTCACGGATGGCCCAGGCTTCCAGGATTTCTCTTGTCAGCTTGTCTTTGCTCCTTTTCACTACCTGCACGTGGTGAAGGTCAGCAGGGCTTGTTTGTTTTTTGCAAGTTTCGCAATCTCTGCAGTGTATCGCAAGGTTGGTGCCAGACTTGCCTGCTATGGCTGTTGCGTGCTCTCTTGCTCTGTCGTTGACGCATCTCCCGGTTTGGCCTATGTAATGCTTCCCGCAGAATAGAGGGATACGATAAACGATGCCCTGAAAGCACCGAGAATACCTCGTTCTGTGTCCGATTTGGCAATCGGATTTGTTTTTCTGCCCATTCACTCGCGCGCACATGCTTTTCGCCTTGTTTGGCGCCGTGGGAATGATCTTGATGTTGTGCTTCTTCCCGATCTTTTTGAGATTGTGGGTCAGCCCATGAACGTAGGGAATAACGGAAAACTTCTTTCTTTGAGTCGATGCTTCAGGGGCACTTTCCTTTTCCCTGCCAAGCTTCTTCGGCAGCACGAGGTCTTCTGCTATGCTGCAGAGCAACGCCAAAGGATATCCGGCTTCCTGAAGCCTAGCAACTTGCCTCTGAAGGCCCTGGCTCATCTGGTGTGGACACGACTTCTTTAGAGCAGATTGCAATGCTGCCCTCACAATTCCTCTTTTGACCGTCTTAGAGTGGTTAGAGCTGAAAGGAAGAAACTGCTTCTTTGCTCGAGGCTGGTATGTCCAACATAGGTGCCCCGGCGAGAACTCAAGGCGTATGTCTAAGAAGCGTAGGACGCCGTGCTCAGGAAGCTCCCATGTGAACTTGAGCCCTGGACAGCTATTCTGAAAGGTGGTCAGTGTGTTGTCTTTTAGGGTGTCCGTGTCCTCTTTTTTCTGCTCGCATAGCACCAAGTAGTCGTCGACGTACCGGACAATCCTCACGATGCGTCTGTCCTTGGTTGCTTCCTGAATTCTTATGTCGCAGGCCGCGAGGTATAGATCACTCAGGGCTGGAGCGACTCTGGACCCGATGCACACTCCACTCTTCTGAATGTACAGGGTGTCTTCATGGGAGGCGATGGTAGACATAAGGTAGGCTCCCAACAGCTCCAGGAAGGAGTCCACTGAAACTCCAGCGGCGTTTTGAAACGACACAGCTCCCTGCTTTTCTATAGTGTCTCGTAGAACACTCATCAATTCATCATGTGGGATGGAATAGTACATATCTTCTCTAAGTATAAATATGCTAAGTATAAATATATAAATATCTCTAAGTATAAATATGCGGCCTTTCCAATAAACGTTCAGTTGTCAGTGCAGCATCGTCCTCGTCTGTGTGTTTCTTCAAAGTTTATTTTGCAACCAGAAGTTGCGAGGAACGCCAGAGAAAAGTTGCAAAAACAGCTTGAAGGATCCCGACTTCCTCTTCACAGAGCAGCATTGACGGTAACAAAAGAACGCCGGGAGAGGGAAAAGAGAGGATAAAAATAAAATAAGCGACTATGATGGACTTTGAAACACATAATGCACCTGCATCCTGTAATGCACATAATACAAAAGGAAAAACAAAGAGGACTACGAGAGAGGAGAGAATTAAACAATGAAAAAAGGCACGAGTAGGCAAACTGGCAATAGTAGCAAGAAACAAACTAGAATGTGCATGTTTTACCAAGTTCTTTGAAGGACATTTCATGCAGAACAAGGCTGTCACGGCAGCATACGGTTCGTTCAATAGCGTGGGTAACATATACTACATCATTTCTTGGCCATAATTGGTGCGGCATTTCTTGACAAACCAAGGCTCTGCTCTGTGGACATCATACACTGTTCTAACCAAGTGGGTCTGATCAGGGTGTCGTCGTCTTTCATTATTGCAAGTTTATAATTATAGCACAACCTATAATCATACATACATTTTATTGGTATCATGTTGTGTGTCTGGAAGAGACTAGCTGCGTGGTAAAAATATGGAACTCTACATGTAATTTGTATAACCCGTTTCTGTAAAACAGTCAGTTTATTCATATTTTCAGCTGTTGTTGCCCATACGAGACATTATAGATGTGAACAAAGAGTTATAAAGTAGCATGTGAACGTATTATAACCGAAAACGTAGCATATGGACGGGACGTCCATATGCTACGTTTTTGGTTATAATATGTCTGACCAACTGGCCCCTCAGTATACTCTGTTAAGCATGTGAACGGACATAGAAAATTAAAGCAACGGCGACGCATGATGCCAACTGTTCTAGAAAGCTTATTAAGTAAGTGGCATGGTCGTTCCATGGTATATCGTCCGTAAAGTATACACCAAGCGCTTTATAAGACCGCACAAATTCTATTCTAGCATTTTCTAGTTCAATCAAGGGAAACTCAGTGTTTATGGTGGGGGTGAAACATCACAGCTTTAGTTTATTAATGTTAATTTGCAAATAGTTGCTTACTGCCCAAGAGTTAATTTCATTTAATGTTTTATTCGCTCCCTTTACAAGATCAGTGCTGGAAGTACCTGGGAAAAACACTGGTGACATCTGCGTAAATTATAAATTTAGCATCACTATCGACTCGAGCAATGTCATTAACATAAAGAACTAAGAGAAGGGGGCCCGAAACACTCCCTTGACGACCTCCAGAAACTACGGGTTTAATCTGAGAAAATTCACCAGCAATGCTCACAGACTGGGACCCAGTTGAGTTTGCGGGCCACCGGGCAAGGGGTCATCCACCCAGGACGCCACTCACTTGGTCCTTCAGATTTTCAAAGCGGCTCGTCGCGCGGCCTCCACCGCGGCGACGGTCGCCCGGCCATTCTAACACAAACAGAGCAAATGTTTCTGGCACAGGGCTGCCGAGCTAAAAATTAAAAGCAGTAAAAGCATCGAGGCGTCTCGCACCCGGGCACATTGTCTGGGGTCATTTTTACGGCGTTTCGGGCGCGGTGTCGAAGAAAGCTCTGAGGATGCTTGAAGAGTGAACCTCGCGTGGAAGGCTACTAGCGGGCCACCCGCTGTATGCACGTGCGAATGGTTGTGCTGCTGGATGGCGGTTAATGAGCTGTGTTTGCTCTGCTTCTGGCCAGCGTGGCTCAGATGCCACCCTGTATCTGTGTTTTGAGCCACGGCTGGGGGGGGGGGGGGGGGGGGGTTGTGTTTGTGTGCATTTTATTTTCTTGACAATGTTGTTTTCGGAGTTTGTGGAAAAGCGCGATCGGCTTCTTGGAATGCACGCGGTCCTCGCGAGCAAACAAGCTCGTGGGCACCGGCGTGCCATATGTCCGTACAATTTAAGAGAATGCTCCGATTGGCTCTAAGAAGCTCACTCCTGATTAGTTGCTCAAGTGGTCCCCAGAATGCTGGGGAAACTGATTTAAGGAGACGTTTTGCCGCCAAAAGGGGAGACTGGGGCAGGAGTCTTGGTGGAGAGTCGAAGTCGCCAGAGTACGGACAGGGTCAAGCTTTGCGCTGGCCACGTTCCGAAGAACGAGAAGCCGCTGCGAGTAGCGCGAATTAAGTCGGTCAGGCAGGACAGAGTTTCGTACGGGCGAGCTTTGGCCTGACGCTTCCGATCGTTCTTGATGCTAGCGACCACCCCGGTCGATGTGTGAAAAGTGTAAATAGTTGGTAAATAAACCCACCTGTACGTTTCTGCCGAGAAGTTCCTCTACGCCTCATCTATATCGCTCCTATATTGTAGATATGACGAAATTAGCAACAAGGCTTTATCTCTGATAACCATAATGATCCAATTTCTAAGCAATACAGAATGACTAACAAGGTTAAAGGCTTTTGAGAAGTCTAAAAACAATTCAAGTATCGTGTTTTTCAACTCAGAGTTTTGCCGTATGAATTCTTTCTGAGCAAGGAGGGCTAATTCTGTAGACTTCTTCTTACGGAAACCATACTGAGCAGTTGTGGCACAGTTATACCGGTCAGCAAAACAGGACAGCCGTTTCAGAATAAACTTTTCCAGGCGTTTAGAAAAAACTTACAAGCTTGATATAGGGCGATAATTTCCTATTTCGTATTTGCTTCCTTCCTTATACACTACCACAACTTTCGCTGTTTGCACGAGAAGTGGGAAAATTCCGTACAGCGAAGGCACATTGAATATGTGAGCAAGAGAAGGCGCAAGGATATCGATGACCATCTTTATAAGGTGTATCTGAAAACCTAACGCATATTCAGCTAAACTGTTTTTCAGCGATAGAAACGTCGTTACGATTTCATTTGTGGTAACCGGCTCTACAAACATTGTTTTGCGATTTCTCGCACCCATGGAGGAGAAATTAATTTCGTGATTTGACGCATTAGCAAAAGAAAGGAAATATTCACTGAAAACATCTGCTAGCTCTGCACCCTTCAAATCTATATCTTCTTGAACAATTTTTGCTAGTTCTGGAGTTTCCGAAGATGAAATTGGACAACTTCCAGACATTTTCAGATCGATCATCGGCTCAATTAAAGTGATTAAGAATACATTCCTCTTTAGCAACGCGAAGTGTTTTAGTGACGAAGCTGATGAATTTTTTAACTTTTTCAATGCTTCAGGACAACTGCTTTGTACAAACAATATGTAAAGTTTCTCTCGTTTCTCCTTTAACCGCAGTATATCTTTGTTAATCCAACGCTTCCTGTGTGTATAACTTTTCTCAGAGGAAAAGAAGTGTAATAATGTCAGAGAATTTTTCCAAAAATTTTCCATACGCTTAATCAGTGTTGCTTTGCTCAAAAACATCTCCCCAGCTAACAGCGCATAAGCGCACCGTCAACTAAGATAGCGTGTGGTCATTGACAAGTCGATAAAATGATGTTTGTTCTAGTTGTCGTTGGAAATTGACGTTCAGGCTGACTGATATGAATAGCAAATGGTCACTTATAGCACCAGCAATTGTATCTGTCCAAGTTTCCCGGTTCGAAGTTGATTAAGAATAGATCCAAAAGTGTTTCAGATTGCGAATCCATGTGGGTGACACAATATCGTTTTGACATGAATGAACGTTTGGTAGAGCCTTGAAATCTATTGCGGTGTGGTTGGGTCAATATTTAAATCACCACCTGAATTAACTGATCCTGTTTCAAGTTAATGAATTCTAAAAATGAATAAATAAATGCGAAGATCAGGAGAGTTACTCGCAGGTGGACGATAGCATACACAAAATATCCGCGTGCCATACTTTGCGGTTAGCACTTCATAATAAGGTGTTATACAACAAAATTCGGGAACCATTTCTGGTTTCGTAGCATTTGAAACTAAAACAGAAATGCCTCCTCCCCGTCCTGGACAACGGTTTATATAGAAACACTTGTATGTAGGAATAACATGTACGTCCTCTCGACAGGTAAACCATGTCTAAGAAAACATTCGCTAAAGAAATGGTCAAGAATGTTTTTTTTTTCCTACCAGATCAGAGATTAAGATGAATGTAAGTACAGTACTGCGATTTGTCAGTTTAATATAACTGGTGAGGTCGGAAAGATCAATTGGAACAAAGAAAGAAGACATTGAAGAAAAAATAGTGCGTGTTATACACGCACATCGCTTGCTTCACAGTGTGCCCATATTTGCTGCACAGTGAATAGGGATCGCAGGATCGCGTTTTTTTTCTGAAAAACACTTTCCCATTGCGGCGCCAGGCGAAACGATAATCATTGAGAGCTGTCGAATCCTTTGCATAGCGCAGCAGGTCTCGGTTTTGACGCGTCATGTTTTCGGCGAAAGATACACCCGCATTTTCATCTGTTAGAGCAGATCGCTTTTGAAACCACATTCCTCGGGTAGAAAGTCGTGAAAAGCGGAAAATGAACCCGGGTACCGCTTCCGGTTTAAACGGAAGTGCGCGCACAATGTCAGCCTTCGATTTGATGTAAAAGTTCGCGAATTTTTCAACCTCATTTATCTTTTCCTTAAGGTTCTCATCATTTTTCAGTGGGATGCCATGAGCCACAAGGTTCAGTTTTCGATTACGCCATTCAAGGTCATGCATGGCCATCTTCAAGGAGCCGCCGCGGTGGCTGAGTGGTTATGGTGCTCGGCTGCTGGCCCGAAAGACGCGGGTTCGATCCCGGCCTCGGCGGTCGAATTTCGATGGAGGCGAAATTCTAGAGGCCCGTGTACTGTGTGATGTCAGTGCACGTTAATGAACCCCTGGTGGTCGAAATTTCCGGAGCCCTTCACTACGGCGTCTCTCATAGCCTGAGTCGCTTTGGGACGTTAAACCTCCATAAACCAAACCAAACCATCTTCAAGGATTGCATTTAATTAGCATCGATGCTTATCTCAAGTAGACTGACACGTTTCCTCAAGCTGCAAATGTCTTTATGGCGTGTTTGGCTTTTCGCTCAAGTATGTCATCGTATTTTTTTTTTACACCAGCTGAATTTACTCCTCCAGTTAATTTACCTGCATGGGCAGGCCGGCAAGAACATCAAGTCGTTGACAGATACCAGCCAAACTGGAGGCAAGCCCAGGTTGCAGGGTGACACTTCCAGATCTTTCTGATTTTGATTTGCGGCAGTCTGGGCATCGCCAACTCTTGCAATCTTTTCAGCCTTTGGAACTATAGCTTGACTCAGGAAATCCCGGAGCAATCATCAAGATGGTATGTGCACTCACATTCGACGCACTTTACGACGCGACCTTCGCTTGGCAGACACTCCTCGCAGGACGGGCATGTCTCCGGCATGTTGACCGCTGATGTAACTTGTGCACATACACGTTTACAGGCGAAAAACTTTCCCAGCAACATCAGAAATTCGAGCATGGTAAAACCAAAACAAAGGGCACAGGAGTAGCAGGCAACACGGAAGCGGCGGCGGTGCTGAGAGACTCAACGCTAAGCAAGAAAGTTTTCCTTACATCAACCCGGGAGGCGGAAGAAAAAAGAGCAGACAGGGTGGGCGTCCCTTCACCACCGTCGCTGCCACTCCTGTCAACAGCTTGCAGCTCGACAGATAGAAAGCGCTGTGGCGCAAAAGTCTCCGACGTCACAAGTCCCAGACGTCACGCCCCGAAGCCAGGGAAGTGGGGTTCGATAAAATCTGGGAGGCGGAAGAAAAAAGAGCAGATAAGGTGGGCGTCCTTTCACAACCGTCACTGCTGCTCTTCCTGCCGCCCCCATCGCTGTGGTTGAAAATAAAGGTATTTGTTATTATTATTATTATTATTATTATTATTATTATTATTATTATTATTATTATTATTATTATTATTATTATTATTATTATTATTATTATTATTACCGAACGATAAACAGCGGACTAATCCACCAATCAGGACCGAAGCTCTCCGCTAAAGATTCCCCGAGTCAAGCAGCCTCAATCGTATGGTCCCCGGGACACATGGAACCGACGGGAGGGAATGACGCCACCCACCGGCACGTCACAGCTGTCTGGCATCTCCTTTAGCGGACGAGGCAGAGGAACATGTTACGAAGCCCATAACCGCCTTCGCCGAACACCTACGGACTGGCCAGACAGACATACTGCACACCTCACGAAACCAATGGTAACCCTCGCTCTACATATCAGAGTGCCCCCACCGTGGAGAAATAGATTAGGCTTTTCGCATGTTGTGGGCGCGCCAATTCAGACTCCCAGCCCAGAGCAGTGGGACGCCATTCTGCACATCGAGGAGCCTGGCCAGCAACCAGCAGCGGTTCGCAGGGCCCACACTGCGATTCAAGTCACTGGGCTGCCGGACTAGACGGACCACCCATGACTCCGAGCATTCCCATGCACTCAATAAAGTTTTCAATAAATAAACAAACAAACAAACAAACAAACAAATAAATAAATAAATAAATAAATAAATAAATAAATAAATAAATAAATAAATAAATAAATGCCTTTTTGGTTGTTTCTAACTGCTCCATTGCAGGCATCAGAATGAGTTGCGCCTCCTACTAAGGGGAGGGATAGGCGGCAATACGGTGAAATTCTCTTGTGTTTGGTTTTTCAGTGAATGTCGCTCCGTTATCTCTGCTTGCACGAGGGCTTGTTCCTTCGCGATTTCATCGCCAGCTGACGGCTTATACGGGCGCATACCGCTGCACACAACGACGGGCGGCAGAAAAGCACACGTGCACATACATACATCGCCGTATATGCGTTTTCCTGCCGCTCGCCGTTGTGCCACGCTGCATCCCTAGTCAGCTGAAGAACACTGGCTACCGCAGGCTTCCGCTTTATTACGTCCCATGTTCGTGCGCAGGGGCCGATTGTTTCGCAAACGATGGCTACCGTTGAAAATGGAATTGCACAGGGCTCGGGACTGCTCGTTGCGCTTATTCTAGCAGAGCCTGCTTTAGTTTGGAAAAACGGAGGAGAGACCCTCTTCCATGCCCACTACACAAACAATGTGCGCGTGTCACTGTCGCCGCAGCCGAGCTGCCTTCTTCTTCTTTCGTTGCGATTCAGCCGTATACGTACAGTTTTCTGCCCGTCACTTCCGTCATGCTGTATCGTAATAGATGATCAATGAAAGTGCTGCTAGTATTAAAGTGTTGCTTGAAACGGAAGTCCAATGTTTGATGAAAACTTCCTTCGTCAGGGACGATCTTAATTAAAGCGTGAAAAACAGACTCGGGAACAGAAATGAACAAGACACAACGCTTTTGTTTCAGTACGGAAGCCTTGTTCACAAAAAATTATGCGATAATGCTTTGGCTGCAGGCTCACCGAAGCCCACTAAATGACGACGTTGAAGGAAAACGCGTCTGGTCGGGTTTATGCTCTCGAAGCTTCATGGATAAGACCGGAAACGGGTTCCTATGAAGCCTATTCGGACACACCAAACAGTGACGCGCAAACCCATTACAAATCCCGGGTAATTAAATGGACAGCGCACGCGCATTGTCGTCCTCGACGTCGTTGTGGCGTTGCTAGGAGTGATGATTATGAATTTTTATAGCACTGGGGCATCTGTGACCAAAGAGCGTCATGGCACAAGGTTGTTTTATCTACTCAAGGCGGGGTCAGAGACCCATTTCCCAAGCATTTTACCCCGAAGAAGCTGAGCACCAGGCAAGGGAAAGCTTGTACACATTGTATCACCGGTGGGTGCCCGGCGGCACTGGGGATCGAACCCCGCACCTCCTGCATGCGAGGCGCATGCTCAAACGACTATAGGCCACCGCTGCGGTGTATCGTTGCTAGGAGTCGCTAGTAGAAGTTCTGAACACCGGTGCGCTGCGATGGACTCTTAAAATGCCTAGATTGAGGTTTTTCTCTCTAAATTCACATGGTACATGCTGTATCCTACAGGAATGAACCTAATTATTAGCATTTAGAACCTGGTCATAGTTCGCCCTTTCTAATGTTGCAATTTGGTAAGGCTACTTGGAGCTGGAACTGAGCTTATTTATAAAAAAGAAAACTTCGTGGTGGCACATCATTTCGACGGCCGAAGTTCGAAATGCGAAATGCCGATTTCCCTGGTCCTACTCCATCTAACCACACTCGAATTCTTGTCTTTCTCATTTTATTTATTCGCGTGCTGCTGTTCAGAGCATTCGGTGTGCCGCACATTAGTACTACGTCCATGCTTTGATCGCCCTCAGCGAAATAACCGTCTGGCAATCTACATAGTGATAAAATGGGTCGTTTCATGCTTGAAAGGGGGCGAATATCCGAGGGCACCTGTTATATCCGCACAAAACTTTTTCGCTGAAACAGTTGTAACATCAACCACACGGCGGCGTCGAAGCGGCAGACCTAAGCGATAGCCCGCGAATTCCTGGGAATCTATCGATGCCCTCGCAGGTAGATCACCAAACGCAACACGCCTCCATTGTCGTCCTTCGTTTAGTATCGCTGAGTCCGAGAGCTGCCTTCGCCGTTGGCAAACTGGCTCCGAGACTCGCATGTGGAATGAAAACCATCCATGGGGCTTTGCGCCCGTACCCCCCCCCCCCCCCCCCCCCCCCTTTATCGCTTACCCTGCGTCGGCATCACCCAGTGATCTGAAAGAAACTCGCCGAGCTCTGGAGCCAGAAAAGCCTCCTCCTCCTCCGCTCTTTTCCCTTCCTGAACGCTTCCGTCGCATGCAGAGCTGTGCGCACCCACTCTGTGCGACCTCCTCTCCCTCTTTCAGCACCCAAGTGCCTCCCGTATTTACACATCGCTTACTCAGCCCCAGAAGGGGTGCCCGATGATAATAAGCCGGCGATGACGGCTTGTGTGCTTACCGGTGGCTGCATACCGGCCGCTTATTCAAACCGCAGCAGCCAGCATCCACCCTGCAGTGGACGCTATTTAGGAAAAGAGAGGGGCGAAGGAGAGGTTGTCTCGCCTCATTGGTCGCTATTACGGGGACCCCGCGCGGCGTGTGTATCGAAGATTGCTATCAACGGCAGCGCGTCGTGCCATGCCGTGCTGTACGCCGATTTCGTCCGAGCCCTGCCGATCGAGCTGCCGGCCAAGAAGTCGTGACGAATTATCCTTAAGAAGGGTTGTGTACCGCTCTGGCGCCACCGTCTTGACCGACGATCGAGGCGGCTCGAATTCTAAGTCGCCCAATTACGGTTCGTAATCTTATCCTCAAGCCGCGCTATTCCTTTCTTTGTGCATATTTTCATTTTCCCCGTTGGCTTGCGCGTAGATTGCCGGCGTTCGATTTTCGTCGTTCGACTCTTGGCAGACGAGGAGTTATTAGCCGCACCCATGCATGCGCAGCAGCCGACACTCCCGTATGCATGCAACTAGACATCATCTGCTGCCTCGCCTGCGAGAAAATTTAATATGCGCCGCTGCTTTCTCTCCGCAACAGCTTGTCGACGCTACATGTCGCTGTATACCTCTGCTACTCGGCTTCGCAAAAGGTTCGAGGTATTTCACTTTGGAAGGGTACGCACAGACGCATGAAAAAAGTAAAGGCCGTCGGCTCACTTTCACAAATACCAACGGCAAGTTTTCTCTTTTTGCAAGAATTAAGGAGGACATAGTATGTGCAGTCCTTGTCAAAAAAAAAAAAAACAGCCCAAGCGGTTTGCTTCCAAACCGTGTAGAGGTGATCTTTAGCACATTTGACAGGCTCGGGATGGTTGAGCACTTCAATTCTTTCTGCCTTCGTGAGGCTAGGGTCCTTGAGTATGCAAGGGGAGCCGCACTGCAGGGCTCAGAAGCAGGTATACTTTTGACAAAGACTGTACAATCTTGCTCAAGAGTATTCACGTCATAAGTTTGCATTTGAACGTTGTAGTACTCTACTTATGGGACCTCTAAACAGCAACAGGTGCTCAAAGTGAGGTCTAAGATTCACCTAATGCTATGGAGCTTAAGGGCTTCCGTCAGCCCTTCTCGATACTTAGCGCAAAAACGAGCCAAACAGTCCCTGCTCTCAGCGCTTGTTCAGTAAGGATGCACACAGTTGCGGTACCTGTGACAGCGCGCCAGTACGCTTTTCGCCTGTGCGCCTCAGATGCTGGAAAACATTATTTCTTCTTTCACTAAAAGAGGCGGCAGGATTTGTTAAGACACTGTTTGGTGTGCAATATTTTCTCTACCAACATGACAATTTGCACAAACTTTGTACCATCATCTTGCAAGTCACGACAAACGGCTCGAAGGCTGCAAAGGTGTGGCAGGAGAGAGGGCGTCCCGAATAATGACTTTGTCTCAACTCGTGTACAGCCGCAGTTCAAATGAGTGCGATAAGACTTCGCCGATACAAAGCTTACGAACGTGTATATTCATGAAACTAAACTAAACAAGCGCTGGACACAACAAGAAACTCGCACGCAACTGGAGCTGTCCAAACAATGCAGCCACTCGTAACGAAGATTTAGGTCTGGGCAAATAATGTCTAGACCTCCGTGGGTCACGTTATCGTGGTGGCAGACAAATCTGAGCAATTAAATGTAAAGAATTACTGAGTGTAGCTGAAATAAATTTTGAGGCAAGGGCCGACCGCTTACAGAAAACACGCGCGTCCCAGGATACAACAGTGTACGTGGACGCTGCCACATGCGCAATGACCAGGACACAAGACACCAACAACGCAGTGGCAACTGTAGTCAACTCGGAATTACACGAGATTACCAGCGCCTCACTGCAAGACTGCACGACAGCCAAGGCTGAAGAGGCGGCCGTCGCTCTAGCGGCAGCGGAGGGCTATTGGATTGGGCTGTCACTGGCAATTCTTACTGACTCACAAGCAGACTGCCGCGACTATCTTTGCGGCAGAGTCGGTCACAGAGCGCTCTGCATACTCCGCGCTGTGGACTGCAAGACACAACAGACAGATGCAGAACCGATCAAACATAAGATCATCTGGGTACCGGGGCACACGGGGGTGGCAGGAAACCAAGAGGCGGACAGCATAGCTCGTGGATATACTAACTATCCAATGTCAACGACCTTGAGGAATCCCTGTCAGTACCTCAGGAATACTCGGCCACACTAAACAACTACAAAGGAAACAGGATGCGGTACCCACCACCGCACAAATCCTTAAACAAAGAAGAGGTTGTCACATGGAGACAACTACAAACGGGGTCATATGAAAACCTAAACACACTAAGCAAAATCCACCCCACACTTTACGGAAAGAAGTGTCCGCGGTGCCATGAAAACCTACACTATATCACATAACATGGGCCTGTCAAAAAGTCGACGTCGTTCCAATTATACCAAACCCCAGTATAATAACAAGGTGAAGTTTGGGTCACTGTCAGTGGCTTGTTCAGTAATTTCACCTTGTTATTATGCTTCATCCTGACCAGACGGTATTCCGTCGAACGTTAGACTACCAAACCCCAGTGTGGAACAATGTGAGGGTATGCTCTCCAGCGACTTGCGCGATGACCAGATCGGTCTGATACGGCGAGCTCAGCTGACGGCAGCATCCAGCGGAGCCCTGGAATAGGGGCAACCGACCGTTGCGGAGATGGACTCATCTGAACCGCATAAAAGCACTTGCGCTAGAGCTCAATAAAGTTATCCTATCCTATCCTATCATATCCTATCCTATCCTATCCTATCCTATCCTATCCTATCCTATCCTGTCCTGTCCTGTCCTGTCCAATCCTATCCTATCCTATCCTATCCTATCCTATCCTATCCTATCCTATCCTATCCTATCCTATCATATTGTGCATTTAACGACCTATACCCGTTTCACAAATTTGCAGAATAGGCTTGCGTTTTTACAATTATCCCGGAAGCTATTTAGTCGCTAATATGTATCAATTTTTTCTTTTTTGGTGTGCTTTAGAGCGCCGATTCTAAATAACAATCCGCTGGAACCCAAAAACCGCGCTCTGTTTTCCAACAACAGCAATTCATTTAAAAGCTGCAGAAACGGTCCACGTTTTGGTGCAACAGCTTTTCAAAAAAGCTTCACGTAAGAATGCAAGTCGAGCAAAAGTATCGTTTTATGCGCTGCGTTTGTTCTCTACTTCCTCGTAACAACAGTAATTTCCATTAACAAGGCGATCCTTTAAGAAGTAAATACGTTTCTCTTCCTATTGGGTTAAACTTGTTTATCGATATTAAACAGGATGTCCACAGCGATCACACAAAACGTGAAAAATGACCAGTGGCGGTGCAAGCGCGGTAACCAACCGTGGTATTTAAGTTTTCATTTAATTTTTTGGATCATTAAGGAACCGTAGACATTATGTGCATAAAACAAGAATTTATAAAGGCAGAAAAGGTACAAGCTGGCAGAGAAGTTGAATAAAAGTGTCACTGAAATTGAAGTCTGTGGAACTCCACGTTTAATTTTTAATGCTTCGCTAGTAATGCCGTCTGCTGTTACAGATTGGGTGCGATCACATAGATGCCCGTAAGAAGAGAACAGCAAAATCCGCGAAATGCGTATTTGTACACTTTATGCACTAAACCATCATGACTCACAGAGTAAAAGGCTTCTCTGAGCTATAAAAGTAAGGCACAAGCAATATTATCTTCGTGTAGTGCACATTTTATAAAATCGCAAACGTCATTTGATGCTTGCACGGCCATGCAAATAGCTGATTCCTATAAGTCACTGATTGTAGAGCTTTGTACTACAGTTGAGGTGCGGCGTTGGCGTTAAATTTACCCTCAAAGGATGCAAACCACGGAGGCAGGGTAACTTAAATGTTGTCCCCACTTCGAGTCTGCTGACGGAAATGTCGGGTGTTCTAAATTAATCCGGCGCCCTCGACTACGGCGTCTATCAGAGCCTGTGTGCCGCTTCAGCATATCAAACGCCATAATTACCAACGCACAATTTTTAAAGCGAAAGCTTTAGTACTTCCCTCCGTAGCTACTTCGCCGTGTGCGCCGTGTGAGCGCGTTTGACCTTGAATCGACCTTGAACCACGTGACTGCTATGACGACACACAGCCGCCGCGGTCGCCGAAACCGAGCGAAACCTCTGTTTCTTCCTTTCTTCTTTCACGCCCCATTTTCTCCCTTCCCTTACGCCACAGTTCGGGTGTACAGGAGTCGAGCAATGATAAAATGAGGGTCAATGTCTCGCTGTCCCCAGTTCCCATCCCATTACCCATAACCCTTCCCTCAGTCCCATTTTCCCACAACCGACGTCCCACCTCCTCCGCTACGCCCCAGGGGAGATCAGGGGAGTCTCCCCGGGCCCGCTCCCCCGGCTGCGGGTCGCTTAGTAGCATTACCCCCCTCATTTTTTTTATTTTCCCACCTACGGCTGGCAAAAGCACAACATTGCCTTCGGGCCTTTTCATTTATATCACATAGGGTTAAGCCTGTTATACTTAGTGGCACAGGCAGGGGCCTATTGGTTTACATTCCTTTTCTGGTTGCCCCACCATACTTTTTGTCCACCGAGATATGTGAGACACTGCGCCATTTCCTTCAATTGAAATTTAAAATTGGTTTTCAGGAAAGGAAATCATGCAGGAGCTGTCACATACATCGGTGGACACACCACCGCGCCGTAAGGTAAGGGATAAAGGAGGGACTAAGAGAAGAAAGGAAAAAAGAGGTGCCGTAGTGGAGGTCTCCGTTTTTAATTTCGACCACCTGGTTAGCGCGCTCGGCTACTGATCCGGAGTTCCCGGGTTCGAACCCGACCGCGGCGGCTGCGTTTTTATGGAGGCAAAACGCTAAGGCGCCCGTGAGCTGTGCGATGCCAGTGCAAAGATCCCCAGGTGGTCGAAATGATTCCGGAGCCCTCCACTATACGGTACCTCTTTCTTCATTTCTTGTTTCACTCCCTCCTTTATCCCTTCCCTTACGGTGCGGTTCAGGTGTCCAACGATATATGAGACAAATACTGTGCCATTTCTCTTCCCAAAAAACCAATTATTATTATTATTATTAATCTTTAACGTGCACTGACATCACACAGCACACGGGAGCCTTAGCGTTTTACCTCGATAAAAACGCAGTCATTGGCGTTGGCGTTTTCAACGTTCTAGACACCGATGATTATGAAGAAAGGAAGAGTGCATACCGGGTCAGTGAACACCTCAATCGCGCTTGGTGGTGAGAGAGAGACGTGTGCTGCATGCATTAGCGCTGACAACGTAGTGGCAGACATATGGTACTGCCGGGCAGGGTGATTGAGCTGCCTATCCAGTGTGCGGAGCGCACTCAATGTTACAGACGCCAAGCCGCGTCTACTTGCCCGGTACACCACGGCTTTCGCACTCTAACCAGGCTCAACAGTAGTTAAACCGCAGCTAATTTTCATTCACCCACCGCGGTGGGTCAGTGGTCAGGGCGCTCGGCTACTGAGCCGGAGTTCCCGGGTTCGAAGCCGACCGCGGCGGCCGCGTTTCGATGGGGCCGAAATGCAAAAGGCGCCCGTGCACATGTGCTGGGCGATATCAGTGCATGTTAAAGACCCCAGGCGGTCGAAATTAAATACGAAGCCCTCCACTATATACGGCACATTTTTCCTTTCTTTTCTAACTGCCTCCTACTATATCCGTTCCCATACGACGCGGTTCAGGTGTCCGCCGATATGTGACACATACTGCGCCATTTCCATATCTCAAAACCCAATTTCATTTTCAATTTTAATTCAAACACGCAACATGAGCAGTTAGTTCTTGGTAACCGCGGCAGAGTTTAGCAGTAAAATGAATTTGTCTATATTATTAGATACACTCACACAGAGCAGACCCTGTTGTGCTCTGCGTCGTTGGCATCAAGACGTCAACTGAACGGCAAAGCATGGGGGTATGCAGGTGGCAGTGCAGGTTATTCGCGGAAAAGACGCGCACATTCAGCTCCGTCGCGACGTCAAGAATCCATCCACGAAGAGGGCCGCTGATTCTGGTAACGTGGCTGCGTAGCTGGCGTAATCGAAACGGTTGAGGCCTTGCACTGCATGCGGGGAAGATGAAAGAAACAACAGTTGTAAGCGCCGGCACCGGCACATATTTGCAGCGCTGCAACCAAATGCCGGGCCACGAGCTGCGCTTCTTTCGTTTGGTCGGAATGATCACTACTCGCGTTGTTTTCGAACTGCCGGTTTATAGGAACTGAATAAATTTGGCTCCGCCAAGTCACATATATAAATGAGTCTTCTTATCTGGAAGCCTACATAATTCGAACGCCAAATTTCAGGCAACAAAATGTTAATTGACGTATTTACGCGTATATGCACTGTGTATCATGATGTTAGAGGAAGAAAATGTTTCAATTGATTTTGCGTTGGATCACAGCCGGCAGCTTGAATGCGGTCCTTAATGTCGGGCATTTCAACGGTGCCGACCGGCGGACAAATTCGATGTGTGCAGCAGCAAAAAACGCGTTTTCTGCGGCGGGAAGCGAAGACACGGCGGGAGGACTCTGAAAGTCCGGATGAATGTAAACTAAACGTACAAGGGCCGCGGGATGACCCCTCAGTCACTGGCCAGCCGCTTTGGAGACTCTCTGCAGTGAAGAAGGAAACGATTCGAGTAGGAAGGACCACGGTGACGCATTAAATAAAGAGTGGAAGCCCAAACGTAGGATATCATTTGACACCTTACATCGCACATTGCCCCCATCTAAGGTAGAGGAACACGGTAGAAAAAACCAAATGAACGAAAATCGGAGAATGAGCCTGGTTATCGAGGAGGTGTAAAACTTCAACTAACATCCTGATTTCGCCCGTGCAGTTCTTTTATACGGCACAGCGGCCGTGCACTCGATTCGTTCCCACCTTCACCTCAAAGAGCGTCCAACCTAAGCACGTCAGCATCCGTCTTCCCGTGTAGCTGCGATGGAGTCTGTTTGGAATCCGCTCTCCCACATTCCGCTGCGAATACTGCGGTGTTTGGATGCCCAAGCGTTAGAAGGCATAGTGGGGTCGTTTGGGAGATAACGGTGGCTGTTTACTTTACAGCTTACCGTGCATGTAAATATTACTCGAGGAAACGAAGCAAAGGGCGACACTCCTACATAACTATGATAAGCACCTGGCAGATTTAAGTAAATTTTTATACAATTATGGGCCCAGCAAACAATCCAAGGACTGCATATTACTACTGCATACCTGGCCACCGCAGCAACTCACACTGATGGAAGTAATAGTTATGTCTCGTGGTCAAAACTGCGAACAGAAGGTACAGTGTACTCACTAAATGTGAACGTTGCCAGCCCTATGAGGAGAAAAATCACCGCCGACACGACGAACAAAGCGAACAGGAAGAACCTCATCAAGCTCTCGTCTTCGAAGAGGTCCATGACAGCAACCATCCTGCAAGGCAGCACGACCGCTCTTCTATAGCATCGCTGGCTTTGATCCGCATGTGGGCGTGTCCGTAAATAATAAGGCCGATCAAGTAGATCGCAAGAAAGGCACAGCCGGGCCAATTGAGTTGTCAAGTCAAGTATCATTCTTCGGGGACGACTCCACAGGAAGACAGTTCGCTTGCTTTGCTTTCAAACGCCTGACATATTTTTGGAGCTGCAAAGAGCAAACTTACAGGCTTTTCGGGCACAAGCAAGTGATCTTCTTTGTCTTCTCATTCGACTTGTATCCGGCCACATATGGGGAAAAAGAAAATAAATCGGCGAAATGTTGCGAAAATAGCCAACCATCACACCAGAAAAAAACTCACAGGACGGCTACGACTGTGTAACGCGGTGTTCAGCGATAGCTGTTTAGGCGTTTAGTGGAAATATTTGGAGGTAGAAAGATACAGTGACCTCATATCGAACTGGTGTAGTGGTCACGTGATGCACTGGCAGGCGGCTGTTCCAAAGAGATCCACCGGCAGGCTTATGCGACCCAGGTTGACCGTGACATTAACGCACCCACCGCGGTTACGCCGATGGCGACGACGCTGACGGCGACGGCGACGAGAAAGCCAGGGACGGGCAGCTATTTATTCAAGGCGTACAGAAATAGCGAGTTGAATATGAGGTTAGGCATATCGCTTGAATTTAACCAATGAAAATCGACTCACAGCTCACCTTAAAGGGGTGGGCCGGGGCTCGAACAGGATGAAAGTAGAAGCAACTGAACATGTTTGTAATGTTGCGAGCTCTTACAGCTTAACGAAACCGATGCATGGAATGGAATTAAAGTCGGTCTTCTAACTGACAGAGCACTTGGACATTCTTTTTTTGTCACAGGTATGGACACGCAGGTTTGCGCCGTGCTTCAGCCGTCGCTCTTACTTAATTATGAATCTTGAAGAAAACTCAAGGCATATTTCTCCTGCAGGTCTAATTGTGTTTCAATGTTCTAAATACTCGCAGGAGTCTTGAGGCTGTTTTAACATGGCCTAAAACTAAGGGTTGGTACCAGTCCAGGACAAAGGTTTAGGGAGTCGGTGACACAGTGTAGTTATCAGCTGTGTGCAATGTGCAGTAAAATGCGGTTTCTCAGTGCAATAAACATAAAAACATCTAGTCCATACACTAGAAAAAAATCGCGGGCTGCTTTCAAATATTGACTAGCGCAAACACAGAAAGAGACCAAAGCAAGAGTAAGAGACAGAACACACGCTAGCGTGTGTCCTGTCTCTTACTCTTGCTTTGGTCTCTTTCTGTGTTTGCGCTAGTCAATATGTTTCACTGCTACAACCAACTATCCCAAATGAAAGCCTTTGCTTTCAAATAGCAAGCCAGGTCATCTGCACCAACAGAGAAATCGAAAAATCTTTATGCCTTCGACAATTACGTCGTAACGAAACTGGCCAATCAAACATGTCGCACATAAGTTTATTCTTGCTCTCCATTTAACAACAAAAAAAAACGCTTGATATGTTCGTTGTTGATTAGTGGCAGAAAAATAATCAAATTCGGAAATTTTGTAGCCAGTCGTAGTCCCATTGGAACAATACAAAACATTCATTGGTCATTTAATAAAACGAACGTAAGTACATGCGTGAAATACATTCCTGAACACGCGCCGCAATAAAAACATATAAAAACTTGTCATTTTTTCCACACGACCATCATTTCGTTATTTAGAGATCACTTAAAGTAATAGTTCTTAACTTACTCTTGACCAAAACAATGTATACAAGCGGAATCTCTTTAGAATAAATATTTTGTGAGCCCAGTATAGAGCTATTTTGATATGATTCACACGCTGGCACATTTTTCTGCGGGCCGCACAAACATTTGTCCGCTGCTCTTTGCTGTTTGTCAGAGTGTATAACTGCGACAGCAAGGAGTTGTTGGCAAAAGCGATTGACAAAACTGGGGATTCACACAGCTCTGTTCGGGACAACGTGGCGAACGGCCGTGCGAGGCATTGCAGTGGCCAGGTCTGCAGCCACCTGGCGTCAATAGGACTTAGCCGTCGCCTGCTTGGCCGGATATTCGTAGTAGGTGACTTCCACTGCAAACGAGAGAGAGACAAGGGCAGAAGGACAGAGCTGGAGTCAGCGAATGGGGAACTCGTGTGGGGTCTTACAGGGACTGACTGCAGAGCGAAAGAAACAAAACTGTATCCCTGCTAATTATGTTTTAATACGACAACATTGCAAGTCCTACGGAGCCCAAATGCCCCGTCAGTCAGGAAATTCGCCCCTATGCTGGAGGAAACTGACGTCACGAGACCAGAAGTGGCGTCACTTCCCGTGAAGGCACCAACCTTTCAAAGATACTGCGATCGCACTGCCAGCACACCATGAAGTTCGGAGACCCTGTGAATATTTCTGCGTTCTTACTTCTTAGACTAAAGGGGACTTAACACACACCTTTAGCACACACCTTTAGCGCACGCGCTCATTGATGTGGCAGCCACGCATGCAACTGCCGGGTACCAGGCGCCCTCAAGGCGACCTGCGCATGCGCCCTGACGATGCGCGGGCTCCGGGTACTCCGGTAACGGTCTCAGAAGAAGGTAGGACGGGGGGAGGGGGAGAAAGCGATTCCAGTGCCAGGCTTCAGACTGAGCAGTGCGCAGCGTACCTTCCGTACCAACTCAGGTGCAGCGCATATGTTCGCGGTTCGAAACACAGCTGCACTTTTTCCGCGAGGAAGTAATACAAGTAGCTGGTGCGTTGACATTTTTGAGCACATGAAAAAATTGTGGCTAAACCTGAATGACCTAAACTCGTATGGGCTAAATCCGAACATACATGCGCTGCCTCAAGGAGTTGATGGCGTTGGGATATCAAAAGTCGTCTAGGAAGTGCTAAGAGCGATTGATTTTTGCTATTCCTTAAATAACCGCTGACATCTACCTTTTACATATTCCAGCGTGCCGTGTCAGAGAAGCCGTGTTCACAGTGCGTCTACAAAGGCGTGGGCTTTCCCCTTCTCCACTACCGCCTTCCCTCTTTTCGCCTTTCGTCTGGAATGGCTCGTCCTCTCACGTCGGCTGGTGTGCCACGAGAGTTTTCACCCGCGCATCGCTCTCTGCACCTGCCGCACAATAAACACTGAACAACGCGAAAACGAAGGCGACAGTGTTATAAGCCTTGCACACGGTGCATGGATACAGGCATTACTGGCAGAGCAGTAAAAACCGCGATCAAATAGCAACAGTACTTGCAAAATCTATAACAAGCGCGAAGCTCCAACAAGGCAGGCGCTATGATGCAGGCGGCGGGTTGCACATATAGTGCAAACCAGAGAGCACTCACTGACTCCGAACAGTATGAGCCCCAAGAGCAGCAGGATCATGGTGGCGACCACGATGAGGACGATGATGAAGAACCTCATCGTCTCGGCCTCGCCGTAGCCCTCGATGGTGGCCCCGCTCCTCCTGCGCCGTCGGGGAGGCAGCAGAGGATGTGCAAGATGACAAAATGCTCCTGCGGAAATTCCCGAGGCTGGGCAGTGCTGGGGAGCGCACGGCCCTGTAGGGCGATGGTCGCCATCATATTAATTAAAGGGCACTTCCATCCAATAATTCCATCCAATTCCATCGCAAGGTCACCTGACCTAGATGGGCCATCTGCCTCCTAGGTTGCTCTCTGGGCGCCACTTGCCAGAGCCATGCCCGCCATTTTTCGCTGACAACGCCGACAACGTCGACGCTGGATTTTCTGGACAACGAGGCCTTTAACGCTATCGCGTTAAATTATGTCAAGGCGACGTTACGACAGCATGAGGAATATATGCGTTAGCAGTTTCGGTTCCACATTTCGTTGCTAGGACGATCGTTTCGCCATTGCGTCCGATTTCGCCGTGGCTTTCCGCTTATGCGTTCCGGAGTTGGGTGGAAGAGTGGAGGTGGGCAGTTGCTGGGAGATGCTGTGCTGCCGGTCGGTGTCCGGAGGTGCAGAGACTGGAGGTACACAGGGGAGGAGGGGAGGTGCGCACGCACGTACGCACACGCACGCACGCACATGCACGCACATGCACGCGCGCGCGCACACACACACGCACACGCACAAAAAAAAACAAGACTAGAATATTCGTCCCGGCCGCACTGTTCGTACAGTAGTGCGGCCTTTTGATGCAGATGGAAACGTGGTTGATAGTTTGAATTATTTAAGAAGGCGATTTACGAAATTGCTCAAAGCGTGCCAGTGGCGTACTATTACGCGGCGACCTTTGTGCGAGAAGAAACACGGGACAGTGGCTGCAAGTTCCGGGTGAAGAGAGCCAGCTAAGCGTCGGCATTTGCGCGTATTTTGACCTATGAAGTCAAGCGTTAATTTGTGCAGCAGACGCCGTGTCGCCACATAGTGTAGCTTTTACGTTACCGCTACAGCAATCGCAGGCACTCGCCAAAATTGAAAAAAAAAAGGAAGAGCAATAGTCGCACTTACTCCCTCAGGTTGCCGTGCTGAGCTGCAGAGCGGGAACAACCAGCCATGCGTTAGCAAAGAAAAAAATACCTGCACTGAAGCTATTTTGGCCAAAGTGGTCATGTTTGTTAAAGCTGTGCATTCATTACCTTAATACAGCCCGTAATGCTGTAAAAACCGAGCAGCTTCGATGAAAGTGTGGAACACTATCTGGTGCGCTGCTTTTACAGAGCGGAGCTAATTCTTTCGAGAAGCACCACAAGACACGCTGCGTCTTGAGGCAGTACGTTAAGTTAGCACTGATGAGGGATTTCCGTCGGCGTATGCACGAAAAACCCTTCGTTACTGTGACGGCCCGTATAGTCATCAATTACGTGGCCTTCCACTGTGCGCTTGAGAACCTCTACGCATGTTCGTTGAGACCAACAGCTCCGACCGAACCCGTGGCACTCGTCTATAGGTCAGCCCTCGTCGGCCGCCGGTGTGCACTCAGTTTCGCCGAAAAGGGCGTATTCGAAGTGAGGCGAGCCACTTACGAGCGTGATCCATTCACGAAGGTTGAGAAGAGCCGCTTGGCGACCAAGGGGCCCCTTCTTCCTCTTCGCGGCTCATCGAGAGCGAAGTAAGCAGCTGAAACTGCCGACTGAGCACTGAATACTTTCCCTCGTATTTTCTTCGCTGTTCAGTTGTTAGCGTATCTCTTCGGGCCTTATTAAATAAATTGGCCCTTTTTCATCTGCCTCCTCGAAATCCAAGCAACGTTGCTCCATCAAAGAAAACAAAGCGAAGAAGAGGCAGAGGTCATTTTGCAAACAAAGGCACCGAGCTCGGCCTCGGACAGCGAAGTTAGAGCTCAATGGCAGCTAAGCCGCACCTCAGCTGTGAGTACACGTATTTCGAGCCCCTTTTTTTTGTACTTAGTTCTCGAAGAGCATTGTGTCAAGCAAGAACATGTTCACATCCTAGATAAACGTGATGAGCCAGAGTACGGGTGGTTTCACGTAGGTTACGCCACTGTAGAGAAACAATGATGATTTCTGCCTTTCAAGACTCCATTTCGGGGATTATAGCGACAGCGTAGCGGACAGCATTGGGTTCATTTCCAGCACCCGGATTTACTAACTGTGCACTGGATTTTCGGTACACCAGTTCTGTCGCGTGTTGTCCGATCGAAATGTGGTCGCTGTTGCTTGAAGCAGAAAGCGCTACCTTGTGCTGCTCCACAGGATGTTGTAGTCGCGTAGTTGTGAACTTCTGCGAGCTGGCCGCCCCATGAAGTCTGGCGAAAACCACGCGCATCAGTTCGACGAGTTGCAAAAGCAGTTACAATTAACTGACCTTTTTGCGGCAGAAAACGAGTAAATCCCGCGAGACTGCAGGTCTCCCCAAAGGCTAAAGTATAACAACCCTCTTCGCAAGCTCTTCGGCCGTTGCGTAAAACTTCTCATGCTTTTCTAACCAAATATAAAAATAAAAGCAGGCTCAGCGTATGCATTTATACCTTTAACTGAAAAATGCCAACATTAAAGAAAAATCGACAGCTAAAGGCAAGTACTCGTCACCAACTTACACACTACAACAGACCTAATTCTCGTCACGCCAGTGGCGAGCCAGAAGAACAAGAACCAACGAAAGTGAACTGATTTCAGCAAAACTTTGATGATATATGCATTGTCATGCAGAAGAAACAACTCTAGTGACTAATCAAGCCCAATTTTCTTCGTGTTTCGCTCTTCAACCGTACAGTGCAAATTCCAAAACTTGTAAATTGCTTGCAGCTTCTTGGCTATTCTCTCGATCTGTACTGTATGCAGCTTGTCTCTTTAAAAGCTTATCTGCAGTTGTGCATTTATTTATTTTTATTTTTTCTCTGCAAGCTATCACCCACGAGTCGACGAACGAACGCCTGGGCCACCACGAACCCGAGTAAGTATTTGTTGGTTACACGTGCCATGCTTGACTTGACTCTCGCACAATGAGCGCATGCGCGTACAGCTCCGTCTATTGCCGCCGGCGTAATATGTACAACCACCGCGAAAATCTTCTGTCTGCGCAAAATCCCTTATTTACCTTGGCGCTTGAACTTCGACTGAGGTTTCAACATTTGCACTCTTTCACACTCTAGCCTTTTCTTTTTCAAGTTATTTTAACCTAATACCTTCAAAGACGGCCTATACACGCAAGCATATACTGATATACTGCAGACTTCAAGCATAATTCCACCAACAGGAGTGGCCAGGCTCTGAGTGGGTGCCTTTAATCATGTGATACTTATAACATTAATGCAGCAGGTTGAAGTGACCGTTCAAGATCCCTTGTAAGTATGTGTTTGCCAGCGTATGCGAGCGCAGCTGGCGGCATATATCGGGATCCAGCGGTTTTTCATTTTTGGCAGGGGTGGACAATATTTATGAAGTGCAGAGGTAACGGTTATTGCTCCAAGAAGACAAGAGCAGATAAATAATGGAAACATAATGGGAAAAACACCCACGGCAATTTTTATGAGGTATTCATGAACGTACTGACTGCAAAGCTGGTTAACAAATTACCCGGACCTGAAAAGCCCCAGCAGCTTCTGAGGTCACTTCGATTATAACTAATTCGATTATAACTAAAAAAGTGGACTTCGGCTGGACATGAGGCGCGGTTCTGTACCAGTTATAAAGTGAATACAAAGAATACGGAGAAAACGAGACATAGTTCTAGATGGCTTAAAATCAAATGAAGTGTGACGTAGCGAAATTCTCACATTGGGGAGGTAGGTGGAGGCGTCTGTGGAAGTAAAAAGAAAGGGAGATTGGAACCCACTTGGTAACATTACTTGTGTCCTGCAGTGGACTTCTCTCACAAGAATGATAGTGATGTGGCTCTTAGAATCGTTGCGAATTTATGATTTCCTTATTTAAAAACAAAGATCGCTATTTAAGCAGCGACAACACTGTCAGGAAACTTGTAAGGAGCCGATGCAGGCCCGGGAACGCGAACATTGCTGAATTTTTACGCGCGTTAAGCACAGACGCAACGAGAGAATGTGTCTGCTAGAGACATTAAGTAGCCACCCCCCTCTATAACGATCTCAAGGAGTCATTGCACGTCAAAATGAAAAACTTCGTTTTTTTTTTATCTGCTTTCATTCTTGACATTTGCACAAAAAAGTGTAGGAGAGCAAGATTCTCTTAAAAAATTCACGCCATTCTTTTCCTTACAGAATGTACGAATCTTACATGACCACCATAATCTGCGTCATCATGGTGGTCTTCAGCATCGCCTGCATCGTGGTCATCATCTTCATATCATTTTCCCACTCGAAACACGAAAAAGGTGAGAGAAGTGTGCAGGCATGCGCAGTTTATGCACATTAATATCTAACGAGGTGCAGCTGGCTCACTAATATAATCGTCGTTTGCAATAACCGCGCACACTAAACACGAGTCAACCCTGACGGCAGTAAGCTTCCCCTCCACCGTACTCTCTAATCGAGGTGCGATTTCCTGCAGTCTCGAAGTAGATATTTACCACATAAAATATCGCGTTTTTTGGCCTCAGATTTACCCTAGATCTACTCCCGTGGCCAGATGCAAGTACTCCATATTTTGAGGGGTGAAAATCTACCCCAGGACTAGAGTATGTCGAACCTCGATTAGGAAGAACGCTAAGGGTCAAGCCTACTACTCCAATGTGGGCTTCGTCTTTGAGCGTACGGCTCTTTTGCATCTCGTTTCCCGGCAACCGGAAAGGAAATTACGCCTCTTGCAGGAACCTCCTCTCTCATCGTCCCTCTGTTCGAGTAAACGCAAGGAAAGATTACATGAGTGTCAGAATGCGTGGATATGTATTCAGAAAAAACATTCACTGGAGTCGGGGCTGCGCAGAAAGCGAGGAGCAATCGAACCTAAGTACTTACCCAAGGTGCGATTCTAAGGTTGGGGACCAGCATGTAAAAAAATTCGCCTTCTTTTGCATGCTTCGACATCTGACGCTAACACCGGGAAGCAGCTGCTCGGTGTTAACGTAAGTGTTTCTGTTTCTAATTACGCCTAGTACAGCGACCTCGGACTGGGACCACAACTGAGCTATGTTCAAAACAGATTTCTTAGGTTGCGTGCTTCTCATGCGACGTTGTTCCAATGAGTCGACATGCCATCTTTGACGCTGTGACTCGGGGGTTAAGTAGCCGGAAAGCTTAAGTCGTTCTCCGGAAAAATTAGGATCGGTTGCACCACAGGCTTCTTACCATATACGAAGTCCAAAATCACTTTAGCCTCGGTAACTATATACGCGCCTAAAATAACCTGATGTTCTCGGTTCTTCCCTGTGTGCCTTTCTCGCAATAGGAGGGCAGCGTTTCAAACGAAGGTAGCCGTCACAGAAAGACAAGAGCGAACATAGAAAGGGCGCCTCTTAGAAGTCAGGACAGACGCCAGCCTCCCAAGCCCGATGTGGCAAGAGTACGATGGCAGTTGCATCACCAGAAACCGGAGATACGCCCCAATCGGGGTGATACGACTCGCAGCACCCCATGCCACTGCCTATGAAGGAGGGTGGCAGCAGTAAAGTAGCGGAATCTTTAGACAGAGCCGGCTCAAAGCACCTTGTGAGAAAAATTAATGTGGATTAGCTGCTCAAAGCACCTTGTGAGAAAAATTAATGTGGATTAGCTCAGCTAATCCACATTAATTTTTCTCACAAGGTGCTTTGAGCCGGCTCTGTCTAAAGATTCCGCTACTTTACTGCTGCAGCTAATCCAGGCTATACAAAGCGCAAGATATCGGCGTTCACTGTGTTCATTGGCGTTGGCGTTGACAATGTTCTAGCCGGCGATGGCTTGGAGCAAAAAAAGGGCGCATAACTGGCTCCCGGGATATGTGGACGCCTCATTCGTGATTTGATTCGTGGTGAGAAAGAGATGTAGAATGAATGAATTAGCGCTGACAGCATTGGGGCTGACATGCGGCACTGTAGCAATAGCTAGACCGCAGCGTTCATTTGGTGATCAATCTCTCGCGATCAACCATTAACTGCATGCCACCTATCAGGGTGGCAGGGAGGGCGCGCTGCCTATCCAGTGTGCGGAACGCAAGCAAAGCAGGCTTTTGACACCAACGCCATCTACATGAAAGCGCAATTGAGTCTCCACTGACCCACGGAGCCGGTTGTGCGCCTTTCCTTTCGTGAAAATGAACAGCCTTTGCAAAGTTGTCAACGCAAATGAATTCTATGAACGCCGTCGGCTCACTTGTTTTGTTTGGTTTTTGAGGGAAGCAAATGGCACAGTAACCGTCTCACATATCTAGGTGGACACCCGAACCGTGCCGTAAAGGAAGAGATAAAGGAGGGAGGGAGAGAAGAAAGAGAACACTGAATAGTGAAAGTTGCATTTTGAGGAAAGGCGCTGCGCTGCGCAATGGCAGAACACCTGTGGCTCGGTGTGACTTGGGAGCGAGAGAGAGAGAGAGAAAAGGCGACGGAGTCGGCGGCGGCCACCTGCGCCGTGCGTGACGTTACTCGTGCTCCGACATACGCCGGCTCGCGCGAAGCGCGGTGTTGACTAGCGTAGTGAAGCTTTTCGCTTCAAAAAACGCGTGGGGCGAAGTACTGCATAAGTGGCTCATCACGCGTCGCCGCCGGCAAAGGCTGAGAACGGGCCACGTGAAGCCCTCGTCTGCGCAGTTGAGCGGCAGAGCGCAGTTGGGACGGGAGCTGACGTGCATGATGCTGCGCGCGTCCACCACTCACGGGGCACCGAGAGGAAGACACTGTGCACTCTTCTCGGGTCGAGGCCGGTCTGCGCGTTACTTTCCCGCTCGCGACCTCGCGCCCAAATAACGCTCCAGTACACGTCCCTGGGGCGGCTCAACGGGGACGCGAAACGGGAAGAGCGGAAGGGAAGGCGACTGACAGCGCGTTCTCTGAAGGGTTAATAATAATAATAATAATAATAATAATAATAATAATAATAATAATAATAATAATAATAATAATAATAATAATAATAATAATAATAATAATAATAATAATAATTGGTTTTGGGGGGAAAGGAAATGGCGCAGTATCTGGCTGATATATCGTTAGACACCTGAACCGCGCCGTAAGGGAAGGGATAAAGGAGAGAGTGAAAGAAGAAATGAATGCCGTAGTGGAGGTCTGCGGAATAATTTCGACCACCTGGGGATCTTCAACGTGCACTGACATCTCACAGCACACGGGCGCCTTAGCGTTGTTCCCCCATAAAAACGCAGCCGCCGCGGTCGGTGAACCCGGGAACTTCGGATCAGTAGCAGAGCGCCCTAACCACTGAGCCACCACGGCGGGCGAGAAAAGGTTTCCCCGTTTTTTGTTTTGAAGCGAAAAGCTTCACTACACTAGGTAAAGCAGTCGTCGGGTGGGCCGGAGGATGACCTTGAATGGCGTTCAGCCTAACCATGTTTATCGCTTCCTTACGGCGCGGTTCAGGTGTCCATCGATCGATATGTGAGAGAGTTATTGCCCTATTTCCGTCCTTAACAGCAATTTTCAAAACCAGTCCAATTTTTATCGAAAGCAAAGGAAAGGCGCATAACTGGTGCCCTGGGACAGTGGACACCTCAGTCGCGCTTTAACCTACGTTGCGGAAGCGACAGATGTGCGCTGCATGCGTTGCCATTCACAACGCTGTAGCAGAAACGCGGCACTGAAACTTTAGGCTGTCGGCGTTCTTTGTGGTCATTGGCGTTGGCGTTGACAACGTTCTAGACTTCGATGACTTTGAGGAAAGGAAAGCGCATAAGTGGGTCCCTCGGACAGTGGACGCCTCAATCGCGCTTTGAGGTACATGGCGGGGATGAGAGAGAGGTGTGGCTGCATATGCAATAGCGCCGACAACTTTGTGGCAGACACGCGGCACTGCAGCAATAGGGCGCGCAGCGTTCACTGGGCGACCAACCTCTTGTGGGCGCGCTCCCCATACAGTGTGCGGAACGCACTCAGCGTTACGGATGCCAAGCCGCGTCTAGTTGCCCGATACACCACAGCTTTCGCTCTCTAAGCAGGTTCAGCAGTAGTTGAACCGCAGCTATTGTTTTTTTTTTCAAAATATCGATTGGACCCATTTTAATATAGCGAAAGCAGTAAACCAAAACTCCGCCTGTGGCAGGGACGATGCTTCGCCTTGTGCAGCGGTTGCGCCAAAAACATTAAAAAAAAAACTCGCTGAATGGCAGAAGCAGCGACCGAAAGTCATGACTCCTTTCATAAAACGCCTGAGATGACCTAGAGCAAGCCTCAGTGTTTGTTTTGGCAGATTTTTTTCGACAGATTTGTATCGGCAGCAACGATTTCCACGTCATCCCAAGCGAATCGGACGGCATTAAAAGTTGTGGCAGAACGGGCGCGAAAACAAGGGCATGAAATCGCTTTGGTGATAATCGTTGCTGCCGAAAGAAATCTGTCAGCGCGGCTGCACCTGGAATCCCTAATAATAGACACGACGCCGAACACTATTGCAATAGGAAAAAGAGGAATCTTCACCCGGCATAAGCAAAATCATTGCGTCTGTTAGTCAAAGCTGCTGAAGCTGCATCTTACTCGACCGCTTCTTCATAAGAAATAAGGAACCCGTAAGGGTTCCGAAACGTCAGCTAATGTTTATGACTTGGTCAGTGGCCCAAGATTCATTCTGCTATGTCACTCCCTGACCAGATGACGTTCCGTCAAACCCTGGATTACATCAGTGGAGCAATACGGCTGGGGCTAGTTGATATACCAACGTTTTGAAAGCGCTAGCTGCACGCAAGAAATGGCACACACAGACGACGAAGGAACATGGGTATACAATGTGCACTCCTCTACATCATATTATGCGCAACAAGAAGTTTGGTGGCTCGGTGTCCGGGGCTTAATGTATGAAAATAAAAATAAAAAAGAGGAAAACGAGACAAGGTAATCTATACTAACACGTGCGCATTACAGCAGCTTAAGATTGAGGTCCTTCAAAAAGTTTCGGTTCTCTCTAAAATGATCGACGCCGCGCTGACGGATTGGTTCAAAGATTTCTCTTTTCCTTTTGCTTCTGGCTCTGCCTAACGCCTTCGTATTGTTTACTAGTGGAATGCATTCGCATTGTGCGCAAGGGATGCGAGATTTCCGGAACTTGCAACCTGTTCGCATGGCCTTTCGTGCGCCTTACCTCCACGTCTGCCCAACCGAAACAGTGGCCTTGTGGTAGAGCATACGCTTCGCATTCGGGAGGTGCTGGGTTCGATCCCCAGTGCCGCCGGGGACCCACCGGTTTTCTAAGGGGTGCAAGATTTCCCCTGGCGTGGTTCTCGCGGTATCTGGGGTGAAATGCTCGGGAAAAGGGTCTGCCAACCGTTGCGTTGACGGGCCACTGATTCTCTCCGCCGTTTAGCAACCATAAATCCGCTCTGGGGATTTATCTTAGGCGACGTGCCCAAGATAAAGAAAGAATCTTGCGAGGAACGGGATGAAAAGGAGGTCAACGCTATGTGCTGGCTTCTGCCCGCCTGAGTTATCAGTAGCACAATCGTTGAAGCTGAATGAAGTAGACTAGCAGTGCGTATAATCTGCGTCCCTCGGACATCACCCACGACCACGCGTAAAGAGAGTTTCTCTGATCAAGCCGTTCCAATGTGCAGGCTCAGAAGTGTGTTTTATTACTTTAGCAGCTAACCACCACAGCCAGCACTCGTCCCCTTTGGCGGTCTCCCCTTACTCCAGCATAGGTTTCCCCATGCAACAACGCTTATATGGTTCCCCACGCAGCAGCCCAGAAGAAGAGGCGAGCGGCGACCGACGTCATCGGCGAGGAGCCGTCGGACACGGACCGGGATGAAGTCGCCGCGCTGTCACGTCCCCCTGGTACGAAACCTTAGCGCCTATAGAGGGCGATGACGTTTTCGCCCGTAACAGCGACGGCTATTAGCATCAGCACAGACAGCGGCGCCCACAGCGGGGTCAGTAATTTGTGCACTAGCTCAGTGAAGTTACAGCAACTTCGCTCTATTTGAGTGCCCTTCGTAAACTCCTCTTCTTTCATTCTATGCTGGCAACAAAGATGGAGTGAGAATAGTCGGTTCTTCTAGCACGTCATGCACTGCTAGCCCCTTCCTGCCTTGGAGATTTTTGCATTCGTGCGGGACGCCGTAGGGGCTATGCTAACGCACAGTCAGCCGACTGACGCCCGAGACCGACTGTACAGCGACCATGCGTCGTCTGGTAACATTCAGTTGACCGCGTCGCGTTTAATCGGAACTCCGTGAATGCGAAGGCACAAAAAGGTAGCGATTGCAATTACTCTTCATCAGAGCATAGCCACAAGCCACAAAGAAGAGCTATTTAGTTAAGTCTTCTGTCACCAAATCAAAATTCGTTGCGTTTGTTGGACTCGGCCCAGGACAACGGCCCCCGATGACTCATGTGGTCACGGAGCGATGCTACACGCATTGAGAAAGGCTGCCGTTTCATCAAGACCCCAAACATTTCGCCTTCTTTCTTCCCAAGCAAACTGAGAAAGCGTGAGTCTACCCGTAATTCTGTGCGCGTTATAAAACCTAGCGGATAAAAATTACTCCGGCGCCGTCAGCTACCGAGTGCCGTGGCGTTTGGGTGTAAAAAACAGCCAAGTCAGACTCCCTGGCACGGTTCAGGCCTTTCCGCTGCACTCGTGCAATTGCTTTGATTTCTCGTCGTTTTGTCCGCTTTATATCTATTCCGGTATCCCTAATCTGGCCTGTCGCTAATCCCCTGGCGCAGCCTGTAGCCAGCCCATGTACTTCCGCTGCCTCAACAACTCGGACTACGGACGCGGCGAGTGGGTGTTCGTGCTGCGGGACCACGGCCAGTCCGGGTCCTGCCGACGGTGGCAGCCCGACAGCGTCTGCGCGAGGGACTCGCCCGCGCACTTCCGAAAGCGCCAGGACTGCGTGCGGACATGCGAAGGTGCGTAATTCCAGCGTCGTCCGCTCCCTTACATGTCATGCGTCTACATTCCAGAAAAAAAAAGGGCTCAAAGGATGTGGCCCTGAATGTCCCCTGCAACGTGACCCTCTGGTAATAACAGATTGTCCCAAAACGAACTGTACACAATGCGGTATTTGGCGAAAAGGTAATCCCGGTAGTCACACATGGGATGCTTCCAAAAGTGCATTCTATATGTGGCCTGTTCTGACCTTGTTTAGGTGTTAAAACCTGGAAGTCGGAATTTTCTAGAAGTATGCATGATGCTGTTCCGGGAGCCTGTTTCAATCCCTTCTGCCTGAGTGCTGTTGCCGATATTTTTCCATAACTCTTTCTCCACTACCGGATTATTATGAGAAAGTCATCCGTGAGATCCCTGTCAAGTTGCTGGTGCGATGTCACGTTCTAATTTTGTCATTGGGTTCTACCCCGAAGCAAAATCCATTCTCCTTGCCTTTTTTTCGGTAACGTGCGTGCTAACAGAGTTAAGTGCAGTTCGCTGAGATATTGTTAAAAGTCCACCACGACAAAACCCTCTGTGCAATAGGCTTCCTACCACCGTGGTGATAGGAAGTCTTCTTATCACGCCTAAAGGCCTGTTTTTGAGACGCAACACTCTACAGCAAGGATACTGTAATACCCGCGTGAGCAGAGGAAAGGTCCCCTCATGTAATGCTTACGCGTAATCGAGATTGCTTAGTAAACGGTTAATGTTCTCGTTTGGGAACCCAGGATTTGCATCGGAAAACCAACCTCAGATGAGGTAAAAATAAGAGCAAGTGTGTGTCTGTGCAAGGAAGACTTTAGGGCCGGCTGCGAAGTTGGCCACAAGTTATTCAGCCCCAGCTGCTGAAGCGCAACAGCACGAGAGAAAAATTTCAGCTGCTTTGGCTGTGAAAGTGCGGTCTATCTGCTTCCTTCGTAATAATGCTCGGCGAGGGACATTTCACTGGAGCGCTAACCGACGAGAACAAACGCGGGTGCTCTGTTGCCAACGAAAGCGCACTCGTCGCCTGCATTCGTGGAGAAGGCTGAATGCGACGCCTGATCGCTCTTCCAGCCCGCAGGGACAAGCGCTGCCTGGGGCTGGTCACCGAGCGCCTCCTGAAGCCGTGCTCCGATTCGCCGCAGGACAACCCTCGGCGCTTTTGGCACTACGACCGCGTGCTGCGGGCCTGCGTGCGCTGGGCGCCAGCCATCACGTGCGCCTACAACGCCTTCCGCTCGAGCGGGCAGTGCAAGATCGCGTGCATGCTGCCGCGCCGCCTCGACTGAGTCGCAGGGGCAGCCGCTCGGGTCTGCGAAGAAGCCCTTTGTAGACTGGGGGCAAAGTTCTGTTCTAAAGCGAGAACCACCGTTGAGGGGGAAAACAAAGAATGCAATTTACTGATCGCAGATCTCACCATTCTTCCGCAACAAGGGAAGCCTCTGAATGTATGCTCGGAGCAATATTTGCAACTGCTCACACATACACACACTGCTCCAACTGCTCGCTTCGGCTGTCAGTGCGCACGGTGTATAATTTTCATACAAAGGCGTCATCAGTTCGCCATTACCTGTTTGGATCTTCCCTCTTGGGCAAAACCCTGGAGTCCCGAGCAGGAGTGTACATCAGTGTACACACACAGTGCACATCGGGAATAGAAGCAAGAGTTTCCGTCTAGTGCGGAGTTGAACGTGAAACAATAGGGAGCACTGAGCAGTTGTGATCTAGACGTCCTTCAACATCATTGTCTTGAACGTATACCCTCTTTACTGGGTACACCGAGATTGGGAGCTTGATTATCTGGAGCGAGAACTACGTGTACAGGTTTCCGCCCTCGCTTCCCGCCTGCACAGCATAATGAAAAACAATGATCGCAGTTTAATACTTCATGACATGACTGGCCATTTACAGCCAATCAACCAAACACGAATATCGGAATGTCTGTGATGAAACACTGCACACGCGAGCGGCGGTGACCTGGAGGTTATACATCATCTCTTTGACACATTTCAATTTGTTTGTTTCCTTTTTTTTCTGTCGCATCAATTGTCCAGTGCAAATGGCCTGGAAATGTTGACTCTAACTTGTTCGCATTCTTTTATGAAAGCAGCTTTTCAAGGGAGACAGAGGATAACTCTGTCCAAGTTTTTTTACTTCGTAAACAGATTTAACGGCTCTATGCTGTTACATTCATTTTCTTTTTTGGTAAAGAAGACCACATTTGTCGGGAGGGAAAATTTTAAAATAGAACTTTGTTGTCCCGCCACTATATTTGTGACGCCAGGAGGGAAAAAGGCTCCGTTATCGGCGTAAGGAAGGGAATGGTGCTGTAACCTAGCCTCAGTGATCCGAGCCGAGAACTCTGCCTGGACGTCTCACCATTTTTCGTGTGACAACTGCTGGTGGTGGTGACGTCTGTATTTCATTTTTAATGATTTCTTCTAGCTCATAGAAGCTCCGTTTGGAATGAAGTTGACCCCTTTCTGATTGAAACCCGGTAATCACAGGCCAACATCTTGTCCTCAAAGTCCCATTTAAAACTGTGCGCAGTCTTTCCAGAAGCGCCCGGCTTCTGTTGGCCGCTGACAGCACTACGAAATATGAGAAAAGGAAGCAACCCGAACCGTGATATGCCACTTAAATTTGTATTTCCCTAGCCTCCTCCTACACTGACCTCTATATCTACACTATAAACAAGAATTAGCGAGTAAACAGGAAGTAAACTGTCCTCTAGCGCTCTCTTTTTTCAGGGCAGGGTATTCTTTCCAAGCCCTGGGCCATCACCAAAAATACCTAATGCTCACAGTTGGCAACGAACACGAATATTCAAGCGGCATTTCAATCCTCTGTTTTAGCTAACCTGAAGACGTCCTGTGCCGCTTTTAAAAGCCTCCTTCCATTGCACACTTCCTAAAGATAGTACGCTTTGCGGTACAAATATGGCTCGTTAGGACTGATGCTTGGGCGAGTTGGTATGCCATGTTCAAGAAGAACAGCGCGAAAAGACAAGGACCACAGGATGATACACAAAGACAAGCGCTGACTTTCAACTAAAGATTTATTGCTCGGAACGTGGTAATAAATACATCAGGCTCTAAGCAACAAAAAGAACACATAGGAGTGATACACACTTGTCCACGCACACAAAAAATACCAAACAGATACAGCAGCATTACTTCCTTGCAGATAGAAATTCTAATTCTTTCTTTGACAAAGATAAGGAGGGACTACTGATACATGCGTCATTTAGCCGGGCGATTTCAGCAGCTTCAATGATTTCTCGAGTCAGCGTATTGGGGTGTCTACTTAACACTTTTGTTTGTTAGAAGACTGGTTGGCACGTTTTGCTTTCGCAGTCTCGGCAGTGGATGCCGAGGTGCCCTTTAACAGTATTATAAACAGTGATATTATGTTCTCTTAGGCGCTCGTTCACACATCTGCCCGTCCGGCCAACATACTGTTTCCCGCACGAAAGTGGAATAGAATAAATGACACCTTCTTGGCATGCAACAAACTTATTTTCATGCTTTATGGAACACTTTTTTGGCGTGAATTCATCATTAACTCGTTTACACAATTTCCCAAGCTTTTCGGGAGCCGAAAAAACAACTCTTACTTGAGCTCGGTTGCCTATCTTCTTTAGCTTGTGGGAAGATTGATGAATGTAAGGAACAACTGTTGTTTTTTCTTTTTCCTTGGCAGACTCTGTCAGATCATTCTTGTTGTTTTTGCTTAAACTTGCGAGCATCGATTCAGAAACGGACACGAGCAGTTGCTTGGGATATCCTGCCTTTACAAGGCGATCAGTTTGCTGGTTGAAACTGTCTTGTTGAGCATGAATGCAAGATTTATTTAGAGCGTTGTAATAGCATGACTTAGCCACGGCACGTTTAACTAGCTGGGAATGCGACGATGCGAATGGAAGTAGAGGCTTGTTGCTTCGCGGTTCAAACGACCAGCAGGTATGATTCGGCGTAAAGCTGAGTCTAAGATCAAGAAATCTAATCGTATTATTTTCAGGAACTTCGGAAGTCAACGTGAATGGATGAAGGTACTGGACAAAAATATCTTGAATCTCTTGCTTGACTGGTTCAAAATTGTGGACATCGGTGTCCAACAGAACAAAGAAATCGTCAACAAACCGAAAACAGCGCAAGGCTTTTGACCCTTCTAATTGTCGTTGGAGCCTTCTGTCCTTTTGTGCGAGCAACAGATCACTAAGCACGGGCGCTATGCATGAGCCGATGCAGACTCCTTTTTTCTGCAGGTAAAGAACACCATCCCAGATTGCAAATGTTGAATTTAAATACACTTCAAGAAGTTCTAAGAACCCTGAGACTGAGATGCCTGCCTCATTTTGGAAGGCAACAACGTCGTGTTTTTCGATGCATTCTTCGATACATAAAAACAGCTCATCATGCGGCAGTGAAAAATAAAGGTCTTTTACATCAAACGAGCAAGCCATGAGGCCTTTGTTCTTATGGGTTTCTAAAACCTGAATTACGTCCTGTGATTTTTTCACCAGAAAGGGATCGTCTAAGGTCAATGAATTTAAAATCTTCTTAAGAAACACTGCTACACATTTTTGCCACGCGCCGTTCTCAGAGACGATTACAGGGAAAGGACATTCCGGTTTGTGCGTCTTGGCATTAAAGAAAAGCTGCAAACTGAGTCCTTTACATTTGTCAATTGAATTTGCCAAGACATCAAGGTTATGTTTTTTACATGTTTTTTTGGCTTTTGCCTTGATCTTAGCCAGAGAAACCTTATTTGCTACATTGAAGGATGAAAGAATGGCTTCTCGACCCTTAGTTACATATAGATGCGACGGTAGCACAAGGAAACCTCCTTCCTTATCCGCGGGAAGTAAACGCAGCGAATGTTCCTTCAAATAAGACACAGTTCTCTTAACTGGACCGGAATTCCCTGGTCCCTTACAACGTAGCAAACCATCGACTCCTTCGGACACACACCTGTCTGAATCGGCGACGGGTGCTAGCCTGGATACTTGTCTCACCATGCCCAGAAGTTCTGGTCGTGACCTCTTGGGTTCTGTGGCGTACTTCGGTCCTTGGGAAAGAACGCGACGCACTTCAGTGGGCAGTGAAACGTTCCCTGCTGTATGGATGACGTTCTCCGCCATGCGTTTCTTCTCAGGCTGTGAGGCACGGAGCTGAAGAAGTGTCTGTTGCCAGAGGAAGTCAGCAGTGGAGTTAGCCAGATCAGAGAATTCTTTCCATTTCTTCCTTGCATGATGTGGGGCCCAGGCGCTGTGAAGTTGGAGAAAGTTGGAGAAGTTGGATAGAAAAACGCATTCCGAGACATGTTGTGCAGCTGTTTGGTGGTTTCCAGCCATCGCAAGGTCATTGCTCGAGAATCTGCCAGATTCTAAAAGCCGAATGGAACAGACAAGCTCGGTTCTACCGGCACTGCCTTTACCTCCAACTTCACAGCGCCTGGGCCCCACATCATGCAAGGAAGAAATGGAAAGAATTCTCTGATCTGGCTAACTCCACTGCTGACTTCCTCTGGCAACAGACACTTCTTCAGCTCCGTGCCTCACAGCCTGAGAAGAAACGCATGGCGGAGAACGTCGTCCATACAGCAGGGAACGTTTCACTGCCCACTGAAGTGCGTCGCGTTCTTTCCCAAGGACCGAAGTACGCCACAGAACCCAAGAGGTCACGACCAGAACTTCTGGGCATGGTGAGACAAGTATCCAGGCTAGCACCCGTCGCCGATTCAGACAGGTGTGTGTCCGAAGGAGTCGATGCTTTGCTACGTTGTAAGGGACCAGGGAATTCTGGTCCAGTTAAGATAACTGTGTCTTATTTGAAGGAACATTCGCTGCGTTTACTTCCCGCGGATAAGGAAGGAGGTTTCCTTGTGCTACCGTCGCATCTATATGTAACTAAGGGTCGAGAAGCCATTCTTTCATCCTTCAATGTAGCAAATAAGGTTTCTCTGGCTAAGATCAAGGCAAAAGCCAAAAAAACATGTAAAAAACATAACCTTGATGTCTTGGCAAATTCAACTGACAAATGTAAAGGACTCAGTTTGCAGCTTTTCTTTAATGCCAAGACGCACAAACCGGAATGTCCTTTCCGTGTAATCGTCTCTGAGAACGGCGCGTGGCAAAAATGTGTAGCAGTGTTTCTTAAGAAGATTTTAAATTCATTGACCTTAGACGATCCCTTTCTGGTGAAAAAATCACAGGACGTAATTCAGGTTTTAGAAACCCATAAGAACAAAGGCCTCATGGCTTGCTCGTTTGATGTAAAAGACCTTTATTATTCACTGCCGCATGATGAGCTGTTTTTATGTATTGAAGAATGCATCGAAAAACACGACCTTGTTGCCTTCCAAAATGAGGCAGGCATCTCAGTCTCAGGGTTCTTAGAACTGCTTGAAGTGTATTTAAATTCAACATTTGCAATCTGGGATGGTGTTCTTTACCTGCAGAAAAAAGGAGTCTGCATCGGCTCATGCATAGCGCCCGTGCTTAGTGATCTGTTGCTCGCACAAAAGGACAGAAGGCTCCAACGACAATTAGAAGGGTCAAAAGCTTTGCGCTGTTTTCGGTTTGTTGACGATTTCTTTGTTCTGTTGGACACCGATGTCCACAATTTTGAACCAGTCAAGCAAGAGATTCAAGATATTTTTGTCCAGTACCTTCATTCATTCACGTTGACTTCCGAAGTTCCTGAAAATAATACGATTAGATTTCTTGATCTTAGACTCAGCTTTACGCCGAATCATACCTGCTGGTCGTTTGAACCGCGAAGCAACAAGCCTCTACTTCCATTCGCATCGTCGCATTCGAAGCTAGTTAAACGTGCCGTGGCTAAGTCATGCTATTACAGCGCTCTAAATAAATCTTGCATTCATGCTCAACAAGACAGTTTCAACCAGCAAACTGATCGCCTTGTAAAGGCAGGATATCCCAAGCAACTGCTCGTGTCCGTTTCTGAATCGATGCTCGCAAGTTTAAGCAAAAACAACAAGAATGATCTGACAGAGCTGCCAAGGAAAAAGAAAAAACAACAGTTGTTCCTTACATTCATAAATTTTCCCACAAGCTAAAGAAGATAGGCAACCGAGCTCAAGTAAGAGTTGTTTTTTCGGCTCCCGAAAAGCTTGGGAAATTGTGTAAACGAGTTAATGATGAATTCACGCCAAAAAAGTGTTCCATAAAGCATGAAAATAAGTTTGTTGCATGCCAAGAAGGTGTCATTTATTCTAGTCCACTTTCGTGCGGGAAACAGTATGTTGGCCAGACGGGCAGATGTGTGAACGAGCGCCTAAGAGAACATAATATCACTGTTTATAATACTGTTAAAGGGCACCTCGGCATCCACTGCCGAGACTGCGAAAGCAAAACGTGCCAACCAGTCTTCCAACAAACAAAAGTGTTAAGCAGACACCCCAATACGCTGACTCGAGAAATCATTGAAGCTGCTGAAATCGCCCGGCTAAATGACGCATGTATCAGTAGTCCCTCCTTATCTTTGTCAAAGAAAGAATTAGAATTTCTATCTGCAAGGAAGTAATGCTGCTGTATCTGTTTGGTATTTTTTGTGTGCGTGGACAAGTGTGTATCACTCCTATGTGTTCTTTTTGTTGCTTAGAGCCTGATGTATTTATTACCACGTTCCGAGCAATAAATCTTTAGTTGAAAGTCAGCGCTTGTCTTTGTGTATCATCCTGTGGTCCTTGTCTTTTCGTGCTGTTCTTCTTGAACATGGTACAAATATGCCTCCATGGCCAAGAATGAGCATTCCCTGTAATGAGTGGTTAAAATCTAAGCAGGGACTGGCCAGCATAACCTAAAAGGGAGAGCGCGCTAGGGGATAGCTTATTCCGTTTTTGCTCCCAAAAAGGCTTATTCTTGTTTAGGGTGTAGCAGTGAGCTGAGGAGCTGCTTAGGGCTTTCACGCTCAAGGGCAATGCTGTGGGCTGCGCGGCAAGGCTTACGCTGGAGATCTCCGGAATGATTCCGACCACCCGGGGCTCTTTGACCTGCGCCGAAATCCACTGTCAGTGACACGGGCGCTTTTGCCACCAAGTAGCCTCTGCACGTGCGAGAGCAAAGGCTCATTGGATAGTGCAAAAACAGAGAAGCCACTCATAGACAATACGACTGGCGAGGACCGCAACAGTCCGCGTAATCTAAAACGAGTGCTGGGAGACGGGATGAAGAGTCGTTTTCTTTCGGCATAGAGCGCAGAATTCATCTTGGCTTCCTTGGTTTCTGTCTGTAACTGGGAGACCCAATCTCGCAAGCAGCAGTTTGTGAGACACCTTTCAGTATGATCCGCTTAGCATCCGGCAAAAGCACAGAAGCAAGAAAAAAAGGAGGAGGGGGCAGAGAGAGATCCCAAATATACGAATTATCGACCCTTCGTTTCACGAAATCGAGGTTTCTCGAGGTACTACGCCCTTCAATACTCAGATCAGACAGTGCTCATATTAGCACACCGCGTTCAATTTCCTAAAATTTCTATATGGTATGGCAATCGGGGATGAATTTTATTTAGTGACAACCGTCGCCATAGCTTGGCGTAGACAGGCGTCGCCAGACGCGAAATTCGAAGTTCGTGGGTCCGGATCCCACCGAAGACATGTGGTTGTTTGTTATTCTGCTTCGTAATCGATTATCTTTATATAATTACCCTATTAATCTCCTATTTCTGAACACCGCAAATTTGCGGAAAAAATTCCTTATGCTCCTTGGTATCGTTGACTGCTGGCTCCCGCCATGTATGTCATTACGAGCCCATCTTTTCCCTTCCCTTTTCTGCTCAAGCTGAGAGAATAGTTGTCCTCTACAACGACAGGGACCAGTGTACGAGCTCAACCTCTGAATCAATACCGTTGTCATCCAAAAGCGGGTTGCAACCCTGGTCCGAACAGCGCCTGTTCCAAGGTGCTGTCAGTGCACTCACTTCAAGAGCTGCGATTCTGGGTCTGTTGGTTTTTGTCCTCATTTCATTTTACTGACACCTATTTTTGATCAAATGTGGTTACATCATCAAATATAATTTTCATTTTTTGTACATTTCTGCGACCTTGGTAAACGTGGGACCTTTTTGTTTTTTGTTCGCGAAAATGCCTCCTCAAATATAGAAACGGCAGAAAGTGTGGGTTGCGAGTTTCCAGATCGTTATATTCGCATTAGTACGGCTTCCGACGACGCTTTGGGGCTCGTAGCCGCCGCCAGCACTCAGTCATGCGCTGACGCAACAACAAGACACGGCTCTGCCATTAGTGCTGCGAGCACGCGACAAGCCCACTTCCGGAGCACTCTCACTTGGAAAGCGCGCCAGAGAACGAGATCTCGGCGCGTACACACGCCAAATAACGACATCAGAAGCAGAGACGGAACAAGGCGATAAAAGCTTCAATTAATGCAGCCCGTCGGCGACTGTCGCGCTATCGCGCACAGAGAGAGGGGGCGCGGACGTCGAAAGCGCGTTCGCCGTCGCCTTCCCTCGGGTCGCGAAGCGGTGTCTGCGTGTACCTGTTGCGCAATACGGCTCTACGCGGTGGGGTTTGTTGCACCCCGTCGGTTAAGGCATGCGGGTGAGCGCGCCTTCGACCGATTGCCGACGGACTCGCGGCGTGCATTGCCACATCTGCTCGCTTTTCTGTTCGGGTGCCACCCCCTCGTGGAGCCTTCTGCTGGGGCGGGTGCGGTAAAAGCCTGATTTCGTTGTGCCCAAAAGTGTAAATTATTGGAGTGATTTTGACGGTTTGTTATGAAAGGCTGGCTACGGCACGGTGCCGAAAGATCGCCCACTTTCGTTTAGAAATGCAGCAGGTCTGAAGAGTATTGCCGAGGTTGGCGCACAATGGCAGTAATTTGGAGTTACTGGCATAGCCTTTGTTTTGAAATGTGCTCATGATTATAGCTGATACCGTTATGACGATGGGGGTGGTGGTGGTGACGCCAGTGTGATAACTGTATTCAACTATCGCGTGCTAGTATTTTGTGCTAACCCCTGGATGCCTTTCTCTCCATAGAGAGTTGTGTTCCTTTTACCCCTTTCTCTTCTTTGATGTCAGCCCGAAGGGGAAAGGTAGAAGTTGTTGGATGCCGACGTCTTGAGGTTCTAAACTTGCTCAGTCACATTACTCGTGGAACTTCAGGAAGTAAACTGTTTAATCACACATAAAAATAGTTAAGACAGAACGGAAGGTACAACAAGGAGAACAACTATGTACATAGTGATTGATCCGCAGAGTGACCAGACGAAATCAACCCCCGGTCCCACCAAAACGTCTTCTTTTAATCCCTAAGTC
Source organism: Amblyomma americanum (assembly GCF_052857255.1). Taxonomy (NCBI): domain Eukaryota; kingdom Metazoa; phylum Arthropoda; class Arachnida; order Ixodida; family Ixodidae; genus Amblyomma; species Amblyomma americanum. The sequence continues at coordinate 210,296,460 of NC_135501.1, read as the reverse complement.
CCCGCCCTCAGTGGGGACACCAACCAATTAGGTCAAAACACAAACACGCATCCAATCAAGAACCGGGGAAAGGAAAACACATCCAATAAAACACATGGGAGAGGAAAACACATTGAAAAAGAGACAGAGGAGCGTAAAACACGCCCAATCAAAGATTGGGGAGAGGGGACAGGTCACTGTCACGAATACTAACAATTCCCCTCTCGGCTCACTCCATCCTCCCCCGCGGGGCGGCATGATTACTCGCTCAAAGAGCATGCGAGGGCCGCACAGATTGTCGAAAGCCGTGTTACTTAAGGCGCCGCCACTCCCCAATTCTTCCTGATGCCCCACGTGCACAGGAAGTGCCTGGCAGTCATATGGAGCTGATAAGCGCTCACAGTGAACATGAGGAACGCGTCTTCAAAATTGCCTCCTAGCCACACACTGAACGACCGCCGCCCGGGTAATGGCCTTGGGCAGCGTCGCCGCGGTAGGGATGAAAGGCGACGCGCCTTCGTTGCTGCTTCTCGGAGCGCGGCTGCGAACAATGGGGCCCGGCCAAGCTGGGTCGTCTGCGCACCCCGAACTCCCCTCCGTCGCCGTCCGCTTGACTCGTTAGTTCCATGTGGAGTCAAAAGGAAATGGATCACAGCGTACGCACTCTTGTCCACATACAGGCGGCGTTCCGTACGTGATTACTTGAGGCTCCGGATGTGTCCAAGCCAGCCGCGCACGACACCTCCCCACCAAATGTGCTGCATAACATCTTGGAATGAAGCACACACAGAAAACCGAAACAGACCAACGTGCCGCGGGCCCGGAGCCGAAGAAGCACCATCTGCCGCTGCCGAACCATATGCGTTGCCAAAGCCTCAGGGTACACCTCCATACATGACATAACTCCAGGCCCCGGATACCCCCACGCCTCTAGTTGGCAGCTACGAGTCGCGACATTGCATCGGCATTAGCGTTTTGCTCCCCTTTTTGTGCTCGACCCGGATATCGAATCTCTGCAGAGCGAGTGCCCAGCGTGTCAGCCTGGCGCTGTGCGGACTACTCAGAGTCAAATATTTGAGCGGGTTATGGTCCGTTATGACCCTAATTTGTGCGCCACACAACCAGACTTCAAGTCGCCCTAATGCCCAAATGATGGCATAAGCCTCCTTCTCGATAGTCGCCCAGCGGGTCTGAGCCGGGCTTAGCTTTTTGCTCAGAAAAGCGATAGGCTGCTCGCGGCCCTCGTCATCGCACTGGGCAAGGCAGGCACCCACCGCGTAGTCCGAAGCATCGGTTGCGAGCACGAACTCCTTACTTGGGTCAGGCGCATGAAGTGAGGATGCGCTCTTCAAGCAAGCTTTCACCTCATCAAAAGCTTTCTGCGCCTCGTCATCCCATGGGAGCCGCTGCGGTGTCCGCCTGTTAGTTAAGCTCGTCAGTGGGAGCACGACGCGAGAATAGTCGGGGACATATTGTCGGTAATAGTTAGCTAAGCCCAGAAAGCTTCTGAGCTCCTTCTTTGTTTGGGGCCTCGGCATCTCGTCTATTGCCTTGACCTTTCCTGGATTAGCGCTGTGCTTCCCCGACCCAACCACATGGCCCAAAAATTCGACTTCTCGTCTCGCGAAATGACATTTGCCTGCGTTCACGGTGAACCCGGCGGCTGCGATCGAAGCGAGCACCGCCCGAACGTGCCTCAAATGCTCCTCCCAGGTGTCTGAATAAATCGCGAGGTCATCTATGTAGGCGCATGCGTACTCGCGGTGCGGTGCTAGTACCTGGTTTATGACCCTCTGGAATGTCGAACTCGCATTTCGAAGGCCGAAGGGCATGACCCTCCATGCGTACTGCCCCACCGGAGTGACGAATGCCGTGAGGGCCTGTGCCTGCTCGTCAAGGGATATTTGCCAATAGCCTCTCAGCATGTCTATTAGGCTGATGAAGTTGGCCTTCGCTACTCGGAACAGCAGCTCGGACGGTAGGCTCATCGGAAAGGCGTCCTGCTCGGTTATCGCATTCAACTTCCGATAATCGCAGCACAGGCGCAGCCCCCCATCTTTTTTAGCGACGCAAACCACTGGGTGAGCATGAGGACTCTCAACGGGATATATTAGTCCCCACTCCAGGAGCTTATCTACTTGCCTCTCCACTTCCTTCCGATACGCCATCGGGACCTTGTACGCATGGCCAGCCCGTGGCTGAACACCCTCCTTTAGCACGATTTTGTGCGCTCCTAGCGTGCATTTGCCGGGCCTACTGCTGAAAACCTGGCCATTCTCCTCGATCAGTGCCTCTAGATCTCGGCGCTGCGCTTCGTTCAAATGTTCGAGAGCACCCGGCGGCAGCGCGTCGCCTGGCACTGAGCGCATGGGGAACGTGGGCACGTCGCCGAACTCCGCGTCGCCCTCGAATATCACCCCTACTACATTCACCCGTGCGTGGTATGCTCTGAGCTTGTTTGCGTGTACAGTCCGACATGCGCCATTGTCGAGCTTGATCAGATAACTGTACGGGCGCGTCTTCCGCATTACCGTCACAGGCCCCGTCCACTTGGACATCAACTTTCCCTCGCCATCCCTTTCAAGCAACAACACCTGCTGCCCATCTGTGAAGTGTTTATCGACAGCGCGCAAGTTGTATTGTCCAGTGTACCTGCGTTGCGCTACCGTGCTGTTGTTACTAGCCTTTGCGTTTGCCTCGGCCAGCTTCTCGCGCAAAGCTGACAGGTACTCTGCCGCCGGCGTTGCCAAAGAATCTGGTACTGCTAAGTCTCCCGTCCAAGTTTTTTGGAGAATGGATAGCGGTCCGGTCGGTATTCTGCCATACATTAACTCAAACGGCGACTGCCCGGTCGTCTCATTAGGGACCTCTCTGTAAGCCCAGAGCAAGAATGGCACAAGCCTATCCCAGTCACGTCCGTGCTCCTGAATAATCTGGAATAGCATGGATTTGAATGTTCCATTCCAGCGCTCGACTAGACCGTTGCTTTGAGGGTGGTCCGGCGTGGAAAACCTCGGAGAGGCGCCCAATTTTCTGAGAAGCTCTTGTGTAAGTTTTGCGGTAAAATTTGTGCCCTGGTCACAGCACACTGTTTCAGGGACTCCCAGGCGCGCGAATATTTGCAAAAGAGCCTCACACGTGGCCGTAGCGGTCAGCGCTTTTAAACACACGACTTCGGGCCAACGGGTGTTCATGTCCACTACACAAAGTGCATAGCGGTGCCCTCGAGCTGACGGTGGTTCTATCGGTCCTATGCAGTCGATGTTTACCACTTGGAATGCGGCCTCTGGTCTAGCGATCGGCGCGATCGGCACTCGATCTGCTGTGCGTGCACGCGACTTCACCTGACATGAGTGGCATGAGCGGCAGTACTGCTTCACGTCGCTTGTGACCTCGGGCCAGAAGAATGAAGCCTTTATCCGCTGAAGCGTTTTCCGCTCGCCGAGATGACCTGCCCACACTGAGTCGTGCGCCATTTTTAACACCTCTGCGCGTCGCTCGGTTGGGAGGACAAGCTGAGTACATGGATGCCCAGCAACAGGCTCCTGGTGGAACAAAAGCTCGTCCCGGACCGCCATGCCGTGTGTTCCCTCTCTAGCCTGAGCCCACGCTTCCTGGAGTGATTCGTCTCCAATCTGCGCCTCGCGAAACCGTTGCCGCGTCGTCTGTGCCACCGCGGTTTCCCCTTCGCTGCAATCTGCTGCTACCGCGCCCGCTAGAACCTCGTCAACCCGCTTCTCCCTCTCTTCGATTTCTTCGTCAGAACCCTCGGCTTCTCCCTGTTCTTGCGCATGGACACGATCGCTCAGAAGCTGTTCATAGTCTTCGGGAGTGATTAACGCGCTTATCCCAGTTATAAGCTCGTCTGTGACTGCACACAGTATGCCCCGCTCCGACGGGTCAAATGATACTCGCGGTGCTCCCTGGGTTGTTACTAGGGGAACGTACGCCAGCTCCGCGACAACCTGCTTTCCGAAAGCCCCGGTGAGTTTTATTGTTGCCCCCGCGCATTCATATCGCGGCACGAGCGACCTGCGGATGACCGTGATGTCGGCCCCTGAGTCAATGCGCGCATTTATAGCGTTCCCGCTACTCAACAAAGTCACCTCTCCGGCGCTGACCTTCTCCTCCGCGGGCTGCCTTTCCACTGAGCCGTGCACTGTCTCCCTGTCATGCAAGGGGACCGATATTCGGGCGATTACTGATTTCTGGTCTGCGCGTCCGCCCCCCATGTCTGGCTTTTCCGCGGTTTGTCTTTTCGGGCAAAATCTTGCGATGTGCCCATGCCCGTGGCAATGGAAACACTGTCCACGTCCCCGGGGCCGCGTGTTGTTTGGTCGGGACTGGGTTCCGTCGCGCTGTGTTACCTCGACTGCCTCGTTCGTCGCCCCCGCCGCGCTCGCTGCTTTCCCGACCTTATATCTTCGGCTTTCGTCGTGGTTTTCTGCCAGCGTGACAATCTCACTAGGTTTTAGGAACCCTGGCTTATCATTTAGAGCAACGTGCGCTCTCGCCTCTGCACTGAGGGCTTCCTTTAGTCGGTCCGCGACGGCTAGCAGTTTGAACTCCTCTAACGAAGTTACCTGACAGCTGTTTAAATAGTATTCCAGGTAGTTCTGCAGGCGTACCGCAAACTGCTCCCACGTCTCATTTGGGTTTTTGTTCGCGGATGAGTAAAGACGCTTGTATTCGGCCGCAGTGAGCCTCAAGCCGTCTAACACTTTAGCTTTCAGGAGTGCGTACTCGCTCCTTTCCTCTGCGGACAACCGCGTGAGTAGCATGCGTGCCCTCTCGCTTAGGTGTGGCAAAACTAGTCCAGCCCACCACTGGGTTGGAGCTTCGTATGACCCCAACGTGGCCTCTACGTCCTCGAACCACCCTGGTACCAGGGCTTCTTGAAGCGGCATCGGCGTGAGGACGCCTTTCATAAGGTTAGCAAATTTCAACCTTCTGTCCTCGTCCATTCTTCCGCTCGCTCCCGCGCTCTCACCAAGCCCACCCGCTGTTCCGCTCTGCTTAAGATTCAGCCTTGTATTTTCCAAAGCCAACCGCTCCTTTTCCACCGCTAGTTCAGCAATTCGTAATTGCACTTGCAACTCGGTCATTTGTTGCACCGGCGCGCTAACTGTCAGAGGGTGCGTCGGACCCTCATTTGCCTGACCCGCGGCTGCCAACTCTCCGTTTCCTGCCCCGTTCTCCATCTCTTTCTGTTTAACACTGTCACTTCTCAAAATCCAAGGCTTTGGCATAAGCACAAGCCCGACAGAAACAGAAAGGTACTCGCCCGGCTACCGAAGCTCCGCTTTACGAGGCTGCCGGTGCCCCAGCATGGAAGACTGGCCCGGAAGTTGGTCGCTGCGCCGCACGGTCCCGGTTGGAACTCGTCTCCTTGATCCGCGTCGTCGTCGGCTCCTCCTGATCAACAGCGCCCTCCTTGACTCTGGTCACCTGGTTCCTTCAGCTGCCCGCTGACTTGGACCTTCAGCGTCACGTCGGCGTTGACCAGCTGTCACTCTTGAAATCTTCTCCTCTGGACGTGCCACGCTATAGCTCGTCCGCCGCCTTGTACTTCCGCCCTCCTTCAGTTGCCTCGAGTAGGAAGACGTCGCATTTCTGTCGACTGCGCCAGTTGTGTTCCTTTTACCCCTTTCTCTTCTTTGATGTCAGCCCGAAGGGGAAAGGTAGAAGTTGTTGGATGCCGACGTCTTGAGGTTCTAAACTTGCTCAGTCACATTACTCGTGGAACTTCAGGAAGTAAACTGTTTAATCACACATAAAAATAGTTAAGACAGAACGGAAGGTACAACAAGGAGAACAACTATGTACATAGTGATTGATCCGCAGAGTGACCAGACGAAATCAACCCCCGGTCCCACCAAAACGTCTTCTTTTAATCCCTAAGTCCCCGCCCTCAGTGGGGACACCAACCAATTAGGTCAAAACACAAGCACGCATCCAATCAAGGACCGGGGAAAGGAAAACACATCCAATAAAACACATGGGAGAGGAAAACACATTGAAAAAGAGACAGAGGAGCGTAAAACACGCCCAATCAAAGATTGGGGAGAGGGGACAGGTCACTGTCACGAATACTAACAATTCCCCTCTCGGATCACTCCATCCTCCCCCGCGGGGCGGCATGATTACTCGCTCAAAGAGCATGCGAGGGCCGCACAGATTGTCGAAAGCCGTGTTACTTAAGGCGCCGCCACTCCCCAATTCTTCCTGATGCCCCACGTGCACAGGAAGTGCCTGGCAGTCATATGGAGCTGATAAGCGCTCACAGTGAACATGAGGAACGCGTCTTCAAAATTGCCTCCTAGCCACACACTGAACGACCGCCGCCCGGGTAATGGCCTTGGGCAGCGTCGCCGCGGTAGGGATGAAAGGCGACGCGCCTTCGTTGCTGCTTCTCGGAGCGCGGCTGCGAACAATGGGGCCCGGCCAAGCTGGGTCGTCTGCGCACCCCGAACTCCCCTCCGTCGCCGTCCGCTTGACTCGTTAGTTCCATGTGGAGTCAAAAGGAAATGGATCACAGCGTACGCACTCTTGTCCACATACAGGCGGCGTTCCGTACGTGATTACTTGAGGCTCCGGATGTGTCCAAGCCAGCCGCGCACGACAACAGAGTATCCTCCCAGCTTCCCATAAAGCCTCCCACAGCTTCTTAGACGGCGATTTTTGGGCATTCAAATTATCATCTGAAACGTAGCACAGACGCACAGAAGATAATAAAGGACTTTCGTACTGTTAGTCGTGGCGTCAGAAGAAAAATAAATGAAGCGCCTTTGTGTTCTTGCCAGGCGACATCAACCTGCCAGGCGACATCAAAATTCGCCAACGTATGACAATGAATGGAGTGACTGACATTCCAACTTAACTGGAATACGTAGCCACGGTTGGCGTTAACCATCAATACTAATAAATCATCGAGAGGCGTCTTTCGTTTGCTGCGGACTGCTCGGTTGCTGTTGATTATAAGTGCCCCCCCGCCAACGAACTCCTTCAGCCAACTGTCGATACAGCGTTGAGCCGCCGACCTGGAATGGACGCCGAGCGAACGGACACCCCAGCCTGATTGCGGCTCGTTTACCCAGCACGCAAACGTGTCCCCCATCTATTCTTCTGCCACCCAAGCGAAGCGGAGCGCGTATCTGCACCAAGGCGCGGCTACCGTGATAACGAACCCGATTCTTGCACACCTCTTTGCCTCTGCAATTTCCAACCGTGGATCGCGCGCGCAACGACGGCGGCCGAGCCCTGCACGCCGAGGGCAGTGTGGCCGCTTGTTCGCGTATCTCTCCGCTGTGTAGGGAAGAGAATGCGGGTTCCTTCGAGCGCCTCGCGGTTGGTTCCCAACGAGGTTCTGTACACGCCGCCTTCCATTAGCCTTATCCGAAACGCGTTCGGCCAAGGAGCATTATTTGCTCTTATTTCTGCGGGGCTTCGAATGAAGCACGAAGACTTCCTCGGCCGTTCTGCCGCAATACAAAGGCCGCTAGAAATGAAAAAAGAAATAAAAATGACTAAAACGAAATGACAAAGCCGCTGCAGCGACAAAACGAGCTCAGTTGCAGCAGCCGTGCCCTCGCACGGTTAAGTAAGATAAATGAGATCAAATGAGCCGGTACCGCGATTTCCATGTAATCTAAGCACAGCGGAAAAGCTCGTATAGAGAGCAAGAAACTGCATTTAAATGTACAGAGGTGGTAAGTGCATCCACTGCTGAGCGCGCTAAGTTGCCCGGGTAGCACTTACTAATGCATGCGTGCATTGGTGGAGCGAGGTTTGTGCGCGTAATTGAAGAGCCAACACTTTTTAGGACCTCTCTTCTCTGCGTTGGTGCTCAGGAAGGACTTAATGCCTCGGTTCTGTAGTTATCGCCGAACCTAACCGGTAGGAAGACTTTACGATGCTAGGTTCGAGGGTTCAGGTATTTGTATATAAACCGAACATTCACGCATACATATCGCGAGGTCGATACACATGTGTAAGAGACGCTTCGAAGTGAAAATCAGACCTGTACATGCACTGCATTTCTGCCGAGGAGAAAACAAGATGCACTGTCTAACGCGATTTTAAGACGATCACTTCAGACTTTGCCTACTCGGATTAAACTTTTCTTTATTTTCGGAGAACCAATACGTGAGCTTAGCTGGCCGAAGGATTCCTCTATCCCGCTCCGTCATGTTTTGTTTCCGGATTTCTGACGGTAACTCCAGCAAATAATTCGTACAGTCTACCCCGTCGTAGTGGCTCAGTGGTTATGGTGCTCGGCTGCTGACCCGAAATACGCGGGTTCGATCCCGGCCGCGGCGGTCGGATTTCGATCGAGGCGAAATTCCAGAGGCCCGTGTAGTGTGCGATGTGAGTGTACGTTAAAGAACCCCAGGAGGTCGAAATTTCCGGAGCCCGTCTCTACGTCGTCCCTCATAGCCCGAGTCCCTCTGGGACGTTAAACCCCCATAAACCATAAACGAATTCTTAGTATGTTGCAACCGGAACGCACGTGATAAGGCCCGTTCACTTGGGAGTCGCAAAGGGCGTGCGACCAGAAGTCGCTTGCGACCAGGCACCCGCTCGACAACACCGTTGTTCGCACTTCCAAGCGCCTTCTCGTTATAGATTCTCGTTTAAAGCGAAAACTCTCGGGAATGACGTTCTTCACGCACTTTCGAGAGTTTCGTCTGCTTTGGTCGCGCCTCCGGCACTCGGTCCTCTAAATGAAGTGCTGTTCCCATAGTTGTACTACGACGACCCGAGCGAAAAGGAGGATGTCGTGGCGCTTTTGACGCGCACCGCGGCCGTGCAAGCTTCATGATGACGTAGGGGGGCGCTTCTCAGGGCCGGCTTGCCAGCCTGTGATGCCGGCGTCAGAAGAATGCGCTAATATTGCTTGTTCGCTCTTATACCAACCCTTGGGTAGAGGAATGTAAAAAGTGAATCATTTTTTAGGATTGTTGGCCAATACCGAGTTGCCGGTAGCATAAGTGATAACTGCGATAAGTCTCTTTTGTACTGCTGCCCAGTGCGACTCACCTGTTTGCTAGCCTCGCTGCTGAAGGCGTCGCGGGAATCTAGCATATCTTTATATTATTCTGAGGCGGGGTTCTCAATAAGGCGGTGACTATAGTAGCACCGTAATTACACTTCTCATCATGAGCCAAATTTATGAGCGACCCTTTATTGTTTAATGACACAGCAGATGATCTGGCCTGAGCGTACGTTCAGCGAGAAAACAGTTGGCTACCTTGTACGCTGAACTTCACGCGGCGTTCTAACTCTGACCACGAAAGGCCCCCAAACAGGAAGGGCTCCTACACGCATGTGAGAGTATCAGTAATGAGACTGTCCGTGATGAAGACGATGCGCATTAAATTGCAGCCATCAGTCCAGGAGGGATGTCAAAGGCGAAGACAGCGCTCAATTCCCTGCGTTAAGGAAACACTTACGCATGCCCAGCTTTCCTGGATATCCAGCAACTAGCGCCATCTCTTGACGGCCAGTAGCGAACACCGAGCAGTTCAATGGGAATATTTTTAACTTGTACTTTTTATAAAACTAGGGACTCCCGGGAGATTCTGCGTGAACAAGGTGCTTATTACTCCCGACTGCTCCTCCTAGCTCAGAGTTGTGAAAAGATAGAAAACCAGAAAAGAAAAAAAGATAGAAGACGAGAATTTCGCAGAACGGGAATTTTAGGCATGTAGCAGAAAGTTGAACAGAGTTAACAAGGACACCTACAAGTTGCAATAATGCAGTCGTGAAGGCATCCACAAACCCTACTTAACGCGAATCCCTTGCCCCCCAGGCGAGCGGAAGAAGCGGGAGTGACCGAGGGAGCCCTAACCTCGAGAGAGAGAAAGAGGAGTCTTTCTCTGAAGTGCCATATTACTTGAGGAGAAGAAGAAGAAGAAGAAGAAGAAGAAAAAGAAGAAGGAGGAGGAGGAGGAGGAGGAAGAAGAAGAAGAAGAAGAAGAAGAAGAAGAAGAAGAAGAAGAAGAAGAAGAAGAAGAAGAAGAAGAAGAAGAAGAAGAAGAAGAAGGGCGAACCACCGGCAGCCGAGGAAGAAAACGTTCTATTGGACAAACCTCCCCGCACGACTCAGAATGTCTTGCCGTTTTGAACCCGCATGCGCGTAAATACACATTTAGGCAGGGATTCGGCACCACACAAGCGTCATATGCTCCAGCCTTGATTTACATGACTGGATGCTCCAGGGGAACGTTAAAGGGATTGAGACACCGAAATTTGAGGCTCTGAAAACGTATTACGGGCTTCCTCTGTAAGTGGAGTCACCCAAAGGGCAGGCATTGGATATTTTATTTCAGCTCCAGAGAGTCCTTAAATGCTCGTTCTCACGATCGAGACCCATAGCTAGCGCGGTAGTTGGTGACGTATGTAACCGCGGGAACGATATCGGGGGGAATATCGGTGAGATCACAGCACAATGAAGTGACGTACTATGAATGGCGACGTGCGACATCGGCCATGCGCAGCGACTCGGCGGTCGGTGGGCTGGTCGGATGTGCGACACTCCAGCCGCCGGCACCAGCACCGGCGGCCGAGTGAAACCTTCACGTCGATGAGACGCTGACCGTAGTTGCTCTTGTCGACACCTTCTCGGTACATCGAATAAGCGAAGCGAGCGACTATATCGCATGTGTTCACCCTTCGACACTCACCAGCGGTCCGAATATGCCTAGCGAGTCGGCGGGGTTCGTATGTGCGATGTCGGCGATTGTGGAGAGCGAGCTAGGTCTCGAGTTTTAGCAAATACAAATAGTCATCGAGCGTAGTTATGACAGGAGGGACCGGAAATTGATAACTACTTACACCTTAGGCATTGGTTTGATCATAGAAGGTTGTGGTCAAGTACTACACCAGGGTGGCCAAATCCTGATCTGGTGAGAGAGTGCGTTGTCGGTTCTGGTCACCGAGATAAGGCCGCACTCCAGGCCTGGTTATGCAATTCCATCGACACGCGGATATATATTTTTTTAAACCCGGTGGAGAATTGCGCGGCACCAGGATTTGAACCCCGGTCCTCTCGCACGCGAGGCGGATGTTCTACCTCTACGCCATCGCTGCAGCACTACAGCACTACATCATGATCCGCTGCAGGCGGATCATGACAGGGAGATAACTAGAAGGATAAGAATGGGGTGGAGCGCATATGGCAAATTCTCGCAGGTCATGAGTGGCAGTTTACCAATTTCCCTCAAGAGGAAAGTGTACAACAGCATGATCTTACCGGTACTCACCTACGGGGCAGAAACGTGGAGGCTAACGAAAAGAGTTCAGCTTAAGTTAAGGACAACGCAGCGAGCCATGGAAAGAAAAATGGTAGGTGTAACATTAAGAGATCGGAAGCGGGCACAGTGGGTGAGGGAACAAACACGGGTTAATGACATCCTAGTCGAAATCAAGAGAAAGAAATGGGCTTGGGCAGGGCATGTAATGCGAAGGCAAGATAACTGCTGGTCCTTAAGGGTAACGGAGTGGATTCCAAGAGAAAGTAAGCGTAGCAAGGGGCGGCAGAAGGTTAGGTGGGCGGATGAGATTAAGAAGTTTGCAGGCAAAGGGTGGATGCAGCTGGCAAAGGATAGGGTTAATTGGAGAGACATGGGAGAGGCCTTTGCCCTGCAGTGGGTGTAGTAAGGCTGATGATGATGATGATGATGATGATGATGATGATGATGATGATGATGATACACCTTAGGACGAAAATACATAGAGTAGGAAGCGCCACGTGCCAGGCGGTGTGGCCCACTCTGCCAAGCAATGCTGCAGGTGCCCGGCAGCTGGCAGTCACTTGAAGACAGCAGATTAAACCATTTTCAATTATCCCAAGTGAGCACCGCACATACTCCTAGATAAACCAATTTAAAGTCAAGCCTTGGGAAAAAGCAGTTACAACGAGCGAGAAACGCCGGTCCTATACGCGGTGTCAACAACCTGCAGCTATGAGTTAGCGTTCCCCTGGCTGCAGGCATTCTTCGGCGATTATTGCCGCACGGCGTAAGCGCACAAAAGAGAGAGAGAGATTGTTTAACCTAAGTGGAACGCAGCTTGCAATTCATGCCGAACAAACGCGAAATTGCTGCAGATACGCAAACAAAACTAGCGCTGAGGTGCAGTCGTCGTCATGGGCGCATTCCTGGGGGTCAGTGCTGAATCCTGTGCAATTGTCCTGAAGCATTCATTTAGCGAATACACGGACTGTTTGCCGAACAAGCAGCAGACGTCGCAGTCGGCAGCCACGGAACCCTGAGTGCGGCTGTGCAGGCGGAGCGAAGCGAAGGCAGCGACGGGCACTGGTCGGTGCGGACAGTGGGGCACCGTGTCGCTGTAATGTGGCCAGGGCGTCGCGAGGCAAAGCGAAATAGAACGCACAAACCGCGTTGGCATACGCGGTGTGCCGACATGCTTGCCGGTATGGGTATATGCTTAGTTTCACAACTCGGTGTCGTCCCTCGCTCGCTTGGCCTTTCTCAGCATATCGCCGTGCCGACCAAGACTGCCAGCATTCCGAGAGGCGCTGCTATATATGCACAGCATGTGCCCGACAGCAGACGACGCAGCAGTCCGCGTGTCGCGGCTTTTGGGGCCCACGTGACCACGGTTGCTGCTCTTCCCTGGTGGTGGCGTCATAGCAACTTCGGGTGCCCAGAAACCAAAAAAAGAAATCGCTCAGTATTAATAACGCAATAAAAATTATTTACCGCGCATATACGTGTCGCGGAGCGCGTATCAAGCGTACTGGGGCAACACGCAACGTTTGAAACGAACACGCTAAGAAAAAATTTTGTGCTTCTATAACCCTTTAAGTGGTGCATAGCCACGGTTTGAGCGAGAGATCGCGAAGCTGGCTGAGATATGTTGGAACCTGAACGATCGGGAAACATCCAACAGAATGATGTGAAGGAGGCATCGAGTGAATTGCAGGGGCACCGAGAGCCGACCTCTCCAAGGAATCAGCCACCACCAGAACGAGCTCCTCTCACAGTGCGTGGAACAAGGGACTGACCCAAAAGGATTTGCCTTCGGCTTTGTCTTCGTTTCAATCTTTCACAGCGTCGGCTAGCAGGTTCCCTTCCCGACCCTCACCATGCAGGAGCAGCAAGACGGAAAAACGCTGCCGTTATTTGTTGCTCACATTTTGTGAACGCTAGGGTCTGTGCTTGACGTCAGCTGTAGTACGTGCCGAGCCCAGGCTGAGTCCATGACGTTATGCCAAGGGCGCGTGAAGGCAAGAGACAGAGGAAGAAGAGGACTGACGAATGTCGCCGGTGCATCCGCCCCGAAGGCCAAAAGACAAACGCCCACCGGAGTGCTGCTAAGAGAAAGAATGGCCGTGCGAAGTAAGCATCACATTTCTTCATGCTTTATGTTCGACCCCCCCCCCCCCCCTCAATATAGAACAATAGCTGAATGAGGGAGGTTTCGGGGGTCAACGCCTTCAGCTCCATCGTCTCAGTATGGAGAAACCAAAAGCTCTGGAGTTTGCCTGCCCACCCACGGGAACGTCGAATGCACAGGTTAACCTGAGCCCTAAGGAGAGTGTTGGCTATAGGGAGGATCACACTTCGTGGCCTTCCTCTCTCCTTCTCTCTAAAGCGTGCCATCTGTGGCCCTGGTAATTGGTGGACTCGTGACAGAGGGGAACTGCGGTTTGGTGCAACCACCATTCATTTAAGTTGTTCTGTAGCGAAAGCTGCACTACGCTAGTCAGCGGCGCATTTCGGGTAAGCGTCCCTAGTCACTACAGCGCATGCGCCAGTAGTTGCACCGAGCCACAGGCGTTCCGCCGTTCCGCCGTTGCGCCGCGCCGCGCCGCGCCTTTCCTCAAGATCGAATTTTCAGTTTTCAATTTCCTCTTCGATCCTTGTTTCTCTCCCTCATTTATCCCTTCCCTTACAGCGCGGTTCGGGTGTCCACCGAGCTACGTGAGGCGGTTACTGTGCCATTTCCTTTCCTCAAAAACCAAGCAAAACAAGTGAGCCGCCCGCGTTCATTGGGTTCATTGGCATTGACAACGTTGCAGAGGCCCTTCATTTCAACAAAAGGAAAAGCGCACAACTGGCTCCGTGGGTCAGTGGACACCTCAATCTCGCTTTCATGTATGTACATGGCGTTATCGTCCAACTGCAGTTACCTGCTTTGATTGCGTTCCGCACACTGGTTAGGCAGCGCGCCCATCCTGCCACCCTGGCAGGTGGCAGTTAACGAATGAATGGGCTGTTTATTTAGAAAGGGAGGCTCAAGGCCGTTTGTTGGGGAATTGGATTGTCAAGTAAGGGAAAAGTAGGCAGTTAATGGTTGATCGCGAGAGGTTGGTCACCAAATGAACGCTGCGCCCTATTGCTGCAGTGCCGCGTGTCTGCCACAACGTTGTCAGCGCTAACTCATGCAGCCCACATCTCTCTCTCACCACCGCCACGTACCTCAAAGCGCTATTGAGGCGTCCACTCACCCAGGGTGCCAGTTATGGCTCTTCCTTTCCTCAAAATTATCGCCGTCTCAAAAGTTGTCATCGCCAACGCCAATGAACACAACGAACGCCGACAGCTTTCGCTTTGTATATCCTAGATTAGCTGAGCTAATGCACATTTATTTAGATAGCCGGTAATGGAAAATTAGCGCAGAGCTCTTCTCGCATTATCCCGCCACGGCTGGCTGTTGACGTGCTACGCTGCTAGCCACCCTCCGGAGTCTTTGCGTGGCAGCCACCTTCCGGTTGTCCATTCCTCCTCTCTCGCCGCGGAAGGTGGCGCTTCGCTTTGCTGCCACACCGGTCACCCTGTCAGGTCACGTTTCACGTCGACGCCCACGATGCGGAATGCAGGAACGGGCGCCAAAGAGCGGCGCTTACCAACACCACCTAGACTAGATGGTGTTGCGCTTACCCGCCGCGGTGGCTCTACGGCGCTCGGCTACTGATCCGGAGCACCCGGGTTCGAACCCGACAGCGGTGGCAGCGTTTCGATGGAGGCGAAACGCAAAGGCGCCCGTCTGCTGTGCGATGTTAGTGCACGTTAAAGATCCCCAGGTGGTCGAAATTATCCCGGAGCCTTCCACTACGGCACCTCTTCCTTCCTTTCTTCTCTCATTCCCTCCTTTATCCCTTCCCTCATGGTGCGGTTCAGGTGTCCGCCGAGATAAGTGAGACAGATACTGTGCCATTTCCTTTAACCAACAACCAATTTTCAAGAGCGGCGCTCTAAAAATGAGGGCGCTTACAGGTAGCTGCACTAAAGAGGAATCCGAACTCGTCTTTTTACGGCGGGAACGCTGTCTACACATTCCGGGCATTCTTAGAAACGAGTTATTGCCCAGTGCGGGCGACTGCCTCAATTAAATTGGCTTAAAAGTCCCGGCTCCCGCCTTTTTCTTTAATTCAACGCGGTAGGTAGGAGGAGTCAACCAGTGCGTCTTCCAGTCCCGTGGCGGCTTGCCACTCTGCCATCGTGGAGTGATACGTAAATCAGAGTCCACGTGTATTTTTATTTCCGTGCGCCTCATTTGCGGCCATATTGTCTGTGACTGAAACTGTTTATTCACAGAAACCTAAAAAGCAAATAAGAAAGAAAGGGAAGCCGCCACTGCAGACTGGCTGAGAGGCACTCCACGCGTTGGTTGACTCCGCCTACTTACCGCGTTGAGTTTTCAAAAAAAAGGCGGCAGCCGGGACGTTCAATCTGATTTAATTAGAGCAATCGGCCGCACAGGACAATAATTCGAAGTTTCTAAGAATACCCGGAACGTGTAGATAGAGTTCCCGCGGTACAAAAACGAGTTCAGATTCGTCTTTAGTGATGCCGGAGCCCTCCACTACGGCACCTCTTTCTCCCTTTCTTCTTTCACTCCCTCCTTAATCCCTTTCCTTACGGCGCGGTTCACGTGTCCAACGATATATGGAACAGATACTGCGCCATTTCCTTTCCCCCAAAACCAACCAACCAACCAATCTTTAGTGCACCTTTAAGTCGCCAGCGGCAGTATTGGAAATGCCTGCTACTATAGAAGCACTTGGGAGCGAGCCTTCTCCCCGCGGCTTGCAGACGCGGTTTTGAATCCATGGGCCCGACGCTCGTGTAAGCTCAACGACGAGCCCTTTCCCGGGTGCGCACTCCGCCCTTGTTTTTCAGTTTTTAATTTTCGCGCCGTGGTCGCGTGAATTTTGGACGTCGTCGCCCTCTTGACCAATCAGCTAATTTTGATATTAAGGCTTGACGCGAAATCGCATGATGTGAACCCTAATGCTGTCGCATTCAAAGCCAGCTTCCCTCTTGAAACGCCGCCCACCACCCGCCCACTGAAAAGCATCCAATAGAGTGAAAGCAACAGAGTAATCACTGAGAGTAAATACAACTGGTATCACAGCACTCTCACATCAGGTTTCAGGATCGTCTTCTCAATTTTCTGGCAGCGGTTAACATTTCTTTCCACGAAATAAATCGCAGGTAAAAACAGTATAGTTACTTCGAGCTCAAGTTAAGGACAACGCAGCGAGCCATGGAAAGAAAAATGGTAGGCGTAACGTTAAGAGACATGGATCGGGCAGAGTGGGTGAGGGAACAAAAGCGGGTTAATATTACCCTATAATAGAAATCAAGAGGAAGAAATGGGCTTTGGCAGATCATGTAACGCGAAGGCAAGATAACCGTTGGTCATTAAGGGTAGCGGAATGGATTCCAACAGAAGGCAAGCGTAGCAAGGGGCGGCAGAAAGTTAGGTGGACGAATGAGATTAAGGAATTTGCGGGCATACGGTGCATGCTGCTGGCGAAGGACACGGTTAATTGGAGAGGCATAGGAGAGTTCTTTGCCCTGCAGTGGGTGTAGTCAGGCTGCTGCTGCTGCTGCTGCTGCTGCTGATGATGATGGTGGTGGTTTGCTGCCATCAGTATCAAGTATATTTGAAAATGCTCCCCCATCTTCGCATTCCAACACTGAAAATAAATTTTCGGCTCCTCTTGAGTTCGCATGATTAAGAGTCGAATATAATTAAACATTCCAAATCATTCTGAAGTGGTCGTCTACGGCAGAAATTTTGTGAGCTGTGCCTGCCGTGCAAGGTGCAGATTTCATTTTGTAAAGCGGACGGAATGCTTATTTCACTAAACTGCTATACGGCACTGATCATGGCGGTGGCCGGTTTTCTCGACAGAGCTCTCTGAATCTCATCTTCATTTTATTTGGCCAGGGCTGATTGACCGGTACGTCTACGGAGAGGAGCGCCTGGGACATCAGACACAGCTGTGAGACGCATATTCTTTCACACTCTACATGAGCGTCTTACGCTTTATTGTCATGATTCCATTTGTGCTGTTTGTTGGCACCATAGTGGCACCTTGCTTTGACAGCTGAGGAACGTCGGCTGTACTTGACTTTCACTACGAGGCCTGCGATTTGTCTTAAGAGGTCACTGAGGCAGATAAAGTTTACTGCGCAGTTATAAAGCATATTGTTTTCATTAACGGCGTCGTGGCATTCCCGTCTCATTCGATGTCCAGGTTGGCTCACAGAAATCTTCAAGTGCATGGCAGTGTCGCCACCCTCTGTGTTACTAATATTGGTGACTTTAATTCGATGTTCAGCTCTAATTAAATTTTTCGATAGAAATAATATTCGCCGTGAGTAGCGCGGGCTGTCAAATTATAATAAATAAATATGGCGAACCTCACATTTTTTGTGCATAAACAGGAGAGGAAAAGCCAAACGTGCGCCAGAAAATTCGTTGTCGCATAAATGCTGAGGACACAGATTGGCTGTTATAACTACAACTACTATTAAAGCTACTCCATCAAGATGCGATATGAACTGTTTAGTTCTCTGCGCTTCTTTTTTGTTACACGGCCACTGTAGCTATTAAAGCGATGCAGACACAAAATTTCGGACCCAAACAAACGATACGATTTGTCTCATGGGCGTAACGAGATGCCTTAGAGCAAGTTTCAGTCGCAGGCGTTGAATGCAACATAAATTAATATGCTTTTCAATGTTGTCCGAGCAGCTGCTCGGCATTTACACCCGCACAGAGTGACGTCAAGGTGCACCTGTGACGTCACCGAACCCAGCAGTTGTTCACAGGAACAACCACTGGTTGCCGGTGACGCCGGTATGATCAGAAATTTGGTAGGCCAGGTTGGCCGATCGGTTGTGACGTCAAAGTGCACTTAAGCGCTGATGCAAAGCTAGTCCGAATTTGCCGGTAAAAATCCTTTGTAATTTATTAACGCTGCGCACTGTTGTTCTGAGCACATTTTCATAACTAACTGGCCCATAGGCTATCTTCAATAAAGAAAATAGACACCGAAAAACTTTCCATCAGTGCCCCCTTGAATGCTCTTGAACTCAATGTGGGACAAAACTAAACATTTATTTTTATTGAAGGGTCCCCGGCCTAACATTTCTTTTTCCATGCCTTGCCCGAATGCGCCATGGGGCTAAGGCTAATTTAGATCTTTCCTTGACTTTCGCTTTTCCCGACTCAGGATCGAGGAGCGCGTGCACCGTGCCATGGCGCTCATCTGCGGGGCGACCTTCGCGTTGGGCGGTTCGCTGGGCCTGCTCATGATGTACATGGTCTACCTGGCAATGCACGTCGGTCGGTAGCCACTGTGAAAAGGCGCCGGCGGCTATAGTCTCTTGCGCGGAGATTTGGGGCTACGTGCAGCGATCTTGCTAAAAGAAAAAAACCTTGCGCTATATCGATTAGCACATTAAGGTTTGTTGTTGGGCAAGTTGGCATCTCAAGGAACACAGAGCAAAAGGAACGGTACAGAAGAGGCGTTACCTGGATGCTCGAACAAGAGAAATCTTCGAAGCCTGTGCTGTCGCGCGCAAGGGGGCGTCATGGGTCGACAAACCTCCCTGTCACGCAACGAGCTGGCCTATCTGAGTTCCTGAATGACGAGCCCTTTGCCTTTGTTCTCTTCTGTCTTTTCCTGCTCCTTCGCAGGCCTTCTCATGCATTTATGCGCATTAAGTGCATCCAGTTGGTAGTCAGCGGTATGCTCTCTTCTGTCGCGCTCCTTTTGCGTTGCATTCCTGCATAGTAATCCATAACCGCCCATTGGTTGATGTCACAGTGGGATTCTTAGCATTTCGGAGAAGATGACGTGGCCCCAAATTTTGATGCGTCCACTTGTATGTCGCTGCGACCAGTGCACGCACTTAAAACTCCAGGACAGCAGTGCCACCAGTATTTTGGTATCATTTTTTATGGCCTTTGTGCTAAACAGTACAGAGTGACAGAAGTTGTACGAAGGAGTTCTTAACAGGCGTGGATGGTTTTAGTTCCGTCGCGCCAGTGTTTAGAAACCGAAAGTCAGAAATTTACCTCCTCACCAAGATGATTAGCCGGAGCCGTAAGGGGTAGATGGTTTTTCTCTCCCAGAGCCCAGCGACGGCTACATTCTTTGCCTTTCATGGAAGAGCTTGTCTCGTCTACTGTAATGAAAAGTACGTGAAAAAGCATAGTAGCAGTGAATTATGGAATCCTAAAACAATGAAATAGATCCGGAATTAGTTTATGCTATAGCGTCCATCAGTTTAATCAGACGGAAAGAGCTATTTGAGACGACGAATCGTCAGAAATAATGGCATTAAAATAGGGAAGGCCATCGATCCACTCAAATGACGGACGTGGAATAAGTGCATCTCAAAAGTACGTCCCGTTATTGCATATAGACTAATGCCAGCTTTATATCTGTTATCCACGCGTAGCGAAACATAGGTAGGTGCTACCAGCAGCAACTCAGAGCCAGCAACCACGCTAAGCAATAACCATGGAGATGCCAAACCACCAGTTGATAAGATGCAACACAATTGCGCCACGATGCAATGAGTGTTAGGCCCGAACTAGATGTGGTAGCGCTGTAGTTACCTTTGATGCACGGTGTTCCTGTTCTATTCCGTCGATCTCCAGGGGAGCCAGTGCGCCCTCGCGGTGGAGTCGAGGCCGATGTCAGCACCACGACCGAGACGCCGGCCGTGGGCTCCGGACTCCCCTCGCACCGCGCGACCACTCTGCCACCGGGTGAGTCATCCCACAACGCCCGGACCTGAAAGTCTTGTATGTGCACCACCATCTTGTGCCGATACGAGAATTTCTTTCTTTAGGCCAGTTCTGACATTCGTGCCTTATTTGGGCGGTTGGTTTGGCCTTGCATGCCTGTCTGCTAGGCAGTCATGCAATGGTATTAGTATGTCACTGCAGCGGTTTTGTGCCAAGGCTTCCAGGAAAGTAAAACCCGCTGAATTTTTTTTTATTTTCTGTGTCTTTTCTGTTGTGAATAGTATTAAAAGCTCCGTGCGATTAAAAAAAAAAGTCCCGCAAAAAGTTACAAATGTGCGTGAATTTCAACATGCCGAACGATAACAACTGTGGCAAACAACGCACTGGAAGACTTAACACGTCAATTTCACAGCACAGAACATAGCGTACTTTGCCTTAATCGAAATGCGGCCGGGATTCGATCGAGCAATATTGGGCTCAGAAGTTAAAACGACGGTCGCTGACGCGCCATGGCATTTTTCTTTCATTTCTTTTCCCAAATGTTTCAGTTCTCGGAATCGTATGTGGTGCATTCTTTCTAAACCATCTCGCAAGATGGTTCAAACAATCCTAATGTTTTCGACATCGTTCATGCAAAATTTATTATGGTTTCGGTACAGTTCCTGCATACCCGGGTGGAACACAGGGAGTCGCGTGGAAAACAAACAGAAACGCGGGACAGCACGCTTCACCCGTACGAAGTTATGCCAAGGATGCAGAAGCAATGCAGAAAGCAGATGCAAATCGAACGAAAAATTTAGTGTTCTCTTTTAAAGGATTGCTAAAGATACTCAGTATTCTAATAAATCTGTATGTGTGACTCGTCGGGAAAGTATCCACAGGAATGGTGGATGTGATTCAGGATGACACGTTGTGCAAAACTTTGGCGGTCGGGCAATTCCGTGCCTGCAGCTTCCTATCGCCATCCTGGCTTGGTCGAGCTGGTGCCTTGTTTCCTGCGCGTGCTTTCTTGATATCGGTTAAGCTCTCATGATTCTCGCGAGAAGAATTTAGAAAGCCAAGCTTCAGCCGCTGCGCTCCTTTTACCACTCATCGTTTACCGACTGTAGGTCCTTTCTTGACGTTTAGTCAGCGCCAGAATGTTTATACCGCGTCCTTTGCTGCGCCCGAAGTTGGGCTCTGAAGATTGCAATACTCGGCATCGGGAAGTGCGTTGACAAAACTCTGTATTGCGGTCCTTTCAATGCGCACATTTAGAGATGGGTTCAAGCATCTTGCATCGCCTTAGCTGCTTTATTTTAAAGTGTGCTAAACTTCGTCTGGTAGGGTAGCGAGTGATTATTTTGGGCTGTGCACGTGCTCACATGCACTAGCCTGGAGCAACTGTGGTGCCACGGCCAGCTTTCGTGGGCTCTGGCGTTAACAGCTTAGTGCGCTGTACTCACATACGACGCTCGGCCAGTTGCGTAGTTTGATGTCCTGACCTACAATGTGCGATGCACATCCGCGTCTTTAAACATCATCGTTACAAAGCCAGGTGGAGTATCACGTTCTGGTTTTCGTTGTCTTAGTTCATAGCGCCACATTTTTAAAGAGGCAGAAGGAGGCTGTGCTAACAGTGCAGCAGACGTCCATTATTTGCATTATTTCCAGAAGTTTTTTATTAGAACCGCCCAACTTGGGAGGATCTGTGCGTTCATCCGTTCGTCTGAAGCCTCGGTTGGCGAAGAGGAGGGAGCAGGAAAGTGGCAGAGGCGACAGAAGTTGGAGAGAGGGAAACCCAGCTCCACTTTTACGGGAGATGACAACTTAAGCTCCGCCTTAGGGGTGTGACAGGACAGCGTCGATGGGTTAATGCCCATACTTGGTCATTCTCTGCTTAACCATTCATAGATACCACTACTGGCCCAGTCGCACAGCGGTCAAACGATGCTCCGGTGCCCTGCGATGGCAGGCGATGCCAATAGAGGGCGTGGTGCGACCCAGGTTGCTCTTCCCGAGCAACCCCTCGCGACCTGCCACAGTGGGCAGTTTGCTCACAATCCGGTGGGCAGGTCATGACGACGTCACAAGGTCACGTGACCTAGGTGGCCCACCTGTCCGCTAGGCTGCTTCTGAACGGTCAACGGCGGCGATGACGACGCCGGCCACGAGATCCTTGACGCTGTCGGGTTAAAGTTTGGGGAAGTGAAGACGGGGGATTGGATCAGGAGAGAGGAGCGGCGGTACGGTGTGTCACACCCCCCGGTCGCATGGTGCTACGTCGGCGGAAGAACCCTAATGCTGACGCATACATTGCCGCATCCATCATGTTGGTCGACCAGTTATGTTTTGCCACACTACGCAACTGAGAAAAGCATTCAAGCACGCTCTATAGAAGCGTCCGCTGAACTCGGAATGCTGAAAACATTGTCTGCTTCTAGTGCTAAGCAGTAGTTTAGGTTTCTTATACTAGCGCCATTTAAACAGCCTAGCCGCCGCGGTGGCTCAGTGGTTATGGCGCTCGGCTGCTGACCCAAAATACGCGGGTTCGATCCCGGCCGCGGCGGCGGAATTTCTATGGAGGCGAAATTGTGGAGGCCCGTGTACTGTGCGCTGTGAGTGCACGTTGAAGAACCCCAGGTGGTTTCTTCCCGGGGGAGCCCTTTACAGCGGCGTCTCTCAGCCTGAGTCGCTTTGGGACGTTAAGCCCGCATAAACCATCATCAATAAAAACAAAAACAAATATTTTGAAAAATAATTTTATGATTAAAGACTCCTCCTAAGCACAGTGGCGGGCAGTGAAGTGAAAATTTGGCAATCTTAGCAGCTCAGGTGCATTATTCTGGTCGCCATATTTTAAAAAAACATACGGTTTAGGTTGAAGCACGTTTGAATCGCCTATTAGTTCATGAGACAGATGATAGTGCCTGTTGATGTGATGGAGTATCTCGTACCGCGACTGTTCACATCCCTAAAACTCTGTACTCACTAGGCTGACAACTGCTGAATGTGGTTTTCAGGGAAGCGTACAAATAATTCTTTTTCGCAAACAGTTATCCAATGTGCCAAACGGTAAGGTGCCTTACCAATGTTAGGCATGAAACCACGCACACACAGAAAGGCAACTATTAAGGCATTTGCACATTCGCCTGCCTTTCCCTGGTGTTCTGCGCTTAAATTATAAGGGGCGGAACATGTGGTAGAGGCTCTCGGGATTTTCTTCTCATCGCTGTTCATATTAACGCGACAAAAATACGCGGGTCGCAATTGGATCCGTGCATTTTCACCCTGTCCATTGTCCAGACAGCGAGTCTCCATATTAAGGAGGCGTAAATATACCGAGAAAGTTTGTTCCCCAGAAGAACTGTCCATAATTCGAGTCGTCTATATTAACGGGGCACGACTGTATTCAGTCCTTTCGAACACCACAGTAGAATTTCCCTTGTCGGCCGGAAGGATGACGATCGCCTTGTTCCTTTGTATAGTCATTCTATAAGGCTTTCCACTCAGGCCGTGAGAGGGCGCTGTCTTTTTCTTTTCCCGTTAAACAACGTGGCGTAGGGAGGCTAGCTTTGGGTGCACATGGCAATACACCAAATCAGGGGGTACAGGGTGATATGGGATGGGCGTCGTTCGAGAGCAGAGAGGCTAGCAGTAAGATAGCATTTGAGGAGCGATTGAGAAAAATGGGGGAAAAGCAGTGGGCTAGGAAAGTTTTCAGATACTTGTATATAAGGAATGTTGATACGAAATGGAGAAAGCGGAATAGAAAATTGACAAGCAAATATCTGGACAGCAGTAGGGGGGCAAATCAGCAGTTATCAGTCAAGAAAAAGGTTAAAGAAACAGAGAGGGCTTTGTGGAAAACAGGGATGCTGACCAAATCAGCACTGGGAACATACATGATTTTTAAGCAGGAAATTAACAAAGAAAATATCTATGATAATTGTAGGGGAAGCTCTTTGTTGTTTGATGCCATGACGGGAGTTTTGCGGAATAAGTCAGGTACCTTGAGATAGACACGTTGTGCGTTGCGTGCGGAGAGGAGGAGGAAACGGCTGAACACTTGATACCTTTCTGTAAAGGGCTTCACCCTGCAGTGGAAAGCAGCGGGGCTGATTTATCCAAGTCATTGGGGTTTAAGGACAGTGAAGGGAAAGTAGATTTTAAGCGGGTAGAAGTAAGCAAGCGAAGGTTATCTGATTGATGGCTAAAATCAAGAGAAGAGTAAAATTTCATAAGTCATGGCTAGGTGGCTTGAGCCACCGCCCGATTTAAAGGGTTCAGCCGTATCCATCCATAATGCGATACAGCGCGAATAAAGACGGGGACGAAGCGAGACAAGACACCACAGCGCTGTGGTGTCTTGTCTCGCTTCGTCCCCGTCTTTATTCGCGCTGTATCGCATTATGGAAAATTACCAACTAGCCCGATCTGCCACTCTTGCAAGGTATGTATCCATCCATCCATCCATCCATCCATCCATCCATCCATCCATCCATCCATCCATCCATCCGTCCATCCGTCCATCCGTCCATCCATCCATCCATCCATCCATCCATCCATCCATCCATCCATCCATCCATCCATCCATCCATCCATCCGTCCGTCCGTCCGTCCGTCCGTCCGTCCGTCCATCCATCCATCCATCCATCCATCCATCCCAGCTGCGCAAGTGGTCCGATGGCACGAGAACGAGCTCGGTCACGTAGGTTGGCGTCAGTCCTCCGTACTGACTGCACAAGTCATGCTTTTCGCATCGGGAACGCGGCCGGCGCAAAAGTTGAGCCCCTTGTTAAGGAGCGAGAGTTCTGCCGGGTCTAGTTCGTACGAGGACAGGTTCTGCACGCATGATGTTGCCGCCTCTCCTGTACGCATGCCGATGAGCAGCCTGGACTTCGTTTTCTGACTCTGCTGTCTTTGTCCCTGAGTGTTGGCCGCCGCAGAGTAGGACATCAAAGACGCCCGTGGCTAGGGTACGTTCCAGCGACTGCTGAGCGAATAAGTCTCTGCACAAACGCGATTTGCCGGTGAATCTTGTCCTTCGCGGTCGTACTTATGCAATACCAACGTACATCGCTTTGTACCGGATGGAGAAAAATTGGCCTCACCTGTTAAGGCGGTAGCGTTAAGGAGCTCGTTCCGCAGAAAACCTGGCTTCGTGGTCGGCGTCAGCGTTGTCCACAGCGAGCGAAAAATCTCCGAAAATCCCCAGAGAAGCAACCTAGGTGGGCCACCTGGGTCACGTAGTCTTGTGCCGTCTTCAGAACCTGTCTATCCGGCTGTGAGTAAACTGCGCACCGTGGCAGGTGGCAGTTACACTAGTGGTTGGAAACGACTCGTCGTTCGGGAAGAGCAACATAGGTTGCACAAGTCCCACAGCTGGGAGCAGCTGCCATCGCAGGGCAGTGGTGCATCGCTTAACCGCTACACCACTGCGCCAGGAGAGGTATGAGGACTCCCAGGTATTTATGAATGTAAGGTAGAGAATGACAAACACTGCATATATAGTCACTAACGCATTAGCTATCACATCATACCCCTAAGGCGGAGCTCAAGTGCACCATTAATACGTACTTTAAAGACGAAAAAAAATCGTCGTTGAAATACGTATTAAAATGTTTACCTCCGGCCGACTATGGGCTATCGGACAGTTCATAAATGCAAGACATTGGCTGCTCTTTCGATCACAGAAAACAAATGGTCTGTCGGGTACTCTAACCTGAACGCATACCACCTGTAGGGTTCTGTGAAAAATCAGTGCAAAAAAAAGGAAATCTGTAAACGACTCGGTGCGCTTGAACCTCATTTGTCGCGTTGCACTTGGTGTTAATAAAATATCCGCGCACGCTAAAAAAACAATTGATGAGGACCTAGAACGTACTTCGTTCCCGCTGGCATCGTACTGGCCTCGCAGAGACCACATGCGTATAACCACAATTCTCGTTTGGGCAAGACCGTTCATGTTCATCACCGTACATTATCTTCGATGGAATTAGTCGGTAGTAGGCCCCTGTTGTTGCGTGTCTTTCGTGCTTGTCTGCTTCGCGCTGTGAAGTAAACATGCCCATGCGGAGCACAACTGCACCGGCATTTGATCTTTCGAGCGAAAGGCATCCGTCTTTACGCTAAGCTTGGCAACGGTTTCGTTTCTCGACCGAACTAACATGGTGGGCACAGTTCTCGGATCGCTGAGAGATGGCGCCGCACAGTTCGCATATCGTTTACTGCTTGCACCTGGGAAAGAAGTCCCTCACGCTAACCGAACACGGCCGCTGCGCGCAGTGTGTCTCGAGGAGCCGGCGTTCCACAGGTGCCTGGAGAACGAGACCCTCCCTCCGACGCCGCGTCTCGAGGAGTGGCAGGCGGACGGCCACCGGAAGAAGGGGCGCCGGCCCTGGTACTTCCTGCGCGCAGCTTCCGCCTGCCTCGAGTGGACGCCGGAGACTCTCTGCCTGCGCGGCTCCAGGGCGCACTTCGCCAGCCTCGAGGAGTGCCTGGGAGACTGCGACGGAGGTGTGCGTGAGAACCACACTCGCAGGGCTGTGCACCTGCAGGGGCACGGGGAGCCGAGGCTCACCTTTTCGCCTCAACTAAGAACCGAGAGAAAGATTGCCTCAACTTGGCTGACCCTGCAATTCAGCGAAAAGCAAGCACACCTGCTAGCCGTCTAAAGCTCGTCCATCATGGCAGCCACGACACACGCTCGCGACAGCTGTTCTATATACTATACCCACAAGACCACGTGGCTATGACGTGGTACCGCATGGTCTTACGACACCCCCACCGGATGTCATCACGTCGCTTCACGTCACCCCACCGAGTGTTCTTAAGGTCAAAGGTCAACACAAAGGGCACCCCCATGGGAAAGGTACAAGGTCAGCTCAAGGCAATGGGCCAAGGTCAGGGGTCAAGGGTTCGACATCATAACGCTACCACATATGGTCACACGGCTATCCTTGGTTGGGCTGGAGGTCGTTCAAGGTCGTATTGCTGCTTACCCGAAGACAGCTTTACATAGCGTAGTGAAGCTTTTCGCTTGAAGCGTTCTTTATCAATGACACGTACGCAAGGTTTATGGGTGAACGTTGCGAAGCCAGACATTTTCTCCTCAGCATACCACGTGGACGGAACACCGTAGCTGATTCGCCATTGCGCATAAACCAAACTAACAGTACACTTGTGCGTCCTGATGAAAATATGCGCCTTTGTGACTGACCACAGGGGGAGGGGGACACATATCAGCTGTGACGGTTGTGTCTTTGTCTTTACCTGTGTCTGTGTGTCCCGCTCGGTTGACCCTAGAGTCCACTATCCCTAAGTGAGGAAATTCTATCCACACACCTGATGGGCACAAAGGGATTTACAGAGATGTAGGCCGCAGCATTGCGCGCATTCCGCCCAGCTCCGCTCTTCAGTTCCATTAAGTACTCCGAAAGATTTTTTTTAACAAGGTGAGCGACGTGTTATGTGACGACAACGCCAAAGGAACGACAGCAAATAACGCTGAAACATGCAGACGCGACTCTGTTACGGCTTTTTTCTCCCTCGCTGTTTGTCTTTCTGCCTTCGTCTGCTTTTTCTCATCCTCTCTCGTTTTTGTCCTTTTTTCGGCTTTATCAATTCTAGAAGACGGAGGAGACCGACTTATGAAAGACACTTCTTATTCCTACTACAACAAAGAGCGCAAAAAAACAGACAGAACGAAGGACGCACGACGAGCGCAGTTTGTTGCACTGGATCCCCACCAACTCGCTGTAGTTGCGCTTCTCACTTCTACTGACCATGCTTTGAACTTTGTGCGGAAGAAACAAAACATTCCCTCGTGGAAAGTGAGAAAGATGGTCGGCATCAATTGCTTGCTTTCTTCACCAACTGGAGAGCTGAAAGCGAAGCCTTAAAGCGGAATGGCGCCGCCAGCAAAACGTTGTTGCCCACGTGCCTAACAAACCGCCAACAATCCGCAGCACCAGAAAATTCGCAGGACGGTCAGCAACTGCCTTCGCAAAACTGCCGCGTCAGGTGTGTGGCCCCACTGTAATTTTTTTCGTTCCACTGCTGCGTGGGCTACCGGCTGGTGGAGGCCCTGTGCGGGTGAGCATAAAAGTGCATGCGCTTCTGGAGGCTTCATTCGCTATTGCAATCGCGGCAAAAGTATTTCGAACATGTGCGCCGAGCCAAGTGCTTCCGGAAGAGGACACAGAGGGGACATAGCGCAGTTTTGTGTGTGTGGCCTCTTTGTGGCCTCGTGTGCATGCGCTGTGATTCCATGATGTCCTTTTATTTCACTACGACTTAGCACGTGATGTGTGATGTGCAGACGTGCCGAAAACCCGGTGCACGCATCACTTGCGAACCCCTCTGGCGAGCAACTGTTCTTCGAGCCCAGAGCCGGAGGAGGGTCCGTGGTGGTTCTACGACCCACTGGCACAGGCCTGTCGCGACTGGAGAAACGTCTGCGTGCGGCCGGCATTCGTCACCTACGAGGACTGCGCAAAGCGGTGCAAGCCGCGCCGCAGCATCAGCACCGCCCGTGACGGCTGACCTGCCTCTCCCTGACGACATCTCATCGATATCCTACATTGCTCTACTCAATCGATGGCAGTGGAGCGGCGAGAATCACTCGGCAGTAAACACAATCGTAACGATTTCGTCTGTCTATTCAACCGTGCATGATGTCACTTATTCCACTGCTCCCAAAGCACACGCCGGCCACTTGCTGTTGTCACTGTTGGTGTCTGATATCCTCAGAGCTGAAAATTGCGAGCGGAACAGAGAACAGAGTATGGTTTTGAACACATCTCTTAGTCACAGTAAGCTACGTATACACAATGACAGGCTAGTACGCGGCATAGCGCCTACGTTCTATACGTGACATCCTGGGTTCAATCCTGTGTGTGTCCGCCGTGTGCCCGCATGTTTTCCAATAGGTAAAAGCTTTCCGCCGGCCTTCTGCAATGCTGCTTTGCGTTAAACGCTAAGAAAAAACTCACAGTACGGCTACGACTTTGTAACGCGGTGTTCAACGATAGCTGTTTAGGCGTTTAGTTTTGGGGATATTTTGAGGTAGAAAGGATACAGTGACCTCATATCGCACTGGTGTGGTGGTCAAATGATGCACCCCTGCCCTGGCAGGCGGCTCTTCCAAACAGAACCACCAGCAGGCTTATGCGACCCATGTTGGTCGTGAATTTGAGGTGAGTATGTTAATATGTCATTAACGCACCCACCGGTTACGCCGACGGCGACGCGCAAGCCAGGGCCGGCGCCTAACAGCTATCGCTGTAATATCGCGCCTTTTATGTGCACCGTCCCGAAAGGATCAGAAACATGCTAGTCATGCGGCTCGTTGGCCAAGCTGCCTTGGTGCATCCCATACAAAAATGTCCTATGGTCGGCTATAGGATTTTGGCCCAAACAGCTATAGACCTTTCCTATTTCTGTCTATAGCTGTAGATACAGGCTGATATATTTTTCTATGGAGAGCTTAAGACAGTTGTGTGGTTCCGAAGCTATAGCTTTAGTGGCATAGATTTTTCAATGGCTGGCAATAAGCACCTCTGTGTGTGCTTATAGACGTTCATAAAAGGCCATAGACGGACATAGCTTTTTCCACAGACGCCCATAGGACGTTCTTGTATGGGATTGGAGTCAAATCATCTCACCGCGGCTAAGCACACAAGTGTCCCGCTCACACGGGTTCATTCGACAAGCACAGTTCTGCTCTTGTTGCAAAATGGCGGCACTGAGGCACCTCACGAGAAACTCGTCTCGCACAATCCGGATTTCAATACGATAACATTAGAAGCCTCGGCGGGAAAAGATGTGACGCTGGCAATAAGATTCGCCCATTGGCTGAAGCGAAGGGACGTCACCAGACCGGAAGTGACAACTATACGTTTCGATTTATCGGCATTTTGTCCGTGTCGCCACCCCTAGACATCTTCGGGGAAACCAGCGAGATGGCGCGAACAGTCGTGTGGTTGTGTGCAGGCATGTGTGTACGGCTACGCAAGCACAACCATGGAAGAATGACGCAAAACTCGATGTAAATGCATGTCTAATGATATTGCACTACAGCGGCTGTGTACTACCTGATGCCTGGCGCATTGGGAAGGTTTTACTCCGTAACTATCGCCCTTTCTCTCTTACCAGTTGCATCAGTAAATTATTCGAGCACGTAATTCAGACTCAAGTCATCTGTGTCTTAGAAGATCATACCATTATCTTCAAATATCAACATGAATTTTGTAAGGGCTGCATTATTTCTTGATTTTTTCCAAAGTATTTGACCGCATTCCTCATCACAAGCTTCTACTCAAACAAACATGTTTAAGTAGTCATACCACTTAAATTATGTGGGTTAAAAGTTTATTTTCATTCAGAATCCAGTTTACCTACGTTAATAATTCTAATGCCAGTTTAGTAAACGTGACTTCTCGCGAACCTCATCAGGGCAGCGTACTAGGTCATTTGCTCTTTATAATTTATATTGCTCTTTATAATTTATATTAACAATTTACCCAACTCTCTGTCATCCCGAGTTGGACTATTTGCAGATGACTGCTTAATATATCGTAACATTACTTGCGACACTGACCGCCTTTCCTTACAAACTGACCACGCCACTGTAAATGCATGGTGCTCATCCTGGCTTATAACACTTTAGTCACCGACACTAACATTATGACTTTCATCAACCGGTCTTCTGCGATTACTTCCAGCTGTCACCTGAATGGGAGCATTACTGAGCTACCAGTACGTATAAATATCTTCGAGTTTAATTTTCATTTGGCCTATAATGGAATCACCATATTAACCATACTGTAGCTTTGGCTAACCGCTCACTCGGCCTTTTAGAACGAAATCTTAAACAAGCCCCTTCACATCTAAGGAAACTTGCTTACATCATATTAATTCGCCGAAAAATAGAGCACAAATCAGCCATCTGGACTGCGCAAACGTACCACGCGAATTCTTTTTTTTCTTTTTGCGTGCAGTCACCAGATAGAAGAAGAAGATCGAGAAGAAGCAGCCATGGAAGGTGACTGCGCCTTGCCCAAGAAAGAAAAGCAGCCTGTTTGTAAGCATTGTTTTAACTTTCGTACAAACATTCGCGTACAAGCATCTACTTTTTGGCCTTCGCTCTTGGGCACCCGTAACGTAATAAAGAACTCTGTACCGGAAGGGAACCACCCTGCGTAACAGCTCCAGTCTACATGTCCAGTCTGCGTACCAGTCTCTATATGCCTAGGTGCCTTCGTATACGGGTATGACTATGTGTCTAGGTCAATGTGTCACCTTGCTACTAATGGTCTCTAGCGCGGACACAAGGACAGACAGAAGAGTACACAGCCCAGGCGCTTGTGCCGTGTACTCTTCCGTGTGTCCTTGCGCCCGCTCTAGACCTTGTAGTGTGTCACAAGCTAGCAAACCACTCCGCACTTCTGCAGTCAGTGTGTCCATGTCTATGCATCCATGTCTACTTGTCTACGCCAGTGGAATTCCACTTGGGGAGTTTCCCCTTTTTAAGGGAATTTAATTGAGGAGTGACATTTGACGAAAAGGGAAGCGATTGATTTTCAGGGAAGATCGAGAACCGAAAATTTCTCAATATTTCCACATAGTTGTATTTATCGCGCTGCTCCTAGAAAAATGGTCCATAAACTGGAATTTTTATTTCTAATTGATAGATTTTCTGGCGTGGAGTATCATTGGTCTATGTTTTTTTTCTTCCATATGTGTCTGCGTCTATGTGTCTGTGCTGTGTACGCGTCCGTCTGTCCGTCCATGTTATTCAGGACAATTCCGTACGGTGCCACTAACGGATGCGCGTCCCGTCTACTTTCAGGAGCGCAGATAACAAGCGCAATGCATTGTTTGCATCGTGGTGCTCCGCATTTTCCTAACGTCACACGAGAATAGAGTTTTACTCCTGCTGTGGTAACAATATTCGCTTCCTCGCACATTTGCCCATTCCCCGCTATACACAACGAGCCATAAATGTTGAAAATGGGATTAGCCGCAGCACGAAATCTTCGCGACGGGTGACTAGTCCGTGGGTACACTCAAGTGTAGTCGATATGTAGTGGGTGCTTAAGGAAGCAATCATGGCCCTTATAAGTGCTAACGACTATGGCATCGCACTTGGTCATCGCAGGGTGTTAACTTTCATTTTAGTCCTTTGTGGAGTGCCGTGTGCTACATGGGGCGATGATGAGGAAAGGAACTGCGCAGTGAATGCCCACTATCGGCGTACACGTGGGGGAAAGGATGGAAATGGAGATGAAAGGGCCGAGAGGGGAACAGTCGGCCAATACGGGAAGGCTGTGGAACAATGTCCACCACCCGGGGTTCTTCAGCGTGCTCTGGCAACGTAGGCTACACATGTTCCTATGCACCTCGCTTCTCCTAATGTGCCTTCTAATGCCTCCCTCCCGTCTCAGATCACCTCGTATGGGGCGCACTACGGCGCATGAAGGAGAGCCAGAGTTGGGCAAGGATTGGTAAGAGAATTTTGCCACCAATTTCTGCTCTTTTTTTTTTTTTGCAGAAGAGTCTACGTAGAGTATAGGCCGATTCTGTTCAGCGCAACCCTCTTCCTTCCCTGCGCAGGTAGCCTCCTCAGAGAAGAAAAAATGGGCCATGAAAGGTGCGTAGCTTCAACTACCCAGGAACACTGAGTGTGCCTGATAAGTCGCACGCCAGCAGCGCTTGATGTCGACCACCACAATTAGGATAAGAATAATATTAAACTACATATTTATCCCTATTACAAATCAAAGCATTTTTGAACGGTGTTGTTATCCTGTAAATCACAGTATAAACTTCCATTTCAACGTAACACATGCCATTTCCGCAAGCAATAAAAAGTTGGAGCTTTCGACTCAACACATATAGAGAAATCTGAGGAAACACCAGCTTCGCCTCACGAGTCTGCCTTTTTTTTCTGTATTGCATATAAATAGTCCCGAAAAGAAAAATCTAAGCATGCTTGCGTCACAAAACGCCAGAGACAATAATAATAATAATAATTGGTTTTTTGGTGGAAAGGAAATGGCGCAGTATCTGTCTCATACATCGTTGGACACCTGAACCGCGCCGTAAGGGAAGGGATAAAGGAGGGAGTGAAAGAAGAGAGGAACAAATAAGTGCCGTAGTGGAGGGCTCCGGAATAATTTCGACCACCTGGGGATCTTTAACGTGCACTGACATCGCACAGCACACGGGCGCCTTAGCGGCGTACTTCCAGAGACAACACGAGAGTCTGACGCCGTAGAATTAACGGGTTAATGGCCTCATATGCAGAATTTGTCATTCTCTACTGAACATTCATAGATACCTGAGTCCTCATAGCAATCCTGGAGCAGTGATACAGCGATTAAGCGATGCGCCACTCCACTGCGATGGCAGGTGCTGCCATCGGTGGAATTTGTGCGAGTGAGGTCGCTCTCCCCGAGCAGCCTCTAGCGACCAATGGCTAATTCGACTGCTATGCTATGCGCCACGGTGGTCAGTTTGCTCGCAGTCCGATGGGCAGGTCACGTGACCTGGGTGGTCCAACTAGGTTGGTTCTTCGGGGAATTTTTGCTCACAATGCCGACGACGACAACGTCGGATTTTCTGCAACGCTTTCGCTTTAATACGCCGTTTAAGTTTTTCAAGTGTGGCCCTCGATCAGAATATAATTTGATTGGTGCACTTACGTTACCCAACGCTGGCCTTCCTGGCCGGGATGTCTACGCCTTCTAATCAGCTGCTTCACTCGAGGCGGAATCACAAAGGCGATGCGTTAGGGACAACCCTACCTTTTTGTAACGCCGTCTGTTGGGTGCAAGGCTTTTTAGCGTTAGGCCCCGATATTTGCAGACCCTCGGAGACACCGGTGTCGTTCCTGATCTGCATGGCAGCATCGGCGTTCTTGGCGACCTTATTGCTGGTCGCCAGCATGGCATACTTCAGGCAAAGGTATTCGCAACCAGGTGGGCCTCCTCACTCGCGCATCCATTAGACAAGGCGCATTGTGCCAGTAGCTGAGCAAAAAAAAAAGCAGGCTACGGCGAAGTGGCTAGGGGCGATTCTATCGCGAGTGACCGACGTTGGTGCAATGTTCTCTCTCGGAAAGTGTGCTCGGCTCCACGCTTCCGGAAGTGCGACGCTCCCCAGGAGCAGCCGAAGCCGCACTGGCGGGAAAGGCCCAGCTTGCAGTGGTACTACTTGAACACCAGCTTCGGCCAGCACTGCCTCCAGTGGAGCGCCGACACGCTGCCCTGCCTCAACGGGTCGCGCCTGCACTTCGCCAGCCTCGAAGAGTGCCGCCAAGAGTGCGAGACCGGTGAGGCCATCTCTTCTTCGCCCTCATCGCGCATGTCGGCGCATTGCGCACTTTTTTGGGGGGAAAGCTTCACTACGCTGTAGTAGAGCCGATTTCGCCGTGCGTGGCCGGTTGACCTTCAAGTGAGCCAGAGGTCAAGTGTGGCTATAGGCCTTGCCTTATGTGGTCCACCATGTTGTCGCACCACTTGACCTCTGACCTTTCGATTCGCCTGTAGAGGGTGGCAGAATAGGCCGCAGCGTTCACTGGGTGCGCAACCTCTCGATATCAACCATTAATTTAACTGCCACCTGCCAGGGTGGCAGGGTGGGCGCGCTGCTTATCCAGTGTGCGGAACGCACTCAACGTTACAGACGCCAAGCCGCGTCTACTTGCCCGATACATCACAGCTTTCGCTTTCTAACCAGGTTCAGCAGTAGTTAAACCGCGGCTAATTTTTTTTATCCGCAGCGTCGACTTAATCCGCTGCGGAATATTATTCCGTAGTCGGCACTCTCCCTCCACCATCCCTCCTCCTTTCCGCCCTGCGTCATCAGCGATTCTTCGATGGTATTCCGAGGTGCAATAACAGAGGTTATTGGGAACTGTGCTGGCAACATAGAACTTTGAAAACGAACTCTACAGCTTCTCTCGGTTTCGCTGTTCGTGTTAATCTGTACTTGTTCCTTGCATGTTTTAGGCGCAGTTGACAGTGATTATGAAGCAGCAGAGCTTCCCGCCAGTCTACTTCTGCTGCCCTTGATCTGTCGGCGCCAGCTGATTGGCTTCAACTCGAAGGGCCGCAGACCGCAAACAAACGATATGATTTGTTTCGCGGGCGTAAAGGGAGGCCTTACGTTTGAGTGGAACACAATTCAATGTGACTTCGAATGTTGTCCGAGAAGTCACTCGGCCTTTCCGCACGCATCGAGAGTGGCGTCGAGGTGCCAAGTATTGTGACGTCGCCGAAGCTAGCGGTTGCTCACAGGAGCAACGCCGACGTCATCAGTATTGTGGTAGCCCAGGCTGGCCTGTCGACCGTGGCGTCGAGGTCAGCGCTGGCGCCCACTGAGACCGAAACTACCTCCACAAAATCATTTGTAATTAATTAATAACGCTGCGCACTGGTGTTTTGAGCTCATTGTCATTACCATGCCCTATAGGTCCGTAGGCCTCTTTCAAGGCAAAAAGCCCAGGAAGTTTGTGTTGGTGCCCTTCTTGAAGAGCTCCTCCTGACATCCGCGCAGCCGTTCCGGGTCGGTGGTGCGACGCCACCGTGTACGAGGGAATGGTGGACTGCGGCCTCAAGCGCACCGGCGGGGAGGCCGTCGTCAACGGCTCCCTGTGGTGGTACTACGACGTGCTCCTCGGCTCGTGCCACGACTGGACCGACATCTGCATCGAGCCCTGGAAGAACAGCCTCGACCAATGCGCCGCCGACTGCCTCCTCATGTGATCCACAAGCAGTACGCGCTTGGAGCTTCTCTCCGACGGGCCTGGCACATATACATTTGTCATATCGTAGTCCCCAAACATTGCGATATTTTCATAACACGTCTGACACTGCCCGACTTTGATAGGTAAGAAATATACAGTCTACTTCAAGCCATACTATCTCGGCACTTTCTCTGAGAGCACAATAAACAATTGAACGTATTACGTTTCACTGGGAGTGCATTGCGGGGAACTCAAGATGACCGCTAATATACTCAATAAGCTGCAAATTGTAATTAGTTAACGTAACTCTGATGTCCGCGTTATCAGTCTTGTATTCTTTTCTCAGCTGCACGGCGGAAATTTCCTGGGCTTAAATACTGTCACCTTCGTTGCGGCGGCGTGGGCTTCGTCGTACGTCCTCCCCGGGAAGGGGCTCTCTCCACACAGTGCCCTGTGTGACCGTGTGATCCAAGGCCGGTATAACAGATTCTAACATATAATTAACATATAGTTAACATATGACCTCAACTGAAAAAACACCGGAGTTAAGCGGCAATTAACATCAATAAAAGACATGTATGTGATCACTAGATGTACCACAATCAAAAGTCGACCAATTCACTACAGTAACACAAGGACTGGTGAAATTTAAATCTAACAAAGATATGGTTGGTGCGCGAAACTCTACTTCAGATGATGAATCAGTAAGCCAATCCCAAAGGCGTGTGTCAAAATCGCTGGCCGAGAGAACAGACTTCTGGCAATCAACTAGGAAAAGAGTAAAGCCACGGTCTATAGTAGAGGACTGAAAAGCAATCTTAGCCCGGTGACAAAATTTTCAAGAAACTAATATGAGTAACCCTCCTCCGCTTGCCTGTCGATCTTGTCGAAATGAATAGTTTTGTAAATGGAAATTTCTTGCAAAGTAATCATGCCTGGATTATGTCGGGATGAAAGGTAATCTGTTGAAGCTGAAAGAAGTGAACGAGAGTTCCACTGGGGAACCCTTAACACCCCTTTGGTTGTGAAATCCGGGAAGCAGCAACTGCCTGCTCAAAAATATTTCCCTTTGGCTTAGAGCCAAGCTAACGCTGCTTTGATTTCGGCTGAGTATGTGGAGAAGACGGGTTAGACATGGGGGATCCACTGCGTTTGAGGATTCGCGTATCTGAATCCACCATCTCTGCATAATGAATGATTTGAACATCATCCGAATCACCGAACCCATGAATAAGAGAAGCAGCAGTAATTTGTTCCTGGGGCTGAGAGCAATCCCGAGGAATGTTGGGTCGTTAAAAGGATACAGAGGCAGTTTAACAATGAGCTAACCTTCTAGGGTTCCGAAGTAGACTCACTGCTGATCATGTCTGTGAGGTTATCTTTC
Organism: Amblyomma americanum; assembly: GCF_052857255.1. Classification (NCBI taxonomy): domain Eukaryota; kingdom Metazoa; phylum Arthropoda; class Arachnida; order Ixodida; family Ixodidae; genus Amblyomma; species Amblyomma americanum. Next base: position 210,259,339 of record NC_135501.1, on the reverse strand, counting down.
CGATTTTGGCTAAGACACAGGCGCAATCACCAAATGAAAGCGCGGCGTTCAAATCTGCCGCGTCCCGAGTGAGCGCAGGGGAGGGGAACAGCGGAGAGGGAAACCTCGTCCATATCGGCCAACGTGACGTCACCTTGAGGAGCCGGGGATGCTTTGAACCAGCCGAGCGAGCTTATTTCTTGCGCTCTGTGCGTTGTTCCTCGTGCTGCGTGCGTTGCGGACGTACAAAACCTATCATACGAGTTCCAGCACACAAAGTTAGAAACACGAGGTACTGCTCTGCGTTCGGGTGCACGAGCAACTATTGCCGCGACTTCGTCGCCTTCTACTGTTTCCCACAAATTAAAAGCTCGCAGCGCAGTAGGTCACTGCTCTCAAGAGGAAGAATTTCAAACCGGCCAAAGCAAGCGTACTCTGCTCGAAGCACTTTCGTCAGAGCGGCTGCATTGCAGAGCTTGTACCCATCTATGGGGCTTTCTGTCAAGGAGGCACGGCTGAACCGCGACATCATTTCTTGAATTTTCTCGCGTATGAGATCCGTGTTACCATCGCCAAGAAGTCTCTCTGCTAAAAGAGGAAAAAGGGGTAAACGCTGCTACTCCCGATTCTAATTTCATTGCTTTATGACAGTTCAGGTCTCCTTGTGTGTGCAGCTTTGCGTTGAGTGCACCCCGTGATGGGACGAACAGACAGCTTCAGCGCGTGGGTGCTCTTCCGTGTCTTCTTTTTTACTCAGGGGGACACACTACATTCCACTGTGCTAATCGTTCCGTAATCCATTACAGGCACGATTATTCGCATGCGGACCGACAATTCTTTTTAGAAGAGCCCACTGATGTGTCGGCGACTCGAGGTCGTGTGGGCTCTAAGAGATGCTTTCCCGCATGGCACGTGCCTGACATGCTCTTGGGGCCCCTGTAGAAGCTTTATAGAGGCTCGGGCATGTGTCGCTCTCTTCAGCACAGGCGCGGCCAGAACTCATGGGGCGTGCTGAGCAGTGTTCGGTTCGACGCGTCCAAGCAAGCAAGCATCGAAATTGTTGATATGCAGCATCTTTTCCACCCGTTGCTGCCTAGCCTCGTCACTAATAACAGCTACGCGATTAAAATGAAGACGTTCGACAGAGGTGTCTCTGGTTTCGGTTGCAAATTTAAAAGCTAAATGTACTCCAACCACGTTCTTGTAAGAAAACACGACGTTACTCGGTTTATTCGTCAAGCTGTTACTGCGTGCGAGTTGCAGCTTTGCTTTTAAACACGCATACAGTTGACCGCCAGGTCACTGACCTGAAACTGCGCATTTAGGAAGAGGGTGTGGTTGCGAGGGAGCGATTATTATTTGCCGGCGTCTGCTGAACATGCCTTAACTGAAGCAGCAGCCTTGTGCGTGGATTTGGCTTGGTCTCCATCAAAACAGTTCCGCCTAAGTCACAAGCCTCGCAGCGCTTGGCCACTGCGCTTCGCTCACTTGGACGTCACCTTCGTGCTGCTTCATTCTTTCTGTGAACTGACAACGCTGCGCACCCAGAACAGGGTATTTTGTACACAACGCCTTGGGCCTTTTCTTTAGAAGGCGCTCTTCCGGGAGAGGCAAGAGGCATCCGATGGCGGTAACCGGCCTGAGTATTGTTCACACCGCTTCTTTTCCGAGAATAAGAGCCGAGGTTTTCCTGACGCCTTTTACGCGTGGAATGCATACGCGTCTTTCCCGCTGTCGTATGCTTGGGCTAGGCGTAGAATTGTTTCGGGTGCGTCTTTTTTTATTTCAGATGATATGTGGAACGAACCAACTGGGGCATCCTTTTCTTTGGACGTCAGCGAAAAAATAGTCGCCATAATCGCTTTTACAACACCGCGGAAAGTTGATACCTGCACGGAACGCCGCGCCGGACCCATGTCGGCAGCTTCTCCTGTCCTCAATGTGACGTCATGACCTCTTGACCAATCACAGGTGGCGGCACGACCCACGATGTGCCCCGCGGCGCCGGCCGCATATTTCTGCTAAAAACGGGAATTCGCGCTTGTTTTTGCTAAATTTTGGTGCTATATTCGTATACGCAGCATAAAAAACTGTAGGACGCCCCTGCGAGCCCGATTTTCACAAAAAAATGCTTCAGTGTCCCTTTAACGAAGGCATGGCTGCCACGGGACACGTCGTTCGAATTCGCAAGGGCTGCGTAGTATGCGTTGCCAGAGCGTTAGATATGCACTCTGTGACGGTGTATACCATCTTGTCAGCCATTTTAGCCATAGGGGCTTCCACAGCAGTCATTAGAGCCCGAGATATAGATGAATATAGTGCGACTCCTGAGAGAACTGACACACCTACATAGCCGTGAGCTCTCTCTTTAATTTCTGCTATTACTTCACGCCGCAAAAAAAAAAAAACGTTTTCGGTCGATTATTTTAAGAATTTGTGATTCATGAGCCCGAGAAGGACAATGTGAGGAATTTGCCGTACAAGCTCCACCACAAATGCAACACTTTGTGGTTTAGTTCTGAGCACAAATTTGATGGATGGTCATTGGCGCATTTGCAACACCGCAAGGTAGACTTGCAACCACCAGCACTATGGCCATAGCGCCAGAAACTGCACTGCAGTTGCTTAGACGGAAGGGGATCTACACGGAAGATTAGAGGCCATGCTTTTATTTCTGAGGGGCAGGCAGTACCCGCAAAAGTGGCAACAACCGATTCCGTTGGCACCTGCACACTGTTCTCCTCCCGGCTACAGCGATATACAGCAACAGCACCTGCCGCGGAGAGAAGGTCGAGAGTCTCAGCTGGCGACAAGCAAGAGTCTAAACCACAGGACAGTCCTTTTGTGCAGGCCAAATGAGAAGGAATGAAGCTGCTTACCGGAAGGCCGTTTAGGAGATCCTTTACGCAAGAGAGGTCTGGTGAACGGCACAGAATCCCTCCGGGTCCAAACTGCCTTAACTGAGTATTTGCCTCATAGCGACAAGTGGCTCCCTGGAGAGCAACTCGAACGGTCCCTGGGTTGCTCATTTTGATGGTACCACCATCCTTTGGCACCAGCGCCTTTGTAATGCTGCGGATGCCGGAGCGTTGAAAAGCTTCCAGAGGAATCTCATGAGGCGATAGGGAGGCCCACTAGGAGGAGCTCCCCTGGCCGGGAGACTGCGTGGACATTATCTCGGATTTACGAACTACACGCTTCCGTTGTCGACATAAGCCAAAGGGCGCAAATGCGCAGGAAAAAAAAAAACAAAAACAGTGCCAGCCCGCCAATACTTAGCCGATCCCGGAGTAGGCTTCGCGCAGGACCTCTTCTTCTCTACCTTTGCATGCGCCTTCTGCACCGCGGAAGCGAACAAAAATTTTTCTTCTTTGCAACTTGATATCGTAGGGAGATTTCACTCTGTCGGTAGGCACATGCTTGTTTGGCGAACGGCGCTCCTTATTTTTTTTTTTTTTTGCTGCATTGTTAGGTGCTTCTACAATATAAGCTTAAAGGCACCGAGCTTCGAACTTCCAGTTAGCTGCAAATACTGAAGAAGAAAAAATTGCAGGAAAGGCGTGGACGAAAGGACACGCACATTCTTCTTCTTCTTCTTCTTCTTCTTCTTCTTCTTCTTCTTCTTCTTCTTCTTCTTCTTCTTCTTCTTCTTCTTCTTCTTCTTCTTCTTCTTCTTCTTCTTCTTCTTCTTCACCCCCCCCCCACACACACACATAGGAACACACATAGCGCAGTGTCTTCGTCTTCGTTTTTACTGCGCAGTATTTTTTTTTTTGCAATACAAGGCCACGTGGTCCACATGTCACGAATGAAACATCCGCGTTATCGCCAGTCTGCGCCGACGTCAGGTTCAGGTACTCAAAGCTGCAGCATTGGTTGCAACTATGTTTTGGGAAAACAGTTACTGTTTACCAGTAATCAATTACAGAAAGTAATAGTATTACCAGAACGTTACCGTCTAAAAAAGAAATCGATGAAGTACAAAATTACAAAAATAGTTTATTACAAGTAATAAATTACTTCTAAGGCGTTACGTAGAACTCTATTAAAGATGAAAGTTCGCAGGCAAGATTGACAGTTACATTTTTCTTCTTTTTTTGTTTTCTTTTTTTTCAGTTTTTTCTATTCTTCAGAGGCTATCGCTGAACAAAAGAAGAGGAGAAGAAAAAACATCGTCATTAGGTCATCGTGTGCCACGGCTGCAAAAGCCTCAGATCAAGACTCTCAGTTTATCAAAGTAAGGTGCCTTCGTGCGCTGTTCATTTCTACGCTCCCAATGCTATTGTGGTTGCTCCGATAACTTCGAATCCCTAGCACTATTTCGCAATGTTTAGCAAAAAGAGGCTTCGCTTTTTGGCCGCCTATAGCATGACGCACAGCGGTTTTCAGCAGTTTTACGTAGTCGTTGTGATCGCTCGTCTACCGCCGGATAGTGGTTTCGCTAGTTGTCGTCATTGGCGTCTAGTTACTTGTCGGAAAGAGGAATTCTGTTGCAGAAATACGCCTCTTCCATCACGCGAACCTTCAAAAAGCGCTCCTCAGAAATCCGGAAACGTACGCACATGATTATCTTAGAGGCTTCGTTATCTTGAGATAGAAATTTTGTGTGTGTGTGTGTGTGTTTATTTATATACAGGCGTATAATAACCTAAAGCGAGGTGCAGATATGCCTTCTGCCATATACTATTAAGTTCTCATGGCGCAGCATTCTCGTGGTGGATTCAGCCCTCTGTAACACATTCGCATAGAACGTAGCTAGCGCCTCTTTTTTTTTTCTCTATATTTTCTCGAGAAACTCCACTTTTTCGATGAATTGTAAGGAATATTCAGCTCCTCGGTGTGAACAACGATCATCTAAGCGTATCTCCTCTTAAAAACTGTTTTGTAATCACGTCCGAACGAAGCGGAGGCATTCCTCTTAATGAAGAACACAACTGACCAAGTAGTCGAATTCACGCCTTCACAGTTCCAATCAGTACTGCCGGCACAATGCTGCGCAGAAATTATCGGGGCCTTATTTGGAAGTTTGGAACTTTTAGATAAGAAGGCTGTGTCATTTGTCGGCACTCTAGAGCAAATAATCGAAGCTATTTCTTCAGCGCAGACAGGTGTTGATTCCTAACCGGCAATTGTGCGAAACGTGCGACCTGGCTTTGTATGGCAGGTTATGCTTTACATGTGCAAGAACCTACGAAGAGACAAACATGAGACGAATAGTGTGGAAGAATGCATCCAGATAGAATGTTGCGAAACAGCGCCCAGAAATGTTTCTCATTAAAACTGAAACTGCCAGCTTAAGTGCGTACGCTTTTTTCCTTGCCCTTTTTCAAGCGTTGAGAAACATGTCGGACACTACAGCCACGTAGAGCAGAACATCAGCTGAGCACATCCGCTCTTGAACAATGAGAGGATCATTCAGCGCAAGGCAGAGAGATCGGCCTGGGGGGACATTATTTGTCCAGCTGATTCGCACCAAGCAAGCGGAAAATAAAGAGGGTGGCGGCCTGTACAGAAGCATGATGCGAATATATGCAAGCACATCAGTAACGCGCCCAATCACAACGCTGAGTCGAGAACATGAAGTCGAGACGAATCGAAGGAATGCTCGCGTTGCGTGGAGAGCTTTCCAAGTGCCCAAGCTGTACTGTGGACTATGAGGTACGCTGCAGCCGAGTGCTGTGGATTAATTTCCTCTTTTTTCATGCGCATAAGTATCAGCGAACGGCCGTGACTGGTTCTTTTTTTCCGTCAAGAAACACTCACCACAGCTGCCCTTGTGCAGCTAATCGAACGCGGCAAAGTGGATTAAACGTTTCACGTGGAATCCCGTCAGTCTTGCTCAAATGCAGCCTGTGTGTTCACCTTCCTTTGGCGCATTCATGTTGCCAGGCTCACGCCCCGTGGCCAGATGATGGCGTCATCGCCCCGTGATCAACCGCGCCCTTTGCCTCACGGCATGAGGCGTAAATGGATGATTGGACTCGTCGGCGTGGCGCTTGTGTTGGCCGCATCCATCGTCTGGGCCCAGAGCTACCAAAACTTACAGACGGCAGGCGAGTATTGAACTGCAGCAATTTTGCACGGAGGTTGGCGAACCATTCGGAAACTGCGGAGCCGTTGAACAGGTGAACAGCGATCCCACTGGGCAAATGCGAGGTTTCTCTACTCTTCTACATCTTTTAACTATTTTCAACGCGCTACAAGAACGCAAGTGTGGGCTATCTGACGGCAAAAAATAAAAGTTTGGTTGTAGCAGGCACTACCTGTTATAGACTGCACTGAAGTTCCGACACGCGGGCTGGAAGGATTCTGGTTCACAACGTGGTTTCCTTTTATCCAATTTCAATTTCTTCCAACGCATGGCTCCCTTTTATCCCTGTAACGCTGCTCAAGAAACTGCAGTCATTGGCTACAAAACGGCCTCCACTTTTCGTAATGTGTTATATAGTTGCCCAGACAGGCTAGTCATGCTCCAATATCGGTGCTATACCGAACTTTCCCTCTGCTGTGGGTGCCGCAGGCCTGCTGTTCGACGGCACTGGAGCAGGTCTGGCGTATCTAAGGAAAGGCAGGTAATCATCGACTAGTGCACACGTTGCGTCTGTGCTTTGTTCTTTAAAGGCGCTTGTGAACGCACCCACCCTCCACTCTCCCAATCTTGCTAAGAACGCGTGCACTACGCAATGCGTGCAGATGAAAATGAAAATTGGTGTTGGGGGAAACGAAATGGCGCAGTATCTGTCTGACATATCGGTGGACACCCGAACCACGCCGTAAGAGTAGAGAGGAAGTTGGGAGTGAAAGAAGAAAGGAGAAAGAGGTGCCGTAGTGGAGCAGGGCTTCCGAATAATTTCGACCACCCGGGTGGTGGTGGTGGTGAAAAACGTTTATTTTGCTCTATTTACATATGGATTTAGCGGTTCTTCAGATGGCTTCTTCCATTTTGATATCCAGGGTTGGTGCCCAGGGCCCCACTGAGGGTAGCTGCCGTGCGAGCACGCCTTACTAGCTCTTGCTGGACTTTCAGGGCGTCGCTGGAAAGCATCCTCTCCCACTGTTAATAGCAGTAATAATAATTGGTTTTTGGGGAAAGGAAATGGCGTAGTATCCGTCTCATATAACGGCGGACACCGGAACTGCGCCGTAAGGGAAGGGATTAAAGAAAACCCGAGTGCGGAACAGTTTATCCCATTGTTTCGCACTCGGGTTTTCTATTATCATTATTTCTTTTGCTTTTTTGCAGGCCCACGTGATATGGTATAGCATGGACTTGCCCCCCACCAGGGGAATGTGTTCTCATATTGGGTAGGGTAAATTTTGTTTAGTATGTATAAGTTCGGGTATGTCCCCGTTTGTAGTTGCCGCCAGATTACGGCTTCTTCTCTGTCGAGTTGTTTGTCTGGTGCCGGATATCTCATTCTGGCGCCCTTGAAGTAGTTTAGCGTGTCCGCGTATGTTTGGCCTACCGGTTCTGGGTCCTCTACGGCGGCAGTGTTTTTGGACGCCCGGTTTGTTGCGTACCCTCGAGCTATCCTATCTGCCTCCAGATTTCCCTCGACACTCGTGTGTACCGGTATCCAAACTATCGCGTGTTTGCTTTGTCTGCCTGTGAGTCGGCTGTTAAACCGGAGAATGTTCAGCGCTTTGCGGCTGATCCTCCAGTTCATGTAATTCCGGCATGCTGCTTGCGAGTCTGTTAGAATCGTTAGGGATTTGCCTAGTCGATAGGCCTCCACTGCCGCTAGAGCTACAGCCGCTTCCTCGGGTTCAACTGCCGTGCAGTTCCGTATTGACGCGCTGGTGATTTCCCTGAGGTCCGAGCCAATCACCGTCGCCATTTTATGCTTATTGCCTTCTTCCCTTTGACGGTGCATGTTGCGGCGGCGTCAACATACACTGTTTCGTTCCGGGTGGCCAGTGTCCTTTGCACGTATTCTGCCCTCGCCTCCCTGCGTGCCTTGTGCAGGTTCTGGTCCATATTTCTGGTTATTGGCGCTACACTGATGGTGCGGGATCTTTAACGTGCACTGACATCGCACAGCACGCGGGCGCCTATGCGTTTTGCCTCCATCGAGACGCCGCGCATGTTGTGAGGCCCCACAGCTCGAGCACAAGGTGGTGGACCTCAGACACGCGAGCCCTGGACTGTGTGCGATCGCTGCGTCCCCAGTTTATGCCCTCTGCTCCTTTCACTAGTGCCTCAGTTCAGACCCAGGGCGTGAGCAGTGCGTTCCTTGCTGCCTTCAAACTAGGAGGCCTCATGAAGGCAAAAGCCTTTAATGGCTCATATATACTCATGGCCATGGATCTGTCGGGCGTCCGTTACATCCAGCAACTAAAACCTTACTTGCCTCATCAGTGTGCGCAGGATTTGAGCGTCCTCAGAAACTGTCCGCCTCACTTGTCAGTCAAGTGACGTCATCAGTGCTGTGAATAAAATAAAACCAGGGGTCTAGGCTGGGAATCGCACCAGGCCCTTTGTCGTCCGAGACGGAGACGCTTCCACTCCGCCACGACGGCGCTTTATGGCGACAGCAAGTGTTTCGCCTTAACGCACGTGACTTAAGTGCTCCCCTAATTCTTTTTCTTCATGCAACGGCAGCCGCAGGGAGGAAGCAGAAGGCACTATGTGAAGCAATTTAAAAAGTTTCTTCACCGAAACATTAAAAGAGGCCCAGAGCCTGATGATCTTGGGTAGTATAGCTGCTGACCTAACGGATGCCTCAGGGAAGGCTGCCAGGGGTTTTTATCCATTACGCTTTCCGTGGTATAGCAATATCTCCTTCTGCATATTAATGCCGGGCATATACCGCAAAGCAACGCTTACCAGTCCGCGTCACTCAGTGACGTACGAGCCACGTGCCAGTAATCGATGAGGTGCTGCGGGAGCTACTATGCGTCTGCTACAGACACGTGCTTTTCGAAAGGGGCACTGCACAATGGCCAAATTTTGTGTAGCCACAGCGTTCAGGGTAACTCTATTTCGTAATTTATAAATAAGTTACACGGTTATTGCCGGCGGCTAGCTGCAATGACTCCAACCATGCGCCTCCAACCATGCGCTTAACTCTGACAGTTAAAAAGTTAACTGTTACAAATTAGGTAAGCAGCTGGTTAACACAATTCGCCTAAATGCACGCGCCCGATACATTGTGCCAGGTTTTGTGTTTTCTTTGAGCACTTGTGGTTGAGTGCGTGTGTTACCACAACTTTGCTTTTTGCATCCGGCGCTGGAATAATTTCGACCACCTATACCGGAGCCCTCCACTACGGCACCTCTTTCTTACTTTCTTCTTTCACTCCCTCCTTTATCCCTTCCCTTACGGCACGGTTCATTTCATTATCCGGCGCTGCACATGCATGTCGTCCACTCGTAGCAGACGGAGTAACCAATGCGTCATCATCAGCATCATTACCACCACATTTTGTGCCTCTTGCGACAGCCGCGCCGCGGGAACGGTTTCAGTTTTTTTTTTTTCGCGTACTGAAATTTTTGCACGTGCACTCTAAGAACGCGAATTACCCGACATGGGAGTAAAAAGGAAGTCTTCTAGCGCACTCCCTTTTAAGTGCACGATGTGCTGCCCAAGCCCTGGGAGTATTGCTGTCATTAAAATAAAGAGAACACCTAATGTCGGAAATGGGAGCAAATTCCTCCTTCAAAGCATGCGACGCTGTAGCAGTCACGAAGCTTTTATCCAAGGTTTCAGTCTTCTTATTTCCAAAATGCAGGCAGAGCAGCGCAAAGAACACGCACGACTGAAGAGAGACAAACACACGCGCCGAAGATGCTTCGCCTCTTTCAGAAAACCTTGTTGGGCTAGTTGGTAAGCCATGATCTCAGAAGAACCAGCGCAAAAAGAGCAACGGCGCTTCTGTACGTGTCGGCCTCCTTTTTTTTTCGTTGTTTTTTTTTTGCGCTGGTTATTCTGCGTTCGCCTCTTTGTAATGTTAATCAACGGAGCCAAACTGCCACCCTTCATCCTTATTTGCTGCCCCCCGGTGCTGCGTTTAATAGCCTCCACCGACTGCGAGCGGCATATCAGATCACTACACTCTGCTGTAGGAGTATGCCTCCGTTGCCAAGAGTGAGCATCTCGCGTATTTGGGGATCCAAGTCTACCTACCTCCTGTCCCTAGAAAGGGAAGGCAGCTTACCCCTTTTCATTCCCATTTAGGGAAATTCATGTTTAGGCTGTAGTAGGTACGGACTTTCCTTAGCTCTTCTAGACTCAGGCAGTCAGGTCGACGCATTTGCAAACTACATTTTCAGTCGTATACCACAGATAACACCAGTGGCTCTTTGGTCGTCGCCATAATTATCATTGTATTTCTCTCGAATGTCTAACCAGGCCAAAAACGACGCTAATATTTAACGTCCTGTAGGCAGTTGTCACCTGGCAGAGTGAGCCAGAAGGTACGCGCAGTAATACAAAAATTGCTGCGTTTGCGAAAAAAAAAATTGGATGTCTTCCAACGTACTCTCATGACAGCAACCGAATGAAAGGCATTTTGTTCCAACACCCGTCCGCTAGTCGCCTAAGCTTCAAGCAGGCAAACTGTGTGCAGGTCTCATCCTCGCACAACCAACTCTGCTCCGGCCAAATAACGTTAGGGCTGAGCCCCTGTGACGGGTCAGCGTAGTGCGAGTCAGCAAACCATGAATTAACCTAACCTGTGCTTTATTTTGTAGCGATAGCTACATCACGGTAGCATTTCGAGCCTTCAGCGTGGCTGTCATGTGGTTGTCATGTGGCTGTCACGTGGTGCCACGCTGTCACGTGGTTGGTCACGTGGTGCGGAGCAGCTGCCAGCGGCGCGGCTCCGTGGCTGATCACGTGGTTGGTCACGTGACCAACTTCAACTCGGCCAGCTGTACCTATCGCGTCACTCCAGCTTTAACCATAGCTAAACCACCGCCAATTTTTTTAATCAGATGAAGCGGAGACAGCCTACTCGCCTCAAGGTGTTAGCCTCTACAGCCTCTTTTGAATAGCGCGTGACTCAGAGCTGTGTCATGAATTTTTTTATCTAAGAGACACGGGGGGCGATTTTAAGCTGGCCTGTATTTGATTTCTTTATTTTATTTATTGATTCCCCCCGCTGCAGGGAGCCGCTGCAAAGTGCCGGCGCTTCGTGCCTGCTTGCCGACGTCGGTGGCAGCGGGCCACAACGCCAGCGCCGACTCCTCGGCCCGGTTGGCGGCGGCGCCCTGGTTCTACGTGCGCAGTCGGCGCAAGGGCCACTGCCTGCAGTGGAACGCCGACCTCGTCTGCCTGGGCCGCTCGCTGCTGCACTTCAGAACCGAGGCATTCTGCCACTCGTACTGCGAGAGAGGTCAGCCAAACCTCGCTGTGTAGGGAAGCTCAAGGCGCAATCTTGTTTACTGGTGGAAATTGCGGGGGGCCACCAATTTAAAACCAGTTGCATTGCCTAGTGGTCGCCTTTACTTGGGGAAAAATGGGTCTTTGACCGCATCTCGAGATGACCGAAACACATTAGCTGCGACATTATTTGTCTAAGCGGCCGTTGCTTACAAAGCCACCGTCTTCATATATGTGCTTACTTAATTTGCTACGCCCTATCCCTAGGTACAAAGAGAATAAATTGGCGGCAAAATGACAGACAACTAAACGCGTTGCACATAGAAATTCTCACTAGTGTAAAATTAATGAAATTACTGGACACACGGTTATAACAAAATTCACAGTAGTTTAACTTGGCTCACCCTGTAATTCGACGAAAAGCAAGGACGCTTGCTAAGCGCCAGAGGCTCGTCCATGGCAGCTCCACTTAAGGTCAAAGACCAACCCAAAGGTCACCCAAAGTCATATGTCAAAAGGCAGAGGTTAAAGGTCAACTAAAGGTCATGGTTCAAGGTCAGGCAGCAATGGTTCGACACCATAACTATGCCACATATGGTCATACACGGCTATCGTGGTTAAGTTGAAGGTCGTTCAAGGTCATTCTCCGGCCTATGCGACGACTGCTTTATCTAGCATAGTGAAGCTTTTCGCTGAAAAAGTGAATTTACTCATATCAGTAAAAGAGACAAAATAGTTGTACACAACTTAAAATCCGAGGAGACGAACTAACTCCAGAAGGGAAACAACATGCAGTCCAATTCATCGTGTACTGAACTACTCTCTGAATACAAATCTTAGGACTTGTGCAATCTGATTAACATTCCATGTCATCCACCGGACTTGAACAACATGGAATTCATCGGGACCTGCTGGAATTCCTTGAACAGACATTGAATTTTAAGGCGAAAGCCTTTAATGGCTCATACTTGCGGCCATGGCGTTGTCCGGTCCCGTCATTTCCGGTTTCGTGTCTCAAAGATGACTAAATTAACTCTGTAAGATCCATAATTTGAATGATGAACACAGAAGCGCCGACGCCAACTTGAGCAATAGATGTTTAAAGTGCACATAAAATCCGAGCGGTCATCTTTGGTTGACCTCAATGTGATGGCAATATTCCCGAATACATTCACCAAAATCTTCAGCAGCCGTTCGTCGCACTGCATTCTGATGGTGTCTTAGCATTTCTCTTAGCATATAGCTTACATGTTTTAGTCAAGATGGAGGCTAGCTTCGACAGTGGTTCGGAGCAATGACATATGCACCTTCAGTTGCATGCTGAAGGGCGCGGTTGAGGTGTCCACCGAGATGGAGAGATCTGAGCTCTACTGCGTCCTTTCCTTGCCTCGAAACACATGCTTTCGCATTCCTCCACGTAAGCAGGCTAATGCACTTGCGCTTCAGTCTACTGCTCATGCGTGTGACGTCATTGAATGGCGCCACCATCGTTCGAGAGGAGCGCTCACCAGGCAAACTGGCCAGACGCCTCATGAACGCCGACTAGCAAGGATGCCGCCTAAACTGCCTCCTGTGTCTACAGCAACCAAGCGTGCTCGCGCTAATGACCGACAGCGACACAAGCAGCAACACCGCGCTAAAAGCTTTCGCCTCACTGCACTGTAGGTCAACAACGAGACCCCCCCCCCCCCCCCCACTGAATTTTATTTTTAGCGCGACAGCGTTAAGGAGCTCGTGTCGCAGAAAAGCCGGTGTCGTCGGTGTCTTTGGCTGTGAGCGAAAAATGGCACATCTCGGTGGACACCTGAACCGCGACGTAAGGGAAGGGATCGGCGCGGTACGGGGGTCCAGCGAGAATTGTGAGACAGGCGTTATTTCGTTCACTTCGTTCACCAATTTTTATTTCGATTTCCTTCCCTTATGACCCGGTTCGGGTGTCCACCGAGATATGCGAGACAGGCGTCATTTCCTTAAATTGTCCAACGGGCCACGCGTCGCGCCGAACGCCCAGGCGTTGGCGTTCCTTGGGCTCCTTGGCAGCGCTGCAGCACGCTGTCGCGTCTCACCTTTGCCACTTCCAGCTCCTCGCGACCTATTATTATAAACTGCGGTTCCCTTCCAAGACTGCTGAACATTATTTTGGTTTTCTGTATAACAATTTTTACATCTGCCGTTCCCCATTAACTCTCATCCCCAACTGTTCCCTATCCAGGAATCTGAATACCTCCTGTAGACAGGCGTCCTCCAAATTTTTTTAATAAGGCCACAGGACGTACTAGAACCAATTTAGAAAGGTAAATAATAGTGATGTAAAGATCCCCAGGTCGAAATTATGTCGAAGGCCTCCACCACGGCACCTTTCTTCTCTCTTACTCCTTCATCTCTTCCCTCACGGCTCTGTTCGGATGTCCACCGAGATGTGTGAGTTACTGCGTCACTTCCTTTTCTCAAAACCAGTTGAGTATAAAGGACAGAGGCTGTATTTACGACAGGTTAGGACACTCGAAACCTCATCGGTCATGCAGGCATTGCGGAATCAAGGTGTAGAAGAGCCTTATGTAGCAGTACTGGAAGATATCTATAACTGAACCAGCTACCATACAGTCTTCCATAAAATAAGCAATAAATCTCGAGATCAGCAATGATCTCGCAAATGGTCTTCATCGCCTATCTACAGGAGGTATTCAGATTCCTGGATTGAGGACAGTTGGGGATGAGAGTTAATGGAGAACGGCAGATGTAAAAATTGTTATACAAAAAACCAAAATTATGTTCAGCAGTCTTGGAAGGGAACAGAAGTTTATAATTATAGGTGACGAGGTGCTGGAAATGGTAAGGGTATAAGTCTACTTAGGGCAAGTGACCGCAGGTCGGAATCCTGAGAGCGAAATAACTACAAGGATAAAAACGCGGTAGAGTGCATATTGGCAGGTTCGCTGAGATCATGAATGTCAGTTTACCAATATCTCTGAGAATAAAAGTACATAACAGCTGTATCTTACCGGTACTCAACTATAGGCCATAAACAGGGACGCTAACGAAAAGGGTTGAACTTTAATTGAGGGCCACACAGCGAGCTATGGAAAGGAAAATGGTTGGTGTAAAATTAACGGCCAGGAAACGGGTAGTGTGTGTGAGGGAATAATAATTGGCTTTTGAGGAAAGGAAATGGCGCAGCATTTGTCTCATATATCGTTGAACACCTGAACCGCGCCGTAAAGGGAAGGATAAAGGAGGAGGAGGAGGAGGAGGAGGAGGAGGGAGGGAGGGAGGGAGGGAGGGGGGCTGCTGCTGCTGCTTGCTTGCTTGCTTGCTTGCTGCTGCTGCTTGCTGAATTTGGTAATAACTGAGCATCCCCCGAACGCAGGTGTTCCGAGGCCCCGCTGCACAAAGCCAATAGACAGCGGCATGCTCCACTGCAGCAGCGAGGAGTACCACGAGGGTCGACGGACGGCGTGGTGGTACTACGACTCCCACCAGCGGGCCTGCGTCAAGTGGGGCAACGTGTGCCTGGAGAACACCTACGCCAGCCTGAGGGCCTGCGCCGCCGAGTGCCTCAGCTAGATCCGGCCGGATCAGTGGTGCCCCATGTGACTCTGTCCCGGTCAAGTCCAAGCTTCTGAGCTCGCGTGCACATTGCGTTGAATCGGGCAGTGAGGACCGAGGCGAACTCCACAAGGTGCCTGACCACCAGTGATTGGTCAATCTTTCCCGTTCATGTCACCTTCAAGCCGACTCTGACTTTTCAGCTAATGTGTGTTTTTATACAATACGTGCGGACCTTTCATCGGCACTTGACAAGCAGTCCCTGTTTCTCTCCAAAGTTTCCCTAACGCCGAATCGACTGCAATTTATAGGAATGAACGCGATACTTGAAAGCCGTGTTTTAAACCTTCAAATTCCTTTGAGAATGGTATGCTTTGGCAGCTGCATTGTGGCATCAACTCGGAGGCCTCAGAAAGCAGATCGATTATGCGAACGGTTTTGGTTCTCTTTGTAGTCACATTTGATCTGCTTCGCACAGGACTATTCCACTAAATAAATTTGTGTTGCTCGTGCACCAAACAGGTTTCAGAGAGCTGATCGACGTGAAAGGCCAGCTGGGCGACCAGCACTTCGACGTTGCATTTTAAGCAGTTCTGCACTTGTGCGCAGTATTTAGTAAAAAAATTCGAAGCTTGGCGCAGGCAGGTGCTGGCAGCCGGTTGGTCAGGAAATAAATCACCTCTTGATGGCGCTCATGTCGAGCGTAGTACTATCCACAGTCCCGTGTTGCTTTTAAACAGAGTTATTTGATCCAGGGATAAACGGAAATTCGATTCCAAATCGGGGCTGAACCCGTGGCCAGTTTTGTGGAGGTAAGCAGATGGGGGACCACCTAGAGACGGGACAGTATGCTATCGATGGCTCCCTGCAACTTCTATCTCCACTATAACCGAGTTTTGAGGAGCCCTGAGCGGTCCGCCTTAACGCCACAGAGGGCGTGAAGATCTGCGAACCTCCGAGTTTTGTACCATTTGGAGGGCTGCATTTTCGACATGGGCCCTTACACTAGCCTTCTCTCTGCCCACCATGCAACAGCGCCCACCCAAATAGCTCCAACTCGGACGCTGTTCTGTCCAACACTGGCCTGGGCGATCAGCAACGACTGACCTCGCAGGATTCCTAGACTGAGGGCCCACCCACGAGGACCGGTCTACCAGTCACCCTTTCTGAAAATTAAACTTTTCAGCGCCTCCACCCAGTTGGATCTCTGCAAGAGGTATGGCGAAAGAGCAGTGGTTCTCATCAGGGAGGGCTCGTCTTTTGAATGTAACTGCCCACCCAGAACAAAACATACTATACGGTTTCTCTTCCCAGAACATAAAGTTACTTCAAGTCGTGCTGTAGACAATCTATCCAGAAGTATATCTCCGCACAGCTGAAATGGCATACAATAGCTTATGGGAGCCTAGAAAGCAGAATAAATTACGCCCTTTTTTTCGAGCACAAAAAAGACTAATATATATAAAGTTAGCCCAGGAATGCGCATGTTACGAAATGCTTGGATAGTTCTTGCTTTACGGATGATGTAAGTACCGACGCAAGAAGGAAACTTTCTAGCATCATTGCTATTCCAAAAGCCTAGCACAGAGGCAGTTCTAATTCCGGCATCTAATAACATCACATTATTTATTACAAAAGGTCGATATCCTCATTTATAGTATATATGGTAACGTTTTGGCGATGAACTTCGCTTGTACTGTTGTTCCGGGAACCGGTATCTGTACAGGGGCCATTTCTAGTGGTAGGTGTTGGTCACTCAGCAGATTCAGCCTCAGCTCGTTGGTAAGAAACGATGAAAGCAGTTTAAGAGCCAGCATCAATGCGAAGGCGGCCCTGTGCGCATTGAACGCAGCATCGCGACGACTATCTTACTCCTGTTTCCCGTGGCGGACTAGAGTTAAGGGGGCACAAGCACAAGATCTCGGGTGCCCGTTTCTTTTTTTGCCTTGAAAGAAGACCACGAGGCTTAGTTATTATGAAATGAGCTCAATTAAAACACCAGTGGCAAGCGTTAATAGTTACGAGCGATTTTTCTACCCGCAGTTTCGGCCTCGACAGGCGCTGAAGCTATGCACCTTGACGTACTGGTCACAGCCGGTCAACCTGCACTGCCACATTCCTGATGACGTCGGTGTCGCCTGGTTGCTCCCGTGATTGACCACCGGGTTCGATGACGTCACAATGACGCAGGCACCTTGACGTCGCTCTATTCGGGTGGAAATACCGAGCGGGCAGCATTTTAAGTCACGTTATATTCCACCCAATGCCTGCGACCGAAACTTCCTACACGGCATCTCTTTGCACCCGTGAAACAAATCGCATCGTTTGTTTGCGTTTCCAGTAGAGATGTCGTCGTCAGCTATGGAATTTAGCCCGGAGGTGCAACCCCGAGCGAAATCGTCCGTCGTCTGTTCTCTTGTCTGTTCGCCTAGCGCTAGCGCTCCGTCCCGAGGCACTGCCCGCTCATCGTCGCCTTCTGCGTGGCACAAGTACGCGTTTTCGCACTTTAGAGTTGCTTACTATTAACTAGAAGGAAAGCTGGCGGCACTGCACCTCAGCCAGCATGGGCGCTGAAAGCATCATGGGGCAATGAGCTACTTGGTGCGGGACTGGTCGTTTTTTTTTTTTTTTCGGAAACGTATAGAGTGGCGTTACTGAGATGTCCCATTTCGTCCATGGCGCGCACCGCGCGCAGACGACTTTGGAGCAAACGTAGTGCGCAAAAACAATAGTAGCGAAAACGCAACAGCACACGACGCCAATAAAAGTTTTTTTTTTCGAAATGCCATGAAAAAACCTCTTAAAGTGTTGAAGCGCCGGTATTTTTTTTAACTTTTTTTTAAGTGGGTGCGCTAAGCACGAAATATTTGGTTTTGTGGTGTGCAATATTTGGCCAATAGGAGAGCAAGCCATCGTTTATTTTGGGCGAACTTTACATTTACATGCTTTTCTGCTCATTTGCTGCAGTTTACAGACAGAATATTGAATGTTAGGTCATTCTTGATTAGCGAACAACGTGTGTCTTTTTTATCATTTTTTGGCCAAAAGTTGTGGTTCTGCAGTCGATAGCTCTCCGTCCCATGATGCTTAGAGCGCCCATGGTGGCTGAGGTGGTCTCGAGGAAGCTCCATGCAAAATCCCATAGGCGGCGTGCCAGCTTTCCCTCTAGTTAATAGTAAGAAACTCTGTTTCGCACCGATTCTAATGTAGTGCAAATGCTCTGTCGTTTTAAAGGGATCACACACATAATCATCATCGCGATAACTATCGCCGCTGTCTAGAAGGCGAGGAAGAAGAGCAACAAGCGCCGAGTACGTGCTCTTTGTTCCCTGGAAGCCTAGCTGGACAGGCCTGCGACCCACCAACATGCCCAACTGGTGTAAGTCGCACTGTTCCCAATTCTATGCGAGCTAAGCCAACGTCTGCGGCTCCCGCGATTCTCAGACTGGGACTTGGCATGCTGCACAGTGATGTCCCCCTTGTTGGAGCATAGCCAACGTTGCACGCTCGGTGATGGTTCACAAAATATAGAGCGAGAAACAAAACGTGACACTCGCATCAAATCTGTCGGCGTGTTCTCTTGCAGAGGGCAGAAATCGTTTATCAAAAAAGTAATCTATATCCTGCAGACTTTTCGCAGTGTGTCCCATAACCCTATGATAAGAGCAGGGGTATATTTCATCAGGGAAACAAGAAAAGCCCTATTATACAATTTTTGTCCGTATAAGTACCGAGACTGAGTTCATAAAAAAAAATGCGTTTAACAGTGAAATCATTTGCGCCGCACCCCTTCAAAGTAGTCTCCCTTGCAGTCTATACAAAGCTTCCAACGCCTCTTGAGGTCTTGGAAGCAGTTGAGAAACGCTTCTTTTGGCAGGGCTGTCAGCTCCTTTGTCGTGGCGTCTTGAATGGCCTCTACGCTTCCCACCCAGCGACCTTTTAGGGCTCTCTTCACAAGAAGAAACTGAAAAAAATCGCATGGTGAGAGGTCAGGCGAGTATGGCGGATGGAGAAGTACACTAACGCTGTGCTTGACGACAAATTTTGTCACGCTGAGAGCAGTGTGCGGCCTTGCGTTATCGTGTAGAAGGCTCCATTGTCCAGATGCCCATAAGTGAGGGCGACGGCGTCGTGGTGCATCACGCATGTGTTGGAGCACGCAGATATAATACTCCTGTTTCCCCATCTGCCCTTGTGGAACAAAGTCGTGGTGTATGACACCTCTGCAGCAAAGAAAAAACCTATCAGCATCGTCTTTGTTTTGGCCTTCTGTCGCCGCACCTTTCTCGACGACGGAGAGCTTGTGGACCGGCATTCGGCACTTTGCGTCTTTGAAGATGGTATTGAAAACACCACGTTTCGTCTTCAGCAATGATGCTGTCGACGAATGCAGCATCCTTCTTTGCCTCGGAGAGCAAATCAGCGCTCACTAATGCCCGCGTGTCCTTCTGGTCCTGTGTGAGGGAGTGCGGCCCAGGTCTGGCATTCAGCTTTCGTTTCCCCAAGTTCTCACGCAAAATTTGGTGGCATGTTGTCTTACTAACGTCGAGAGTATCTGAAAACATGCGAACTGTAATGGTGCGGTCTTGCTGTACGATTTCCCTGATCCAAGCCCCGTTGTTTTCGTTCCGTTAGGTTGAACGGCGCCCCTTGCTTGTGTCGTCTTCCACCGACGTTCTCCCCGAAACGAACCTCTTGGGCCACTCGGAAACTCGCGCCTGCGATAATGTCTCTGCCGTAAGCGTCACGAATGAGCTCATACGTCTGTGTGGCTGTCTTGCCAAGCTGCACACATAATTTTATGTTTACACGCACCAACATTTGCGTTCGGGAATCATTCGCAGAGAAGAAAATAAATCAGTCTCGAAACTTTGCGGACAAATGTTGCAAAATGATTGCTTGATACCTCGTGCTTACCGCCCCGAAGCTGCACTTCGGCTACGGGTAACGCCGTTGTGGACGGCTGCGGTGTAATGTAGGCCACCTACAGTGTTGTTCAACGTGACATACGTTTTTCTTTGTTCTTTTAATGCATTTCGCCTGCGGCCAGGATTAGGTCCCGCTAGCTTGGGATCAAACGCCGAACTGCATCGACACTAAGTCACTGCATCCGAGATATATTTTAATGTTGCCTTTTCGCATGAGGGCATTTGCCCACTGCACCCTGTGACAGTGCAAACAAAGAGCCAGTAATTGTGCTGTTGCTAGCAAGGCCTTTGCAACAATTTCTTACCCCTTCTGCAGTTGAATGGGCATGATTTTTAGAAAATCTGGGCCAGAAACAAATCTCTAAGGTTTTCAGAAGCTACGGTAATTAATTATTGAGCATTATGTGTGTAGTATAAGTTGTTGCGTGTCAGATTGTGGACGCCTTCGAAGTATACCTTAAAAAGATTTTTTAAGGTATAAGGTATAGTAAAAATTTTTTTTTCATTTAAAGCATTAGGATATCCGCGAATCCAGGGGATCGAATAACAAAAATCACGCTGTGGGCCTCCTGGTACGTGATGCAAAATAGTGGCATGGCTAGCTCCCAGATTTCAGAAGCCATTTTAAATGAAGTAAGTAGCGTGGTTATGTAAATACTGCCTGCCGTTTAACTATGTTTCTGAACATCCAAAGGATGCAGACAAAGACGTAGGAGGGCCTTTGTCCGCATCCTCTGTGTGGTTTTACAAGCTATGAATAACAAACTAGTTCCGCACCTGTACTCTCATAAATATGTTTTTAAATCAGAACTGTCTGCAGGTGTGATCGAAAATTTATTTTTATATTTCTTCGGGGTCTCACAGCTGCAAAAACTTAGTTGCATCCCAGCGCGACCTAATATTTCGGCGTGTTTCGTTAATAAGGCGTTGAAGAATGTCTTTAATGCAGTCGCAATGTGCGGAGTTTTTTTTTTGCAGATTCTCTCTTGTACGGCACGGAGCGCCTTGGTCACCAGACAAAGTTGTAAGTCTGCCAGTCTAGCGCTTTCGGCACCTATGTTCAGTCATTCCAAACGGCCAGATACCAAAGTGCCGCTGTGAAGTGCTCGTGAAACTAGCACAGTCTTGTTTGTGGTGCATGCAAACTACGGCTGAATGTCACACAAATAATTTTTAAAGGGGTGAACTCCGCACTAAGGGTGTCCGCACTTTTTTAATTGGTAGATACACAGAACAGATACGACACATGTTGCGTAAGCACTTGTATTCGACACCTTGCCGCATCTCCCACTTCCAACTTGAGGTTTCAGCATGCCGTATGTCCACTGAAGACGCGCTGCTTGAATTTGGCTTTAGGCAGCGGTGCATTCAAGCTGTCTGTGTAACGCCATGACGAACCCTCCCATTCCTTCCAATTTTCCCACGGCGATGAAGCGTCAGAATTTCGTTATTCGGTACAAGCTGGTACATACAACCCGGGTGACTTGTTGACGTCTACGGGTTCTTCTTTTAAGAAATGGGACAATACGTGCATGCGGCCTTCGCAGGTGGATTGCACACGTGTAAGATAGAGCTCAATAACTAAACGATTAACTAAATTTGACTAATCATCTTTTAACGCAATAGCATTAGGAGGGTCATGAAGACAAACTGTCAGATGATGTTTACGATGATTCGCTTCTTCCCACGTGTCAACCGTCGCCCTGTTCTTCACCTGTACGGGAATTCCTTCCCGAAGAGCTATTTATGCAGAAATTAGTCTTGCGGCAGCTATGATATTCCTTATTGCACGCGAAGAGCAACCTTTGTTTCTCAAGTCCCGCCGGTGTTTGCAACAGCCGCCAGCCAGTGCAAAGGCGCATCGCTTAACCGTGAGACACAGTCTCGGCGCTGTAACATTTAGCAGTTGGCTACGTTAGGAGCATATCAGGTAGGCGAGATACTGTTAACATCGGCGGCACTAACAACTGTGCAATCTAACGGGGTTCTCTCGTAATGGGTACAAGGACTGCTTCCTTGAGTGAGCATTCTCTGGACATATATATTCCATCCGTGAGTGCAGTCCCCGACTTTATGGCCAGCTGTAGTATGAGAGAAGATACACGCTAGAGATCGATTGGAACGCACATTCTGCTCGCATTTCTTTACTTCCTCGGAGACTAATTCTAAAATGGTGTGAATCAAGGCAAGGCCAGGACCAATATCATACACTATACATATTTGGTTCAGCTGTGTTGTTATCATCGGCCGCGCAGACTAGCAGATCCTGGCGATAGCAAGAGCGTGGGAGCTTCTGCCGCTGACAAAGAGTGAGAAAGAATACATCTGAGATGGCGCCGTAAATTTCCTTGGCCAGGTGGCCTGCAGCTGTCAAAATCGGAGAGTGCATGGCAAATTGCCTCATCTCTTATGCGTTCTTAGAGCGGAAAAAAACCCGATGGTTGTTTTTATACCAGCGCGGTTAAGGTTTTGTAGTGAAACCTACACTAGGCTAGTCAGCGGCGCATTTTGAGAAGCTTCGCTAGTCACTACTGCGCATGCGCCACTAGTTGCATCGAGCCACAGGTGTTCCGCCGCTACGCTGGCCTTTCCTCAAAATCCAATGCCCGCCGAGGTATTTCCTACACCCGCCGCGGTGGCTCAGTGCTTAGGGCGCTCGGCTACTCATCCGGAGTTCCCGGGTTCGAATCCGACCGCGGCGGCTGCGTTTTTATGGAGGCAAAAAGCTCCGCTCAGGCACCCATGTGCTGTGCGATGTAAGTGCACGTTAAAGATCCCCAGGTGGTCGAAATTATTCCAGGTGGTCGAAATTATTCCTTCCCTTACGGCGCGGTTCAGGTGTCCAACGATATGAGACAGATACTGCGCCATTTCCTTTCCCCAAAAAAACCAATTATTATTTTTTTGCACGCAAGGCCAAGTTGCTTCCTTTATCTAATAGACAGGAGTTGCCGCGCTTTCTTAGCCGTTCGTTCAAATATTGGCCACTTTGCCCGATGTAAACGTCTCCACAGGACGTGGGGATAGAATACACAACACGGACGGCATGTGCGCTTGCGCAGGAAGGTAGTTTTAAGTACGTGGTTGTGCCAATGCTAAATCAGCTGTAAGTCCGGTGGACTGTGTGTGTGTGTGTGTGTGTGTGTGTGTGTGTGTGTGTGTGTGTGTGTGTGTGTGTGTGTGTGTGTGTGTGTGTGTGTGTGTGTGTGTGTGTGTGTGTGTGTGTGTGTGTGTGTGTGTGTGTGTGTGTGTGTGTGTGTGTGTGTGTGTGTGTGTGTGTGTGCGCGCGTGCGTGCGTGCGTGCGTGCGTGCGTGTGTGTGTGCGTGCGTGTGTGTGTGTGTGTGTGTGTGTGTGTGTGTGTGTGTGTGTGTGTGTGTGTGTGTGTGTGTGTGTGTGTGTGTGTGTGTGTGTGTGTGTGTGTGTGTGTGTGTGTGTGTGTGTGTGTGTGTGTGTGTGTGTTCTTTCAAAGCGAAAGCTTTATTGGCCGCAAACTCGCGAATTTCGCAGTGGCGGTAGCACGTGACGTCACAACACGCACCACGCCCGCTCTCCGCGCCATCTGTCATGACGTCACACCGCGACGCTCGCCGCCGTTTGGTAGGACGTGACACCTGCGTTCCTCGTCGTTGCGCTCACCTCCGCTCGCTTCGACAGCTGCGTCGCATGTGACAGGATTGAAAAGGAGAGCTGGCATGCACAGCAACCACAGTTGAGGCGACAGCATGGACGGCGACAATTCTGATAAGCTGGAGGAGGCCTGGAATCGACAGCGGAACGAGATGAAGAGGAAACGAATCGTCCAGGAAACAGGCGAACAGCGCGCCGAACGACTGCCTAAACGCCGCCGTGAATATGCCGCCGCGAGACAGGCACGTTTAACGTCCGGTGTCTCGACCGCTAGCAGCAGCGACAGCAGCCGGAGGAGAGACCTGAGTCCTGCTTCACTGAAGACGGCCCGTGATGAACGATGGAACGCGACCAAGAGACTGCAGCGGCGGGTTCAAGAGACCGAACAACAACGTGCCGTTAGCCTATAGAGAATAGGCGTAAGAGTGATGCGACCCCTTCTATCCTTGGATAGCCTCGGTGCTGAAATCAAACATGGACATACAGGTCATACTGGACGTTTATGCCTGTGCTTCATACGTTGTGGAATATGTGAACAAGGCCAACCGGGGAGTTTCACCCTTGCTAAGCCACTGCCATTATTTTCCTAGTAGACTTTGGTTCAAAGGAGCCATCAAAGATGGCTTCAAGATGCCTCTCTGACTTCGACGCGGTATCCCCCTTCGAAATGAACCCGCAATACAGTCGAGCCCACATATAACGGCCACAGTTACAGCGAAAGCTCCCTTATTACAAACGAGGGAGGAGCTAGCGTCGAAATGCGTATTAACGCTATAGGGCACTGCTTCTCAGTTGAAGCGAACAACCACGACCGCACCGCTCGGTTATAACGAACGAGAAGGCGCCGTAAATTCGCCCCCAGAATCGAAAAAATTGGAGGACGCTTAAGCTTCGTCTTTAAGGGTGAGACGCGACAGCGTGTCGCAGCGTTGCCGAGGAGTACACGGAACGCCATTGCGCGTTCGGCGCGACGCGTGGCCCGTTGGACATTTTAAAGAAAGGACGCCTGTCTCACATATCTCGGCGGACACCCGAACCGGGCCGTAAGGGAAGGAAAATGAAGTGAACAATTGCTTTTAACGAAATGACGCCTGTCTCACATTTCTCGCTGGACACCCAATCGCGTCGTAAGGGAAGGAAAAATCGATCGATCGATCAATCAATCAATCAATCGATTCAAACAATCAATCGATCGACCAATCGATCGATCGATCGACAATCAATCGATCCATCAATCAATCCACCAACCAATCCTCAATCAATCATTCAATCCAGCAATACATCAATCAATCAATCTATCTATCTATCAATCAATCCATCAATCAATCCTTAACGCTGTCGCGTTAAAATCCCTTCCCTTACGGCGCGGTTCAGGTGTCCACCGAGATACGCCGTTTTTCGCTCACGGCCAATGACGTTGACGCCGACGACACCGGATTTTCTGCGACACGAGCCCCTTAACACTATCGCGTTAAAACGCACGTTTACCGCCTGCGCGATGACCAGACAGCCTCCCATCTCCGGCGATCACTCACAAAGAAAGTGTCACCCCACCCGAAAGAAATGAAACGGAGGCATTGAAATTGCAGTTGAACGCCCTAACAATTTCTGCCGGCTGGGCACGGCGTCGAAAGCAGAAACGCGAGACAGGGCCTGTCGTTGAAAGCGGAACTCCTTGCATAGGGCCGGAGATCAGCCAATGGCAGTTTGATTACCCGTCGCGAGGTACGCCTTTCTGGCCCGCCCGACTGCCTAATCGGATCTCCGCCTTCTGCGCTGCATCCTTACAACGCTGTCGAGGATCGAGGATGCCGACCTAACACCGGTTGCCCTTAACCGCTACCGGTATCATCGCGTTCCTAAAGCGGCTCACTGCAGTCTCGGCCAGGAGCACATAACTGCCCTCCAGAGCTCAGAAAGCGCATTTATATGGTCCGCTTTGAAGAAGCAGAAGTGCACATTCGACTTTTAAAACAAAAACCTTCGTACGGATTTTACTATTTCTAGCTGTAACAGGTCAAGTCTGCTTACTACAAACTTCGCATGCAAATAACGCAATGCGCGTGACCATCACTTGAAGTGGACTCGGGTGTACCACCTATACAGCGCGCGTTAAACAAACCGTCGACTAAGCTGAAACTTGTGTACGGGTAAAAAAGCAATTATGGCGCCCATTATTTGCAGTTCTTCTTCCAGCAACAGGAAATTGGTATAACTATCAGCGAATAACTCTCGGTCATATCGAATTCGTCATATTTCTTTAGACAGGGACTAATCTCGTTGGGCTGTTCTAAATCTTCTTTAATTCTCAATGGTTGAAGCGCTGTTTGTCCCCCTGCCATTGTTTCGTTGTTCACAAATTCGCTTTTTGCATCGTATATTGTCTCAAATTGTTTCCTCGTTTATTCTTCTCTTTGTTTCAACGTGTTTCAAGTTCGGTTCAGTGTAAATGGCAGAGGTCCATTTAACAAGTTGTACAGAGATGCCAAGCATAACTTTGTTCTTTGATTATTAATATATAAAAGTTATACATCTCGCGTCTAATTATTGGCGGGTGGTTGAGAAATTAACTTGGAGACGGTATAGCAAGACACGACTTTGGAAACGGGTTTAAGCTACAATAGCTTGCGAGACCCTAATCGAATGTGGAACTCGCCATCCTTATTAACAATTGAAACTGAGGACAAACTGAAATTAGCCTGTGTCGATCGAGTACCGCGTTCTGATCGCTTTTGTGATTTTTGCTCAAAACAGAATTTTTGCACGCACTAAGAGCCAACAAATGAACTGCAGGTGTTGCCACCATCAGCCCTTTATGTTTCTGCTGACGTTTCTTTTCGCGGATCCCTGAGGCCAGGCTACGCCTCCATTCCCTTCCCAACGGTGCACTCACGCAGTCTTTTTCGGTCTCGGGTTTCAGTCGGGGGAGGGGGGGAGGGGGGTCAATTTTTTAGCAACGAATGCGTCTTTTTTTTTTTCCTCAAAGCCGATTTTCGCAGACAAGAAGCTGAACTGAACGGAGCTGTGCCCTAACTGCACTGCGCAGGATACAGGACCGCGTGAACAAGGTGGTGACCATGGTGTGCGTGGCCGTGTGCTTCGTCTTCTTCGTGATGACCGTCGCCTCCGCCGCCCTGGTCATGGTCGCCATCCGCTCAGGTAGCCTCTTTGGCCGCGGCTGCGTTTCTCGCCTCGCGCAGTTCCCGGTAACGGCATCCGATCGTTCCGAGAGTAGAAGCGTCACATGCCGCCACCGGCTGTGTGGACATTCCGCACTGCTGTGCGCCCACAAGAGCGTTGAAAAGCGCCAGTTCAGTGAGCCCCACAGAGCCCATTCCAGCACAGGGAACGAAAAAAAAAATATTTTCCTGCACAGTCATAATATCGAGTCCATATTAGACACAACAAAAATCTTAAAAGAAAAGCGAAGTGTAAGACCGTTTACACCCCCCCCCCCACACACACACACACATACACACACGTTTCAGTTACCCTGTGCGTTTCAGGGTGTGTTCCCATCTAGACGAAAGTGGAAAACACCGACCAAAAGAATGTAGATGGGAGCACTTTTCTATATAGAGATTGGAACCCAGTAACTGCCTTCTTAAGCGGCTGCGCCACGTGCAGGAACGCAAATAACAAAAGAATCAGGTACTCTTTTCACGTCAATAGGATATGTGATGTATTCCAACGAGGTGTTTGACACGCACCAGCAAATATTTATTCAGTGTAATTCAACCGGAAGAACTCCACCAGCAGAGCGAGGAAAGTTCCGCTTAACGATACAGCGGCTTGTTTAAATCACAATATTATCGAACCCTCGAGAAACATTGGAATGATCTGGGGCTACCAGTCCCTGGTAATGCATAACACAGCATCACGCACTTGGTCCACTTGACAAGCATTGTAAAAGATAGTTTTTGGGCAACCCGCCATTACGAATTTTCCAACAGAACGATCGTTGCTTCCCCGCAGACGGCCATGAAACCTTTTTTTTCTCAGCATTATAAAATAATCCTCAATATATAGCATAATAATAACGTTTTCGCCTAAAGTTTCTGTTGTCTGAGTTCGACTGTACTTATCTTCCTTTTTCTTTGGCCGGGGGGGGGGGGGGGGGGGGGGGGAATGCACTTGCAACAAAATCAGTGTTCGTCGCTTTAATCCAACTCCTTACAAATCACGGTTAAAGACTTCCTTCAAATTTTATGTTGTGCCCTGTTCCCTTAGTATTTCACCAAATATTGACCCTTGCTCAAATGTGAGAGATGTGAAACAGTTACTGCGCCATTTCCTTTCCTCGAAAACCAATTTCAGTGTTTCAAATGTGACCAACTGCCCAGATTTCGCTTTCCGCACTTCTCTCGCAATCTACCCCAACCTTGGAGCCTGTCCAAGCAGCAGGTCAGGCAGCGCAGGAAGCTCACGACAGAAGAATTGATTCGCTATGCTTTGAAGGGTCTGTTATTTTCCTTCTTTTTTATTGCGCATTAGAGCCCTCGCCGCCATTCGAAGCATTACCCTTAAGATTAAACCGAAGCGACGGGTATATCTGCGTGAAGTTATAGACTAATACCCCTGTCACGTGGGCCCAAAAAATGACATATTTCCGTAGCCGGTGCTGCACGCATAGTTAATATTATTTCACTTTTTGATGATAATTATCTAAAAAGTTTGTAAAAATGTCGAGAAACTTATAACATTTGTTGAAATTGTCAGTGTTAGAAAAATACGATAGAGGTATTTTTCAGGAAGTAGTGTTCAATTGGCCGTGTCTTTTGCCAACATTGTAGCGTGTTTTTCGGCCGCATGCGGTCACGTTTGTTATAGCAGTGACATTTCGCTACAATCCTAAAAGCGGTTAGTTACCTGTACAAACGTTTACTTAAAATGGGCATTATGAATATGTTCTTCGTTACATAATAGAGGATTTCTTTCTATGAAAAGTTATGGCTGGACACTAGAGTACGGATTCCATAGTATAATGCAGATCGACTGAGTTGTGGCGAAGTCGTTAAGTTGCGAATGACATTGCGACGGATGCCATTACGCTTCACCAGTGTAGCACCACGCGGACGCATTAAAACTCAAGGCATTAGATGTCATTCTCTGGGCCCGTGCAGCAGGGTACATGATAAAGAAAAACCTTAGTAATTACAGGAATTGTCGTGAATCATCTGTAAGCTTGTATCGTCTCTGAGACAGCGACATTTGCTTATCGCTCGCACCGACGCAGGTTACTCAGCGTACTCGTAAGTACATTAAAGTGCGTTCAAATGTTGATCTCCCGAGGGGCATCCATGGAACTGCGGCACGGGCCGGGCCCTTTAATTTCCTCCTCCTTCCCAGTATAGAAAGAGCGAAGGTCGAAGAGAGGGTTATGCAACGTATGCAGACGGGAGAAGGGATGCGGAGGGTCTGCAGGACTGTCCTACTTTTATTTATTTATTTATTTATTTATTTATTTATTTATTTATTTATTTATTTATTTATTTATTTATTTATTTACTCATTTATACACTCAAGGTGAAAGGCTTTTAAGAGGAGAGTGCTTACAAGTGAATACATACGCGAAGAAAAATAATTGAGGGCCCATCGATTGGAATGGGGCGGCGGAGATTTGAGAGCATTCCTCTCTACTTTAGCTTCCCTTGCGCTGCCGTTCTGCAGCCTGGAGCGCGAAAAGTGCCACTACAAGCAGCGCCGCTACTTGCGACTTCACTAACTCACTGTCATCACTATAACTCAGTCAATATCGATAGCCGGTCACTGATGCAATCACCTTACCAAGTTGCTGGGGGAGGTGTAGCCGGTGCTTTGTCAGGTGGAGACCGTGAACTAAACGGGACCTGCCTCGGTTGGCAGCCTTCACACCGAGGCCGACACCGGACAGCTTTCGCCGTCATGGCTCTAGCATCAAAAACTAAAATACAAGCTTGATGTTCCTGCTAATACAGTTCTTGCTAAAGTCGTGCTAAATCTACGTACTACGCAACGTAACGCGCTAGTTATGACCGTACGACAAATGCAGGCTGGGTACCCACAGAAACGGCAGCAACGGCCGCGCTTCATCGTGATGCCCTTACAGCTGTCCGGATTTGCCCCCCTCGTTTACGTTGCCCGCTCAGCAGATTCCCCTCACCCACTCACGGCCCCATTCAGCCTCGCAGAATACTCTACTGGGAGCGCGTTTCTTCCTCGCTTTATCTCTGAAAAAAAAAAAAACTAAACATTTTGGCAGATTTGCCTGTCTGGTTGGGTTTGAAGACTTGTAATAAACTGCACATCTCCAACCAAAAATGTTAACTTTAACCCAACGTTTCGAAGCCGACTCGGCTCCTTCATCAGCGGTGACTAAGGACAGTAGCTAGCGTCTTTTAAGTATGGAGGGGAGGGGAAGGGGTGGTGAAAAGAACGACAGCTGTGTCGCGCAAGACGCGGGGGAGGGGGAGGGGGGTTTAGGCTGTTGGTCACGCTGGCGCACTGCAGGGAGGTGCTGAATGGCGACTTTTTTTCGTTGCGTTGAAGAGCGAAGACCCTGGGCATATACTGGGGGCAGGTTCCCTTTTGTGCGGTTGATATTGTTCGGGGTGGTTTGGATATGCAAGGATTCCAGAAGGAGCCTTTTGTGGTAATTTGTTTCGGTTCCGAGGATGCGGGTCTCTTCAAAGTTTATTCTATGGTCGGAGTCTTCGGAATGTTCGGCTACTGGACTGCGCTCTCTTGCGAATTTGCGGACGTCGTTCTTATGTTGCCGAATTCTTTCTTTGAAATTTTTGGTTTGGCCGATGTAGCTTGCGTCGCAGTCGGCGCATGGAATTTGGTAGACAATGCCTTGGGCTCTTTCTCTCGGCGGCCGCTTTATCTCTCCACCTCCTCAGCAGCGTTGTTCCAAACGCAGGGAAGCCCGACATCCCCACCACGGAGGAGACTACGACGGAAGGGATCCAACCGACGAGGACGTCGAATAGGAACAAGACCAGGAAATCGAGCCCCCGTGAGTACTCCGGAACACTGCTCAGGTCACAGGGACCAGCGAAGCGGTATACATGGCTGCCGGCGCAGCGGGGCGTCGCCAGGGGTTAAGGGTCTGCACTCCCGGCCAACTTGCGGGGCTAGTGCAGCAGCAGGATAGAGAAGGCCTTTCTCCCCGTGACGCTGTTCGAGCTAAGGAGGGTGAAGGGGGAGAGAGGGTCCACTCCCTCGGGGCAGAAAGGAGCGCCTCCTTTTCTTTCCTGTTGTTAGCCTCTGCTTCGGTGCCACAGAAAGCAGGCCGAGAGTATAGTTCACTTGTTTTGCCACTACGGGGCGCACGACAACAAAGCGAGGGGAGCAACGGCTCCCCGGTTTAACGTATGCGGATGACATTGTAGTGTTAGCAGATAGACAGGAACATTTGCAAACTCTGGGTAATTGCTGTGGAGACGGAGGCGCTCTAGGTATCAGTTTTAGCGCAACTGAGTCAGGTGTGATGATTTTCAACGATATAACTGATCAGGTCCGTACAATACAAGGCTATGAAATACCCGGAGTGGCCGAATACAAATATCTCGGGGCATGGGTTAACGAAAGGCCGATGTACACGGAAAAGCACGAGCAGTCTCTCATAGCAAAAGGGCGAAGAGATGCCCGGATAATGAAACAGGGCATTCTGGGGGTGCAACAAATATCAAGTAGAGAGATGTAGTTGGAAAGGAATAATGGTGCCTGGGCTTACTTTTTGGGAATGCGCTTTTTTGCTTGTCCTAAATTCTTATTGCGTTAGCTTTAGAACTCCAACTATCGCAAAAAGTTTCTGGTGTTGGTGTTATCGTGTGAAGCCTCGGAACAGAGGAGACAAATTGGAAAATATTCCTCTCCACTCTAGGGGGAGAGGTGGGGAGGACAGGGGAAAAGTGGTGAGGACTAACGGGAGGTGACGGGTGGCGAGAGGGAACGTGGTCGCCAATACGGATCGAGGGGTGGGGAGAGTGGCGAGAGGGTACGGCGTGGCACCCGGTTACTTCATCGCGGCACCCACCACCGCCGGGGAAGGGAGCACTAATGCTAACGCATACGCTGCCGCGTCAGTCGCATTGATAGACTTTTTTGTTTTCTGCTTCCTGCATGCAGCAATAGTTTGCACAATGGGAGAATTGAATTTGCCGGAGCTGTTGCTGGGAATACACTGCCTGTATAATGAAGCTTCCCAAAAAAATTTTATTTGTCTTCTACATTATTATTTTCATCATGTTGAATTAGGATTTAAGAGAGCTTTAGGAGGGTTTAAGGGAGGCTTTAACTCAGTAACTGCATGATGTCAGAATTGGCTAATGACTCAATTCTTACTCTGACACGCACTCGTGCAGGGGCAATGGTCGGGGGGGAGGAGTCAGCCCCCGAAGCGAGCAGCGGCAGTCGCTGCGCCGCCCCTCGGCTGGTGCACTGCTCGAGCAACCTGACGTCGCTGGTGCGGCACCACGGCTGGTTCTACATGCCGGGCGCCGGCTACCCGGGCTCGTGCCTCGAGTGGACGCCCGGCCACCTGTGCGCCGACGAGGAGGGCTCGCCCGGCGGATACCGCTACAACAGCAGCGAGGAGTGCGCCGAGATATGCGAAGGAGGTGAGCGAGACGGGGCGCCTGTCCCCGACCGGGGATGAGTCCTCCACCTCCCTCGCAGGGCCTCCCATGCGCGAGTGCACGCAGCCCCTGCCGCTGTCGGCCATCTACCGCTGCGCGCACCGGGGGGAGGCCGGCCGCCAGTGGTGGTTCTACGACCCCGTGCTCCACGCGTGCGCCCAGTGGGAGCACGTGTGCGTCTACAAGTCGTACCCCAGCATGGCGGCCTGCGTCCGGGACTGCCTGCCCGTGTGGCGGTCGGACGACGGGGGGGACGGGGAGTAGTGGAATGTTGCCTCATGCATAAACGCCGCCTATTGTTCACGACACATTCTTCAACGTGGCTGCTCTTCCCAGTTGACACACCGCCTGGGATACACTCATTCCGAGTTACGGAGTCCATTGGGTGCAGAAATGAAGCAGCAGTTGTGCTTTAGCTATGTGTTCCGCTTTATGTGCACAATTTCATATGGGGTCCGTATGCATTGCAAGCTTTAGGTATGTCTTTTCAGCATGGTCCTAATGATTTCTGTATGCTCCTAATAAGTCGTAAACAAGATATAAAAAATAGCTGCGGTTCACTACTGCTAAACCTGGTTAGAGAGAGGAAGCTGTGGTGTATCGGGCAACTAGACGCAGCTTGGCGTCTGTAACGTTGAGTGCGTTCCGCACACTGGATAGGCAGCGCGCCCACCCTGCCACCTGGCAGGTGGCAGGTAAATTAATCATTGGATAGCGAGAGGTTGGTCACCCAATGAACACTGCGGCCTATATATTCCCCCAGGCTGAAGTCACAATGGCAGTTTCCATCGCGCGACATCACGCGATTTTCACGTGCCTATTCTACCTCCCTCTACTTGCGAATCGAAAGGTCAAAGGTCAAGTGGTGCGACACCATGATGGACCACATATGGTAAGGCCTATAGCCACACTTGACCTCTGGCTCACTTTAAGGTCAACCGGAAAGGCACGGCGAAATCGGCTTTACCTAGCGTAGTGAAGCTTTCGCTTCAAAAATCCTTATGGAATCCCACATCAACCATTCGCGAACATACGCACTTAGAGAATCGTCATTCAGAGCGTTTCACTTAGGCCGAACAGCGTTGGTTCAGGCGGGCAGAAAATATTTAGCTCCAAACGCTTAATATATCTACCACGCGCCGTTCTACAAGCAGTCGAAATTTTCCCTCTTCCATGCAATTCCGTCAGGTGCGTGTGCAGGCTGTTTCACACTTAGAGGGAAACGGAGCGCGAGGCCGCCGTGCTTCGCGAAGCGCTACCGCCAACAGCCGAGGAGAATCGGCTGCAAAGATGCATGCGCAAAACAAGCACGGCCGGCTGCTCTTTCCGCGCATGCGCACTGAGGCACCAATTCTCACTGCCTCTCGCCCACAGCGTTACTCGATGCAGGGCGGCCACGCGCTCCCAGTTTTCCTTGAAGTGTGAAAGAGCCTGTACGTTTGAATAATAGCTGGTCGCCGCGTTTTCCTCAACGTCATGACTTTCCAGGACCCTGGTGTGCCAGCAACGCAGCGCAAAAACATGGTGCTCGGAAGGTGCGGCAGGTGGAACCACCTCAAATTCATCCAGACCTCCGCTGGGCACTGAACAGGGCCTTTCCTTACTTCACGAGCTAGATTGACGCGATGTAGGAGTGTCTACGAACATCTTGTCTTGCTTCTCATCAAACCTTGGGTCGTATGGCAATAAATACCCTCGTTCGCATTTTCCAAGTTCTTGCCTGGTACCCAAGCCCTTGGACGTAAAAGATTGCGCAGTGTGAATGCATGGTTCAGTGACTGTTCTCTCAAAAGCAAGAGACCAGAGATGCAGATGGGCTATGTCCTTTTCCTCGGACGGTCATGCACATGCTGTGCCGGACTACACAGCACCCTATCCCAGCCGTTTGAGCAGCACCGCCCGCCTTCTTCTACTCCTCCCAATTGCAACTAACACGAATGAATTAGAGATTCTCGGAAGAGGATGGAGCGCGTCCGGTTTGGGCAAGAGATGTTGTGAAGGATAAAATTTAAAGCCTGTGTTGGCATTAGTTCTGCGCCGCATTGCATTAGCGCTGTAATTTTGTTAATGTGTAAGGTAGCAGCTCGAATTCTCTTCCTCAGTTTTTCTTTTATATTTGCGGAGAATTTAGAGTACGAAAATTATTTCCGATCTCTTCTGGGGATGTGTTATCTTTAAGGTGAAGTATGGAGATGTTTTTGAGCTAAAGTTGCCGTTTTTAAAGGTGTGAGAGCAGCCCAGCGCAGTAGGCGGAAGAATTACGCAGCTAAATCCCCCTAGCGGGAGCTGCACTCTCCGTTGCCCTCTTTAGCATCTACTGTATGCAGCAACGGCAAACACTTGTTAAGCCTGGCTACTGCATGTCTTCTTCCAATTGCAATGTACGGCAGGGAGTATCGGAATTAGTTAGCTTTTTTTTCGCTTTTTTTACTGACATAAAGGGAGATGATGGTGCCTGATTGTAGCGGCTGCTACAACTTTTCATAAAATGGAAGAAAAATACTAACTGGCGACATAACACTCAACAATGCAGAGCTACAACACGCACAATTCACAATACAACTAATGCAACGGACACACAAGAAATGCTAACATAAAATATAAAACTAAATTATAGGTATTGATAATACGTAACTGCATAAAATTGGTATATACTACAACCTTTCCCTGTAAAGTTCCGAGACTGATCGAGTCCATTAAAAAAATGCGTTTAACACAAATATTTGTGCAGCACCCATTCGAAATAGTCTCCCTTGCAGTCTATACACAGCTTCCAACGCTTTTGAGGTCTTGGAAACAGTTGGAAAACGCTTTTTCTGGCAGGGCTGTCAGCTCCTTTGTCGTAGCGTCTTGAATGGCCTCCACGCTCCCCATCCAGTGACCTTTTAGAGCTCTCTTCACACGAACAGGAAAAAATCGCATGGGGAGAGGTCAGGTGAGTATGGCGGATCGGGATTCCAGTAATGCTGTGCTTGGAAAGAAATTTCATCACGCTGAGAGCAGTGTGCGGCCTTGCATTATCGTGGAGAAGGCTCCACTGTCCAGATGCCCATAAGTGAGGGCGATAGCGTAACAGTGCATCGCGCATGTGTTGGAGCACGCGGATATAAAACTCCTGATTCACCGCCTGCCCTTGTGGGACGAACTCGTGGTGTACGAGACCGCTGACAACGAAAATAAACTATCAGCATCGTCTTTTTTTTTTTGGTCTTTCGCCACAACTTTCTCGACGCCGGAGACCTTGTGGACCAGCATTCGGCACTCTGCCTCTTTGTTTCAAGATCGTATTGAAAACACCATGTTTCGTCTTCACCAATGATGCTGTCGACGAATGCAGCATTCTTCTATGCCTCAGAGAGCAAATCAGGGCTCACTGATACCCGCGTGGCCTTCTGGTCCTGTGTGAGGGAGTGCGGCACAAGTCTGGCATTCAGCTTTCGTTTCCCCAAGTTCTCACACGCAAAATTTGGTGGCGTGTTGTCTTACTAATGTCTACAGCATCTGATAGCACGCGGACTGTAATGGTGCGGTCTTGCTGTACGATTTCCCTGATCCTAGCCACGTTTTCATTTCGTGAGGTTGTAGGGCGCCCCGGCCTTGTGTCATCTTCCACCGGCGTTCTCCCTGAAACGAACCTCTTGTGCAACTCGAAAACTCGCGCCCGTGTTAATGTATCTTTGCCGTAAGCGCCACGAAGGAGCTCATACGTCTGTGTGGCTGTCTTGCCAAACTTCACACAGAATTTTATATTTACACGTTATTCGAGGTGGACGTCCATCTCTCCACATTCACTCACAGTAGAATGCGCAGACTAGTGACAATGTATTTTTCTACATGTAGTGCCATCTAGCGGCTGCCACAGTAATTAACATAAATAGCTCAGGTTAGCTCGAAAACATGGCGCTACACATACGCATCAACATTTTTGGGGGGAATCATTTATGGAGAAGCAAATAAATCAGTCTCGAAACTTTACGGACATAGGTGACATAAGCAATGATATGTCCTAATCACAGAAAACGGTATAAAGGCCACCAGTCCAAGAAATGAAAGAGAGAATGAGCAGCTGCAATAACGATATCAGATACATCAGTAAGGCATGTTGCCAGGTTAGTTGGTTTAGCATCCGCCTGTACGTTGTCTCCTTGTCTATTATGTGCGTGTGAATTTTATTGGCGCCAAGGTGGTTTTTTTTTTTGAAGTTCAACGATACATCAGATAGAAACACATACAAATGATTGCCAGAGCACTAGAAAGCACAAGCCGAGGCGAACAAGCACAAAATTTACACAAGCAGTCTTGTACCTCCCAAGCATTCCACTGTCCTCGAGGAAAAAATTCAGCGCTATCATCGGCCGTTTCTATAGCGTATGTGTCGGCCATGGACCTAATACCTTTTGAACACTGAAACGCTTTTTATCAAGGGTGGTCCTAAAGCTGTCATGCTCTGGGATTTTAAGTAGAGGATGAAGCACATCTTCATCCTAGTGACCTCATCCTCGCACATCGTGGGTTGTCTGCAGGCCCAGTTCTGTGTAGAAAGTGATTCGTGTATGCTGTTCGCAATTGTAAGCGGTGAATGAGAGTTTCTGGACTTCTTTTTAGTGGTATCGGGATTGTAAACAGTGAGAGGGGGTCAATGTTACAGAGGTTAGAAGTAGTATATTTTGGCTGGATGCACAATTTTTTGCTCAGACCGACTCGCATGTATCTTAAAAAACGGCGGATTTCCCATCCTGATAATAGCAGCCTAGAAGTTTAAGCCTTTGCATGAGCATGCCTGGCTGCTTCATTTGCATCTCACTTCAAATTTGGTTACACTTGCAGAACGGGTAGTCTTCAGCCGCCTCACGAATCGTGTTCTATCTCTTGAAGGCTTCAGCGAAGCTCAGACTGGTTTCCGCCATGGGTGTTCGATTTGGACCACGGTATCATCTGTGTTTACTTTGTATATTGCAAAGGCGTATGGAAGCGTTGAACTCATCATTCTGCTTCAAAAACTAGCTGGTGTACAACCTCCTTTGTACCTCTTCTCGTGGATAAGGAAGTTTTTAGGGAATACAGCATTCTTTTTCACTAAGGGTATACGTTAAATTCTAACACACACGCCCACCCTGGAGGTGTCCCACAAGGCTCCATTCTTTCGCCGTTCTTGTTTAATATACTAATGCGTGAAACTCACCCGGTGGTCAAAGTTGATGTGTATGCAAATGATAATGCTTTTTTCGCTTCTGCCTAAAAAAATTTAGTGTCCTGTATCTATTGCTGCAAGAGTATTTAAATGCTCTCTCTGGAAGGTTGGCTGGACGGCCTAGAGTTAACTTTAAACGTCAACAAGTGTGCCGTCCTTGTTTTTTCAGAGTCATCCCCTCTTTACATTTCTTTGTCGTATCACTCAATCCTATACCCGCAACTTGGTTCAATTAAATACTTGGGTTTATTATAGGACTCGCCATTAGACTCGAAGACCCAAATTAAAATCATTGTGCCTAAAGGTGAGCGTGCCCTTAACCTGTTGGTGAGGAACAGAAACAAAAATTTGCCAGAGTGGAAGCTTGGGTGAGCTGGTGACGGTTCAGTTGCCAAATAGCGCTCAACAGACATGGACGAGGGAGAAATAGCGCCCGTCCTGTTTGTCTCCTTGCGCCCGTGTCTGTTTAGCGCTATTTGGCAAGAAACAAAAAATTCGGTATGCGTCGGGAAACCCTGCTCTTTATTTATAAGACATATGTACGACTGATACTTG
The DNA here is from genome assembly GCF_052857255.1 of Amblyomma americanum. Lineage (NCBI taxonomy): Eukaryota > Metazoa > Arthropoda > Arachnida > Ixodida > Ixodidae > Amblyomma > Amblyomma americanum. The sequence continues at coordinate 210,221,567 of NC_135501.1, read as the reverse complement.
AATTCGGCTCCATTCTCTTTTCTGTGTGCCCGAGGTACAAGCTTTAACCCCTGTTTGTTATGGAGCGATGCGCTCTGCGCCTTTGCTTAGGTCTGCCCAAATCAGTGGCTAATGCTGTGTACTAGGAGGCGCGGATACCTGATCTAAATTCGCGGTTTCAGCTTCTCACTGCGCGGACGGCTAGATACTGGGCCCTGCCAGACACTCGAAGGCGACGTTTAAACATCGCCTTCACACGCACAAACTTGCATTTAATTGGACAAGCGAACTCCTCGGACTGTTCCACATGTTGCGTGCTCGAGACTGTAGAGCATGTTTTAGTGGCGTACCCAGCATATGCACGAGAAAGACTCATGTTAGCATCTACTTTGAAATCTTTTGACAGCAGGCCCCTCTCGGAGGATTTTATCCTCGGCGCTTGGCCAGAGAGTTCGAAAACTCTACAGACAACGCGGGCGCTCTCACGATTTTTAAGTGACACGGGCCTTGACTCGCGTTTGTAATGTTAGAAAATGTGCGTTGTCTTTTTTCATCTGCCCCCTCCCATCACCATCATTATCATCATCATCCTCCATTATGACCCTCTTTTTTTCTCCTCTTCCCGTTCCCCAGTGCAGAGTAGCAGGCCAGATATTCGTTTTTCCGGCCAACCTGTCTGCTTTTCCCGTCAATAAACCCTCTCTCTATATATCTTTGTGGCGAAATTGAGTCGATAGATAACTTTTTCCTCTTGTGCCGGCTGTTCGCTTCTCTCCGTAGAACTTTTTGGAGATCTCTGTCGCTCGACTACGGCTTCCTCTATCTATTCCGATTCTCCTCTCCTTCGGCGCTAGCGCCAAAGCATATGCCGTGAAACCAGTGTGCGATTATATTGACGACTATATAAATAATTACACAAGGTAGATTCGGCTGCTAGAGTGAAAATTCGCTGCTTTTTCTTTTCCATTTTGTTTTTCATTTTTTTTTTGTACAAATTCTAGTCTAGGACACAATATTATCCAAATACTCCACTCCTTGTCCATGAGTGCGTTTATATCCGCAGTGCATCCTGGGCACGTGGGTATGTGCCGTTAAGCCTGAGGGCATCACCATCGTCATCATCCAAATGACTCTGTTCAGAAGAAGACAACCTACCGAGAGGCGACGGACAGCGAAGGATCAACGCTTCTACGCTCGCAGTGATGCCTACCTGGAGTGAGTATACAAGCCGCTCTCAGCCAAGGAAGGCGCTCTTCTGACTGAAATGCTGCTTGTATCCGAGTGCATGGGTACTGAAGCCCGAAAGCCCCGATTTCAGCACCGCCATCGTTTTCTGAACCGAAGGCACCTCGTCGGAAGTTCCCTTAATCGCTATGACATATGACTGGATTTGCCGCCGCTTAGGCGGTTCCGCTACGCGGAATATCACATCCGACTGCTAGAGGAAAACGGGACTCGTATGCTTCGGTCACTCAGCGCACCGCTGCCATGCAAGATGCAGGAAGCTTCAAGCGGCTTGTCGTATCACTGCGTTTCACAGTATAACTGCGGTCCTGAGCAAGTCCGGTTTTTCCGGCTGTCCGACTCTGTGAGAAAAAAAAAAGGGCCACAAGCTGGGCTTCTACCGCACGAGGCGGATTTAGGGTTGCTTGACGGCGGAACTTATCTCAGATCCGTCAATGCAACTGTGGTCAAGACCCTTTTCCCGAGCATATCACTACAGAAGAGCCGAGCACAAGGCCGGGGGAAATCTTGCACCCATTAGGAAGCCGGTGGGTACCCGGCGGCACTGGGGATCGAACCCAGCACCTCCCGAATGCGAGGCGGGGTACCACATGCTGTATCGCGGGTACAGGAATAATGTGCTCATCTCTGAAAGATTTCTTTGCAGAAATTATCAGCATTTTTGGGCAATTAATTACGAGAACTAATCGCGAGAATCTCGCGAGCTGTACGTTATTCACTAAACTCCTGATAATTAGGTCGTCGCGCAAATTAAGTCGTTTACAGTATGCACGACAGCTCGAAAACTTAGCGCCATTGCTCGAGCCTGTGGCTTGCATTGGCGCCGCGAAGCGCTGACCGCTGTGCTCGCGACCATGCTGCGCGGTGTGTTTGCGGCGCAGCTGGTGACAGTGGCTACATTGAAGCTGTCTTAGTACAGCAGCCTCGAACCCAGAGGCCAGGGCGCCATTTGCGGCGCCATTCCAAACCACACCGTCGAGCAGTCGTGTCAGGTTTTCGGCTGCGGTACGCACGAACTGATAGCGATGCGCCTCGGATGACGGGTTTGCCTCTATCAGGCACATGTGCAGAGCAGAACTCACGATCCATGCTAAAGGCAATCCCTTTGCGAGAGAGAGGCGCGATAGCTGTTAATTCACCAAACGCACACGAGCTGCTAGTTGCGCGTTACGAAAGAGTAACGTGTGTCACTTTTTTTCATCCTGCGCCAGGTACCCTGTTCTACGGCCAGGAACGCCTCGGCCACCAGCCCAACGTGTACGAGTAAGACATCGGCATTAGCACTTCTCAGGGTAGCTGCTGCATTTGTGTGGCTATAGCGCTCAGGCGCCTATTCATCAATCACCTCAACCATAAGGAGTTGCGTGCGTCGTATGGGAGAGGAAACAGCCGAGTTCTGCCAGCAGGCAATGCTGGCCTTCAAACACTGCGTGCGTGGTAGCCCAATCGACTACTAATGGCTGATTGTTTAGCTGCCATTGAAAATGCCTTAGTGAACAGAGTCGTTTTTCGCGAGCAGTACGCACAGACGGAGCACGAAGCGCGAATGATAACAGGCGCCCGCCTCCCGAAGGCAGGTTAACCGTAATGATTGATGAATCGTTGATTATAGCGTGTAACGCTCAAATCACGCCGATGTGGACCGTTGCGCGGCGTTACTTGCCCACGTCGACTATCTATCGTAGCACTTTAGCTTTACACGGTAGAGGCACCCGTTTCTTGGCGATTCATAGCTTCTGACGTCTGCATTATATAGTTTGGTTTTGGTTTTGTGGTGTTTAACGTCCCAAAGCGACTCAGGCTATAAGGGACGCCGTAGTGAAGGGCTCCGGAAATTTCGACCACCTGGGGTTCTTTAACGTGCACTGACATCGCACAGGACACGGGCCTCTAGAATTTCGCCTCCATCTAAATTCCGTCGCCGCGGCCGGGATCGAACCCGCGTCTTTCGGGTCAGCAGCCGAGCGCCATAACCACTGAGCCACCGCGGCGGCTGCATTATATAGTGTCTGCAGGCGGCCTTGCACTTCTGGACCTTCGCCCACCTTAGCAACCATATGCGTAGTGTGTCCTGCTGGTGGGCTCCCAAGGCGAGGTACAGGCCGAAGCAGTCTGGAAAGAAACACCTTATGCTCGAAATCGATTACTTCCCCCCAGTTGCGATTGCACATTGTATTTATTAATTTATTATTATTTATTATTTATATTTATTGATATTAAGAAGCCTCGCCGGGAAAAAATGCGTCCTCGGTGGCATAACTTCCAGAACTGGAAGCGGCGTCACCAAACCGGAAGTAAAAGCTATACGTTTCTATGTATCATCAATGCGTCCGTGTCACCGCCTTCGGGGAATTGCATCTAATCCGATGAGTCGTCTGGTTGCGTGCAGACATGTGGGGTCCGCAAACACGACCACGAAACAATGACTCAAAACTCACGTAAAGGCATCGACAGCTTCTAACGATATCGCACTGCCAACGGATACTGTAATTATGCATGCCTGTTAATTTTTGAAATAATCTCTAATGTCCCTCCGTGGAGGGCATTGCAACCACGGGGGAGAGAGCCACACGACTGCACTTCAGATCTAAACTGAGAATAACTAAAGGGGCAATATGAGAGATGTACAGCTTTTCCTTTACGTATTTTCGGTTGGAACGCATAATCTCACTCAAGGCATTTCAAGTTTTACTTACAAACATAGTAAATGTGCTTCCGCAGCGCGAACTACGTGTTTCGTTTTACACATGAACGACAAGCAGTACATTGAGAACACTTTTGAGTAGCATAATCCATGCCAGAAAAGATAACGAAGCTTTGCCCCGGAGTAATTCCCTTTTGTAAGACAGTCCTGCTGCAAAGCGTTCGCCACCTAGCTACCCGCTTATCGCACCCCCAGCAGAAGGTTATTTTTTTGTGCGAAAGCACTACTGCACGGGGTCTAACCAGCCCACCGAGTTTATGCGAAGCTTGACCTTGAAGGTGACCTCGCCAAAACCTGGCACAGCAACAGCGACTGGGTTCAGAAGCCGCAGCTGCGCGAACAGATCAGCTTCGCTGGCCTCTGCACGAGGGCTCTATGCTATCGCCGCAGCCAATCCCGCCTCGTGTTAAACTTCAACACACTGTCGCGCTGCGCATTGCACATCGTCGTCTTCATCAGCTTTCATTTGCGGCGCGAACAGATCAGATCAGCTCAACCTGAGTCTGCTATTTGTCGCCAGCCGTGCGGACGACCCAGCAAAGCAAAACCATGAGTCAACCAGGCTAAACAGACGCATTCGCACAGACCTACTCGGTTTAGCTACGTTCAAACCCTACCGCTTCATTCGGCTGCCCCGACACATGGTCAGCTTTCTCTGCGCAGCTCCTGTTGCCACAGGTCCGAGCAGCGCAGCGCGGTCTCCCACTGATCCTCTGCGGTTATTTGGCTGAAAGCGTTCTTACTGGCCGCCCATTTGATGTGGTTGACGTTTGCGTACTCTCCGCAGCTTTTGCATTCTGCAGAGCATATATCTGGATGAGTTTTGGCCAGTGTGAAGGGATCGAATGGGCAGCTGCGTTGAATCACTGTGAGGTCGATCACGCGCCCAGTCCGTGGGCTGCCAGGACGCGTCCCCAACACACTCTCGCCACTTCCGGCACATTATGGTTCCTGCTGTCTCTGCGGCAGTGATGAACAGCCCTAATGGGGGCCCACTCGGCTTCGAAGGTCAGGCACCTGCGCTGCACAACGCTGCGCGGGGACCGAAAGGCCGACGCTGCCCTCGCGCAGAAGGTTTCATTACGGGAAAACGGGGTCTCTTTCCGAGGCGGGAGCATTTAGCTGCTCGCCTTAAACAAACACAGCCGCGTCCACCGCCGATGGCTCGCGGCGCCGCGGTCCGCCGCCCTTGCCGACACCCGACACACTGTCGTTGCGTCTCGCGGGGGGGTCCCGGGCCGTGAGCTAATGGGGACGTCGGTTTCGGGAATTGTCCCGGGCGGCGGACGTCCATTTTAACCCCCGTAAACAACAGATGCGGATCCCTCGTTGACGCCGCCGCGTGCATTAGTGGCACCGCGGACACGCCGGCGCCTCCTTGAAGCATCTGTCGAGAGACGACTCCCAGTTGTTTGGACCCTCCCGGAATGTTGTCGCGCCTCGTCCGTAACAGCGGCAAGCTAAGCCGCGTATGCGCACGAGAGGCGCCCCGCTGTGGTCCGATGACAGGACTAAGTGCGGAACAGCTGCGGGCCGGACGAGAGTCAAAGGAAAACGATTGCGCCTGCGGGCACAATGGGAGGTTGTTTTTGCTTTTTCTTCTGGGGGCGAGAGTGTGAGCAATACTGTGAAGGCATGGGGCGTGCCACCTAAACCTGGTGGGCCAATCATTTCGAGTGTCTATTCCCGGAATGCCATGTTCGTATAGCTATTTTGATGTTCTTTTCGTGTTGGGCATTTTAGGGAAAGGGTTTTGAACCTTGCCGAAGCGGGAAGGCGTGCCATACAGTTTTTGAACCAATCAGGTGTTAGTTGTTTGTGATTGGGTGATGCAAGGGGTGGGCCAGTCTCCTAGGTCTTTAAAACCAGGTCCGGAGCCGGGAAAAGGCGTTCTGAGCTAGATTTAGATCCCTTGCATCTTTGGCGATGCCAAGGAGGGAAGATTTTCCCTTAGCCAGTTCCATGTAATCATGCTTGCCGTTTATTCTGTTGTAAATATGTGAATTCCTGTATAAAGTTTCAGTTTTCCTTCCTTCAGTCAAGTTTTGCCGGATCTCGTCTGTTATACCGTCTCGTCTCGGACGGTGGGGCACCCGGTGGTGGAGCCCGGTATACGAGTTATACGAAATCTCACCACGACCAAGAAGAACGAACCTATCTTTACTGGCGCAGTCGACAGGATCCTTTCGTTATCAGGAGATAGCAAAGGAGGAAGAGACGACGTTCCGGCAACGGGCCAAGCATCGGCGGCTGAGGAGGAGCAAGAGCTGAAGGCAGGAATCGGCAGCTTCCAAGGGAACCAGCAGCGGAGACTCCAAGGGTGGACCAGCAGCGCAAGGCGGTAGCCGGTCGGGAGAAGCTGCGTGGGGAAGCGGGCGGCGACAGAGAGACAGCGACAGCGACGAAAGTCGGACGCCAGCGAGGTGCATCTCATCAGTGGGTGAGTCCTCTTTGCCTTTCACCTTGGCGGGGGCATTGCTGTCTGGATAGGCGGTCTGGGAGTGCATGAACACCCGGTTCGCACACTTAAACCCGGACAGGCGGAAAGCGAGCACGATGAGTGAGGGAGAGGAAACGGTTGTTTCGGAGGACAGTTCGTCTGTGTCTGACGCTCAGATTAGCAAGATGGCTCTGGAAATTAAAAAAGAAGAGGCCAGAGCTGCTGAGGAGCACCGTCGAGCTCTCGAGGTCCAGCTTGAACTTGCAAAATTCCAAGCAAGCAACAAAGGAGTAAGCCTGGAGCAGAACGCCACGGCGTTGGAGAGAAGCGACTCGCGAGCGGAGTTCTGTCGGTACTCGAAATGGTTGTCGGGAGTGCTCCCGAAGTTCCCGGCAGAGGCAGAAGTGCCTGTCTGGTTCGAGTCGATTGAACACACCCTGGAGGCCTACGCGGTCCCGAAGGAACAGTGGGGCCAAATTGTATTTCCGCTAATAGTGGATAAGGTGCGGTTCTTGTCGACGCGCTTGACACCTTCGCAGCATAAGGAGTACGAAGTCCTGAAGAAAGTGGTGCTAGAAGAGCTTAAGCTCTCAGCGGGAGAATATCGCAGAAGGTTCATAACATCGAAAAAACTGCCTAATGAGAGCTGGAGGGCGTTTGCGACTCGCCTGCAGAGTTATCTCAATTTCTATGTGGAGGAAAGGGGGGTGAAAACGTTGGAGGGAATTGTTGAGTTGCTAGTGGCGGACCAACTAAAGAACACCCTGTCTGAGGACGCCCTTCGATACGTAACTTTGCAGGAGGGTGAGGGATGGAAGAAAGCGCCAACGTTGGCGGCATTACTGCAGACGTTCGAGGAAGCGCAGGGAAAGAACAGCGCAGTGAAAAAGCACGAGCAGAAAAAGGGGGAGAGCTCAAATGGTCGAGACGGAAAGCGAGATACGTACCAACCCAAACGGGAGGCGACAGGAATACAAAGGCCGGACACGAAGCAGAAGTATAAAGGGTGCTTTTCGTGTGGGTCGATGGGTCACAGGAGGGCCGAATGCCCGCATGGCTCGGGACGAACACCCACGAAAGCGCTTAACGCTAAAGGGGAAAGCCTTACTGCACGGGTGGCGACACAGGCACGAGCGGCCGCACAAAGCGAACTAAGACCGATAACTCTGTCTTGTCAGAATAGGCAAATTAATGCAATTCTGGACACAGGCGCAGAAATCACGGTTGTGCGGGAGAGCATAGTACCCCCGGGACTGGTGGAGCCACATGGGTCCATCGAATTGGTGTCAGCCTTTGGTGAAAAGGTACGGGCTAAGCTTGCAGTTGTGCCCCTGATGTTAAACCGCGGGGCAGGCATTTTCTCCGAGATTAAAGAAGCGGTGCCAGTGGTATGCGCTCTGACCGACAAGCTAGCGTCGAGAACGGACTGTTTGCTTTCGGAGGAAGCATGGGAGTCACTGAGGGAGGAGTGTGATATGAAAGGGCTAGTAGAGGCGAACGACGGTCAGGTGGCAGACCACGTGGGGGTGGAACGGGACAAGTTACACGGGCCGCTAGAAGAGAAACCAGTCAAGGAGGGCGTAACTCCCCACGCGGAAGTGCACGCGGTGGTCGGCAGGGCAAGCGAGAGCGGCGCACTAATCGCCGAAGACACAGCTCGTAGTGTAACCGAGGAAAGCAGCGCCTCGGCGGTTTTCAGGGAGGAGCAGCGCAATGACGCCACATTGCAAGAAGTGTGGAAAAACGCCAGGGCTGGGAAAGGTGGCATAACTGAAGTAGACGGTCTCCTCTACCATAAGGAAAACTTGCTTGGGCAACCAGTAATGCAGCTGGTGCTCCCTAAATCCCGACGTCAAGAAGTACTTAGGTTAGCCCATGAATCAAACTGGGGCGGTCACCTTGGATTCAGGAAAACTAAGGCGCGAATCAAGTACACGTTTTATTGGCCAGGTATTGAAGGGGATGTAAGGGCATACTGTAACAGCTGCCATGGGTGTCAGACAAGGGCGGATCGCCGCCAGACGGACAGAGTGCCGATAGAACCGCTAACGAGGCCTCGATACCCGTTCGAACAGGTCAACGTCGACGTTATAGGTCCATTGGATCCACCCTCAGGAAGGGGTCACAGGTACGCGTTGTGCATCATCGATTTGTGCACACGATGGCCTGAGGTGGTGTGCTTGCGCTCCCTCAGTGCGAAGGCCACCTGTGACGCGCTCCTGACGGTGTTCAGCCGGACGGGAATTCCGGAAGTAGTCGCCTCAGACTGCGGGACAAACTTTACGGCCGAACTCACACAAGAGTTTCTGAAGAGGCTAGGCTGCTCGCCAAGGTTTTCAACGCCGGGGCACCCCGAAAGTAACGGCGCGGTCGAACGTTGGAACCGGACATTTAAGAACATGCTGTATCATATCATCCAGGAGGAAGGAAAGGAATGGGACAAGTTTGTGCCCTTCTTGTTATGGGCGTACCGCGAGGTACCACATGACACGACGGGCGTCGCCCCGTTCCAGATGCTGTACGGGCGAGAACCAACCGGTCCGCTGGTGGTTTTAAAGCGCAGCTGGGCGGGACAGATAAGTGTACCAGCTATGCTGGGGCCGTCCCCATCACAGTATATGCGGGAGCTGAAGAGGCGCCTAGAGCATGCAGCGGAGGTGGCACAATTAGTGAGCTCGAAGCAGCAGAACGCGTACGCGACCCAGTACAACAGGCGGGCGAAGGACAAAACTTTTCAGATAGGAGACAGTGTGCTGGTGTTTGACGAGCAACGTCCAGGAAAAATGTTCCCGCAGTGGAAAGGGCCGGGCAGCGTTGACGGAAAGTATCGCGAACACTCGTACTTCGTGCAGATGCCAGGAGGTGCCCGAAAATTAGTACACGCCAGCAAACTACGGCCGTATCAGAAGCGCGTAATGACAGTTGGGGTGATATTTGATGAGGACAGGGCGTTTGGCGAAGTAGAGTACGTGCCTCGATCGGTGTCAACGCGGGCTACAGTATCGGTCCTCCCCAAGGACATGACGGCCCATCTGAAGGCGGAAGAAGGCGACCTCATTCGCAAAGTGTTCACCGAACACCGAGGCCTATTCGACGACAAGCCGGGAGTAGCGAAAATAGGAGAACACAGGATCGTTTTAGAGGAGGGCTTCACACCGAGGTCAGGTTACCCTTATCGAATACCCGCAAGCCTAAAAGGCGAAGTGGGCAAGCAAGTAGATGAGCTACTTGAGATGGGTCTGATTTTTCCCTGCGAAAGCCCCCACGCCCATCCCGTGGTCTGTGTCCCCAAAAAGGACGGGTCGATGAGAATGTGTGTGGACTTTAGAAAGCTCAATGCGGGGACAGTGGCAGATGCCTACCCGATGTCGTTGCAGCAGGAGCTCATTCTGAGCGTAGGAAGGGCTAAGTACATTACGCTCCTCGACCTTAGAAGAGGGTATTGGCAGGTGCCCCTGGCACAGTCGGCTCAGCTACTCACCGCTTTTGTCTGCCATCGGGGGCAGTTTGCGTGGACGGTAATGCCGTTTGGGCTGAAAAACGCGGCCCAGACGTTTCAAAGAGCCATGAACGAGCTTTTACTCCCGCATTCTGCCTACGCGTGTGCGTACTTAGACGACATCGCCGTGTTCAGCGAGGCGTTGCCTGACCACATACGACACTTGCACGCCGTCTTCGCAGCGTTAGAGAGGGCGAACCTGAAAGTTAAGCTGGAAAAGTGTCAGGTGGCGAAAGGGTCAATCCGTTACTTGGGACACATAGTGGGCTCGGGAAATCACGCCCCCGATCCCGAAAAATTGAAAGCCATTAGGGGACTGAGGGCACCGAAAACGAAGAAAGAGCTCCGTAGCGTGCTCGGGCTGTGCGGTTATTACCGGGGCTATGTGCCCAACTATGCGGAGGTGGCAGCGCCGCTGACAGAGCTAACGGGGAAAAGGATTCCTAACAAAATTCCGTGGCCCGCGGAAGCTGAAAGTGCGTTTCAGCGACTCAAGGCGGCACTCTGTGAAGCTGCGGCTCTCGGGACGCCCGATGCTGGCAAGCCGTTTGGGCTGTACACGGACGCCTCAGCGGTTGCGGCGGGAGCCTGTCTCTCCCAGTGTGCCGCGGATGGCTCCGAGCGGCCAATTGCGTTCGCGAGTTGCAGATTTTCTCCAACGCAGGCTCGATGGTCAACCATAGAAAGAGAGGCGTTTGCAGTCATCTGGGGGCTGGGGAAGTTCGACCTCTGGTTGTTCGGCGCTCAGGTTACTGTGGTGTCTGACCACAACCCCCTCTCCTTTCTTACTCTCACCACGCCTCAGGGAGCGAAGCTGACGCGTTGGGCACTTGCCCTACAGAGATATAATGTGTCAATAAAACACAGGAAAGGGAGCGCTCACGGTAACGCTGACGCGCTGTCTAGGTTGCCGAACGACAGCTGGGAGGCAGACAGCAATGATCACGCCGGGGGGAAAGGAAGAGAGGACATGTGTACCAAAGAGCAAACCCAGTGACGTGTGCTGTGGCAGTAACTGGAACTGCGGTGTAATCCGCTCGTTTGGGTGTTTGCAGTGTCGCAATGTGTTTGCAGTGTCACAATGTGTTTGCAGTGTCGCAATTTGTTCGCAGTGTCGCAATGTGTTTGCAGTGTCACAATGTGTTTGCAGTGTCGCAATTTGTTTGCAGTGTCGCAATTTGTTTGCAGTGTCGCAATGTGTTGGCAGTGTCACAGTGTGTTTGCAGTGTCACAATGTGTTTGCAGTGTCGCAATTTGTTTGCAGTGTCGCAATGTGTTTGCAGTGTCACAATGTGTTTGCAGTGTCACAATGTGTTTGCAGTGTCGCAATTTGTTTGCAGTGTCGCAATGTGTTTGCAGTGTCACAGTGTGTTTGCAGTGTCACAATGTGTTTGCAGTGTCGCAATTTGTTTGCAGTGTCGCAATTTGTTTGCAGCGTTGCGATGTGTTTGCAGTAGTATCCCCACTACTTAGGTCGCCCTCAGAGCGATTTTATAGGCGAAAAGGGATCCCTCGTTGTGTTATAATTCTACAAGGTGCCATTTGGGCCCCTGGTAGAATCTTAGGGGGGGCGTGTGAAGGGATCGAATGGGCAGCTGCGTTGAATCACTGTGAGGTCGATCACGCGCCCAGTCCGTGGGCTGCCAGGACGCGTCCCCAACACACTCTCGCCACTTCCGGCACATTATGGTTCCTGCTGTCTCTGCGGCAGTGATGAACAGCCCTAATGGGGGCCCACTCGGCTTCGAAGGTCAGGCACCTGCGCTGCACAACGCTGCGCGGGGACCGAAAGGCCGACGCTGCCCTCGCGCAGAAGGTTTCATTACGGGAAAACGGGGTCTCTTTCCGAGGCGGGAGCATTTAGCTGCTCGCCTTAAACAAACACAGCCGCGTCCACCGCCGATGGCTCGCGGCGCCGCGGCCCGCCGCCCTTGCCGACACCCGACACACTGTCGTTGCGTCTCGCGGGGGGGTCCCGGGCCGTGAGCTAATGGGGACGTCGGTTTCGGGAATTGTCCCGGGCGGCGGACGTCCATTTTAACCCCCGTAAACAACAGATGCGGATCCCTCGTTGACGCCGCCGCGTGCATTAGTGGCACCGCGGACACGCCGGCGCCTCCTTGAAGCATCTGTCGAGAGACGACTCCCAGTTGTTTGGACCCTCCCGGAATGTTGTCGCGCCTCGTCCGTAACAGCGGCAAGCTAAGCCGCGTATGCGCACGAGAGGCGCCCCGCTGTGGTCCGATGACAGGACTAAGTGCGGAACAGCTGCGGGCCGGACGAGAGTCAAAGGAAAACGATTGCGCCTGCGGGCACAATGGGAGGTTGTTTTTGCTTTTTCTTCTGGGGGCGAGAGTGTGAGCAATACTGTTAAGGCATGGGGCTTGCCACCTAAACCTGGTGGGCCAATCATTTCGAGTGTCTATTCCCGGAATGCCATGTTCGTATAGCTATTTTGATGTTCTTTTCGTGTTGGGCATTTTAGGGAAAGGGTTTTGAACCTTGCCGAAGCGGGAAGGCGTGCCATACAGTTTTTGAACCAATCAGGTGTTAGTTGTTTGTGATTGGGTGATGCAAGGGGTGGGCCAGTCTCCTAGGTCTTTAAAACCAGGTCCGGAGCCGGGAAAAGGCGTTCTGAGCTAGATTTAGATCCCTTGCATCTTTGGCGATGCCAAGGAGGGAAGATTTTCCCTTAGCCAGTTCCATGTAATCATGCTTGCCGTTTATTCTGTTGTAAATATGTGAATTCCTGTATAAAGTTTCAGTTTTCCTTCCTTCAGTCAAGTTTTGCCGGATCTCGTCTGTTATACCGTCTCGTCTCGGACGGTGGGGCACCCGGTGGTGGAGCCCGGTATACGAGTTATACGAAATCTCACCACGACCAAGAAGAACGAACCTATCTTTACTGCCAGTATTGCCGGGCATGGGAGTGTGTGTTCTTGGAACTGCCTGGGAGCGGTTGCTTGCTCTTGCTTGAGCGCGGGGCTGGGGGAGGGGAGATATTCCACTTCGGCTGCTCCAGTAGAAAGTCGTGATTTCACTAAAGGTTAGTAGTTGGTCTTCCCTCGCTGATCTGGCCCCGTGGTTTGGGAACGCGCCTGGTCCTGCCCGGATAGCGAGTACTCGGGCTGTATTGTTGACCTTTCTTTTCCTGGGAGGCCTGAGTGTGCGGGGCCCATATTATGCATCTTCTGTAAAACAGCGCGAACAACGACGGACAAGAACAAGAAGGACACGGGACGAGCGCTGACTCTCAACTAAGGTTTTATTAGCAACCCCGACCGTCAGCGTGAGATCCGGATTAGGGATTCTGGAGACACTATTGCGGATTCGCGTGCAGTAATTTGGGTCGTTTACGACTGTCGTGTGTGTTATTTGAATAGTGTTGCATAATTCCCTGTCCTTAGGCGTGGCTGTTATGTAACCCCATGCTTGGTGAGGAGCGTTGAAGACCCCAACCACGACTAGCGAGGGCTTTTCGGCTTCTTTCACAGCTAGTGCGATCAGTCTGGTGACTCTGTGATCTCTGCCTCTGGGGGTACTGTACACGTTTAGGACGTATAGTTTGGAGTCCCCTCTCTTCTGCGGGAAGATCGGGACTAGGCCTTACAGTATGTCGACGCTTTCTTATCCCGTGCTTATGACTGGTATATTTATTTCAACTAGAGTTGCTGCATTCGGTTGATCGTTTTCGCTTGGGAAAGTTTTATACCCGGTGAGCTTGACCAGGTCCATGGTCTCCTGGTGAGCTATCACTTCTGGTTGTTTTCCTTGCACTTGGATGTGGAGCTGCAGTTTACTTATTTTTTCTTTTGAACCATCTGCAGTTCCACTGCCAAATCATTATGTTAGTATGTCTGGCCATTTTTAATATGAAAATTGCTGCTGGGTCTTGGGTAGGGGCACGGATCATGTTTCTAGGACTTTGATTTGTGGAGTGTGTGTCTAACAACACAGGCGTCGCGCGCATTCCACTGGGGCGGGGCATCCGGCTGTCTGCTAGCATATCCTTTTGCATTGCCATAACGCAAAATGATGCAAGAATAGCAGCAATGCAGGAAGAATTCAGAAATGGTCTCGCGCCCACTGAAACCACAACACGCAAAGTACAGCGATGGTCCAGCAGATGGCGCCCGTCTAGTGGATGCACAGATGTCTTAGAAACGTATCTTCGAGTTGTGCGCCGGAGCGTTCATGAACGGGCGACATGTGCGTACAAGAATGAAGACGCCAGCGCTTCGACGAGGTACAGTGCTGGCAGCTCTCCGCGGAACGCACCGATCGGTTCAGACGTCAAGTCGCGTCTAGTTGCCCGATACACCGCAGCT